>NC_069115.1:52725039-53986289 GCF_025612915.1 Magallana angulata | reverse complement strand
ACTCCATTAAGCTGATTTTATCATACCTAATGTTCCTCAGGTGAGCGATGTGGCCCATGGGCCTCTTGTTTTTCATATGAGAAAACTAATCAAACACAATAATCTATCATTCATTTGGCCACGTAAAATTAATTTTCCGACCGCCTTTTTTTTTATTTTGAAAAAAATTCTTGTGAATAAAAAACTGTAGAGAAATCGAACTAGTGTTTTAATTGCTGCTTGACATATTGGCATTATCGATTTATTCCAGTCATGTTTGCTATCACAAGGATACTAAATTTGAAATGTAATGGAATAAAAAGATTACAAATTGGTTTGTGTACTCGAGCTCAAATAAGTTAATAATTAAAATAAAATAAAAAAAAAATAAAACAATTGTTAATTAAAGAACGTGAATTAGATATCTCTTAGAAAAATTCATTCACCCGGCCCATTTTTTAAAAATTTTATTAATTTTTTTTGCAAGTAATTGTGAGGCCTTTATGTGACCTTGTTCTAGAGGGATTTAATTTAATCTTGTTTGATGCAGTCATCAAATAATCCAACGTACCTTAAGATGTTCGACATTATGGAAAGAGCGAACCCGCCAGTTTGGGCCAACATTGAGGAGGGGGAGAGACGAGTTTTACAGGGGGACTATGCCTATCTGTCCGAGTCTTCCTCCATAGAATACCGCGTGGAGCGCAACTGTGACCTCATGCAGGTCGGGAATTGGCTGGATTCTAAAGGCTACGGGATCGGCCTACCAAAAGGTTCAAATGTCAATGCAATCGGAACATCGCTCGGCCTTTTCCTTTATCCAGAATTGGTCGAGCGATATTCGATTGACTGTTGATATCCCGTTTGATTTTGTGTTCATACAAGTATAGTATTTAAAAAGCACGTACCTTGCTAGCTTTCAAAGATTTTAAAACTAAATGTATTTCTCTATAGATTTAAAGGTTTTCTATGTTCACCGATTGTGGACAACTTATTATTATAATAGATAACTAGACTTTGACCCGTGCGTGCACGGGTTGACATTGCATATCGGACATTTATGAAATAGGTACATCGACACATCGTATAATTATTGACATTTACATAACAAAGTTTTAAGCCTACATTAATGCAGTTAATTTCACTACACTTTCCTTAGTTTGAATAATGTAACTTTGTCTCGGAAAGGCCCTCGCCACAGTTAGAAAGCCTCCCATATACTAGTACCCGTAATGTAGCAGAAAATTGCAAAATCGCTCCGGAACGATTTTGGAGAAAATTAATGAAGTTGCCTTGAAAAAAAACCCCAGTCAAATTCATCATAATAAATCTGTTTGAGAGTGTAAATGCCTTTCATCTAAAAATTTTAATCCATATAATGGAAGAATTCAACACTTTTTCACCAACGTACACGTAATATCTTAGCTACAGAGACAATACGCGGAACGCATTCTATCGTAAAACTGGGTCCGTAGGACATAATTCATTTTTACGATAAAACATATTCTATCCTTACTCTCCTATGAAATATAATGTGATTTTATTTTGCATGTAATCAAATATTTTTTGTCATCACGATAACAAAAGTATGTACATGTACTTAATTGAAAAGTATATTTTCTCTCATAAGAAATCATTAATATATATGTACAGAATATATAGCAAATTTCCCATGAAAATTTGCCCGTATTTGTATCGTCATCTCTGAGTTTATTCATGCAAATATGATATTGTGGAAACATAAACTAAAGATCCCGTTAGCGTGAATATATTGCGCAGGAGCAAAATTGTAAAATCCAAAAAATCCAGATGATTTCCGGGATTTTTTGAGGAATTTTCGTTGATTATTAATTAGCAAAGCTTAACAGAGAAAAAATAAAAACAAATTGGTAAACTTCAAGTACCAATGATGTTTAAAATATATAAAACAAAATACAGTATTCTTCCGATTTATCGGTATTAAAGACCAAAAATTCGAGTCTATTATTTTAATATAGTAGTATAGATAGCATTATGATAAACAATATAATGTTCAAGAACAAACTTTTAGTTGAACGTTTTGAACTTTTGATAGGTGTCTTTAAATCATAGCGTTATTAGAACACCTTTATTTTTATCCAATACATTTTTACCGCCAGGGTAACACTAAGTACACCTGTTTTGATAAAGTAACGATCTCGGTTCTGGAAACCAACGGATTTGCAAAACAGTGTTTAGGTATGGGACACCTGCCGATATAGATATGCATGAAAGTACTTTACATGTATAATCAAAATACTTTCACCATTTTCGAATTTTTGAATTTTACAATATTTGAACAAAAACTATGTTTAAAAAACTTTCGGATAAGGAAAATTTTCCAAAGCCCTAGCGGGATCGAACTTATGGCTCTCAGATTCGTAGCTAACCCATTGCTCTACGTTGTTAGGTGACAGTTATATTGGGTCCGATGGTAATATATTTTAGGAATTTTATATGATATAATTTAAAGAAATTTGAATTTTACAAGGGGGTCCGGACCCCCTAAACCCCCCCCCCCCCGCCCTCTAGATCCGCGCATGTATCGGGCTGCATAATGTATTCTTTAATTTATGTTAAAGATTCAGATCTAACCGACGAAGTTTCAAGGGAGGTAATCAAGCTTCAGGAGGAACAAATCATCCAAAGTATGTATGACAAGTGGTGGAAACAAAAGAAGGATGTTGATTGTTCTGGCGGCAAAACGCAGACGACAAATCCGCTCACTATGCAGAATGTTGGCGGGATTTTCCTCGTGCTGATGATCGGGACATTTTTCGGGCTGATAGTGGCTTTGGGCGAGTTCCTGTGGATAGCCCGCCAAAATGCAAGGAAATATAAGGTACGTATGTTTCAGTCGTTTAAATAAGATAATCTTTAATTTTTAAACATTTATAACATTTTCATTTATTTGAATATTCCATTTTTTATTTTTTTATTGCAATATGCAAATTTTAATTATAGCATATAATCATATGACATAATTAAATAGAATCTTATTGAATACCTTATTAGTAACTTACAGCTGCATTGTCTGATTTTTTGGTTTTTACAGTTTCAAATAATGTTCCATACAAACAGACCAAATATCTTAGAGTTATAAACTTCCGGCTATTTATACTAGTAGAATTGGACTCCTTTCAGTGTTAGAAATATTCAAAGTTAAGGGTATTAAATAAGTTCTTTATGTGAACACAAAAAACAAACCAAATGCACCATTGGCATGTTTAGAAAAAGAAACCGTTTGATATTACGGTACAATTTTGGGTTTTTTTTTAAACAAATGTTGCACATCATTTTCTCATTTAAATATGGCTTAATTGGCCAGGAAAATACTGCAATGTTTATTATTATACTCATTCTTAGCATAACCATCGTTTAAATGCGTACACAAATTTGATATAAAATCGGACCAAGCAGCCTTGAATGTTATCATCATCTATATTGTGCAATAGTAGATTGACGTTTCAAGTTTGAACAGATTTAATTAAATCATAGTTTTTAATCTTTTACAGTCCCATTGGAGGTCAGAGATTTGTAAAGAATTTCGGTTTGAATGGAAATGTGGAAAATCTTATAAAGATTCAACAGAGAATGTACTTCAAAGCATCCCCTTGACAAAGAGTTATGTGAAGGCCAACGGTGGTCAGGACATTACATATGACACAAATACTAGTGATGACGTCACATGACGTCATGATAAACAGACCAATTTTAATGAATTTCATATGAATCACTCTTTTTCATTGCTGGATGGTTACTGTTCATTGTTTGCTTACTGTTTCTGCAAATATGTTGATTTTTGTTGAATGAAGAATAAAGCTTGATTGTGTACTTATATTTTCATTGCATATTAGCAATAAACACCAGAAGGAGTATTTATGTACATAAATTGACAACTGCATTTGCTCTTGTCCAATGAATGACCTGAATTCACCCGGGGGAAAAATTACAGGGAAATTCATTTTTTTATTTGTCCTCCTGTAACCTTGCTGCGCTCAATGACTGTCATTAATTCCAGTAAAACGTGGGATTGGTTCTTTTGACTGACTCTTTAAATAAAGTAATTTGATTGGCTCTTTACCGTGAATTGTCAATTGAAATAAAATTACAAGTGCTTGTTTATTAAAATTCTTTTCATTGCACTTACATAGGTTTTTTTTATTAGAGGAACATTAATTCTTGATTGAAAAGGGTTTAAAAGAGTACAAAGACATATGCGAGCGAGTCAGAAGAACATTATATCAAAGATATATGAAACGATATTCACTAAAAAAAATTCCAAATCGGTTTATAATTATTTTAACAGGTCATTAAAATATAGAACGAGTTAACACAAAGCTGGTATAAGACCCGGAAGAGTGATGTACACGTCATTTTCCCCCCAAATATTTACGAGTTCAAAGCATGCGGCACTCGATATTAGATGTTTATTTATGAAGGTTTCTTTTAAAATCCCTGAATATTATCTTGGAGTTAGATAGCTCTAATGACAGTGTGAAATTGATCAGCAGTGTGAACGGAACAAAATAAGCGTCCACTTTAGTTCTCTGGGTCTTCTCACGCATATTACTGAAAAAGAGGTCATAGGATTGTGCTGTCTAAATTCTTGACCAGTTGAAACGGAAAGGTTGTTTTTTGACACAATGGATTATTTTCCTCTGTTACTTCTTATTCCGTTTGTTTCAGCCGCATATAATACCAATATTACTGATTATCACAAGTTTGAATCCAAAGTCGGTCCGGAAAAGCCTAATTTTCTCTGTCCGGATAGTTGTTTAACACTTGATTGGTACGACAGATGCTGCACTTGCGCTGGAAAACCAATATGGGAGCTTAATCGAAACATAAGCTATGACCCCGTATTCGTAGAATACATAAACATGTTCGGACAATCCAAACTTCTGTCCAAGCAGCCAGACGCCACCTTTCAATGGCTAAAACACGAATACGGACGAATGAATGCTTTACCGAAAAATATTTGTGAATATAACAACACATTGGTCTCCGTAGTTCTAACTGGAAACAAAATTCAAAGTATTGAAGGTGTCAACTGTATGTGGCATCTCGATACCCTCGACCTTAGTCAAAACCCTGTGTCCTCCATCTCCAATACGACGTTCTCCGGCATGCCAAACTTGCGTGTTCTTGTTCTGGCGGACACCAACATCCAGAGGCTGGAGCCAAATTCATTTTCCAATTTTGATACCGAAATATTTCTAACCGATTTATCTGGAAATAATTTCAAATCACTGGATGTCACTAACATATTTTTTGAACGCAGGCCGTATTGTAACATCACGTTGTCCAGATGCAATATATCATTTTCAATAGCCAATAGTTTAGATCTATCGCTAAATAAGTCGTATGGCGGAGGGGAGGTGTTATTAACTGACTCTGTAATAAATAGTTTTCACCCATTTACTTATATATTCGGAGACAGTCAAGAAAAACTCAAACAAATGTACAAGTACAATATTTTCGGTAGGTATACATTCAACAAGTTAAATGTTTCGTGCGATTGTATGATGGGTGAGCTTCTTCTTGTAGGCGAGGAGTTTTTTGAAAAGTTTTTCTCTGGAGAACTATATTACTGTACGTCTCCAGATCATATGAAAGGCATTGATGTTCAGCAGGCGTACAATGATACGTCCCCGATAACGATGGACATGTTCGTTTGTCATAAACAGTCATTTTGTCCACGGCTGTGCTCTTGTATAGAACAACCTAATCGATTCCGTCTGGTGGTAGATTGTTCGAACAGGAATCTTACCAGTCTCCCATCCTACTTACCACAAACTATTTACGACATTGAGTTGAACTGTAGTAACAATTTGATCAAAGACGTCCAACCAGTGAACTACCTTAACAACCTAACTGTTCTTGACCTATCCGGAAATCAAGTTTCTCATATATCCGACTCGGTTCCACCAGAATTGGAGAGGCTCGAGACACTTATACTTACTGGTCACGAGTTACATAGACTCTCGCGGGAATTTGTAAATTTAGATGCAGGTAAAATATGGTTTGGACAAAACAGCATTTCTTGCCCTTGCGATGATATTTGGATTGAGTCATGGAGAAAAGTTTCAAAAGAAAATGAATCAAATGTCCTGATGTGTGAAACAGAGTCAGGATATATAAGTCAAGCCGAGGAGGCCTTTATTGAGTGTCTGCCTACAGACTCCTCTGGTCCCTTTTGGCTGCTGTTCATCCTTCCGTGTGTTTTACTGGCCGGTCTGTTAATCGCCCACGTGTTTCGGTTCGATTTCCTTCTGTTCAAAAGACGCCTGCAAAAACCAAAGTGCAAATCCGAATACACCAGCGATATTTTTATTTTGTGTGACGAAGAAAACGAAGACGTCCTCAAAGTTGTGATAGATTTTGTGTTGCACTTTGAGAATCAAGGTTATCAATGCTTTGCGCCACCTTTACATGGGCTACCCGGGGACGTCCGCGAAGATATGCTGTATAATAATATCAGGAACTGCCGATCCATACTGGCCATTTTGTCACTTCCGGAGGGTAACCATGGCGACACAGACGAAGTTGTCACGGTAATGAACCATGCGTGGAAGCTGTATCTGAGCAACAAAATTGAAAATCTGGTGGCAGTCATCTTTGATGGCAAATTCTCGGAACAGAAAAGTCGCTTCCCGTACTTGAGCTCTTTGAATCGGTTCAACCGAGTGTTCAAAGTGCGAAGCAGGAAATACGACATAAAACGTAAAATAAGGGAAACCTTGCCCTTTCCTACGTGTGTTAATAGCGTTCATAAGCTCGAAAATCTTAGTTAGTATGCATTGTTTTTAAACTTTGTAATAATGATGAGAAACAATGAAGCTTTGACGGTTCCACGGTGTAATTATATAGTATATATACTGTAGGTTTTGGTCATTTGGACTTCTTTCTATAACATTATTTTTTGCTACATTTTTCGTTTTTTCTTTTTCATCCTATGATTTTGATATAATTATATTCATGTTTAGATATATGTTCCTTTCCTTGAAGTTCCTTTGCAAAACATTTATTTAACTACTATCGGTTTGCATGTTATATAGAATTTGCCGAGATTGATTAAAATGTCGATTTACTAATAAATGGTGCACTAACAACAGCCTTCGGTCATAGATACAATCAGTCATTGTTCCTCAATTTGTTGAAGTACTGAACTCTCCAGAATGATGGTACATATTAAGGGTTTCTTTAAACAGCTGTTATAAAAGTATTCTTCAAAGACTGTAAAAACTACTAGCATTCAATCAGCATTCTTCTCTTTCAAATATGATGCTTTTTCATTTGACCTTTTTGTACTTATGATGCAAGTTCAAACTTTGCTGCAAACATGCGGAATAATAAAGTCGATGTAAAGATTTAACATGTATATACATGTATAATTATTAATACCAGTAGTGGCTGTCTTATATGTGACAGTAATTACTGTGTTATATGTGACAGTAAAAAATGTGTTATGTGTGACTGTAATGACTGTGTTATATGTGACAGTAATGACTGTGTTATACATATGTATATGACAAAATTTTATCTAGTTTTATCTAACTCACCTAAACACATTTGCAGTTAAAACGCAGTAAAAAAAGCGCATTTGGTAGAGCTATTACGAAGAGTCAATAAGTTGAAGGGATTTTCATGACAAGAATACCGACGTATTACTGAAGTATTGAAAATTTGACATTGAGAATATTTGAACTCCTGTTTCATCAAAGGAATACAGCCGATTTATTCATAAATCATATATATATATATATATACCGTTTGTAAAGTCAGTGAATTTAATAAAATCTTTCTATTACGTTCATTTTTTTACAATCATCATATTAAAAAAAATACTTTCTAAAAAGAATTTGATGAACCTGTTGTAAGAGAAATAAAAATTTTTACCGGGGGAAGAGGTGGGTGGGTTTGGATGGTAATAAATATGTACATGTATCTTACACGGTTGAACCACTACCAGAAATTGAGACCGGCCCTGCTTAGGTTTGTTAACATTTGTTGGTTTATTTTCATTATGAAATGATACTTGTAAATGTATGATCCAACCTTATGAATCATTGGCGGTTTTGTTGATTTCAGCAGCTGGTGTACGTATCGATGTTTGAACATTTGTTGATAAATTTATAAATTATGTCAAATGGACTCTCATGTCACGCAGAATTTAATACTAGTATCTCAAAATGGATCCTGAAAACGAGGCGCAACCTCGTTCCCTATTTTTGCTGAAAAGTACTAGTAACTCAGTGAAAAACAAAACAGGATACATTTTGTATGGTACCTCGAAATATTCTACACTCGAAGTATTCTAATAATAAATCCTTAGCACCAAGGTTTTCACACATAATGTATGCTTATTACAAAGCTGTTACAACATGTGCTTCTTAGTACTGATGAACATAAAAAAAAACAATGAGAAATTCCTTCATGTATACATTTAAATCTTGATTTTATGAATTGGGTGTTGTACAAGTTAATTTTGTTCGAGGCCGGAATCGGATTGGCTTGGGTCTTTGAGAATTACAGGTTACAAAGATAGTAAGGTAGGGGTTTCTATTAAAATTAAGTAACCAATTTAGTTGCAGATATTTCATTTCTTGCATGCATCACCTGATATGATGAAAACTGGAAAGAAATAATTTTGCTATAATTTAGACATTGGTATACATGGAATTGCGTTGATTTGAACTGAGTTAAAGCGTTGAAAACAAAATAAATGTGTTCAAAAGGATTAAGGTAGGTCCAATCCGTTAATACCTCTCCATTCACTTATACTTTAATTTTTAGAGTTAATAGCGACATCACACCCCCTTTCCCGCTTTTAATTTGGGAGCGAGTAAAAATAAACATGTACATTGTGCATTTTATATTCTTACGTCAGTATAAAAAAACATTTTTTGGGGGCAATATTGTAAGTTTTCAAATATCAAAGGCATTCGCAATAGCATTTTCAGACATTGTTTTACATGTATTTGTATTGTGTGTGTGCGCGCGTGTGTGTGTAATGCATCGTCTTTCGATATCTACCTTATGTCTATATTTACCTGCGCAGAACCTATCTCCCAGTAACAGCTGCTGCCAATAAGTGTACACACGTTACTCTGGTGGAAAACAGAGAGAATATTACCAGAGCCTGGTACCTCGTCAACAGGCATTCCGTGAAACAATGCAAAGATGTCGGATTGTCTCCGAGACACCAGTGGATTAAAGGATTAATGGATTAAAGGAGAATATTCGTTATGTGAAAAAGCATGGGGGAGGAAACATCGAAAATCATGTTTAGGACAGAGAGATATGTTTTGACAGCCATCTTTCTACTATCCTTAATGAAAGATAGCGGCGTAAGAGCGGAAAATATTATTCGTGTGGGTGAGTTACTCTAATGCATTGGTTACGATAGCATTAATTAAGGAGAAGAAGGGGGGGGGGGGTATTACGGCTGAAGATGAATAACCCTACAGTCAATACCGCACATATGTTACAGAGATGTACTAATTGCATTTATCGAACTCACAATGCACGTTAAACGGCTGTAAACATTAAATGCATAGGGATCTGCAGAGAGAAGGAAGTGTTTGCGTCTCTTTAAAGAGTGCAGAAAACGTTCCAATTTTTTTTATTCTGTTTATCTTTGAAAGCCAATCAAAACAGACCTAATGGGGAAATTTTATGTTTGGTTTTGGGGATATTAAAAAAAAGCACCGTTTATGGATCTATGCGAACATCAAATTTTCGATTCAATAACATATCATCTGATATTTAAAGCCCTTAGTTCAATATAGATGACGAGCGAACAAAACTAATCCCTCTTTTAAAATACAAGAATTAAAAAGGCTGGCGTCTTGAAAGGTCCCATTATGTCTCGGGCCATGCATGTCAAAACAGCTGCTTAAGAAACTATAGTGGGGGATTCCCATCTCGTGTATACAACTACTGACCGTGTCGATTAAACACCTTGTTCTGTGCTATAGGTTAATAAAGCCAACACAAATCGGCATCATTGACAAAAGTCAGACGAATCAGATTTTGATAAGTAGTATCTCTAATTTATTTAACAGATCGGATGATATATGATACGGTGGCCCTTTTAATTCATGTAAATTTTCGCAAATAAAGTTTAAATAAACTTTACAAGAAGACGTATGATGTCTAATCGTAATTACTTGTATCCCTCCCAACTCTTACTTAATAGAATTGTAGAAAATACAACAACAAACTAAAACACCATGTAAATAATCAAATATTGAATTTTTTTTTTTATTAAAGTAGATTAAAAGATTAATTCTTAACAAGTTTCACAAGAGGGGTAACTCTTATTGGATTTCAACTTTTCGATTCTGTATACTGAATTCAGAAATGCTCTTTAATGATTTATTAGCATTTTTCAAACAAGCCCTTGAACGTCTTATACACTTACAATTTTTTCTAAAATAGAAAAGAGCTAACAAATATTTCAAGTCAGGTTTAAATGAAAATTTTAACATTGAAAATACAAAGTAAAGATTGAGGGTTTCTTTTATATGCTATAATATAATAATACGGTGTGTGTTACATGACCAAAAGTCATCATCTGAATTTCAAAATTTAGATTTGATTGATATTTTTTAAGATGCCATGGTTGGGTATGAAGATACCGCCTTAGAGCTAGCTTTTAAGGAAACGATGAATAAAGCTCAGCAAAGCCTATTATACGGGAACAAAAATCTAAAGATCGAGGATTTCTTCAGCAGAGTAAACTTAGAGGACAGCTATGAAGTTTCAGGCGAAGGTAATCTCCAGTTTATGATTCCCATTAAGCTTGCCTATGGAGGTATCTCACTCCTCACGTTTTGATTTCACTGCGCAGATGATCATATTATTTAAAATGAATATAATTTATTTAATCATCACAGAAAGATCATTATTTCATAATTACACAACATTCATAAAGAAAATCCATTTGAATTCAACAAATAAACGAGTTTTTTTAGGAAATTTTTTTCGTGCGGAAAGTTTTTAGACAAAAATGACAGAAATAAGCAATTTTATGAATTTTACAGTTTGCATCTATTCTTTTTCCTTATTGTGTAATAGTTTACATTCATTTAGTGCGAATCGAAAATTTTCCATTTGCTAATTGTAATGCCTTTTAGTTTGCAAAGTGATATCATTCGGAAGCGAGGTCATATTCGGAACACACTCTCGGTCTTCTTCGGAGTATGTCACGTCCCTTTGTAATCAGTTATCGATCCCTAACCTCCAAATACACTGGGACTCTCGCGAGGTCGTCACCAGCACCAAGCGACCGGACAGAGATCACATGACCTTGAACCTTTACCCCGATCACCATACCCTCAGCGCCGCCCAACGGGATCTGATCAAATTCTGGGATTGGAAAAAGTTTGCTGTCCTGTATGAGGATAATGATGGTAGGGAACCCTTTTGAGTTTAATTTAAATCATTAACATGAAAGCCAGAAAACACAATATTATAAAGGTATATCTTAAAAAAAATGGTTTAACATTTTACAATATACTGCCGCTTTACCCTTTTTAAAAAGAAAATCTAAGTTTGGATATTAGGTATAGTCGTCATTAATATTTATTTTTCTCTTTTCCGAAGGTCTGATCAGACTACAAAGCATTCTAAAGCTGTCCTTTAAAGGGCGCGTTGCCATAACGACAAGAAAAATTAATTTTCTGAATCCAGAGAGCGTGAAAAACGTGCTGAAGGATCTGAAGAATACGGAGCACCAGAGAATTATCGTAGACTGTCACTACGACCGAGTGCATGACATCCTTAAAGAGGTGGGTGGGGTACCATATATCAGATTTTTTTCCCGTGTCACACAATTTGTGAAATAAGGGAGAGTATGTAGCTTTTTAAATTTTCGTTTGCGTTTTAAAATTACCGGGTATACGTAAATCACAAACAAATCCCATCTCACTTATACAGGGTTATTTTCGCCCCGTGTAATTTTCGCCCCTTGCACATTTTCAAACAGTTTCGCGCAGTCTTGAATTTGCCCAGGCACAGGTGTGTATGAAGAGGGATTCATAATATCAGACATCAGAATTCGCCAAGATTAAAATTCGTCCGCTGACATAGAGAACGAAAGGGGAGAAAATAAAACGGGGGCAAATATTTGCCTGTTTACAGTACCCATATTTATCAAATGCTACATCATTAGATAAAATCAAATGGCCAATGAAATTATGTGTACTTATATTTATATTCTAGTAATTTTAATCCATCGTAAGATTAAATATTTGAATATAAATAGGCAAACCCCGCTGGTGCCTCAAATTGGCGAAATTTGAAGTTATATATATTGTAAATATACAAGGAAAGGGTGCACAGTCGAACAATATTTTTTTTTGGGGGGGGGGGGGGGGCATTTTATTATGTCGCGGTTCACTCAGACTCAGAGACTTTGGTTCCTTTAAGTGTTAAGAAAGTTGCGTTTGATAGGCCTGCATCCACTTTCTTGAACCCGTGAAGCAGAAATTATACCTGAATGAAATCCAAGGATATTACTGGGTGATAACCTCTTAAAATTGAGAAATTAAAAAATGATATCATATTGATATTTTAAAAAGTGGAAATGTCCAAATAAAGATGTTTTAAGAGAAAAAAAACCTTACTCTTCGCTGAGAATAGTATTAGTTTTAATTCTCACAGCCATGATATTTATACAAGCTATTTTTAATGTGTAGAACTTGTTTTAGATATATAAAAAATCCAATCGTAATATTTACATTTGATAGTTTTCAAAATTGAACAGAGTACAATTTGTTTCAGGCCGCTGAGACGGAGGCACTTTCCGAGTATTTCCACTACCATTTTATGACTTTGGTAAGTATTGGTAATAATACGAGACAATTCGGATTGACATACCGTAGCCAGTGTTACAATGTTACTCATTTGTCACGACAGGACCTAGGGGTGACAGACATTTCGGAATTCTCCGAGTATGGCGCCAACATAACGGCACTGAGGCTGGTCAACCCTGAGCATGGCGCGGTGAAGAACCTCACAGAGGAGTGGAAGCAACTCCAGTTCAACATCCGGGGTAACAGATCCCCTCTTAGGAAGGGTCAACTACAAATCCCGGTATAAATTTGCAACCAATCCAACTCGTGTAGTACATTGTTATTTTACTTTTCGTGGAATATTAATTTTATACACGCATGCCTATGGTTGAGAGAACATGGTTTGCAATATCCGCTTGTAACCATGGTAACCTCTTCTTCAGACGGAGACAGCCTTGATGCATGATGCTGTCTGGGTCCTAACAGAGGCAGCGCTTGCTCTGAATGAGGCGAACCCCACGGCCCTGGCCTCCTACAGTCGGGCGTCCTGTGACAAGGCCGCACCCTGGGAATTTGGGGCTGATTTGCTGGGGTATATGAAAAGCGTAAGTCCTTGTCTCAAGAGATTTAATCTTGAAAACTTATTTCATTGTATATTATTTGGCCTCGATAACGTTATGTTTCCGTTCGTCGGGTTTTCTGTTCTGTACGCTAAAGAATTAATGGACAATTTCTAAGGTTACAAATCAAGTTTTTTTTTGTTCAGATAGCTTTCATTATGAAGTTTAATATTGAAACTTCGGATTGGTAAATATAATTTTTTTTTTTAAATATCCTTGTAATTTAACAGGTCAATGTTGATGGTCTGAGTGGAACTATACAGTTTGGACAGTACGGACAAAGAGAAAACTTTGAACTGGAGGTCGTGAAATTTAGTCACGAATTCAAGAAAGTTCAAAAGGTGAGGCGATTTGAAAAAGGTATATTTGTAGAACTTTTAGTTTTGATTTGTTTTTTTTCTTCATGATTTTTAAAAAAAATATGAAGAATTACTTAAACTTGTATGTTTCAGATTGGTACGTGGAATTCGTTGTCTTTCCTGAACATTACTGACGACAACGAGAGCCTGTCTCAGCTCAATAAAACACTCAAGGTGCTGACCGTTCTGGTGAGTGCGTTTACGAAAAATACAGAGTTATCCCGAAAATATAAATTCCGAGGTTATTCCGAGAAAGAATACCGAGGTTATTCATTGTAAAAATTACCGAGGTTATTCTGAAAAAAAAACCTTGGGGTTTTCTGTTAAAAAGAGGTCATTCCTAAAAACAAATACAGAGGATATTACGGAAAAAAAATACATGTAGGTTTAGGTGTGCATTCAAAATATTATTGATAACATTCTTATAGAACAGGCAGCGATTATATTCAAGCTGAATTTGTTTTCCTGTTTTAGGAAATGCCTTATGCTGGAAAGAAAATTGATGAATATGGTAACGTGAAGTATGAGGGTTTCTGTATTGACATCCTTGACTATATTGCTGAGTCGATGAAATTCAAATATGAAATTCAAGAGGAACCAACATACGGCAATTGCGACGAGAAGGAATGTACTGGCATGTATCAGAAACTGATTGATAGGGTAAGACATTCAGATATATATGCACATGCCAAAATATTTTAATTTCTTTAGAAAAATGATTTTCAGAAAAAAATGGATATGTTCTGCCTCCATTTTTCAAGTGAACTGGTTTTTTAAACAGTCTCTGAGGTTTTTTATTATTTTATCCATTTCAATCAATCTTGTAAATTGGTGTCAGTTAAGTTATTTTTTCCTGTTTGATCGCCTATTCGACAGGAAGCAGACCTAGCTGTGGCGGGAATCACCATCACCTCGGCCCGCGAAAAATTCGTCGACTTTACAAAGCCTTTCTGGAACCTGGGAATCACGATTCTCTTCCGGAAACCGAAGCCTAAACCGATTCGACTGTTCTCGTTCTTGGACCCTTTCCACGAGGATGTGTGGGTGTACATGATTGCTATATACCTGTGTGTGAGTTTTATGTTCTTTGTCATTGCCCGCCTGACGCCCTATGAGTGGTGCAACCCCTATCCTTGCAATCAAGAGGAAGACATAGTTGAGAACCAGTTTTCTGTTCTCAATAGTATGTGGCTAACGATCGGATCAATTCTGCAGCAAGGTAATTCAGAAACATTCGTGGAAACTATGTAATCTAGAACAATATTCAGTGCCTTAATGCTTTTTGGTGCCATAAATTTAGTAAGTTAAAATATTTAGGTTTCGTGTAGTATGTAATTTATAAAGGAGAAATGAAAGTTTTAGACACAACTAAATAACCAGTGTGTACCAATTTATTTAAGTTGCATTATTTCCTTTGTCAGGTTGTGAGCTTGCTCCTAGGACCGTTTCGACCCGCATGGTAGCCGGTGTCTGGTGGTTTTTTACCTTGATAATAATTTCTTCGTACACCGCAAATTTGGCCGCCTTTCTGACCGCCGGAAGAATGCAGTCACCGATAGAGAGCGCTGAGGATCTGTCCAAGCAGACGGACATCAAATATGGCACTTTACAGACAGGGTCAACTTACAGCTTCTTCCAGGTCCGTCTAATTTAGTGTAAATATTATTTTATAGACTTAACGCGTTATTCAACCTGAACTATTTCACTGAATTTATACATACACAAGCTTAAACCTAAGCAATCGTACTTACGATTTTAAATTAAGTCAATTTTTGACGAATTAAAATTTAAGCAGAAGAAAATTTACTGATGAAATAAAGATTAAAATGGCAGAAAATAACTTTCTGTTTTGTTTTTCCTTCTAGAACTCGATTTTCCCAATCTATCAGAGAATGTTTACGTTTATGAAGAACCAGAATCCGCCAGTGTTTGTGAAGAACTCTAATGAGGGTGAGAAGCGCGTGCTACAGGGGGACTACGCCTATTTTGCCGAATCAACTACCGTGGAATACAAAGTAGAGCGGAACTGTGATCTGACCCAGATAGGAAACTGGCTCAACTCGGTCGGATACGGAATTGCTTTGCCTAAAGGTTAGGACCTGTTCCGTAGAACCGAAAAAAAACAATAAATGTTTTCTAAAGGAATTCTGAATTGTCGATATGGAAACATACCTTTGATACGATAAGATATAAATGATCAGTTCATAATAGGAAGCATCATTTTATCTTATATTATCATCGGCAAATGAATTCAAATTATATACAAACAATTACCAATGTAGTGCCACCTTGTTTTATGTTAAAGTATAGAGAGTTTTTTTGTTTTATTTTCTGTACATGTATAGGATCCCCATACAAAGACAAAATCTCCCAGAGGATTCTGTACCTACAGGACAAACAAGTCATCAAACAGCTGTACAGCAAGTGGTGGACGAAAATGTACATCAACCAGACGTGTGACAACGAGAAGAAGGACCCGTCCAACGCCCTGTCCATACAGAACCTGGGTGGGGTGTTCGTGGTGCTGGTCGGCGGCATCGGCGTCAGTATCGTCATAGCTGTGTTTGAGTTCATTTATTACGCCTGGACAAAACGAGATATACCGGTAAATTCATCTCTCTCTCTCTCTCTCTCTCTCTCTCTCATCACCTCATAATACCACAAAGAACGATTTCTTATTCCTTAAATAAAACATAATAAGTTCCGTGGTTTGAATTGATGAAATAAATCTCATTTTTACGAAAGCCGAGAAGGATCATTCGAGATTCGAGATTCGAAATACGAGATTCGAAATACGAGATTCGAGATTCGAAATTCGAGATTCAATATCTAAATTAACCAATCAAATCATGGATCTGAAACCTGTATCCTAGCAACATCAAACTGTTCTAAATAAAGATCATTCGTACATGCTCTTTCCTACAAATAAATGTCTTTATAGCTCTTAATAAATGCTATGGTCACTTCTCCCTACCTAACTAAATAATTATGTGTATTTACTTTTACACAGAATATCGAAGTAGACTAGTAATAATGCAGTGTGCTTCGCGGATCTAAGTGATTTTGTTTGCCCTGGTGCATTTCCACCTGATGCGTTTGAACCCTGAGGTATTTCACCACCAGTAATAGTTTAAAACCCGGGTTTATTCACCCCTTTTGTGTAAAAATGCGGTTATGGTAGAGAACTTCATAAGCGTAGCTCATTTTTTCTGTAGGGGGTCCTATATAGGCCAATTTTAAAAAATTTTACTATGTAAATTTAATAAGCTCCAATTTTCCCGAGGAGGGGGTCCAGATCCCCTGACCCCCTCCTTTCTAGATCCCCGCATGAAGATTAGTACATGTATCTAAATAATCTAAATATAAATAACCTGTCCTGTTTCACTAATAAATATAAGCATTACTTATCGTTTTTATGTATGCATACAGTGATACACTAGTACTATGATTATAAACAAATCATTGAGATATTATCACATTATACGGAATTATTAATAAATACAATTTTTTTTCCTTTTCCTCAGTAAAAAACTTATTATGAGTCTTACTTTTGGAATTGTTTTCAATATAGAAGGATACCTACTCTCTACAATTAAAGGTAGGGATGATAGGGTGCCAATTTGTTCACATTGCCGATTTCTTGTACAGAGAACAGTAAAACTTTTTAAAAATTTGATTGTGCATTAATATTTCAAAATTAATTGTTGTACATGTATTTTGTTATAATTCATTCATTGATATATCAATAAGAAAGATTAAAAGCATATGTTTCACAGCCAAGTTAAGTTTCTCTGTAGTTTCCTACCCCCCCCCCCCCCCCCCCCCCCGCACCAAAATTGACAATAATTACATATAAGTCATACAAATGTTTACTTTTTTTGTAAGTAAATCTCTAAGGATGTAAATAAGCACTGCAAACAAAGATGTCTGTATTAAATATACTACTACATTACACTTAGCCAGATCAAATGTAATCAGGATGAAGCTACAAGGGGTGAGTGGTGCAAATTTACCAATTTGTCGCCATACACACAGAACACCAAATAAAGAAACTGTGAGTGGTGTGTGGAATGCATAAAAGATGACGGCAAATTATCTCAAATAATCAGTGCAAAAACCAACAAATAGACTGTTATTTGTTACATATTCTGCAAAAACATTGATAAAAAATGTTATCGTCCCATAACATAGCCGATTAAGTTAATGTGTACAAATGGTCAACGTACATGTAATTCTAATATACAAGAAGGCGGACGTATCAGGCGGGGATCCAGAAAATTAAATTTCAAAAATGATCGGTTGAATTACATTAAATGCTTTGAAAATTGTTTTAAACTATCGCACGGGTCAAAATGCATGATAGAAGCTATGTACAGTGTAATTTGAAACTTTCATTTTATATCAATATGTAGTATTACCTATTATAACAAATGAGAGTATAGCACAACTGCCACAAGCAATACATGTCCTTTACCAGCACCACCTCCCTTCTATATAAAAAAATGAAACAATTGTCGTTTTATTTGCTAAAATGTGTGGTTCAAGATTTTTCTAAAGGACATACACGATTAGAATTGAAAAAGAGTCGTACGTTTAAAACTAATTTTGTCAAATTTTTTAGATTCATTTGGTTATATTTTGGTCCATTTGGGTAAATAGATGCACCAGCGCAGCTCTTATTTATATATAATCAGGCCATAAATTCAAAATATTTTCAAAAATTAATAGCTTTAAATCCAGTGGATGAAAAAAAGGAAAGCAAGTCGAACTCGATGAGTGCTAATACCTGTGTTGAATGAATGGTACAGTAGGATATGCGCAAAAAAGTCCCGTCTACTCTTTCCTACCCTATATTTATTGGAATATTAAATCCGATTATAAGAGTCAAACAAGTTGCTGTCCTTTAAAAAAGGACTACAATACGTGAACCATTTGCATGTGTTTCCAACGAAAACGTGAAAGCCTTAAAATTATTAGAGATTCCACAGAATCTAGCCCTCTGCTTTTAACCACTTAATTTGTGCGTTGTATTGCGTATACATGCATGTATAGCCCTGACTTTTTATCTCAGAATTTAAAGGATTCATACTTCTAAAATAATTATGATTTTTCTATGAATGAAGTTTGCATGTATGATATCAGGCATTCGGTGAATTCTGCTATTTGTACACACATTACGATTCGCTTTACTTTATTAACTATGCAGTGACAGCTTTGTGTAAATTAAAAAAATTCATTTTTTGATGCATTTTTCTTGAGATTTAAACTTTTATAGTGACCTAATTATTCAATCATACTTAAATGCTTAAAAAATTTAATCGGGAAGTTCTCTAGCCTCGCCTACTATAATTGTAAAGTTAAGTTACATGTGTATTCGGAAAACAACAAAACATTGCAAATTATGCTATTTGATGCATGTTGTAGTTTCGGCATAACATTAACTTATTTCATAATACTGATAGTTCATATCACATGCCAATCATTTCTTTAAAAGGAATACCTTGTTTCTGTACTGTTTACCGACAACTTTACAATTACAGCGTCTTTGAACTTATGTGTCATATGGCACGGAATCCCGATCCCGGTTCAGATAAACTTGTGCTAGCCTGGTTCCCTGAGCTACCCATTACGCACAGGAACCAGGCTAGCTCATGCGCAGGCTGAATTTTCCCCATAGCATCCGGTTTGACCTCAGGGTCCACGCAATTAAAAATCAAGTACGGATATGTACATGTACCTGTTTATCAAAAGTAAAACTACTCATAATTTATCTACAGTGCATCGTTATGGAGCTACACAAAAAGTTTTATATTAATTTGCCGAGCCAAATAAAAAAAACCTGGAAAACAGATTATTGGAGTACAACATCCGCACACAATTTAAAGAAAATTTCATGTTTTAATGTAAGACATCACAAATACCCCAAACCCCCTCACGGAAAAGGAAATGCTAGGTGATGAGAGAGAGAGAGAGAGAGAGAGAGAGAGAGAGTCGATGTAAATCACAGGTGCGCTAACACCGTTAAAATTAAAGCTTGCTTGTTGGTCAGCCCTACCCTAGCTACCTCCTCTCTTTTCTCCTTTTAGAGGCTTAATTATTGTCTATATATGCTTGTAACAAATCAAATCAATTTCAAATTCTAAATCAAAACTGAATTTGACACTACAAAACTCTCTCTGTGTCTGTCTGTCTGTCTGTCTGTCTGTCTGTCTGTCTGTCTGTCTCTCTCTCTCTCTCTCTCTCTCTCTCTCTCTCTCTCTCTCTCTCTCTCTCTCTCTCTCTCTCTCTCTCATATCGACAATGGCATTGCCATACCCTACAATACACTATTCTTATCTGGATTTTTGTCTTTGAGGTTGTAAATCATTATATCTTCTATGGTTTAAAACTTTATCATAACCTATATTTTGACATGTCGATTATTTCATTGAGTTTCGTTTCATAGCTAAAACATTTAGATTAAACAGATCTTTCTTCGCGAGCCGATTTTTACACAGTTGGGGCGAATACACTTCGGGTTAAAATTGTTCGGGGGGAAATACATACAGGGCAAACAAAACCACTTAGATTCGCAAAGCCAACAGTGTTATTTCTAATTTAATTGTTTATACTGCGTGGGGTTTATTCATCAATGTTAATTTAACCATTTTATAACCACTATATAAGAGCTATCAAGACATTTATTTGTAGGAAAGAGCATGTACGAATGATCTTTATTTAGAACAGTTTGATGTTGCTAGGATACAGGTTTCAGATCCATGATTTGATTGGTTAATTTAGATATTGAATCTCGAATTTCGAATCTCGAATCTCGTATTTCGAATCTCGTATTTTGAATCTCGAATGATCCTTCTCGGCTTTCGTACATTTTCCCCATAGACCGTTGTACATATGAATCGACTCCCATCAATTGCAGTAAATATGAAGCCCATGCACACAATTATGTCCGAACTTTTAATTAAACGCCCTTAATCACTGGCGTCGGAAGCAAATTGAAAAGTGGGGGGGGGGGGGGGGGGGGGGGGGCTAGACTAATCCTCAGAAATCTTAACAAGCCAAAAAAAACCCTGATTCCCAAAATCATGAAAATCCTAATCCGGGGGGGGGGGTACCTATAGTTCCAAAAAAATTCTTACCTATCAAAATTTCTTTTTCCAAATCATGAAATTCCTAATCCGTGGGGGGGGGGGGGGTAAATTTAGGAACAGTTATGTTTCCTGCGACAAAAAGGGGGGGGGGGATGAGGGGCCTGAACCCTCTCTGATGCTATGTGCCTAATGGTTAGGTCTAACTTTGCAAAAAAAAAAGTGGGGGGGGGGGGGGCTAAGCCCCCCCTAACCCCCCCTCCCCCCGGTTCCGACGCCTATATTTTAATTAAGAAAAATATCCAACACGCCTCTATAAAAAACATTTCGTGGACACACAAGTATCAAGAGAAGGCTACATGCATATGCATAACAATCTTTACTTCCTTTTGCGCCTCTAGATAAGAATGTTTCTCTCTACTTTTTGTTTTTCTATTAGATTAAAAAAAATCCTGAAACGGATTTTCAAGACGTTGTACATGTAGTTACATCCATGCTATTATTTCGCCTAGAGTAAGCACGAATATAAAATGGTTTCATTCCATCGTTTTTGTTTTGGTTGATTATCGAATGCGTGTACTGTACGTATGCAACACGTACGAGTTGTAACGCGCCCGTGTACTAAAAAACAGTTATTTCCCTTTTTAAGAAGAAATACAGATTTCATACAAAAAATACAGATTTTTAAAGATTTCATTTTAGTTAATTTACAATGTAATTAAACTTTTTAACAACAATTCAAACTAATTAAAAATAAATTGTTTTTTTTTTTAAGAAATTACCAATCTTAATTTTCTTTTAATTTTATAAACCAAAATTATCCCTAGATATCTATTCACCATTTTGATGTATAACAATTTATTTATATGGTGTTTAAATTACATTTTTAAATTCACTCTGGTTTCTCTTCAATCCACGCTTAAATCTTTCGCCTTTTACTAAAGATTTCCGTGGAGAGGAACATTTAATGAGTCTATAGACTTATTTTTGTAACCCTACCTCGGTAGGGTAATAATTAATATATAGAAGTCCCACACTCGCATCCACTATTAAATGTGGCACTTGATAGCACAGGCACCTGACGATATAATTGTTTGTCAAAATAGAAATAGACATCCTATACCAAATAAATAATATTAGTTATAGGGTATTTTATTTTTATTATGACAAACAATTATTACGTCAGGTGCCTGTGTATAGGTACTCTCTCTCTAAACTTCATTTATTTTGTGAATCTTTTTTTTTTTACCAGGATCCAATATGCACGCAGTTGAAAGATGAATTGATCTTTGCTCTAAGATGTTGGGGCTCCTCATCGAAACCAGCTGATCACGTGATCAGGGCCAGTAAAAGCGACCTCTCTCGGACCGGAGTCTCCCTACCGTCCTTGAATCATGAATATGCAAATGCAATACGTGATATACATGCCTGACCTACTCAACATTTTTGTTGTTGCTTGGAGTATTATAAAAGTTATGTTTTTTCATCGTAATTATTTTTCAGAGACCTTATTTTGTACTTAACTATTTAATTATGTACTGTTTACTGTTTCATGTGCATTGCATATAGTATAAGTCTAAATTCATATTTGAGCCTTTATATGCAATCATTGAATCTACATATAATGGCGTTGATGTACGTTAGATATAATCTTGTTGAGAATTATATTATATTTTATTTTTAATCCATTCAATAAGTTGTCATAACATTCCTTGATATGGCCTTGTTCTTTGTATCACATTAATTCCCCAGTACTGTTCTGTCATTTGTCTTTCATATTGACTTGAGGGATGCTAGGGTTTACTTTATTCAAACCCCTGGCTCCACCGTTACCAACATTGCTTATGTATAAAATGCTCAGCCTCTAAACGAAGGTTTAATCTCGAATTTATGGAGCCGTCATTTAAGATAGTTTGATGGTCGCTGTCATTTTTAGACTGTATCGATCTCTTAGGGAAGGAAGAGATCTTTTTAATAGAAAAAATGCTCAAATTTAAAAGAAAAAAATATGTTGATTTTTTTTATTTATCAAAGTACATGTATACTTTAAAGCTAAACAAATCAATGTTAGAATTTGAGTGAGATCTAATGGTTAGTTTGTTGACCATCCAGCCTCCTTAAAGCTTGAGTAGAGGACAGGTTTAGCACTATATTGTCTGTGCCAAGTTATTGCTTCCATCACTTTTTGACGATCTTTGATAAAAATATACAGTTGAAATCGATAAAAGAAAATATATCCAAGATGTCTTCATTAAACAAATATCATTTTTCACTCATAAAAATTCACATGTACGAAAAACAAAATTCTTACGGAGATTTATAATGGGAAATGTTTACATCTTTTCTTCATTCGGAAGTATTTGGGATACCTCGCGCAATTTTTCAACGTTATCATCCGGGCTTATTAATGGCTGATGCAATGCAAAATTCCATTAGACTTTCTATTTTTGGATGTGTATTGAAACCTGAAGCGGTAGATGGGGCGTTTCAAAATAGATAATCTGGACATTTTTCATATTAGGGGATGAACGTAGTTTGAGCACAAAGGTATTTATTATTATTGAAATATCAAGCAAAAAGCGGTGGAAGCAAAAACTCAGGACAGAGTATAGTAATTGTTTGTGGTGACGATCGGGCCTGAAAAAAAACCCCAGCTTCTTGATTTAAATCATATCTTTCATGAAAATATATACATGTATATCAAATCTAGTAATGCATGCTTCCATAACTCGTGTGTGGAAATCTGAATACATGTACTATATATGTGTACTCCGAGAGGTTTATTTTCTTTGACCTATGGATAAAGTGCCTTGCATTTTGGTGCTAAAGTGGAAAACTGTTTCAATATTCTGAATAAATTGGTTTTTTAAAATACACATATTTTTCGTACGTGTTCTCATTCAACATGCAGCATAACAAGTAATAATTTAAATTTCACATTTAGATTCACAATTTACTTGTCTTAATGGTATTGATTATGATTGAATTATTTTTTTTTATCAATTTATTAGTTTAATCTGCTAAGACGGATTGCAAATCGACAGATAGAAATTATCAAAGGGTTGTTGGTACAGTATTTTGAAATGGTATTTTTTAACCTGAATATTTGCTTACACACGTAAGTGATCAGTGATAAAAGAGAGGAAGGTGACAATGGTACATGAACATTTCTTGGATTATTTAAAGCTGCTTGGTCCGATTTTTTTGTAATTACAGTATCACATTTTTTTTCATACAAATCATTTATCTTAGAAAGTTATGGACTTTCTCCTATTTACACCAGCAGAATCAGTCTCCTTTCTACGAGGGTCAATCAAAAAATACGAAGACTTTTGTCATAGCTATGTTACTTAACGTCATATCATTACTAAATTTGGTAGACATAATTTAACAATAGTTTCAAACAATTTGCAAGAGAAAAAGTAAAAAAATTCCTTTATTTCTAAGAATTATTTAGAATCTAATCCTGCAAAAACGAGGTCACGGCGCACGGTCAAAATTTGTGTTATGTCAACAATAAACCATATAATGTTGAAAGTAATATCTCTATAAATTGGGCTTAAAACCAAACAATATTGAAACCTCAAATTAAGTTTTGTCTTGGTATTCTATGTTCCAAATAATGACGGGATATATTGTTTTGTCGAACAGATATTAGTAACTAAAGACAGATAGTCCTCTTTAGAATTGACTAAAAACATCGACGTCGCCGGACGTCACGGCGCAACGAAAGGTACAAACAAAATGGATTTAACCCAGGAAAAAGCCGACACAAGCTGTAAAAATGCTCAATGGTGCAAAAAATAACACAACAATTATTTGCAAGTTTGTATTTAACTGTAATAAATTTTGTGGGGTCGGTGGTAATTGTATTTTGAATATAAAACAGTCCGAAAGAGAGTAGAATATCTGTAAATATTTGGTCAAAAAATAAGTAATAACAACCGACGTTCAGGGTTATCGTTAGAGTAAACCAAGAGATAGACGGTTAGAAAATGAAAACTTTGAAGAACTAACTTATGATTCTCGAACAAATGTGTGCAAATAAGATGTTAAGTGGTTCAGAGCAATTTTAAATTGTAAGGAGACAGGCACAAGAGACTAAGCGTGATATGAAGATGGGGTTTATCTATAAACTGTGTGTCTTTAATATTGACGTCATGTTTTGAACGTTACCGTGCGCCGTGGTGACAAAACATGTTGTTTTTAAAAAGGGATAACAAAAGTACCGTTTCATCAAATGGACTAAAACTTCGCATATCAATAACATAAGTGTTGGTGCACAGATTAATCTGTTAAATATGACTTTCATGAAAAATATATGATATTCAGCAACATTGTCTTCGTATTTTTTGATTGACCCTCGTAAGTTAGAAATATTGAAAGTAAATAAAAATAATTTCTCTTTGGGCAAACGAAAAAACAAACCAAAATGCATCACGGGAATGTTTAGAAAAGGAAACCGCTTGGTTTTGTCCCCCGAATGATTGGGGTTATTCAATCCGCATGCTATGCATCGATTGTAAAGAAAGCAGACTTTAGAAATATTAGCGAACAAAACGTACACATGTTTATTTGTAATTTGTCTGATCATTTCGACCCTTATTTAAAGCGGTGTCAAATTCGTAATACAACCATACCCGTCTCGTCGTCAGGGGTGAAATCTAACATGATCGAGGCGAAATAACGCGGTACCTTTTACTGTCGTTTGTTTTGTTAGCAAATTTTGTACGTATTTTTCTTCATTGAAATTTGGCATAAATGACGGGTAAAACTACTGCAATGTCTATTATTATACATATACTAAGCATAGCCATCGTTTAAAAGAGTGCATAAAATTTGATATAAAATCGGACCAAGCAGCTTTAAAACATGATTGAAATTGATGCTGAAATTTTAATGTAAGTACCGGTTTACATGAACCGTGGACGGGAATACAGGTATCAAAAAGATGATACATGTTTCATCTAAAAAAAAAATACGAGTTTCTATAGAACACACATTACAAATGTTAAACAATTTCAAATAAAATAGAGGTTGACATCCAGAAGCGAATTCAAATTAATTTCAAAGTTGATATTTAAGCATGAAAGCAGTACCTTTGCTGATTCAATCATGACTGGTATGGAATTTTCATCATTTTATTCAACATGGTCTTGTATAAAATATCCGTTTTGTGATGGGGTCACGTGACCCCGCCGTGTTTTGTGAGGTAACATCGATACCCCTTTTGGGAGTCGGGGCTCTGGTGTTTAAATTGATTGTTTTAGAAATATTACACCACAATTTGTGTACGGAATATATTAAGTTAATTTAAAATGCGGTTAGTCTATCCTTTGATGAACAGATGGGTTACATAACTTACAGGCCAGACGCCTGAGAATATAGGATTTTTGTATTGTGATTCAGAAAAGTTTGACATAAATTCCCAGTCAATTGATGCCAAATAAATCGTGGGGAGGGACAGCCAGCAACGTTTTTGGGACGAGTAGCTCCCTGATAGAACGAGTGGACAGGTATATATTGCATTGATAGGGGCTGGAAGAGTGGGAACCTTCACTTACCAAAGGTAAGTGGCGTCGGAAGCACATTGAAAGTGTGTGTGTGGGGGGGGGGGGGCTAGTATAATAACCATCAGAAATCTTGACATGCAAAAAAAAAACCTAATTCCCAAAATCAAGAAAATCTTCATCCGGGGGGGGGGGGGGGTATACCTATACTTTCAAAAATTCTTACCTACCACCCCCCCGCAGGGGGGCTGAACCCTCTATCATAATGATGCTACGTGCCTAACGGTTAGCCCCCGGTTACGACGCCTATGATTCTATTTTCGTATTCCTGGTATTTTAACTAAAGTATCCAGCAATAATGTTCATAGATAATATAAAGCATAAGAATATATACTTAACATCCACATAAAATATTCGTCGTTCTTTTGAAAATTTCACATTTCCTTTGAGTATGGTTAAAATCAGGGTTTGTTTGGTTTTTTTTCGATATATCTGTATTTATGATTTTGTCAATTATCTGTAACAATTTCATGAGTTTCGGCAAATTTCAGTCATATAAAGCTTGGTACAAGTATATGACTTGAGTACTTGAGGTGTATATATATTTACAGACAAAAATCAAATTCAATATTTTTTACATGGCCTTCATTTCATTGCCGACCCGTGATTACTTAATATTGCAGCAAGGAAGGAGTCAGTACGTCATCAGGGTCATCACCTAGTCACCAGGTCGGTGTATCCTGACCAGGTAAATTACAGGTGCTCACTCCGAGCTCCAATGGCGGCCCTGACCCTGTTTCTGATGACTCTGGGGACGGTAGCAGCCACTGATATACTAATAGGTAGGTATAATGTTATCACATTATACGTCCCCTTTAGGTTACATACCTTTTATCATTGCACCGTTTAAAATGTATATTATATAGACTATACATGGATCTCTATATGTTCATACAAAACGGCAAACAGTGTACAACTCATATATTTATATTGGTGCTTATTTTTTGATGTTGTCGGTCCTCTAACACACCAAACATGTAGGTATAATGTCATCACGAATATGACAAAGGCTTGATTGCAAAAAAAAATGTCGTTCTAATCAAATTACTCAAGGTTAAACGCAAAAAAAAGTCGTAGCGAATAAAATTTGGTTTAATAATTTATAGTTTTCTATAGGCAAATAAAACACCACATTCATCAGTAATATGTTTACAGTATTCTATAGGCAAATAAAACACCACATTCATCAGTAATATGTTTACAGTATTCTATAGGCAAATAAAACACCACATTCATCAGTAATATGTTTACAGTATTCTATAGGCAAATAAAACACCACATTCATCAGTAATATGTTTACAGTATTCTATAGGCAAATAAAACACCACATTCATCACTAATATTTTACAGTATTCTATAGGCAAATAAAACACCACATTCATCACTAATATGTTTACAGTATTCTATAGGCAAATAAAACACCACATTCATCACTAATATGTTTACAGTATTCTACATGTATAGGCGCATAAAACACCCCATTCATCAGTACAAGTTTACAGTATTCCGTAAGCAAATAAAACACCACATTCATCAGTACATGTTTAGAGTATTCTATAGGCAAATAAAACACCACATTCATCAGTAATATGTTTATAGTATTCTACATGTATAGGCGCATAAAACACCACATTCATCAGTACATGTTTACAGTATTCCGTAAGCAAATAAAACACCACATTCATCAGTACATGTTTACAGTATTCCGTGGTCATATAAAACACCTCATTCATCAGTACATGTTTACAGTATTCCGTAGGCAAATAAAACACCACATTCATCAGTACATGTTTACAGTATTCCGTGGTCATATAAAACACCTCATTCATCAGTACATGTTTACAGTATTCCGTAGGCAAATAAAACACCACATTCATCAGTACATGTTTACAGTATTCCGTGGTCATATAAAACACCTCATTCATCAGTACATGATTACAGTATTCCGTAGGCAAATAAAACACCTCATTCATCAGTACATGTTTACAGTATTCTGTAGGCAAATAAAACACCACATTCATCAGTAGATGTTTACAGTATTCCGTGGGCAAATAAAACTACTCATTCTTCAGTTTATGGTAAAAGTATTCTGTAGGCAAATAAAAACACATTCATCAGTACAGGTTGATAAGACCATAACTGAAAAATATCCAACAATGAACATTTACTACGCTTGGTATCCAATTTACTTTCTGTGTTAAAATGCACATGCATAAGACTTAGTATAATGATGTATATAAAAAAGATCATTTCCTAAGTCTAGTCCACTAAGTTATGTTTTAGACGGATTCTTTGACTCGGACGATAAGGCGGCAGAACTGTCGTTTAGATGGACCTGTCAGAACGTGAACCTGAGAGACAGCCCCAGTAACCGGACCACGCCCCTTCTACTCATGTACACGGTCAACAGAGTGGGAAACATGTCTGACAACACAGGCAAGAACCACCAATCACAAGCCTTTAGATTTAATTGTTCCAGTCTCAATATATGAACAGTTTTAACTGAAATGTTTGCAAGCAGTTTTATAACCACGGTTTTGTCAAAAAAGAGAAATATTATATAATATACTTACTAGTTTTTCTTTTTTTAACAGTCTGTCGAAGGATTGAGGCAGGAACAAAGGTGCTGTTTGGTCCTAAGCCCGGAATAACTGCCTCTTATATGAAGTCCGTCAGTAAATACGTAGAAATCCCGCTAATTAATATTCATCATGAAATCCCTTCCGGGTCACCGGATCGTCAAGGGATTGGCGTCAGTTTCTTCCCTCACTATCTCGCCGTCAGTCGAGCACACCGGGATCTCATCAAGTTCTGGGGGTGGAAGAAATTCGCCATGCTTTATGTAAACAATGATGGTAAGTAATTTCATATTCAGTGTCATATCTATCAACTAGGTGCATAATTACTCTCTCCTCTTTTCTAGAAAACTAGTCCACCATTCCTCTTTTTTAGGAAACTAGTCCACCATTGCAAGATACATGATTTCTTTCGTTAAAAGAATGAAATAGAGACAGGCTCTTAGCATCGGTTGGTTTTGAATGTGTGTGTGTGTGGGGGGGGGGGGGTACCTCCTCCAAAAAATCCTGACCAAAAATAAAAAAGGAAATTCCTTTAAATCATGAAAATCCTTAAATCTTTATCTGTGGAGGAGGGGGGGGGGGGGGGTGGTCGTCCGTAGCATTACTTTAGCTTCAATTTCATTTGTGATCTGTTGATTTCATTATTTCCACATCCATTTGTTTTCCTGCTACCAAAAAGATAGGCGGTGGCGGGGGGGGGGGGGAGATTGGGGGTGGGGGCTGATATTTTTTAATATGTGAACTCAAGAAAAAATGTCTGCTGCGAGAAAAAGTGAATTCCCCTGCCTCACTATAAAGGCTATATAAAGAAATGAATAGGTGTTAAATGCCAGTTTAGGATATGGCACGAACAGCCTATATGTTCAAATATTATATAAATAGTGCCTGTTTGGGAGGGTAAGAGTTGGAATTGACACCCCCGGGCCCGAGAAAACCATTGTCAACCGACGCGAATTTTCGAGGAGTGTTTATTTCAACTCTTACCCTCCCAAACAGGCACTATTCATTTTATTCTACTGAATGACTTAATTTCAAAGAAAACTTTACTGCTTTTAGATATTATGGCGAACCCTACGCGCATTATTTACGAGCAAGTAACAATTCGTTGTGTTACCCATTGCCAAGTGTGTTGCTATCGCTGAGGATAATAGAACGGATTATCAACTGCGTCTAAACCAATTAGAATTCAGTATTTAACATGAAAGTATTATAATAGAAAATGTTTTTATTAAAATAAGATAAATTCTACTCATGCAATGTCATGACATGCAATTATGTATTTGTACATTTAATAGGTAACATATTAAATACCTGTAGCGTGTCGTTGCTAATTCCACACAGTGTGTTGCTATTTACTAGTACATGTATTCTAGTATTAACCTTTTATTTGGGAAATAATGAATGGATTTAAAGGAGAATTAAACGTATTCAAGTTCGAAGTGATGTCTCGTTCATGGTCTCTGTGAAATCTCATTTCAGGTCTAATTCGACTCCAGGAAATCTTTACTTTGTCCGTTTTGCCTGACGTCAAAATCAAGCTACGTCAGATTGACGTCAGGAATCCCCAGAGCTTCCTTGATCTGTTCACAGAATTGAAGGATGCTGGGGAATACAGAATTCTTGTAGACTGTCACGTGACCCACATCCATATGTTACTAAAAAAGGTAAAACATGTACTGTGGTTTCATTAATTTTCGTGGGTATCAATTTTTGTGGATTTTCTAAATATCAAAGTTTCAAGGATACGTAAATTCGTGGCAAATGATCCTATCAATACAAAATGTTAGTTGAAATTGCACTTTAATGAACATTTAATTTCGTGGATCAACTTAACAACGAAAACCACGAAAATTGGTATTCAACAAATATTGATGAAACAACAGTATCCCCACCTCAAAATACGCTTATAAAAACACGGATTTTACATGTTTATATTATATTTTTATATATTAAACTTTTAACATGTTTTACAGGCAATGCAGGTTAATGCACTGAATGAATACTTTCATTTTCATTTTACAAATCTGGTGAGTGTCCGCTCTAATTTTCCAGTCTTGACAAACAACATGTTTCTGTGAATAAAACTGAAACTAATTTAAGCCGTGGCTGTTAAGGATTTCAGTATCGTGGATTTTTCGCCGTTCATGTATTCCGGCGCCAACATCACCGGGATGAGGATGGTTGACCTTGAAAATCCCAAGGCCATTGCAGTTGTAGACAGATGGAAGAAAGATCTTGAGAGGAGCTCCTTTAGTTTGTCTCCCATCGGGCGCGATCAAACTCAAGTGTCAGTAAGTAGCAACATAGGCGGATCCAGAATTATTTTATTTTTCAAGAGGGGAGGGGGGGGGGGGGGTCTCCGACGGTTTTTTGAACTTGCAAATTGGGGAAGGGGGGGGGGGGGTTCTATGGCATGTTTTTGGTAATTTTATAATGTAAAGAAGAAATTTGAATTTTGCAGGAGGGTCTGGACTCCAGGCCCTGACCCTCATCTAGATTTGCGCATGAGCAAAGTCGTATTTTCGTTACTAATAGTAATGTAACCTTTTCCGGGTTCGAAGATTCGGTTGCTCTACCAAAGCAATTATAATAAAAAGCAAATTCCTCAATCATAAATTAAATTTGCAATATGTACAATTATCCAATCCCTATTTGAGCGCACGCAATTCCTTACACAAATTATTCTTTTACTAGTCGACACAACACATATCATAAATTCCTCGAAAGCCTTATGCATGTATGTAGGGTACTTGTGTTCTAGGTTTCAACCTATTTTATGTTTCACAGCGTCTTCCTCGGTTGTCGGTTCAGAGCTCAGAAACTCTGCTTATATATCCAAGTCACGTGATACTTGGGGGGATCTAGAAACAGGAAGCAGTAGTCTAGTATGAGAAGCGAAAATGATTTTGGTTCCGACATTCGTTTCAGTAACATCCCCTGTGAGAAAATTATTTCCTGCAAAATAAAGATAAAAGCAGCATTATTCGAAATCTATAGTTTTGACTCATTTTACAATGAATTAAACAATACGTTTAAATATGCCATACACACCATTCGTGTAAAAGAAACATTCATTTAGTACACAAACCATTGTGATTGCAGATGGGCGCTGCACTGATGTATGACGCCATTAAAGTCCTTTACCGCGCCCTTGACCTTCTTACCACGATGCGGAATGTGGACTTTAAGCGGAAGGTCAGTTGTGACGAGGGGTACAACTCACTGCCCTGGTTCAACGGGAAAGCGCTGGTCAACGCTCTAAAAACGGTAAATCTCAAAATCAGAATCGTCTGTATATACACTTATTTCAAATATTTGTATCTAAAATTGGAATCTTTTTGATTTACACTTACTTTAAAGTATTTTTTTAATGCGTGGACTAATCTGGAGGACTTATTTTATATGTACTTTGAAGGTAACTTATGAAGGACTGACGGGAAGAATTCAGTTGGACAAGAATGGAGATCGACGGAACTTTACTCTTGACATTGTGAAAGTCAGAGAAAAACAACTTTATAAAGTATGATAGCATGGTATTCAACAGGGATGGTGTTTTATACATGTACAGCCAACAGATTAGAGGAGCGATTGTTGTTAATATTCACTGTTTACTATATAAAATTAACTAAAGTTAAATTTTGAAATTCTGAACAACCTCTGGTTGATATGAAACTTCATGCTTTGATATATAAGCCTTTAGAAAAGAAAACGCTTTTTTCATTTTATTTTCATCTTTTTCTTTAATTTATGGGGTAATCAACATTTCTGAAAAACCCTCTTTTCTTTTTGTGTTTTAACTTTCATTTTCAAAACTTTTACAACGTACCTAGACTGATTATTGAAATATTTGTTTTGACTTCAAAATATATTGTTTTGCAATTAATTGTTCCAATGTAACTTACTTCGTCCGCATACATATAGATTGGCAGATGGCACTTCCGGCGGGGAGTAAAAATCACAGACAAGTCCGAATTTCTTAGTGATGACAGAGGCAACGTGCTGACCAACAAAACGCTTTCTGTCGTCACAGTACTGGTACGTCGCATTTATCCAAGTCACAGGCACGCTTCAAATTCATTCAAATAACTACCACTAAAGACAAGCGTCTTTCATTTTATAGTATATAAAAAGTGCCCGTTTGGGAGGGTAACAGTGGGAATTGACACCCAGCTGAGAAAATCTTATTATGATTGTCAACCGCCGCGAAGTGGTGGTTGACAATGGTTTTCGAGGGGTGTCAATTTCAACTGTTATCCTCCCAAACAGGCACTATTTATTTTATTATGCTATATGTCTTAATTTTGAAGAAAATTTTACTGCTTTTAAATGGAAATGACGTGAATTCTTCGGCGAACTGTAAGCGCATAATTTACGCGCATGTTACAATTCATTGTGTTACCCGTTGCCAAGTGTGTTGCTAACGCTGAGGGTAATAGAACGGATTATCAACTGCGTCTAAACCAATCAGATTTCAGTATTTAACATGAAAGTTTAATAATACAAAATGTAACAGAGAAAGATACTGCTGTAACGTGCAAGGGGGTCACTGCCTGTGATCCCCGCGGGCCCGTACCCGAGATAGAATCGGATAGCCCTGATTGCTGCCAATATTTACAAGTGCAGACTTGAATCACCGCTCCTGCACATATATAGGGACTCAACGTTACGCAGGCAGGGATGACCGCACACCTACGCAACTGAACAGGTACTAATGTTAACACAAGCAGGGATGACCGCACACTTGCGCCAACAACGCAACCTAACGCAAGCAGGGAGTGCCGCACACTTGCGCTAGAAAGGCCAGAACACCAGCAGGGATGACCACACACTAGTGCTCCGCCGCAACCACCACCAATACAAGCAGGGATGACCGCACACTTGTATTAATGCGACACAAAGCAGGGATGACCGCACACTTTGTATCGTAGGTTAAATCACACGAAGATTAGAAAGAGCAGGGATGTCCGCACACTCAATCTAGCCGTACCTGTTCAAGTTTAACCCCAAACAGTCGTTCTCGTTCCGCATTTGACACTGTCCCTATATATGTGCTGGCCAAGAATAATTTGTGGTATCTAAAAACGGGAAATCGAAAATAAACAAACTAACTAGACCTAACCTAAAACTACTTATGCCAAACAACTTATTTACAAAGAATATTTATTATTGTAAAACAATAATCATCACACTAATTGGTAATTATTGGAAACAATAATTAAATCATCAAAAATCAATAAATCAAAGGGGAATAACTTTAACCAAAAATATATTAATAAGCTGCCCGCTTCACTGCCTCTGCAAAGTTTTGAGCCCGGCTCATCTGGCGTACATATCAAGCACTCTATCGACCGAGCTAATACTAGGTTAACCCACTAACTTCAATTACTTATAGTAAGATTTTCATAAAACTGACTCTACCACATTAATATATGATCTTGTTGAATGATACAATGTAAATATTGCTATGCTAACAAAGAAAAAAAAATTAAAAATACGCAAACAAGTGTGTTTTCCTACTCTGTATTTTGTAGGAAGCACCTTACGCTTTCAGGGTGACAGAAGGCAATGGGACGGCACAGTATGAAGGGTTCTGTATTGACCTCTTGAACTCTGTGGCAGACATATTGGGCTTCAAATATAACATTACACCGGAGCCAAGCGGTACCTATGGCAACTGTGATGGCGAGCATTGTGATGGAATGGTCAAACAGCTTGTAGAAAGGGTAGGGAACTAATTACAGACTTATCGCAATGACATTTTCCTTACAAAGATGGAGCTTACAAACGCGTGCGCTAATTCGTTTGTTGAGTCATGCGTTTAATTGTAGCCCTTAATTTTTCATTTGTGCAAGTGTATTGCATTTTAATTTCAAAGAATGGCAGTAACATAATTTTATAAATATATTTGCACATTTCTCCCTTAACATTGTTTGTAATTAGGCATGGAACTTACTCCACCTTAAACATTAACTGTACGTACATTTTTGCAACTTCTAAACTATAATCATTGGTAAACGTTTTGTTAAAGAAAGCAGATTTAGCGGTAGCTGGAATGACAATTACATATAGCCGCGAAGAAGTCATAGACTTTACCAAACCTTTCTGGAACCTCGGTATCACAATTTTGTTCCGGAAGCCCATGGCGCCCCCTGCCGAGCTGTTCAAGTTCCTGTCCCCCTTCACTTCCGAGTTGTGGGCCTACGTCCTCGCTGTGTATATCGTGGTCAGTGTTATGATGTTTGTGATCGCTCGTTTAACGCCGTACGAGTGGGACAACCCCTATCCATGTGACGTCCACAACGAGGCTCTAGAAAACCAGTTCGGGATAATGAATAGTTTATGGTTTACCATTGGAGCTTTGATGCAACAAGGTAAAAAGTAGTTGATAAAAATAACTCAATTTCGATTATATTATCTTATCTTAATCCTATGTATGCATATTTTTCTTCACTTTGATTGCAAAAATATTTATGTTGTTATTCTTATACATAGTATGAAATAATTTCAAATTAGAACTGCATGCTTACATGTACCTTTGAAATAATACCTTTGCTTTGAAATAGGTTCAGAAATTTCACCAAAAACAACATCGACTCGTTTGGTGGCGGGTGTGTGGTGGTTTTTCACCCTGATCATGATTTCGTCCTACACGGCCAATATGGCGGCATTCCTCACCATAGAACGAATGGAAAACCCGATCGGGAGCGCGGAGGACCTGTCGAACCAGAATGAGATCAAGTATGGGACCCTAGAGTCAGGAAGTACGAGGGCTTTCTTTGCTGTAAGTCATAGAAGTCCACTGGACGTTTACTGTTTTTAAAATCAAAATTAGAAACTTAAACGAAGAAAATTAGGGCCGTTTTGTCATTTTTCTCTTTGAGTAAAATAAAAGTCCAAAAGTACTAGTAATTGCAAATATAACTTTGGTATTTTGCGTAATAATCACATTTTCTTTTCTTACACCGCCAGGAATCGAAAGCCCGACTGTATAAGAAGATGAACAACGCTATGAGGACCGCCACACCCCCCGTGTTCGTGAAGTCCTCCAATGAGGGCGAGCGACGGGTGATGGAGGGCAAGTACGCTTACCTGGCTGAGTCCACCACGGTGGAGTATAGGACGGCCCGGAACTGTGACCTCATGCAGGTGGGCCAGCAACTGGACTCCAAGGGCTACGGCATCGGCCTCCCCAGGGGTAGGGATCTTGCTTTTTTATGCTTAATTATGGTTATTTCAGATGATCACTTTATACAAATAGAGACAATTGTATACATTCCCTCAGTCACTTATTTTAAATTTACATGTATTACGGGTGTTATTTCTCATATACAAGATTAGAAAACAAACTTGTTTAGATAGATATATTTGGACGATGTCCTTTACGCGTTTACCAATTCTATCTGCATCTAACAATGTAGGGTTCCGTCTTGTTCAATTCGAATCTAGGCGCCACTTCAAATCGAAAGATATGCGACCCTTCTTAGCAACTTTTACCATGCGAATTATATTGAAGTTGTATGATTTCTTATGACAATGATGAAACATAAAATAAAGTAAACCATAAACATTGAGAATGTGAGACGATAGTATACCTGAACGTTGATTATAGAGTTCGTTGACATTTCTAAAACTGTTGTATTGACTGTATTACATTCGACTCTTAATTAACATACATGTATAGGTTTTACACGCTATAAGATTCTTGGAATTGCTTACCCTCGGCTTATACGTGTATGAAGAAATCTATTATGGTTAACTATTTTTTACTTGTAAATATGGCGAAAGTAGTATAGTAGCAAGAAAAGCAATCCTTCCAAAATGTACTGCCGAATTGTAGCGGCTTTTCAACAAGTAGATCCTACGGTATTGTTATAAATATGAGATTTGGTGTAAAATGTTTGTTTACATCGATAACTTTAAAAATTATTTGTTTTGAAAATTAACTCAGATTCTCCTTACCGAGACAAACTCTCTAGTGCCATCTTGCATCTCCAAGAGGAGGGTGCTATCCAGGCGATGTATGACAAATGGTGGAAACAGAAGAACATTGACAAGTTCTGTGACAACACTAAAACGCCCTCTACCAAGGCGCTGGAGCTCCGAAATGTAGGGGGTGTCTTTGTACTCGTTCTGACCGGAACGTTCTGTGGATTTGTAATCGCTCTCATTGAATTTGTTTGCAATGCCAGAAAAATATCTCGGAAAGGAGAGGTAAGACTCTGTATTAATTTAACTCGTAAATCAAAAATACTTAATTTTCTTAATGTTTTTTCGGTAAAATTTTTGTTGCTATGTCTTTACGTTGGAATAAGGCAATACCCGATCCTTGTCAGTGGTACATGTACATCAGTTTGGTTAAAAATAGTACCTGGTACTTCTTTCAGAGTACCCTGTGGTTTGAGATTAAGCAGCAGTTGTACTTTGCTCTGAGATGTTGTAAGTATAGAAAGGTCCCTGTTACCGTGGCATCAATGGCGGACATAGCAACAGAGGAGACGAGGACTACTCTCCTCCTGGAACCGACCAATGAGAAGGGAGCCGCTCTAGGGGATAATGGCGAGGACACGTGTTTGGTGGATCACGTGCACGGTAAAGACATGTCTGTACATCAGGCCGAGAAACAAAACACGTCACAGAGCATTGGGAAAAATGGCGAAATCTCCAATGTAGAAAATTCTAGCGAAGTTTGATAGTGCAATAACACCGAATCATGTCACACGTGGATTAATACTGTGCAATATTACTCAGAATGGAAATTGTGATGATTTCTCGTAAAATTTGCCTGAAATATTCTTATACGTCCTAACTCCATACGTCTTTGTGTAAATGGAATATTTATTCTTTATATTAATATTAGTTAACGATGGTATATGCTTACTTAAAATATCGTTCTTTAATAGTTTCATATGGATTATTTATTACCGATTTTCTTTAAATTATTTTGTTAAAGGGTGATTTCAACAAGAGATCCTAAGTAAATTAAATGATTTCTAACAAAATATACAGTAAAACAAATATCTCACAAAAGATTGGTTTTTAATTATTATTTTATTAATATTCAACGGAATTTTCCTCCATGTGGAGAAATAAAATAGTCAATAAAAACTATTGTTACTGAAAAAAAGCTTCATGTGGAATAAAAATACTGTACTGTAGATAACTAATTCATCGACATTTAAAAACAAAAATCCAAATTCTCACATCTGCAACATGTTCAAAAACATTAACAATAAAGTTTCATTTTTTTTTCATCTTGTGAATAAACAGTAATGCATTTCCTTTCATTCACATGGCATGCGCAATGCGAATAACACCCATGGAGTTAATGGCCATGTTAGAAATAAAAATGCATTGGTGAAAATGAAAGATAAACAGCAATATATATCAACGAAGCAATGGAATTATATCACAGACTATCACAAGTAATCCGGCAAAGAACGTGAAGATGATCCAAACATGAAATCACTTTCGTAGAACAGGGCGATCTAACGATAAAATGCACATCATTCAATGAAGTATTGAGACTGGTGGATTAAGGCACACTGACAAAATTTCCGTTTTGTGACGGTCCTCACTATTTGTCACGTCTCTGTATCGCTATACTCCACATGCATGTAAGACCCTTCCCCAAAAGCGAAATCTCTACCCCTTGACACGGGGGATTTTCTGAGTTCTCGGAGAGGGAGAATACCGTTAGATGAACTTGAGTCTTTTGGCATACCAACAGTTAGTGGACAGGAAGCTGAGTGTCCTTTTTTGCACTTTGCGCATGCCCGCTTGGATTTCGATTTTTTCGAAGAACCATGACATCGAACTGCAAACCTTAGTTCTTGAATCATTTCGGAACACAATGATTGCTAAAAATAGGAAGAAAATACCAGTTTAAATTAGAGAGCAGTTAAAGTACGATTCAAACCAAGGGTTTGTTAACAAGCACTTTAAATTCAATTTCATCTAATTTAAAACCGATTCCGAAATAGTTTAAAGTAATTTGAAAATAAATTAATTCAAATGAATTATGAAACTTTTTTTTTATTTATATGAGCAGCATTTTTATCAGGTTAAGCCAGAATTATTGAGTCTTACTCTGTCTTCCTGGGCGTTTTTCCTGGATTTCCAGATAAACTCCAAGAACGCCACCAGGACGGCAATCGCTAGTCCCCCAAGAAGCACCACAAATATACCACCCACATTGTTGACGTCCAGCGCGTTCGCCTTCGACTCGGTGGCCTTACGGTCAGACATGCATTTGCCGGTCCCCTTCCACCATTTATTGTACAACTCCTGGACCTTCCCGTCCTCCTGTAGGTGAAGGATCGCCAGCGACAGCTTATCCCTCAGTGGGGACCCTACACACAAAATCCGGATATTTATAATCTGAATTTCCCCATTTACACAAGCATTTATAAAAGCGATTTACAGTTTACGTATATTGATGTCAAGATATGATGTCTTCTTTCATTTAAAGGTACATGTAGTAAACATTCTTAACAGTGTGTCTTTTACTAATTAACAATTCGTAATTGTCAATGAGCCCATGACTCATTGACAATTACGAATTGTTAATTAGTAAAAGACAAGTGTATAAATGCCAAGAACATCTGAGTAAAGTTTTTTAAACAAATTATGACCTGCACGCACTAAGCCAACAATGCAATAATATCAAGAATATCAAAATGACAGATAGGTCATGAAAGGGAAGACACACATATTGATGCGTCTGATGTCTTAATCTTGTTCAGACAGCAAATTACCATAATCGAGAGATGGAAATAAACGATTCCAATGTACTTCTACAATGATATCTCTCCCCTGGGCTCATTACCTACTTAAACGGCTTCGTTAATCCGCCCTGGGAGCAGGAGAATGTCCAAACCATTAGTGCACTCGTGTATCATTTTGCCGAATGTATAAAACTGAGCGATGGTTCGCGTGATCAAAATGAACAGTGGAGAAAAGGCGCGAATTTGCTCTTACCCATGGGCGTGGCTACCCCGAAACCCTTAGAGTCCAGCAGACCTCCGACTTGCATCAGGTCACAGTTTTGCTGGACCTCGTATTCGATGGACGTAGACTCCATAAGGTAGGCGTAGTTTCCCGCCAAAACCTTCTCTACGCCGTCACGCGCATTCTTCACGAACACGGTTGGTTCCTTGGTCTTCATGTAGTGCCACATTCGACGATAGGTGTCGATTTTGGAATCCTTGAAAAGCAATAAAATTCGAATTATATGAATACATGTTGTTGTACATGTTACTTAATTCAAACAGAAACTATGCAATCTAATAGTTTAAATATACATGTAACATTGACGAACAGCGCAGATGCATTCAGGTTTCCGATTTGTACATTGATAAAATACTTCATGAAACATGATAATTCAAAATCAAAGTAAAAGCATGTACAGTTGGAACCTCGATGAGCGGGTTTCTTGTGAGGAAAAAGCCATAGAAATAACACTTTACACGACAGACTTCTTCAAATTTAGTACAGTACATGTACTAGTATCAACGAGAATTTGGTACGTCTGAAATTAAAATTTTGAACGTACTTTGAAAAATGTCATTGTAGACCCTCCCTCCAAGGTCCCGTATGCAATAGAGCTCTGTGCTGCTAACTGCTCTGCACTTTCTATCGGAGAAATCATTCGTTCCACAGTCAAAAACGCCGCTAAATTAGCAGTGTAGGATGAAATGATGATCAGTGTAAAAAACCACCACGTGGCTCCAACAATCCGGGTGGAAATGGCACGTGGGTTGATGTCCGAGCCCTGCTGCATTAGTGTCCCCACGGAGAACCAGAAGCTGTTGGACAGGTCGAAGGTGTTCTGTACGGTGTCTGTGTCGGGGTTACAAGGGTGGGGGTTGTACCACTCGTAGGGGCTGAACCGCGCCAGCACGAATATACAGAAACTGACTAACATGTAGGCCGCTATGACGTAAACCCATATCTCCACGGCCAGGGGGTTCAGAAAGGAGAACAGGCCGGGCTTCTTCCTCTCAGGGGTCTTAAAGAGAATGCTAATGCCAAGGTTGAGGAATGGTTTAGTGAAATCAATGTATTGTTCTCGTAGATAGCTGATGGTCAAAGCAGCGACCGCAATGTCGGCTTTCTGTAAAAAAAAAAACAAAAAAAAAAAAACATTATTTTAATGAAAGTTTTATTCATGTTAGATATGATAAATGTTTATAGCACTAAATAGTTGCATCGGCACTTGCTCTTTTACTCAATATCTAAAAGCACTCTTATATTGTAAATTATCTGATCCGTCACAAGCTGGTTCTACATTGTAATATCAACCAATGAAATTGTTCGTTATACCCTATCAATGAGTTCGCGGACGATGCCGTTCCACTTCCCATCCTCTAGCATCCCATACAGCCCGTCGTCGACCGGAACTATCTTGTACTCAAACCCAACAATGGCCGCCATCTCTCTCAGTAGGTCCACACAGAATCCCTCGTAAAGGTCATTGCCTAGCTTAGAGCGGTCAACCCCGGGTTCAAGGTCACGTATCATGACGTAGGGCTTATCCTGAAAAAGAGGCAATACCACTGTACAGGAATGTCTATCCTTAGTGTTTGTTATCCACAACTACGTATAGGATTGACAATCCATTTTTCAAATAGTTTCTGGTTTAATAAAAAATATCAGAATTTAATGAGCAGTTTAAAAATAATATTTAAAAAACCCCTTATGATTGTTTTAATAAACTAACAGTTAAACATATATTACACACTTCTAATTCTAAACTAAAGAAAAAATCTACAGTCATTAACCATTTCTATATATGAAAAAACTTTTAAAACACGCAATATCATGCTAACATGTACTGGCCAATATAATCGAAAGGAATATTTCTGAAATATTGCATAAAAATATAAATATTGGGTGGAGATTTTATATCTCTGTTACGCACAGCAAAAGATATTGTTAATTTACATGTACATATGAAATGGATAATCAAAAACAAATGTACACAAGCAACAACATATGATTTTACTTTTGTCTGAGATTTATTTATTCCTTCTTTGCATGATAGTTTCTATAGCATTAGCTGATATAACAACTTATACATTCGTGATTTAAGATATTTGCATTTTGCAGACTGAGCTATTATAAAACAGAGCCAAGGACAGTTAAATACCAAGCACCATAGCATCATTCGTCAGCAAACACAAACACACGCATATCATTCCCGACACGTCTTTTAGTATTTAAGCGCAGACATGTTCACGGTTAGTAAACCAGGGATATAAATTCTACATCAGATTGCCTCTAGGTAATCATTTCTACAACCACTGTTATAAGGTTATAAGGTCTCCTACCAATTTTGTGGCCACTATCAATGGACGATCTAAGTTCTGAAAATAGGAGATAGAGAGAATATGTTTTATCCTATGGAAACAAAGCTTTTATATTCCGTGACGGCAGTTATTCCGTAGAATTTATAATCTCTTTACTGTTACCATTCGTGAATATAGTTTTATTTTAGTATGGCAGAGCGCAATTAATAAAAACAAAAAGATAGCCTGATGTAGGTCTGAAGTCGGTATACGTGACCTTGAGTAGAATAACCCGAGATCACGCCCCGACCAATTGACCCGTGACCTCTGACACTTACAAGAACGGTAGTCACTACCAAGGTCTTGTTTCCGAATGGGAAGTTCTCCTTGATGTAGCGGTGGGTGAAATTAATGCCAGTCTTTGTGTTGGAATTCCACGAGCCGACCTGTAACGAAGAGAAAATGATTTTTTAAATTCTTGCTTTTAGTCAGTGTAAAGGTTGTCGTTTTGCAGCATTACTAAGGTGGAGTTTCCTAAAACTCCTATATGTTACATTTCTCTGATGGACCCTTTCCTGGATCAAGGATCATGAAATACCGGTATCTTCAATAAGAGGTTTAGCTTAAACTTTAGTAAAAAAAAATATCAGCCTAGCTTTCATCAAATACTTTTTGAGTATTACATGTATATCAGACTGACATTTGAAATCCAACATATCAGGAAAGCAGTCCAAACTGTAAAGTATATCATTAATCTGCAGTTTTGTAAACAAAGCCAGAGATACGTCTAAGACTGCTTCATGATCATGGGGCCCGATAATGACTGAGTATTTCATTACTTTGCTTTATAGTGTAGAAGTGTCGGTGAGATTTTTCAATCAACTTGAGGTAATTTTTTCCGTAAAATGTATTATTACAACTTAATATTTATATACTACCAGTATGTTGTTTGATTCTGTACTTTTCTAAATTTTATCTGATTATGAATACCCATAATTCAGTAAGTTCCAGAGGGACTTCTTACTATGCAATAGAAAATATGTTTATTACCGGAATCATCATTTTCATCGTCATATATTTTTGAAATTGGCAAAAGTAACATGAGAGGTGAAGGAACCCAATGACAAAATCGAGTTGAATTTATGAATTGGCCTATCATATGATATAAATGAATTTGCAAAGAAAACTATGACTAACATTGATGCAAAAATGTCTACTTTTCACTGGTTATTTGCATATAAGTGGCATTGGTCAAACGCACCCTCTAAAATAACCCCTTTGTAAGAACAAGTAACGGCAAAAAAACTTGCTATTATACCGTATACTGTATTTAGATAAATTAAATACTACGGATAACATCTCCAATACCTAGTACTATTTTTGCAATGAGCTGCAAAAGGAAAATATCTGTGACCTTCTCTTTACGAAACTTTTCCTCTTTGTTGTATATTACGCACTTCCATGTTAACTGACCTTTCGGAGCCCCTCTTCCGTTAACTGCATAACGTCCAGGCTAAAAGTTTGGCGACGTCCCTTCAGGATTCTAATATCTCCCGTTAATCCACGGATTTCTGTCTAACACGAGATGGAAAAAGCAATGCATAACGTTGATACCAAATTGTATGGATGGATCAAGACTACATGGATATATTTTTTCAGCTTAAGTTTAACACGTTGTTAAAAGCAACAAAATAAATTCAGTAAAAAAATATTTTCTTGCTTACAAAACGAGTTAAAGGAGATGCAATTTCTTACATTTAATGAAAAGGTTAGCAAGAACAAGAAATGCATGTGACAAATATGTCCTTTGATATTCCTTACTTTTTGCAGATAATCGTATAGATCCTTCCCCGATCGCCAGACATCCTCGCCATCACATGACACATTAGCAGGAATATAGACTTTGTCCCTGGACAGGTCTCGTAATGCTTTGGCAAATAGCAGCACGGCATCAAACACTAACGCTGATTCGTACTACACATTGTAAAAGAAAGAAATATTACTTACTTATATGATTATTTATACAAAAAAGTCAAATTGTTAAAAAATTTTAAGTTATCCAATTAAAAGCTTTTAATTCTGATACAAATAACAAATATTCAGATGAGATTTTAAGGAGAGAAAAAATTCTCAGAAAAATAAAATTGAATCTTTATCTGTAAATATCAATTATGTAATTCTTGCAGATTTCGATGATGTAATTATTTTCTGCAATATAATCAAGAACATGATTGTAAATATATCTATTTCATATTAGAAAGAAATTGTTTCTTACTGGGATCGTGTTATAATCTTTGTCGTATAGAAGCTTGAGTTCCGTGTCTCTTTCGTAGTAATACATTTCTTTTATGATGTCACGTGTGTACTCGTCATTGGGATCAACCAATCGGAATCCAGTAAGGTTCACATAGTTATACTTGTAGTCATACAAATTAATCCCTTCGATGTCCTAAATAGAAGATATAAAGTCATTTTTATAAGATTATAATCCACATGGTAAAATATTTGGCAAAAAAATCATTAACACGAAATGGCATATCGGTGCTGGTATATTCCTTATAATGATCGCACGTAGCGCCACAGTTCCTTACCAGAGTTGTCAGAATGTAATGGTGATATGGGTCGATCATGCCCTCCTGGAGAGCCTGTATAAAATAAAGATAAGTGAATTAAAATCATAATGCTGTTATAGAGATTTTACTGGCAAGTAAACTCGTTGAAAATATTCTTACTCTTGGAATTATACGTTAGATAGGAACAATAATTGGATAGTGAAACACTGTTTGAATTGCGTAATCTGTTAGTAAATTTGATTTGAATACAATAATGTTTCGCTTGCAACCATTTTTTAAATTAGATAATTTTTTCTCTTCCTGAAAACTTTACACCAAAGGCATTTTGATTTTTTCTAAATGCCATATCTAATTTTTCTTAACCATCGATGAAAATAAATGAATGTAAGTACACCACGTTGTTAGAATAGTGTTCTTTCCAGAAAGTAGAACTTTTTTTTTTTTTAACTTTGAAGAAAAGCAATTTATTCTCCGGATAATCCAAACTTATAACACACACCGTTCTAAGCAATATGGCAGTATTTGAGATGTTCATGTCGACAATGATGTTGGTCCAGGATTTGGACTTGGCCTCTTTCAGAACCTCCCGGATGTTGGAGCTATCGCCTTGGCGGATGAATACTTGTCTCGTCACATCCTTTGTTACTTCATGCAATATATTCTGCATTTTTAGCAATCCTAAGTTTCAAATAAAATTTGCTGCTTATATATACGGAAAATTGCGAACATTAAGAAAAATTAATTCTATAAACGTGGCATATATATGTAGTCTTTTAAAAAATCGTATATTTGTCCGACACAATTTTTATTTACAAACAGTTAAAGGTCTTTTAATAAACTCTGTCTGGACAATATCTCTAAAAAAATAATATGACATACTAGTAAAGATAAATTAATCAATTTATCTTTAAAAAGATTCTGGGAATAAACATGTATTCAATTAGAAATACAATTTACCTCCTTGATGTTCGTAAATGAGGAGAACTGATTTCATTTTATAGCTGTCAATGAGATCAATGTACGCCCTAGCTAACTGGTCTGATTTTGGATGGATATTAATGGAAAAACCGGAAAGCAACGTCTGCGCAAGCGTCGTTTCCCGGTATTCGATGTGTGGAATGTGTAGATGTGAACACATGGTGTCAGTGAAGGCGGCTAGATGCTGAGACCGTGGTCCCAAAAGTGTGGAGATACCCATGGTGATTTGATCACAAACTGTAAAAGACAGAATCATATTGATAAAAAATGGTTAGAATTCGCATACAAATACCCAATGGTAAAAGTGTACTTGTCTAACATGTTGTCACTGTCTCTTACACAAAGCATATTTTGACATTGTTTTTTTTTTCTTCATTTTTTGTACATTTGGCGTGTATTTTATCATCAAACTCTTGTCACTTACTTTTGTAAATATGTTTTAACATTTCTATATTTAATCAGTTTAACGTCTTACATACAGTTATATTATATGAAAACTGAATCTAGTTGGATGCCTTTCAGTTTCTTTTTTAGGGATGAAAAATGAAAAATGATATTTATTTTCAATACAGTAAGGTAGTGGAGAAAAGCGTAAAACAAAATAGTCATTTAAAACTACCAAGCAATAAGTTTTGAACAACTGACTCATTTACTTTATATGATTAGATCACCTGCAGACATTAGGCACGATCACTGTCAAACCGTAAGCCAGTAAATGCGCTATTAAGTAATAAGGAATCATTCTTTTAGTATTATGAGGCCATAATTTTGGTCGGGACTTGGTCAAATCCAATAAAGCCCGAAGGGCTTTATGATAGATTTGACAACGCTCCGACCAAATTTATCGCCTCATAATATTCAAAGAATGATTTCTCATTATTATATTCATATTTTTTCTACATTTTAAAACAACATTTTAAATCAACTATTTTTTTTTCATGTAGCACACACGTTGTATTACTGTGATGTTGTAAATTTTGAATTTACCGGTTGGCAGTTAATACAAGATTTACAAGCTGTCATGTTGTAAATTTTGTATTTACTACCACACCTTAAACTCAAAATTTACAACATGACATTACAGCGGTGCAGCCATACTATACGACACGCCCATTTTCTGTCGCTCATCTTTTATGAAACTATTAGGCTACATGCTTCAAAATTAATTCGTAATGTTATCACAGACAAAGATAGTTAAAATGTAACTATTTGCCATTCACTTTTCTCCATCGACATATTTAAGCAATTTCTTCCATATCTGATTTTGGTTCAATGCACACACTCACAAATTCAATGCCACGTTTGAGATGAATGGAGGCTGTTAAGTTGCAAGAATGAAATGGTTAAAAAGTCGTCTCAAATAACGAAGGTAATTGCAAGTTGTTTCTTTTTTCAAATTGAATGAAATCCAACGTTTTTTTCTTGGATTAAGATTTTTCTTGGTTTCTAGATTTTAACGACTTACAATTTGCAATTGATAAGTAAACAAAATAGCTTTAAATATACGACTTCGTAATTTCTCCTCTTGAGATCGTATTTGTCAAATTAATCTATATTTAATTGGCAGCATGTCCCCATTAAGAATAAACTATTGCTTCATATCGGCAAACGTCCAATTTTTGTAGTTTATGAATGAAGCGATCCACGGCAGTTTGCTCAGAAGAAGAGGTGATGTACGACTTTGTGAATACAGTTGCGGATCACAGAGATATCAAAGCCATTATGCCCTAAAAGACTCTTAGAGGAAGAAGTTTTCTGTTTCTTCTACAACTAATGCCTGTCAAATTATCGTCGATTTATAGAGAGAAATTCGCGAGTTTTTCTCCTATTTTACTGCAAAACACAACCTCTAAAACAAATTGTAGCTTTTTTTCGTTTCTAAGTTCCTTTTCTCAATGATGTAAGTGGAGCTTTAAAAAAATTGAAAAACATCTCTGTCCTATTTTTTGGCCATTAAGGTATCAAATAAATTTACAAATAGACCTACTCTAAAAAACAAATGTTATATTAAGGTATCGCTGATTTTCTCTTCTAGAATCAGTTGCTTGCAAAAGAGATTAAAAGTAAAGTAAACGAAATATTTAAAATTATGTTTTTTGTAGTATACAGAAAAATCAAACGCGCATGCGTACTAAGGCAAAATCGACTCTTAATTAATAAGATTTCGTCTAAGAATTGCTTTTGTTGGTTCCCCTCGAATTTATATGCATCATTTACACGTAGAAACTTCACACACGTCATAAAGATTTACATGTGTTTTAATCAATCCAAAGAACTTCTGAAAGCTTATATTTGAGTTTATGCCTTGGTAAATGCCATCATTACAGATAGTTCCGCCTCTAAAATAGGACGAAAATATGTCTAATGAACTAAATCATTACATACTTCTCTATAAAATATATGCAGACCTCTTCTCGCGATCGGTAAATTTTGTGTTTTTACATCACTTAATCATAGAATTATGGTTTATAAGGAAAACTATTGAATTGATACTTCAGAATGATAATTATTCGAAATGAACTCATACTGAATGATAAATACTGAATAATGAACTCAATGAATTCATAGTGGTCCACATTCACTACATCAGTTGTAAATAAGAAGCTTGATCAAGACTTTGGCTCGGTATTTGTGCCCAAGGTCGTTTATACTACACCGATCCTGTCACTGGCTCATTGAGACCTACTGTGGAATCATTTAAATTCGTGGGAGCCAATTTTCATGGATAGTGAGTTTTTGCTTATTCATGGGATGTAATTTAGTTTTCAGTTTCAGTAAGAAAACTAACTATTTTAAACTTTCTTTCATCGAGGAATTAAATTCGTGGGTGGAGAGTTACCCTCGAGTACGGAGCCACCATCTATACTACTATACAATGTTTTAAAATAATAGACTCGAATTTTTGGTCTTTAATACCGATAAATCCGAAGAATACTGTCTTTTGGTTTATATATTTAAACATCATTGGTACTTAAAGATTACCAATTTGTTTTTATTTTTTCTCAGTTAAGCTTCGCTAATTAATAATCAACGAAAATTCCTCAAAAAATCCCGGAAATCAGCTGGATTTTTTTTAATTTTACAATCTTGCGCTTGTGCAATACATTTACGCAAATGAGATCATTAGTTTATGTTTCCACAATCTCATATTTGCATGAATAAACTCAGAAATGATTATACAAATAAGGGTAAATTTTCATTGGAAATTTGCTCTATATTCTGTTCATATATATTATATAATGATTTCTTATGAGAGAAAGTATAAAATAACAATTAATATACATTTCAACTAAGTTCTTACTTTTGTCTTCATAATGACAAAAAATATTTGATTACATGCAAAAAAATTCACATTTTATTTCTTTGGAGAGTAAAGATAGAATATGTTTTATCGTAAAAATGAACAATGTCATACAGACCCAGTTTTACGATAGAATGCGTTCCGTGTATTGTCTCTGTAGTAAAGATAATACGTGTACGTTGATAAAAGAAAGTGTTGAATTCTTCCATCATATGGATTAAATTTTTTAGATGAAAGGTATTTACAGTCTCAAAAAGGTTTATTATAATGAATTTGACTGTTATTTTCAATGCAGCTTCATTAACTTTCTTCAAAATCGTTCCGGAGCGATGCTGCAATTTTCTGCTACATTACGGGTATATGGAAGGCATTTTAACTGTGGTGAGGGCCTTTCCCGAGACACGGTTAAATTATTCAAACTAAGGAAAGTGTAGTGAAACTAATAGCATTATTGTAGGCTTATAGCTTTGTTATGTAAATGTCAATAACACGATGTGTCGATGTATCTATTTCGTAAATGTCCAATATGCAATATCAACCCGTGCACGCACGGGTCAAAGTCTAGTGAATTCTGATGATTCCACAGGATGTCATGACCCCGAGGAAAGATCACGTGCGTGTGGTTACGATGACAACCTGAATATTGTTCTTACTGTCCATGGAGGATGTAAAGGCATCTTCTGCCGACAGGCGGCGTGTGTCGTAGTTGAGTGTGGCTCCCCCCAGTAGGTTTTTCTCGTGGTTGATTCGGTAGACCGCGTACTTAAACGCATTCTCTGTAGTGGACTCTTCATGGCCAAATAAGCCTCCTGCAAAAGATTTTAAAAAACCCATAAAAGATCTATCCATAACAAATAAATCAAAGAGGCGTTCAAATTAACCTGCAAGTGTATGTAGCTAATACTTCTCACTTAGTTTATTTGTTTGCTGATAAGGACCAACAGAACAAATTCTGAATGTTGACCTTTCAGAAAAGATCAACAATACAAACTGCAATTAGCATTCCAACTAAAACCAGTACACTGATGAAGTATCAAATGCATGCACTTTGAAGACTGTTCTGCAGTCTTTAAATAACATCAACTGATCTCAAAGAACGATATCCACGACCATTGTACGATACGCAATAGGCCTTCAAAGACCGCTCTCTCTCTCACTCTCTGAGCGTTCGATGGGTAATCGTGCACTAACGTACTGCACAGTGCGATTGAAACCGTACACATCAAATATTACATCATTAGGAGCATTTCAAAATTTATATTTTGTAAGGATAAACTATCACTATGAGGGTGACTTAATCCTCTTGCGTAATGTCTAGCCAACGGACAGCTCATACGCACCCAACGCCCTGATTCGGTAAAGAATAAACTAACACTACGGTTTCTAGATATATAAAACTAAGCCCCCAGTGCAGCCCATGGGGGTTCCGGATTTGAATAATCAAATTTCGACAATGCAAACCTTGCAATTGAAAACGTGCCTCTTTGTGCTCCGATAGGAAGATCTGTTAGGAGGAAGTTAATACAATTTACCTTCGAAATTGCAAATCAAGGGCTGAAAATGAATTCAGAGAGATGTTCCGTGTAACAGAATTAATTTAGACGTGTTCCGAGTGGTGACTTCGGAATACACCGTGTCACTAGACAGGGATGATTGATGAAAATATAATTAACCTCGGACAGGGTTCAATTTCCGATGGACTTAGAAATTTCCCTTAAAATTTGCCTCCGTAATTCTAGACGATCATAATCAATAAAGACCTCGAAATGTTATCGTAACACAGTTAAGTCTCTCTTTGTTGTATTTACTCAATGCATTTCAGAATATATAGCCATCTTCTTCTTATAGGCTTAAACATGAAAGGGTAACTTTTCAACAACATGCAATCATTTATTATAAAGCTACAGAACCAGAACCCTGGTTAGAAGATACCAATAGAAGGCACAACTGGCTCATTTCCGGTTCAAACTTTACAACTTTATTGGTCCTTGCCATCTGCCCCAATTTTTTTTTTCAAAATCATGAAAAAAGGTACAAAATTTTGTTTTTTATTTTTGCAATTCTGCTGCTATGGTCAAAGTAAACAAGAAAATGAAAGCAAATTTTTGTATGAGGTGTATTAAAAAGAAAAAAAAAATATAATTGATGCGGCACAACTTTGATAACCTTTTGTTTTGGTAGTCTTGTACCATTGCACAAGTTAGTTCTATGTGCCGTTTTAAGAAACTGTAGGCATTCTAAATATATGTTATTCATTAAAAACGAATTAGACTACCACATATGTAGCTGATCTCTCTCATATTTCATTGAAAATGACGGTAAAAACACAGGTTTTAACCGGGATTGTAACAAAATTAAATATGCCCCGGTACACAATATAAAACCAAGCTATTGAATTTAATATCTCAAATTTCAGAAATCTGTAGGCTTCATTCATTTACTAGATTTTGATCTAAGATAAAATTTCAGTCATCATTATTATTATCTTGGCCACTGATTTCAAAGATGCGTTTATACACTACTGCAAAGAAGAAATGCATTACATCGATCTGGGCATAATGTGCGTGATAATTGTAATTAGTAGGTAATAACTATTCCAGGTATCATACTACGTTTAAACACAAATCACACACTGATAACAAGTTCCCGTTACCTAGTCTACTTTCACTTTTCAAACTTGCGCAATTACGTATAATAATGATTTCCGCTTTTTTGTGTTGCTTTGCACCAGGTATAGAATTTTCGCTGATTTTTTCCTGTGTATCTACCAAAAAACGCGAGTGTTAGACGAAATCTTATCGGTGCAAATGTCAATATTATCTTAAACTTCTGCCAATTCCACTCTCAACCGTCTAGCAACCATGTGGATGCAGGCAACAGCGAAAGTCTGACCAGTATCTCTATTGTATTGTGTAATTTCCCTTTCCTTTGTGATAAACGTATGAACATTTTGTCAACTCAAAGGGAATATAAAAGTAATAAAAGTCATTATTTTTATATCATATCTCCGAAATGTATATAAATTCCTAAACAAGGAAAATCAGCACAGGGCGACCCAGATTTTTATGTTTGATTCTTGAACCGCGTATTGAATTTTTTTTTTTTTTTTTTTGGCAAAATGAGATAGCCTGGTTTTCAGATAATTTCAGAATCATAACCGTCAATGACAATATGTTTTCTGCAGAAAACGCCTGTTAATGCTGCTGAAGAGTACAACTCTCGCTTTCTGTAGACATTAAGGCTGAAAGAACACCCCGATCCCGATCAATATTGCGACGAATTGACGTGGGTGTTGGAATTATATAAGTGGATATTTATTGTTCCTATTACAACAAACCTGAACGATGAAAGTTGTGTTTCTAGGGGGGAAATAAAATTAAATGTTAAATTATAGATAACTTAGGTCTGAAGAAAGAGATGGTTGACAACATTTAACCATTTATGTATCTATAACGTTAGATCTGGTTGTACTAAATGATGCCCTATTCATCATGTGACACAAATAAAACATTCTATTCAGCAAAGCTTCAAATGATGTTGGGGAAAACGTAAAGAAAATGATGCTTATTACTAGATTGGCATTATAAGGCCAATTTATACACTAAATTTGAGGGGGTTTTTTTTGTAATACATATAATAAATATTCCTCTTAGAACCATTTGAACAAGACCTTGGACTTTCGGTAGGACGTGAATATGCATTTCTTGCGTCAAAACAAGCTAAAAATGACGCTGGTTTCAAGCGAAATATGCACGAATTGTGTAGTCTTAGCTCAAAAGCCAGACAAACTGATTATTGTTGATTTCGAAGAGCCATGGTTGAGTGGCGAGCAGTCAAATAGATAGGCCTACGTCACATTGCTGCTCGACACAACTACTCAAAGTCCAAGCTCCTGTTAAAATGGCTCTAAAGGAATGAACGGCGCATACATCAATTATTCGTGTTCCGCTACATAACGATAACCCGTTTGTTGAACGAGAAAGTCTGCATCATTCTTCGTTTGCTCTTAAATGATACGACATTCTAAATGCTTATCAATATTTTAAAACCTTACAAAGAGATAGATAAAGGCTAGACTTTTTACGGGTCATACAAACAATCGCCCAGGGTGTATACCTCAGTAGAATGTCTCGAAGATTGATTATATATCCTCCTAGAATTTTATTTTCCTAATGGCGTGCTTTTAAGTCTATTACGTAACTTACATTATACTTCGGTACCGTATCGAATAGTTGATGGGGACGAAGTGTGAAGAAACCCATCTATATGTCGTAGTTTGACACCCCGGTGCCAAAAACATTACAATTCTTCGTCGTTGTGTAGTTGGTAAATGACTTGTTCATTTTTTTTAAATGCGACTATTTTGAGTCTTAAAAGCATGGATTTTAGGGACAAAAGGGGCGAAAACAAATGTGCATTTCTCTTCCTAACTAGGTTTTAAGCCAAATAAAATAATGTAAGTTTATTATTCACAATTTTTACTTGCATTTTATTTGCTTCATACAATTAAAACATTGTTTGCGGCAAAAAATTGTTTATAGATTAATTTGGGTTTGTTTCAAAAATTTCCACAGAAAGAAAATGTGCTAAATAAATCTCACATTACAGAAAAAAGAAAGGGCATATTGCAGTCAATTATGAAATCATAAAAAATCATTGACCTATTTGATGAATACTCATTAATAAGAAACAGATGATTTATTGGAGTTTCTTGGTTACTGACCCAAGTTTCGATTTACGTTTTTCATTAAGATATCTTTGCTCTCGTGTTCGCGGTAAAAATCAAAACATAAGCTCCGAGGATTCCAAACTTCGCCACATGGAGCTACTGCTTTACGACCGTCATAATCCCTCGTCTTAACTTTGAAAAATTTATTTACAGTCGTCTATCGTATCAAATCAGAAGCTTCAAGAATCGCATTCCACATATATCTAGAATGAACTGTAACAGAAATAAATTGCTTCTGTAGATCATAATTATCACTCTTCTTTGAAATCAAGTGGATAAAATGAAGTTATTTACACAAGGAATTAATTCTAGGAAGAGAAATCCGCCTCCTATATGTAGAAAAATTTATGCTACAACTGGAACTCACTTACGCTTAAATTGTTGGTAACAATTATACAAATTAATATAAGGCCGGTGAAAAAATAAAACTATGACAAGTTATCGGGCAAAATATGATCAGAAAAAAACTGTTTTTGTTATGTTAACAGCAGACTTTCATTCATTCCGCGTTTCCTCGATATTTGAGAGAGCACTGATTGCTGCTTTTGATGATTTACAGATCCTGGTCAGTGTTGGCATCAAACGATCACTATCTCCTCATCTCATCCATTACGTAATGTTTCTTTTATTTTATACGACTTGATCTTCTTCAAGTATCTCTTTTTTAAAATTGTATTGTTAAAAATGTTGTTGGTTTTTTTTTTCTTTTCCATTGAAGCCTCTAAAGAAAGAGTAAGGAAAAGCTACAACTGTCAGTGAATTATGACAATAACCTTAACCGTTATGTTATCAAGAATCCATTTTATTACATCCATTAAGGCATAAACAAGGAACATAAACGCTGTTTTTACAAGGAAACATTTATTATTATTACAGATTATTTACTTCTATCTCCATCATGTATATGTTGAAGACAAATGAATACTAGTTTGTGGCTTCGAACAATCACTCAACATATCCTCTTAGAATATTGGCATTTTCTAGAGTCATGTTTCAACCTTTGAAAGTAAACACGTTTCTAAGTTACATATGATATCGGCTATTCTGCCTTGCATAATACGTAACATTGATGGACGTATAGTGCTTAACTTTATAATCAAATAGATGGTAAATCTTCTAAAAACGCATAGTTGCAAAACTATTCTGATTTCATCACCATTAAGGGACTGGGACCTATTAGTATCAACCAGATACATTTCTCGCAGAATTAGGCCAAAACTGCCTCCCACTCCAAACAGTAAAAAATAATCAGGATGAAGTGACAAAAATGTAAAGAATAAGTGGTTGAATTGGCATAGCTCAGACATACAGGCCTTTCGGTCACCTAAATCGCAGATGTTCATTCTTTCATTAGGATCGCGGGGTAAAGAGACTATCTTATTTTCTCAATACATGTATATCGTTGTTTCCAATCTTTTGCAGACAGACGGACCTTCCTACATCTTAAACACACTACACATGTTTATTGTTTCTTACTGTTGACAAAAGCGCTTTCCACCCAAAGAAGACACTAAGATGAAAACGTTTAAGACTACATAAGGTTTGCTAAAATGAAGGTTATCACTCATTACAAAATAAAAATTTAGAATATTAAGAATCAACATTTGTTCAAGCCCTGTACAAATTTTGATTATCAATAAACTAGTTTTTGTGAAGGACATGACGTCTTGGAACAAGAAACAGACATTATTAATTTATTTTGACCTCGATATGTTACACAACTTTCTATTGGAGTAGATTTGAAGACATTCGAGCACAAATAAAGGCAATCTAGAGGAAATTTACGAATTAATATTCCGAGTTATATCACTGAAACTTACAACATAATACAAATTGTTCGTAGATTTTGTTAGTTTAGTCGATGCTGGAGAAAATTACTGCTAATGGGTAAATATTTACTTTCCACCTTTAAACAGGCTGTAATTTACTAATTAACAATTTTCAATCGTTAATGAGTACATAACTAAATATTATTCGTAAATTCATTGACATTTCCAAATCATTAATTGTCGAGGGGTGAGGCAAAGCTTTGCAATCTAAAGCATATGCGTAAATTTTCCAATACTTGTACTTACTGGTATATGCATCCATTTTGGCAACGCACTTTGAAAAAATTAGGAAATTTTTCAAAGTGCGTGTAACCATCCATACTTGTATCGTATGAACCTACATGTATTATTTTAATTTCGTGTTCGTGATCCCTCCTTCATACAGTTATTTAAGGAGGCTGAGTGGTCCACAGATTAACCCTCAGATCTACCTCACACTTTGACATATTATATAAGCTTTGGCCATAAACTAACATTTTGTATTATTATACTTTCATGTTAAATACTGAAATCTGATTGGTTTTGAGGCAGTTGATAATCAGTTCTATTTGCCTCAGCGTTAGCAACACACTTAGCAACGGGTAACACAAGGAATTGTTACATGTGCGTAAATTATGCGCATACGATTCGCCGTAGAATTCACGTCATGTCTATATAAAAGCAGTAAAAAATTATCTAAAATTAAGACATTCATTCTATAATAAAATATAAAGTGCCTGTTTGGGAGGATAACAGTTGAAATTGACACCCCTCGAAAACCACTGTCAACCTCCGCTTCGCGTCGGTTGACAATGGTTTCCTCGGGGTGTCAATTTCAACTGTTACCCTTCCAAACAGGCACTATTTATATAATAACAATCCAAACAGAATGGCCACAACCATCCAGGACTCTTAAAATAAGAAATGAATTAAAATGTGTAATTAAACAAAATTCCACGTATATCAAATAAAGGGAAAACTGTCATGCTTAGGTTTTCAAATGATTAATATTCCTGCTTTCAACATTCAAAGGTAATTATACTGATTAAAAATTCTGAAATATACAGTAGATTGTGTTTTATCAAATAACACATACAAATGATACATATTTATGTTCTATGTTTATGTGTATGCTCCAAGGATATAAAAAAAACTTCCACCTTCTTAGTAATCCAGTAAGAATTGATCATCGCATGTTATATCAAAATTCCAATTCTACAATCGAATTGGAACTTTTTTTATGCTCTTCTTTTGTTTCTGACATTTTCTAGCAATCATGCCAAAATGTGTCGACAAAACTTAACGCTGTATAACAAATGCTAGAGAAAGAGAAAACCTGCTAATAGCATTTACAAATAGCAGAAAAACAGACGGACACGTTCACCATAATCTGCTTTCTGTTGCTTGCACGACATGCAGCTCTGATCCCGACGCTCATATGTCATCCATGAGAATAGATTCGTCAGTATGTCACGCCACGACTATGGTGGGTAGACCCTTTTTACTGGTATTAGCTGAATCCCTTGCCTCAGAAATATCACGTCTGTTCCCGACACTTGATCATATTTTACTGAAAAGTGTTTATTGATTCTAAAAGTATAAAACGGTATACCCTTTTTTTCTGCCCTGCAATTTTTCTCCCAGACATGCTTGTAAGGACTGCTTTGGTCGGAACCCCAAGGAGAAATTTTTGTCTGGATTTTTTGCATGTCCATGACGTGAGTAGAATACATGTAAACGCAGCCTATATCATCCATTATGATGAGAAATGGAAATTCGTCTTACCAAGGAATATGAATTCGATATATTTGAATAAGGGATGAAAATAAACATGCAACTTTTGAAAGTTATCAGAAAATAATGATGAGTAATCAAACGCATTGTACCCTCTACATTTGTACACTACCCCCCCCCCCCCACACCTCCCCCCTCCCCCACACAGAAAATAAATCAAAACAAACCATAAAACGTATGCAGTGATCAATGTGCCATCGAGTTTAGGTCATTGCTTTATTTCTTGAAGAACCGTTTTGACAATTGTAATTTACAGGTAAATATATTAATTTCTTGCTATGTGTAAAAAAAATGGACAATAAAATTATTTAATGTAATGGTTGCTTCGTCAATTTTCGTGAACGATATAAAAAATAAAAACCTTGCGAAGTCTCGCCGAACGCTGTGTAGCCCAATAACAAATGTCGGTTCACAAGTTAAATGGCATTAATGAGCGGACAACACATGTACCCCCTTATATGTGAAAATAACGCAATGAACACATACTGAAGACTTTTAGGGGTGGTTTATTTATGGGTTTTTTAATGCAAAATAAGTGATAACATATCTATATACCACACTCTTAAAAATTGATAGAAGGTGAAGTTAAAGTTTTAAATTCTTCCCCGAGCAGTGAGGCCCGCAAGGTGCGTATTTCCGTAGTGCTAACCGGATAAGGACCATAGACTCACCCTTTGAAGGGACACAAGTCTATCGCAGGTTAATTCCCCAGCGTAAATCTGTACCAAATCCAGCTTAGTTGCCTGAGACACTGCAGACGAAGTGCCTTGTCTACGGGATTCAGCGCTCAAACTAGCGACCTTTGTGTAACTAACCACTGAGTCATATGCAGGGAGACTTGTAAATTATGGAAAGTAGGTTAACAACTGTGTTGTGGCTATAGTAGATAATGTTCTGTAGCGTGGTTTCGATGAAGTGGACAGGTTCTCGTCAGTTCGAATTGATTTCTTGTCAAATATAAGAGTTGGCCAGACCTTGTATGTACGTAACTAGAACCCCGGCCACCGGCCAGCCCCGAAGCCGTGTTACAAACCCTCCAAGGACCAAGATCACGCGCCTTGTAAACCCAGACCAAGTACTATAGACCGGTCAAAAAGAAAAATCATCAAAGTTTTATAACGTTGCATGGCCTTACTCCATTCATTTAGAAGATGAGCACTATAACTGGTACTGTATGAGTAACTTGTATGTATTTGGAACACCACCTGGGATATGAAGATAAAGCTGTAACGCTAGGCGTATTAAAGTCGGGATACCAATGTTATAGTGACGGATCTCGACTTGCACGCGATGATATATGATTAGATGGGAAAAAGAGGGATGTAAAGTTATAAATAGAGTTTGAGAAAGACAAAACTACTACTTTGGGCAATCATTGATGTTTAAAAGCGTAAAACAAATCTAACCTATGTTCGAAAACATACTGTGTACCGGTATCTCATCAATGTTTAAAAACATAATACATGTATGTCAAATAGAGAATTCTATCATCATGTAACATGAGGCAGGTTATTTGTTTAAGATCCGTAAAAGTTCCAAATTTTGTAATTTCTGCGCCTCTTGGATACATGTCCATTCCAACTCTAAGCTCACTTTTTAAAGGAGGCCGGATCATTAGACACGGTTTTTATTTTTCTTCATCATACTCTAAATAAAAAGCTTGAAACATATGACAATGCAAAAAAAACAACAACAATTGACCAAGGAAAGATTTAGAATTCCAAAAGATCAATCAGCTGCAGACAATAATTGGGGACACACGGCACTGGAGTTAGTCAGGTATGAATCGCGATGAAATTCTAAAACGAGGTCAGAGTGACGTACATGTACGTTTTTTGGTGGCGACACAATAATTTTGGGCTCAAGTAGCTTAAGGTATGATAAAAATGTGTCTTTATTATGTATAGCGATAAATGTAGTATTCCTGTACTCTTGTAATAAGTTAACACATTTTAATTGCATTTTCTCTTTTTTTGCAAAATGACATTTGAAATTTGCCCGAGCGAATATGAACATACGAGTGGAAAATAACACATCTTGTTTTGAATTGTACAGCTGAAGATGGATCTGCTTACATCAACAAAAAAGGCACTGACTAAATATGAATTTTCTTAGCCTTAAGAATCAATATTTGAATAATTTTCTTTCTTTCCGGTATCAAGAAAGGGTAATTTTTCTTAAAGAAAACTCGTATGTAACCCATTTATCTTGGTCCTCCCAAGACGCCCTCTTATTCCCTAAATTGTCCTACAGACACACAATTCTGAATTAGGGAGTCGGATTGAAATGTAATTGAATTTTATTGGTCGCCATGACACTACTTAAGGTTAAGTATCGCCAAATTCCGAACCCAATTTGGTAAATCTCTTGGTCCATTATGGTCATCTTTTTACGTCTCGTGACAAACTCCTTAAAAAGGTCGATGATCCGACACTGTGTAGTCGACAAATCATATGAAATCGAGGCTAGAATTTGAGGAGCCAGAAACCAGACTAATGTCCCCCATTACTGCTCCCAAGAAGAGGTTACACAAGAAATGAATATCTCGGTGAAGCAGTTCTTTGATCTAGATCGCCGTTTTTAACAAGATTTCCAAGGCTGATTTATTTGTTGGTGATTCAACATTGAGGTCTTTGCATTGGAACTAATATTGACGTTTTTCCAAAAATATCTTCGAATATCATCAGAAATAAGAGTTATGATATTTCCATTGTACTTCGATGAAAATGAACCATCGAATTAAGCCAACCCACCCCCATCCGCAATGCCCGCAATGCACTCAACACCCGTGAAGTCTCAGAGTTTTTTAAAATAATGTTTAAATAGTTAGCGTTTAGTTTATGATGTTTATGTAATGAGAGAGGTTATCGTAAAAATCACCAAATGTAGATAAATCAAAAGGAGTTTGCACTGTTGCACTGAGAGATCAGAATTTATCAATATTTACCTATTTATTTCTATTCATGCATTGCTTGCAATGGATGTACCTATTAAACTCGGATCAAGAGCAATCTTAACCAAACTTTATTCAAGATATTCTGACCACCAATGATAATGCAACAGCTATTATGTATGGCAATAAATTAAGGACAAAAAATCTGCACGATTCCTCACAAATAATTCTTATAAACACAGAAGGCCAATATAAAAGAATCCTCATTATCAATTTACAGAATTTACACCGCTAGTTTATAATCAATCTATCGGAGCTTGATGATTGCGGAGATTAAACGGCTACTTCTCTCTGTGTGTACTATGCACCATACAGAACTCTGATAATGAATGCCGCCGATCGCTATCTCGCATTGCAAAAGGCACTTCAAAGACACACTACGATGTGATAAGTAAATCAAACGGTTAACACTATATAATTCCTCTGTACCAAGTCGTGTAGGAATTAAGACGTTTATATCTGACTAAATCCCAAATTTAATGATATACTTTTTTTATGGTAAGACATATCAAATGAACTTGCATCGGATTTGTATTTATATCAGATTGTAAAAATAAAATATACAGACAGTAATTAAAAGCTCGTCTCAGCACGCAGTCTAATTATGACATGTTAAAAATCTTCGAAATTCGGAGTGTTTCCTGTTTAATCGGACAGGGTTTTTTCCGGGGTATAATGATGCAGTTTGTGCACTTTAAAAGTTCCTCGATATTACATCAAATTCCTGGGATGGCTTACAGTGAGTGATTTAAATAAATAACAAGACTAATATTTTTCCTGTTCATCAATGACGGGGGGGGGGGGGGGGCACTCACACCGTGTATGATATACCGCAAGTTGATATAAAATGTCATTAGGGGTCAATAGAAGGATCTCACTCCAGTACAAACCCAATATCGATATCTAGCTATAGATTGCCAGTGGTCAAGAACCTCGGAGATAATGATTGGGGGTGGGAGGGAGGGGTTAAACATCCGCAGTTCTGATTATATATGTAACCATTGTAGATTCGGTAACTGAAATGCGTCCACAAATTTTCTAGTGTCGTTATATATGAAGGAATTCACCAACTGCATGCATATCTAGATCTGGATGAATTTTTTTTTATAAAAATCAAAGATTTAAGCTTGTCAAATCTTTAAGGAATCGGAGCTGTATTAATTGAGTTACTCGTGTTTCTTTAGTAATAGACGTTCATATTTTAGGATTCAATTTTCGAAGAATTGCTTAAAAAATTCAACATTAGATCAACCAAAGAATCAAAAATGCTTGCTTTATAGAGCCCCGTTAATTCAAGTATCTACCAAAATCAACACGTGGTGTCTGACTAAATGATTTTGAAGATGAAACATAAAATCCTTTACGTCATTTTGAAATAGTTGTATCGACATGATATTGATGATAACGGGTTTTTATATGCAAGTTTTAATCTGCTCTGCTGAAGATCGAATGTGGAGAGAGAAAATTTGACAAAATAATCATAACTTAAAAGCATCCCCTGTACTTTTTATCATTTCTTCGCTCTGACGTTCTGTCTACCCCTGATAAAACCTCGGATTCAATATTCCATTCTAAATGAAAATTCCTGGATCAGATTTGTTTTAATTTAGTATCAACCGAAAACAAAAACCCTTAAGGCTAGCTGCAGAAAAATAGACCAAGTTATGACTTTGTTATACACCTTGTACCAACTATTCTAACAACTGCTAGTCCCCCCCCCCCCCCCGCCGAATCAGAAACTATTTCTCAAGCGCAATTATTGGTAATAGAAACTGTCAGATGGAACAATTTTGTAGCTACATATTGTGTTTTATAGTAACAGAACATATTGAACTTGTTAAAGATGTAACTTTGTGAGGTTCCGTTTTTAACGAAATGATCTTAAAACAACTAAAAAGATAATAAATATATTCACTTTATGCAAATACATGTATTACAAAATCAATATACCGCAGAGGTCGTTAAGAAACAAAAATACTATATAGAAAAAAAACAAAGTGGGGTAATTAAAACCCAGTATATGTAAAAATGTTTATTGGTTTTCAAATTACGTTCTTCAAAAAATTGTACATTATATGTTCCTGTATTTTTATCTTATTGATAGTAAAAATGCATGTATATCAATGAACGGTGTTAAAATTTCGATACATTCTTTTCTAACATATTTGATAGATTTTTTAAAGACCAGAGATATTAACAACTCTGCGATTTGTTTGCAAAATAACTTATTTATAACATTTTGTTTAAATTTCCTAATACAACCCAATTACCTGTATTGATCTCAGAAGCCAATCTAGGCGGCCCATACAAGTGTACGGTCAGTTAAAGCAAACCTCCACATCACTTTTATAGATTATCCTATACGCCTCACCACAGAACAGAATCTGATGACCAGGTCAAATTTATTTGCATATAAAATATCAATTTTCGTTCAATTTGGCAAGTATGTTGAGGAATTTTTTAAAAAATCGGTTGTAAAATTTATTCCATTGAGATTGACAAAGGTTTATGTCATCCACTCTGTCGCAATGTTACCGATTTGCTCAATAACTTTTTCATGTATTTTATGTCCATAAAGTCGTCATGCTTAAAATGTCAGATTAAGCAATATCTTCCTTTAATTATCTGAAATAATACTATGCGGGATAGGCTTAATATACCGAGTTGACAATTGGTTAATGTACACATCTAAATGCCCAGTTCTGTTACATATACTTTCTAGATCAAAAACAGTAAAATAGACCCTTGGAGACAAGGAATATTGACTCTGACAGCAAACTAATTGCTTTTGAAATTTGTGGTCAACAAACATCAGAAAACGCGAACTGATATTAGACGCCTCGGCGCTTCACCGAAAAAAAACATTTTCTTTCTCCCCGGGAATCGGGCCCACCGGCCAATGTTTTCTGTATCCTTTTCGGCGGTCATAAAAAAGAACAATAAAGTTTTTGCCCAGTAAGGGGACGAATAACTTCCACATAAAACTTGGTATCGTGTGGGGGATACTACTTTGCCAATTAGGTTATAATTCGCTCTTATCGCCGGTTGATGAAGGTGTTTTTTTATTGGTTAATGATTTTGCCTTTCATGTAAATTCGTAAGAAAGTTACAATTTCTTTTTTGAAAGACTAAAAGAAAATGGTTTCAAAATCATTTGAATAAATGTTACAAGTCTAATCTTTCCCAAATTAATTTTACGTGGCTTAATCAAATTCATATAAAATTTCGGTCAGATTGTGCACATATAATAACGCGATTATCCCGTAATGTTCATAGTTCGGATACCAAACTTCAAGGAAGATATGCAATGAATTATGGTAAGTGAAACCGGGCAGAAAAACTCTCAATGAAATACAGATCCGTCTTTAATCGGGGGTTAAAGAGGAAATGTTCAGGCCCTTGTTACCGCAGACTGGAATGTTGTCGATTACCTGGATATGCGCGTGAGCGTCAGCCGTCGGTAGTTAACTTATATATGTCACTGGTCTACATGTATGTGTCCACCTAACATGGGGTACTTAAGTGCAGGAAACCTTTAAACACTCTAAAGAAACGTTTTTAGCTTATGATAAACGCCCCACCCGCTTCAAGTCAAGATTTACCCCCCTCCCCCTTTTCTTTACCCAACCCCAGTTGACAAAATAGAGCAGACGATATTCAGAAAAAAAAAAACATAGTTACAATGGAAGAAGTTGGCGATGAGTTACATGTGAAATTCCCCAGAAACTTCTCAAAGTTGTAGGAAACCCTTGTTCATCTTTTGTTGTAACAAGCGAGCTTGTTATGAATACTTTGTCTGAGAAGAACAAAATACGTCAAACAGATTTAAATCAAGTGGCATGGTTTTGAGATGCACTGTATTTCTTTTTATTGTGATTCACCAATGCAGAATGTAACCAACAATTTAACAAAAACCGATATGATTATATATAATTACTTAATATAAGTAATTTACGTACAGTTCACATATGAGAATCCAGATGACTTTAAATGCATCTTAATCGAGCAGTTGGCAACATTTCACCTTAATGTCCAGTTGTTGGCCTAACTATAGTGTCAAGAGGCATTACTGATTAAAAAAACCCCAACATCGATTCGTCTTTCTAGTTGTTGCAATTAGCTGCGTTTACTAGAGTTCAAATTTGCCAACACTCTTTATGTACAATGAGTGTAGATCAAACCCTCCAAAAATTCTATGGATTCATATTTTTACTGACCATTATCTTCGGAAAAACAAGAGATGGTAATTGGTTTTTGGTGCCATAACTTTTTGAAGTCGGAGATTCTGGAAACCAAGGTTCAATAAACGATGTAAGGCGAGAGCGTGGGGCTTTCCCCGGGGGGACAGGGCTCTCTGGCCTGACGGTAGGATGCGACAGGCCATTTACATATAAACTCCCCGTGGGAAGAGTTAGTGTAAAATAATACCGTGTCTGTAGCTCGACATCATTCACATCAACCAGTCACGAGTAAACACAGGGGGAGGGGGTCTCAATAATGGAGTTTTATCATGGAATCATGAAATTGTTCGTTTAGCGATTTTTATAGGTTTGATTCAAACACATTGATATTGAATCTGCGTAACTTGTTCAAATATTAGTGGTCACAGAAATATCTATTGTTAGCGTGCAGGGGTAAATATGAAAACTCCAAATAATGGACAACTACATTGAACTATTAACAGGCTGGCGTGAATAAACTTAGGCTTCAGATCTCCTTAATTGGAAATATATGAAACCTAATTATTTGTTTAAGATCTATTATTCAGATTTATTGTCATAAATCTTTTGATTAAAAGAACACCGAATTCATTTTGAAAAAGTGTATGATCACAGAATTTTTAAATACGTAATAATTCAGTTTAAGTCATTGAATCAGGTTTCAGTTATTTGCATATTTTTCATATTTTATTTTCGAAAATTATAGCCTAATAGAGCAATCAATTTCGTATCTAATTTAGGTATGATTTAAAAAAAAATTAGTTTTTTTTTTCGTATCTGATTTCAAGCAAGCAAATTGCAGGACTATCGGCTTCCCACGTGCTACCAATTAAATTGTTTGGGCCCTATTCACAACATACAGCTGTTTGGCACACAGATTAGGCAAAACCGTCTACTGCACAGAAAACGGGAAAATCGGACGACGATTTAAAAGATAAAATTGATTTAACATCTTTAAATTCATTACACTGAAATACAGGGTCATAGATAGGTATCTGTGGTCGTTAGCGATTCAATTTCCTTAAGATTAAGGAGCAAATTAGCTTTTAATTGATTGTAAGTCGCACTAAGGGTGAGAGAAACGAGTTATGAGATATTATGCGAATACCGAAGAAATCAAACTTTGACTCACAAACGAAAGCAAAATAATATGGTCTGGTCTCAATAAAGCTAAAGAGGTTAAGTCAAGGGCCCTTCTTTATTTAAAATGATTTTAGTAACTTATGATTGTTTGGTAATTTTCAATAGAATTTGCTTGCTGCTATCATCTTTTCGAATCCGCAGTCCTGTTCCAATCTGGACAGGTATCAAATCTACATGTACAAGAAATTCGCAAAGATAGAAAAAAAAACCCAACCATTGATGTTTTCTTTTACGATCGAGGTAACAAGTCTATCCGTTGTAAAAAGGTAAGGCTGAGGAGGGGGTTGTACTTGAATACTAGTATTTAAAAGGACATTCGTTTCAGAAAGCGCAATAAAATATCTACTGTTATGATATATAATCAATGCTAATTGTTCGTATTGACTTTGGTTTATATTAAATTCGCAGTGAAACGGTGACATTTGCTAAGATTGGTAAAGTTTTGTTATACGTATTCAATAAATATTTTAAAATCAACATTCAAGAATTTAAAAATTTCTTGGGAAACACAATAAAACGTCGGTGAAGTATTGACTCTGCTGTTATTAGGTTCGATTATTGAATTCATTGAAATTTAAATTTCTTTCAAATACTTCGTTTCACGAGAAGTGATAATGAAACAATTCACAAAAAATCTATTTCATAAACGAAATCTTTCCGTGAGAATTTTGGTTTTAAAAGTATTGTAAAGTAAAAATGGCTACTACACAAATTCAGAGACAATCGTTTAGCAAAAGGGGCGCATAAATTAAAATTTGGGATTAAGATTTCATACAAATAAAAGTAATATTCCCACAGACAATTTTTCATCAGCTCATATAGTTACACACACGATTTATTGTTACGAAGACGACCATATATTTAAGTGAATACACTACCACCTCATGTTATACATATGTTATACTGATAAGCTGCAAAGCTTAAAGAAATAAGGAATTTAATTGAAGTTTCATCCTCTGCAGGAAAGCTCCCCGACAACAACCGAGTACTCCGGAATATGATAACTACTATGTCCTCTTTAGTTTCTCTTCTTGGCTTAATGAAATCTTAATTATTAATCAACCAGTACGATGCTCTATGTCTTTGCACTGAATAAATTTTAAATAATCTCAGATGAAAGAGATGCTTTTCAGTCCCGAAACACCACGTATTCTTACAAGATGAAAAGAGTTTTAAATTTTTTTCCTACATAATAAACATAAGCTGAAGCCGAACCATAAGTCTTAGCTACATGTAACAAGTTCTTAAAATCATAGCGATATATAATAACCACAAGTTCGTTGGACAGTCTGTTAGTTCCATGAACAATACCATAAGAAGTCAAAGTGACATTAAAAAGGGTACTCACCAATCTTAATTTCTCTAGGTAAACAAAACACACAGTGAAGAAATAACAGTCCGGCCAGGTGAAATGAGATGAGTTTTCTGAAGCATTGACAAGTCATCCTGGGGATGTGTCTTCTTTGTGTAGGACTAGCAGAGTCCCTAATAAATCCCCAACACCACACATTAATACAATTTACAATTTATTCAAATCGTTCATTGTGTGAAACCAACGCAGTAAGTTATGAAGCACACGGTGATCACAGACTCCGAGCCTGGCAGATTCATCGTAGGTCCTGTCATATTGATGCTCCCCGCCAACCGCTAGGTGATAATTCCACAGGTATTTATCTTACGGGGAAATGCACAACTGAAGAAAAACACGGGAAAAGTGCAAGATCATCCAAGAAAGTTCATCCAGATTGCTATGTTTATACAACTTCAATTAAAATTGCTGAATTTATTTTCCCAACCTCTTTGACAACTGGATCCCGTTAATTCACTACTGCGCTCTGTGGCCGTACAGCGCATCTCTTCCACATGGTTTCTCTCTATGATAGCAATCGGCCTGCCGTGTATCGATGAAATACGCTCGTTCTCATTTCGTAAGTCTCTAGTAGCTACTATGTTTGTAATGTCAAAGCCGATTAATAACAAAACTCCAAGACACCCTCTAGTCAAAACCTGCAGAGGAACAATAGCAAAGCGATTATAATTGATTTTTCTTGTACAGATGCAGTTCCAATATAGATATTTACTCCCGGGGTACATAAAACATGTTATTCCTAGCCTGGTTCAAGTGCCCTGATAAAACCGGGAAAAAGTCCGCGGATGTTGGAGAACAGTATCTAGACCTGATCCAATATCGTGGCCCAGATGGGAGCCCTACCCTCAAATGTGCAGACCAGTGTACCGGTGTGTGGTTGTGTAATTAAGTCCTGTGCTCGTACGGTGCACTCATGGTTGAGTGGTCCGCATTGAGAAAGTCGTCTCTGATGATCGGGTGCGTCAATTTGTGATCAGATAGGGGTACAATTGCCCCCGAAAATCGCCAAGAAATCAGGCTAGAAAGATACTTCAAAGGGGCCATTAAGACCATTTATGAACGAGCTGTTAAAATGAACGATTTAAGCAAATTATCACAGTGATTGTTATGGTGTGGTGTGTTACTATATAAAACACAGAATGTGATAGCTCTTTAAAAATACTTCTTGAAATACGTTGTAATTACACAGTGCTCGCCCGAGATCTTCAAACGAGCAATTATTTGAGAATTATGCTGTTGTGGGAGCAAATGAACAATGTCTCCACGCATGAGAAAAAGACAGTATAAAGTTAAAGATGATCACAAGCTCAAACTACTGAGTAATAAACAGGATTCTTGATTGAGATCAAATTATCAGTCACAAGACCCATGCGTAAGATATATAGAAGCAAGTGGAAAAGTCGTGACAGATTTGTTCAGTATATGCAAAAACTACTCTATTCAAACATAAAGAAAATAGACATTCACTGCAAATCAAATATGCAGTAACAGCTGTACAGTATGTGTCAGGATGTGATGATTTCTAAGGTACAAAGTACAAAGAGCACCCTGTCATACAACTTTTTAGTAGTACATGTACATTCCGGCATTCTTAGTTTACTACAATGTCTATACACCTATTTTACTATTGCATTTTCATAGAAAATGGTGAAAAAATAGTTCAGCCTTTTATATTAGTGAAACATCATATGAGCCGTTGTTGTCTTTAGTGCAAGCTAACTACCCTCAACCTTAAATGTTACATCATTTAAAACATTGCAGATTCATGCATTTATGATATCGCTTATAGTCTATCTATCAATATCAATCAATGCACCCTACCTTCTAGACTATTCTAGGATCAGTTGTAGTAGCGGTTTTTCTTTACCTTAACTCATTTATATTTTTTTGACCACCCTACAATTTATACCTCCAGTATATTATTCTTTTATTAATTATCAATTTTTCAACTATTTCAAGTCTATCATACATGAGACATTTTAACAAAACTTTGGACTTTCGGTATGATATAACTATCTATTTCTTGCATCTGAACAAGTTGAAAATACACTAGTTAAAAGCGAGTTGTACATAGATTACGTATAGACAAACAACTATTCCAACTAATCATGTCGATTTCAAAGAGCCTTACCAAATGACTAACAATGAAATATACGGACTTCCGTCCCTTTGCAATTTACAACTACCCAAGGTCCAAGGTGTTTAAATGGTTCTATCAAGGATCATTTTTGGTCCGTTCTTTGAATTCTGCTATAGTCGACAATGCCGGTATTATCCTACAGACTCTGTAGCGTTGTTGTAGCCTATCCTTCTGTTGCTGCATGATCAGGTCCTAGTTTCCTGCATGTTGCCAATTACAAAGCGTTCTGTTGCTTACCAATGCTCAAGGTACAGATGAAGCAGGTTCAAAACAACAAACAATTCGTGTCGAACAAGTCCTGTCGCCGGGGGTTGATATTTGATTTTGAGTGAATCTGCCTGCTCCATGTTTTTTAACATATGACGACATATATGTTTGGTTTTTTTTAATAATCTTTTATTTTATTTGTGTTATTTTTACCATTCATATTTTTCTTTGATGAAGCAGACGTTATAGGCGGCAAGCCCAGCGCTTTGAGATATATGTGTTCCCGTTATAGGAAGTTATTCAGTACAAGCTGCCATAGTTCACCCTATACTGATATTATTACGTTTGGACACCCACCAAGTTGGACACTGTAAATAGTTAATAATTCATACTAAGATATTTATATTGTAACACAGCTTCGCCACGGATAGACACCGAGTTATGACAACTCACTTTTGATAGAAAAGAAACAAAGGTTGTTCTAAGGAAGCCTCACACACACCGATCATTTCGATGTCTTTACCACAAAGACATACTCATTTAACAGACGAACCTAGAGGAACTGCGACTCATGTTTCTCCCTGTTTAAGATTGTTTACGATTCGCTACGACCGGTTTCCTCATTTGCTGGTGCTTTGACAAGATGTTCGCTATTGAGAATAGAAGATAGAATGTTGACCTTGAAGAGTATTGTGTCACAACATATGCATTCTTGAACCAGAAAAGACATTTCTTAACGCTTGTAGTTTTACTGATCATTAAAATTTAAAGGTGGCTGACTCTTTGTCAGCAATTTGCGACTTAAACTGGTGGCGCGTTTTCAATATTAAACATAATGGGACACCTGAAAGATGAAATGTTTTTGTAGAAACTAATTCGAAATCATAAAAACGTGAACTGCATAACTTCTTGAAATGAACTAAAGTTTGAGTTTACGTCTACTGTTACGTCTACGAATTTGAGTTAATATGTGCACTGTGGTTTGTTGTTCATCTTATTGTATCGTCTTTACACTTCATTATATTGAATCGTTAAAAATAATAAATGGTTTTGAAAATTTAGAAAGGTAATTTTGTGATTTTTAAAGGTTTTAAATGTGCATCATTGTATTTTAAAAAAAAAGGTAATTTCCCTGTTTTAACAAGACTTGAATTGTTGAATTGGATTTTTTAAAACTTTTGATAAATGATCTTGACCTGAAAACATACAATAAGTGTTTGTTGCCTAAATGTGAATAGATTTATTTGGAAGAGAACCTATTCTACATTGGTAAAAATTTATATTCGATTAAATGAAAACAGTTTTGAAAACGAAGCAAGTTCCATTCACAGACTCCAGCACAGTTTGCTACATGGTTTTTTCCCCGTGCGACAATATGTTAGGCTAGCTAGTTTATTATTGATCGTCCAATAGGATTTCTTTCCAGGCGATGTTAAAACAAAATATACAAAATATGAAAGATTAATAATGCTGAAAGTGAAGTCGGTGTTGCAGTCATCCCAGCAGAGTGGTGACATAACACAATTTACAACAAGTTCACTCCACCAATTCCCGTCCTTGGTTTGTTTCACTCCATTCATCATTTTCTGTCTGGATACCTTTCATGAATAAAGCAATTTTTTTTTATCCCTTGCTCAAAACCCATTTCAAAACCAGGCCAATACATAATTCAAAATTAAAAAGGCAAAACACATTCAAAGGCTAAACACGAAACAAAACTAATAAAGCGTTGTTATCCAAAATCAATACACGTCAAAAAAACTAAGTAACCGCTTTCTTTATATAGTTATTTTCAATAAATTGGTGTTTTCCGTCTAGCTCATTGCAAGTTTTCTTAAATGCCAGCGTCCAATGAGATTCTTTAATCTACTTTGAGGACTGTAACGTGCCAGAAGTTCTCATGTTGACCCCCAGGGAAATACTGCCTGTCCAAGTATAACAGGCCGATCAGGCGGTCCACTCATGGCGCCTCACCGATCATACTTATATCAACTGACTCTGTTCATGGATATATCGAGTTTATGACGTCATGTAGTACTTTTTTAAAAACTTTTCTGCACTGAAATGACATACAATGTAGTTATGTTGTAATTTATCAAATTGAAGTTTTGTAAAATTAAAAACAGTGATAATTTACAGAAACGGAATCAATTTTATTATTTTTTAAATATTTTGCACCTTGTTCTGTTCAGTTGATATTTTGCACCATGTGTACGACCTTTAAGGCTCATACAGGTTTCCGGTTTACAGTGTACGGTTACTTTTAGTTTAATGGCTCTTGAACGTCACTTACACATCCACCATCGACTAAATTCATTCACTCTCTGGCCACCACTGCAATGTTTTGCAATTGGCTACGATCAGTACTAACATTGGTTGCCTGCATGTATTGTATACCGTGTATTTTAATTATGCATCCTAGTCTTATCATAATTTTTTGGCAAAATACCCCTTGGGTTATTCATCCAAAATATCTCTCTATAACCTAAGCTAATGATGTGTCAAATATATCCCTTATTGCTTATTCTCTTCCACTCATTCGTAAACGCAAAGCATATATATAGTAAATACCATATCATTTATATAATTTCATGAAATGCAACATGTTCTATGTAACGAGTTTTATCATATCAAATGTTTTCATTTGATATATTTTTTTGTCATTTTACTATATAAGAGAGATTTGTTCTCCTTTGTGTTTGGTAGGAAATAATTTCATTTCTTCTTCATTATATCTCAAGGGATATAATTAATCGACAATTTTACAGACATTTAATTTTTAAGAAAAAGTGAACATGAACACTACACACATGTATTACACAAAAATTGACATTTTATTGATTTCTTACAACAACCATTAGATTTGTGTCTGTGTTTGTATGATTTATTTACACACATGTTTTTCTCAACATATTTATAAAAAGTAAAAGTTTGGATTGTTGGCAATGTATATTTTGTAGTAAGGCTTATTTTTTAAAAGATTTTGGACAATGAAATATCGAAGGTCATTTCCAAAGCAACAAAGATGTTCCAAATCATACTGTCATGATATATTAATTTATAATTAACCTATTAAACAATAAGATATTTTTCTACTTAATCCAATTGAAAAATATAATAGAAAACAAGTAAGCTTTTTTTGTTTCACACTAATGTACACTGTATTTCAGAGAGAGCAAATGTGATCACTAAAGCAAGTAAATAATTTTTGTACACAATAAATTTAGCAAGTTTAACGAAAAGCACAAAAAAAAAAAAAAAATGAACGAATGGCACAAGTTGTATTATGTAATATCTAATTATAGAAATCCGGTCGGTGTGCATCCGGAATCTCAAAATTCATAGAACGTGTCATTCTAGATTACATTATTACATTGTGGTGAAATGATAAGGCAATAAACATCGCATTAAAAAGGGAGGTAATAAAGTTTCAAACCAAATTACGAGATGAATTCGTGAGAAGAATGAATAAATTGAAGGAAGTAAGCGATGCAATGTTTCAATTCATTGCATGGAATGGAATTAAGATATCTTTATTGAAATATTTCTTGAACAAGAAGAGTTATAATTTTTTGATGAGGAAAGAAAGTAGAAGGAGGCCATAAACTACACGATTATTTAATTCGATCTGACTTCTAAGCTCATCAAATGTTATAACACACATGATTGTTAAAAAATCCTGGGCAAGAATGACGGAGCAGAACATGAATTATCGCACGCCTTGCCGCAAGCCTATAGGAAGCTACCTCCCATGAAAGTTGTTTATTTCTCCAACTTTTTTTTTTTTTTTACCAAGGACAACACGACATATCTGAAGGACTAAACGCTGTCGTAACAAAGCCCCGTATCAGTCTCTCCGCAAGGTCAAATGCATCAGGATCATCGGTTTTGCCATATCGTAAAGAGATAGTTATAATTATGGGTCGTGATAGGGCAATAAAATTAAACCAAAATTGTCATATTGGTTTAAGCAGAGACGGGATGATGTGGGCTTCTAAACATAACAGTATATACATGTACATGTATGGAATATCCGATATACCAAGGGAAAGATACATTTTGAGTGCATTCTCATTTAACGATTGCTTGAGCTTGTATTTATTATAATATTTATATTTTTTCACCGAAATTTTATCTACATTTGATTAAAACTAAATGATGAACATGGGCACAACTTCTCTGTTAACCTGATTGATGTTTCCTAGGAGTCATGGGATGTATAGTTTGGATTTATTTGATCGTTTCATTTAATAATTGACAAACGCAACTTATTGTGAGAATGCGAGGGGGGGGGGGAGAATTCTCCTTCGTCATCTTTTCCCTACATACGTATGTAGCATATGAAAAGTCAAACAATTTTTTTTTCTTCGAAATTTAACGTTTATTGATTTTGTTAAATAAAACAGACTTAAATTAAAGAGCATCAATATTTTGGCGTTGTATCTATTAATATCGCAATTTTTAAGTGTATACTATCTCTTTTTTATAAATAGTCGATGCTTATAAACCATCACCACTTCACTTTCAATTATTCAAAAGCTTGAAGTTATTAATTTTAAACCAATTCACTGCAAAAACTGATAAGTGAAAGTATGATATTCAAAATGTTGGTTTATATTAGAAGCACATATAATTAGCTATTATAATTAGCTATTATGTTTTTGAATTAGTAACGGCAATTGATTTTGGTAGATTATTTAAATAATGGAGAGGTTTTTTTGTTGTTGTTGAAATATTGATTGAAGTAAGAACACGCCTAAGAATCCATACAAACAGGACTGTTTATTGTAAATCTCGCAATCTCTCGCGAACTCTCGCTGTGTTTTGACGTCAAGCGATCAATTTTTCAAATTTTATTTCAAAAAATCTTCGAAAGGATCTTATCTCTGTCTGAACGGTAAACTGAAATAAAGTTTGCGGAAATTATAATTAAGATTTAACCTAATATCTCGATGAATCTTGCAAAATAATTAAGGAGTTAAAGTACACAAACAAGTTATGTATGGAGTCATATACTAAACGTTACTTGATTTAATTTATCAAGAAAATAAAACTGGATAGGATGAAATTACTTTTATATTTGATACTACAATTTACAATTGTAATCAAATAATAACAATATTATATATGCCATAAAAAAGAAGAATTACGTTGCGTAATACCTTTCCGTAATTTACCGTTATATGCTTTTAAGGAACATAGACACGATTTGAGCTCACATTTTCCCATGCATTTATAATGTCTAGAATTGTCAATATGGATGTAATTAATGCTTTGTCAAAATTTAGAATATTTCAATGCTTTGACAAAATTTTAATGATAGTCAAACATAGAGTAACAAGCAAATTGCAAAAATTCGATTTTTTTTGTTTTGTAAACAAAGCTCGAGCCTTGTTATTGTTTACGTATGTGCTGTATTGGTATAACTTTCAATCTAATGTTGCTTTTTAGTTGTTGATAAAACTAGTGATACCCTGCTCTGTCAATATACAAAATAAGCAAAGTCGACACTTAACATGACGTTGTCATCAAATTTTAAAAAATAAATCCACCCATATGCCATGCCTAAACAAAGATTGCACTGCCATTAATAATTGCTAAGAAATCATATAATATTTCCTGAGAAATCTTTGACGTTTGTTCGAAAGTCTCTGCTAAAAATAAACGATGTCGTCATTGAACAGAAAGTTGACGTCTGATTGGTTCAATAATAAATCCCACAATATGGCATACCTAAACAAAGACTGTGTCAAAATTTTAAGCATCTGCAGTTGTTAGTCGTTGAGAAAAATGCGACAAAAATGTTATGGACAGACGGGCAGACAAACAAGGGTAACATTGATACCATCCCCCTCTCTTTCGGAGCGGGGGTATAATTAATTATGAACATATTGAATCAGTTTTCCTTGTTTGCCACAAGTTATTTTGTCAAAGAAATGGTAATTTCCTTATTACCTGACATTATTTGTAAAAAATATACGTGTAAGATTCTAGGTGTGTTGGTTTGTTTACATATCAGTGATTTCTTTCCTCTTTATCTCGTTTGTAACTTGACTTCTAACATTCAAATTTTGATGAATCATTAAAAATGGACAAGTAAACAAATTTATATTTAAATATAAAAAATAAAATTTTGATCTCAAATCGTTTTATTAGTCCTTTTAATTTGATATATACATGAAGGTAAGTTAGAATGAGTTTAAATCATCTTTCCAAATATTGCCTACATGCATAACATCAATAAAACTTTGGAATTAATAAGCTTTGTTTATGCTTCCCTCCGATCCTCAAGTTCAATAAGCCGGATGAGTAACAGAAATGATTCTTGAATTATTACATCACACAAACCAGAATACAACACTCAATAATATTTAAAAGTGTGATAACCTTAAGCATTGTTTCTCATGCAATATGTGCTCTTGACATTAACTCTTATGAAATCTAGCATAAAACACTAGGTCAAGGCTAAAATATCAATATAAGTCTTTGAACTGAAGATTTAAACAGACGAAAATTTATTTGATGTAGTAATTACAAATTTTTTTTACAAAACGTGTCCAGATTTTGCGAGAAACAAATTCATGGCACCCCCCACAGCACGGAGGATTTTTATATAATGCATTACCGTCGTGTTAGTGCTAGCGGCATTATTTCATCGAGACAATCTGAATTCCCAGTGCTTCCCAAATTGCTTTGATATCGTCATGATTTCAGTCGGGAATAGTCATTGCAATGAGCAATACATCCGGAATAAGGCGGGTCAAATAATTTACAACACGCCGAACCCGATGGAAAGGATAAGTTTAACCCCCTCAACAAAGCCCATCATCATAAAAATTTCAAATCATTTATGATCATTCAAGCTTATAAATTTCAGCGAGTTCCGATTTCAGTTTTGGTTGGGATGTAGGATGTACAAAAGAGGGCGATTGCGATTATGAGATAGAGGCCTGGGTTATACGTGGGCTCAATGTTACCTCGGGGGTTGCTGAAGCCTCTACTACACATTAAATATCCCAGTCGTGATTGATCTTTTCCTGGCAAATGATAATGGTCTGTGATAGTTTGGAAGGTAAATTAGGAGTTCTGCTGAAAAATGCATGATAAGTCGGATCATTTTCATCTAATTTTGAACATTGTCCATATGATGTGGTATTTCGTAAAGTAAATGTGCTTGCAGACTGCAGTTAGCTTGTCTATGTCCAGAATTTGTTTTCGTTATAGACAATCAATGCAATAAGACAAGTTACTTTTCTCCCGAATTTGGTGCCAATTCAACATATAACAGCATTAAGTGTTATATATCTAGCTAATATATTCCAATTTTACTGGAGTTTATTTTTTCATTAAACGGAGTCATGTTGTACTTCACACGGGATTTTTAGTAAAACTGTTCTGAAATAGAGGTTTAAGGGGGCACTAAATTAAGTAATCCTGATGAAATTATTATTTTCGATAGTACCAGACATAGTTCTTTTTTATGAATATTTTGTTTTGGTTCTTGTACCGTTTATGTGTCAAAGTGTTATTTTTTAAAGTTACCAGGTGCATGAAAATAAATATATAAATCATACAACTTGGCAAAAGTGTCATGTTGTAAATTTTATCTGTATTTCTTTTTCATATGAATTTCAAATGTTACGTACAACATGTCATATGTAATTGACGCGATTAAAAGAGCTCTGTTCAAAACACCTGTTTCTTTAGCATTAGCAACAGAGGTTCTGTGATGGCCTGACCAATGATGTATCAGTTGACCAGCCGGAATATGCCGGGAGACACTTTTAGATATGTTATTGAATCTATGACGGAATATTTCTGCCTTTACATATCAGAAGAAAAAAAATGTCAACGTGCAAAAAAGGATTTTCAACATAAAAGACAATTGTGTCTTGTTAGCTGCAAGAGAACCCCTATTATGCGCTGTTACAACGCACTTTGAAAAATTACGCACTTTGAAATTTTTTTTTTCAAAGTGCATTAATTTTGGGACCAAGTCAACGCACTTTAAAAAAAATTTTTTTTTTTCAAAGTGCGTTGATATCGTCGAATTTAAAAGCAACTTGAAATAGAAATTGTTCGGGGTTTAGTCAAAATGATTAATACTTTTATATACAATAAATGATTGTTTTAACCTTGTGTAGCTTAATTTGAAAAAGAACCCGTTGCATTCTCAGCTAACTTGATAAACAGTTTGTAGATGAGAATTTTTTTCCTCATAAGACAATATCGACAATTTACACACAAAGAACAATTCGGGAGATTTGAATTATCCAAATATGACATAAATTTATTCGCTTAGCAACTGCATTTTTCTATTTTGAGTATGCAGCAAATTTACATCTTATCTGGTATATTGAGCTATGCAAGAACGAATTTGATTTATACATATTGATATATATTGATAATGGAGATCAATGTATAACATATTTCAATTGGCTTATTGCATGTGCTAGTAAACAAACATAATATGATAAAAGGATACATTAGTTATGTTTATCAAAAACAATATGATCTTTTAGAAGATCAGTGCGAGAAAAAAAAACCCACATTCTAATGATCATTTTAAGTTTATAATAATTTAATGTTTGTTATTGTAATTTCTTTTTATTTTCAAGTGATTTATTTGATAAGAAAACAAAAACATAATGTTGAAACTCGTATAGATTCTTTAACATACCAATGGAGAAATTATTGTTTGGCCAGCTCGTTTTTTCAATATCACTCCATGTACTTAATTTACAACAGAACATATTTCTTTTTCCGCTTTAAAGCGTTTTAGTTGCTGAATATCATGTTTTGGAAGGAAAAATGATGGGTAGGGGTCCTTCTTCCTGTAATCAAGTAAATGCATGATGCACTGGTGATTGACCGGTATCTTTGGATAACCCCCCCCCCCCCACCCCCCACCCCAACCCCATCCCCGTTCTCAAATACGGTATATTAAAAATTCACCAGTGTTAACAAATCATCATACTATCAACAAATTAGAAATTCAACTCCAGAATTTGTGATTTATACATTTTTTTCAAAGTGCGTTAAGAGTATCGATACTAAAAACTTTTGATGTACCATCTTAACGCACTTTGAAAAAAAATTTCAAAGTGGATTAACTTGGTCCAAAGTTAAATGCACTTTGAAAAAAATTTTGAAAGTGCGTTGATTTGGTCCCAAATTTGACGCACTTTGAAATTTTTTTTCAAAGTGCATAATTTTTTCAAAGTGCGTTGCCACAATGCGCCTTACCAATCTTTTAGGAGAATCTTTTTCTAAATTAAAAACGCCAGTACCGTATCTCTAACATAATTGTTGACATGCGGTTTATTCATGTCAAATGCTTTATAAATATGATGACATGAGACTTATTTATGCCATCATGAATGAATTTAAATAATCTAAAAATCGGTAAATTAAAAAAAATTAAAATATAAAATGTTTATTCGATGAAATCAAGACGCTAGAAAATTTAAAGATCATATAAGTTTTTCTTTCCTACAATTGGACATCTTGACATAGACACTGTAATTAAATACAGTTACAATCTACGCGGGGACTTTATATTTTGGTGAACATTTGCGACAGAAAATTGCATAGATTTATTTTTCTTCAAAATAACTGTAGATTTATTATTTTGATAAACATTTAATTACTTAATGTGGGCTACATGCAATGTTCATGTTTGTTTGATTGTTTATTTCAATTAAGTAGAATAATCTGATATACATAAATGTATACATATACATGTGGAATAATCTTTTCACTTTAGGAATTAATATTTTAAAATATATGCAAGAGTCACATGAGTAACTATATCTATATTTATTATCTTCTATGTTTAGGGTAAAGATATATAAATTACTTTGACCAGACCTTGCTAAAAATAAATGGTCACATTTGATTAAACTAATGCCATCGTTTGGTAGTATTGTCTGTTTGACTGTGCGAAGATCTGATGCATTTCTGAATGGACTCTTTCCATTAAAAGAGGCTGTTACCAAACAGATCGTAATTATTCTTCCTGTGAAAGGGGGGGGGGCGGCGGAAATATGCCACTATAAAAGTGTCATCTTATTACTGGAATAATGGGCAATGAGTTCTTGGCATGCGAGTTTTAGGATACTCAGTATCATGGATAATATCAATTAATCACAATATAGCATCAATTAATCACAATATAGCGTTTTCAAATGGAAAATATTAAAACAATTTAGATAAGTCATACTTGTTGGCTGAACATAAATACAATGTATTGGATATTGGTTAAATATTCCTACAGCAGTTTATGAGACACATATCGAACATCAAATAAATTGCCTTAGAATATCATTGATTGCATTTTTGATTTACCCGAGTCCAGTTTTGAAGGACATCACGCTACGGGGCCATAAAACTTAGACTCGGCCTTTGTTTTCTTTTTTGTGATCGGCTTTGGCTTCGGCCGATCACAGCTGTGGTCATATATGAGGCATCCGGCAAACTTTGTCATGTAAACAAGGCTCGTGCCCTGTTTTTGTTTACATAGGTTCAATATACCAGTAAAAATTCTTTTTCCAGTTTATTCGTATATCTTTTTATTTATTTAAAGCATAGATAAACAGTTCTTAAATTTTAAAACATTCGTTTAAAACGGAAATTATTACTTCAACGTTCAAAATGTAAACAAACGTTTTGTTTACATAGCGAAGAATTTCAAGCTCTGTAACTCGCTTATAATTCAACAAATGACAATCAAATTTCGGTTGCCTATTAAAAATGTCTTTCTGAAGCATTGTAAATATTAAAATCGGAAAAATAATTTTTGACCAAAATCGTGACTATGCCCCTCTAACGAATATTGATGAAACCATAGTAGGTAAAATCATACAGACCAAATGCTCCTTTCGGACTATAAATACACGTAGATGTAATTATTTTGCATGTTGACATACTTTTATTGCATGTCTTGCGTGTAAGGGGCAGAAATATGTCACCATAAATATAGCAAATGGTGGGTTGCAGAATTATCTCTTCACTCATTCTGACTATATAGAGTATACACACAGACGCCTTCCATGATAGTTCATCACGCACACAAATCTATGCACTGCTTTCTCCAGACATTTCCACCAAAATTGACTCAAATGTATAAAAAAGGCCTGCAAAACATGCAGTTTTTTGTGCATATATACGAAGAAAATTCGTTGATTTAGTATCTTATCGCAAGGCGGGCGGACATCTTATTGAATAAAAGCTGTAGTTGTACTTCAAGCAATGAATCTCTTTGTCAGAGATTTGATGGGAATTTAAGAAAAGCTATTTGATGACAAAACTCAAAAGACTTGCTTCTGCGTATCCTGGATTAGACCAGCAGAGCATTACTGCAGTTCATGACGTCATTTCCACTGGAATAAAAATTTTTCTTCAAATAAATGAGTTAATGGATAAAAGTTTTGTTTACAAATTATGACACTCTCATGATGGTCTTAATAAAAGATCTCTCCGAATTTTGAAAATATAATGCAGTCATTATGTAATGTCCATTGCATTTAAACCTCGAAATGATACAAAATCGGAAGAGCCGCAATTCTCCAGCTTATTGCTAACACGTATACCACTTTGAAAAGGAATTCTTTTAGATCTCCCAAGTAACTTTGAGTAGCAATGAAATAACAGAATAAAAACTGTAAATACGGCTTTTATGTTTTCTTTTTTCGCGTTTGGAATTTGTCTTGCATAAGATAAAATGTCCCGGCATTCCCTTGAAACTAGTGTGTGAAATGAATGGTAGAATAGTTTTAATGGGCTTTTGAGACTCAGACAATGAAAGAAGTTACTGTATGAAATATTTACCGGTTTTATTTTTCAATATATTTAGCCGGGCTCTGCTGAAAGCAGAGTCCTGGCTATAGGCAGGCCAATCGCCAATGTTACTATAAATAGCACAAATAAACAAAAAACCAAACAGCGTCAAGGTAAAGCTTCCGCTATACCAAATAGTTACACAAAGAGCCACGTTTTGTCAAAAGTGTTGGCATTTTGTTTCTTTTTTTAAATTTCGAATGAATTGTCTATCTTTTTTAGTTTTCTTACTAATAACGTGTTTTTAAAACATTACTATGCATTTTGGACACATACAATGCGCATGAATTTCCATGAACTACTTTGCTGCACGATGAAGAAACGGGGATTGAATATATAATGCTTGTTGCAAAATTCAAGGCAGCAACTGTTGAACTTTTTAACTTCTACTAGACAGACTTATTTTTTGTTTATAGCCGCTTACAAAATTTGTTCGCTCTCTGATGCTTTGCCGACATTAAAAGCATGAGAGAGAGAGAGAGGGAGAGAGAGAGAGAGAGAGAGAGAGAGAGATTTTCAGTCTTTACTACACAATATGCATAAAGGCACACAAAAAGAGCCCGGCTTTCAGTACTTCAGTACTTTGATTGTTTTTGTGATATATCGCAAGTCTACCACGAGTATACATTGATTGTGAGATGGTTTAAAACAAATTTGAAGTACAAAGGTTCAAACTGTTGCGTGTGGTATAGTAACTTTATGGTATTCTTTACTTTGAAGACAAACTTTCTATAGTTTTTATACAGAGTGATCTTCATTTCATATTTGTTTTTTTTCTATAATAATCTACCTTGCATCAGACATTAATATTGTTCTTATTTATATTATTTTTTTTATAACACTGCCTTTATGACAGAAGAAGACGATAAAAAATATATATATATAATAATACCAACGAAACACTATTGAATTGATATAGAAAAACAAAACAAATGAACAATAAAAATTACTCAAACAAAAGGCCCTAGAACGATTTTAGTTCCATGTGAAAAGGTGTTAGGACATGATTGATATACAATGAAACTTGAGATTTTCATTATAGACGAGTAGTGGCTCATTATTAAATTCAGTATAAACATTTTGAAAATGTTTGGCCATAAAATGTATTTCAAAATTTTCTATGGATACAGGTAAAAGAGAAATAATTTCCCACACGTCGCAAGCTCACAATGTAAAGATAACAAGCTTCAACCAACTGAGGTACGCTGCTAGGTGTCGTCAGACCATGACATCATAGGGTTGATTCTAATGTTTATTTCGGAAGAATTAAGGTTTCCATTTCCTCTTAATATGTATGTACCCAAGTTCAACATGAAAGAGATGGAAACTAGTCATAAACCAATATCAATTAATGAATATGATTAGAATCTCTCTCCTCCTCCTCTTCCCCTCTCTCTCTCTCTCTCTCTCTCTCTCTCTCTCTCTCTCTCTCTGAGAGACAACACATGATATATTTTGTATATAGATATGATGTTATTATCATTTACCTTAAAAAAAACTGGTTTACCTCGATATGGATCATTTTCTCAGTAAAACAATAACATTGAGTTAAATGTTCAGACATTTCCCTCCGGTCACCTCTCTGGCGAGCTCAAAGATAATGTGAAAAGATTAAGAAAATAAACTTGAATTACATCTCTCGTATCAGTCATCTATACTCTTGCTCTGGCGATGGTGCCATCTCAATTTACAAATTGACTTATATGCCGAGGACAATGGCATTGCAATAACTCCTTATATTTTGAGAGAAAGAGAGCAAAACATCTCAACCCTCGCAGTCATTCCTGGTCGAGTTAAGTGGGGCCTCGAAATGATCAATAAATACCCCGACATTTTTCTTCTTTTTTAGTTGCGGGATATAATAATTTTTCATGTAATATAAACTGTTTAAGAACTTTGGATACCAATTATAGACGAACGTTTAACGGAGTCCATTACTAAGTACAAGTATTAGATAACATACTGTCTTACCTGATTTAAAATATAAAATGCTTTCTTTCGCGATTCTTGCAGGATATGAAGGTGGCGATATTGCAGAAAAAAACATAACCCACGTAAGCGGATTATGTAATTTTTTTTTCTCCAATGATAGCTACCTTCGTAATCCGAGTGAATCATCAAAAAAGCATGTTATTGTTTACATATACAATATAATTTTTTTAAACAAATTAGTAAATTGATAGGAAAAGTAAGTAAAATTCACTAAATTACAGTTAATGTATATCAGTACTGAAAGATACAGCCAAATCGTCTCCTGTGAGACTTTGAGTCTAACTTCATCATAGTTATTTCGTGCAGTCCGAGATTTTTTCTCAGGTCGCGTTAGCGGGTTATGAAATTTTTTTCTGCAATGATCGCTACCTTCATAACCCGCATGAATCATCAAAGATGGCATTTTATTGTTTAAAAAATTTATTTACATCTTTCTTTCAACATATTAATAAATTAGTTGTAAAAATAAAATAAAGTCAAATTCACTAAATTACTGTTAATTTACATTAGTACGTGAGTTAAAAGAAACAGCCAAATCGTCTCTTATGGAAATCTGAGTCTGACATCAGCATGGCTATTTTGTGCAGTCCAAGATTTTTCGATAAACGGGGCGTGTTCATTTAAGTCTGGCACTTTTTATATATGCATTAAAATGACAATTAGGAACAAACTGTCAACCATCACAAAAATCCATAAAGCGAAATACAAATTAAAAGCAGAGCAACACGGACCTCTAAAAAGATAGAGGTGGGATCAAGTGCATAGGAGTAGTAAGCCTCCCCTTTTGACCGGTCGCATCCGCCGTGTGCTCCTTGGCACAATTAGGCCATTGCAATTGCATTTACTTGGATATATCGGTTTGAAAAGCAACTTTTATTTTGCAATACTAAGTTCATCTGAATTATATATAACAATTCTTGTATGGTTCACAAATCGAACACGTTTTGCATTTTATTACCTATTCATGTACTTTAACCAATACCGATATTTGTTCACAACAAAAGTTGACGAAACGAGACAAGATCAGTAACGCACGAAAAACTTGTTTAATAATTATTTAACCTTATTTGCTCCACGTGTTTCTTTTTGTTGAAAAGAATTTGGGCAGTGAACTTTCTGTCTCTTCATAAATACTTATTCTTCGGCAAAGTACAACGGAAATCTCAATTAAACAACAGCGCTGCTTTATTAGGTTAAATAATGTCATTTTATGATCTTACTGCATGCGAACCTAAAATTTGAAATCCTCATTTCTCCTGCTTCATTAGGTCTATTAGTCCTCCGAGGTCCGTGCAGTTTATACCATTATTAATTGGCGAGTCGGATTGAACCGACATAGGAAATCTTCCGGGGATGTCCTAGCATGCCTTTATCACGTAATAAAACGATTGTAATTTGAAGCCCAAAAGAAGCGCTTAGTACAACCAGATCACTAAATTTGGCGTTAGAACAATTAGATAAGGACAATTCTATCACATATAGACGTTCAAACCGTGACTTTCCCGAATTACTTTCTATCATAGGGATAGTAACCAGCAATAATTGATGAAATAGCGCTATCGTATGCTTTTTGATTGCTTGCTGGCAGGTTTACGGTCTGTATCATACACAAAAAGGCTCATTGGGTACTAGAAGGACATGAAATACTTTATAACAGCTAAAAATATTTTTATTGAAAAAGTTTCCTCTAAATCTATCCACGTTTTGCGTTCCTCGTATTTATACCCTTTTACAAGCTTACGACCAATGCTCTCGAACTACCATTCTTCGCTAATTCCACAAAATTTAGTGTGTGAAATTGTGACGTTTCCTAGCAATGGCGAAAAACGATATATGGTCGGCGAGAATTGTTCATTGATCAGTATGTCAGTGAAATTCAATGTAAAACATTTAAAGTCGATCTGCTCAATATTCATAATAAGGAGATGCCGACAATGACGCACTTGGGGTGATTGAACCAGGATCCTCCAGCCTTCCATTCCGATGAGGGTAAACTAACCTACTGACCAAGCCCCGCCGTCACCAACATTTTCAAATCACTCAACTCGGGCCTCAGCTAAAATCCTTGAAAAAAAGTGCAATAATTTGAGGCAAAAACTGACGGAACCAGATACCTTTTCATTTGGCCACATCACCACCACGTTCTTTTTACTTTCTAATTAAGTTTTAATTTCCTAACGTTGGCAACGCTGTTTAATACTCATGTTCTAATCTTGCTTTTGTCTAGTCGAATTTAATTTTTATCTAACCATTTACTTGTCTTGTACATCAACTACAATTCAAAGGGCTGTTTTCTTTATTTTTTCCATTTCCAATGGTAGACCTTTCAGAAAGAATAGCTATGTTTTCACTCACAAGTTTGAAGCTGAAACATTTAGATTAGTTTTTTAGTTATGATAGTTTAGGAGATGGTTTTAATCGAGTATATTTATTGACCATCCAGTCTCCTTCATGCAAAATGTATTTTGGATAATCAAAAAATAAGGATACCATAATGCCAACTTTTGTGATGAAGATATTTTGAGGACAACCGTCTGATGGAAACCGTAATTACATGCGCAATTATCATTAAATCTCAGAAATTCAAGGAATTGCAATATTTGCTACTTAAGAACAATATAACTTGGTACTCCTCCATTAACCGGTCTAATATATCTTGTTTTTTATATGTCAACTCGAAATCATTTGATTCGATTCAGAAACCTGATCGAATAGTACTAATCGTATTGACACGAGTTGTGTCTCAGACTAGAATCGAACCTTTCTTCGGCATTTATAAACGAAGCGATTCCATTCTGCGTCATTTTGCCATTAATTCTGTTGAACAGGTCGGAGTAAAGGTAGTTTTTATGCGTATGGCTATCTGCTGAAAATTAAAAATCCTTGATGTAGCCATGAGAACTCCCACTGGTACCCAAAATTCTCAAAAAACGATTCTTACAACATCCCATTGATGAAACAAACGATCAAAATGAAAATGCAATAAGGACGTAATTTCCCAACAAATGAAACCGATTCCTGGTCTCCGTCACTGTGTTAATCTCTTATTAAAGCGCTGTAATTGGGGAAACTGTATTAAATGGCTTATTTTTTGCACAAGATCAAGTTGATAGCAGCGTCAATGTATTGCACACTCATTGATTTAGTGCAGTATCGAATAATTATACTACAGAAGAGAGACATTCTGAGTTTTAGAGATTGCACCAGGATCTTTCATCATCATACTATAGAAGGATTTTAGGGAGTGCATCAGGATTTCTAGTCACTGAACTCAAACCCATGCAGTTAATTTCGCCATCTACCGTATAAGTACATCCTCGCATATTTACTGAAATAGAAATGTCCATCCCTTCCAATGAATATTTAGAAGTAAGTCATTGAACTTAATTTAGAAAAAACAATGAGATTTCAGGAAGAGCTGCATATTTTATCACCTTTTGGCCATATATTTTCCCAGCATTCAATTACGGAATTCTCGAATACCCACCTGAATTCAAGTTCGTCGTAGAAAAACTGTTACAGAGGTCAATAAATTCCAAATTAACACACAGCAGACGACGTCCTGTTTAGTGGTCAATCCCAGGGCACTAAAGTCATCATGAAAAACCATTGGAGTGGCGCTAATGCTTATCGGAAAACAAGCTTCCTTTAAATGAAGAAAATGCCTTAAAAATTTGTTTTTAAAAGATAATTGAGTTTTGCTGACAAAAGACAATCCCACTGGAAAAAAAGCCATAAAAGTAAAAACCCATCTTTTTAAAAATTTTATTTTATAAGGCTATGAAATATTGTTTACATTGCACATGGTCATACAGCTTTTATTGTCTTTCCAAGCAGACAATCAACTCTTCGCTTGTTAACAAGATTAAAAAATTAAAAATGGCGTTTTAAACTGTAACAGCTACAAAAATAGTTTTCCCCTCAAAACTTACAACCTTTGAATGTACCTTGAAAAACAATAAATTTATTCCATTTTAACAGTAACACTGGCCACACATTTGCCCTTATTTGTGCATAGATTTATACAATATAAAGGTACAATAATATTTCAGTAAGCTAGAAAAAAGCAAGATTGTCTTCAAAGACTTGTAGTTTTCTAAAACACTAAGAACAAGCTTAAGTAATAAAATTTTTCAAAGAGCTTTAAAAACCAACATTTCTCACTTCACAATATTTAATACATTTGTTTATCAAATAAACATAAGGCTAAACTATTGTAGTTTTCTTAAATATTATAAAAGCTGTAACATTTCCCATTCACAGTTTTCGAGTAACGTAGTCGTTGGCAACATATATGACGTCATCAAACATGACGTGAGATCAAAGAACACCTTTTTTCAAATTACAGTTGTGTCAGCGTCTAGAAAAAAAAACATCTATGAATTAACCAGTATAAATAAGACTCATATCGCACGGAGGAAAACAAACAGGCAATAGAGTATGAAAAAGGGCTATGGTTTTTTTGTGCTTGTTCTTTTACTCGGCATGGTTTTTTTTTCCAAATTAATTATAATCGATGTAAACTTGAATTCTGACCTTTTCTGTTGCTCGTGTCTAATTTGATCCACCTGTTGGTTCAGATTTTTGTGAAGCAAGGTGAGACTCTCCTAAAAAATGAAATATTAAGCATAGGTCATTAAATTATCTTCTTCATGACATAATTTCCTTATGTGAATTGTTAAAAACTCAAAATTCAAAATGTGGATCTTATTTCTAATTTCATTCACAAACTTCTGTAGCTCAAGGTAAATGTTCCCTATTCTTTAAAGAAAATATAAAATCCTGTATGCTGGATGCCTCAAAAATGCTGATCATTGATACTAGACGTTTTTTCAGTTTTTAAATAAGGGACAAAAACAATATTAGATGGAAATTCGCTTCTGTCCAATAATTGTACATTATAAGTCGAGAATATCAAAATATCGAACGCTTATTAATACGAGAAATTACACAGAGTCGTTCAATTCTGGCATCAAACGGTTGATGATAGTAAAAGATATGACAAAGAAAATCCAGGAGGATTTAGATGACTAGATATATGTGAGAAAGGGGCAGGGTTAGACGAGTACAAACTCTTCTGGCAGGAAAACAGGGGGCTCTCCAGGATGGAAAAGTGCAGCGTTTTCTTAATAGGGACAGACGATCCTTGCATGGGATTTCAGAAACGAATAACCCCCGTGCACTAGTTTATATAATTTTTCCTGAAGCGTTATAAAAGCCGATATTTTGACATCCGCATTTTTTTTTAGTTTACGATAACCACACATTTTAGAGCTAAATTGTTTTTGTAACGGTTTTACATTTGTTGCAATCACATTATCAACCCATATACGTCACAGAAGATGCCGTTTTATTACAGAACAAGGAACATTAAAATCATAAAGTGTATTGATCAAGTTTCAATTGTCCATACTTTTTATCATATTTGATATTTATCTTTTTTTAATGTCTTTCTCACAATAAAACAAAATCTCGTGACAAATTATCTGTAGGATATTTTTTCTCATACATTTTTGGTAATTCGAAGTTATTTTATTTTTAAATGATTACAGTCAACCCTGTTATAGTGAAGACCTGTACTATGTAGACCTGTTGATATATTTATCTATTTACGTAATTTGTTTTTCCATTTGCGCAGCTCATTATATCCATTTTACAAACCCTTAATAAAAAGTATAGCAAATTCATATTATAGGCTACGTTTTCCTCACTATGCATTTTTAATTCAAAATAAAACCTACAATGACATTGCAAAACTTAAATCATTGAATTATAAATTTGATTTTTTAATATACATCGAAATAGATACTAATTCTGGAAGTATTATCTATCCTTTACGTTTTATTCTGTCTATTCGTTGCATTCGTAAAATAATTTAAGGATTGTAAGTTGCGTTATATCTGCAAAAATGACAATATACAGGGTGTTTTAAATTTTGCCTTGATCGGCATAAAACTTTGCTATGTCCACGATATTGCTATATCTGCGTTCATACTACATATTTTTAGTACACCTTTAACATAAATATTGCGAAATCAACGAAGACTTCAAACCCAAAATATTTCTCTAAACGCATAGTCTCATTAAATATACATGTACATGTATTATAAACGGTATCAATACGTACGTTTTCCTCCCTCAGTTGTTTGAACTCCTCCGCCAAACGGGTACTACACATTTGATTGTGTTCATCTTGTTCAAACTCTTTTATCAAGTCATTCCTACAAAAAACAAAATCATACATATCGGTAAGTAAACATACTTATGAAAGCAACAAAAACAAAATTAACAAAATATGATTCTAAAAGTTTTAAAAGAATTTACATTATAATTTTTTTTTGTCTTAAAAAATAAACCTGGTAAGAAAAATCATTTCGTTGTGGAACATACTAGTAGATTCGAATTAAGTTCGTTTTTATTTATTCATCTTAGTATGGTTAGAATAATAAAGTTGATTGCAGTTTTAGTTTAACATCACGACCCCCCCCCCCCCCCCCCCCCCATACACACCAGAATACATTAAAGAGGTGTGCAGTGTACGGTATGGAGGTATGGATATGATTCTTAAACTGTGTTTGTTTCAATTCTGAAAGTGGCTATTCTATTTGTTCTCTTTACTTGGGTTATTATCAATTTAGCGTTCCCAAAGAAAGGGGTCAGCCACCTTTCCCTTGTAAATCTGATCTTTTTATTGGATAGAAATTATTTATTTCGATATAAAATCATAATCTTTACGCTTCTTATTTATGACGAATGGTAATGAAATGTCAGAGCAGCACACAAAATGAATAAAGAAAGAACTCAATCAGTGGGGTTAATATATTGAAGCTCAACTTCATTCCTCAAAGATGGCCGGCAGTCATAGTTATGGTCCAATAAATCACGTGTCTCCTCAACTATTGGATTGTACTCACACAAAAAGACATTTATTTCCTCTCTCCGTGAGAAATATGCCTAAAGAAGCTAACGTTACACGGGGCACTTGCTTCAAAGCCAATTTAGGATAATTTGAAAAGACGCTCAAATTGCTCTCGGAGAATTCAACTCACAGTCATCATCTTGTACACTAATCATTACCAAACTAGTTATGAAAATATGGCCTTTGCTTCACCAAATTCTGGAATGTTAATAGGTGGTCGGTAGACGACAATTTTAGACGCTATTTTAGGAACACCGAGTTTGATACACGAGATAAAAATACAGATATGGCGACCATTTATTTGACTGGCACCAACTATTGAACTCGGATTTCCTGCTGTTTGGTCTTTAACATGCAACACGCAAAAACACTTCCACCACGTCATGAATGATCTGCTGCATTCGAGAATTTTCAATATTTCGACTGTAAAAATTACACCTTAAAAGGAAAATATAGTCATGTAGCAAAACGTCATCAATAACTTGGCAGATCATTATTTGTGAATGGCCAAAAAGTTAACCTTTTTGTTTGCAATGAACTGAACGGCAGCCAAAAAAGGGCCCCAATACGTGAAACACAAACTCGGTTATACTTGTTCAGTATTTTACTTTCTCAGCAGTAAAACAGCTTAATAAGTATCCACGTCCCCGCTATATACTCCTGGGAACCCCCCAGCCAAATTACTCTGGATCAGAATTAGGCAATCAATCGTTCGTTTACTTCACGTTTTGCTGTATCTCCGTGGAGCTCCTCAGACGTCGACGTATAAACTGTGTATATATCGGCGGTCGTATGTTTCTTACCGCTAGATGGAAGTCGACCCAGTGTCAATCTTTTACTGGAAATCACCGCATCAGATCTCGACAATTGTACGTTTTTGTTGGTTAATCGAATTCAAAGTACAAATCAAATAAGTTTAGAGGGTCTCTTATTGACTGTGTCGGTTATTCCCAATGATTTGTGACAGAGTACTACAATAAAACATGGGGGCTGTAGTAGAATAATTCAATTACAAATTCTAATTGAAATTAAAAAAAAGTAAAACAGTATGATATATAACTATCTACTTATATGACGTGGAATGGCGTGATTTCACAGAAACTTTAATTTTTTGTTTTTGTTTTATCAATAAGTTACAGAACAGCAAACATCATCAGATATCCTGTAAATGTAACAGGCATTTCAAACTCTTCTTTATCCTTTATCCAGATCTCCTATTCTTTAAATCAAAATGTTCTAAAAATATCAAGGAGCGCTTGTTGGAAAAATAACTCTTAAATGCAAATCGACTGTTAATTTAACCCAGGTTTAATTTTTTCCTGAAGAATGCTACGTAGTGGAGGGGGCGTCATCATTAATGAATCTGCAGAGCCTGACAAGGCAGTTGGTATCTCTGTAATCAGAGATATGATTCATGTCCAATCAACAGAAAGAAGAATTACAATTGTCGACAATTAAAAAAAAAAATATCCCTTTCCTCTTTGTAAAACCGTGAAATTTAATAGCGGGTCTGTCATGACGATAACAGGCTATTCAAATCGCAATGTCTAAACTCACGCCAGTTCTAGTTCTAAAGGAAATCATGCATGTTTTGTTATTGTGGCAATATATGAACTGATTTATAAGACAGTCAACTATCGAACATGAAGGGAATATATGAACATTTTTTTGGGGGGGGGGGGGGGGGGGGGAGGTGGGGGGGGGGGGGCTACCTTGGAATTAATTGTGTCTACGAAGTAAGCCTCGACTCAAATAACTTTAAAATTTTAAATTCATCAAAAACTGCAGGTTACACGTCAAAAATTAAAATAATATTTCATTCCAGATATTGCATGATTGTATTTCATGGAAATAATACTAAATTAATGAACGTATATTTGGTATTCTAGTATATTTTGATACGTACTTTCTCTGCACTAGTAGTGAAAGCTCGGTCTGAACTTTAAGGTATTCTTCCGCCAACTGCAATAGAAGATAAAAGCTGCATGTAAATCGGAAAATACAAATATAAAATAATATTTAATGCAGGAATCGCCTTTGTGAGAATTGCCGTGACTTTATTCAATATTTTGATACATACTGCAAACAGAGTCAAATGGACCAATCATTTCTAACAAAACATGTAATCACTTGGGTATCAAAGAGGGAAAGCATTGCCCATAACGGAGAAGAAGTTCATTTCCATTCTATTACTTCCCAAATCTGTTCGCGACATGACTATTTGTGTTCCGTAAAGAGTGTTAATCTAAGAGGCATCGATTGGGCCATTTCACGGTTTGACCAGAATCCCGAATCTTGTCCAATCAATTATGAGGATTCCCTGAAGCTCGATGCTACAATTATATCCTAATGCCACTTCACCATCCTATTCTCCTGCTCAAGTATGTACAATTATTATAAATATTTGTCAGATTGGTGTGGTGTCTTGCTTCATTATAAGACGATCCAGGCCGCTTTTGGTGACTAAAACATTCTTTGCCGCCGCTTAACGGCTAACGGCCAAAACGCCGCTCTAATTGCTACTTTTGGAAGAACACTTAGCCAGCCCTCACTACAGATGCGAGCACAGATCAATCTAGTGAGGTTCTGGGGTTGAGAAATGGAAGATAATTTGAGCATTATTCTTCTGGCATTTTTGAAATTGATGCACATATTTGGTTTTCCCGAGACGAGTCTTTTTACAATTTGTAATTCTTAAGACCTATCTGTCTTCTGTTTTATATCTTTGTCCCGACAAATAAAGGTCGTAATCATTTGTATTTCCCAAAGGTATGACGAGACCTGTCTAGCCGGACACCTGTTTAACCCGAAACTTTGAGTTACTTGATTCATCACTGACACAAATCCAAAGTAGAATTTTAAAAGCAAGTTGGATTAACATGGTAACAAAATATCACTTTTACTGTTACACAATTTAATTTCATTAGATTTGCAATAATTATATAAACATATCTAAATTACCAATAATAGTCTGGTTGAAAGCAACAACTTAGGCTAACATTGTCAAATTATTAAATGCTCTCCTAAGATAAGTTCTGCGGTTCTCAATACTACCATGCAGTTTTTCCTTTTGCTTGTTTCTTCTTTGTTGTTTTTTTAGGGGACGTTGTTTTTTGGTTTTTTTGTTTTTTGTTTTTTTTTTGGGGGGGGGGGGGAGGTTTGTCTGGTTTTTCTTTTGGTTCGTCAAATCAGTAAATAGAAAAAGCAAACTTCACGTAAGACAAACTAAGAAGTTTAAACGGAGTAATTTCCCCGGTAAGCAAAAGGTCGATGGTTCGATTGCTGACCACTACAACAGTAAATAACTTTGGTGTCTGCATCAGCGGAAAAGGTTGCACTTTTTTATTTTAGAGGAAAGGGTGAGAACATGAAAACCGAGGTCTCGAATTCCAGTTTGATTTGGCTCGATAAATATCCCTCGTTGATCAAAAGGTATCGTCGGCAACCCGTCGCCAATCTCAAATTTGCTTACTGACCGTAGGCCAACCCATGGAATCTTTCTCGTTTTTTGAGAATACTCATTATTCCCAGTCCACCAATGAGAAACCTATAATCTTTATTTTTAAGAGATACAAAAACAAAAGATCCGGTTATAAAAACATGCTGATAGATGCTTACGTAAGCATTACCGCAATTGATTAGTTTTCCTTCACAAAAGTGTAAAGGAACCAATCGGAATACATCATGAATTATTCATAAAAACAAGAACAGTTTAATGAGTAGGTTTACGGTCAGTAAGCTTATGCTCATGGTCGTGGGTTTCCGACGATGATCAAAGGGCGGCCATCCTTGCTAGCAAAAGTTTGTGATCCGCGCCTCTCCTTCGTTTCATATGCGGCGCGGATCACAAGACCTTGCCAGGAAACGATGCAATGCAGTTAGAGCCGATCCCATCATGCCATCAAAGAGTTTCAGATTTACATTAGGGGCCTTAAACAATAAACATGATATAAAGTATAAATCAATAATCACTAAATATGACCACTGTGTTTTAGGAAATCGTCTTTATTCAATGGTACAGGATATAATAAACTATAAAGCAATGGTCATATTAAACATCAATCATCATTTCGCTCATTTATAACCAAAAACCCCACAACGACATCAACATCAATATTACATACAAAACTTTAAGATAATTCTAGCAATTTGCAGTCTCTCTTACTAAGTATACGTCCTTTTTCATTTTTCTTCAGTTTCATGAAGGTTTTTTTTTCAAAGCAGGGTCACGAAATTTTTTACGACTTTTAAATTTGCCGTTAATGGTATTGTAATTCACTATTGATCGTTTGCTGTTACGACTTCTCTTTTTTTTCCATCAATGAAGTAAGATATTTGAAACCGAATCATTACTCCATAATCCTATCAACGCTATTGATTTCAAGTTTAAGACTAAAATCATCTATTTGCCGACATTTAAAGACAACAGATCCTTAATGGATACCGCGAGCATCACTACTCGGAAGCCCTCGGGGGAAATCCTTTGTTGTACAAAATTAAATTTGATAACTTCCTCGTTTGACACGTCTGAGAGTTTCTGACAGGATTGAAAATGCAAGAAAGATCTAAAACCAGTGTAAACCCACGGCATTAAATTCGAGGATAGCATTCTCTCCGAGGAATTCCATTCCAATACACTCTCTTATTGTTGCAATTAGCAGGATTTCTCCGCGACCCATCGGGAACACTTGTCGCCATAGTAAAGCTTTCCTCTGTCTTAAAAAATCCTTTGTCCTTTTAAAACTCTATTCGTGGGTAGAAATGGAGATATGGTTTCTGCATTCAAAAACATACACGATAAGGTTGCATACATCTTGCATGTGCAACTCCAATATACTTGAATTTGGGACCACTTTCAATTTCTCAATAAACAGAACCTGATTTGTTTGAATCATGTGTAATTACTGCCTATTTCCATGTATATTTGTTTGTGTAACTATTTATAATTTGTCACATATTTGGCATTTATATGAAAGAAGAAAGGGCGAGCTTTTTTCAGCGCTTTAATAGTAACATTTTCACGATAGCGTCTGCAACAATTTATAGACCAGTTTTCTGAATCTCGGTTATTTAATGATTAACGAAGGATACATACTAGTATTTGGCTAATCACAAAAATCTGCATTGGTTCCTGTTTAAAAATGCGCCATTTATATCATCTTTTTGTCATCATATAATCTGTGTAATTTCTATATAATTTCAGAGCTAGTTTCAATCATTATATAACTTGTTTTACACCGAAAAGGTGAGCTATAAGTAGAGACATTCTATATACGTGTACCTCGCGTGGACCATATACACATACCGGTATACTGGTATATATGGCTTGACACTCGTGTTGGCGAACAGCTTGCTAGACTGTCTGGCCGTAAACACATACCCAGTAAGTCTTATGTTACGAATCAGTCGATTGGAAGTCGCTCTAAATCTATTTTCTCCACACCATTACTGGTTTTTATCGCTGACCCATCCCAAGAAATGATCGACTGTTCCAATATTTGGGAAGTGCCTGTGTCTACCAAATTCTTGAAACCAGTTCGGCGGTGACGTGTTTGTCCATAAAGCGTTGTTAGTTCAAATCAATGTAGCATTAAATCTTTTTCTAAACTATATTGTTTGTATTTTATATCTTTTTCTTTAAATTGTTATTTCTCTTTCATTCATTATATTCTTCCCATACGTAAAATTGCAATCAACATTGTGTATGTGTTGATACCCGGTATAGAGATGGGTATGACGGGGGTTCCAATGGTAGGAGTAGACCAGCCCATGAGGATCCTCCAAACTCATATTCAAAATCTTATTCTTCCTATTGACACAAATCGATTAATCTTAATTTCACTAATCACTGTTTTAACTGTAATTACTTTACCCTAAAGAAGGGTATTAAACAAGACTGAAAATTGATAGCAGAAAATGGTTGTTTGGAATACCTCATGTTGCAACTACAACGGATGTATGAAATTTTTTGACATCATGAAATTTATTTAAAGTGGAAAGGACTATGTGCGGTATGGTCAAATATCTGCCCCAAAATTCAGTCAATTTTTAAATAGTATCGTATAAAAATCATATCTTCATAAATCATTGTACAGAGGATGCCTATCACTTTAATCTTGATTTTAGTAATCATTTCTTTATCACTGTTTATCTATGACATCACCTAAATGACCCAATTCCCACAATTTTGCAAATAAATGAAAATCTTCTCATTTTTTCTTTATATTTTGCATTCTGACGTATAGAGCGCAGGACTGCTCAAGTACGATTTTAACATATATTTTTCTTCATATAATTTTCCACATTATAATAAAATATGGTACTTGAGCAAGCCTGCGCTCGATGTTTCCCAGTCGAAAAACCATCGGAAAACACCCATATTTTGCTACAAAACACCAATTTATCAAAATAAGACAAACTTCATGACGTCATTTGTACACTATGACGTCACTGGTGAAAACCTTTTACATTTTTTTTCAATATGATTTCAACTATCTTCCACCTTATTTTTAAAGCTTTTTATAAAACTTTTATTTTTGGGGCAAAAAATGCATAATACCGCACAAAGTCCTTTGTTTGACATCGTGAAATTTATTTAATGGATATAATTATATCTAACTAATAACTAAGATGGCTTACTTGATACTTTTGTTTTTAAAAAAGAGGTAAAACAGACAAAAAAGGCTGAAATAAGGAGCTAATGGTACTCTTAGTGTCTACTTCACACTGGATGAAGAAGTTGCACTTCCCTATACTTGATGAATACAGCTGCTAATACAATTGACATATTTACAGTTGACCTTGAATAAATGTTGAAGAATCTAACCTAAAGTGGACTGATTTCCCTTGTCTGTGAGCACAAGTGGCTCAGACATGGAATATAACTTCTCTCTCTGATATTTCAATTCGAGATGGCGATACACAAGCGATACACAAGCCATAAACTCTCATTTGGAGACGAGTCGGTCTCTGATGTAAGGTAAAGTACAGGCTTGATGGGACCAGATAGAACAACACAACAAATTCATCTCTGTCTTCAGAGTTTGAAAAGAGATGTTCCTCTCTAGGGGTGCTGTAATGACTATTGATTGGCCATGTGTCGACATAAAATAGATAATCCCCATTATACAATCAAAGTTCACTCCTTCTAGGGCTTGTGAATGGAAATTCATCCTCTCCATTACACTGCGTAATCAGAATCTATCAGAAACTAAAAAGCATCAAAGTCAATTCAAGACGGACTTCTGTCTTCTTGATATATTGAATACAGAACAGCTTTAATCTTCATGTTTGTATGTGTATTTTTCCTACAAGTTGCCTTTGTTGCACAATGCAGCTAGTACCACTACACTACTGTCTCATAGTCAATTTTTTCTCTATATAGAAGGTACTTTGTACATGTATTTCTGTTACTAAGAACATTACCACTTGTATGTACTATCACCCACCCATATCAGGTTACTTCTCTTCAAGTAGAACAAGAGTAGATAAAGGTCCTGTCCGTCTAGTCTTCTAAAGGCAAAAAAAGGGCATATACTGTGAAATCATTAAAATTCGTGGAGGCCAAATTTCCTGAATGGCTTAAAGTTTACAGGGTTTGTGTATTCTCTGATACCTGAAGAAAGAAATATAACTTAATTACCCTAATTTACTTTATTCGTTAAGGATGTTAATTTGTTGATGAGAGGTACCCACGAATTCCAAGAAAATTAAGCCATCATGAAATCTAATGATTCCACAGTATGTAAAGCCATTGCCCGTGAACTCAATTCACTTAAATACCCACCTTGAATTTTCATTCAATAAATGAATCCTCACTTATCTCCCCTAGTTTGTAATCCTTGACCATTATTAGTATTTATTACCATTATTTTAAAGGTATTTCCATGCATTACCAGGCATAAACTGTGTACCTGTCTAGTTACTTACCTTGCAGTGTTGTTGGAAAATCTCCATAGATTCCACACTGGTGGGACAGGGAGCTAGTGGCTACAACAAAATACACACAAATATTTAACTCTACCCAAATCAAACATGTTAACATTTTAGGGACTGAGTTGACAAAATACAGTGATTGTCTTATCTTTTTAAAGTCTTCATTTTTTACAAAATTAACATAATACATAAGTTTGAAATATTTGAAAAGAGAAAGTCATTTGTGTTTAATTGTCCATCCATTTTCTTCTCTGCTAGTCAGGAAAACAGAGCTAATTTTCTAAAAGAATTGATAGCTTGCAGGGGCCGCTTAAAAAGCAATGATTTCTTGTTTGAACATGATTAATACAGATAACGGGAATCCTGACATCTGTTTAGACATCAGTCTTCCACTAAACTTGTTCTAGAGAGAGTTGCTAACATCCTATAGAGTTTGCATTACTCAACCCCTTCCTTCGAGGAAAAAAAATGTGTTATTATTCAACATTTGAAAAAAAAAAAAACATAGTTTGACTAAGATCAGCTTGTTACCGAAAAAAAATCTACATAAGGGAATTCAGCAGTGAAGGATGAGGTCTTGTCTCTGCTGATTATCAAGTCTGAAGCCCCGGGCACCATGCACTGTGGGGGCGTGTTATCTCACAACCCGCAACAGAAAATTTGATTGGTGTGTTCCATGAGGCAAGAAATTAACAACTTCAACAATTAGAGGAAAGGATCGGCAAATTAAAGATAAATATCTGAAGATCACTAACATAAGGATAAATATTTGGTAGTGCTTGGTATTCCAGAAACATTGCAATAAAATTATTCATATCTGTTTGATTGGTTTAATTGCTTTGTAAACATGACACTATCCAAGGCCTTCAAAACAAACAACTTTTAGTGTCTTACTTATCAATGCAAGCATCTTTGTTGGGATGCATTTGTACTTTCACCACTATATATGGAATACATGTATTTCATTAGGGTTTCTTTGGCCAGGGTTATCAATCAACAATAAAGCTCAGTTTTGTTTTTCACAACTAAGCATTGGATAACAGAGCAATGGACAGAGAGGCATGACTAATTACCTGAAGCTGGTGATCCAGAGACTGTAGAACCAGACTCATTGCAAAGGCATCTGTATTAGACAGACCAGTTCCTGCAAGCATAATAAGAGAAAGATCAGTTTGTTTGCTCTCTCTCTCTCTCTCTCTTTTTCTCTCTCATACACATATACATCTAGTATGCACAAATTAAGACTATTTATAGTTCAAGAACACTAAGTTACATGTACCGTACTAAATTGTCTCCTTCCCATGAAGAGACATTTACACTGACATGACAGCAACAGTGCTATTATTGTACATATTGTCAGATGGTCTACAGAATTACACTAACAAAGTCATTCCAAACCTAGGTCTGCATGCTTTATCAAACATACAACATTAAGAAAAAAAAATAAAGGGCATCACAAACTCACAGTAGGCAATTACTACATGAATGCAAACTGTCTGAAAGCTTTGCTCTGAAGTTTTTTTCAAAGATGAGTTTCTCTGCTTTCACAGCATTTCATAATGGTCAAGAGGGCCATAGTCAAACTTTATATTCTTGTATCTAACACACACAAACCTGTACTATGCTGAAAGTCGTTTGCTGTAGAATTGGATGGCTGCTGGCCATTGGTGGGCAACAGGGGAAGGATCCCCATCTCAGCCGTCCATGACTGATGTCTCGGCCCGATGTTCGTGACTCGCTCGGCCTCTGGCGGAGTGTGCGAGATAGACCGCTGAGGGATTGTGTTTTCGTGGCTGGGGGAGTGAAGCGTTCCGGGGAAAGTGTTGACGTGCGGAATGTTGCTAGGGGAGGTGACAAAGGGCTGATGGGAAGGGTTTACATTGACAAAGACGGGGGAGCTGGACAGCCCGAGCCGGATCTGGGTCACTTCGTCCGAGCCTCCACGGCGGTGAGATCGCCCTGTGAATGGGAGCGAGTCATTGGGTGGGGGAATGTTATGAGATGCTTGAGATATTTAACCCCTCTATATCCAATGGACATAATTTTTCTTTTTTAACAGGGTTTTTTTGTTCCTGTTCATTTATTGTTATTTTTTTTCTAATTATAAAACATTAAAACTATCAAACATTTCTATGTTATAAGTTGCAAACTACTAATGAAGTGAACGTCTAACTGTTTATCAAGAACTGATGCTGCTGATAAGAACATTGTTAATTTCAAAAGGACTAAATATCTCAATAAAAACATTGTCAAAGTAAGAGCAATTCAATGCTTAGAAAAAACATTCAACAAAAGAAAAGTAACTCCAATAAAGAGCAACATGCAGCATGCTAACAAACTCTAAACTGACTTTACAGTTCTCAGACTGAAAGAGAATTTAAATATGTTGTGTAATTGTATAATGGCAGAGATAACAAAAGAAAATCTCATATTGAGTCATCCAATATATATGGTAAAACATCTACCTACTATTAACCTGAAATTATGAAATTTGACAAAAATTTTAAAAACCCATCAACTTAAAACCAAGGTACTACATGTAAAAACAAAGTTTGTTTCTACATTTACTTGAAATCATGCAGTGAAGATATTAAGTGCAGTATGTTATACATATTTTAAATTATAAACATTTTAAGGGAATATGGGTAAATGTTGATATTTTCCCGTCACCTTTAACATGCAAGTGAAATATGAGTTGTGTATTTCTGACTTTTTTTTTTCATTATGAAATAAAAGCTGGTCATAAGTTCATTTCTTTAACAATGAAAGCAGATTTTGAAAAAAAATATCAAGGTGTGATTGGAAAATTTGGTATATATTTCTTGACGTATTACATTTGGTTGTCCTGGGTCCCTGATCTACATAAACAAGCCGAAGGAAATGGACAAAATACTCTCACCTGTGATGGTGGCGTTATGGAGGGGAGTCCCGCCAGAAAACAATATGTAAGTGCCATGTGATCCTGTTCTACGATGTCCTAACAAACAACAACAAGGTCAACTCAGGGGACTCAACTCTTACAGCCTAACTACACGTAACTCATTTCTTTTGTCCAAAAATGAGTCTGAAAATCACTTCAATTTCATTACCAGTAAGATATAAAACAGAAGAAATAATATTTTTGCAATTAATTTTGTCTTATTCATTAATGACTACCTTTTTATAATACTTTATTTCATTCTAAAATTTAATAACATATGTTATTTAACTTATATACAGTATTGTCAGCTACTTTTGTCTTTCATTATTTTACAAAATATAATTTTCATTCAAATGAAATATGTTATTTAACTACATTTTGTGCATATTTTATTTCCACTTCCATTTTTTATCTTAATTTCATTCGTCAATGTATACATAAGTTAAACTTCTGTTTCTGTGTATATATTTAATTGTCTTGTTTTATTATCTAGCTGGTTAAAGAATTCTGTCTGAATAATCTTCATTAATGCATTTCATCATGAAGATTAATTCTGAATTACACTACTGTGCATGCAATAGAGATAAAGGTAGGGCACTCACTATTTTTCTTTTCAAAAGTAACTTAGTTTCAGAACAAAAACTCAAAGTGAACAGAATATATATCTCAAAATGTTAATACTTTAACAAAATGCAACAATGGAGCACACACACAAAATCTTGCATTCAACAATAAATAAAACAAAGCCTATTAAAATATCATTTTATCTTTTTCAATTTTACTAAAATATTTTTCTTTGTTCGCTCTATTCATCAACAGTTCATACTTGAAGCATACTAACATCAATCCATTAACCTACCATAATTACAAACCTTTCATTTAATTCACTAGTATTATCATTTTTTTTTACCTGATCAGTATTACAATGTAGATGTATTTTCACCATGTACATGTACTTCAAAACCTAACAATTATTGACTGCATATTCTATCAAACAGGGGTTTTGATTACTGTATAGTAATACCTCACCTATTCAATAACATGTATGACACATTGTACATGTTTACTTATGAGTTGTCTTTCATACTGTATCAGTAATAATTACCAAGATCATTTTTTTTCATTATCTCAACACAATATGAGTATTAGAGATGATCTTTGTCTGAATATACTGTGGTAAATTTCTTGATTAATATTCATACATATCTATATACTTGAATACAAATACCGTACAAATGATTGCAGAGATACTTAGAAGCTGTTATGGTGTGTGTACAGATGCTGAAAACTGTCTTCAGACTATTACATGAAGCATTGTATACATGAATATATATAAATATATATACTTTATACGTAGGTAATCTGAGTACAACCTGGACGGAGATTACACATTTTGACGATGTACTTCCGCGGGGCTTACCTTTGTGAGAGCCCGAGCTGCTGCCACTCCCATTGCTGCCCTGGGTCAGGATGTCTCCCTCGCTGAGTCGAGTGAGATCGGCCGAGTATCGCTTGTACTGCTCCACGGGCGTGCCCGCCCGACCCTCGGCCAGACTCTCGCGACTGGCCGCTAAGGACGCTGGGGCACTCATCTGACCCCTACCTACCTCGTTCAGGTACTATCAAAATACAAAATCAAAGATTGATCTTCTTCATCAAGAAATATATGCAGCTCTTTAGGAAAACTAAGTTCATGCAAATATTATTATTTTCCTTTTTCTAACAAGTACAAATAATTCTACTAAAAGTATCATGATATTTTTTCTTCTCTTATATTTACATCGAGAATACTGAAGTATTACAATTATAAAACTTGTACTTAAATATAATCAATAAAAATCGAACCTCTACCACTGGGGGAGGGTTGCCTCTGGGTGGGATAGGGGGAGGGTCCCCCTGCATGTATGACTCCGGATTGATGAGGGTGTCGGATCTGGACTCGGAGGCAGGAGCTGAAGTGTTGTACGTGGAGGAAGGGGAACTAAAGGCCATACTGTTGGGGCGTGAACTGAAAGCTGGAACAAAAGAGAGAGAATATGTAAGTCTAACATGTATACAATCATAAGTATAAGTATAGTTTTATATTGCCCCAATTACAAAAAACAATGATGATGAAAGGAACTTGTCTAGCGATCGACCATTTTATAAAACTCATAAAAAAATAGTTTTTGAACTTCATATCTATGAACAAGAAATTTTCCAATCATGAAATTGTAAACAAAGGTCCCATAATATGACATTTAATATGCTTGGTTAAACTTAGATCTATTCACTTACTCCAGTCTGGCGAATCTGAGGACTCGCTGCAAGGTGGATACTCTAGAGGTTTGTCTGCCCCACTGAAAAACTATAGAGCACAGACAACAGTCAGATATATTTTAACCAATCACTGAATAAACACATCATTACACATACTGCAGTGTACTGTAAACGTATTTAGCGTGTATAATATTTGGGGGAATATGTTTTTACAACAAGTTTGTGTGGATTTGATTTAGTGCACTTCTGAAATTACCTATTTATCTACTTTCCACCAAAAATGCTAAATTGAAAACACAGACAAATGTAGTACATTTACAGTAATTTAGGTGACTAGTACAACCAGAATTCATTAAGGTTCAAAAGATTAAGTTCAAGTATTTGTAAATTAAAATCAGAATGAGGAAGCAATGTTCAGAAATAAAGACAGCTCTATTTTTGGAGCACATACGTACAGATGGCACTACCTTGTACAAACTGTATTAATTACCTGGAACATGTAAGTCATGATTCTGCAGACCTCGGCCATAGAAGGTCTCTCTGCCGGATTACCATGCCAACATCTGGTCATCAGGATCTCCAGGGGTTTGGGGAGGTTCCTTATGAGAGGTGGTCTGGTCCCTTATGAAAATAACAATGGCAAAGTTCAGTATTCTGTTTTGGTTTTTCCAAAAGAAATTTCACATTCAAGATTTATACTCAAAAAGCAACTCATAACTTGTAAAATAAGAACATGGAAACTTTGTGTCAAACAGAATAAGTATGTTTGTTGTGCCACATGAAGAAGTTACTGGTGCTAAGTCTCATGTGATAACGGTCTACTGAGGAGCATACCATTGTGAACAGCCCACATGATTCTGAAGGCAGGGCCCCCAATCTCGTCAAACGGCTTCCTCCTGGTAATGACCTCCCAGAAAATGATACCCCAGCTGAACACGTCACATTTCTCACTGTAGTTGCTGCCTACAAACAAAAATAATCAAGTTTTTAGCAGACAATATCTTGTGCAAGAATTAAACCTCCTGACAGTGATGCTTTAATCATCACACTCTGGCATATTTCACTAAATATCGTGATTCATTGCCTCATATTTCTCATATTTAAATGATACATTTCGCAATTATAAAATATACAGTATCTCACTTCTTTTTTCAATTGCTTGATAAACTGTTTTTACAATCATTTTCATATCGCAAAAATTTTGTGGGCTATCAAAGTCTTAAAATTGCCATATGCAAATATAGAAAACAGTACAGATTTCTTTCAATTTTGCATATTGCAACCCCCCCCCCACCCCTAAAAGACTTATGGTGTTTTTCGCATGCACACCTTCAAAGACCTCAGGAGCCATCCATGCTGCACTCCCCTTGTTGTTTGTCATGTGCGTCTGGATATCACAGGCCGTGCCAAAGTCACAGATCTTTAGGACAGTCCCTCCCATAATCAACAGCAGACTGGAATAAGAAGATCATCAGATGTAATAGTGGGATTCAATTATCTATTAAATCTCCTTCTACATGTAACAATGTATTCTCTTTGCTCTGTCATTTTCTAGCGTCAAAATCATATCTATCTACTTTTCACTGCACAATTCAAGTTAATATTCATGTACATGTATTCAGATTTTTTATTGCAATTTTATATCTATGTATGAAAATAATAATAAGTAAAAGGAAATAATGTGATTTTTCATGATAAATCCATTAGCTAGTGAGTACTATTTCCACTAACTTACTTGGGAGGTTTTAGATCTCTGTGTATAAGAGCTTTAGGTTTCATTCCATGCAGGTATTCCACTCCTTTAGAACACTGCAGGGCCCAGCTCATTGCGTGGGCAGCTGTGTAGGTAGGCTGAGGACCGGCTCCATGCAGAACTACAGTCAAACACACAATTAGGAAAGTCTTATAAAACACACTAACACAAGTTTATGCAAGCTTCAATTAATGCTTTCATACCATCTATCAGTATAATTAATTATCACTTATTCATTCTTGTGTATATTGTTAAAATCAAAACCCTGCTGAAATCATTGTTAATTGAAACTTTGCAGTAAAATAACCAAGGTACAGTAAACTAAGCTTCATTAGTTTAATAATACTGTAAACCAACTTCAAGAAATTTTCGCCAGGTTCGCAGGAGCCTCAGTGTCACGAATATTTCTTGCCTTGAACCAGTATTTGCCATATAGTTCTAATAAAAAACAGTTAGCTTGGTAACGAAAATTTGTCGCCTTGAACCAGTTCAACTCAGGTAAATCACTAAATAATGGTGTCGAAAATAATAGTTGGTTTACAGTAAAATTAGAGTTCATATATCTGGTACTTACCATTGTACAAGGATCCACCCTCCGCATACTCCATGACTAGACAAACCTATTAAAGACATATCAATTGAAATGAAAGAGAAAGTAAAAAGTGTATGCCTCGAAAATTTTACTTGGTACACAGGTACTTTATCATGAATTACAATTTGAAGAAAATTCAAGCTGTCACACTACAGTCCCAATCAAACCTAACCAAACACCAGAGTAAAGCCAACTAAACCCTGGGTTTACTTTTGGGGTTTATTTGGGATTTACTCTGAGTTTACTTTTTGAAAATTTGGGTCCAATCAGGGTTTACATTGGGTTTACTTGGAAATTGCTTTTGTGGTAAACTGTATGCACTAAAGTGTGAAGCAGACCCGTCTTTTATCTTACCATCCTACTGCCTATAATTCCTGTCCCTTGTGTATTCCGAATACACAGTAAGCGTCTGTTTTCAGGGGTGTACTTTTGATCGGAGTTTACTCCATTGTCCACTCTGGGTTTACTTTGGGTTTACGCTGGGTCCACTTTTCTAAACCCGAAGTAAACTCAGGGTAAATCCAGAAAGTAAACCCAGGGTTTAGTTGGGGTTTACTTTCTGTTAGGTGGGGTCTGATCACAAATAATTCAAAATGCTGTGCAAATTTCAATTTTTTGTAAAATTATGTGTTCCGCCTTGATCCAATGATTTTTATAAAAATGGTACATTGTTTGAAGTTAAGAAGGTGTTTAAAGAGGTGTTGGCGCATTTGATAGTGTTGACCGATTTGAACGCGGTAGCCCCAGGTCGAGTCTGGTCCATCGCTAACGCAGTAACATTGTAGCCTTGGGCAATTTATTTTACTCTACTATACTCTGTCCCAAGATATTTTGGATTCACGTTTGGACGATTTTTAATAAAAATACACTTACCTGTGAAAGAAGTGCAATTGAAATAGTTGAAAGGGATATTTTCCAAGATAATTTCATTGACACATTTATCATCTTTCACTCGGAAAAAATCACAGGAACGAAAACAGATTCCTTACGGAGATTTATAATGGGGAATGTTTACATCTTTTCTCCATTCGGAATACATCGCGCAATATTTCAACGTTATCATCCGGGCTTGCTGCAATGCAAAATCTCCGTAGACATCACATTTTTTAGCATTGTATTGAAACCTGAAAAGCTAACAGGGGCGTTTTGACTGAGAAATCTTGGAAATTTTTCATACTTTTGAATGAACATCGTTTGGATCCTGAGGTATTTATAAATATCAACCAATTAAGCCAAACGTGAAACCAAAATATCTTGGGACAGAGTATAGTGCACTCTCTCTATCCAGGGGTTAAAATGGGTACCTGGCACATGAGACGAGCTGGATATGTGAATGTAAAGCATTAGCGCCATAATTTGGCAGATCTGCTTGTATGCTCCCCAGGAAGTTGAGAATGCTATGGACTGTAATGGTCTCGCAAGGGGGTAATATGTAGAAGTCATGCGAGGCAATTTACTTTGCGAGCAAGACTATAAATCCCAACGTTTACTTTTTAAGAAGGCATGCTTCATGACATATTTGGTTATGTGACAGCACTGTGGCAAATTGTGTAAATGTGTTTGCATAAATGAATTTCTCAATATTGTCTTTAAGTATTAAAGTAAAATGAGTGAAGTTAGATTAACCAGACATATATTGTATCACCCCTTCCACTGGGTAAAGTTGCGTTAGTACAACTGCACCTTCAGTTGTCAAAAAACAACACACAACGGCATGTTGCTTAAGATGTGCAAGTATGTTGGCGTGTAGGTCTAACGCCGCACTTCTTAATCAGTTAATGAGTCTCTTACCGTTGGAGGTTCCTTGCAAGCACCATACAATTTCACAATATTTGGGTGACTAACTCGTGATAGCTGTTTCAGCTCTGTAGTAAAAGCCTTCCTCTCAGATTCTGTTTCAATTAATTTCACAGCAACCTCTTTTCCTCGCCACTTTGCTCTACTCACAACCCCAAAAGCACCCTTTCCAACTACCTGAAATTTTCAGAGAGTAAAAATCATCAACTTTTTTATCAACTTTTCCATGTTTCAAAATCGGAGAAAATTCAGACTGTTTGTTTTCTTTAATCTGTGCTGCATACCTCATGACACTGAAGCTCGTGGAACTTTATTTCTTCCACGAACCCATGGGGTTGTGGGGTGTCCATTGTTTGAGTCCTTTATCCCCTTTCGCTCATTTTAACGTACACAACTGACAACAATATAAAACATGGGAGGTGCCCCACATAACCCCAACTTTCATAATGTTGTTGTTTACTCTCCTTTATTTTAGTTTACCTTTCCTTTATGATTTTTTATTCAAAATTTAAGAAACATTTATCAAAAATTAGATTTTAGAAAAATAAATCAGTCGAAAACATGAAGAAAGTTTAACTACTCAGACAAATTTTAACATTTGGTATAAAACGGAATTAATTTTTTCAACTTAAAATACATATTTTCTCGAGTAATGATAGCTTTAAAATTTTAATTTAAAATTGGATAAATTAAATCATTAGAACAAAAAATTCTAACAAAAAAAATGTTTTCTTTTTACATAGACTATTGAAAATTTTCCAATTATATCCGAAATCTCATTTCGTACTCCTTTCCTGATTACATCGGGATCATAGGAGAAAAACATGTCGACCTCTTTCAAGAAACCTCGACGTAATTTTCGCCAGAAAATTACGATCGACAGTGAATCTGATGACGAAACGAAGGAAGATTTTGAGAACGTAAACAATGAAAATGAAAACAGTCCACAAATGGTCAGTAGTGAGCAAACAAAGAAGTCCAAGAAAAAGAAGAAAGAAAAGGATGCTCTTGGAATGCATCGTAGCAGCAGCGTTCTTAGCTTCAATGAAGATGAAGAAGGTATTCTTTTTTTTCCTCTTTTTATTTGCAATTTTCAATTTTTCACATAGACATTCATACGCACATGCGCACATTCATGCATTCACAACATGATACACTAACACATCTGTAACGGAGTGGGAGAAATAATGACGGATCAGACCTGGATTCGAATCCGGGCCCCTGGATCTATCACTCAATTCTGAGTACTCTGAGTAGTCACTTATCTATCTGGCGCTGGTATTCGAACTGGATGGGTGGTCATATTCCTTCCCCTTAAAATGATCTTCACCCTCAAAGATCAGCCCAGGCTCTTTCCTCTGGCAGAAGTTAACCTGTCAGTTCCTGGGGTTAGGCACGTTACTAAATATAACGGATAGGGGTGCAACGATACACTTGCCTCACAATACCATACGTATCACGATACAGACAATACGATACGATATGTATCGTGATACTTTTAAGATGCTTTTAAAAATAACAAATAAACAATTAATAAACGCATATTTTGAAAATGTTTAATCTCCAACTTTTAGTTACATAATTTTTTCCACATATTTTTCTTAATCAGCTGTATAAATATCAGAATGTCAACACGATCTGCATATAAGGTAAAAATCTAATGTTGGCATCAATATCGTTTTTTTAACACTGACAACAATTAAATTATTTATGCTCTTATTATAGATGTAATGAATTTTCTGAAGGCAAAATATTTAATGACTAGGGCGACCTTCATTTTTAATTACATTTTTGCACATCTAGGAAAGTGGCATTTATTTCTTGCGACAACAGACAAATGCATGGGTAATACGAGGTGCAATATGCATGTCGTTTGCTTGTAGGAAAATGTCTGCAATATAGTACTTGTAGGAAAATGTCTGCAATATAGTACTTGCATGTAGAAACACTCAATTTGGGAACTTTGTTAACCAATTTTGTTTATCCTACAAAACGGAATATGTTACCATATCGAAGATTTATGGGATGCACTGTAGCAAGGGGCAAAATTAAATAATGCCAAGCACGTTTTTAACACCGAAAGCCATTTTAAAAATATAATTTGCAAATCGAATCAGACGGATAAATATTTTCCGGATCAAAATACTGAACCGCGGTATAGCCTTCTGTATCGTGACATTGAACCGTAGCATATTTTTACTGTGATATACCGTCTCACGGTTTATCGTTGCACCCTTAATAACGGAATGAGAAAATAGTGAAGGACCAGACCGGGCTTGAAACCCAGGCCCCCTGATTGTCCCAATCCTCCCCCTTAAATGATCTTTGCCCTTGAAGATCACCCCAGGCTCTTCACTTTGCAGGAATTAACCTGTCATTTCTAGGGGTTGGTCACCACACCAATGTATTATGTAATCAGTGGGAGAAATAGTGACCAGACTGGGATTTGAACCTGGACAAGAAAGCACTGTTGGCAGAGTACCTAATTAGAGAATTCAGGAGACCAGTGCAGATCTTATTTTTAATAATGAAAAAGTTATTTTGTTTTCAAAGTTGATTTTAAACTGTTGAATCTTGAACAAGCTTTTATGTTCTTTCTGAATAGGTGAAGCTTTGAAAATCAAGAAGTCAAGCCATAGTAAGCGAATAGCCAAACAACTGAAAATGGCCTCAAAGTTAGCTAAAGAGGAGGAAGAAAGAGTACAGAAAAGCTACCAGTCCCCACCTCGTAAAGCATCCCCAGTCCACAGAGAGGAATCATTGGAGGACAGGGATGAAGAAATAAGGGTACATATCTACTAATACTATATCGCAGTTAAATTGGCATGTTCACGATTTTAGTAAAAAAAAAAATTTATTTTTATTGTATATAATGCTTTAAAAATGCACTTCTATGAACCAACCAAGATTTGAGTGTCAGTCATAAAGTAATAAGCAAGATCCAGGGCTTACAATTCCTTGTCATGTAAACAAACCTGTTTTTTTCTACATTGGTTCAAATACGGGTTAAAGTTCTTTTTCAAGCTGTTTTCTCTCTGTACTACCATAAATCTTTTTAGGCATAAATAAAAAGTTGCTAACATTCATTTTTGGTCTAAAAATGGAATTTTCACCTCAACATTAAAAATGTAAACAAAAGCTTTGTTTACATGACAAATAATCGTGAGCTCTTTATGTTGCTTATCATATGATGACCTACATTCAAATTTTGGTTAACTATAAGAAACACATTTATACTGAAGCATTGTAAACATTAAACATGGAAAAAATAATTTTTGACGAAGATTGTGACCATGCCTCTAAAGTTTAAAGTAACAAATATACATTTGTTTTATACCTATATTGTTGGTGGAATGTGACGTTCTAATTATCGAAATAAACCATAAAATCAAGCGTAATTTATAGATAGTTTCTTTCCCAATATTGTCACCTAACAGCATAGTGCAATTGGTTAGAGGATTAACTACAAATCTGTAAACCATGAGTTTGAATCCTGTTGTGTATTTAAAAATTCTACCTTTCAAAAAAGAATTATTTTTTGGTTAAAAATTGTAAAATTTGAAAATTTTAATCCGTTAAATTATTTCTGACCTCAAGGTCTAAAGAATTCTGAATTTTTAATAAAATGTGAGAAGTGCTAAATTTTTAATTTAGAGATAATATTTGGGAAAGAAATATTGAATAGAGAATGTGTTCCAGGAACCTTCTTACCAGACTCAAAAGTAAGTCAGGAAAACCCCTTACATACTCTCATATATTCCAAGCATTGTCTTGTTGTCATTGACAGAGGCTTCGTGAAGAGTTCCAGACAATGAATGGAGATGACTTGGAGGAGAATGAGAGTGAGGAAGAGACTGAAGGTGGCAATCAGCTCAAGAAGATGATCAAAAGTAAAATAACTCATTCGCTAAAAAACCCAGTTTGAATTATTTATTTTCATTGAAAGAGATTTATCAATTTGTGAAGTTTTGGTGTACAACTGATTTGAACAGAAATCTCATTTGTCCTTTACTTATGAAATTCTGTCTTAAACCAGGGTTTGAAATAATAGCCCGCCCGACCGCCCGAGACGGTCTGTTTCTAAAGCGGGCGGGGGCAAAACTTTAAAAGACAGCCCGGCGGTCGGGCTAATTTTAATAGCCAGTTACTATTTTTATCGGACAATTTCTATTTTTAAGTCAACTACCTCATTCACAAAAAGACGCCGTAATGTTGTTAGGTATCGTTGAGAATTGGGTAAGATCTAGCAATTGTAATCTATTCGCTCATTGGTCTGAATAATTGTTATAGCCAACCAGCGTTCGCAATACAATTTTGTTTGGCAATATGGTGCGCAAGTATTATAGGCTGTCAACTCTTAAAAAGCGTTACTTGATTGATGCAGGGATGTATATATACGTCCCTTATTGACGCTATGAGAAAAAAAAAACAGTCTACGACCAAAACAAAACGCGTCGACCGATAGTTCAGGGATGGAAAGTAGAATCTGAATGGCTGACAAGTGGCTAAACACATTGGAAGCTGTATTGTAAACCATATTGGGGGTGGCCACTATTAATTTTTACTATTTATTCCTACCAAAACTACGCAAATTTAGATGTGGGTAATTAATTTAAACAAACTTCTTTGGAAATTCCTCTTTACAACTTTTAAAACAAAAATTCTAAAACAATTTAGTAACAAATAAACACACAGCCATCCACAAACTGACAAAGGCACGAAAGTTAGTTTACAACAAAGCTACATATACACATGTTTTAGATTCAAGTACAAGCATTTCCACCTCTGTTGAAACAAGGGGCATTAAAAAAATCAAGTGACCTCGTATTTTTACAAAAGTGAGAAACTCGGGCATTTCACATTTTTTTTATCACATAAAAAATACAGCCCCTGTCATTGGCGAAAAATCCCTAAAACAAAGAAGAATTCAGGATTTTTTTTGCCTCAGCATATTTTGATCCTTCAATAAAATAGTGTTGTTAGACGTATAAACAATTAGCAGTTAAATCGAGTTTATCTGACCAATAAATAAATAAATTTTAATCACATTTTACCAGTTGTTTTTTTTAATACCTTTCACTGTTTTGGATCTTATTATTGTCACTTTTCAATCTTTCAAAATTGTTGTGAAAGTTCGCGATTATGACATTGTTAGCTGCCTACCAAAAGGATGGTTTATAATTATAACATGTAGATGAATAGTTTAATTTTTTACACATGTAAACCTTAATAATAAGCATTCTTTGAGTTATGCTTAGATGTAGTTTCAAATACTGTGTAAAAGGTGAAGATTTACAAATGTAGGCTTTGTGTATAGTTCCATAAAAGTGAACATTTTTATTAGGACTGGCAGATTTTATACAGGGCTGGTAACTTTCAAAAGTAGCCAGCCCTGTGGCTGGCTGCTATTTTTGGTGAATTTCCAACCCTGCTTAAACTTGAGCTAACTTTTCTTTCATGTTTAATAGAGGGAGAGATCCCAGATGCAACGATGATCCACATGATTAGAAAGAAAAGACAACAAGCGAGAGATTACGGAGATTTCATTCCACTAGATGACACGGAGAGGGTGGAGAATAGTAAATCACGCCTTGTCAGGTCTGTTATTCTGTGGCAATGAAAGCAGAGCTTTACATTGCATTTGCATCCAACTATATAAGTTCATTCCAACTCTTCTGCTGCAATTTTCAATAAAATACAAATGTGCTAGTGTTAAAGAAATTTTCTAGCACATCTTTCTCACAGATTGTAGTGTTTGTAACAATATTGTGTGCAAATTCATGAATTGAAAATTACAATGATGGAGGAGTTTTTCTATTAACAGGGATGATGACAATGATAAATCAGATGACGATGAGAATGAGAGGATAGACTTTTCTGTAAACACTCAGGCCAGAGACAGAATAAAAATTCAGAATGAATTCTTGGCTGCTGAGCATGGTAATTAAGTTTCTAAAAGCTACCCTGGACTCTAATAAGTTTTTTCAATAGTTGAAATATTTCTGAATTCAAGTTTTCTTTTCTAATTTTAAAGAGATGTATCTCCTACTAAATCTGTGCATTTTATTTCAATAGGGTCAGAAAATGAGGACAGTGATCAGGAGAGAGAGTGGGAGGAGCAACAGATTAAGAAAGGGGTCAGCCTAGGATCAGAGGTAAGGGTCAAATGGAATACAATGAGACTCAGTTGTACGTGTGTTAATGTTTCGACAACACAAATATATTCCCAGTGGATGGATCTGTGAAATTTGTTTATTTATTGTTTAAGAAAGCAAACCTACCACAAGAAAGAAAGAAAGAATGGTGTTAAGTTTCATAATCCTGTCCTCTCATTATATTTTAGCTACAGAGTTCGGATGTTTTTCTGTATTAGTTTTGAATTAATAATGAATGCTATGGAGTATACATGTTCATCGTATCTTACCATTTCTGTGTTTGATTGACAGCAGCCAGACGGAGGGTCATCAGCAGCAGCACCCACCTCCATTGACCAGTACAACGGATTCCAGGACACCACCGTCCTAGAGAAGAAGACGTTCACCGCCTTCCCCAGTCTCACCCAGACTGGAGGCTCCACCGTTATAAATATGGAGCTCATTCGAAAACGACTCCAAGACAGGTATGTTCCAACTGGCTCATGGGCTGTTCAGATTTGTACCGTCTGGCTTGTGAGACGTACAAATTAGACAAGCTCATTATTTGATCCCAGCCCCATTTTTATGCCCCTCTTCGAAGATGCGAGGGAATATTGCTTTGCTGCTGTCCATCTATCTGTCTGTCAGTCAGTCGGTCTACCAACAGTTTCTGTTCATTTTCTTCCCAGAGGTTGTATACTGAAATGAAATTTGGTATACAGATTTATCATAAAAAAATCTAGGTCAAGTTCTCTTTTGGATATGATCGAGCAATTTTTGACAGAGTTATTTCCTTTGGGCTTAGAAAAATTGCCAATATTTGCAGTTTCCATTCTATTTCTTTGCAGAGGTTGCACATACTGAAATGATATCTGGTATACAGATTTATCATAATAATTTCTAGGTCAAGTTCAATATTGGATATGATGGAGAGCAATTTTTGACAGAGTTATGCCCTTTCGACTTAGAAAAATTCCAATTTTTTGCAGTTTCCATTTATTTTTTTTGCACTTTGCAGAGGTTGCACATATAGAAATGAAATTTATCATACAGATTAACCATAATAATATATATTTCAAGTTCGGTTTTGGGTATGATCGAGCAATTTTTTGCAGAGTTATGCCGCTTTGAATAAGAAAAACTCCAATATTTTCAGTCTCCTTTCATTTTCTTCGCAGAGTTCTTCAAGGGAGGGGGGCATAAGTGTTTCACAAACATCTCTGGTTACAAAATGAAGTGAGATTGAGATCATGTTTGAGCTTGTCTAAGTCATATGGCCCCTTGGTATGGTCTGTCCCAGGTTAAGGAATTTAATAAATTCACTAATCAGACATCTTATTTGAAATTTCAAGCTTTGAAAGCCTTTAATGATTAACATTTTACATGGAAAATGAAGCAAGAACAGTGGTAATATTAACTTTTGAATAAGATTTTTTTTTCCTGATAAGGATAATTAAGCAATGTGGATGAGAAAAAATAAAAAAAAATTTAAATATGTTTTATTTGTAATGCAGATTGAATTCTATGGATGAAGTTCATCGTAGCCACACTCGAGACCGAGACTCTTTAGTCAGTGATATCGATGACACTGAGAAAAGCATTGAAACCTGTCAAGAGAAAGTGGCAGGCTTGGAAGCGCGTTACCGCTTCTTCCAAGAAATGAGGGGGTATGTGAGAGACTTGGTTGATTGTCTCAGCGAGAAGGTGGGTGCTTACATTGTTTGGGTGGAAATTGTAGGCTATGCTCAGGGGATGGGAATATCTGTCATGATTTTAGTAATTACATGCAAAACATTATAAGTTCAGGCTATAACTGATCATTTAAAAGAAAAAAATATTAGTAAGGGTGCATTTCATACCAGTACTTGCAAACTGTACTAGTACATATTATCCTTTTAAATTACAAAAAGAACATGGAAAATATAAATTACCATTTTTCAAGTTGAGAGATTACTAAAGCATAGATTTTGAGAGATAGGTATTTAAGATCTTTGGTTGAGTTTTGTATTGATCCATCATCTAAGAGCTGATGTAGGGGCCATGCTGGGTTGGGAACTATTTGTGTGTCACCTTTAGCTCTGATTGAATGAAATTTGAATTTAAAGAAAAGTCTATTTGTAATTTTAAAACTTATATATTTCAACAGATCAAATGAATATTTACAATCACTTAGTTTTCTTTATTCTGTTTAAATCTTGAAAATGTCTAACAGTACAGCGAAACATGTATTGGTTTTGTACAGTTTTAATTTATCCGTGCTCTGCATGTGAATTTGTGCATCTACTTTGAAACTACTGCTTACAATCTAGAATTGAAAAGAGCAATAAACAGCATATATGTATATCTGTACAAAATAAGTAGCAATTATTACTGGAAGCTATTTTTACAGAGAGAATGTGAATATGAGTTTTATGGTAAAAGGATCATATTTTTGCACCATACTTATTTGTTGCATCATGCAAAACAAACACTGAATTTTCTTGTAAATATCGCATAAAACAGCATGCCATATATTATTAAAATTACCGTTAATCTGTATATTCGTTTGATACTAATGCTCTATCTGTCCTTCTGTCTTCAGGTTCCTGATATCAACAGCTTGGAGCAGAGAATGACCAACCTCTGGAAGACTCAGGCACGTAAATTTCTGTCTCGTCGACAGCAGGACGTCCGAGACCAATGTCAGGAGTACATGACAAGTACGTGGTCAATATGACACCTTACTATACATAAGGTTGGCTTGTGTAGGTTTTAAGATTAATTACCGGGTATGTAGATATTTCTTAAGAAGTGGAACAAATTGTTTCACAGGTATGGAATGTTCAGTGAAAAGTCCTTGTTATTATATATGTAATGTGGGTGACTGTTAATCATCAGAAATAAAGTTGATTCACTTGAAACAGTAATTAGTTGTTGCATACCTACATTTATGGGTTATATTACAGAAACTTTTAATTATGAAATTTGACAGTGATCACCTGTACATGTATGTTTGTCTGGGCCTGATGAAAAACGATGTTATCTTTAAATTTGGGGATTAACAATTTAACATTGCACAGTTGTAAAAAACATGATTGGCCTGATTGATATTGGAATGAAATGTTAATGGTCAAATTTTCAGGTACTGCAAATGTAGACCTGACTTCACCCGAAGCTGTCGAGAAACAGAGACGGACAGCTGAGAGGGAAGCTCGCAGGTAAAAATAATGAAGACATAAAGCTGGAAAATTGGTCTGAATTTGACTCATATTTTGTCAAACACCCCAACAAAGATGTAAATTAAAGGGAATTTAACTTTTCAGATCTCGCAGAAGACGAGCACGAGAAATGAAAGACATTGTGGGACACCATGATGGCTTGTCATCAGACGACGAAGAAAATCAATCAGAAATAGCAAAATATAACGTGGAAAAAGGTGGCACTTTTACCCACAATCCCCTGTGCTGGCAGATGACATTTAAATGTTCAATAATTAGATATGATACTGCCCAATAACTGACTTGAATGTTTGAAAGATGAACACAAGAGGGAAATATTCCCCTATTGATTTGGGAAAATCATATGTATGATAAACCCATTGTACATGTATATGTACATGTACATATCTATGTTGTGTATGTTGTGACAACTGAACATTGCTCTGGTGTCTGGAAGTGCCCCGCCCACCTCTGATACATAGTGCTCTGGTCACTAAAATGCTTCAGATTATGAGCTTCCATGTGACATGATAAAGAGTATGACTTACTGTCTATCATACTTGATATGACATACTGTGTGAATCAGCTTCCTATAAAGTTGAAAATATTTGTATAAAAAACTCAATACTGTCTGAATTTTTCTTACATTTAAGTGTTCCTTCCTGTTGTAGAATTGTTTTAATGGGTTGTTGATTTGTTGTTTAGAGTCGATACTGTCGGGCCAGGAGCGGGTGTTTGAGGATGTGGTGGAGGATTTTAGTGAGGTGGACAGTGTACGTGAACGCTTCGAGGACTGGAAACAGACCTACAAGGACACGTACCAGGACGCATACATCGGGCTCTGTCTGCCCAAACTCCTCAATCCCTACATACGACTCAGTCTCATCAACTGGAATCCACTGGAGGTATGTTCATACAGCAGCCCATTATCATATAATCATATAGCTATAGTCATGTATCATAGAAAGATGAAATTATAAACTGGATGATCAATTCATCTAGCAGCTAAATCATAGTCGTTTATACAGCTTAATACTTGGTAATACAGTTAATCTATTTGACAATTTTTTTAGCATGCTTGACATTCGTTTTTGTATTGCAGGCTGATTGTATGGATTTTGAAGACACAAAATGGTTTGATACTCTCGTATTTTATGGCTTCAAACTGCAAGAGACGATAGCCAAAGATGACGACGACATTCGACTACTCCCATCTATTGTAGAAAAAGTTGTATTACCAAAGTTATCTGGTATGGTAATTGTACATGCATAAAAATGAGTTTATTGTATCATAGGTTTCTGTACAAAATGAGATATGGGAGGTGGTGGGAAATTATATGACTGTCAAAATACTTTGTCATGTACATGTATATGTATGTAGAAAAATCCTATAAGTAAATATAACTGTTTTACTTTGAAATGATGTTTACTAAAACAAAATGTGTTTCATGCTTTATACACAAGATAATGGCACAAAGAAGACATATTTGTTCTACTCTGCCTTAGATGTCAGTTTACTGCAGAAAACATACTTGCTAGCCAAGGGTTTACAATCCACTCTTGGGTGGTTTGTTAACACTTGGATTGTAAAGTTGTGTAGAAAATGGAAATCTTTTACGGAATAATTTTACTTTATGAACAATGAACAATTTCAGTTATAGCTGAGTCGGTGTGGGACCCTTTATCTACCACCCAGACCTCCAGACTAGTTAATGTCATCTCCAAACTGGGCCGAGACTACCCCTGTATCCAGGCCAACAATAAGGCCACACAGGTAGGGGCACCCGTTACCTGGTTATTTCAGTCAAATACTTCTTATCTGAGGCAGTACTTCAGTGTATAAATAATGAAATTTAACAGCAAACATAGTGTACTTTAAAGGGGAGATACATATTGATAGTATCTGCTAAAAAAGTCAGTGATTAAAGTGATTTTGCATCTTGTTTTTCTTTGTAGCATTTGCTTAATGTTATTGTGAGAAGAATAAGGACAACACTTGAAGATGATGTCTTTATGCCTCTTTATCCCAAGTCGTAAGTTATATCCCTTCTTATATCTCTACATGTACCGGTATGTTTTTTTTCAAAAAGGTATAATTTTTTTATGTCAGGTCATTGACTGTAATTTTTTACATGATTTAATGAGTGTTTGCTATATCGTTATAAATTGCCATTTTGATTTAATGAATTGCACTGAAAATATGTGATTGTAGGGTATTGGAGAACAGATCCTCTAATGCTTCAGTGTTTTTCCATAGACAGCTCTGGGTCTGCATAAAGGTATTACAAACAACATGGTAGCTACTTTTCTCTCTCTCTCTCTCTCTCTCTCTCTCTCTCTCTCTCTCTCTCTCTCTCTCTCTCTCTCTCATGTTGTACTATTAACTAGTCTATTCCTAATATGTATTCCTCTGTATTTGATTGACAGTTACTAGGGAACATCCTGAGTTGGCATGGTATTTTGTCCAATCAAATGCTGCGTAGTTTGTCACTAGATGGATTACTCAACAGATATATCATCCTAGGTCTTTGTAATTCTGGTGTAAACAAAGAAACCATACAGAAATGTCAATCAGTAAGTGGAAGTTCTTCTGTCTTGTATTTGTTGCCATATTTGTCAGATGATGTCTACACATTGCAAAATTTATCTTTAATGTTATCAATAACACAAAGTCACAATTCAGCTCTGACTAAACAATAATTTGACCTAATCATTCATTGTAAATCATGTGAAAAATCAAATAATATAGTTTTTATTGCATCGTTTTCACTGTGAGGACTCTGAGTGGAGCTCTATGTAACTGTACTGTTCTGACTTTTTTCTGTTGCGTGACTTCCAGATCATCTCCACATTCCCCAAGGAGTGGTTTGAGGATCTTGAGGAGGACAAGACGATGCCCCAGCTAGAGAATCTGGGTCGGTTCCTGGTGTCAGTGGCCCGTACACTGTACAGTGAGGGTCAGCAGAACAAAAGGGACTTCGACAAGAAGGACTCCAGGTAAAAGAGTTTATCAAATCTCTGTACTGATAAAATCATTTTGTAAATGATGTTCGTAGTGTTCCTCCAACATAAGTATCATATGTAAGAAAAAGTTTACTGTTTTAAAATACTTTCATTATTAATTTTCATTCATGCATTTTAATGAAAAAATATTTTTCATAACTTTTCATGTCAATTTTGTCCAAAAAGGTTTGCTAAATGTTTGGCTATCCCTAACAATCTAAATGTTAATGTTAAATACTTAAGTAGACTAAACTTTCTGTAATTGTATTTGATCTCCATTGTCTGTTGTTGTAGGGATTTCATCAAACAGATCAGTAAGATGCTGGTCAACATTCACGCAATGGAGTACGCCGTCAATTTACCGATGTGAGCTGTAAATCAGACTGAAGTGAGGATAAATCTACAGATCAAACAAACTCAACAAACTCAACAGGCACACTGAGTGAGGTCTCTGTGTCTTGAGTCTCCTCTATCCCTCCAAGGCTACATACAGATTTCTCAAGTTCTTGTTGACTTGTTAAAACATCTGCAGAACACACTGTTATCAGGCTTAGCATCAGCTTAAGGAGAACCAGAGCTTTTATTGTCAGCTTGAAAGATTTGATCCAAGAACTACAAAGTCATTACACAAGGCCTCGTTATAAGTGACTGATTCGATGTGTATGATTTGTGCTTTTACTGGATGTATTAGCGATGTTTTCAAGTTAAACAAAAATATGTTTTGTTTTATGACCAAGTCATTGTTTTGCATCATTTCAACATTAAAAAAGATGATTGTTTGAGTAGTTGGTTGTTTATGACTGGCGAACAACAGAGCTACATGTACTGGGAAATAGAGACTGTGTCTATGATCATTGCATATATACTACGATTTATTTTGGTTTATACCTTTTGTGTAAGCAAGCAGTGTGGTTCTTTGCCAGAGCACCAGTACATGTGCATCAGAAGCTCTCCATCCCTGCAGAATCTTTGACATGCTTTCGGGGGCTGGATTTAGCTTCGTCCTTTGGCTTTTATGTGCATTTGAAATGAATTTCATCATCTTACTCGCTCAATCACTCACTCAATCCTCTCTGTGCCGTCTGGTGCTTGAGGCGTCTACAAGGGATTATGTTGTATCATCTTATATCATGACTATATTGGCGCAACAATGATTGACGTATTTAGTTATATGCGGTGGGGATCAAACTCCCAACACTGTTTTTGAAAACCCACTGAAAATTTACTGGATTAGGTATAGTGGATGAGTTCTTCGTAACAATAACCTTGAAATTCAAAAGTGTGAAGGAATCATATTTGTTCACAGCAATACATTTGATGTGAAAAGAGCTTTAAGTTTAAATTTTTGAGAAAATCTTCGCTGAAAGACATACAAATTATGCATAATTAAATCATATCAAAGGGGCCAAGCCCGTTTTGACATTAATTCCAACGTAGCTATAAAGTCTATTTATGTGGTTACATTGAAATTAAGGTCCCTGTGCATCATATGGAGTAAATGAAAACAAAATGCTGCAATAATTAAAGCAAGTGCTCTTTGCAAGTAAAATTAATGCCAGTATTGTTTAAAATGTATGGTCTTTTATCACGGTGTCTTGAAAAAATGAATAATTGATAAAGATCAGAGTGCAACACGCCACAAGTGTTGTCAAATTGCCTGTAATACAATGTCACATCTTGTCAAGCCACAAATCTAGTGTGATGTCTCATTGATTTGTTTATATAGAAGCTCCAACTGACACTTTCATCCTGGAATGTCTAAGTACAGTGTGCTTTGAATCGCGGCCTTTGCAAACACAGACACTGCAAAATTTATAATGAATGGCCCATACTTGGATGTTCAAGCTACGGAGGCTGGGTGCATGGTCAAAAAATTACCCAACAGACCTACCTCAACACTTTACATGTGAATTTATTTGACAATAAACGATTACCGGATTTAGTGAAGAAAATATATTTTAACTGTAATTTTTAAATAATTTCTTATATCTTTCTTTCATTCTTTTTCTCAAGGAGATCAGTTGTATATATCATATCATGTGTGGGTCTAGAAAAGAGTAGTTCTGTAGACCCCCTCTGGAAAATTAAATTTATTTAATCCACACTGTAAAATTATCAAAAATATGCCACCCCCACCCCCTTTCCAATCTCTTTCGGACTTACCCCCCCCCCCCCCCAATCGGAAAAAAAATTCTGGATTGTACCTTATTAAAATAAATTGATCTCGATCTCGCCTCAAACCTTATATACTTCTTTAATATCACCAGTATATGCCTCCATTCCTGAGAAGTTGTAAATTTAAGACATTACAACATTATGCGCCGAATAGCACAGCTTGCATCGTAAAACATCTTTGATTGTTCTAGAACTGATGGAGCAGACAATCTGCATCATCTATAGTGTTTGTGATGCAGCAAAGATCAGAATGTGTAAATATAAAGATGCACAGTTGGTGCATTTCTGAATGCACAGTTAATGGGATTTTTTTTAGTATGCGAGATCTCAATGTCCTCACAGTGTTTTTATGCCTGCCATATGTGCTTTCAATTATACCAACCCATGATTTACACATGTTAAATCGTTATTATCTGACAAAATATCAATAGACGAATAAAAGAACCATTTATATTTATTAAAACATTATTACGATTTATTCAATTTCACAGTATATTAATTTATATATCTGTTTGAGATTTTTAATATAGAACACAATGGACCATGCATACATGCACGAACACACATATTTCTCGCTTATTATATTCATTAATTGTGGTTTTATACATGATTTTTTTTTCAATTTTTTTTTTTGGGGGGGGGGGGAGGGACTGAGTGTGGGTTGTTGGTATTTTTTCAACCGCTCTAGTATATATACATGTATTTGCAAGTGCTTCCATTAAGAGAAGACTACAATGCATGCGTACAATTTCCGTTTATGCACTGATGCACTGAGATTTAAAGGTGGTTAGCTTTAATATTGTTTTGGGAAATCATTCATTTAAATTTGAAAAATCAAGTAATCTAAAACTTTAGTATCTGTTTATTGTAATTAACTAGTATTTTGAATTCGGTGAGATTTAACATATAACAGAGTCTAATCCCTGTGAATAATCTTTAAATTTTTCTTTATTATTAATTTTTTTTCACCATTAGATAACATCAATTGTATTATCGCAAAATAGGACCGCATAAGAACCCAAAAGAAGCTTCCCTCCAGTCTCATAAATGTCCCTCGTTTCATTTTATAAGCAGGACAAGAAGCAGCAATATGGGGGAGGGGACTGCCTCTCCCAAAGTGAACTTTTTAGCTCATCTGAGCCAGAGGGGGCTTTTATTTTCAAAATGTATCTGATGTCTGTCATTAGTGAAGAAGTTGTTGTCGTCGTCGTAAACGTTTCGCATTTTCATCTTCTTCTTCAGTTTTAAACTTGTGTTAGGAAGCTTCCATAGGTAGTGTAGATTGTTCAAATCGTGATCCCAGGGGGTAGGATGGGCCACTACGGGTGTCAAAGTCGAAACTATGTGAAATCATCCTCAGGTAGTGTAGATTCAAGTTTGTTCAAATCATCATCCCCGGGGGTAGGGTGGGGCCACAATGCTACAGTTTTTAAATAGGTATAGATTAAAAAAATGATTAAATCTCCGATCATTCTTTATTAGGAACACAATGTTAAAATATGTGCTTAATCTCCAAAATTGTTCAGATAATTTCGTATTTAATGTATTAAAGCTGTTTGGATCAGAGTTATGTCAGTTTGATATTGTTGCTCATATGAGCGATGTGGCCCCTGGACCTCTTGTAAATAAATAAACGTACATTGTATAACTCCAGTTGGTCCCTTTAGGTTTTGTCTGTTCCCTCTAATTCTAAAAACGATGCCACCTTTTTAAATTTTCAACACGAGGTTATAGTTTGCATGTACATAAGTACATGTACATATAAATGTATCCCGGTTGTTTCCGACATGTTTTATTCTACCGCTTCCGGTCAGTCGTTATCTCTGACTGTCGTCTGTGTTTCCGTTTGGTTGCACGCGCACACATGTACATATGTATTTACAAGGTCAGAAAGTAATTGTTATTATTGATATTGGTTTGTCTTCATCCACCTTAATGTATACTCACATAAATCGTGATTAATGTGCAAGCTGTTGTCCCGTTTTTAAAAATTGACAGAAAATCGTTTACAATAAAAAAGAGCTGAAGGCGTCAACAGCTCCTTATATTGTCCCTAAGACGTCTGCTCAGTCGGTAAGTTGTAAGTGAGATTCTTTATTTTTCTGTGTATTTGTAAAAAGATTATCTTCATTTACATATATATGTATACCAAAGTAAAATCATAAACAAAATGAATACGTTAAAGAATTTGAATTAAAGCAAGCGGGTCCCTTAGCCTGACTGTATTTTTTCCCGTAACATTTGAAATTAGCAAGTTAAGCTTTAAAACTGTCGTGCAGAAGTGCATGGTAATATTTTTCTAAATTGTCCTTATTGTACAGTTTTTGGTCAAGCACTTAATTTCGTTTAGCTAGTTTAAAGATGTAAAGTCTTTTTAATATGTACAGCAAAAGAATCTACGTTTCAAGAATAACAAAACCTAGTTTCTAGATCGCATTTTAGAAACTCTCAACCACCACAGACTCAGGTGTGTTACTTTCACCTCAGTCTTACCTGAATAAAAAAAAGTGTAGATGTAAGTATTATGCTGTACATAAACTAACATTGGATACCCGGGTATGTCCGTGGGGCAGAGTTGCGTTATGTACACGGATAATTACTGTGATATGATTGACAGGTTATTTCATTCCTACACCTTGTCCCTACGATCAACTTATATACATCCTTCTTGGTCGACATTTCGTTGTGATTCCCGAAACTGAACACATGGTTTGAAGGATTGTATCATGCTTATTAACTATTTGCAGAATTTCTTCAAGATGCCTTCAGTTTTAGAGGAGAAAATGACAAAGGGAACTAATAAGAAGAACGTTTTTGGATTCTACTTCCTTTCTACCTGTGCAGTGACGGGTCTCTTTACTTCCTGTTACCTATATTTTACTTACATTGTAGCAGAGGCCTTCTACTCTAGAAAATACATGTGGAACTTCTCGGTGACAATGGCTTTATATGTGTTCATATTCATTGGAAAGTTATTCCGCTATCGTTTGACAGACACCAGCAGAAGGTCCACATTTATCACCCTCATACAGTTCGACTCTATGTGTCTCGCTTTAGCTGGACTTGGCATGGCTATAACAAACTATCATTACGACCGATCGGGATTGTACGGCAATAAATACTTACAGACTGTAGCAAAACTTCTCGTAGCGAAGTTAGTGACTGCGTTCTATTTCACTTCTTCATTGAATCTAATGTATGAAAACGCTGTTTGGCTTGAAATTGTGTCCATTGTATTTTTATACACTATAGCTAATGTTCCACTTCTCCACAAAATTTGTCAGGACTTTTCATTAGGTGACAACACAACCAATGTTATTTTATTGTCATTATGCATTTTGACTATAACTGCTTATAGTTCAAACCTCTTGAGAAATCGTTTGCATCAAACATTTGGCATTCGGCAAGGTTGCCCGCTGTGTGATATTCTGTTATTTGCTACGCTGACAGTTTATGTATACATTAACGTTACTTGCTTTCATCAACATCAGAGCGAATTGTTGGAATTTCCACCGGACAATCTCTATGTTTCTGTGTGGGATACGGTTGGATTATCCACATTCGTCATCATCATAATGCTGTGTTGGACTGTATTCTTTCAGTTTGTATTCACTCGTACTGCAATCAATAGGAGTCCGAATGTTCATTCAAAACTTGGAAACATTGCTCACCATTTTAAAAGATTTTTATGCAGTGATGTTCAATGTATATTTTTTGCTTCAAATCAAATAATAAAAGTATGAACTTAGGTCTTGTGTATTATTTCTTTTGTCTGTGTTATAATTTTCGTTAAACTATTCAAATTCATTATTAAGGTGGGTTTGGACAACTGTCGATATTAATTTGGATTAAAGTACATTATAAGCAAAATACTTTTACTAGTTTAGAATTTTTAAATTCTACAATATTTTACCAAAAACTATGTTTTAAATTTTTTCGGTAAGGTAAGTTTTAAAAAAGACACAATGGCATTCGAACTCATGACGAACAGACTCGTCGGAAACGTATGGAAAGCCACAGGGGACCTCAGGGAATTGACATTTGCCACAATATATATAGCTTTGAAGATTACAATTGTAGTAAGATATGAGATTAGTGCTTAAAACCCCCAAAGAAATTAAGAGTTGGCGCTCTTTAAAATATGCATGTTTCAAACTTATAACTTAATAGAAAGAAAACCCTTACCAGTTGTTTTCCCTAGGTCTACACAGGGCCGTTTATAGTAGTTCATACTGCCATGTGCCACGGCTAAATTACAGTTTTTGCTATATTGAACAGATTAAATCTATTTGGCGTAAAACAAAAATAATAATTATGTTAAATATATAGGAACACATAAAATGTTTGAGGTTATGAAGTGTTTGTATTATAGAACAAAGGGAAACTTTTTTTTTTTTTTACAAAATGTACATAAATTAACATGCATGTATCATACAGTGAATTATATGTCTGCTGTCAAAAACAAGCGATTCTCAAAATGAATTTTACTTCAAGAAACAGTTCACTTTGAAACTGTTGTCAAACTGAAAAAAATAGGAATCTATAGCTACCGCAAAGCAACTTAAAGTTCTGCAGCTAAGAGGCAATATACACCTATATAGAGTGTTAAAATTATCTATAAAACCAATTACAAGTTAGAGATAAACATGTGCGTATGCTAATTGACGTAGAAAGTATTCCAGCAATCAATACTTGATATGTGTATTCCTAGGTTTTATAATCATTGTCTTGGCAATACATGCATTATATTATTGAAAGGATGCGTTAAGCATATATATATATATATATAATGCATATTAGTTTAAATAAAACGTTGAAATTAAAATTTGACTCTATTTGGAATTAGGGCGGGGAGCTAAAAAATGTTTTATCTATCTATCCCTCAATACTACTCGCCCTCATTTCTAAGTACTCTGAGTATGGTGCGCTGCTTGTTAAAAGATAAAGAGAATGTGAGTAAAGTAAGATTTCAACAGACTGAAAAGGGGATAGTAATATTATTAGGTTTTAGTGAAGATAAAAGATAAGATAAATAGTATTAACAATTAAAAGACATAAAAGCACTTTTGCAAAATTAAGGCCTGAGGTGGTTCAATTTGCCCACCTCCAGTTTGAAATGATCAACATCTGAAAGTGCGACAACACTGTCCGGCAGTCTGTTCCATTGGACTATGGTAAGAGGGAAGAAAGAATATTTATAAAAAAAAATTGTTGTTTGAATCTGCCGAAAAGTAAAGGAGTAAGTTGAGCGAGTAATCCTACCATGGGGGACAAGTTGAACCGAGGGGATGGCTACCAGGCCATGAATGATCTTGTACATAAGTACAAGTCTGGCATCGGCCCTCCTTAGCTGTAGGCTTCTCCAACCTATAGGGTATGTAGCATACGTGTTACACTGGATGTCCTGCTTTAGTCAGACATCACCCACCTCGCTGCTCTGCGCTGTACTGCCTCAATTTGGTTAGTATGTATAGCCAAGTGAGGGTCCCAAACGCTGGCAGCATACTCAAGCTGTGGGCGTACCACAGCCTTGTATGCTGCTGACCGAAGCTGCTGGTTCTTGGTTGGAATGTTTCTACGTAGAAAGCCAAGGGTGCTGTTGGCTTTAGTTGTAACCCGGCTGATGTGCGTACTCCAATTTAGGTCATCCGATATATCAACACCCAGATACCGAGCTGAAGAGGTATTTTCTAACACCTGTCCATGTAGTACATGTATATATTTGGTACGGATGGGGTTTCTGGATGTTGTTATATATAGATAACCTAGCAGGGCACTTACTTGGGTTGAACTCCATTTCCCACAAGGTCTCCCAGTGCTCAAGTTTCTTTAGGTCCTCTTGAAGCATTGACTGACGTCCCTTGCCATCTTAAGTAATATAGATGACAGTGTCATCGGCGAAGAGTCTGACTTGTGATTTCACTTGCTCTGGTAAGTCATTTATATATGCAAGGAAGAGAATGGGACCAAGGACTGAGCCTTGGGGGACCCCAGATGTAACAGGGATGGATGTAGAGAACTCGCCGTCAACCACTACCCTCTGGGAACGATTACTGAGGGACCCCTTGATCCATGCTAGGTTTCGGCCTCGAACACCAAACTGATGTAGTTTAAAAGTAATTTATTGTGTGAGACCTTATCAAAAGCTTTGCTGAAGTCCAGCAGGATCAGGTCGGTTTGTTTACCATTTTGGATGTTCCGAGCAAGTTCATCTACCAGCATATATGCGACCGTAAAGTTTTAAATATCTGGAATAAACTACTACACAGACAGAAATATATTCTGTAAACTTATTATATGAGCATGCACATGTAGTATAGATCTACATTGAATAAAAATTTTTCAAATTCTTCATCTCAATCGATATAATGATTTAAATATGCATACTAGTACTACACAATGTTACTTGAAAAATAAATTCCTAACATTTGTGAAAACGATAATATATGTACATATGTCTGTCGCCACAAAACACTTTCTCATGATCCGGAAATCCAAAGGCTGTCCTTTACAGTTTTATTCGTTACATTCATGTTAACCGGATATGGTCGGACATTTCTATTTGTTAAATTGTTTTCATTTCATTTCATTTACAGAAATAGCAGTTAGAAAATTAAGAACTTTGAAAGGGATTTCTTACAAATATAAGCGACAGCAATCATCATTTTTCAAACACTCCAATTTATATTTAATTCCGGTCAAATTCTGATGTGAAATAATCGCGAGGCTATTCGTCATACAAAATGTCTGGATTCCTGGACAACTGTCAATGCCGCTGTGAATGCATAGAGCTGGGAGATCGAAGAAATGCGGTCGTCTCTATCGTGTCAGGGATTCTGGTAAATAAGACTTTAACTTTTTAAGTTTGATAAACAAACTTTGCATTTATGGCCAATATATAACGTACTAACCCCCAGGCCTCCCTCGAAAGCAGGGCAATTTTCATACCATCATGATTAGATGTATTGGCAGGCTTGGGCATTACTGTATATGATATGTTGCAAGAGTATCGCATTAGTCTAGGAATTGTGTTGGAAGTCTACTCCTGTTTAGAGAAACTAAACTTAACTAAACGGGGGACTAATAGTACTGAAACTTTATCATGTTTATATCAAGCAAATCAGCAAAAACAACATGAAATCTAGCATACATCTATCATGATAATCAATCATACACTTTATACTATAACCAGTTTGTTTGTTTTTCATAGTTCTTCAGTGGATGGTGGATTGTTATAGATGCTGCAGCAATGTACCCAGATGAAAAGGACTTCAACAAAGCTTTCCATACGTGTGGCGTGTTTGCGACGCTAGCATTTTTTTTGTAAGACAAATCCTTTGTTGAAACCCCCTTAATATTAAATAGTTTTGTTTCAAATTGAGTAAAAAGTGTTCATCATATCATTGAAAAAAATATTGTGTAATTTCATTAATATTTATATATTTAAAAAAAAAAATCATACTTGTCTGTTGTACAATCAAATTACTTAAGGAATGTATTCAATATTTATTTGTTTTATACGATATAAAATGGTTTTGGGCAGTGTATGCTTTATAAACTGCGAAGCTGTTTCAAACCATTTCATATCGTTATGATGTATAAAACTAATAAATATTGAATTCATTACTTATAATTTAATTTTTTTACTCTTCATTGTAGATAAAAACGGTCATTTGACCTTTAAAATGACGTAAAATTGTACAAAATTTAAACGTAACGTCAGGCGTATTGATATGTTTTTGATGTTAGTCTTACTATGACGTAGGCAACATTCTTTATATGATATGAAGTTATTTTTTAGCCTATCAGAAAGCACGTTACAACCAGAATTAAATTATTAAAGTTATGTTAAATATTACATGTATGATAAAAGCCTAAAAACTCTCCTCAAATTTGCTCCAATAAAATTGAAAATACTTGGTGTTTTGTAGCATAAATTCAGTGTCTAATGGTCAGATCCGGGGAGAAAGCTACACAGATGGGTGCCTGGGACAGACAGCTGCTCGGGTGTGGCTCTTCATCGGCTTCCTGATGGGCTTTGGCTCCCTCATTGCAGCCGCCTGGATCTTGTTTGGATTTTATGTTGTAAACAACCCAGGTATGGTAGATTAAATTGTCTTGTTTTGACATTAGAAAATTTGATTTTATGGAGTAAGTTTAAATTTGACGTAGGTTTTACAGTTACTGTGGAATCATTTAATTTTTGGGGGGCCAATTTTCATTGATTGTTGTGTTTGTGCTTATTTGGTGAGATATAATTTCGTTGTTGCGTCATTTTTCAGTTTTAGTAGGAAACTACTAAGTAAATCGCTTGTAATTAGTTATCGCCGAGGATGTAAATTTGTGGGTGAGGGCTACCCACGAATACCTCGAAAATTGAGTCACCAAGAATAATAATGATTCCACATTATAACATTACTTTGGACAGTTTCAATTTTTTATAAGCTGCTTTCTAATTTATGAATCTGACCCTGGTTTATATATTGATATATCTTATAAAATAGGTCAATTAAGTTCACACCCGAAATATTGTAATAAGTAGCAGATGCAAAAACATTGAGAAATTTAAAACAAAATATCTTTTAAAATAATTAGACAATAAAAAAAGATTTTCATTTCTTAAAATTTACGGTATGTAGGATATGTTATATCTGATATATTGTAATCTTTGTTATGGTAGAGAATATTAAAATACCTCCTTTGATATTACTTGCAGGAATACCAGACTGGCCAGGGGTGGCTGTTTTTCTCCAAAATGCTCTCATATTCTTCAGGTATTTGAAACTATCCAACCAAATACTAGATATTTCACTTGTACTGTATTCTTTCTGTGGTCTTGCGATTTATCAGATGCTGTTCAATTTCAATAGATATATATTAAAAAAAAATATGGTTGAAAAGCCTTAGCCTGAAACTTATCCCAGGAACATCAGCTTTTAATAGTGCTATACAGTTGCAACACAAATTCAAATTTCAAACATCAAATGATATGGGGAAGTTTGATACATTATAGAGTTCTTCTTGAAGCATATCTTCAGAGATATTCATTTCTTGAGGAAGAGATCATTTAGATTATTGATCCTGCTGATGAATTTAATCCAATATTAGTAAAACTCATTTGTAGCCAGGAAAAACATTTTTAACTCTTTATTAATGAAATTCTAGTTATTATAAATAATGTGTTTTATTACCGGGGCATTAGGAAAATGAAACTTACTTAACTTTTATCATAAATATGTGTTTTATAAGGATTCACTGTCACTCCATTTTACTGTGTAAACTTGACTTTACTAATTGCATTTCCTTTTTGTTGCAGCTCTCTGATCTTCAAATTTGGAAGGACTGAAGATTTATGGGGATAGAATGTTAGCATTGCTTATATATTTGTACTTGCAATAAGGCCAACAAACACTACTAGATCACAGAGAACTAACTGCCAACCATTGTCCATGTTTGTGAGGTGTATTATAACAACACAAGACAGTATGATAATGGTGCCTAATAGAGCCCGCATAGTATATGTGACCTTGATTGCAATCTATATATATTTGCCCTTTACTGATGCTCCACTGATATTTAGTCTTTTTTAAAGCTGTCTACATTAATTACTAAATTTTAAAATTCATACTCTGACATCAAGCAATATTTGCTGAGAGAATCCATATAATACTATTATACTGGTATGAACAAATATTAGATCCTCTGTGTTGTCTATCTTTGTCTGGCCTTAGCTGTATGGTTACTTTTCCTTAGAATAAATTTGATTCCAACAGATTCTACATGTACATGCACATGATATACTGTAGTACCAAATAACAAAATTTAAAGAGAAACCAAATCATATTTTCAGAACAGAGCAATACATTTTATTGGTCTGTTTAGAATCATATTCACCAATCATTTGGTTCAAGAAATTCACTTTGTTACTGGTCATACATTTTCAACACTGAACAGTCCACTCTCATGGATGTTAAACAGCAGATGTGTTTGAAACAGGTCAAATTCAGTTGTACATAGTGTTTGATTAAAAGTGGTTTTATTTCTCTTAAAGAGGAGTTATAAACATGCATACACAATTGCACATAGTTAAGAGATGTTTTGCAATTGTAAAAAAAATTGAGAAGTACATATAAAATGAAATCTCTTGTAGATTGTAGGATGTTTGAGTAATATATATTTACTTGTATATATATATATACGCTGTAGGTAAACACTGTATTTTGATTTTATTTTTTTCATGAAGCACAGGTCTTTGTTAATGATATTTCATATGAAATGGAAACAGAACGGTATTATTGCTAGCAGGCTTCATGATTTTGTTGATTTTAATCCATTACACCACGTGATGCTTAAACTGTAAACTGAATTTTCAGATAGTCACTTAATTTCATTGTGCAAGTTATTTTGTTATTTTAAACCATTAACAGTTTTTGTTTTATACTTTGTCTAAAAAGTAAAACCCAGACAAAACTTGACTCTATTTTCTTCGTTCATGCTAATTGGCAAGTATCACATGGGATGAGCCTCAAATTGGTGACCAGGGGCTGAATTTGAACAAGCTGCATTATCTCTGACTAAATGTTAACTGCGTCAGCGTATTTTCAGAATAGCCAGCACTTGGGTGGAGAATTCGTTATACAAGGAGGGCCAGGTAACGCCCAGAAGTTAGAGTGGTCAGTGACTGCCCTGAGGGTAGAAGCTAACTGTAAGAGCCTGGCTGTTAGGCTGTTGTGGTGCCGAGGAACCCCCATAGATATTTAAGTACCACCAAACCTCGGACAACAGCGGTGGTGTTATTTTCGGGGTACACACGTGGGGACTGGTGATTACTCCACAATGGAACAGGTGGGTGGGTCGAGAGTGCCACATTTCACACATTATGTAGCAAACAGAATGCTCAAGATGGCGTGGATAGGAAACTGGTTGCTGTGTTAACTAATTAAGGAAAACTCGGGTGTAGCGCCAAGATAATGTATCACAATTCAATTTCGGCAGTCTTTTGTTGGGAGGGATTCCATTGTTTGGCGTGATAGGAATCTTACCAGGAACCCCCAAAACACTACTAATTGCTTCTGGAAATATTGTGCAAACAAGACATTTAATATACTTAGTTAAACAGATTTGTATATAAACCCCTCCTTACCCATGCCCCTTTACAAAATGGACAAGATTTTTTAAAAAGGCAAAAAAAAAAAAAAAAAAAAAATTAAAATTATAAAAAATTCCTTTCTCTTAATAAACGAAGGAGATGGTTAAAATTTCCATTTGTATTTAAAATATATAATTTCAAAAACATATACATATATGAAATTGAGATTGCCCCCCCCCCCCCCCACATCCAGATCTGCGCATTCAAAGCTATCAATCGTTCATGTAACGATTACAAAACTACTAAATTGAATTTTACTTAAAGTGAAAATAGCACATCTCTTTCGTATATGTTTAATTACCAAAACAAAAACCGGGCGATTGCGTCAATCGAGGCTAAGAATAAATTTTCTGTCACAAAACTGTTATATATACACAATGAAATGGATAAGTCTATTATTATAATAAATGTAATACATTTTGTACTTATATATATATATATATATATATATATATATATTATATATATATATATATATATATATATATATATATATATATATACAACGTAATTCTAATTGTAGGTGTTCAAGAACCTTTTTGTTAACTCAAAGCTTATGCATACATATTATCGTGTATAAACACGACTCTTGTTTTTAATGTCGTAGACAGACAGCAGCAATAATTCTAATCCTTTAAACGTTTCTACATCTCCCCGTTAATCCCAAAGACAAACAGACAACACCATAGAGTCCGACTTCCTCATTAACGGTGCGTTTGATTGGCTTCCAGTTACGTTTTAACACCTAACCAATCTGTATCACAATTTTGTCGAGGTAACTTTAAACCTCTAACACCGCCAAAATTCTCGCTGTTTGATCTTCTTGACCATTTGACGTTCACCGCTACTAAACGGTTTAATGCAGGAGAGGTGTGAATCCCCCGGACAATAGGGGTCTAAATTAGGCATATTGAAAAAGACCCGTCACCGCCTTTTGTTGTTGGGCGTGATGGGTTCAGCTACTTGAACAAATCAACCCAGTGAGCAGGCCCCGCCCAGCCCGGGAAATGGTTACAGTATTTCTATTACCACAAATAAAACATGCTTTAATTTACTTGTTATTTGCTTGTTGTTATGATCTCAATTCAAATATAAACCGAAAAAGAAACGAAAAAAAAGAGTCACAAAAATGTTGGATTCCGAAGAGGAGAGCTGCGATTTTGTGGACATTGTGAACGATGATGAGGATGAAGAAGAACAAATGATGAACGAAGAAATGAGGAAAAAAGATAAAAATCCTCAAAAACGGAAGACAAGTTACACTTTGCGCGGACTCGATGCAGAAGAAATCACGGAGTTACGCGCCAAGATCAATAGCAGAGAAAGGAAGAGAATGCACGATCTGAACCTCGCTATGGACAGTCTCCGGGAAGTGATGCCGTACGCCAAGGGACCGTCCGTCCGAAAGCTGTCCAAAATCGCCACACTGACGCTAGCAAGGAACTACATTCAAACGTTAACCAAATCCGTGGAGGAGATGAAACGTCTGCTGGATGAAATATACCGGTCGTCTGCATCAAACCAGCGTCACCACGCAACCGCTGTGCCGTCAGCGTATATCCCGCACGCAGGTACCTCGCTTTACGGCGCCGCACCTTTCCCCGTGCCTCTACCTGCCGGTTACTCCCCGACATTTGGACATTCTATCAGACACTCTGCTTCCACCGCTTTACATCCCTGTTCAGTTCATTGCGGTTGTAGAATCTCTACGGCCTCCAGTTTGCGGCCCTCGGCGGCCTTGTTTAATACTGTACCACCAAGACTCACAAACCAGCCTCCGATTTAGGAAAACTCTGCATTGAAGATGGACTCTTTTATCTGTCTATAGAATCATTGCGTTTTACCGCTGTGGTGCGTAGTTTCGTTTACTTTTTGATATGATATGATTTACCGGTAAATTTGTAATAGTGCTTTTTATGAAGTTTTCATGGATATGATGTGTTTATATTCTGTGTATGTGACCTTCGTAAAGCTAATATTAAAATCTACAAAAGATAATTTAATTCGTTAGTTATATTTTAATTAGATTTTTGTTTCATCGTTGATCACGACTGATTGATTTGTTAAAATTTATCGAAATATGAGTTAATTCGTTATCCTTTTTCAATTTATTCCTTTTCTTATAAACTGGACACATTCGTTGGATATCGTGTCATAAGATGACAGTTATTGTGAGACTACAACATCAATGACACAAAAATTAATTTTCTTTGTAGATAAATATAAATACCAGGCACTTTAATATACACTTCGATATGCTTTTTTTTTTAAATTTAGATTTTTTTATGCAGACTGAAATTTCTGTACATTTAAAAAAAAAATAAAGAAATTTAAAAATGACGTAATTTAGAATTAAATAACATTGAACCGGAAAAAGAATAATGTATGGCTGTTCTTAACAAAAATGTCCTTCTTATATGTACATATTTTCAGAATTATCACTTTGAAAAAATAATGAATAGTATATCCTTGTTATGTAGCGAACGCGCGACTAACATGAATTAGCATTTTTCAGAATCTAAAACAATTAAAGACTGTTTGAACACGATCGTGCCATAATTTCTTTGTCGTCTAATACCCTGTAGATTTATTTTCATGTCATGGAATACATTTTATTTTTCATGACCAATATCTTTCCAAACTCATGCTTACATGTAATGCAAGGTTCTTGAGACGGAGAATACTAACGAAATTTCATATTCTGCATCAAGGATAATATGTTTATTTGTGGTCATGCAATTTCCCCGTCACTATGTTGACCAAACAAAACTTTCTCCGCAATATTTTGAAAGTTTGCACGTTTATTTTAACCTTTAAAAATATAATGATAGATTTCAAGCGAAAAAAGCTGACCTTGTAGGACATTTATAGATTTCTACATATAAGCCATATAGTTCTTGGCCTATGATATATTAGTAAAACACACACTGTTCAGCAATATTTTGCAAACTTTTATCATATTATAATTTAATAGATTTTTTTGGAAAAAATAAATTCAAAAATGTATTTCACGACTAAACCGAATGGGCATTTGCGATATCTTATTCCTCCATCTTCTTTGTAAATTAAATTTTGTATTTACACCCACCCAGTAAATTTAAAATAATAAAATTAACAAAATGACAAAACAATCATCAACACAATAATGCCACAAAAGACAGTTTCTAAGTAACATTACGATCAAAATTTTTGAGAAAAAAATCAAACTTTTTCGGAAATTTTAACATTTAATTATTTTTAATAATATTGCCCACGTAAAAAGCTTATGTGAAAACCACGACCGTGCAACCAAATATACATGAACGTGTAAACCAATCGCCAGTCTTCGTACACATGAAATACATATAAACCTTAACTTTAATACACACGTGTAAAACGTATCAAACCTTAAAGACAAATTATTCCGTTCAGATATTTAGAGTCTTATTATTTTGTTAACAGTAAATGTTCAAGAATTTTCTTCTTGTTTCTATTATACTCCAGAGTTAATGGAAATGATATCTGTAGTGATTTTTCATCGGAAAAAGAGAGGAAAAATTCTGGCTAATGATTAAAGGCAAATAATGAAATACAACAAAATGTTACAAAGCTTGGACAGGTCACAGATATTTAACCCCATCTTTTAATAAGCAGCAATTAGAGTTGACGCCGATTTCCGAGCAATTGCACACGGTGGAAAGGGGAGGCAAAAAAAGAAAGGGGGCGGGGTCGGGCAGAACCCTAATGACAGACTCCACGTGAAAGAACTGGTCATCCCCCGCGGGGACACACTTGAACTAGCACTGCCAATTACAGAGGAGGGGGAATTCCCCCTGGGTGGTTCAGGGAGGCAGAATGACCGACATTTGAAAACAGATGGAAATGTTGGAGAGCTGAAGAGAAAGACTGCATGTCATCTGCTCAAAGCATGTAAATAATTGTCAAAATATTAAAACTATCAAGAGCAAAAAATGAACTGATTGCATAAAGAAGGTAGCAGTACTTTATAATTATATGTAGTTTTATTGTATATACATGTTATTTCTATCAAAAAGTCTTTTTTTAAAAATCCCCATTGTTATTTGTTGTATAATTGATCGTTACGAAGATTTAAGCTCATACGTTTTTTGAATAATAATTAATCTTGTAAAGCAAATGGTTTTTTCTAATAAAATCAAAGGATTTGATCCTCTACTTCCATAAAAGTTTTCGTATGCCTTCATACAGTAGTTTTTACATTTTCCAGTGTCTTTTTCTATGACAATACTACCAGTTGATTTTGTAATGTATGACCCAATACATTTCACTAAAGACTGTTTTTATATTAAATCGTATAAATGTTGAAAATTTTATAACTATAAATAATAAGGAACCATTCATCGAATATTATGAGGTGATCAAATACGGTTGTGAATGATCAAATCTAGCATAAAACCCTTTGGGCTTTTTTGGATTTGATCACCCCGACCGTTTTTGATCACCTCATAATACTCAAAGAATGATTCCTTTTTTCTTAACTATGTCCAATTGTGGAACATTTACAGATCAAATGCTAACTTATTTTAATACAAGGTTTTTTAAAAATTTAATACATGTGCTTCTTTTTTGCTTTTAAAAAAGAGCCATTATCACCGTTAGTCAATATGGCCTTGGTCTTTGGCTTGAGGAGGATGGATGGGCACCTGATTATCCATCAGATCTTTTTTAAACTTTTCGATAAGATATCTCATTCAGCGAAGAAAAAACACACATTTGACTGTTTTTTAAAACATTATATAGAACTCTTCTTTTTTATTAAATTAATATAGTTTAAAAATGACCACGACCATTGAGCCCCCTGAAACACCTGGCTGTAATCTGTTTGTTTTGCAGATTCAGTAATGGTTTATTGTGCCGGGATCGAGCCTACTCGGTTGTGTGGCCATTTGTCATTTGCCGTATGCAATCTGTTTGTTCGTTATCGAATCTGTCTCCGGAGGGTGGCCATGCTGACAGACGTGTGCTACTGATTGGCCCAAACAAGCCAGCAACAACCTTATTAGGTTTATCAGATGGTCTAGCGGCTAATTCAGCATCGCGGATGGCCTAATTAGGGCTGACCGGATTCAGTGTAAATAATTTCATTTTGTCCAGCAACATTTCAAATCCAATCAAATTTTATTTGACACAGCTTAGGGAGAACGAAGAACGCGGTGTCACAATTTCATAATTGGTCGAAGTTTCTCTAATGTTTACCAATCATAGCTAAGAATAGAGGTAAAACTTTTCAGATGTCGCGCAATAAGAATGATATAAATGATGAAATGCATCTTTAAGTAAATTATAAAAGTACATGTATGTGGTTACAAAAAAAACCGCCATTATAATTAAAATCAGCTGTTTTCAAGGATGAATCTAATACTGGCATATGGACTACAAAGTAGCAACCCAATAATACACGAGATAAAAAATTGGAACATTTGGGTCTTGAGGTCAGTGTGCCATTTCCATTCTGTGTTTATTAGTGTCTTCTGAACAAAAAAAATTGACCCTTATTTCGTGACATAAAGAACACTAATCGAGACATGAAACTAAAGGCAATCGCGATAATTGGTGTTTTAGTGAATTTTGAAAACAACGCATGCATATATACATGTATGGTATCCGAAGTAAGACACAAGCAAATACATGTATCAACAAGTCTTTATGTAAGTTTCCTTTTTACCATTATATGTTAACATTTGTGTATATTTTAACAAACTTAAAAAAAATATTTGATATATAAAATGTATAATTCTATTTTTTTCAAGTTCACTGAGTAAATACATGTCCATAGGCAATTATTAATTCAAAAGCAAAATGGGATTGGCCAATAAATATATTACTTGCGAGACGCCTATACCGCCACGAGTTTTAACGCCAATCTCGCCCATGTCGTGTAAACGAACACTTTTTCAAATAAGGTTACTAGTACTTCGAGGGTCATTGAAACATATAACTTAACACATGAATTCAACATCAACCACTGTAGTGAATGTTAAGTCTAGAAGTAATAAAGGTCTTCATTTTTACCGGATTGTCTACTGATGTTCTCTGTGGTACAACTTTTGCATACTTTAAAGTAAGGTACTTGTTCCATTAGTCTGATGGTAGATGGCAATATTTGAAGATTTAGAGTTTCCCTAAATGGTATAGAGAAAACTTCATAGTTCGTAATTCGCCGGCATGTTATTTGGGTCATAAAATTTACTTTCAAAAGTCTAAATGAAAGGAATTTGATACGAGTAACCGGTTGAATCGGTTTGGGTGAGTTGCGATTAATTGATTGACAATCTAATTTCGACCGACTGCCAAATATATATAAACACACGTAAATTATCAGCAATTCATATATTTAAGCATTGAATGCTTGTTCTTGGGTATTGTCGGTCCTTTACCACACTATTCATAAAATATTTGTTTATCGTCGTTTTCAAGCCATCATAAATACTCGTTGTCAGGGATATAAATAAAAGATGGAACAACCATAAAACATATCATTTAGTTTGCTTTCGCGGTTAAAAATCGCTGAGCCAGAAACTTTGTCGAGAGAACTCTTTATTTATGATCGAATAGATTTAATTTAACGATAATTTTTTATAAGTACCCATCAGATTAGATATGTAAATTTGAACTTTCCATTCTGTAATTAACATAATGTTGTTAAAAGTCCGCATTCTTATATCAAAGATTTCGAAAACGATCAATATTGAAATAAAGCATGCATTATATACAACTAGGCACTGCAGGGTTACAGATTATCACTTATAATTGATCTGTTATAGAGCATATTAAATACATACAGTTCCAGCTATTGTTTCTAAATTGGATAAGTCTTTGATTAAAATTGCATGATATTAAAACAAATAATTATTACAAATTCATAATGCTTTTAAAATGTGTTTGAGATATGATAGAAGTAAATCAAATGAATACACTTTGTTTTGATACAATCGATAAAATGATTATTGGAGCCGTTTTACCAATTTGAATGCAGCCTTTGAATCTTTAAAGGTAAGGTTTAAAAAGAGCCTTAACGACGCAAGCCGCAAAAAAACCGACGCACTTGTCTTCATTTGATCTGAAGTCCTGAATATTCACTTTAAGGAACAAGACAGCTTAAAACAAGAGAAATGGCTACTGGTAGTAAGCGACAAAAAATTGAAGAAAAACCTACAGAAAGTGAGGACAATGGTGAACGAAGGAAGAGGAAAGCAGGAAATATGTTCCTTCGCCCTGATATTATTTTAGTGGTGGAAGGAATTCAGCTACACGTCCGTAAAGAGGTGTTAGCAGACAATTCCCCAGTGTTTAAACGGATGTTTGAAGCAGATTTCAAGGAAAAACACCAGAAAAAGATACCTTTGCCTAAAGAAAATATTGAGGACTTCGAGGAATTTTTATGTCTTATTTATCACCCTGAAAGATGGCAAATTACAGGTAAATATAAAGAATGGTTGTTCTCATTGAATACGCCACTCATATTTGTGCAACGTCACACAGGTGTATAAAACCTTCGATTTCGTTACACCCGATTGCACACCTGAAGCTCGTGGCCAACATGTATTCCTTTCGTGATCTTACATTTTGTGCATTTATTTTTTATTTATGTGCATTTCCTGTTTGTAAATAATGCATCGACATGTATACTTGATGTAAACATTCTTCTGGCTTGAATTTTTTTTTGATAATTTCATTGCGCCCGAATAACACGGCGATGTGAGATGTACATCCACCCAAGAGAAACCTAGATACAGCGAAATGTTTTTAAGTGTGAGGTCTACGCTTATATATAATAGAAGTTAAAGCTGACATGAATTCATAAATATGCATTATTTCACTTTTATCTCAGACTACCGCCATATTAGTTGTCGATTTCTATTGTTCTGCTCATCGCTCAACACCTCTTATATAAGGCCGAGAGCGTTATTCATGCTTCACCGCATTCAGGAATTTCATACACCCGAATCCGTTACCTTTGACGAAAAGACGTGCCGAGACGTGTTTTGAACAACCATGATATGACAACCACTGGCACTGGCAAGGAATATCCAATGAACGACAAAACAAGACAGACTGAAATCCAGGCACAGATACTTGAACAATCCTCGATAATTGTAGACCGTTTTTTCCTGTGTATGTTATAACATCGCACACGCGCAAACCATACACTGTGGCAGATCGAGCAATGTCGCATGGGTTTTAGAAACGGAACGTTTTTGTAAAAACCTATGGAAACGATGCTACGTTGTTACTTTCTTGGATTTATTATCATTTACCTACTGTGTTGGATGTAGTGCCGCCGTCTTTTCAAAAAGATGCACCCGCTATGCACTCTGTATGAACGACACACGTGTTCGACGTGCATGCGAAGTACCGGTACGACAGCACTATCTGTGAAAAAGTATATGGGTACCTTGGTAATTCTTTCTACAAATAAAAATATTTTGAGTTTATTGTTGCTTCCTTTATTCTTTATTACAAACATTTTACTACAATGTGTAGTTTATGTATTTAGAAGTCCATGCAACCTGAATGCCTCGATTGGAAAGCAACCGACCGTAACTTTCTCAACCGGTATATATATACCCCAGTGGCAGTAGAGGAGCGATCGAAACTAATATGGCGACCAAATCACCCCTGCGATTGTTATTGTCATTTAAATTTTAGACCACGTGGTTTTATTTGACCCTTTCTGTTTCTCAGTAAAAATCGTGCCTCGTGTTTATAGTCTATTTTAGAGAATCTAGGTACTTGTAGTCAGATATAAATTCTAGAGGTTTATTGATTTTAAACTTTATCTTCATTAATTGGTGGATAATTGGTGGATAAAATGTGTTCTAGAAATAAACAAGACAATACAAAAAATAGTTTTTTTTCCTGCTGTTGCGACAGTTAAGATCCCCTCTAAAAATTAATTTTCGATCCGCGCCTGACCTAGTAATAACATCAATAGTAAAACAGACTGTACTATTTTATGCAGAATGTTCCTTGAAAATGTCTCGATACACTAAGTTTTCATGCAAAACATTCACCCATTAATTTTTTAAAAACATAGTATTGCACACCACAAGCATCAAACATGGCTATGATTTAATTAAGCAACCCAATGTTTATATTATCAACCACTCTACACGTGGTTGAACACGAACGATAACTCTGTTCTGAATATCATCGTTTAATTTAAAAAACCGCTAGAAGGTGAAATAAGACATACATCTTAAAAGATGTTGATGTTTTCACATAAATCAAAGAAGGATATGATATGAAAATCGACCAGTACTTACGTATTTTGAGAATATTATCCGAACACTTATACTTCCGCTCGAAATTTCACAGGAACTGAACAAATCTCGGTGAAGTCTCGTGAACTTCATTCGAGCACCTCTGGATTTATTACATACTTAGTAACGATAAAGAAAACATTCCGAACACATACGCAGGGGCGAAATGCTTTAATGAATTCATGTCAGCTTTAACAGTTTCAGGTCGGGGAAACTATTTTCTGTGACGTCGGAATAAATTTACATACTAAATGAGGCACAGACGTAATCGTCAAACTGACCAATCAACTGAATGACATTCCTGGGTTGAAATGCACCATGGTTTACTACAAAAATACAACGTTTAAAAAATTCCACTTTTTCTAATTGCTTTCCGGTTGAGAAAGTTACGGTTGGTTGCTTTCCGATCGAGGCATTCACGTTGCACGGACTTCTAAATGCATGAACTACACATTGTAGTAAAATGTAGTACTAAAGAATAAAGAAAACAACAATCGATGAAATACAAATATATTTATTCTTTGAAAGGATGTCCAAGGTATCCGTATTATTTTTGCACAGACAGTGCTGCCTTACTTCGCATGCACATCGAACACGTGTGTCGTTCATACAGAGTGCATAACGTCTGCATCTTCTTGAAAATCCCGGCGACACTACATCCAACACAGTAGATAAATGATAGTAAATCCAAGAAAGTAACAACGTTTCCATCCGTTCCTACAAAAACTCCCCGTTTATAAAATCCATACGATAATTGACATTGCTCGATCTGCCACAGTGTGTGGTTTGCGCATGTGCGATGTTATAACATACACAGGGAAACGGTCTACAATTATCGAGGAATTTTTGAAGTATCTGCGCCTGGATTTCAGTCTGTCTTGCCAGTGGAGTGTTTTTGTTCAAAACGCGTTTTTACAAGTCTTTTCGTCCAAGGTAACGTGTTCGGGTGTTTGAAATTTCTGAATGCGGTAGAGCAAAACGAGGGATCTCGGCCTTATATAGGGGGTGTGTAGCGATGAGCAGAACAATAGAAATCGACAACTAATATGGCGGTAGTCGGAGATAAAAGTGAAATAATGCGTATTTATGAATTCATGTCAGCTTTAAGGAGATAGCGGTGATAAGAAAAAAAATATGGCGGACAATGCTTTGTACGTGTGGTGTTCAGAATAGCTCTGTATAAATTGTAAAGTTAAAATATATGTATTTTTATTTATAACTAAATAATTTATAGCTACTAAGATAAAGAATTTTTTAATCTTAAGGTAGATCTGATGGGTAATTTGTTAATCAGAGGCCATTCTGGTTTGGAGGTATTTGAACCGACTTTTCTTGGATATAGCGACATTTCTCGATTAAATATATTTTGCGGCATTTTACCTAAGTATTGATTTGATAGAGAAGAACATATCCATATTTCAAAATGATGTGCAGCGGGTTATATTGATATTTCTTTCTTAGAGGATACAGTACTCAAAATTCTACCACTGGCCGACCAATACCAAGTGTCAACAGTTAAAAAGAGATGTGAATCATTTATCATCCAAACATTAAAAAAAATCAACTCTCGTGAAGTTCAACATATTGACATCAACACTCTCCTGACATACAGTTTCTACGTGGACAAGTTCCAATTGTTAGAGGCCTTGCCACTCGCTGTCCTACTGTGTGCAAAACACGACCTTGGACTGAAGACAAAAGCCGCTGTAGAAATTCCTTTTTCCAAAGAAATGCATGGAAAAATATGCATTGAAAGAGCTAAATTGACGGACACTTTGGTGAAAAACAAAATGAAAAAAGGTATTATAATATATTATAATAAGAAACTAGGGTGCACTAGCAATTCATTTCCTTTTTACTTTTTGTAATTGTAATTACGCATGCTTAAACTATAAAACATTCATTCATTCATTCATTTACTTTAGGGCGAATTTATTGATCAAAAACTAGTTTAGGTTTTAATTCGGTTTTGCAAACTTTTCATTTATTTGCAAAACTGGTTTTGAACTAGTTTTAAACTAAAGCTAGTTTTTGTATTTATTGGCTTTAAACTGAAACAAGTTTCCAAGAAACCTAAAACTACCTTCGAGTGCGGTTTCGGGGGGTTTAAATCCTTTCAAGATGGCGGAGAGGTGTTCGAAAGAGAGGTGTTGATACTCAAGTGTGGCACATGTGTCAATGAATGAACTCAGCGAAGCATATGGGTATCGTTCTAACGTTAAACATTTGTGTCTCAAAGGATCTATGATAGTACATTTAGTACTGACCAAAATAATAATGTGGAAGAGAGCAATTCCATTAATACAAACACTGGGTAATCCATTAATACAAACACTGAGAATTACCCTTTGCAATTTACAACAGGCAAAGGAAAAACTTTCAAAGTTGTTGATGAAAAAAAAAAGAATTCTTTGAAAGATCTGCTCATAACATTTTTTTAGTACACATTGTAATGCATGTAAACATGTACAAGATCAACTCTGACTCATTAATACAAATGTGAAGTATGGGGGTTCTAGCCTGGGGAGCATTTTTAATCTATTTTTTTTAATAAAAGCACATACCCCGGTAGTTTCCTTAAAGAACAGTGTTTTGTACTATACATTATAAATTTAAAACTAATGGCTTATATCTATTTTGATATTTGTATTTGATAAACATTGATTGCCTTCTTGCTGCAACGAGTTACAGCTAAGTATGTAATTGATTTCATCTCCTATTTCGCACTTATTGCAATGAGCACAGATCATGTCTAGGAATATTTGCCCAACGTCCACTTTAAATGGGTAGATGGTGATTACATGTTAAAAATCTACAAATAGAAATTGCATTTTTTTTTGATAATGTGTCAAACTAATGTCAAATTTGAATTCTTCTTTATAAATTCTATAATTTGGAGCTTCTGAGGATAATTGCAGAATAGCTTGTCAATTTCGCTTGAATTGGTCTTTCAACGTAAGTTTATTTTTGCCTTTAGCCATTTTGAATTATGTACAGTTGATCAATCCATCAAGATATAAGATAAACCGTAGTTATTTATAATATGTTTGATGTTTTCATACCAAGGAATTTCCGCACCAATTTTGTGATTCGTGCAAATTCCCAGATCATATATTAATTTTGCAATTGCTCTCTCTTTTCCGGTAAGTATTCTTGACCAATAAGAAATAATGCGTGTTTTAATTTGAATTTCAAGTGTGTACCGACCAAGTTCAGCACATATCACGAAATCTGTAGTTGATTGTTTTAAATGGAGTAGAAGTTTACAAAATTTGAGATGAATTTTTTCTATAATTGCAATATTTGAAAACCCCCAACACTTCACATCCATATAAAAGTATAGGTTGGGCAATTTTGTCGAATAAATCTAGTTGACACTGTATCGATGAAAACGAACTTTGAGAAAGTAGTTGTATATACTAGCAAATCGTCTATTTACTATCATTATGCCAAGGGTCTTTGAAATGAATCATTTTGTGGTCCAAATGAAAAGCTGTAAAACTTTCAAGTAATTTTAGAATACATGGAAAAAAAGACACATTTTCTGGCTAATTTTGCAAGTTTTAACTAAAGTTATCGGTTAAATTGTCAGCAATCTGTTTATTAAATTTTTAATTAATTTGTAAAATTTTCCCTCTACGATCTATACGCTGTAAAGGCTTGTTTAGTATTTCGTAGAAGAGCGTATTTACAAGTTAATTTGGTTATATTGAATTCTAAGATATTGAAAACACAAAAAATATACTGCCCCCAGTTGAATACCATGATGTTAACATATTACAAAAAGATTTCAACAAAACGTGCTAAATAAGGAATTTCAGAGGAAATGGTCGTGGTCATTTTCAAACTGCATATACACTGGACAAAATTGCTAACGCACCATTTGAAATAAAATGATATTTACTTCCTAGAATTTTTTAAAGATATATTTAATGTTTAAATAAGTCACCTAAATTATAAGTAAGACATTTAAATGTCCAAACGGATAAATGGATGCAATGTTAACCGAAGCGTGACACTTCTTTAAAAATGCTCAAATCGTGCTCACACTTCTTTTGGAAAGATAAATCTTTACTTTCTTTTTTGTGATCTTATTATTGATGCATGCATTACTAAAACCTCACAAAAAACCGACCGGGTATGGCGCGTTTGATCACAGAAGAGCGTGGCAGGACAGTTGGTATGGTCTCTGCAGAATGCTCCTTTAGTGAGGTTAGAAAAAATGTTAATAATTGTACGATTACCGGTGATATTTGCTAAAACATGACACGGCATGCTTATCAAATAAAAAAAATGTCGTTTAAGGTAGCCAAAGTGTTTAAAAGGCACCACACGTCAATTGCAAGGTTTTACCGGAAATTTGCGCAAACCGGAAGTGTGAGGGACCGAGCAAGAATTCCAAAGCGTCGCGTAAATACTAGGCGAAAAGACAGACAGATCCTATTTATACGAGCAAATGGAGCTCACACCTGATATTAATATGTGAATCACATAATGGGGGGTACCAATGTTTCATAAACAGTACTCAAAGCAACTGGTCAATAAGATTACAACAAATGATGTTTCATTTTCTGTATTATTATAAACTGTTAAAATAATATACTAATCAATCTTTGTTGCGTTCCGATCTAAAACAATCAAAGAAGTAGTAGGTGGTGCGTTAGCAATTTTGCCTAGTGTATATGAATTTCCTTAAAAAGAAAAGCTTTGTACATGTATAAAGATATAGAAAAATATTCAACTTTTACAGCTAAAGTTCATGGAATTTTTCTTAACAAAATAATAGTTAAAAGCTTAAGAATTCATATTATAAAATTTAAGATAAATCTGATGGCTAGTGTGTTGACCACCTAAACACCTTAAGTTTTGATGTCTAGCTAAATCGTAAACGTCACTGTCCATAGCCTGACCATAATATTATTACAAACTGATATGCGTAATAGTTTTGCACTGCACTGCTTATAATACAAATGTTTACTCATGGTTTGAGTTCTCAAATTCGGATTGTTATAAAGTTCAATTTAATGAGTAAAATTTGGTCTAAACAAAAAAATATTTATGAAATGAATTATTATTGACAAAACATTTAATATTTTCACTTGTTTTGTATTATCATCATTAAATGTTTTTGTAAAATTGTTTCAATAATGGGTAGGGATTTGAAAACTGATAGAGGAAATTCGGACTGCAATATTTATCAAAATTGTTGCTGAAATCTTCATGCAGTGTTAGTATCTATTTAGTGCCACTGCCATTCATAAACTATATTTTATTTTTTAAAGTGTTTTATTATTTGTAACTAGACTTTGACCCGTGCGTGCACGGGTTGACATTGCATATATGTCGGGCATTTACGAAATAGAGTCATCAAATTTGCACACCATGCTGACATTCAGAACTCTCGGAATTTTTCATATTAAACGCACTGAGTTAGAGTTATCTCCCGTATTTTCTTTCATGAACAGAATGTGTAGCAAATATTTAATGAAAATTTACACGAATTTGTATTATCGTTTTTGAGTTTATCCATGCAAATGTGATACATGTATTGTGGAAACATAAAATGAAGAGCATCCCGTATTTTAGCGTGAATGTAATCCGCATGCGCAAGATTGTAAAATCCGCAAAATTCAGACGATTTCCGGATTTTTTAAAGGACCTTTCGTTGATAATTAACTAAGCCTAGTTGAGAAAAAATAAAAACAAATTGGTAATCTCCAATTACCAATGATCTTAAATATATATAAAACAAAAGACAGTACTCTTCTGATTTCTCGTTATTAAAGCCCAAAAATTGGAGTCTATCATTTCAATATAGTATAGATATTTTAAAATTTAAGAACATTTCAATCGTAGTGTAAAGTTTTACGCGATTTTTCTTGATTTTTAGCTCACCGAGACGAAGTCAGGGGGAGCTTATGCTATACCCTCGGCGTCGGCGTCCGGACCTGGTTAAAGTTTTTGTTGCAGGTCCTGTATCTAAGCTATTACTTGTCCTATCTTCACCAAACTTGCATGGATGATGCATCTGGACCTACTTATGGACTTGAAAGACTTGGATGCTGAATCTGAGTCCTAAATTTCAGATGCTGGGGAAGGTTAAGGTTGTTGGACCAGGTTAAAGGTTTTGTTGCAGGTGCCCTTTGACAGCAATATCTAAGTTTCTGCAGGTCCGTACTTCACCAAACTTGCATGGATGGAGTGTCTTATGATTCTAATGCACCAGACAGGCTTGAGTGCTGAATCTGAGCTATAGGTTTCGGATGCTGGAGGAGGTTAAGGTTTTTGGACCAGGTTAAAGTTTTTGTTGCAGGTGCACTTTGATAGCAATATCTAAGTTACCGCTGGTCCGTACTTCACCAAACTTGCATTGATGGTGCGTCTTATGATACTGATGCACCAGGCAGGCTTGAATGCTGAATCTGAGCTATAGGTTACAGATGCTGAAGGAGGTTAAGGTTTTTAGAGCTGGTTAAAGTTTTTGTTGCAGGTGCCCTCTGATGATTACCGGTATATCTTAGTTACTACTTGTTCTAACTTCACCAGACTTCCATGGATGGTGCGTCTTATGATACTGATGCACCAGACAGGCTTGAATGCTGAATCTGAGCCATAGGTTTCAGATGCTGGAGAAGGTTAAGGTTTTTAGAGCTGGTTAAAGTTTTTAAAACAGGTGCCCTCTGATGATTATATCTTAGTTATTACTTGTCCTAACTTCAACAGACTTCCATGGATGGTGCGTCTTATGATACTGATGCACATGGCAGGCTTGAATGCTGAGTCTGAGCCATAGGTTTCAGATGTTGGATATGGTTAAGTTTTTTGAACAGGTCACATGTTTAATAGATAATAGTACTATTTCAAACTTTCATAGTTGATTAAACTGTAATATGAATGAATCACAGAGGAAGCTTTAGATGCAGAGCTTGATCTCCATTATCAAGGATGCTAAAAAATATATCTTAGTTATTACAGGTCCTAACTTCACCAAACTTGAATGGATGGTGTGTCTTATGATACAGATGCACCTGACAGGCATGGGTATTGAACGTGAGCCATAGGTTGCGGATGCTGGAGCAGGTTAAGGTTTTAATTGCTAGTGCCCTCTGATGATGATATCTTAGTTATTACTGGTCTGAACTTCACCAAACTTGCATGGAGATGCGTCTTATGTATACTGATGCACCCGACAGGCTTGAATGCTGAATCTGAGCCATAGGTTTCGGATGCTGGATGAGGTTTAGTTTTTTTGGAACAGGTCACATGTTTTATAGATGATAGCTTGCATAGTTGATTTAACTTTATTATAAATGAAACACAGAGGTTGCTTCAGATGCAGAGCAGGATCTCCATTATCAAGGATGCTAAAGAAATCTTCTACCTCACTCAAACCTGCTCGATAGATAGATGTGTTTGTTGATAAATGATATAACATGATTCCTATGATATAGAATTGTATGGTATGAAACAATATTGTTTAATATAATACAATATAATATCATATGTAATATTATAAAAAGTTATATGATATGATATGATATTGTATCAATTTTTTTGATATTTTGTATTATGATATTGTATCATGATATCGTTATGTATAGTATTGTATATAATGATATAGTATTGTATAATATTATATTGTATTATAAATTCATTATTTAATCACATGATACTTTTACATAAGATATTGCAAAATATAATATTGTATCCTATGACACAATATTGTATATTCTATAATATTGTATCATACGATATTGTATAATATGATATAAGTTTCTGTAATATAGAATTATATCACATGAAATTGTATAATATGATACTGTAATATTATATAAATAGTGCCTGTTTGGGAGGGTAACAGTTGAAATTAACACCCCGAGAAAACCATTGTCAACCGACGCGAAGCTCTACCGACCCCACAAATTTCTGTAAACAGTCAGTAACAAACAAAACGGCGCGAAGCGAGCTGTACAGGCAAGGCGTGTGTGAATATAAAATTCGGACTAGTTGCACATTCATTCAACGGATCTTTTTGGCGTCAGTAAATCGGACCAGTCATGCGCGGATCCAGAAAATTTTTCCAGGGGGGGGGGGTCCGAAGGATAATTGTGTTTGCCAGGGGGGGGGGGGGGGGTCCGAGGCATATTTTCGCGATAATTTTACTATGTAAATTTAATAAATTTTCATTTTCCAGGGGGGGGGGGGGGGGGTTGGGACCCCCCCGACCCCCCTCTAGATTCGCGCATGCCAGTAATGCATTGTTTTAATCGCCCCAGTAGTTCCCTGTAATCATGGCAATTTTTATCACTTCACACTCTCACGACACAGACTGAGTATAAAAACCATAACAATATACGACATTGTTACCTCTAAAGTTCACCTCAGTACACTCTCAATAAAAAATAATTGAGTGACGTCACAATGGTTTACACATTGATCCGATAGATTTTTTCGGCGTCAGTAAATTTTTACCCACAATTCATAGTACCAATGGTTTCCAACCTCACGTTCTCGCGATAATCAAAGTTAAAATTTTGAGAAGCATATAAGATGTGTGATTTTAAGGACACCATGCTTTTTAAGTAAATAAAACAGTGTAGTTCGCGTACTTTTATTTCTCAGGGGAGTTTTAAAGTGTCAGACGACACTTAACCGTGAACTTTGACGTCACAATAAGGGGAAATTACTCTAATTGAAGTTATTGTAAATCTGCTGAAATTACCAAAATCCTATCAAAATCTTGCAAAGCTTAAGAATGACAACATTTCTGCAGATACAGGAAACAGTTGTAACTTGCACTCATTTGGATGAATGCTCACATTTATTTTATTCACTATAATTACGGTAATTTCCTGGTACGTACACGTAGCATCGCCTTTTTTTAAATGGGGTGGGTGGATGGATGGCAGCCTCATCCAAAAAAAAAAAAATTACAAGCAAAAAGAAAAAAATCATGAAAATTCTAATCCTTCAGGTCTTTAGCAGTTAAATGGTTTCTTTATTTTCACTTCCATTTATTACATGCTCCAAATTCCAAAGGAGGGTGGGGGCGCAATTCCATGTTCTTTTAATATGATAAGCAAATATTCTTAAGCGTAAATTAAAGAAAAAATCAAAAATTATTTTTTTAAAAAGTGGAGGGGGCAAATCCATGATAAGTCGATTTTCTATGTGTAAATTGAAAAAAAAAATATTTTTTTAACGGGGGGGAGGGGGGGGGGGGTGTCGGGATGCTCTATAATGATTCAATTTTTATATGTAAGTTTAAGAAAAGATGTCTACTGCAAAAAAAGGGGATTAAACGACGTTACAATCACTTTAAAAGATGAGATACAGTGCAATGAACATTTATATTAAAATCTTTATTATTAAACAACAATGTATCTGAGATTAAACTATTGTTTTAATTATAAATAAACAAATTAGAACAAATATTATAAACTATGAATAATGAAAATTTACTGAAAATGGGTATGTTTTATTTTATTTTGCAATCAAATTCATTTACGTTGTTAATTTTATTTTTATTGATTTATCATAATTCATTATTTGATCACATGCTGTGCTCGCCCCAACGGTCACACCGTAAAACATATTAATATAAGGTTTTTCGTTATCATCAGTGATTTTTTTTTCATTCTTAGTAAACGTCATCCTTAACGAGGCCGAGTACGGAGCGAGTACGCACGCTTTCGTGCAGTGTTTTATTTGTATTGTGACGTCATATTTTTGCTTGGTTGACGCCATGGCGTGATAGTTTCAACTGCAGATATTTAGCGATGTTTGTTGAAAATAGCTCGTTTGATGCATGAAATTGATATTATATTGTGGAATAAACATAAATGTATCGAAATATAAGCTATATTTGGGCTCGGGTCGAAAACGTGAAGAGGGGTTCAGCAAGCCTAGCCCTCTGTCACGTTTTCTCAACCCGCCTAAGTATGGCTTAAATTCATGTATTTCATACAGTAGCCATGTATTTTATATCAATGACCTTTAATATATGATGTTATATTTATTTATTACTTAAATATGTCTGAATGTTTTTAAATCGGATGTTCTGTTTTTAATTTGACCCGTCTGAAGTAAGAGTTATCTTGAAAACTCTTATTTACTCAAGTACTCTAGCTTTCTAGTGGTGGTATGGGACACCTCCATATTGTGACGTCCTTCTTATCGAAATAAACAATAAAATCAAGTATAGATAATTTATAATGTACTTCTTTCTCAAAATTGTTACTTATTTTTTTTTTCACGATTGGCGCAAGAAGCTTCAAAATATTCGTGCGACCGAAAAATTAGATATGGTTTGTAAACTGTTGCCAAAATAATCGCATATGAAAAAGTACTCTTACAAAACTCGCACGATTCAGAGCGACCGTTGTGCGATGTAAATGCATTGAATCTTCCGATATATCGTGCGTCTATATGCGACTTTTGTACAATGAAAGCGAGTTTTGTAAGATAATGCGATAGGACCGCACGAAAGACCAGAAGATCGCACGATTGAATGTGTGTCAATACGATTGGAAGAGCAGCGCTCACTTTACGAATCTGATGGGGAATATATACCACCCGTTTCCGACGCTCTTCAGTTGACATTGCTGAATGCAAGAAAAAATACCGCCAAAAAAGATGGCAAAAGCAAGTGCTAAAATCAAGGTCAATTGTGGCTTGAAACAGATATGCTTATACAGTGTACACTGTATTAGGAAACTATTTGCCCCCGTTTTATTTTCGCTTATTTCGCTTCTATTGTCATTTAGCAAACTAAGACTTGGCGGATTCCAATGTCTCACAATATCTCTCTCTTACCACAACATTGCTGGGGCGAATTCAAGATGAGGCAAAACCGTAAGTAGAAGCAAAATTATCACGGGACGAAAATAACCCTGTATCAAGAATATCAAGTGGCAAGACATGGACATTGAAACCAATAAAAAATGCAGTGATAGTAAAACGTTGCAAGATTACATGAGACACGTTGAGCAACAATCTTATGGTCACAAAACGCACGCATAACAGCTGCTATTTATCTTACGGTCTTTAAAAATCGTGCATCGCTCTTGCGAGTACACAATACGTTGTTAAACGTTCACATTAATGTTCGTGCGTTGCAGTGCACTAATTCAAATCGCATTCTGTCGCGTCTGAATAGTGTGCATGTCCACTTTTTTGAGGAGACTTGTTGTAAAGTGCTTGTGCGCCAATTGTGGAAAGGAGCTTTAACAACCTAGCGCACGAGGTTAGAGCGTTGACCACAAATCTGTGAGTTATGACCGCTTGTACAATTTTGTCATTCCTAATATTTTCAAAATATATTTTTTGGTTAAATAGAGTATAATTTGAAACGGGGAAAGCATTTTGATTTTAATGTACTTTTATCCACATCAATATCGACAGGTGTCTCATACCATCTTAAAGAATAAAAGCTTGGAAAGGGCAATTATAGCATTGAATCACGATTGTTTGAAGTATACATGCTCATAACTGAAGCGGTGTGTGCATAGAAATTAAGTAACGCGCGTTAGCGGGTTATGAAAATTTGTATGCACACATCGCTGCAGTTGTGAGACTATACTTAAAAAAAATCATGATTTAATACATTTTTTTTGACTTTATGCCTTGTCTGCAAATGTGATTTATACCTTAAAATTCCTATCTTATCCCAAGGGAAAGTTCTTATTAATGGAAGAGCCACAGTAACAGGCACAAACGTGAACTTTGATTTTCGCTTGTGATGTTGCAGTTTACAGCGTTCAGCGTTTGTGACGTCATAATAAAACTCATCATTTTAACCTATGAGTATCTTGTGTGCATTACAGTGTTTATCCCCGAGTACCCAAACTCCGTCACCATAAGCAGAAAACCTCCCGCGTTTCTCTGTAAATTATTTTTTGGGGTTTTTATCATTTGCAATCACTAAATATAATCTGAAACAATTTTTAAAATTATTAACAAAAATATTTTTATTTTTATTCAAATAAGCCCTCTGAATATGACGTTTACCACGCGTGCTTATTATATCTTATGAACCTAACTCCGTCACCCACATGCTCTATGATATGGCAGGGAATGAAGACACATTAACAATTTAGTTAAAACTCCATTTGTATCTAGGCCAAGTTATAATAAGTAAAAATGGTTCATGTAATTTAAATTGTATTTAATTTCATCGAAATGAAATGATCGCCAGAATAAAAAATGGGTCCATGTAACAACAATCACAATGGCCTTTTCAGAATGTATGGATGCCGTTTGATTTTTGTCCTTACATATTTCAAATGTTTTATATCATTAATTAATATATTACTTATCATATTATTTATTTATTACATTTTTAGAAATGTAGCATATTCTAAATAGCGATATACCGGATATATCTATACCCTGTATAAGGCAAAAGTATCGGCATGAGCGATTTTACGTCATCATCAAAAGTAATGCATAAAGGCTATTGCGGACTAAAAAAAAGTATGAATAACCTAAATCAAAAATGTATTACATGCGAAATGTTTCATCTTGACCTCTCTAAAAATGACTGACCACCGTAAATGATCGAATGGGCCCGCATGTCAGAAATATCGATATTTTAGTGCACCCGTGAAAAAGTTTTAGCTGATTTCACACAATTAATGGTGCAAAGAATGAACAAGGTTTTATTCTGTTATTTTTGACACATTCTTAAATTTAACCGTTGCAAATTGTTGACATTTAATTAAAGATTTTTTACATGTAAAAAATGACGTCATAATCGTACTTGATTTCAAACGGCGAGGAGTTAGGGTAGTGACATAGTTAGGGGGCTATGCGATATAACTGCCGTAGCTTTCAACACACTTTGCATGCAAAAAATATGTGGAATGTAAATATTTAAGTTTAAAAGGATTACACAGTTCATGTATGTTAATGATTATATATAAGATTTGGTTAGAATTTAAATCAAATCAAAATTTAAATAAAATTTATTTTAATTTCATTTCTTTTTTTTTTAAGGTGAATTCAACACTGTTATGGAGACAATGGACTTATACTGTGGCATTAACGATAAAGACAGACAGCGATTGATAACATATTATGAACGTAATCTGACCAATGATTGGGATGAAAGAAAAATAACCAAGGATAATCTTTTTGAATGTATTATTGCTGGAGAACAGTACAATCTGAAAAACCTTCTATCAGCAGCAATTACCCTTGCATCTAAATGCGAATCGTGTGATTTATATCAGGATCCTCGATTTAACAAAATTTCATTCAAAACAAGAGTCAAAATATTGAAAGAAAGAGTAAACCTTATAGAAACACGTGGGAGGGTTGATGATGTTTATATTGAATGAATTATTTTTTGTTTTCAAAGCAAGTACTGACGTAAATAAACATTATATGATGAAGTTATTAAACAAATTTAAAATCTTATAGTAAAAGTTTTTTTATTCACAAATTTATTGTCTTTTATACAATACGCACCAAGAGTGGCTTTAAAAATTCCATTCCATGTAATAAAAATTGATATTATCAAAGACCTTTTATTAGTATATTTTGAACAACACAAGTGTTTTTGAACTGATTTATTAAGTTGGCAGGTAATGTCCACAGTGGTCAAACAAATGTTACAACAATGGGGTAGCCGACAACATGACATACCCCCTACATCAACATTTTATGCCCTCCCTGCTGGGAAAAGTAACACGCTGGGTTGACCGCAATCGTGCTACGGACACAATTCAACACAAATTCGATAATTTATTTGTATAACACAATTTTGATTTTCTTTACTCAAATGTCTTATTTGTCCACACAATATATATATATATATATATACATCAACATCAACCACAACAGACTCACTACATACTAAGAAAAGTTCGATGGTTAAATTGAAGGTGACAATTACACCACATGGGCACCTTTGGGCACCACGAAAGGTGCCCACCGCCACGTCGTGGGGGTAGGCAACTTAATTTTAACACCACTGTGGACATGTTTGTAAGGACCCTAGAATTTAATTCACTGGGAAAACCACTCCCTCTTTATTTTTGACAGAGTATTTCAATGCCCCCTGTAGGTTATTTAGATAGATGTCATTCCCCGGATCTGACAGATGTACCCCATCCCGGCTGTACAGTTGTTTAGGTTTTCCTAAAAACTGTGTATGCCTAAGAAGCCTCCCCCACAAGCTAGGATTTCTTTGGCTGCTGCCTTGTTGACCCTGTTTCGTGTCTGCTCCATTGCCCTAACGTTTTTTGAGTAACGCCCTGCTACCCTGGGCAGCAAGAACGACCAACCCAGTGTTGTGTTTGGGAAGATAGAAGCAATTAAACGTAAATCCCACCTTACCCTATCTAACAGTTTTTGGGTTTTTATTTGCTCTACGTCATTGGCACCACAATGGATAACTATAAAATTATGTGGATTATCAAACTGGGCTAACCATCTGAGCTTGCAGGCAAGATCAACAAATCGCAACCCCCATAGCCCTGCCACCAAATGTCGATCCCTTTTGTCTGGAGGCCTAAGCCCTGTCCCCCTGGCCTGCTTAAGGCTGCAATTCCTGCATTTCTTACAATGGAGGATCCCACTATCCAGACTGAACGTCTTAGCCCTGCAAAATTTATCTGGAACATGTAAGTGGAGACCAGATAAAAGTTTGAAATGCACTTGACTTCCATCTCCCTGCAAGCTTTATTTCCTCATCTGATAAACCGTTCTCAGCTGCAGCAGTAGCTGGACCTATCCTAAAGGAATGGGTTGTATATAACTTCTTATTATAACCCAACACTGCCAAAGCTTTACCCATTACTGCTGAAAACTGAAACCTAGTAATTGGTTTGCCATCAAAATGACAATACAGTGGGCCTGAAATTTTTGGACGAATTTGCATGCAATCAATCATACAATGCACTGGACATGTAATGCCTGCATGACTATTTAATACAATTGTTACCCCCTTGTTAAACTGATCAGTCTTGGAATGCCTTAACACAAAATTTTTATCTTTAATCCTGACATCTTGAATCCCTAATATAACTTCTGAATTGTTACCTTTTTGTAAAGTCAACTCCCCAACTCTTTGAAATGCAAAACATGTTTAGGTATAGGCAGACGAAAACAAAATGGCTTCATACTTGTTATGGCATGTGCTAGTCAGCACCCTAATCAATTGAGCAAGCATATGATCTTCCGTCCACCCTATTTCTTAAACAATTAAAACCCTGAAGGAGTTTTACCACAATAAACCTATTTGTATTATCCATTAAACCCTAAATCTTGCTGTTGCACCCAATAGCTGATATGTAAGCTCTAGCTGTTGCATCTGATTAGCCATTTAGGGACATGTATGCTGCTATAAAATTTATTAACTGATCAAGAAGAAGGGGACAGGTAACTGACAACTGGGTAAGAACTCTGAACTTTTCAAAGGCAGAAATTCCAGCGATGAATGTAGATGTGGTGTTAACAGCATTTGCTGCATTTAACAATCTAGTGGCCTCACTTCCAAGATCAAACTGTGAAACCTTGCTGGAAATGGATCTGGGTCTTTTCTGGCTACAAGAGCAAGGTTCTGAAAAGGCCTCCACTGCCTACGAGAAATTGCATCTGCTATACTGTTATCTAGACCAGCTTTTCTAGACCAGCTATATTCTTAGCTTTACATGTTATATTATTTTTCATAACAAATAAAACCAGTTGCCTTAACATAATTCTTGGTGACTTTGATGACTGTGAGTTCAGGATTCCAACTAAAGGCATATTATCTGTATGAAATTGCACCTTTTTTCCACTTGATGCCATTCCCAAAACCATCACTGACAATACAATAGGCACTAGCTCTAGAAAAGTTTTGTCTCTCAAAATAGCCTGATCATTCCAACCATAAGGCCATTGATAATAAATCCATCTACCCCCAAAATAACATCCACATCCTAGTCCTGCTGAGCCAGCACTATCAGTAAACAACTGAAGAAACCTTGAACTAGTCCATTCCCTTTGGTTTTTCCCTTAAAATCAACCAAGAAACTTAGTCACGTTGTCATATCCTGTTTATCAGCTGAATTGAGTCGAATATAAAAATCTGGATTTGAAATACCTATCATTGTATCAATAAACCTTCTGTTAAAAGCTCGATCACCTCTGACTGCTTTGCTAAGGAAATTTAGCTTTCCTAACAATGATTTTAATGTACGAACTTTGACTTTTTTTCTGACCATGAGGGCTTCTTATAAACCTTTCAGTTCTAGCATATTTTCCCTAGGTATCCTAATACACATTTGATTTGTGTCTATCTCTATACCTAAACAAGAGGCCAATTGGCCTTAACGGTCACCTGAGTAGCATATATCCAATACACAAACTTGTCATGGAGTCTCATATATGCATCTAATTAATTAGGTTTCATACTGGAGTAGAAAAATTATAAATTTGTAATGACAACCACATTTAATTCAAAAAGAACTGTGAAACCTATAATTTTGGTGAAAAACTAAAAGATCTGGTCTACAAAATAATGAATTTAGTTTTCCTTTCAGGTGTGTGGGAGTAAAGAAGATAATTTTTTAACGTTATATGCATTAACAACTATACATCAATTTTGGCCCTGCCCTAGAGTCAAAACCCATACCCCAGGGGACATGAAAATTAAAATTTCAGTAGAGGACTTCCTGGTAAACATAATTATTAGTCGTTTTTTTTATACAGATGTGTGAGAATAGAGAAGAAGATTTTTAAACATTAAATGCATTTACACTTTATTGCCATATTGCCCCCCCCCCTCATGTCCTGAACCCCTGACCCAGGGGCCATGAATTTCACAATTTAGGTAAAGGAGATTGTGGATATCATAACCATGTATTCAGTTTTTTGCCCACATGTGTGGGAGTAGAGAAGAAGATTTTCTTAGATTTAATACATTTTTACTATTTGGCCATATTGGTCCCACCCTAGAGCATGAACACCTAACAAAGGGGTCATGAATTTCACAATTTTAGTAGAGAGTTTCATGGACATCATAATCATGCATTTAGTTTTTAACAAATATATATAGGAGTAGAGAAGAAGATTTTCTAAGATTTAATACCTTTTTACTATTTGGCCATATCGGTCCCACCCTAGAGCCTGAACCCCTGACCGAGGGGTCGTGAATTTCACAATTAAGGTAGAGGGCTTCATGGACATCATTAACATGCATTTAGTTTTTAACAAATATATATGGGAGTAGAGAAGAAGATTTTCTAAGATTTAATATATTTTTACTATTTGGCCATATTGGCCCCACCCTAGAGCCTGAACCCCTGACCCAGGGGTCATGAATTTCACAATTTAGGTAGAGGGCTTCATGGACATCATAATCATGCATTTAGTTTTTAACAAATATATATGAGAGTAGAGAAGAAGATTTTCTAAGATTTAATACATTTTTACTATATGGCCATATTGGCCCCACCCTAGAGCATGAACACCTAACAAAGGGGTCATGAATTTCACAATTTAGGTTGAGGGCTTCATGGACATCATTATCATGCATTTAGTTTTTAACAAATATATATGATAGTAGAGAAGAAGATTTTCTAAGATTTAATACATTTTTACTATTTGGCCATATTGGCCCCACCCTAGAGCCTGAACCTCTGACCCAGGGGTCATGAATTTCACAATTAAGGTTGAGGGCTTCATGGACATCATTATCATGCATTTAGTTTTTAACAAATATATATGATAGTAGAGAAGAAGATTTTCTAAGATTTAATACATTTTTACTATTTAGCCATATTGGCCCCACCCTAGAGCCTGAACCTCTGACCCAGGGGTCATGAATTTCACAATTAAGGTAGAGGGCTTCATGGACATCATAACCATGCATTCAGTTTTTTCCTCACATGTGTGGAAGTAGAGAAGAAGATTTTTAAAAATTTGGCTTTTTTTGCATTTTTTTTTTGGCCCCGCCCGTGGCACCCCAGGGGTGGTAGAGCCATAAATTTCACAATTTAGATTCTTCTTACCATAGAGATGCTTCACACCAAAAATGGTAACGATTGGCCTGGTAGTTTCCAAGAAGAAGTTAAAAATGTAAAATTGTTAACGCACGACGACGGACGAAGACCAATTGCAATAGGTCACCTGAGTGACTCAGGTGACCTAAAAAGTTAAACATGTGACTTGGCCTTGAGTTTTTTCAACTGCTAGAGGAACACCACATTCTGTGCAAATTGGCTGAAATGAACTCATCAAATTGTAGCAATTTCCTGACCCTTTACTTCGTGCAAAAATGAAATCATCTAATAATAAGACAATGTATCTAAACCTGAATTATGACTGTAGTCCACCCTAAAAATGTTGAAAACTTTTCAAAAATGGCACAGGATAATAAACAGCCCATTGGCATTTATCATAGTAATGTGTTCCTTGAAATTTAAAACCGAACAACTCAAAGTCCCCAGGATTAATTGGACGTAACCTAAAAGCATTTTTAATGTCAACTTTGCTCAGTTTTGCACCCTGTCCCAACTCTGCAATCATATCCACAACAGAATCAAAAGATGAATATTTTACTGAACATAATTGAGGATCTATAAATGCATTGAAGCCATTGATACCAAGAGAAGGAGGGATCTGTGATCATTCTCCAGCCTCCACCTGATTTTGGTACTAAACCTATTGGGGAAATGTGCATATTTGGTATTGGTTGATTAGAAAATGGACCCATAACCCGACCCGCATAAACTTTTTTGTTAATCTTTTCTTCTAATTGAGCTTTGTGCATATTTGCTGACACAAGATTTCTAGAAAACCTACTTAGCCTTGGCCCCACATAATTTAATTTAAACCCCTTTGATAAACCCTCAATTAGTTCCTTAGCAGCTTCCCTTACTGGATAGTCTTGTAAAAATCTAGAGATTTTATCAACCCTAATTGGTGAATGCCCCAAGTCCCAAATTCCTGTTACCCGAGAATTGCTGAGCTGGTCTGGTGGTGGAGAGTGATTGAGGTCCAGCTTGTCTAAACCTTTGAGGAGAGCCATATCCTGATTGGCGAGGCAGGCGTTGGCTGAAAGTTGACACATGTCTACGTGGATTGGCCGACATTGGACAATTCAACATAGAATGCTCATTACCACATTTTATACACACATGTGAATATGAAAATAGATTTCTGATGCAAAACCCTTGAAAATTGAACGCATAGCCTAAATTGCTCGTCGTACTGCTTCCATCCCACTGATCTCCCTGTCCCTACTCTAATATCATGCATGTATTTCAACAAATCTTGAGTTTTGTCACTGTGCACAGCAGTAAATATACTCACATAAATTAAAAATGCATCAGTCCACTTTTCAATTGTAACAATTTTAGCTAGACTTTGACCTTGACCAAAGCTGACCATCATTGCCCATGACAAAAACCCTGTCACTTGCACTATCATCAGTGTTAGAATATTTTAGCAATGTAGCCAAATCATTGTATTTGCCCTGAATGATTTTCTGTCTTATTTGTGCATTAACATATGACCCGGCGAAAACTTCACAGAGTTTAATTGGGGCGGAATGCAACCTTCAATACACGCAACTGATGCGAGTGCATTACCTGGGATGGGTGCAGCATCCAAGAAGCCAGGGCCTCCCGGGGCTGTGTCACCATGCAGTGTTACTGGTGCCATCATCTGCGGGACTTCTTCTTCGGAGAGGCTCACTGCCTGTGCGGACGATGATCCCACGTCGCGGGTTTTTTCATTTCTCTTTCTCTTATTCTTCGGCAATTTGTCCCCTCAGCTTGACATATTTTGACCTTTGGCAATATCCCAATTATTTGAGAGAGAGAGAGAGAGAGAGAGAGAGAGAGAGAGAGAGTTGTGCGACGTGCCTGACACAATCAGATTATCTAAAAGTGGATTTCCTGAGTTTTGAATCCACGAAAAGCTTGTCCAATATATCGGGTCGATCAATCTCGACTTTGCCTCGCCGTCTATGAGATCGATCGACCCGATATATTTTGCCTTTTTGGAATATAAAACTAGAGCCGAACTTAATAATTTACATTGCATTTATGGGTAATGCACAGCTTGATATGACTGGCACAAAACGTCGATCGAAACCCAGCAGGCATGTTCACGAAAGTATCTTAAATAGGACTATGGTGTGTCCTAAGTACATCTTAGGATAAATCTTAGCCTTAAGTCTGTTTCTCGACGCTCTCCTAAATTTAGGAAAAGCCATAACTTTGTCCTAACTTTAGGACATCACTTACCTTGTCCTAAGACCATCCTAAGGCTATAAAATAACGTTTTGGGGCTGTTGTGAAGCTTTTTCTTCAGACCGGTAAAATAAAACAATATTTTCTACAGTTCCAGCATTTCCGACAAACATCTAATTCCAAATCCTGGAGGGGGGGGGGGCATAGTCATTTATTCTATTATGTACGTTAATTTTATCAATATAAATTGGAGAGGGACACTGAACACCCCCCCCCCCCCCCCCCCCCCGTGTCCCGGTTGCTACATGCTTGCCTTGTTGCTAACAAATTAAGCAATTTTCCCCGCAAATACTGTCTTTGTTTGACAAATGAAAATTATTGGCTTATTCTTAATATCTACAATGTACACTAAATTAGTTACATTCATTGTTTTGATTACTTTTGGATAAGATTATTCGAATTTCGTTGGCTAAAATGTAGAACATGCCATGCGTGATCATTCGAATTTTTCTCACTTCATTCTGAAAATAATCTTGAAAAAATCGTAATGTTGAATAAACTGTATTTATGAATTTTCTAGATATATTACAACTTATTTCTTATTTACTATCGTGTATTCTATATATAGCAGATTAAAGGGAAATTGGTTGTGCTTCTACATGTAACGTTAAATTCTATGAAAAGCTCATCTTTAATATATGTATAACACATACTTGAATGACAAGATTATCAAATGTTAATTTACACTCAAAGAATGGACACGTGTTGTTTAAATAATTACTTGCTTGTAATCCAAATATTTTCATGAAAAAAAGCAGTAATTTGGATTTCTGGGGGTGCCGTTTATTTTTTTTTTTAGTTTGTGTTTTGTTTTATCTTGTTTGTTTGTTTGTTCTTTTTTGTTTTTGTTTTGCTTGTTTGTTTGGTTTTTTTTTGTAATTTAACTAACTAAGTTGTTCACTGATATATATTTAAGTAAATGTAAATTTTTAAAAATGTATACGTTAAAATTACTAGTTTTAGGCCTATCGTGTTAACTACTGACACGTACAATTTTCTCTGGCAACATGTTTGATGATTTATCCCTGCAAAAGTCTCTTAAATTCGATTTGTATGAATACATGTGAAAAATAAGAATGGTTATAGAAGGTTAGGATATCCTAACTTAAGACGCTCTTAAGTTACCGTCGAGCTACATCTTAAGACCTGCCCTATGTTGATCTTAGGATGTTCCTAATTTTTTTCTTAAGTCATATCTTAGGAACACACTTAGGTCATATCTTAGGAAACTTTCGTTAACACGCCTGCTGGTCAAGAAAATATTCTACTTAAAATCTAATGGTTAGAAACTTGAACAAAACGAATAGCACAAAAGGGTAATTGTACCAATTCTAATATGTATTGCGTAATACTTTAATTTCATGGGGACTCAAATACATTGTTTGTTGTTGTAAGTTACTGGGTTCATGAGAAGGACATTTTAATATATACAATTTATTGATTTACTTTTTATTAAAACTTGAATTGTTTGTATTCCTTTTTAGAAGAAAACTCTGAGGAGTCACTGGGTGAATCTATTGTTTTAAAGAATATATTATATTGTTGACATAACATTCCAAGGAGCTTTTTAAAATTCTGTTTAAATCGCAATACCAATAGATGTTAAACGGTCTGCTTACGTCTGTTAATGAAAATTGCCCGATCTATGAAGCAGTGTTATTTTTATTGGTATAGAACCCAGCCTTTACTTTAGAGGTTTGTATATCCAACCTAGCTACCGAGAAAACACTTGAATACGTATATATACAATGTATGATATTGTGTCCTAAGTAGTTCGTAGGCACAAGATAACCTGAAAAAAATAATGGCTGCTGAAAGTAATCGACTAAAATTGATGGAAGAATCCACGAGAAACATTGATCCTCCAAGCAAGTTTACACCATCAACAATGTTCAGCCCGTCTGATGTCACTCTGGTGGTAGAAGGTTTCAAGCTGCATATACACAAACAGCTGTTAATAGACAACTCTCCAGTGTTTAAGCGGATGCTTGAATCAGATTTCAAAGAAAAACACCAGAAAGAGATACCTCTGCCTGGAAAAAGAATTAAGGACTTTGAAGAATTTCTATGGACTTATATCAACCCGGATATAGACCAATTACAAGTATGTTTACAAGCATATAAGTTACCCTTAATAAATCATTAGAATGCGGATCGGTTCACTATTTTGAGTTTTTATTTTTCACTGAATAAAGCTTACATTAATTGGTGATACTCATTATCACCAATGTATTTCTACCGACCGCCATATTATTTTCAACTTGGATTGATATTCGTATGACTATATATTCGTTTGGGTAAATAAGGTTGAGGCTCCCCAGCATTCAAATCAATAAGAGACATGTTATGCGTGCAGGAGTAGGTATGATCATACTTCTGTTCCTTTTTTCTATGTAGAATTATGAAGGATAACCCTTCATTTCTATCTAGACGAAGTTAACTGTCTTGACATGAAAATTGTACGTGGCTTTCACGCTATTAACATTATTAAAACTATTCATTGGAATAATTCGATCTAGTTTTTTGTTTTTATTTTGAATTCTTAAAAATTTATTTTTCTTTTTAATCTCAAAACTCTTAAATGCAATCTTTTTAATGAAGGAAATACGGATGTGTATGTAGTTTTTGTTTCAATCTCTATCTCGCAAAAATAAGAGGACAAAATATATATGTAGCCAGCAATGTGTATATCATTATTGTTGCTGTAAACAATGCTAAACTGATGTTCATTTTTTTTAAAATTTAGATTTAATAACAAGAGATACAATGTGAGAGTTAAATTGAATCTTGATAAAGATATACACGAAACTCACTTATATCGAGATTGAGTCACATTGCGAATTGCTCAGGATATCATCAATAGTAATTCTTATATGAAATATTTTGCAGACGTATTGGCATTATTTCGTGAATATTATGCAGATTTATTTTACCTTCATTTGTATGACTAATTAATGAAATAAACTGAGAAACAACTTCAACTCTATTGACGGCTTTTTAAATACCTTTTCAAAAATGATATACGTATGTAATTATGAAATGGAGAATATGATACATGTATAAATGTAATAACGTTTTTTCGTAGAGGATAATGTATTTAAAATTCTTCCACTGGCTGACGAATACCAAGCGTCAACGATTATGAATATGTGTGAATCTTTTATCATTCAATCACTTCAACAAGTAACCTCCCGTGGAATTGAACACCCGGACATGCGTACTCTTCTGAAATATGTCTCCTCAAGCGTTGAAAAGTACAACTTATCAGCAGCCTTACCACATGTCGTCCATTTGTGTGCAAAACACAGCTTTGAATCACTGACACAAGTTGCTGAAGAAATTCCTATTTCCAAAGAGATGCTAAGCCAAATATGTATCGAAAGAACTAAGATGACGGACACTTTAACCAAACAAAAAATGGAAAAAGGTTTGTTTCCTAGTTGTACAAAAGTAAATAAATGATTTCAAAAGATTTCGTATTCTGATAACACACTGCGTTAATATATTTCTGTAAACACGTAATACTATGCTTAAAATCGCAGATTCGTTTGTAGGGACTCAAAGGAAAGATTTTATGTACACTTTATGCTAACCAATTTGTGTTTAGTATTTTCATGTACACGGATCATACATATAGAAATAAGCCATTTTTTAAAACAAGTTAAGCAAAATGTCGTGTACAAAGAAATAGAAATATACACATTTTAAAACAATTTTCAGCATTTTTTTCATTCCATAGTTTTGTTAAGTTTTGAATGTTCGTAAATATTTTGCAAGCCTAGATTAGGTACATTATATCCTTTTTCATTTCAAGACGTTTTAAACACACACAACTATACTTAATTGTGTTACAGTTATGTCAATTGAATATTAACCAAAAGTTAGACGTAAAAGTTTTAATAAAAAAAAGTCTTTTAATTTAAACTAAATCCAATTACACACACAATTGTTTAAGTCAAGTAAACATTACATTTATAAATAATTGATAATTGAAAAACAGAATTTTTTTATGAGGGAGATTTCAACACTGTTTTGGAGACCCTGGATTTAAATCTCGGTAAGCACAATGAAGATAGAGGAGGATTCATAAAAAAGTATGAGGATCAACTTGTCAAAGCTTGTAAAGAAAGGAAAATAACTATGAGAAATCTTTTAGAATTCATCATTGCTGGAGAACAATACAATTTGGAAAATTTGTTTTGGGCAGCAATAGAACTTTCAGCTCAGTGTAAGGAATCAATTTATGAATTACGGTATAAAGACGTTTCTAATGATACAAAGGTCAAAATGTTGACTGCAAGATTAAATCATATGTATGTGTTTGGGACCCGCAATGATGCCAATTAAAAGTAATATACTGGTGTGTATATATATATATATATATATATATATATATATATATATATATATATATATATATATATATATATATATATATATATATATATATATATATATATATATATATAGTTTATAGCTAAAAAATCATACTGTAATAAAGTTGATTCAGTTTTGTATATACTGTTATTTGTATTTGTGTTCTTCTTAATTTTTGTTATGAATGGGTCACCGTAAATGAGTGACGAGTGTCGGGTGAGTGAGCTATTTTTAGATCGAGTATTTAAAGTGACCGGTTTGGGTGTAGTGTAGAGGGTCCGATAACGACATCAGCCGGTGCCACTTTTTGCAGTTCCTGATTTAAGAAAAGGGTACCTGCAGCCCAGCCGATGTGAAACATATGTTAAAGAGTTTATTTACTAAAATTTAATGCAAAAAACCGCATCGAAATCGATGCAAAAATAACGGAGTTACGCCTCTTCAAAGTGGCTATTTTTACCTGCTTTGGGAAATCTAATCAAGAGAAAACAGAATTAGGCGATAACGAGGCTTCAACGGAAGTGACGTCACGAGGTCAACACGAGGGAAATTTCCTTACAAAGCTATACAAATTAAATTCGATTTTTCAGCCAAAATGATTGATATAGGTCTGATGTTTTGACGTATCTTGTTATTTTAAGTATTGTAGATCTAGAAATTTGTATCCGTTATTATTTTATTACAATCAGATTTCTTTTTAAAGGATTTAAATTTTTTTTATTCTCGTCGCCTTTTTACCGATGAATACGACACTTAAAACGCTTACATGGGCAAATTTATTTTCATTATTCATTTTTGATTACATAATATTCTTTCACACACGAGTAATCCGAGATAATGACACAGGTAAACAGGTAAACTAACGAAGCCACTGCTCCAGACACACGTGTATCTGGGGTATACATGTATACACACGGTGCACAAGTCTGGTGAACAAAGAGAGGGTTTCACACCTCTAGACTGGTAAATTGATTTGTGTATAATTAGCTACTCAATTGTTAAAAGATAAAACAGAAAAATAAATTAGACTGTGTAAAATCAAGCATTTATCAGCTAAAACATGTGTATAGTCCGTCAATCAGTGATTAAAGAATCATGCATGATACTATTAAATAGTAAAACTAATGTTCGAAGTAATTGCCTTTATTGTTACTTATCTAATCACTTAAATAATGACCAAATTTACAATTCAGCAATTGAAACCTTTTTTATGTGATCAAGTAATTATTTCGGATTTATAATTTCTTTTTAATAAAGTGCAACTTTCTTTCGAGCGCTTTGGTCAGCAATTAAACGCTTTAAAACTCCGTATAGCTTAAATTGTAATACTGACAACGAATCATTATGAAATCTAAATAAACTGGAACATTTTGACAAAGGATGTATATTAATGTAAAATTTAATTCCATTATCGTATTTTTAAAAGAATACGAGACAGACTTAATCATGCAGCCATCTTGGACTTTCGCCTTGATCCGTTTATAATCCCGTGTTTGTTTGTTAAAGAATGCATACTTTTTTGATTGTTATTGAATAATCGGGCGACATCATTTGTAATTTTATGCCTTATACGAGGATTAGACCCCGAATTACCTTTTACGAAATATCATTACGTATTATCAATATTATTAATTAGTTAACATTTTGCAGCCTTTTTCAGATGATAATAGCCTTCAACATGCTGCAATCAATGTACACGATATGGAATCTTATCTTAATCGGGATCTTTTAACTTTAGAGGCTTGGTCTAAGAAATGGGTTTTAAATTTTAATCCTTCAAAAACTAAGGCTGTTTATTTTAGTAATAAACCTAACACAGTAACCCCTACGCTAAAATTTCAAGGATGCGATTTGGAATTCGTACCCACCCATAAACACTTAGGTGTTATATTTTCTGAGGACCTTTCCTGGTCATCTTATATAAATTCTATTATAGCAAATGCTCAAAAGAAATTGGGATTAATTTAAACTTAATAGAAAATCACTGTCACTATTATATACTTCATTTATAAGGCCTCAGTTAGAATATGCATCTGATGTATGGGGCGGTTGTTCTATTAATGATTCAGACAAATTAGAAAAAATACAATTGATTGCAGCAAGAATTGTTACAGGTTTACCTATTTTTGCATCTCGGGAATCTCTTTACTTTGAAACAGGGTGGGAAACGCTTTATAGTAGAAGGAAAATATCCAGGCTAAAAACAATGTATAAAATTGACCGAAACCTTTTACCCAGTTATGTAATGGATATTTTTCCAAATAAGCGTGCTAATGTATCTAACTATTCTACCAGAAATGCACATAATTACATTATACCAAAATGTCGTTTGGAATTGTATAAATCTTCGTTTGTTCCTACTGTTGTTGATGAATGGAATGCGCTTTCAACGGATGTCCGTGGAAGCGACTCTGTTCGCATTTTTAAGGAAAAAATACATGTTTCTGTCAAAAATGAAAATGTACTTACATGTAGAACTAGACCTAATTTTTTTACATATGGGGATAGATTTTTGAATATCATTCACACTAAACTTCGTCACAATTGTGCACTAAATAATGATTTATTTCGATGTAATATTATCAACAGTCCACTCTGTTCGTGTGGTAAGCTCGAAGATACTTACAATGTACCATTATTTTTTCACATGTAATAAATATAAAGATGCTAGAAATGTTCTATTTAATGACGTTTTTCATATTGTAAATCTTAACATTGTCAATACTCATGTTTTACTTTGGGGTGACAGTTCAATAAGTGACAATGAAAACAAGCATTTATTTACATTAGTTTATAATTTTATCAAAAATACTGAAAGATTTAACTGATCTTATAACTACTAGTACACCGTTGTTTATTATATACATGTCAATTGCATTTATGTATACGTCCATTCTATCTACTGACCTTTATTTATGTTGTGTACACATATTTTGTATCATATCTTTGTATTGGGAGAGGGCGGTCTAAGTTATAGAACTTGTGCCCAATCCCAATTGTATTTTGTACAATAAAAATATGTTCAAATCAAATCAGTTAATATAATGTCACTGAGAAATCAATCGAAAGAATGACAATATTAACAAAATGTGTTTCTTATAATAATAGTGCTTTGATTAATTGTCATTTTGCTACATATGGTGTGCATTTATATGTAAAATGTGTTACACATTTGACGAAATTCATGAAGCAAACATTTGTCCGAATTCGGCATTTTTGTTCGTTAAAAACGGGTTAAACTCAAACAACAGTATAATTAGTCATCCAGGGTTGATAAGGAAATAAAACAACAGAAAAAAATGTTCATATATCAATAAAACAATGCAAGAAAACGAACAGTTTTCATACCATATTCCTGTTTCTCATACAGCGGCGTTGACCCCGTGACGTCACAGTTCATCTCGCGCCAAATCGGCTTGATTCAAAACCCGTTCAGGTGTGAAATCGGGTTTTCCCCAATTATCTCGAAAACTACTTATGCGATCGCTGTAAAATTTTCAGGATGATGTTTTTACGCATATATCTCCATTATATCAAAAATTGACCGGCACTGCAGGTACCCTTTAAGAAATGGTGAATATCTCCAGTTAGTATTATACTGAGGAGAAACGGGTAGCCATTGAATTCTGGATTTGTTAGGCGGGCACATGTTTTCCTAGCCGGAAAGGTTGTGTTGTTGCTTGTTTGTTCATTTTGCTGGTAATTTAGTTCTTAGTGCAATTGGTCGTATGCTTATATGTTTATCGGGACTTTATTAGTAACAGTGTGTTATTTTCGGTGCGTAAGGGTGTTTGGTACAAATTCCTGTACTACAGACTGTGGGCGCTAGATGGGAATTTTCCTATGGAAGGTCATGTGGGTAAAAGACGAATGTCATGGACGTATGCTGTGTTGAGCGGGGTGTATTTTCTGTCCTAAAAGTGGTTGTAGACTGGAATCGAGAGACCTGTGAGTCCGGGGTTTGCAGTCAGGATAGCGATACTAGAGGGACAGGCAATTTGACGAGTGCAGGAGCGTCTTGGGTGTGCTTGAAGTGACTGAGATCCTTTTCAGAGAGAGGTTTTAAGTGTTTAAAAGCGACTGTTTTTACAGGCTAATTTTTATATATACCGAGCTGAAATTTAAAGTAATTGTAATATGATTTTTTTTTTAATTATTGAACTTTAACATATTTTTAGTAGTTTTTCAACAAGAGGTTTATTGTTTGAAATAGTTTCTTAACAACATTTTGTGGTTTACTTCCATTTGATATCTGATACAACGTGATTTAATTTTGAATTCAGTTGATAGTATCAGATATTTGTTCATTTGTTTAATTGAAAGTCATTTTCGAATGAGAGTGGCGTGAAAGGGGAGTGGGAATAATGATTTGTTTTGTTTATTGATTGTTTTTTTTTCAAATTAAACTTGTTTATTTTCTTTACAAAGTCTTATTTTTCATTCAGCTGACAAAATCCAAAAGAACTCATTACACATACCTTAAAGTTCAAGGCAGATCAGGCAATCTGGCCTCCTTAATTCTGTAAGCACGGTGCTTGTTAAAAGTCAACACCAACGTTTCTGCAGTTCTCATTACTACTTTTTATAACTCAAAATAAGAAAGTTTTAAGTTGATTAGATACATAACTTGTCCCTTTTTTTGTTTTGTTATGGTAATCAAAACAATGATTAAGTGTTTGAGTGAATTTGAAGTTATAGATTAACATCATTTTGTAATAAATAAATAAAACAAAAAAGAGAAAAAATAAACTGTTAAAATATCTACAGATTTTTGTATTAGTTGCATATGTGGCAAAACCTTTTAATAATATTGGATATCGCACACTAAAAGGGGGAGGGCACATGGCTTCAATGCATACATGTGTGTAGCATTAACCCCCCCCCCCCAAAAAAAAACCAAAACAAAACCCTGATGTTTTTAGAGGAAAATAATTAAAACACAGATAACAACATGGAAAAATGAGAACTAACACCGTCAAACAATTTATTGTTTTATGATTTTGATGACCAATAAATATAAAATAAAAAGAGGAAACTTTGTATTTACATGAAAAAAAAACCCTCAAACAGCTTTGAATTTATTGAAATATTAATATAATAAGTTTGTTTAACATTTTATTAATGCTCAGTGATACTTGTAAGTGCATTAGCCTAGGGAGGACAATTTTGAATTAATGTTTGATAACTTCGGGTTCCCTGCAGGAATGGGGTCGATTACTTTCAAAAGTAATCGATTAAATTACAATTACTTTGGGTTTTAAAAGTATTCGATTACGGGCTAATTACATCCATTTTTAAAAGTAATCGATTACATTAGATTACTTTTCCTCATTGAAATAATGATTACTTGTGATTACTTTTATTTTTTTTTTTTATTTTTTTTTTTTTTTGTGAGTGAATATTTTATTGGCTCAACAATTATGGTACATATATTTTAGAACATTATTCAAAACGTTTCACAATAGAATAAATGATAAATAGCATGGAAACAGATCAATATACGAGTACCTTGGACATGGAGCTAAAATATTAACATGGATCTAAATATACATGCATCTTAGTTTTTAACATGGTAGAAAGCATTAATCAGCAATCTTCAAACAATCAAGACAATCCATATAATACTGAAAGACTACAGTTTATAAGTTAACTGATATTGGCTGCCATAATTCGTAATAAATGAGCATTTGATTCTTTGAACAAAGATAATTTTCTTTCGCATGAAGTTTGTTTCTTAGAAAATTTTTAAAAGCAATGAACTCAATTTGTTTGCCAGGAGATTTTGAATGAATTAAATGTATAAAGCATTTTCCAAGTAAAATACAATAATTTAGTGGAACATTTTTTACTTTGTAGATACCAAATATGACATCTTGCATTGTTAAGTGATTGACATTTTCTATATGTTGTTGCCACCAATATATTAGATCTTTCCAGAAAATTTGTATGCTTTTACATTGGAAATATCTATGATGTATAGTGTCAATTTCATTACAGTTGTCTGTGTTACAGTTCGGACTTGGAATCAATTTCATATTAAAAAGCGACTTGTTAAGGTCTTCCGTTTCCAACGGAAGACCTTCTTGTTATTGCTTTGTTTCTTTTTCACTATTATTAAGGTTTTCCGTTTCCAACGGAAGACCTTCTTGTTATTGCTTTGTTTCTTTTTAAGGTCTTCCGTTTCCAACGGAAGACCTTATAGTGATTGTAAGGTTTTTTATTAAGGTCTTCCGTTTCCAACGGAAGACCTTATAGTGATTGTTAAGTTTTTTCTTTCTTTCTTATTATTAAGGTCTTCCGTTTTTAACGGAAGACCTTATAGTGATTGTAATGTGTCTTTTTATTATTATTATCATTTTTTTCCCCCCGATTTTCTCAGAAATGACTGGATATATTTTCTTGAAATTTTTAGGAACGATAGGAAATAATAAAGTCTAGGAATATTTTTTTATTTTTTTTATTTTTTCAAAATTCATTTCCAGTCGTCCGTTTCCTGTCCCGCAACGAAAAAGCTTTTCACCTCGAGATCTCAAAAACGGTAAAGACTTGAACGACCAAACTTTGTACGATGATAGACCAGTGAATGTAAATGTGTTTAAATTATTTTATTTTGTTTGTCGTAACTTCCGGTCGTCACCGGAAGCACTTCAAAAATAGTTATTTCACGCATTAAATTCATTTTCCATAAATTAAATATATCAGTATAAATCTATACATAAGTTATCTATGCATTGTTAAATCAACAAAAACATTCTACTTCCGGTGAGATATCTCAATCATCTCAGGTAACTTTTTTAAAACACAATTTGTTCCCGCGTGATCTCAGAAACTATAAGTGACCAAGACACGAAACTTTCATGGATGATAGACATTTGATTGAAGATGTGTTTAACCGGTTTCATTTTGTCTTCCGTCACTTCCAGTCCACACCGGAAGAGTTAAAAAAATCGAGCTTTTTATCAGTTTAACTTTTTTCCATTGATATTTTCAGTTAGAAAAATGAAAAATAATGTACAAAAGGCAAGTATACAAAAAATATTTAATACAATTTACATTTAACACTTCCGTTTGCCCGTTTCCTGTCCAAAGACCAAAAAACTTATTTTGACGAGATCTCAAAAACGAAAACGACTTGAACAACCAAACTTTGTGGGATGATAGACCTATGTATGTACAAGTGTTAACACTATTTCGTTTTATCCGGCGTAAATTCCGGTCGTCACAGGAAGTACACCGAATTTTGATTTTTTATAAGTATTTGGTTATTTAGCATTGAAGTAACATTTAAGCTATTGAAATACAAAAGGTCATCTTCACAGGGTAAAAAAAAATCTACTTCCGGTGAGACATCTAAAATATCTTAGGTAGCCTTCTTTTTTAAAAACAAAGTACCCAAAAGATCTCAGAAACTGTTAGAGATCAAGACACAAAACTTATATAGATAATGGACATTGACTGAACATGTGTTAAACGGGTTTCATTTGGTCCTACGTCACTTCCAGCTATTACTCAAAGCGTTCAAACAACTGAATTTTTTTTTTTAACTTTTAATTTTTTTAAACATTTTACTCAATGTGATGAACAGTAACGTACTGTATGTAAATGTACTAAAATATCTACTTTCCATTTCTTTTATCACTTCCTTTTGTTCGTTTCCGTTCCAGAGACAAAAAATTTTTTCAAAGAGATATTATAACAAACAAAAAATGACGTTTTGTCTTTTTGTTTCTATTGCTTGGGGATTCTTTTACAGTATATATATATATCCATTTCTTGTTTACAAGATAAATGGATTTTTTGTACAGATTAATACATGAGGAACGGAAGACCTTTTTGTTGCTATAGCAACAAGAGTCTAGTTCACTATAATTTTTATTGTTTTTTTTTTCTGTCACGTTTTCTCAAAAATGCTTCGGCCAATTTTCATGAAATTTTCAGATCTTATTCATGACAAAATTTGTAAGAAAAGTACACGGGCTTTTTTTGGTCGTCACTTCCGGTACCGAGATATTAAAGATTTTACGTTTTTGCTTGTTCACGATTTTTCTCAAAAAGTATTTACGATAAAACCTTTAAATTTTCAGAGAAAGTAGAGAGTGAACGGCCGCAGTGCCCTTCGCATATCCGAACGCCCGCCGTCACTTCCAGTCGTCACCGGAAGGAAATGAAAAACCTTAATTTTTCAAATTTTTAGATTTGAATTTTATTTATGTTTTTATTCGATAGAGACGCTTAAAACACTTCAGAATATGAAATTCGTGTTAAAATCGATCCAGGCATTCCCGAGATTTTGAGTTCAAAAGTTATGAAGCGAGAGTCCGCGTAGCTCAGTCGTTAGAGTGTTGGACTTGTGCCCAGGCGACCCGGGTTCCATCCTTTTTAAAGTACATAAGAACTAAGCACAGGTAACATGCAGTAAATTGGATAGAGGCTAAATGTACATTGGCGTCCAAAAATTATACATGTATTTATTTCAAGTTACGGGATATTTGAAATTCATTGTTTAATGATTGTCTTCTTACTGATTGGAAGTCAACGCTAAAAAGTCATTTTTATTAAAGATGGTGTACTTTTTCCTTTTTTGTGCATGTCTATATACTGATACAAATCTATTGCCTGTCTGTGATTAAGAAAAACCTCCGAAGTTTATACTCGTAACTATACAAACGAACGGGTGACTGCGACAAGATTTGAAAACTGACCACCCGTTTATGAGTGTTTGAGCCTAAAAATAAACAGATGTAAAAAAAAAAAAATCAATAGTTACATCTTTCAAACAACGCTTATACATTGTTTTTAACATATGTATTTTATTTAATACCACATATTGCATTAGAGTTCACTGGGTCGCTTTGCCGGCATCAAAGAAATGCCGCCATCTTAATGACTGTATGCACACAACATTTAGCAATGCACCAACGTTATTCAACATGGCTTTAAAAGGAGGACTGATTAGTATTTGTTCACATATATAGATACACGCTTGCATGTATGCATGCGTTTATTGACATACGTTGCTGATATACTGATTCCCTAAACACTACAAACTCTCTCTCTCTCTCTCTCTCTCTCTCTCTCTCTCTCGCTCTCTCTCTCTCTCTCTCTCTCTCTCTCTCTCTAAAGTACATAAGAACTAAGTACAGGTAACATGCAGTAAATTGGATAGAGGCTAAATGTACATTGGCGTCCAAAAATTATACATGTATTTATATTTCAAGTTACGGGATAATGTCTATGGAATCAAATAATTTGAAATTCATTGTTTAATTATTGTCTTCTTACTGATTGGGAGTCAACGCTAAAAAGTCATTTTTATTAAAGATGGTGTACTTTTTCCTTTTTTGTGCATGTCTATATACTGATACTGTCTGGGATTAAGAAAAACCTCCGAAGTTTATACTCGTAACTATACAAACGAACGGGTGACTGCGACAAGATTTGAAAACTGACCACCCGTTTATGAGTGTTTGAGCCTGAAAATAAACAGATGTAAAAAAAAAATCAATAGTTACATCTTTCAAACAACGCTTATACATTGTTTTTAACATATGTATTTTATTTAATACCACATATTGCAATATGTGATATTTAGAATTTAATATTCTACGATTAATATAGAAGTCACCAACCGAGCTCCCCCCCCCTCCAAATTCATAAAATCATTTAGTTTTTCTGGCCCGATTTTACTTGATCTTTGATCTCGGGCCTTTCATTTCAACTAAGTACCATTCTTGATTACTGTACTAATTACCAGACCAATTCGTTCATTATTAACAGAGTTATGAAGCTTTTGGCATTTGAGTTTTAGTTGTTGTGTTTGACATGTACTGTAAAAAAAATTTGTAACTCCCAAGCCCTTCACTCAATCCTAATGAAAATTCGTGAAAATGAACCTCTGACCCCATTCTTATTGTCTGTCAAATATGCAGTGGATTGAACAATTAAGACGAAATTCCTGAGATTAAACGGCGCTTGTTGCCTATATGTGGAAATTAAATTTACACACTGTACACGCACCGACCCCCCCCCCCCCCCCTTTCCTATTCACAAAATCATTTAGTTTTTCTGGCCTTATTTTACTGGATCTTTCATCTTGAGTTTTTATTTTCAACCTAATTCAATTCTAGATTACTGTACTAATGACCAGACATATTCGTTCATTTTTAAGAGAGTTATACATTTTTGGGCATTTGAGTTTCGATTGGCGTGCTTGACATGACTGTAGAAAAAAACCTTGGACCCCATTCTTATTGTCTGCCAAATATGCAGCGGATTGAACAATTAAGAAGAAATTCCTGAGATCAAACAGCGAGTATAGCCTGTACGGAGACTTAAAATTTACAAAGTACAAGGGATGTAAGCAGCCGCGTTATATTTCTGTTGCATGTATACTACTACTTATGAATGTTAGAACTGTGGAAATTACTGTCATCAAATTTTTACCGAATACATTTACGTGTTACTGATTTCGTTATTTCTACATTAATTTTATAAAGATTTTATCAATCCTGCTGAAATAGAACAGTCAAACATAATAGTAAACGACACGAAAAAAAAATCTCAACACTGAAATACATGGGTAAAATGCATCAGTCATTGTTTTAGGACTTCCCCTAATTGTTGTTAACCGAATCCGAGATCCACACCTCAAAATTCTATTTTCGATTTATTTAAGACGAAAATCAAGCTCGGGTCTTTTCACCCCCCTCCAGACACAAACACGCATCAATATTTCAAATGACCTGGCACTGTTACCAAACCTGAATAGTCAGACATCTTACACGTTGTTTTTCATCTCATACAAAACCTCAGCTCCTCTCCCCGGCGGAAACGCTCCAAATTCAAAGACAAATTCGGCAATTATTTGCGTCAGCCATGTTTTGAGACACCTGCAAAGTCTGTGTGTTCTAATTTCGCCGGAGCCAAGATTTGTTCTTTCTCTCTATTTATTTCTCTCCTTTTTATTTAATTTTCTAAGTAAAATATTCAACATAAAAGGGTTGTTGGACTGTAGTACAAGTCAAAAAACACTCTTCAATTAAGATTTAGACAAAAACAGTCTTTTATTATTAGGGTCTTCCGTCTTCAGCGGAAGACCCTTCTATTCTAATTGTTATTAGGGTCTTCCGTTTACAAAGGAAGGCCCTCTTTTTCTCTTCGGTTTCTTTTTATTACAGGTCATTAGACCTGTTATTAGGTCAAAAGACCTCTTATTAAATATGAAATAAAATGGGGCTGGTCCTTTAAATTAGGGATCCAACAGGGTGTATAATCCTTCATCAATCGCTCTTTTAGATCACATCTGCATTTCTTGATATGTTTCGTTGATGAAGATAAAAGGCAAGGTCAATTCCTCTTCTAAAAATCGGACGGAAGACCTCCTCGTTGCTCGCAACGAGATCGTGTCTAGTTATGTACTATGATTCTGTGTAATATTTTGAGCTGAAGAGGTGCGTTAGTTTGTGTGCAACACTGAAAAGGTAAATTAAATATCTTTTTATAATCAGAGACTGGAATTTCTACTTCAAATATTTCTGACCATTTTTGGATACAGAGAATAATTTCCTTACAACTGTTAATTAAAATCCAATATGCATCTTTACATTTTAATTCACTTAATGGTATAAGTTTTCCTTGAACAGACAAGGAGTGCATTATATTCCCTTCGCTATGGGGAGGATGTGTTTTGTCTTTGACATGTTTTTTTCAAGTTATTTGGGATAGAGGAAAGAAGACTGTTGTATTGAAGAAAAGAGGGTTTAAATTTAAATTTTTCGTAAAACTCATCTAAGGTTAAGAAAGAACCATCATTGTTAATAATATCTTTTAAAAACATTATACCATTTTTATACAATTCAGAAAAAAAGATTGATTTACTGTAGAATCATTTAATTTCGTAGGGGCCAATTTTCGTGGATTGTGGATTTTTTGCTTATTTGTGGGGATGTAATTTCGTGGATGTGTCAGTTTTCAGTTTGAGTAGGTAAACTAAATCTTTAATAATTAGTTTTCGTTGAGGATGTAGATTCGTGGACAAGAGGTACCCACGAATACCGCAAAAATTGAGCCACCACGAATTCTAATGATTCCACAGTATTGTCGATGCATATAAAATTGTTAATCCACAAGCATTCTGTAAAAATGGGTGGGTTTATGCTGATTTCATTCATACAATTTCTAAATATTTTCCATGAAGTAATTATATTATAATAAAAGGTAGGTAACTTTGCCGGAAAACTTGGCAGGCTACATCTTGTTAAGAGAAGATCAGTAATTTCTATTTTACTAATAAAAGCATTTATTAATTTTTTCCATTTTGCATCACTCTCACTAAAAATCTTTTGATCCAATTTATTTGAAGTGATTTAACTTGAATTTCAAAATTTGGAGCTTTTAGTCCACCATCAGCTAACTTTTGACAGCTAATAGTATATTTTATTTTAGGGATCTCCGAATTCCATATAAATTTATTTATTTCTTTTTGTACTACATTAATTATGTTTTCTGGTATTGTAATGACAGAGGCTAGGAATACAAGTTTTGACAACGCTAATGTTTTCACGATTAAAATTTTCCCTAAAAGTAATAGATTACGCATTTTCCAGAGATTGAGGGTTACTTTTAAATCCTCTAATTTGGTTTTTAAATTTTTGTCGACAGTACTAGTGTTATTTTCATTTTCACTATTGAACCAAACACCTAAGGAGAAAAATTCCCCTCTGGACCATTTTACTGGCAGAGTGCCTGGTTTATAATTTCTTTTTGATCTTATCCAGATTGCTTCTGTTTTATTCAAATTTATTTTTAGTCCAGATAATTTATAAAACCTTTGCATAATGTTGAGAACTTCATAACCTGACTCTTCATCACTAAGAAAACAAGTTGTATCATCAACAAGTTGACTGATTTTAAATTCAGTTTCACCTATTTTGATACCTCTTATGTTTTTATTTTGCATTTGTCTTATTGCTATTGCTAAAATTTCTACACATAATACGAATAAGTATGGTGATAGAGGGCAGCCTTGTCTTACTCCTCTACTTAAATCGAAAGAATTTGAGGTGTATATATCCATCATTAATTATACAGCCAGAAATATCAGTATATAAAATTTTGACCCATGACTTAAAACTATTTGCAAACCCAAATATACTAAGAACTTTTTCTAAGTAATACCACTCAACTGTATCAAAAGCTTTTTCAAAGTCTACTAGTAAAATCAAGCCTGGGATATTTTTCAAATTTGTATATGCGATAACATCTTCGCTAGCCAAGGGTTTTCGGTCCACTTTGCTCCCCATAAACCCTTGGCGGATTTCATTGCGAAAACTCGGTGATGTGGTGGCGCTATCTAGCGAGCAACTTGAGTTGCGCCCCTTGCATATTTACATTTTAATCGAATTAAACAACGTGTTATATACACACTACGGCTTAATACAACTTGAAAACATGTTAACTACCGAATATCGGAACATAATTAAGGTTGCTATTTAATACGAATTAAGTTATAAACTAGGGAAAGCATGGAATGTTTTATTCATAGTGTTATGTATGGACCTGTACCAGGAGTGAAAAAGTCGCGATTTATATCAAAGCTTTCATGTCATTAAACCAGGTATCGTTGTCGTACAGAAATAAAATAAAATAAATCTCATTAAACCTTTTTAAAAAAGCAATAACTATAAGCAGGAACGTATATACTAACGGGATGGGCAGCTTCTACATTCGCCATATTTACTTCCCATGCTATCACGCGAGCCTTGACAAATGTGTAGAACTATGTTCAATCCCAGTAAAATATATAGGTTTTTTAAGCGATCTGGTTAGACCATCGTTGGCGAGGCACTGTAGTCGAGAACTTGTGTCTCAATTTGTTAAAAGCACCGAATGATTTACCAAAGATCACACCTGTGTTTTCTTTTAAAGTTTATATTTACAAGCACTGCGATTGGATCAGCTACTCGCAGCTGCAGCCAATCATAAAACGGAGCTCGTCACCGAGTTTTCGCAATGAAATCCGCCAAGGGTTTTAAGGGGAGCAAAGTGGACCGAAAACCCTTGGCTAGCGAAGATGATGCGATAAGGTCTGAAATAGTTCTGATATTTTCACCAATAAACCTTTCTTTTATAAAACCTGTTTGATCAGGATCAATTAATTTTGGTAAACTGTCAATGATTCTGTTAGCTAACACCTTTGCTATTACTTAGTGATTACTTTTATTACATTATTTGTTTTTCAGTTTTTTCATCGTTTAAATGTTTCATTTAAAAAAAAACCCAGTGCATTTTTTGACAGGACTCTTCATTCTGGTATCAATGTAATTTGTTGCATTATTTACAAGCCTTTTCATTGCATTTTATTATCATTAACATTTGAAATGTAGAGTCATTTATCCTGCATCTATCTGGTCTGAAGATCTTTCCAGCAATACTAAAAAGTCGTTCCACTTCCTTGCGTTGGTTAAAGTTTTCGAGACAAAGCCAAAGTTCTTGGTTGGGGCAAGTCCACGGGTTGCATTTAACAATGATGAGAGGTGTGTAGTTCCTTCTGCGCTCGCCCCAACGGTCACACCGTAAAACATATTATAACCAACAAGAGGCCCAGGGGCCACATCGCTCACCTGAGCAACAATTGCCTTAATTCTGATCAAATTAGCATTACAGTATCAAAATATCTTGACAACTAAGTACAATAGATCTTGCTAAAAAAATTGAAAATTTGCCAATTTGTATCCACCTCTTTTTTTGGTAAATACCAAGCCCTTTTTGTTGTTGTACCTGTAAGAGGAGTTTTCTCTATTCCTATATACCCCCCCCCCCATTTCGTGGGCCCACTTTTCTCTAGGGAATCATGGTTTCATCCAACTTAAATCTGCATAACCTGTGCTTTCACACTAAGTACTGAGTTTTGGACCGAAAACTTTCTCAGAATATTTTTAAAGATTTTCTCTATATATTCCTTTGTAAAAATTCAATCCGCCATCACGGCCCCGCCCTATCACTAGGGACTGTGATTTTGCAAATTTGAATTTACACTATCCGAGGATGCCTCTACACAAGTTTAAGCTTTTCTGGCCTTATAGTCTTATATAATCTAGATTTTCTCTATATATTCCTATGTAATAATTCATACCCCATTGTGACCTTACCATACCCCTGGACTTTTATTTAAACAAACTTGAATCTATACGATCTGGGGATGCTTCCACTCAAATTTGGGCTTTCCTGGCCTAATAGTTTTGAGAAGAAGATTTTTAAAGATTTTCTCTATATATAAAAATTTATCCCCCATTGTGGCCCCGCCCTACCCCCAGGGACCATGATTTAAACAAACATGAATCTTCATTATCTGAGGATGGTTACACGCCAATTCGAGCTTTCTTGGCCTAATAGTTTTTAAAAGAATTTTTAAAAAAGATTTTCTTTATATATTCATGAATAAAAATTTATCCCCTAATTGTGGCCCCACCCTACCCCCGGGGACCATGATTTGAACAAACTTGAATCTACACTATCTGAGAATGCTTCCACTCAAATTTGAGCTTTCCTGACCTTATAGTTTTTGAGGAGAAGCTTTTTAAAGATTTTCTCAATATATTCCTAAGTAAAAATCCGTTCCCCCATTGTGGCCCTTCCCTACCCCCGGGGACCATGATTTGAACAAACTTGAATCTACAATACCTGAGGATGCCTCCACACAAGTTTAATTACAAGTTGCTGTCCTTTAAAAAAGGACTACAATACGTGGACCATTTGTATGTGTTTCCAACGAAAAAGTGAAAGCCTTAAGATTATCAGAGATTCCACCGACTCTAGCCCTCTGCTTTTAACCACTGAATGTGTACATTGTATAACATATACATGTATGTATAGCCCTAACTTTTTATCTCGGAATTTAAAGGATTCATACTTCTTAAATAATTATGATCTATCTATGAATGAAGTTTGCATGTACAGTATCATGCATTCGGTGAATTCTACTATTTGCGCACACATTACGATTCGCACTACTTTGTTAACTATGCAGTGACAGCTTTGTGTAAATTAAAAATTTCATATTCATATGATGCATTTTGCTTGAGATTTAAACCTTTATACAGTGACATAATAATTCAATCATACTTAAATGCTTAAAAAATTTAATCGGGAAGTTCTCTAGCCTCGCCTACTGTAAAAGTAAAGTTAAGTTACTTGTGTATTCGGAAAACAACAAAACATTGCAAATTATGCTATTTGATGCACGTTGTAGTTTCGGCATAACATTAACTTATTTCATAATACTGAGTTCATATCACATGCCAATCATTTTTTAAAAGGAATACTTTGTTTCTGTACTGTTTACCGACAACTTTACAATTACAGCTCCTTTGAACTTATGTGTGCATATGGCACGGAATCCCGATCCCGATTCAGATAAACGTGTGCTAGCCTGGTTTCCTGAGCTATCCATTACGCACAGGAACCAGGCTAGCTCATGTGCAAGCTAAATTTTCCCCATAGCATCCGGTTTAACCTCGCTTATATATTTTCTGCGTGGACCTTAGGGTCCACGCAATAAGCTTTTCAGGCCGAATAACCGAATTCAGGCCGAATAGTTTTTGAGAAGAAGATTTTTGAAAAAAATATTAACAAATTTTCAATAATTTTCAATTATCTCCCCTTTAAAGAGGGCGTGGCCCTTATTTGAACAAACTTGAATCCCCTTCACCTAGTGGTGCTTTGTGCTAAATTGGTTGAAATCTGCCCAGTGGTTCTTGAGAAGAAGATGAAAATGTGAAAAGTTTACAACAACGACGACGACGACAACGACAGACAACGGACAAATTGTGATCAGAAAAGCTCACTTGAGCCTTTGGCTCAGGTGAGCTAAATATGAAGTCTTTCGCAGTAACGGAAGGCCTTAATATAGCACAGTCGAAGCGTCTTGATGACAAAGACTACTTTCATTTTCATAACATAAACATGGCTTCTGAACGTAAACGACAAAAGTTAGAGGAAGAATCCGATGTACAAAGTAAGAAGAAACCGTCAGCGTTGTTTCTTCCCACTGATGTGATTCTTGAAGTGGAAGGTATAAAGCTGTACGTCCGTAAACAGGTATTAGCGGACAATTCTCCAGTGTTTAAGCGGATGCTTGAATCGGATTTTAAGGAAAAACATCAAATAGAGATCCCACTGCCTGAAAAGAAATGCGAGGACGTCGAATTATTTCTGCGCACTTTTTATCATCCTGACATCTTATGTCCGATATCAAGTAAGCGATTTTTTTTTTATTAAACATAAGTGTTTGACCTTTATATATCAAACAAAAACCATCTGAACAACCCATACAATGCAAGAAGGGCCGGGTGAGCTCAGACATGGACCAAAAGGTCCAGAAGGGGAGGGGTTCAAAACACATGTTTCATACAATAAGCTTGTTTGTTATCACAGGTGCTTGGGTCTTGATGTATACATATGGTAATGTGATACCTAATATACATGTGTACTTATAGGCATGTTGTAGGTACAGTATTATACATTTGTATATATCAAGTCCCAAGCACCTGTGTCTTTTATAAATAATAATACAGGCACGTAGCATCAGGGGGGGGGGGGGGGGGCTGCCCCCCCCCCCCCCCCACTTTTTCACGCAGCAACTAATTTTTTTAATTTACATATAAAAAATTGAATTATCATGGAGTTGGCCCTGCCACTTTTTTGGGAGCATGTTAAAAAAATGATATGAAAAGAAGGAAATTAGGAGGGAAATTGAAGTTATATTGAAGTTGTAGATATACTACGAAATTCAAACAATTGCTAAAGAATAACATATTTGATCAATCTTTTAAACTAGTACATGTATATCTTGTGTTTACTGCTCATTTTACATCACAACAAATTATTGCCAAACATGAAGTTAGTGCGTACAAGATACAGAATTCAACATTGATACCAGTAATGTCACTGCACGTAAAGTAATTCTTGTTTTCCTCCATAATGGTAAACTTTTTCGACTTCTTACATAAAGAGTGTAATTTCTATAATTTGGCATATATACATGAATTGTCAATAGGGAGAGCTTCACTCAAAAGGTCAAAAGTTCATTTACATTTCTGGCTGATTTAAACTTTTGTCAGTGATAAATCTTTCAATAAACTGATTATCATTCTGATCTTCAATTGTTTTTTTTTGGTTAATCATTAATTTGAGAAAATGCCATTGCATTACAATCAAAATATCAATGTCATATATTGAACTCTGGACCTTATGTTAAAAGTAATTACGAATTGTCTATTTGTTTTATAAAATCTAAGTGTGCATTGTTGATCAATCAATATCTGATTTTATTAGATATAGATACAAGTGCTGAGTATCATTGTTATTTGATGGGGGTTAATGTTAGTTGCACATACAAAAAAATTCAAGGTGACATGAGTTATAATAGATGTTCCTAACGTCTGTCTACATCTTAATGCAATGTACTTTAATGTACTTGCTCATTGTTGTATCATTTTTAATTGACAAATATTCTCTTGTTATACATGTAATTAATGATAATAAGTTACACAAGACTGCTTGTGGCAAAATATTTTAATATAACAATTATTAAAAGACTTGCACAGAATGCACAGACTTTTAGATTATTTTTTTTTTTGGTCTAAAATTATCTAAGCTCTCTTATTCACATAATTTGAGAATAAGTTCTTTATCATTTAATTAAGCAGTTGATAACTCAAAATGAGGCATTTATTGTCTTTTAAGTTTAATATAAGTATCTGTATTTTCATTCTCAAGTTCCACAACTGTTCAAAATTATATACTTACCTCTTTTTAACTGACCAGTGCATGTTTATAACTTATTCAGTTGCCAACTTGCATAATATGTGGAAATGTTTTAGTTCATTATGGTCACTGCTAGTATTTATGTACAAAATCCCAAAGATAAAAATAGGAAAATATTTAGATTTTAATTTTGTGCAATTTATATAAAGAAATCACTATATTCAAATGCTAAATTGCAAAGAATTAAGTAAACCATAAAACTTCTAAATATGTGTATACTATTACTATGCTTAAAACATACCCGAATCTCCTCTTTCATTTAAGTTTTAGTTAAATTGTCCTTGCTTAGCACTTTGATAGTGACAGACATAAGTTGAAGAAAATAATTAAATCCTACTTTAAATGCATTGTTTTCACATTTTCATCTCCTCCAGAACCATTGGGCAGATTTCAACCAAACTTGGCACAAAGTGTCCTTGGATAAAATGCTTTCAAGTTTGTTTAAGTTAAGGGCCAGGTCCCCTTTAAAGGGGAGAAAATTTATAATTATTCAAAATTTGTTGGTAATTTAAGAAATATTCTTCTCAGAAACCAATTGGACGGAAAAGCTGTTTAAATTATGATCCACAGAGGTAGGGTGGAACTAGCATTGGTCGATACTTTTTGTTGGAGTTATGGGACTTTGACCACAATAATGATGTAACAGAGACACTTATTGCCTCTGCTGGGGTTTGAACCCGGGTCCTCTGGCACGCCAGTCCAGCACTCTACCGATCGAGCTAAAGGGTTAACCCTCTAGCCAGAGCTAGCATATACTTGACTCTACCACAATGACTCCATTTTATCCAAAAATTGACCTTGTAAGCGCTCTCATGCCTACAAATTTTGACGGATTTTCATAAAATTTATACCAAATGTTAATACCAATATTACCTTGGTCAAGTTCGAAAATCAGCATTGGTCGATACTTTTTGTTGGAGTTATGGGACTTTGACCACAATAATGAATCCGCTTTATCCAAAAATTGACCTTGTAAACGCTCTCATGCCTACAAATTTTGACAAATTTTCATTTGATTTATACCAAATGTTTATACCACTATTACCTTGGTCAAGTTCGAAAATCAGCATTGGTCGATACTTTTTGTTGGAGTTATGGGACTTTGACCACAATAATGACTCCGTTTTATCCAAAAATTGACCTTGTAAGCACTCTCATGCCTACAAATTTTGACGGATTTTCATTAAATTTATACCTAATGTTTATACTACTATTACCTTGGTCAAGTCGAAAATCAGCATTGGTCGATACTTTTTGTTGGAGTTATGGGACTTTGACCATAATAATGACTCCGTTTTATCCAAAAATTGACCTTGTAAGCGCTCTCATGCCTACAAATTTTGACGGATTTTCATTAAATTTATACCTAATGTTTATACTACTAATACTTTGGTCAAGTTCGTAAATCAGCATTGGTCGATACTTTTTGTTGGAGTTATGGGACTTTGACCACAATAATGACTCCGTTTTATCCAAAAATTGACCTTGTAAGCGCTCTCATGCCTACAAATTTTGACGGATTTACATGAAATTTATACCAAATGTTTATACCACTAATACCTTGGTCAAGTTCTTAAATCAGCCTTTGTCGATACTGCTTGACCGGCGGGGGACCCAGGAATTCTTTTCTTGTTTATTATTAAAAGGGCATGGCGCTAATAAAATGGGGTATGGCGCCGCGCCACGCCACGCTAGTTTGCTTTAGATTTAACACTAATATTGAAATAATCTTTAAAAATCTTCCTCTAAAAAACCAACTGGTCATAAAAGCTGTAACTTGTGTGGAAGCATCCTATTGTAGTGTTAATTCAAGTATGTTCAATTCATGATCTGCGTGAGTATAATGAGGCCAGAATGGGGTGAGGTTATTTTTTTTATTCACAAAAACTTAAATGTTATGATTTATGGTATAACTTATAAATAAGCATCTTTGCATTTCTTGATTTTCAGTTGTTTGACTGTGTCCCTTGGGTATTTCTTGAGCCACACAATATATGTAGGTTCAAAGTTTGATGAAGGGTTATGTTTACATGCATAGTTCTTCTTGATCCTCTTGAGAACTGCAATACTCAAGATGCTCAATAATTAATTTGACTATCCAGTTTCAATCACCCAGTTTCAAAAGAGCCTAAATCAGCATATGATTAAGTAGATGAAATTTTGAAAATCTTTTTATACACATTCTATATTACTATATTACTATACATTTTCATACATTATGACTATGCCACTTTGAAGCTGATTTTATCATGGCTGTATACGAATATTTGCATGCTTTAAACGATAAAATATATTACTCTGTTTTTCATGCAACACTTATTTTCTGCCGTAATACTTACGATAAAAAGGTCGATCGATTGACAGTCGATAGGTTGATTGGTCTTTGTCAACCTGTCAACCCCTCGCCCCGTCAACCTGAATTGATAAATAAAGACCTTAAATTATACGTTAATTTTACTCCATATTTTGACTACCCAATATTATGATGAATATTGTAAATAATGTACAGAACAAACAAATTTACTCATTATCGTTTCGAGGGAACTATATTTTGTCTTATACTTAGCTTGACCCAAACTTTCATATTTTTGTTTAAAGATCATGCATATGGTCCACGTATTGCAGTCCTTTTTAAAGGTTAGGAACTTTATATTTTACAGAAGACACAGTACTATCTATTCTACCACTGGCCGAAGAATACCAAGTGTTAAAGGTTAAAGAGAGGTGCGAAAAATGTATGGTCCAAACACTTCAGTTAGTCAACCAGCAGGGAATGCACAGGGCTAATGCCAAAGCTGTTCTGAATTATGTTGCAAGTGCAGAGTTATATAATCTTTCAACAGCTTTGCCACTAGCCATACAAATATGTGCAAAGTATGACGAAAAATCGCTGAAGCAAGCCGGCATCGATACACTGGTTTCTGAAAAGATGTTGATGACGATAACCAAGGAAAGAAATAAATTGCTGGAGACCTTGACGATCACAAGGATACAACAGGGTACGTATAGTGTAACTAAACTGCACATTTATATAGCTTATGGTTTTTTTTTTTTACTTTTTTATCAAGTACTGATAGCGAAATTAAAAAAAATGTAATGAATACTTTTATTCATAGGGTTATATGCATCGGTTGTTGAAAACTTTCATGTACTTAGTGGAATGATGAGAGAGGAGAGAAAATCATTAATGACGGAATACGAAGAAAAACTAACCAGGGCATGTGAAAAATCAAAAGCAATAAATGCTAGCAGTCTTTTTGGGCTTATCATAGCTGCAGACCAGTTGAATCTGAAACAACTCCTGCCAGCTGCCATAACACTAGCGTCTAGGTGTTGCTTCGATGATTTGAAAAACACCCCAGAATACGACGAAATATCAGATTGTATAAAACTTAGAATAAGCGAAGAAAGAATATCCCATGTTGAACGTTACGGAAACATGAGAGATGTTCAAATAAAAACATAGCAGTGCAATTTTTTCCCCTGAGACTTTCAGTTAGAAGAAGTACCTGTTGAGTTTATTGTGGATAATGTTACTGAAGAATGTGTCATTGTGTGAGATTACCGCCATCATGCGTCATGTACCTGTTAAATTATTCACAATCCATCAGAAGGATGTCAAATTCATTTTTTTAGTGTTAATGTTACACTGCTTTAGTAATCCATTTCTAAAGATCAACCAAACTTTGAGTGTCAGCCGCGGTCATACAGAGCTCACAATGCTTCGTTATGTAAACAATATTTATGCCATGTGTATGTTTACATTGGATGAATATAACTGTAAAAATTCTTTTTCAAGCTTATTTTTTCTATATGCTAATTAGTTTTGAACAGAAAGAGTTCCTAGAGCTTGTCACATTGATTTTAAGTCTTAACCCAGAATTTTCTTGTTAACATTCGAAATTTAAATAGAAACAAAACCTGAGCTTTGTTTACAGAACAAACGATTGTGAGCTCTTTATCTCGATTGTAACTCAACGATTGACACTTAAATTTTATTTCAGTATTTTAAATGCTTTCCCGAAACATTGTACGCATTTAAAACGTAAACCAATTTTGACCAAAATCGTCACCATGCCCATTTAACGCACTATAGCTCAAATTTAAATTCCCAACACAAAAAATAATATTGATAAGCATGTTTATGGATTTTACGAAAATTATTTAAAGAAGATTCTAATTTTCTTTATTAAGCGAAAGCTTCCTTCGGATTTGTTGGTAATATTCCACCATATTTTACCAGTTTACTGTCATCTGTTGGTTACTTTTTACATACAGTTTGTTTTATCATCTTTGATTTGAACATATTTTATTATGCAATAATATATTAACGTAAATGGATTAGGCAACAGGCAATGCCTATGTAAGCCTTCTCCATATGTCATCTTTAATGAATACAAAATGTAGTTATAACATGACGAACTTACTAACAATAAAGATTATCATAAGTAATAAATGTATAACGGTTATTCACTTTTTGGTTTTACATATTAAACTACATATAAACTGTATATTAAACGAGACTACAACTTTTCTTTCAATGATTTAACTGATGTAGAATGTGAAGAATACAGCACCACGAAGTAGAGATAAAAAATGTTTGGTTATAACTTGGGCATTCCCTCGTTTGTTGACTACTGGTATACATTATTGTGAATGGGTATTGTCTTATGTGATATATATTTTCTATTGGGTCTCCAGGCAATGCCATTTATTAAAAATAATACTTCTATATACTGATTTGTACTGCATGCATTTTTGTGGAGATACTTAACAACTGAAATAGGTGCACATTGTGTTCAAAGTTTATCTGACAGCAGATGTTTTTTACTGCTGTTCAATTTTTTTTATTATCCTAACTATGTTTTTATGAAGTTGATAATCTCGTGAGTTTACATATTTTATGATATACAATATGATATGTTCAAAAAATGTATTTTTCTTCTCATCTTCATGCTGACTTTTTTGTTCGTTTTTATATATCTGGCCCCAGGATAATGAAGCTGCTAATAATTAAGTCATAATTTGTTCACGACAGTGAAGCTTTATTATGTCATGCATGCAAAATTGCATAATAAGATTGCAACCCTATCGTGTTTCATATTCATGAGAAACCTGCATTGTGAAAACAGGAACTAGGAAAGTAGTCATTGTCAAAGCATGAGCTGTGGAAATTTTAACATTTTTTAACTTAAGAAATGTAAATGTACAAAATCATAAGCGGTTAATATAAACAGATATGATTTCTGATAATGATCTGTTCATGTTTATTGATAAATCTAAATAATGCATTACTTTTTTGATGGTTCCAAACAGAATTTGTCACAAAAGGTCATAATTTCAGAATTAGGAGCAGGGGTAATTCCTATTGTAGTATCTCTCTTAAAGGGGCATGGTCTCGATTTTGGTCGTATTTAATTTTTCTGTTTTTATTATTTACAATGCTTAAGGAATGCATTTCTAATGATCAAATAAAATCTGAGAGTCAATCGTAGAGTTATAAGCAGGATACGGGGCTCACAATTTTTTGTCATGTTAACAAGGCTCGTGCCTTTTTTTGTTTTCATATTTTTAATACACCAATAAAAATCCTTTTTAAGCTGATTTGTCTATCTTTTTATTCATTGTAAGCCTAAATAAACAGTTCCTAATGTTAAACACAATCATTTTATGTCTAAAACTGGAATTTTCACTTCAACATTTAAAATGTAAACAACCGCTTTGTTTACATAGCAAAGAGTTTCAAGCTCTGTAAATCGCTTATAAATAGGTTTAAACGCTGTTATTTCATGCAATTAAGCATATTTTTCGGGGTAAGAACTATAACTCTAGTAATGTTAATTCAAGGGAAATAACTCCACATTTCCTGGGTTTAGAGCGTGCGCGTTAAGCTCTTCCTTTTATATTCAACTGTTCCCTGAGTCGGTCACAAAAAATCCACAAGAAAATTATCAAGTTTTGTCTCTTAAATCGACGAAATTTATTACTTCATAACGACATATTATTATAATAATATGCTGAGAGTAAGGAACCAAAGGGCATCTAAGGCGAGAAGCCCATACGCAGCCGTGTCAAATGGAGTAAACACAGTTAATTTTCACTTCAACATTCAAAGTGTAAACAACCGCTTTGTTTACATAGCAAAGAATTTCAAGCTTTGTAAATCGCTTATAACTCAACGAATGACACTCAAATTATGGTTGCCTAAATGCATTAAAGAAGCATTGTAAACATTATAATCAGATAAATAATTTTCGACCAAAATCGTGACCACGCCCCTTTAGATGGCAAAAAAGTACATGCTAAGGTTGATTAATGAAATATTTTTAAAAATTTCATCGACACTTTTTTATGTGCCACCACGTTTTGTTCAAATTTAGAATCAAAAATTTATCTTTATCTTTACGCCGTCGTAGTTTCTTGTCTTTGTATTAAGTTTTTTTTCTTCACATCTTGTATATTTTTTTTAACGAAAGTAAGTGTAAGAGTTTTTTGTCTCTCTTCAGTCTTTTCTGTGGATTTCAAAGTGTGTATATATATGTATATATAAGTGAATAGTAACTTTGGAACTGTTCATTTTCTTTTTCTTTTTTGAGTATTTATACTGTGTGATATCACCTTTCACTCATTTTGGATTTTATATATATATATATATTGATAATATATATATATATATATATATATATATATATATATATATATATATATATATATATATATATATATATTATCAATACTGTATTATATTTTTGCAGTAAAAGTTTCAACACATTAAATGTGATTGCAATATTCAAAAGTTGACTTTCTTTACTAGTAAACATCTTTCAATGAATGTTCAAAAAACATATAAACGTCTTTGTGATAACGGATTGCTTTGGTCTTTTCTGATTGTTACACAAATAAAATATCATGTTGTAGATTTGGACTGCTCGGTCACATTATAATTAATCAAAATGCATTCTCAAAATTATTTTTAAGAAGATACATTATCACCAATTCAGAACTTTTAGAGATTGGTATGAAATCTTTTATGTATAAACAAAAAATGTTGTATATTTTTTAGAATTTCATATATATAAAGGCGAAATTGAAGAGGAAGAAATCAAATGTAACCCTTTAAAAATGATGGTTTAAATAACAAAGATTTCGCTGAAAATAATGGAATCTTATCCCAAACTTGATTCATATGTTCATCAGTCAAAGGATCATGAGCTACATGTATGATTGCATGGTCATGAATAACATCGCCTTGCCGAGCACTGTTGCGTTTCACTTTAGTTTGACAAAGGTAGCTTTACAAATGCAATGTATGCAAATGAAAAATTCATCGGTAGTAATAGACAATTTTCTTGAATAATGAGTGCAGGCGTCCAGTAGTAATAAGTTTCCGCCCGCCCGTCCGATCGTTCGTTTGTTTGTCCGTCTGAGATTATTTGTGTGTAGCATATTTTTTTCTCTCCCTTTGACCTAACCTGGCTTATATTTTACCAACAAATTGCCTTTGGGTAAAAGGTTTGCAGTGACCTTGAACCAAGTTTCAAGGTTCAAGGTTAGTTAAGGTCATGGTAAATTTATGCAAGATATCTTTGTTCAGATTTTAATCTCTCCCCTTGATCCAGTTTAATTTTGGATAAAATTCAAAAATTGTGCAGTAATATTGAGGGAAGCTTAAAATCAAAGGACATATCTTGTCAAGACCATATATTCTTTTCCCTTATTCCCATATCTGTCTCATTTTTCAAATATATTTTGGGTAAAGGGTGTGCAGGGACAATCAATAACATTTCCTGCTCAAATATAGGTATGTACTTCGTTTATGTGTGAGTATGTGTGTGTGTGGGTGGGGGATGTTTGCTATACAGAAATTAATCTATCTACTCTGATATTTCTATTCATTTTGACGAAAGAGACAGACTCTGCTTATTACAATTTTAAGGATGGTGTGTTTGTTAAGAAAATTATTGAATTTTGTCATTGCCCTAATATCGGAGCTGTAAATAAATCAACGTCTCGTACAAAATTTATTTAAAATTTAAAAATTGAGACTTAATTTATATATTTTTTTATCCTAACTAACTTAACCAAACCTCTCCTATAAAATTACACAAAAAAAGTAATTACTGTTGTATGACATTATGTATAGAACTACAGTCTGGTTTTCTTGGCTGTGCTGCAACAAAGTCCAACAACATTATTATATATACACTATTATATTATACTATAATTATAAAGTTATCAGGTTTCTTATCTAACGATGTAATATCGTATTGAAAAGGAGACCGAATTAAGTTTTCATTGCGCATATTTTCACACATTCTAATGAAATACAGTGGATTTATACTTTGTATGAATTTGTTCTAATATCATTAAACACATTAAACAAAATACAGATCAAATATCTAGGATTTTTTAAAGGAAAATTTCAATTTTTAAATTTCCTTCGTTCGAGGGGAGCGTTTTCATTGTGCTTTTATGACGTTATGATAAAATGAAGCCGTGTAGGAGTACACTATTTATAAGAATTAACATAAAAGAAAAAGCAAAAAGCATACGCTGTTGAAATTTCATTCAATAATAATGCTATCCTCGAAGGTATTTTTTCTTATTTTTGAACGAATTCATTTTACTTATCTACATTTGTAATACTAAAAAAATATAGCAAAATTTAGTGAATTTTAAAAAGTTAACCAGACCAATCACATATAAAAATTTCAGAAAAAGCTATTGTAGTATTTTTAATCTGTTTGAAAGTGCTGAAAATAAAATGTCCTTTACATTCCTTAATGTATGATAAATGTATCTATATTTTGAGATAGCCCCTAAAAAGAACCATATGATCGATTTTCTTGAAACTTCACGAATACACTAGAGTTGGTGTAAATTATATATAGTCATAAAAAAGTTTGATATTGTAGTTTTTAGACACTTTATAGCACAAGAAGTGGCTGACCTTTCTATGATTTAGCATGCTAAAGACGGTTTTTAACGTAATTCATTACGCACTACTTCCTTTATTTGCCCAATTTATTTATAAGCATCAACATAATTAATTTAAGAAGTTTAATAAGCCAGTGAACAAATTATTTATATTCCGACCCGCTTAAAAAATAGAATAAAAGGTTATCAAGTATTTTTATCTGAAGCAAGATGCCCATGGACCACTTCGCTTAGCTGAGCAACAGCTTATTAGAGTCATAATACATATCTGGAAAATGTAGTATAAAACATGTATACCTAGTAAAAATTTAAAATCTATTTTCATCACTGAATATTCTTATGTTTTTTATCAACTCTCTTTTTTAACAGGATGATTTTATAGTCATATCACATGTTGAGGATTGCAGTTTTCAAAACGATGTATATGGGATATAAACCTACATCAAACTCTGAAACCCATCTTGTCAAGGGGCAAAGTCTAAACAGTTGTAAAGAACCAGCAATATGTAAAAAATGCTTACTTATAAGTAAAACCATATGTTTTTAGTTTTTGTGAAGAATTTAAAAAAATCCTTTGTAAAATTGGATACCCAATGTGACCCCACCCTACTCCCGGGATTTTGATTTTAAATAAATTGAAACTTCAGTATCTGAGGGTGTTTCATTAAAGTTACAGCTTTTGTAGGCAACTGTTTTTAGAGGAAGATACTAAAATATTTTTCTCTATATATTCCTATGTAAAAATTTGCCGCCCTCTGTTGTGACCTAATCCTAACTCCGGGGATCACGATTTGAACATAACTATCCTACCTGAGGGTGCTTCCACACCAGTTTAAGCTTTTCTGGCCAATTGCTTTCTGAGAAATCCATACCATTTTTAAAGATCATTCTTTATACATTCCTAGTAAGGAAAACTAATCTTATACCCGAAGATGTTTTGAAACAAGTTTCATCGTTCTTGGCTGATTACTTTCTGGGAAGATTATTTTAAGGTTTACTTTATATTTCTATGTAAAAAGTCGCCCCCCATTGTGGCCCCGGTCTATCACCAGTGTCACGATTTTTACAACTAATCTTCACTACCTGAGGATGCTTCTACATTAGTTGATTATCTCATTAGTTACTCCAACTCATATAAAACTTTCGATTTCACAAATTTGTTAGAAATGAATTAGGTCCGTTGGATAAACTTTTCGGAAAGTAAATTCTGAAAGATGTAAGCTGGTTTTGTGAGATATTCATTTTTGAAGTAACAGATCTTATGTAGGAATAAGTTAAATTCATTCAATTACGATACTAACATTCTGGTCATAATTTTTATTTGATAATAGGTCTATCTTTATTCATCTTAATGCAAATAGACGAAGCAATTACAAACAGCAATATGTACATAAAATTGAACAATTATGAATTTTGACTATAATGAGTACAATAAACACACCCCAGTAATCAACAGAAAGATACAGAATATGAATTGACAGACCAGAGAACATAAAATTACATAGAACACAGCAAAGACATTTTTAATGATTGATAGTACAAAATAATCAAGCTTTATCAAAACACCCATGTGTTTAGCTATGGTAGCTTTCTTAAGTTCAGCTCGGGTATTTTGGATACAAATTGGGTGCAGATTGCTGACGTTGACCTTCGTTCTTCTCAGGGTCACACTGATATTCACCATGTTGGCCATACGTAGGGACTGATGGATTGGACATCTCGATTGCCCCTCCAGGATGTGGAGGGGAGTAAACATTTACTGGGGAGGATTGCCAGCTGCCGTCATGGCATAACCTCCATAATTCTGTAACGGTTTCCATGACCACACATCCGTTTTCATGGTCTTGAATGTGCTTTAGAAATACGATGACGTCCTCTCCTAACTTGTTGTTGGAGAATCTGCTGATGTTCTGTTCTGTCAATGTTTGGTTCAAATTTCCAAGTTCAACACGCATCAAATTTGACTTTACAAACCTAAACATATATCGGAGAACAAAATGTACTCTTTTAATGGTGGAGAAAAAACTAATAACAAGCCTGCCAGTGGATCGTTTGAAGTATCGTAAGTATTAGTCGATTGTATGTAAATTCTATGTGTAGAGTGTCATAATAAATTGAAAATGTATTTAACTTCTTTTAAATTTTGATAACAGACAAGATGTTTGGAATTTTTAATTGATCAATCAACTGTAATGTGACTGAAGGTTCCACTTCCCAGACCTTACACAAATTATATTCCGAATGGCACATTTTCATATTATACAAGTACATCTTTATACACAGGTGCTTTAGACATATGCATTAAGTATATACGGCCGATATTGAAATTTATGACTTATAACAGTTACAATCATAATACAAATATTTAATTTGAATGAAATGTATTTTATGATAATTTAAATTCACATCTTTTTGTCATTATGAAAAGTTATGGTTTGTTTTAAATTTACTCATGTAATGAAGACAACATATCAGTCTAAAATGTAAACCGTAAGTATTCCGACTTAACACATTTGTATAAATAAAGTATATATTTGGCTTTATATTTACTAAAAAATTGGAATGTATTGTTTGGCAACATGATTTAGCTACGGATTTATTTTTATATAAAAAATAAACTATTTGAAGCTGTCTACATGTATGTTCCTTACATTTAACTTTGATAAATGTATCAAAAGAGATTTAACGTTATCAACATACATGTAATCTTGATAAAATCGGAGTTTTGGCCTCTGTTTATTTTTACATTCCTATTCTATTCATACTTACCACACCCTAAAACACGGCAGGACAGCTCCAAATGAATATATGAGACCATCGGCTACAGTTGCAGCCACAAGGAAGATCAACCACCACCAGACGACAGCCATGATCTGTTCCAGATACGGATTAAATGGAAGGACACACTGTACTGTGTACCTTTGGACATTGGACAGATAACGTATCTCATAGTCGCACATTATTTCTCTAGGAAAAGCCGGAAAGGTTTGAAAGAAGCGTGCATCATTTTCACGTATATTTCCGAGCACCTGAGAACCAAAACTGGTCTGGTTTTCTTCTTTTAGAAAAGGATCTAACAGCGCTAAATTTGTTGATATATTTATAAAATAAAGCACCTTAACGAACAAATGAAACATTGTAAAGGCCCCGATTGATAAAATGTTTACTTTCCTCTTTCTAATCCATTGCTCCAGGTATATAGCAAGACTTTCCCGATTGTTTTGCTCTTGTCATAAGTGTTCCCGGATTTTACGGAAAAGTAAATACCTAATTTTTTCTTTCCTAGTTTCCATAGAATATATGGAAACCGAAAGAAAATGGCTTGCATTATCAGAATTAACGGAACGTATTGATATAGGGTCCGCACACCGTAGTCTTGATCTTTAATTGTACTGCTGACCAGTGGAACTTTGAACATGGATTCAAATGGTAATACGGCGAGATTGGTTGCAGTAAAACATCTGTACGTGCCATACTTGACGTCAGATTCTGAAAACCCCGAAGGGAAAGTACACGCTATCGGGCCCACGTACAAATGTCCTATCAAAAATAAAACGCCCAAGACAAGAAACAGTAATGGTGTCCATCTCCCATTCTATCCGTCCACCCAACTTTCTGCCGATGAATGTGACATTCTATCCTGCAACTATAATGCATATTCGTCAAAGAAATATGATTGCAGAAAGCTTAGAGTTTTCTTATTTACTGTTAGAAACTAAATGTCTATCGCAACACTAAATCAAACTTCTCATGAAGCACAGGTTGAATTATTTTTAAAAAAACCCCACCCCTTTGTCTATATTAAAGGAATCAGGTTAAATCGTATTTTTTTAGTTTCAGACTAAAGTTGTCTTATTTTGATTAAAATTAGATTAAAATAATCAAGACACTCAAATAAGGAAGATAAAATGGTATTGAATTCGGTACAAATAGTTCTATGTTTAAGGCCAAGATGCAGTAATTAATAGGTGCCTACAATTTTACTAAATTCAAGATATTAATTCTTCAATGATGGATGCATCATAACGATAGTTTTATTGATGATAGGTACTTTGTGCTTGCTGTATCAAAGATGGTGTGATGAATTCCTTTATTTCCATCATATTTATAGTCTTGTATGTTTGACAGTACTTCAAATGGCATTTTATACCTATCCTGACCTGTAAGTGCCACTTCCTCAAGTTGGTTGCAGTGGCCATGTTTAATTATCAACAAAGGAATTACTCGCTGTTTATTTACTAGCATGTCTGATTTCTATAGTATATTAAATGTAGAAATTTTACATATTTTTTTACTGAAATACCTGTGTCTACATATTTTATTTTGGGGCTTTTCTTGGGATTTATAGCCTTATTTGGGGTATTATTTCAAAAAATTATTATTAAAATTGCATAATATTAACCCGATGAGAGAAAATGTCAAATGTCTGTGGGCAAAGAGTTGAAATATGACATATTAAAGTTTCAAGGAAATTGATTATAAAATAAGGTCATTGTGAGTACTTTATTGAAGTGAATTTTGTGCGAAATGCGGGTGTTGGCATGCAATTTCAGCTATTCCTGTGCCTTTTTTCAAAGGCCCATAACTCTGGTGTAAGGAAAAGGATTTCACCAAAACTTCTTGGAGACATTGGAAATACCCACAGGTGCCAACCTACCAAGTTTCATTAAAATCAATAAAGGTATGTGAAATTATTAGGTCACATACCACTATTTTTACCCCGTGCTCATTGACCACGCAAGTAGTTCTATTCTAAAAATCTGTGTTTTTTTCTCAAAATTCCCAGGGGTGCTAAATAGGCGAATTTGGTGCCTTTTAGGGCATGGATGGAAAGAAGAAGGTTTGAAAAAAATACTAGCTAAAATAGTTGGGAAAATCGATCTTTAAAGGCGCAATAGGAAGGGTGTAAAGAGGCCAATTATAGCAAATATTCTGGAGTGAATGTGGATATTGCAGGGTAAGGGTTATTGTAGGGGCCATATCTCAGCCCCCTTTCGAATTTGGAAATGTTGTTGGACTAATGTTTGTTATTATGCCAAATTTATAAGATTTGAGCCGGTGGAATTTTTTTATATGAATTTTTGCTTTATAAAGGAATAAGAGGGAAAAATAATTGTGGTCTGTGTCCTAAAGGCGCTGTAATTGTAAAGTTGTCGGTAAACAGTACAGAAACAAAGTATTCCTTTTAAAGAAATGATTGACATGTGATATGAACTATCAGTATTATGAAATAAGTTAATGTAATGCCGAAACTACAACATGCATCAAATAGTATAATTTGCAATGTTTTCTTGTTTTTCCGAATACACACGTAACTTAACTTTCCTTTTATAGTAGGCGAAGCTAGAGATCTTTAAAAAAAAATTAAGCATTTAAGTATGATTGAATAGTTATGTCACTGTAAAAAAGTTTAAATCTCATGAAAAATGCATCAAAATATGAAATTTTTAATTTACACAAAGCTGTCACTGCATAGTTAACAAAGTAGTGCTAATTGAAATGTGTGCGCAAATAGTAGAATTCACCGAATGCCTGATACTATACATGCAAACTTCAGTCATAGATATAGATCATAATTATTTTAGAAGTATGAACCCTTTAAATTCTGAGATATAAAGTAAGGGCTATACATACATGTATACGTAACACAACGTACAATTTAGTGATTAAAAGCAGAGGGCTAGAGTCGGTGGAATCTCTGATAATCTTAAGGCTTTCACGTTTTCGTTGGAAACACATGCATATGGTCCACGTATTGTAGTCCTTTTTTAAAGGACAGCAACTTGTTTATATATATTCTGTCTTTTAAGTTATGCTATTTCAACACAAAACAATTCTTATTTTTAAAAAAATTCAATTTTCGAATGATGGCCTATTCAATTTAAAGAGTGTATTTATACAACTTAAACTTTAATCACTTCTCCTATCAAAGTTTGTAGTTACTTTTTTTTTTACTAACGATGTAACATCTAATTGATATTAAAGAGGCCGAATTTTTTTTTTTTTTTTTTTTGGGGGGGGGGGGTTGTTTGTTTTTTTTTAAAGTTTAGTTTTGTGCATATTTTCGCACATTCTAATGAATTATAGTGGATTTATTTATTCTTTGTATGAATTTTTTGCGATATCATTTATAAAATTGAACAAATTAAACAAAATACAAATCAAATATTTAGTTTTTTTTTAAAGGAAAACTTCAATCTTTAAATGATTTTTCTTTTGTTCGAGGGGAGCGTTGTCATTGTGCTTTATGACATTATGATAAAAGGAGTGCCTTGTAGGTGTACGCTGTTTATAAGAAATTACACAAAATAAAAATAAAAAAGCGTACGCTGTGAAATTTTATTCAATAACAATGCTATCCTCGAATGTATTTTTTCTTATTTTTGAACGAATTCATTTCACTTATCTACATTTGTAATACTCCAAATATATGGCAAAATTTCGTGAATTTTAATAAGTTAACCAGACGGTAGAAGTACTTTTGATATGTAAGGTAGAAAATGATAATACCAATCACGTATAAAAATTTCAGAAAAAACAATTGTAGTATTTTAACTCTGTTTGGAAGTGCTAAAAATAAAATTTCCTTTGCATTCCTACATGTATAATAAATGTATCTATTATTTAAGATAACCCCTAAAAAAGCCATATGATCGATCGATTTTCTTAAAACTTCACGAATAAACTAGAGTTGGTGTAAATTGTATAAGTCCAAAAATAAAGAGTTTGATATTGTACTTTTTAGAAATAAACTTAAATCGGTCTCATTAAATAGACGCTTTTTTAACAGAACGTGTACAGCAAGGCAGTTCCCACCCATTTTGAAAATGCTAACATCGTCAATCGTGTGTGTCTGTGTTAGCATCTTAATTAGTATGGCTTCGATCTAGTAAGCAACAGTATTCAAGATGGAATACCTCAGTGACTTTGTTTTTACGAATACTTGTAACAGAAAATGTTTAAAAGTTGATTTTTCTCCAATTTATACCTTTGTTCTGTCATTTTCAAGTCGGAAGTATGCGAGAGGTCCATATATCTTTAGAAAATATCGATGTCTGGGTTTGCAATATGTATGCTCCACTTTTCAAAAAAGTGTACAGTGACTTTAAATGACACAAGTTCGAGTGAATCCTAGAACGCCTAAAAGCTACAGTTTATTTATGTGAAATAAGGACGACGAACCTCACTCGCTTTGCGCATATATATTGTGCACCTAGAGGGAGTGATGGTTACGAACATTAAAGTCTTAAAATTAGGCCACGGTCACTAGAAATCAATGAAACATTGCTTATGACGCAATATACTGCTGTTCTACGTCTTCTATAGACACTTTTTATAACGCAAGAAGTGGCTGACCTTTCTATGATTTAGCATGCTAAAGACGGTTTTCAACGTTATTCATTACTCACTACTTTATTTGCTCAATTTATTTGTAAGCATCAACATAGATAAGTTAAGAAGTTTAATAAGCCAGTGAACAAATTATTTATATTCCGACCCGCTTAAAAAATAGAATAAAAGGTTATCAAGTATTTTTATCTAAAGCAAGAGGCCCATGGACCACTTCGCTCAGCTGAGCAACAGCTTATTAGTGTCATAATACATATCTGGACAATGTAGTATAAAACATGTATACCTAGTAAAAAATTAAAATCCATTTTCATCACTGAATATTCTTATGTTTATTATCAACTCTCTTTTTTAGCACGATGATTTTATAGTCATATCTCATATTGAGGATAGCAGTTTTCAAAAAGATGTATATGGGATATAATCCTACATCAAACTCTGAAACCGATCTTGTGAGGCCCAAGAATTGTCAAGGGGCAAAGTCTTAACGTTGTAAAGAACCACCAATATGTCACAAATGCTTGCATATAAGTAAAACCATTTTTTTTAGTTTTTGTGAAGAATTAAAAGTTTTTCCTTTGTAAAATTGGATACCCACTGTGGCCCCATCCTACTCCCGGGATTTTGATTTTAAATAAATTGAAACTTCAGTATCTGAGGTTGTTTTATTAAAGTTACAGCTTTTGTAGGCAACTGTTTTTAGAGGAAGATACTAAAATATTTTTCTCTATATATTCCTATGTTAAAAATTTGCCGCCCTCTGTTGTGACCTAATCCTAACTCCGGGGATCACGATTTGAACATAACTATCCTACCTGAGGATGCTTCCACACCAGTTTAAGCTTTTCTGGCCAATTGCTTTCTGAGAAAACCATACCATTTTTAAAGATCATTCTTTATACATTCCCAGTAAGGAAAACTAATTCTACAGGAGGATGCTTTAAAACAAGTTTCATCGTTTCTGGCTGATTCCTTTAAGATATTATGTAAAAATTTGACCCCCCCCCCTAATTGTGGCCCCTGGTCTATCACCAGTGTCACGATTTTTACAACTAATCTTCACTACCTTATGATGCTTCTACATTAGTTGATTATCTCTTTAGTTACTCCAACTCATATAAAACTTTCGATTTCACAAAAACCTCTTTGTTAGAAATGAATTAGGTCCGTTGGATAAATTTTTCGGAAAGTAAATTCTGAAAGATGTAAGCTGGTTTTGTGAGATATTCATTTTTGAAGTAACAGATCTTATGTAGGAATAAGTTAAATTCATTCAGTTACGATACTAACATTCTGGTCATAATTTTTATTTGATAATAGGTATATCTTTATTCCTCTTTAATGCAAATAGACGAAGCAATAACATACAGCAATATGTTCATAAAATTGAACAATTATGAAATTAATTAATCAATTATGACTATAATGAGTACAATAAACACATCCCAGTAATCAACAGAAAGATACAGAATATGAATTGAGAGACCAGAGAACATAAACTTACAAAGAAAACAGCATAGACATATTTGATATATTGATAGTTATAAAATAATCAAGCTTTATCAAATCACCCATGTGTTTAGCTATGGTAACTTTCTGAAGTTCAGCTCGGGTATTTTGGATACAGATTGGGTGCAGATTGCTGACGTTGACCTTCGTTCTTCTCAGGGTCACACTGATATTCACCATGTTGACCATACGTAGGGACTGATGGATTGGACATCTCGATTGCCCCTCCAGGATGTGGAGGGGAGTAAACATTTACTGGGGAGGATTGCCCGCTGCCGTCATGTGATAACCTCCATAATTCTGTAACGGTTTCCATGACCACACATCCGTTTTCATGGTCTTGAATGTGCTTTAGAAATACGATGACGTCTTCTCCTAACTTGTTGTTGGAAAATCTGCTGATGTTTTGTTCTGTCAATGTTTGGTTCAAATTTCCAAGTTCAACACGCATCAAGTTTGACTTTACAAACCTAAACATATATCGGAGAATAAAATGTACCCTTTTAATGGTGGAGAAAAAAAAAACTAATAACATGCCTGCCAGTGGACCGTTTGAAGTATCGTAAGTATTAGTCGATTGTATGTAAATTCTATGTGTAGAGTGTCATAATCAATTAAAAATGTATTTAACTTCTTTTAAATTTTGATAACAGACTAGATGTTTGGAATTTTTAATTGATCAATCAACTGTAATGTGACTGAAGGTTCCGCTTCCCAGACCTTACACAAATTATATTCAGAATGGCACATTTTCATATTATACAAGTACATCTTTATACCCAGGTGTTTAGATATATGCATTTAGTATATACGGCCGATATTGAAATTTATGACTTATAACAGTTACAATCATAATGAAAATATGTAATTTGAATGAAATGTATTTTACGAAAAATTAAATTCACATCTTTCTGTCATTATAAAAAAATTATGGTTTGTTTTAAATTTACTCATGTAATGAAGACAACATATCAGTCCAAAATGTAAACCGTAAGTAGTGCGACTTAACCCATTTGTTTAATTAAAGTATATATTTGGCTTTGTATTTAATTAAAAATGGAATGTATTGTTTGGCAACATGATTTAGCTACGGATTTATTTTTAGATAAAAAATAAACTATTTGAAGCTGTTTACATTTATGTTCCTTACATTTAACTTTGATAAATGTATCAAAAGAAATTTAACGCTATCAACATACATGTAATCTTGATAAAATTGGAGTTCTGGCCTCTGTATATTTTTACATTCTTAGCTTATTTAAGAAATGAACTCAATGTCTACCCAAGTTATACTCGTATAACCTGGGTTGGGGCAATTTACGCTTTATAATCCGCGAAGGAAATTCATTCCTTATAATTTAATTTTCTGGAATTTGCTGTACAAATTGAGTCCGTTTTACTTTTAAAAATGATATAAATCTGTTCAAAATTCAAACGTAACGTCAAGTGAATTAGTACGTTGGTGCATTGTGACGTGTCTTGTGACGTGCAAACCAGGTTATACAAATTTAACTAAATTTTTCTATCCAATCAAATGCCGCGTTACAACCATAATTAAATTATTCATACATACCACACCCTAAAACACGGCAGGACAGCTCCAAATAAATATATGAGACCATCTGCTACAGTTGCAGCTACAAGGAAGATCAACCACCACCAGACAACAGCCATGATCTGTTCCAGATACGGATTAAATGGAAGGATACACTGAACTGTGTATTCTTGGACATTGGACAGATAACGTATCTCATAGTCGCACATTATTTCTCTAGGAAAAGCCGGAGAGGTTTGAAAGAAGCGTGCATCATTTTCACGTATATTTCCGAGCACCTGAGAACCAAAACTGGTCTGGTTTTCTTCTTTTAGAAAAGGATCTAACAGCCCTAAATGTGTTGAGATATTTATAAAATAAAGCACCTTAACGAACAAATGAAACATTGTAAAGGCCCCGATTGATAAAATGTTGACTTTCCTCTCTCTAATCCATTGCTCCAGGTATAAAGCAAGACTTTCCCGATTGTTTTGCTCTTGTCATAAGTGTTCCCGGATTTTACAGAAAAGTGAATACCTAATTTTTTCTCTCCTAGTTTCCATAGAATATATGGAAACCGTAGGAAAATGGCTTGCATTATCAGAATTAAAGGAACGTATTGATATAGGGTCCACCCACCATAGTCTTGATCTTTGATATTGCTGCTGACCAGTGGAACTTTGAACATGGGTTCAAAATGTGGGACGGCAAGATTGGTTGCAGTAAAACATCTGTACGTGCCATACTTGACGTCAGATTCTGTAAACCCTGAAGGGAAAGTACACGCTATCGGGCCCACGTACAACTGTCCTATCAAAGAGAAAACGCCTAAGACAAGAAACAGTAACGGTGTCCATCTCCCGTTCAATCCGTCCACCCAGCTCTCTGTCGATGACATTCTATCCTGCAACTACAAAGCATATTCGTCAAAGAAATATAATAGCAGAAAGTTTAGAAATTTCTTATTTACAGTGAGAAACTAAATGGCCAACGCAACAATAAATCAAACTTCTCATGAAGCACAAGTTGAATTAAAAAAAAACAAAAAAAACAACAACACCCCTTTGCCAATATTTAAGGAATCAGTTTAAATCGTATTTTTTTAGTTTCAGACTAAAGTTGTCTTATTTTGATTAAAACTAGATTAAAGTAATCATTTCATTGTGAAAAAAGTTTGAAACATAAAACACTCAAATAAGGAAGATGAAATGGCATTGAATTCGGTACAAATACTTCAATGTTTTAGGCCAATATGCAGCAATTGAAAGGTGCCTACAATTTTACTAAATTCAAGATATTAATTCTCCAATAATGGATGCATCATAAGGATAGTTATATTTGATAGGTTGTATTGGGCATAAATTTGTGGTCAACAAAATAAAAAAATCATATTTAAGTGCCATTTTCAACAGAATATGAGGAAAATAAGTAACACATTTCGCAATCTTGTCTATAATTCACTAATATATTTCTTCAAATCCATAAATTGGGCGACATGAAATATTTAATTTTGATAAGCAACTTTATTTTCTTTCTTTATATGCAAGCAGTTTTTATTCAGTGTCAGCTGAAGTTAAGATGACGATTTTTTAAAAACATTAAATGCATTAACACTATATGATTATTTTGGCCCCGCCTTAGAATTATAACCCCTACCTCGGGGAACATGAAATTTAAAATTTTAGTAGAGAACATTGTCTACAAAATCATGAATTCAGCTTTCTTTACAGGTGTGTGGGAGTACAGAAGAAAATTTTTAAACATTATATGCATTGATATTATACATCCACTTTGGCCCTGCCTAGGGTCCTGAACCAATACTCCAGGGCAATTTAAAATTCTAGTAGAGAACTTCCTGATTAACATAGTTATGAAGTCATTTTTTCTTACAGATGTGTGTGTGTGTGTGTGTGTGTGTGTGTGAGAGAGAGAGAGAGAGAGAGAAGAATATGTTTAAACATTATATGCATTAACACTATATGGCTATATTGCCCCCCCCCCCCCCTGTTCTGAACCCCTTACCCAGGGGCAACGGGTTTCAAAATTTATGTAGAGGAGCTAGCGGGCATTATAACAATGCATTCAGTTTTTTGCCCAGATGTATGGGAGCAAAATAGAAGATTTTCTAAGATTTAATACATTTTCACTATATGGCTACATTGGCCCAACCCTAGTGTCAAAACCCCTGTCCCAGTGGTCATGAATTTCATAATTTAGGTAGAGGAGACATTTTTTTTTAGATTTAAAATACATGTTACTATATGGCCATTTTTTACCCTTAACCCAGGGGTTATAAAATTTACAATTTTGGTAGAGGGCTTCATGGACACCATAACCATGTACTTAGTTTTTAACAAATATATATGGGAGTAGAGAAGAAGATTTAATACAATTTTACATTATGGCCATATGTACCCCACCTTAGAGCCTGAATTCCTAATTTAGTGGCCATGAATTTCACACTTTTCGTAGAAAGCTTCAATGAAATAATAACCATGCAATCAATGTTTCCTCACATGTGTAAGAGAGGAAGATTTTTGAAAATATGGCTTTTTTCATATTTCGCCCCGCCTGTGGCGCCCAAGGGTTGCAGAGCCATGGATTTCACAATTTGATATCTCTTACCATAGCGTTGCTTCACATCAATAATTGTAACAATTATCCGTGTAGTTTTTAAGAAGAAGTTAAATCTGTAAAATTGTTAACGAACGATACACAACGCACGACGACGAACGATAACAGATAGGAATAGATCACCTGAGTCTACTTTAAAAGATGACATCAATAAATGAACAAATGCAAAATTTTGCTAGAAGTATTTATATACAAATATTCTGTCAATAATACAAAATACTTTTTAAGCTAATCAGAAATGTAGTTCCATACAAACTAATTATTTTATTAAGTTGTAGACTTTTGCCTATTTACCCAAATCTAATGCATATTAAGCGTATTTAAAAAAGGGAACGATTTGGTCCCAATCCTCGAATGGTTGGGTTTATTAAACCAGCGTATTAAACATAATGAACGAAACAAACTTCAGAAAATTTCTTGAACACACAGTACAAAAGTTTATTTATGATTTGCCAAAACATTTTCACCATAATTTATAGCGATGACAAATTCTTAAGACAATAAAAACGCCACGACGTCGGGGGCAAATTACAATATAAGGCAAAATAATGTGGTATCCAACCTGCCATAAGGTCGGGTTCAAATTTCAATATAAATCAAAAGCAAATTTTGTATATTTTTCTCATTTAAATATGGCTAAAATGATCGGATAAACTATTGCAAAGTCATTTTATCAATTTACAAATTCTTAAAACTAATGTTCAAAACTGTACAAAAAATGATACAAAATCGGACCAAATAACTTAAAATCTGATCGATGACATATTTGTTTTAAAGAATGCATCTATAATTTTCTGTTTTATTACGTTACTATCAAAACGTTACATGTACAAACCAACAAAAGTAATGATGCCATTATTCAAAATCAATAAATGCAAAATTCGGTTACTTACCAGCGTTGTTCAACGTGGCCCACAGCGGATGAAATGTTCGCCACAGTTCAAACTTTTTATCCTTTTTTCAGCAGCTGACGTAGATTTTGAATTTAAACAAGTAAACAACACTTTTCAGGTTTTCCGCATCTTCCCAAATCAAGGGTTTCAATACCGCACCTCTCCTTACAAACGGAGGAGAGCGGAGTGGACCGAAAACACTTTGCCAGCAAAGATTTCCGTTTCCGTTAAGCAGCTGCACAGTCTCTCTCTCTCTCTCTCTCTCTCTCTCTCTCTCTCTCTCTCTCTCTCTCTCTCTCTCTCTCTGTTTTTATAGTTGAATGAAAACACGTCACAAGTCTTCAAACTTTAATAGTTGATGATATACACTGGTTATAATTTCCTGCATCATTAAATAGAAGATCTTGCCAGGCATACCATACTACCGTGGTTTCATTGAATTGACTGTTGTTGATCTATAGCACTTTATCATCGTTTGATAAGTTTGATATGGGACAACAGATGACATTGTTAAGACCATTTTCAACGAATTTACGCATCCTTAAAACTGTTCCAAACTCCAAAAAATTGATGCTCAAGAGTAATGTTTAAAGCACAATAATGCTATTACATAAAATGATTATTTGTAACATGTTTCTCTTCATAATATTGACACTGTATTAAAAGCTTGCAATTTGTAAAATGAAAAAAAATTCAGAAAGAATATTAGATAAATAAAAATTTATAACAACCGTAATAGATGTTGCGGCTGATATAATTGTAAAACAACTTTGACAATAATTTTGGGAAATTAATTATTATACCCCCCCCCCCCCCAAAAAAAACCCCAACAAAAAAAACACCGGGAGTCAATCAACGTTCTGATAGTACTGAAAAGCGCTCACCCAGCTTCTGTATGTATATAACAGATATATGTATATAACATTTCAACTTCTGTAGAGGCACTATATTTCCTCATCACTGCGTGGCCGCCCTTTAAATGATGCAGACCTGAACATTAAATTCACAATAGCCTGTACATTAGATTCACAATAGCCCGTGCAGATATGAGAACAAACTCCTGAAACTGGTTTCCTAACCAGTTTAAATGATGCAAGCTTCTGCTAAAAGGGGCGGTTATTCGATGCGCCGGAAGTAGAAGTCTAACGACAATAAATCGCTGAGCTATGCTTAGCGCTTTAAAAACAACTGAGCCAAGTGTTTAAGTTGAGGGCGGTTTTATTTGGGAGGGGGCTGGGGAATTTAAAAAAAAAATATTTAAACATAGTTTTTTTTTTCATAATTGCCAAAAAGAATTTTGTTTGAAAGAGGATTGATTCTGTCTGGTGTTGTAAATAGCTTGAAGTTTATAACTTTCAAAGATAATTATTTTTTTGAAAATTATTATTATCTGCAAGTGCGGCTATTGACTGCTGTAAACAGATGAAAAAGTCGTAAAAAATTAGCTAAAGTTTTAAGACTGAGATCAAATCTTAAAAAAGAAACTGAATCAAACTAAATCTCCTCAAAACTACATCAATAAAATTCAAATGGCAATTCATAATGTATGAAACAGTCTTGTCTTCTGCACACAAAGTTCATCAACATCGATCTATTACTATAAAATGCTTTTGGTTTCTTTACTATTGATGTTATGTATTATTAAAATTAAATAGACTCCGCAAATCTCCATGACGCCGACTTTTTAAAACAAAACGTCGTAACATGAACGTCGATTTCATACCACTGTAAAAGTGCGCACATCGGCAAGATGTGGTATCTCTGTAGCTCAATCGGTATGAATTCAGTCTACTAATTAGCTTGTTTCGAGTACGAATACCACAGGAATTTCTTTTTATGAATATGGGCAAACTTTAACAAGTTGATTTTATTCCAAAATGTACATTTCTCATGTGTTTTCAAGTCAAAAACCTGCAGAAATCCAAATATCTAAGTAATAAAGAAATTTACGTGATTTTTTTTCACAAAGGGTGGAGAACCTTAAATGACCCGTATGAAGCTAAAAATACTTGTGAATACCGTCTGTTCTCCAAATTGGATTACTGTATTAATGAAACTAATACCTTCTAAAATAATCTCGAAGGTGTTATTTTCCAAAAAATAAAAATTGACTGTTTACTAAACTTAAATTATTCACTTTGTTTACGAATGTATGAACATTAGACTACTGGTAACATTCTGGTGCTATTTTAATTTCTTATAATGTTATTTTAGTAATCCTCATTTTAATGAAGAAATAGTTAACAAACATATGAAATTGAACCATGATTAATTTTTATATTTAATGAGGAAAGAAAGTCAAAGAATATATATAACAAATACAAAAGATAACAGTAGTGAATATACTGATAAATCAAAGCAAAATCACCATGTCATATCAAGACGGTCAAAGTGTTATTTTTGTAGAACTAATCTTCACAAATTAAGTGCTACTCTGGAACGATGGATACAGACTGGATGGATGCTGGTGACCTTGACCATCATTATTCCAAGGTTCACGCTGGTATTCACCATGTTGACCATACGGTGGGGCTGATGGATTGGACACCTCGATTGTCCCTCCAAGATGTGGAGGGGAGGAAACGCCCACTGGGGATGATTGCACGCTGCCGCTGTGGGATAACCTCCATAATTCTGTAATGGTTTCCATGACCATACATCCGTGTTCTTGGTCTTGAATGTGCTTTAGAAATACGATGACGTCCTCTCCTAACTTGTTGTTGGAGAATCTGCTGATGTTCTGTTCTGTCAATGTTTGGTTCAAATTTCCCAGTTCAGCACGCAATAAATTGGACTTTACGAACCTAAATAAAATTGGAGAACAAAGTGTACTCTTTTAGCCATTAAAAAAAGGTCGGTTATTGTATTGTGTGTGTAAGTTGCTTATTTGTTGAATCTCGGTTTTGAGTGTCAATAATTTGAAATTGTATTTCATTTTTTAAATATGATAGCAAGTTATATATTTGAAATTTTTGATGATTAAGCAATGGAGATTTGACCGAAAGCTTCGTTTCCCAGACCTTTCTGGTTAATATTTTGAGTAACACATATTCATATTGTACATATTTTTATATGCTCAGTACGTTGCTAAATACATATATGTCAGATATTGCGATTTCTGCCAAAACATTGTTACACCAAGAAAAATATCATTTAATTTTAAAGGAATTGAAGTTTTAATAATTTTATAATTCAAACATATTCAAACATATTCTATTTGAAAAATCTATCAATCTCAAGTGATGGTCTGTTTTAAATCCACACATATTACGATACACATTATCAGTCACAGTGTAAACGGTTAGCAGTCCGACATAGCGCATTGTTTTAATGAGGTTTATTTGTATTTACATGTACATACAAAATTATTGTGATGGTTTTTGGAAACAAAATTTAGCTTAAAATATAAATAAGTAATAAACAATCAAAGCTATTCACATTTATTTTCTTTATAATTACCTGCGATTAATGTTTTGAAACACATTAAAGCATATATATCTGTAATGAATGTATTAAAACAATATTAGCTGCAATTTTCAAGCTTAATTTTTTTTTATACTATAATGTTATTTTCTCATAATATGACAAAAAATATCATGGTTTTTTTAATTTCTGTTAGTCATATTTTTGTGGAAAAGCCGTTAAGAAGCCTTAATTGAAGCAAAATTGAAATATTATCGTCCTGTACAAAAGTTGATTTGCAATATATTCCTAAGAAATTAAAAGAAATCTTTCCTCTGACAAAAATTTAAAAGTTAAATGCAGACTTTTTATACATTTTTTTTGCAGAAAAAAAAGGTCATACTGCTTTAAAGAAAATTTAAAACTTTATTTTTTTTAATACATTCATATTCTATTCACACTTAAAAAGTAAATCGCTAGCAGTTCGATTAAACACATTTTTAGGTTTACTAAAAAACGGAAAAACGGAATATGTTTTTGGCTATTTTTGATTTAGCTACGGATATAAATATTTAAATAAAACAATTTGAGAGATTAAGTGTTCTCCACAAACATGCATAATTTGATGAATGTGTTATAATAAATTAGAATTCTGGCCTCTCTATCTTTTCTTACATTCTTATTCTATTCATACTTACCATACCCTGAAACACGGCAGGACAGCTCCAAAAAAGCAAATGAGACCATCTGCTACAGTTGCAGCCACAAGGAAGATCAACCACCACCAGACAACAGCCATGATCTGTTCCAGATACGGATTAAATGGCAGGATACATTGTACTGTGTATCTTCTGAGATTGGCTAGACGAAGTATCTCATAGGTGCACATTATTTCTCTAGGAAAAACCAGAGACGTTTGGAAGAAACTTGCATCGTTTTCTCGTATATTTCCGAGCACCTGAGAACCAAAACTTATCTGCTTTTCTTCTTTTAAGAAATGATCTAACAGCCCTAGATGAGTTGAGACATTTACAAAATAAAGCAGTTTCACGAACAAATGGAACATTGTAAATGCCCCAATGGATAGGATGTTGATTTTTCTGTCTTTAATCCATTGCTCCAGGTACATAGCAAGACTTTTCCCGATTGGTCTGGTGTTGTCATTCGTGTTCCCAGACTTTACAGAAAAGTGAATACCTATTTTTTTCTCTCCTAGTTTCCACAGAACATATGGAATTCGTAGGAAAATGGCTTGCATTATCAGAAGTAACGGAACGTGATATAAAGTCCGCACAACATATTTTTGATCTTTTATCTTGCTGAAAACCAATGGACCTCTGAAAATGGGTTCAAAAGGCGGGACAGCAAGATCGGTCGTAGTAAAACATCTGGATATACCATACTTGACGTTAGATTCTGTAAATTCTGGAGGAAAATTGCACGCCACAGGCCCCACGTACAACTGTCCTATGAAGGAAAACACACCCAACACAAGAAACAGTAACGGCGTCCATCTCCCGTTCAATCCGTCCACCCAACTCTCCACTGATGAATGTGACATTCTATTCCTTAAACTGTAAAATCATACTTTGGAAAGTTATTATATCAGAAATTTTGATATCTATCATGATTAACGTAATCGGCTACGTGACCAATCCACATAGAACGTAAACATTTATTCTCCACCACAGTTAAATACACAAAAATCTATTACATTAATAAAGATGAAAATGTTTTACGCTTTTCAAAATATTATACAATAATTTTAAAAAAGAAAAATGCCGTTATTTGATTAATGCACGTTAAACTCATCTAAAATAGCTTAGAACCATCATTTAAATTTGAAATATGTTTCATTCAATTAAGTACTCAGTTACATGTAAGGGATATGAAATAGCAACGGGTTGTTAGCCAATGGCCATGTTGACTGGAATACAAATTAAGCCTAAATTTGGAAGTTTTGGACAGGGGTCTTCTTTAATACTATGGTTGGTTACATGTACAGCAATACTCGCTAACATTTTTAATTACTTTCAAGACATTGCGGATGCAATAAATCCTTGTTTTTATTTTATTTTTATTTTTAAAACCTAATATGAATCATGTTGTGAAATATTTAAGATACTAGAAATAACTCCATCAACCCCTTCGATGCCTTTTGTATCAATAATCGAATTTTTTCTGGAGAATTATATCAAAGCAATATTAAACTCTGGCGTAGAAATACATACAGCTTCAAAAATATCTAAATTGTTCTTACCATTTAAAATATGACTATTTTCAAAGTATTTATAGTAAGTTTTCTTGAAAAACAGGGCTCCAGAATATATTACATTGAATCTATCCAAAAGTTTCCAAATATTAAGTCTTGACAGCGGTGATGATTTGTGCTTAGGACCAAACACTGTTTCACTTCCAATGTAAAAAAAAATAATGACTCCCAGAGAATAATGGCCGGGTTAATTGTTTTTACCCCCGGTCATTATTCTACGTAGAAAAATGACTCTTTTGCCACAAGAATAAGTGAAATTTTCATAAAAGTAACCCCTATAAAATAATCACCCCTTAAAAATTTAAGATTTTCAGTATATCTTTTTTATTATTTGTGAAAATTAGTCTTTACAATATTGTAATTGTTGATGTAGTTTTCAGAAAATAACAGAAATTATATTTCATATTCAAATAAACTTAAAGTGAAAGAAGGGGTATATCTTAGAAGAAATCCTTTCGTTATAACAAGGTACTGTCGTATAGTATCGGGGTATGGTTTCCATCTGAACAAGTTACATTTACATGTGTCTCATTACTACGAGTGACAACACATTAAAATTATATCGAGAAAGAAGACACTATAAAAATCTGTTTATTGTCGAAGAAAGAGGTGGCTCGATTTAGTTCATGAATTATACTTGCATTGACGATTTTCCCCATCTACAAACTACTTGGTATGCAAGTGCATCACCCAGAATTAACGATGAAACAAAAATTATGAAAAGTTTACTCCATTGTTATATATCATAACCATAATAAAGCTAGCAGCCACTAACAGCAGCCATGAAGCCAGTAGAAGCAAACGGCCAATAAGGAAAATCACCAAAGTACTAAGAGAACTCGAAAAAGAAATTATATCTTACTTCATCAACGACATAATTGAATAAATCAGTCTGGTGGCACTATAACTAAATGACCAATCTGTCAAATCTCAAATACCTTTCGCGCAGTCAAAATATATTTTTTTTTTCAATTCACTTAAAAACACACATAAAAATTCACATGGAATTTATTCAAAGCCGATATTCGTCTCTGTTTTGTGAAATCAAACATATCTAAAAAAGCTGTATTTTTCCATCAAATAAGATATCTGTGTGTCGAGGAACCTGGAATCAAAATATTATTAGGGTTCGACGGTCGAAGCCATTTTAAGACTAGTTTTTAATCTCCTAAGAAGAAGAGCTCAGTATAAAGTTAAACTAAGAAGAAGAAATTTTAAAACTAAAATTTAAGTTTAAAGCAGATCTGAATGTTAATTTATTAACAACCTAGAGTCGTTAAGAACTCTTTTTAAGGTAACACATTATACTCAGTCCGTTCCTACACGATGACCACAGATGCCATTATTTACTTTAACCTAAAATTGCTATTGAAATACTATTAAAGTAAAGAATAAACTATTAAATGTGACCTCCATGTAAAAGTTTTTTTAACTTATCATTATCAACGCTTTTTTAGAAGTAGTCTCATTTTATTACATTCGATCAGTGTTTATTATCTATAAGATCTTCTATAGTCAGGTACTCTTCACACAATTACTCTGAAAGAATAAAGTTTCATTCATCATCCCAAATACAACATTACAACAAATGGTTAGAATATCGATGTATATGTATTACGTAAGAGAAAACAAAACTACCGTAAAACGATTTTCAAAAATCACTTTCTACCAGAAATGTAAATAAGAAGTATTCATATTCCTGCCTCTTTAGTCTTTTTTTCACGAAAATATATGTCTTTCTTCGAATGACAACTTATTCACCAATGATTATTGCTTAAACTATTACATCAACTATTTTGTCATTTTTATTGTTCGTTCATTATCACACAATTTCCTCTGAGAGAGAATGTTAATTACTCATTGTGTATGAATGTGTTTTTCTTTTGTTTGTTTTTTTAAATTACGGAATGGCTATGCAACAGAAGCAATATCTACACAGATTTCTAATCACACACGTGTAGACCTTGCCATTTGTTGCCGATGCAAAATATAGTTTAGCAATCTGTGCATTAATTTTTAAATCAAATATCTTCGTTTTGATCATAAAGCTATATAAATTGTTGTTAAGAATTATTCTTGGTAAAGTATCAAGTACACTTCAAGAGAATTTTACACAATTGCAGAGTCATTTTCCCGCCATATGTCGACGAGAGGAGAGACGTCGACGTAACTGTTAACAATCTATCTGTGGCAATGTAAGTCTTGTGTTTTACGGTGTTCTTAACTGATATGAAAAAATAATTTTTTTACGGGGGTCATTTGTCTTCATGTTCAACATGAAGAAAAATCACCCATGGGTCTTTTTTCTTCAGAAAAATCCAATTATTCTACAAGGGGGTCTTTATTCTACGTCGAAAAATGACCCACGGTCATTATTCTAAGGGAGTCATTACTCTTCTTTAAACCGGATTGCCAGGATAACTGCATAAAAAGTCAACTAAAATCAACTCCCAAAAATAAATATAAAGCGTAATACTCACTCCAACAAGCAGAAGTGGTTACCTGTCGGCCAAATGTTGTTGCGCCTAGAACATTAAACTGCAGTTTACAATTTTGCACGATAATTGTAAAATAATTAAAAACTAATTTTGAGTTGGAATATTCAAATTCTGGATTCTTAACGTTAAAACCATTATGTTCGTTATGCGCACAACATTTCTTCCTTTCACCCAGAAGAGAAAAAAATGACGTTATTATTTAAACTCAAGAATTTAATAACGTGCCTACTTACCAACGTGATTCGTGATGTGGCTCTACCTCTGACGAAAACTTCACCAGAACTCAAACAATTCAGCAGCTGACCTTGGTTTCGAAATTCACAAATGAACAGCATTATCCACAGCCGTTTAGCATCTGCACAATTATCAGACCCCCTCTCTCTCTCTCAGTTTAAAAATTGGTGATTATTATAAGTATAAGAAACTATATGTATTTGCATCGTAAATAAACGATCTAAATATAGGTATCCCTTGATTTTAACTATACGTATATAAACAATTCAAAAAAGGTATCACATCATCATGAAATGTTAACAAAAAAGACTAAGAAATAATCTCTCTTTCGTTATATTTTTTATTAAAGATATCTTAACTTTAAAAAAACCACCATTCCTATGGTTAGCTTCACTTTGGCTAATTTAATAAACGTATACACATTACCAACCACCATTGCGTACTTACAAAACTGATATGGGGGATCTAAAGAACTATAGAACTCATTATTTACGGATAAGTCACAATTCAAATCAGTTGGCTGTATTTTTGTCCGCATATACTATTTTTCAAAACACCAACAAGTACGCAAATTGTTTAGAAAAAAAAAACAGGATCGTTTTAGCATCGTCACGAGTTTCTGCAGTATATCATTGATATCTTTTAAAGGGACAATCTCTAGGTTTACATACATAATTTCAGCAGGCATATACATTGTCCTTATATCAAATAACACATTATTATAGAATGAAATAATTGCCTTAGGGTCAATTTCATATGAAATGAATTATAAGCAATAAATCGTTGGCTTCGTGACCAATCCTCATAGAACGTAAACGTATCCAATACAGTATTAAATAAAGCGAATTTAAGCTACACATAACTGTGAACTCAACATGCCTCCCTGACAAGTACAGCACTGACCTATTTAATTGTAAGTTTACTTTTTATCTGTGATTTTTTGTTCGAGGTCGCGATTTTATATTTTTTTCTGATTGCTTGATAATCAATTACACCAATACAAACAATAGGCATAAACTCTTTTCGATATTACATCTTTAAATGTTTACTTCATTACATGTATACGTTACAATCATTTTGTTATTTGTGCAAAACATAATTTTCACACAAAGAACAAAAAAAGAAAAAAACTAGACTCTTGTTGCTATAGCAACAAAAAGGTCTTCCGTTCCTCATGTATTAATCTGCACAAATCTCCAGTTATCTTGTAAACAGGAAATGGATATAATATATACATTTTGTCTTTCCTCAAAGTTTGGATGTTCAAGTTTTTGTTTCCGGGTAGTTGTAATATCTCGTTGAAAAAAGGTTTTTGTCTCGGGACCGGAAACGAACAAACAGAAGTGATTTAAGAAACGGAAAGTAGATATTTTAGTACATTTACCTACGGTACGTTACTATTCATCACATTGAGTAAAATGTTTAAAAAAAAAATTAAGAATTTAATAAAAAAAGTTCTATTGCTTGAACATTTCGAGTAAAACCGGAAGTGACGTACGACCAAATGAAACCCGTTAAACACATGTTCAATCAAATGTCCATCATTCATATAAGCTTCGTGCCTTAATCTCATACAGTTTCTGAGATCTTGGGGTTACTTTGTTTTTTATATAAGAAGGCTACCTGAGATATTTTAGATGTCTCACCGGAAGTAGAGGTTTTGTTTTACCATGTGTAGATGACCTTTTGTATTTCTATGGCTAAAATGTTACTTCAATGCTAAATAACCAAATATTTCTAAAAATTCAAAATTTGGTGTACTTCCTGTGACGACCGGAAGTTACGCCGGATAAAACAAAATAATGTTAACACATGTACATACATAGGTCTATCATCCTACAAAGTTTGGTTGTTGAAGTCGTTTCCGTTTTTGAGATCTCGTCGAAATAAGGTTTTTGGTTTCGGGACAGGAAACGGACAAACGGAAGTGCTCAATGTAAATTGTATTTAATATTTCTTGTATACTTGCCTTTTGTACATTATTTTTCATTTATCTTACTAAAATTATCAACGGAAAACAGATAAACTGATAAACAGCTCGATTTTTTTCAACTCTTCCTTTGTGGACCGGAAGATACGGAAGACAAAATGAAACCAGTTAAACACATTTTCAATCATATGTCTATCATCCATGAAAGTTTCGTGTCTTGATCACTAATAGTTTCTGAGATCTCGCGGGTACAAAATGTGTTTTAAAAAAAGCTACCTGAGATGATTGAGATATCTCACCGGATGTAGAATTTTTTTGTTGATTAATCATTGCATAGATAACTTATGTGTAGATTTATACTGATATAATTAATTTGTGGAAAAAGATTTTTTTGCGTGAAATAACTATTTTTGAAGTGCTTCCGGTGACGACCGGAAGTTACGACGAACAAAACAAAAGTGTTTAAACACATCTGCATACACAGGTCTATTATCGTACAAAGCTTGGTTGTTCAAGTCTTTACCATTTTTGAGATCTCGATGTGACAAGCTTTTTTGTTGCGGGACAGGAAACGGACGACCGGAAATGAATTTTGAAAAAATGAAAAAAACGTCCCTAGCGTTTATCATTTCCTATTATTCCTGAAAATTTCAAGGAAATATATCCAGTCATCTCTGAGAAAATCGGGGAAAAAAATAAGAATAATAATAATAACTAGACATGATCTCGTTGCGAGCAACGAGGAGGTCTTCCGTTCGATTTTTAGAATGAAATAAGACATCATCCACTTTGATTTTCGACAACAAAACATGTTATGGAAAAAAAAGGAGTGAAGTACTAATGCTTTATTGTATCGCTTTTTATAAGTTATCTTGCTTTTTTAAATACTTGCATTTCTTTCAATTAAGATAAAAAAGATCAAACTTGTTTACCTCTGGTCCCTAAAAACCCTAATTGGGTAACGCAAAAGAAAATCATTATATTGTTAGGATAGATAAAAGTATTATACCTGGTCTAGCTTAAATAACTTTTCACAAAATGGCTCTCATTAAAGTTTTATAGATAAAAGATTTTAGAGCTCTTTGATCCCCTAATTTAAGGGGCCATCCCCCTTTTTCTTGGATTAAAATAAAAGGACATTTAATTCTGAACACATTTTGTCAACAAGTGTTTAGAAATTCGTTACCGTTCTGGAGATATATGAGAAAGAAGGTTTTTGGGGCCGATCCCTTATCTCCTTAGAGGGGCCGTTTGACGAAATCTTGAAGGTTGCATTTTGTTAAGAACATCATTTTAAACAACTTTTCTTGTGTACTGCATTACAAAATATTTTTCTTTTCTGAGATATGGATGATCAAATTTTGGACTTTTGGCCCCTAAAAACCCCTAATTACAAAACACATGACAAAACTATTACATTGCTTTGATACATAACTGTAGGATAAACACATTTGCTTCTATAACATTTCACAAAATATCTCTCAATAAAGGGTTATAGATAAAATACTTTTGAGCACTTTGGTCCCCTAATTTGAGGGGCCAGCCCCTTTTTCTTTATATCAAAAGAAAGGTTCATGACGGTTATTTAATTCTAAACAGATTTTGTTTAACAAGTGTTTAGAAATTCGTTACCGTTCTGAAGATATATGAGAAAGAAGGTTTAAGGGGCCGATCCCTTATCTCTTTATAGGGGCCGTTTGACGAAATTTTGAAGGTTGCATTTTCTGAGATATGGATGATCAAACTTTTGGACTGTTGGCCCCTAAAAACCCTTAATTACGTAACACATGTTAAATCATTACCTTTCTTGAATACATAACTGTAGGATAAACACATTTGCTTCTATAACATTTCACAAAATATCTCTCAGTAAAGGGCTACAGATTAAAGACTTTAGAGCCCTTTGGTCACCTAATTTTAGGGGCCAGCCCCCTTTTCTTCATATCAAATGAAAGGTTATTAAATCTAAACAAATTTTGTTTAACAAGTGTTAAGAAATTCGTTACTGTTCTGAAGATATATAAGAGAGAAGGTTTTAGGGGCCGATCCCATACCTCCTTAAAGGGGTCGTTTGACGAAATTTTGAGGGTTGCATTTTTTTAAGAACATCATTTTGAACAAATTTCCTTCTGTACTGCATTACAAGATATTTTCATTTTCTGAGATATGGATGATCAAAATTTTGGACTTTTGGCCCCTAAAAATCCTTAATTATGTAACACATGATAAAATCATTACATTGCTTGAATACATAACTGTAGGATAAACACATTTGCTTCTATAACATTTCACAAAATATCTCTCAGTAAAGGGCTACAGATTAAAGACTTTAGAGGTCTTTGGTCCACTAATATTAGGGGCCAGCCCCTTGTTCTTGATATCAAATGAAAGGTTATTTAATTCTAAACAAATTTTGTTCATCAAGTGTTTAGAAATTCGTTACCGTTTTGGAGATATATGAGAAAGAAAGTTTTAGGGGCCGATCCCTTATCTCCTTTTAGGGGCCGTTTAACAAATTTTTGAAGGTTGCATTTTGTTAAGAACATTAATTTGAACAACTTTTGTTTTGTATTTCATTACAAAATAGTTTTCCTTTCTGAGATATGGGTGATCGAAATTTTGGACTTTGGCCCCTAAAAACCCTTGCATACGTAACACATGGAAAAATCATTACATTGCTTGAATACATAACTGTGAGATAAACATATTTGCTTCTATAACAATTCACAAAATATCTCTCAGTAAAGGGCCACAGATTGAAGACTTTAGAGCCCTTTGGACCCTTTATTTGATGGGCCAGCCCCTTGTTCTTGATTTTAAAGAAAAGGTCTTGTAAATAGAAACTTTTTTTACATTACATGTCTTAACAAAATATTTTTCAGAAAAGAGATTATCAAAGAAAACCACAAAAATTACGACATTTTTTTCATCTCAATTTTCGGGTCCAGGCGAGCTTCGGCGCCTTTCAAACCAGATCAAAATGAAAATAAAATTACAAATCTACAATCTTTTGTCTACTATCACTGAAAGTTTGAACTCGATATCTTTTATCGTTTATGAGAAGTTCCACGGACAAGCAACCCCCTTAAAAATTGCTAAAACGTCAATTTCTCAAAAACGTAAGTGACGTCATCAATATAATAAAAAACCTATCAGGTTTAAATCTTTATCTAACAGATCTGAAAATTTCATGAAAATCGGCCAAGCCGTTTTTGAGAAATCGCGTGCACAAAAATTGTAAGAAAAAAAAAGAAAAATAGTGACAACAAAACATGGTATGGAAAAAAGAGTGAACTACTAATGCTTTATTGTATCGCTTTTTATAAGTTCTATTACATTGCTTTTTAAAATACTTGCATTTCTTCCAATGAAGATTGAAAAGATTAAACTTGTTGACATCTGGTCCCAAAAAACCCTAATTGGGTAACGCAAGAGAAAATCATTATATTTTTAGGATATATAAACGTATTATACCTAATCTAGCTTTAATAACCTTTCACAAGATGGCTCTCATTAAAGGGCTATAGATAATTTTTTTAGAGCCCTTTGATCCCCTAATTTAAGGGATCTTTCATTTAATATCAAGAAAAAAGTTTCTTGATATTAAATGAAAGGTCATTTAATTCTGAACACATTTTGTCAACAAGTGTTTAAAAATTCGTTACCGTTCTGGAGATACATGAGAAAGAAGTTTTAAGGGGCTGATTCTTTATCTCCTTATTGGGACCGTTTACGAAAACTTAAAGGTTGCATATTGTTAAGAAAATCATTTTGAATAATTTTTTTTTGTATTGCATTTCAAAATATTTTTCCTTTCTGAGATATGGGTGAATGAAATTTTGGATTTTTGGCCCCTAAAAACCCATAATTAAGTAACACATGATAAAATCATTACATTGCTTGAATACATAACTGTGAGATAAACATATTTGCTTCTATAACCTTTCACAAAATATCTCTCAGAAAAGGGCTACAGATTAAAGACTTATAGCCCTTTGGTCCCCTTATTTAAGGGGCCAGCCCCTTTTTTCTTGATATTAAATGACAGGTCATTTAATTCTAAACAAATTTTGTTCAACAAGTGTTTAGAAAACCGATGCCGTTCTGGAGATATATGAGAAAGAAGGTTTTAGGGGCCGATCCCTTATCTCCTTATAGGGGCCGTTTAACGAAATTTTAAAAGTTGCATATTGTTTAAAACATTAATTTAAACAACTTTTCTTCTGTATTGCATTACAAAATATTTTTCCTTTCTGAGATATGGGGGACAGAAATTTTGGACTTTTGGCCCCTAAAAACCCTTCATTACGTAACACATAATAAAATCATTACATTGCTTGGATACATTACTCTGAGATAAACATATTTGATTCTATAACCTTTCACATAATATGTTACAGTAAAGGGCTACAGATTAAAGACTTTAGAACCCTTTGGTCCCCTAATTTTAGAGGCCAGCCCCTTTTTCTTGATATTAAATGAAGAGTTATTTAATTCTAAACAACTTCTGTTCAACAAGTGTTCAGAAAATCGTTACCGTTCTGGAGATATATTAGAAAGAAGGTTTTAGGGGCCGATCCCTTATCTCCTTATAAGGGCCGTTTAACGAAAATTTGAAGGTTGCATATTGTTAAGAACATTAATTTGAACAACTTCTCCTCTGTATTGCATGTCAATATATTTTTCCTTTCTGAGATATGGGTGATCGAAATTTGGAACTTTCGGCCCCTAAAAACCCTTAATTACGTAACACATGAGAAAATCATTACATTGCTTGGATACATTACTGTAAGATAAACACATTTGCTTTTATAATATTTTACAAAATATCTCTCAGAAAAGGGCTATATAAAAAAGACTTTCGAGCCCTTTGGTTCCCTTATTTAAGGGTCCAGCCCCTTTTTCTTGATATCAAATCAAAGGTCACTGAATTCTAAACACATTTTGTTCAACAAGTGTTTAGAAATCTGTTACCGTTCTGGAGATATATGAGAAAGAAGGTTTTAGGGGCCGACCCCTTATCTCCTTATAGGGGCCCTTTAACGAAATTTTGAAGATTGCATATTGTTAAGAACATCATTTTGAACAACTTTTCTTCTATACTGCATTTAAAAATATTTTTCTTTTCCGAGATATGGGTGATCAAAATTTTGGACTTTCGGCCCCTAAAAACCCTTAATTACGTAACACATGGAAAAATCATTACATTGCTTGGATACATAACTGTAAGATGAACATATTTGCTTCTATAACATTTCACAAAATATCGTTCAGTAAAGGGCTACAGATTAAAGACTTTAGAGCTCTTTGGACCCTTATTTGAGGGGCCAGCCCCTTTTTCTTGATTTTAAAAGAAACGTCATGTAAGTAGAAACTATTTTTACATTACATGTCTTAACAAAATATTTTTCAGAAAAGAGATAATTAAAAAAAACCACGAAAAATTACGACGTTTTTTCCATCTCAATTTTCGGGTCCAGGCGAGCTTCGGCGCCTTTAAAGCTAGATCAAAATGAAAATAAAATTGCAAATCTACAATCTTTCGTCTACTATCCCTGAAAGTTTGAACTCATTATCTTTTATAGTTTAGGAGAACTTAGAGGGACAAGCCACCCCTCTGAAAATCGCTAAAACGTCAGTTTTTCAATAACGGAAGTGACGTCATCAATAAAATCAAAAACCTATAAGGTTCAGATCAGTATCTATCAGATCTGAAAGTTTCATGAAAATCGGTCGAGCTGTTTCTGAGAAATCGCGTGCACAAAATTTGTAAGAAAAAAAAAGAAAAATAATAATAACTAGACACGATCTCGTTGCGAGCAACGAGGAGGTCTTCCGTCCAATTTTTAGAAGGTGATATGACGTCATCGACTCCAATTTTCGATAATAAAACATGATCTGGAAACAGGAGTTGAGCACTCATACTTTCCTGTAATGTTTTTATAAGTTCTCTTAAGTTGCTTTTTTAATTACTAGCATTTCTTCCAATTGAGATAGAAAAGATTAAACTTTTTTACCTCTGGCCCCTAAAATCCCCCGCTAAGTAGCGCAAGAAAAAACCCTTATATTGTTAGGATATATAAACGCATACCTAATTTTGCTTTAATGACCTATTACAAAACATGACTCAGGAAATAACTATATAGATAAAAGACTTTAGGCCCATCTTGATCCCAAATTTAGGGAGACAGTCCCTTTTTCTTAATATCAAATGAAAGGTCGTCTAATTTTAAACACATTTTGTTCAACAAGTGTTTAGACATTCATTATCGTTCCTGAGATATATGTGAAAGAAAGTTTTGGGACCGATCCCTTATCTCCTTATAAGGACCGTTTGGCGACATTTTTTAAGGTTGAATATTGTTTTGTGCATCATTTTGAGCATCTTTGCTTCTATACTGCATTTCCAAAGATTTTTCCTTTCTGATATATGGGTAATTAATTTTTTCGGACATTTGACCTCTGAAAACCTCTAATTATGTACTGCATGGTAAAATCATTGCAATGCTTGGATACGTAACTATAAGATAACATATCTGCTTTTATGATCTTTCAAAAAAATATCTCTCAGTAAAGACTTAAGAGCCCTCTGGTCCCCTACTGTGAGAGGCAAGCCCTCTTTTTTTGATATCGAATGAAAAATCAAATATCAAAGGATATATGGGTGATCAAATTTTGGACGTTAGACCCCTAGAAACCTAATTACGTAACACATGATAAAATCAATAGATTCCTTGGATATATAGCAGTTGAGATCGACTCAAAAGAAATTTTGTTTAACGTGATTTTGAATGATAACAGTTGTGAATGGAATTGGCGATCATTTTGGAGAGTGAAAAGGTTTTGAAAATAATTCATGCACATGATTATGCATATGACTAATAAAGCGTCTTACACATGTAAATCTAAATGTTAAAGCTGCTTGGTCCGATTTTCATTAAAACAAGTGTACGCTTTCAAACGATGGTTATGCTAAGTATCTGTGCAATTTAATATACGTTGCAGTAGTTTTCCCGGTCAATTAAGCCATATTTCAATAAAAAATAATGTACATGTTGAAACTCGTTGGATCCGGATATTGTGTATTCCGGCATGCTGTATAACCCGGCGACATTATTCAGCCCCTTGACATTTTCCTAACATTTTTGTTTAAAAAGTGTTGTGCAATCCGGATCCTGTCTATTCTGTACACCGCTGCGATGAAAAACAAACCCGACTGCTTATAATTAGTAAGAGTTATCTCCCGTAGTCCGACCACTTATTGATCGATCGGCCTTCTGCGAGATACTTAATTCTCAATTATAGACCATTTTTTCTGTCGTTGCTATTGATTTATTGATTTAAATAACTGTGACTATAGATGCAAAGTAGCAACTTATTTCAGTTTATACCGTTAAGTCTTGTCGTAAATAAATACGCATTTTTCCCCATAATTAGATAATAAGTTCACCCCATTTTTGTTTCAGGCCGTGATTCAGAAAACTGCGGGAGTAAGACTGCCGATATCGTTTGTCATCTCCTCAGTATACCCCGAAACGTTGAAATTTCAAATCAGGCACCAAACAATGAGGAGAAATGGAAATATTCGGCGGATCTAAATGTTAAAATATTCTCATGATAAAATTTTGTATTTATGGCAAATGTTTATTTTAATCATTATTTTTTTCTTCCACAAAATATAATCGCACTTGTATTTTGTATCCATAACTTTTAAACTCCTTTTAGCCAAATCTGTCAAATATCATGGTCGTTTCACCCTTTTGTTACAAACCAAGCTGAAATGTTCAATCGATGCGCTGTTGAACGAAAGACTCGGCTACAGAAACTTACTGCATGGGTCGTCTAAAAATATTAATTTCAATGATAGATTTAGAAACTTTTAGGTTTCACAATGTGTAATTTTTTTTTTTACGTTACAGGAAAATTGTCATTTCATGCACATATAATTTGCACAAAATAACTAAAATGTTATTCATGCAACCAGTGTTTGAAATTTTAGACCGCTCTTGATAGATATATTTGAGAAAGAAGTTTTAGGGGTCTTCTTATCGGTGCCGTGTAACAAAATTTGAGCCATTTTCGAGAAAATGCGTGCACATAAATCGCTAATAAAAGAAAAGATTGTCGAAAACGGAAGCTCTTAACAAGGGGACGGGTAGTGCTTTAAAATTCCTATTTACATGTATTTAACTTACCTTGTAAAATTATCAATCATAGGCATTGGATAACTGCTATTGCTTAATTGGCAAATTTGATTTGCTTATTGACTCCATAACCTACAGAAAATACATAATAAAGCATACAGACGTTTTATATATAATTTATGTATTAAATATTAGAGTGTGCCTGAATATGCAAAGCCCATTTGATTTGAAAATTTCCCTTATCTACTAAGAAGTATTTTTAATCATGTGATTGTCCTCTACTCGATCTTAAACTGTCCGAATCCAATCAAAACTTTTACTCATCGAATGTACATAAACTTTCTTAAAACTCGAATATTCTTTCAGAATAAAATTTCAATAACAAACAATAAAATCTAATTAATAAAAGAATAAAATCAGCAATGATTATTCTTTTTTATGAATCAGACTACCATTGAAAAAAGGTTAATCGAATAGTGTGACCCTTAGTCTTTTACGGCCTGTATATAAAAAAAAACCTGTTTAAAAATGGTTAGTTTAATCGTGCCCGCACCTACCGCAAGCATGTAACATTGCCTTATCTCGAACGCTTTTTAAAGCGCTAAGCATAGCTGCAGCGCTTTTTTGTCGCCAGGTTTCTGATCCTACTTCCACTTTTGATTTCGCATTTCCGAAATACCGCCACCTACTGGCGGATGCTAGAGAAGTCGTACCCTGGAGAAGTCGTACTCGGGAGAACTCATAACTATGCAGTAGGGAAAACTTATCTTCAAGTTATCCTGCATGCAGATACATTTGTTCTATCAGTATAAAATTGGGAATAAATTCTTTTAATGAATATTATTATTATATATCGGATATGGGTGCTCCAAAAGATATCACATTCATGATGATGATTTATTTCCAATTAAAATTTTTTTTGGGAAAAAATGGGTGTTATATGCATTTGGTTGTGTATTAGGTGTTAAGCAATAATTGGAAAAACACATGTGCATCCATCAAGGCGTGAGAGTTTGTTACGTCGAAGTTACACGTGTGTTTGAAAAGCACAAGACCACAAGTCAAGAACTTTTCATCTATCCTCCTCCAAAAAAAAAAACAAGCATAAAAAAATTCAAATGATCTTGCATAATAAAAAAAACTTAGATAGTCAGAAACCTTACACATGCTTTTTATTACATAAAAGGTTATCCCTTGTCGCAGGTGGAAACGGCCCAAATTCGGAGGAAAATAGGAAATTATTTTCCTTCAGCCCTGTTTTGACGTGACCTACGGTGAAATACTGTTATGACATTTGAATCGGCGTCCATGACAACATCCTTTAATTAAACTTGTTGAAACACACTACTTTTTACGTATGATAAGATATGAGCTAGAGACTAAGTTAAATTTAATGATATACCCTAAAATATACCGCAGAAGAGACTGTCTATGAATTAACGATCTCTTCCCGGCTTAGCGCTTTCCAGTCCTTTCAGTACTTTGATTAAATATATTTCAACTTTTACTCTCTCTCTCTCTCTCTCTCTCTCTCTCTCTCTCTCTCTCTCTCTCTCTCTCTCTCTCTCTCTCTCTCTCTCTCTCTCTCTCTTAGCTCATAAAAAGATTCTTATATTTTGTTAGCCAAATGAATTATCACATATTACAGATACTTACGATGTGTGTGTTGGAATAATCATTTTGTGAATATCGCCTATATTTTGTTGAAGTAGGTAATGTACATGTAATGCATTAAATTCGCAGCAGCAAAATGTCAGAAATAGACACAGGTGAATGTATTTACGTTTCAACTAGTACAACTGTAAAACATTGTATTATATTCATTGATCGCATTTGTTTTTACTTTACGCACTTTTAAATCAATGGTTTGATACATCGTTAACAAATATAATTGAAAATAAAAATAATTTAACAAAGAATGAATGAACATTCAATTGTGTGATAACGTATATACACGAGAAGCATGTGTCCGAGACTACAGCAAATCGGCTGTCCACTAGCGCGACATCTCCTCGGCCCGTGCTATGTAAATGAACACCCAACGTAGTGGGTTTGACATGTTTGCAGCCTGATAACTGAATTTCATTTTCCAACAATAATATTATTTCATGACCTAGACAAAATCACAAAGAACGCCTTATTTCAATGACAGTCACACTATTTTTTTTTTCAATTATGATACAAAAACAGCATTACTTCGTAGGTAAAGGTATTACTCTTTGATATCGTTAAAATCGGAATTCTTTGTGTTTTTGCATCTACATGAATAAAGCCAAGTGTGCATTACAACAAGGCGCAAATCTTGTGTATTGGATAACGGTAGACGGCTCGCTTTTAAGTCCAGCCGCGACCTATTTCCTCGGCCGCGGGCAAGGGATCGGATACGTATAATTGTTTACACGCATGCAGCTCGAAATCCAGCTAGATTTTAAATGCGACTCAAATGGATTGCATAGAAGCAATTCTTTTATCCATAATGTGTTTCCCTAGAATAGATTAAACTGTTTACACACTTTCCACATGTAACCTGGTACACTTTATATGGTAGTAAGTAAAAGTGTAATCTCTTTTATTTACTCACTTTATATGGTATACGTAGTAGGTAAAAGTGTTAAATAGTTTTTGTGTTTGAAACTACATAAATAAAAACGTGTGTGCATTACAGCAAGACGCAAATCTTGTGTATTAAATAACGGCAGACCGCTCGCTAGTCCAGCCGCGACCTATTTCCTCGGCCGCGGGCAAGGGTGTTCACATACGCAGCTCCGAATTCAGCTATATTTTAAAAGGGACTCAAATGCATTGCAAAGAATGAGTTCTTTTATCAATAATATGTTTCACTAGGAAATAATTTAAATGTTTAAACACTTTCCGTATGTAAATTGGTGTCCTTTATGTCAGTTATACGCGCAAACACCCCGTTTATTTGCCAAATAAAACACTAATACATGGTAACAAGTCTAGCTTTGTACACTCATATTACGCAATACCCGAACAAAATAATATTGTCACAACATTAATAAGATCATAATGAACAACTTTTGCAGCGACAGCCATATAGAAATCTTAACCACGTTTGAGTTATTAAGCGATAACTTTTAAGAACTCTAGGTCCCTAACTTGAGGGGCCAGCTCCATTTTCTTGATGTCATGTGAAAGCTCTTTTAAACATAAATATTTTCTGTTCTACATGTCTTAACAAAATATTTCCGGGGAAAAAAATAAACTAAGAAAACCATGCAAAATCACAACGCTTTTTTATCTCATTTTTGAGCCCTACCGAACTTCGGCGATTTTTGCGCTGAAAAATTATAAATGCCCTATTACATATCTACAATCTTTCATCTATCATTCCTGAAATTTTGAACTCAATATCTTTTTTAGTTATTGAGAACCTTCGTGGACAAGCCGACCCTCCAAAAATCGTTAAATCGTTAATATTTCAAAACCGGAAGTGACGTCATCGTTAAAAAAAATTTGCAATAAGGTTCAGAGCAATATCTATCAGATCTAAAAGTGTCATATAAATCGGCCGAGTAGTTTTTGAGAAATCGCGTACACAAAATACGTAAGAAAAAAAATAATAGGGAAAAAGAAACCGAACGAAAACAATAAGGTCTTCCGTTGGAAAACGGAAGACCTTAATAATAACTAGACACGATTTCGTTGCGAGCAACGAGGAGGTCTTCCGTCCGATTTTTAGAATTTGATATGACGTCATCAACGCTAATTTTTGAATTGAAATAATTTAACAAAGAATCAATGAACATTCAAATGTGTGATAACGTATAAACACGAGAAGCATGTGTCCTAACTACAGTGATTTGAATCGGTTGTCCACAAGCGCAGCATCTCCTCGGCCCGTGTTATGTAAATGTACACTCAACGTGGTGGTTTTCAAATGTTTGAAGTTCGACAAATGAATTTTACTTTTCAACATTAAACTATTTTATGACATAGACAAGATCACATAGAACGCCCTTTTCAATGAACAACATTTGCAGCGCACAATTACCCCGTTTTTTCCAAATAAAATAAAAATACGTGTGTAACAACTTTATTACAGTCATATTAAGCAATACCCGAACAAAAAATTATTGTTACGAAATTAATAAGATCATAATGAACAACATTCGCAGCGACAGCAATATCTAAATCTTAACCGTTTTGGGGTTATAAAGTGAAAACTTTCAAGGGTTCTAGGTCGCTAATTTGAGTGATCAGCCCTTTTTCTTGATGTCAAACAAAAGATCTTGTAAATAAAAATATTTCAAAAAATGTCTCACCAAAATAATTGCGAGAAAAGAGAAACACTAAGAAAAGCATGCAAAATTACAACGCTTTTTTATCTCAATTTTCGTTCCCTACCGAGCTCCGGTAATTCTTGTGCTAGGCAAATATAAATGCTTTTGTACAAATTAACAATCTTTTAATATGTTTTACGGTGTGACCGTTGGGGCGAGCGCAGAAGGAACCACACATCTGTCATCATTGGACTTGCCCTAACCAAAAAACTTTGGCTTTGTCTCGAAAACTTTTACCCCGCAAGGAACCCGAAATTATTAAACTTTTATTCCAATGGCCTCTTCCTAGTCTTATACACTTAAACAAACTACCACTGAGCATTAATAAAATGTTGAACAGACTTACATTGTATTAAATATTTTGATAAACACAACGCCGTTTTTTTTATGTAGATACAATTATGTTTTATCTTTTCTTTACCTTTTAATAATGATCATTAAAATCAGTAAAAATAATTTTGTTTGTTATTTCTCATTTTGTTCCTTGTTGTAACCCGTGTTTTAATTATTTTCCTCAGTGACATTGATTTTGTTTTAATTAAATCTTTTTAATTTTTGTACGCTATATAAGCGTTGTGCCCTCACCCCTTTCTTAGTGTGTGATATCCAATATTATTTGACCACATATGCAACTATATAACAAATACATGTACCGGTAGATATTTTAACAGTTTAATTCTTTTCATTTATCTATTCATTACAAAATGACGTGGCTGCACGTAGATCTAATAATGATTAGACTTTTCTTTCTTAATAATTTTTTGTCACCTACCTAACGTATGCATATATGATTGGATCAATATGACAATAAATTGAGCATGGAACTTGCATATGTATTTACTAAGCAAAAAAAAAAATCATCAAAACAAAACTAATCAGCCAAAGAGTCACCGTTAACACTGATACTGAGTACTTCCTACATGATCCAGTACATATGCTTGATCCACCTCTAAATGTATCGCGGGAAATTAAAACGCGAGATCTTTGTGACGTCATAGTTAACATTCTTTTGCGCTCGACAGTTTTCGTAAATTGTCGGACAAATTCGGAGAAGGAAATGACGTCATATGTCAGCAAAAGTTAAGTTTTTTTACGTAAGCTTATGTGTTGTTTACTGTAATGTTTTTAGAAGGATTTTTTTTATTGTTAAATGAAAATGATGTATGCAATGTAGAGGTAAGAATTTTCCGTAGAAACACTTTCTGTTCCACCATGTTGCTATGCACCGCAAAGGATCACTGGGATAGTTGAACGTTTTTACGTGGCCTCATAAAATTTTCTTTGAACAATGTGCAGATTTCAACTCGAATTTCCTCCGTTCGTACACGTTGTCTATGAAGCTCGCTACACGAGCGGCGCTTCGCGCCGCCTCGCTGCGCTCGCTATTAATCATCATTGATATTTTGAAATCGATATCGTAAGTAGGTCATGAGAACACTCTTGCACAAACCAACACCTTAAAATTCCTTAAAATGTCAATATCTAAAAAACGGAAATGATGTCATCAACCAAAAAAAAATTCTGTTAAGGTTCAGAACATCGTTAGTTAGATATGAAAATGTCATAAATTTCGCTAAAAAAATATCGGCGCTCGGGGCTTGAACACGGGTCGCCAGGGCACATGTCCACGACTCTAACGACTGAGCTATTCGGACTCTCGCTTCAAAACTTTGATGCTAGATATCTCGAGAATGCGTCGTTCAATTTTAAAACAAATTACATATTCTGAATCAGTGAAAGGGTCACTATCAACCCTACATAAAAATATAAAAAAAGAAAAAAGTTGAAAAAATCGATTTTTTGTCTTTCCTTCCGGTGACGACCGGAAGTGACGGACGTTAATCATTTAACCTATGGGCATCCTTCCAAAGGTAGATCTGTCATCCCTGAAAATTTGAAGTTTCTATCTTCAACCATTTTTTAAATATTTGCTGGACAAAATGAATTTTTGAAAAAAGTAAATTGAACGACGTTGACGAACGGAAGTGACGTCATATTCAAAAAGATGCGTATGCATAGCTTTAAGTATTCCCTTCTATCTGTGAAAATTTCGTGAAAATTCGTCGAATTGTTTTTAATATATGGTTTTGAAAAATTTGGTGCAGGAAAAAAAACAAGAAAAATAATAGGTCAAAAGAAACCTAACGAAAACAATAAGGTCTTCCATTGGAAACGGAAGACCTTAATAATAAAAAGAAACATTACAATCACTATAAGGTCTTCCGTTGGAAACGGAAGACCTTAATGAGGATAAAATTTAAACTCTGATAAAAAAGTGTCTACTCACCAGCCTTTTTCGATGTGGCCTTAGCACAGATGAAAAGTTCGCCGGAACACGATTTGTTTATCCTTGTAGGTACAGCAGCTGACCTAGATTTTGAAATAATCCAATGTAAACAGCATTACTCACAGCCTCCATTGAGCAACTGCACATATATCAGAATATCTCTCTCTCTCTCTCTCTCTCTCTCTCTCTCTCTCTCTCTCTCTCTCTCTCTCCAATAAAATACAATACCTCGGAAACTGTCGTTTATTTATGATTATAGATTAACCATGTTGATGTCTTTAAAGAAAAAGGCAATAAGTAGTGTTGTGATTACGTAATATTGGTTACGTAATGAAACGTAAATAAAAATATCCAGTTTTAAAATTTAGAATTTCTTAAAGTTCAAAATCACAATTACAGAAACATCATTTTAAAAAGAAATCTAAAGTGAGAGTGTATATATAATAATTATCAATCCCGCATGTCTCATCTTTGACAACTCCTCCCCTTTCTCTATAATTGACCAATGAAATAACTCCAAAATGGAACCAAAATTTGGGGAACGCTCAAAGACATAAATTCTCAAAACAGGATACAGGAGGGAATTACCATAATAAATTCAAAGACACGCCAGTCTAAGATCTGACCATCAATCAGATAAACGAAAATAAACAAATGGCAATAAACAGGGGATCACTGCGAAAAATGGATAAGGGAGAGGAGGGAGATGTCAACATGAGAGATCACAAACAGATGCGGCAATGTATTTCTAAAATGATCAAACAAATTAAATTTCAAACATAAAATACCACTCGGTTTACAAAAGGAAATTAATTCACTATGGATGAAATATTTATGTATAAGAAAGTTGTCTTTATCAATAAAATATACGTATGTATACAACAGTAGACCAGCTTGTGTAAGGAAGGAAACCTAAACTGATAACTGATAGAACATGTGTATATCATTCACATCTATACTAGTATCACACTGACATAACAGCACAGTAACAGTTGATTGGACATTTTTAACGAGTATCGGCAAAATTTGATTATAAGGAACACGGATATAGCATATTTACGGCTATAACGAACTTTTAATAATGTCCCGGCAAAAATGACGGGAAAATATGACGTATATGGTGTATATATAACGAACATGGCTATTACAAATTTATTGCTAGAACGAAGTATTTTTAAGACCCCCGCTGGCAAAATTTACCGTTATTCATTATTCATATTACAATTTTTTTCCATTACAAATTTCATTGACGATACATACGATGATTGTATGAGGATACATACAATAGGTACTCTAATTCAAATCTCATACAAAAAATGATTTTTTTAACAATCAAAACATAATATGCAGACTGAAAAAAACAAGAAATCGGAATAAAAAAACCGAACAGTTTTCTTTCGATAAACGCTTACGACGTATGTTTTTAGACGAAAGTTCTATGAGCATCCCCTATTGCTACCGGCAAGCTTGCATGTGACGTCGATAATGAACTTAGAAGCTTTGACAAACACAACCTGGCAGCAAAATTCGCAATATTCGTTAAGAATTCATATTTTAATAATATTATTCAATAAATAACATTTTTGCAATTACAAAATATACATTAAATATAACTATATATGTAGCATTAATAAACACCATTTTCTTTCATTCATCAACTGAATATGCATAAGTTAGATGAATATTGGTGATGTTATAGGTTCATAAGCAACATTGTTGTGAAATAGTATAGTGGTTATTTATACTTTTTAGACAACTTCCTGTCCGTGACGTCAAATAATGAGTCAAGAAGCATCTAGTGGTTTACGAAGTTATTCAACAATAATGAGATTCAATGAAATCACATGGTATGGTTATTTGTCTCTATTGTTTATCACTCGCGCATTATCGATGAATCTCCCGTGGAGGCGATTTTTTTTATACATGACCACACCTGCTGTATCTATTCCATTAAAAACCAGGGTACCTTTACCAGGCATTTCTGCAAAATACTAGAGTATGCATTATCCTATATAATCTTCTTAAAATACACTTGAATTGCTGATATAAAACTTAATACATCTACAGCACTGCGAAATTCACTAATATTAGAAAAATATCTCCGCCGGAGCGGGGCTTTGAACTCACGACGTCTAGAAATAATGTGCTTCTGGCAGTTAGCGTCCACGGTTCTAACCACTCGACCATCTAGACATTAACCAATTACAAGTAACTTTTGATCATTTTATAAGTATTTATAAAATTAATATTTTCTATTGGAACTCTTTATTACGAGGAGATACAAAAAAAATTCTCGAGGAACGTGTCGTCTGACCTTAACAAGAAAATTCAATTAGTTGAACCGCTGCTCTGTGAAGCAAATTACCGTTAACCTTAATCGTAGTAAGGCCTGGTTTCGTTTAGTTTTACTTTACTTAATGTTCACGAGTCCTTCCGTTTTGACTATAATCAGTAAAGTGTTTTGGCACACATAATAAACAAACTATAAGGATAGTGAAACAAATATATTGAAATCACCTAAAATGTGCATGGGTAGAGTACTGAGGCTTTTAGTTTAGTGTTTTTGCGTGAAAAAAGTGTAAAAAACATTTGACAGAATGTAATTTAAAAGTATATTACGGGGGCATTAGAGGTGTTATAACGCATACCATTACACAATGATATTCATAAATAGTTATGTGTATTAAAAATATATCCTTTGATACATAAACTAATTTTAATTTTGCAAGAAATTTTATATAAATTTTGAGAAAATTGTCATTTCCTGGAATTTGGGGAAAACTTAAGCAATACTTGAATGAAAATATTATATCTCCATAATTTTTGGAAATTCCGAGCAGTATATTTGATCAATCTCTACAATCGAATATACAATCTGCATAGGAGGAGAAACAAAAAGACATATTTGCGAAATTGAGATCATATTTCCTATCATTTGGGGTTTTTAAGCAGGGGTGAAGATGAAAAAAGTGCGCTGTTCAAGAGTTCGTATTAAAATTATTTTAGCATAAATTTTAGTATGTATTGTTAATCATTATTATCGTAACTTTTAAAATATTTTTTTCTGTTTTGTAATATATTTGTTTACGTGTATTCACTGTTAAAGCATGAAGCTATAAGATTCTCAATGTAATATCAATCTTTCAGCATTTTCTATTGTAGTCTTCGTACTTCAAATCCTATTTATCTTAAAATTTGTAAAAAAAATCATATATTTTTATTCTTTAAATTCCCTTTGAAATAATCAGTACTTAGATTTTTTTTCTGTGAAAAGAGACCGACTCTATTGGTGTATAACGGTGGAAGTTTATAAATTTCAAAGATAACTGATTTTTTTGAAAATTATTATCGACTGCAAGTGCTGCTGCTACATAAAACATCTGTAGAAAGATTACATTCGGTAAAAAATAAAACTGAAATTTCAAAAATTAAGACTGAATTTAATAAATCTGAATCAAACTAACCCTCCCTATAGAACCACACAGGCGATGAAATTCAACTGGTATGACAAAATGTATAAAATTTTGTATATCTTCAATCCACTGTGACACTGATGTTTTTGACAAACCATCAACATGACGACCAATTATTAATCTGCTTTCATTGCCAGGGAGGTGATGGTGTCTTTTTGTAGCGCAGTTGGTATGGATTTGGTCTACTGATTAGCTGGTTTCAGTACGAACATCATAGGACCTTATCAATATCACTATCAATCAACTTTTTCAAATGTTTATTTTTCTCAAAATTTGTATCGTTTCCTTTTATTTTCAGGTTGAAAACATGCTTTTAGGTTTATTTCAAAGGTGTATGGTACCCAGAAATGACTCAAATTCGTGGGAGTCCTAAAATAGTTGATGTATCGTCTTTTTTACAAACGAAAGTGCTACAAAAATGAAACCAATGCATTCAGATAAAAAGTCAGAAGCGTCTTGGTAATTTGTCATTAGCTCTGTTTAATTATTAGAATAATTATTCTTAAAAGTGATACATACATGTAGATATCTGAGGCAATGACAGTTTATCGCACATGCCCATTTGCTTAAATAACCATTTTTCGTTCAGGGCCCAGTACTCTTATAATTTGGAATTTTTCGTCGACAAATTGATCTTTTGCGGAAAATAGTTTAACTAATATGACTCAACACAAGTTAACAAAAAGCAAAAATTCAATACATTTTTTCGGGGGCTAATCATTTGCATATTACATTTTTAATCATTAAATTAATGTATTCAAGGAAATAAACCGCATCTTATAGGCAGGGCCACAAAGCATCGAGCTTTTCGTGGAAAGTAAAAAAAAACCAAAAAACTTTTTGCAAACAGTGATTATGGATTTTTTTTTCTTTGCAAATCACATTAAAAAAAAAGTTCCTAATTTCAGCCAAATCAAGGGGTCGTATCTAAAGAAAACGTTTCCTTAGTAACCAACATAAGAATTAAAAATAAAAGCAAGATTCACGTAATAAAATTGCAAGTTTTCAAAAAAATATGCGAAAATTGTTGACAATAGTTGATTTTATTCAAATGAACCTTATCCTCTGTTTGACTCTGATAAAGTATTTGGGATTATTATTTTCTTTTTATGTTGCTAAGGCAACACGAGAAGAGCAATGCTTTAAACCAAACAAAATACAACTAAATTTATATTTTTCAAAAGCTTTTTAAAAAAAACCCCAGACTACTCTTATTAAGTCTTTAATATAATTCTGTCATCCCTTGTTTATATAAGAACAAAATAAATAAAATTGGGTAAACAATCAAAAACAATGTTGCCATGGAAATTTTTAAAAATGCAATTTTCAGCACTTCAGAGGGGGACATCTGTTAGATTTTAAGAAGATTTTTATCAAATACTAGTAAATGCAAACACCTGTGCGCAACTAGAAATTAAAAAAGATTTGTGTTACATCACCTGCTCTCACATTGACCTTTGACATCAAGGTTAAAGACGATTTTGGTGTTTATTTTAGCTATCGTACTGATGTACATTAACAGTAATTTTGTGAATTTTTTACTTAATTTTTACAATAAAGTATTAATTTGTTAAAAAAGATATAATTATTAACAATTAAATGCTTCTCTGATGATTCACGTGGGTTATGAAGGTAGCTATCATTGCAGAAAAAAATTACACAACCCACTAACGCGGATAATGTAATTTTTCTGCTATGTTGGCACCTTCATATCCCCCATGAATCACCAAAATAAAGCATTTTATTGTTTTAATATAACACAGGCGCCTGAGGTTTTTAAAAACTTTTTTCTAAAGGAAAAAAAAAAACAATTTTAAAGAAAAAACTTTAAAACGTAACATGCATATGATTTATAAAACCCTTTAAAATCTTGTGTCCATAAAGTTTTGTAAAAATGGTTTGAAATGTAATGTAAAAATGGAACAAGGTTCTGAAAGGAAGTATGATAACTTGAGGAATGACAGAAGAAGACACCATCATTTGATCACATTTACGGTTTGCTCTCAGTGAAGTAGATACAGATAAATCACACGCAAAGACGTTATACATTTTTTTCATAATTAAAAATATATACCCTCTACCTAATAATAAGGTACCGGTATGAGGGTATATATATTTAATTATGAGAAAGATACATAACGTTAGTTCAATGTGGCCGATTGAATGAACTAAACATTATTTGTGTTGATCGTCATTACAATACAAACCACCTGTTTAAAGCTGCATGGTTTAATTTTTTGGCTACTAAAGTATCCATTTTCCATACAAACCAATTATCTTATTTTTGTTTTGCATTTAGACTCGATGTCAAAGTCATAATACAACCATCCCCGCCTCGACTTCAGGGGCGAATTTTAATATAAGGCGAAATAACGCGATACCCTTTTTATACCCTTTTTATGATGTTTGTTTTGTAAACAAAAAATCATATTTTTTTCCCATTGAAATATGTCTTAATTGACCGGGAAGACTACCGCAATGTGTGTTGTTATACACAAACAGCATAACGTTTATAAGCGTACACAAAATTTGATATAAAATCGGACCATGCAGCTTCAAAAAAAGTGTTGTTCTTTTTTCTGTTCTTGTATGCGTAATTTGCAGACTAACCAATAAGTAAAACTTATATTTATTGGGTTTTTTTATGTTATAACAACTGTTTTAGTCAGTTTTGGGCAAAAACAATCCAGTTCAATATATGTTTACATGTTGACCCTCAAATATACAATATGACAAAACATCCCTTTCTATAATAATAATTATTATAATATCATTAACAGAAGACAGCAACATTTAACGGAAATTCATGCCAACAAAACACAAATGTAAGCAGTAACAAGACTCGAGTTTTGTTTACAAAACAAAGAAATAAAAACTCTGTATCGTGCTTTTACTAACTCAATATATGACTTTTTAATTTTGGCAAGACATTAAAAATACCAATATTAACCATTCTGAACATAAATGAAAAGGAGAAATGGAATTTAAAATGTTTAGTCCAAGTCCCTTTTAAGAATATTTACATATGCTCCTCTATATAATTACATATTTAGAAAAAATAATCTTTCACGATTCATGATTTGTTTATCTTTGATATGTTATGGCCTAGTATGATAAGATACCTATATACTTTATTAATTATTTATTTCAAGTTCTGCTTATTGAAAGCAGAAAAGGGGCCGTAAATGTCTGACTCCTTAAGCATCAACTCGTATCAGTACTTTCAGTACTTTGATTTCAAATAGCATTACCCTTGTGAAAACCCAGACTTCATTGCATAGCACAGTACACTAGCTACATATGTATCAAATATTGATAAACGAGTAATTTAACATGGTTAAAGTATACATATTTAATTGTTTTCATAAGCTTAAACATATATTTTCTTTTTCTTCCTTGTGGTGCAGCTGTGACTAGGATTTATAAAAGCTACCAGTATATGAAAGTGTTAGCCCTAAATAAGTAAATTGATTAACAATTTTAACATCCTCCACCTATCAATTTGTTTCAAACGTCCATATTTAAAAAAAAATCCAACTAGTTTTGTTTTACATACATTAACTGATAGTTTCCAGTCATTACAATATTCATGTAGTGTATCTATCATGTTTTGTAAGTCCTCTTGATATTCAAATAGTAAAACCATGTCAACAGCATACATTATTAAAGATAGTGATACGTCTTGGAGTATGATATTTTCATAGTTTGGCAAAATGTATGAATTGTAAAACTTTGATTATCTGCATTAGCCTCGTTTAACACTGTACAGTTCGGAAATGGTTATACAATAGCTTAAACATACTTCACAGTAAGATTCAGCTTTGGGTTTAACAATGTTTAACCCTGATTATTTTGCATGTTCATGTGCTCCTTAAAAATGGCAAAAATCATAATAATGTCCCAAAAGTAATTTGCAGGTCTTAGATTTATTCTCTTTTATCTTTGCTATGAGTGCGTGGTTGTCCGTGAATATTTCCTTGGAATATTTTATTTTGTAAGTTCTAGAATATATCTGGCATTGTTTTAATGAGTACTTTGTGGTAATAAGAAATAGAATTTGGCGCTGTATAACCCAATGCTAAAAGATCTATCATCCCGTAGAAACAATCAAATGCTTTAATACACTATCCGACACATTTTTTATTTAATTCAACTGAAGTTTGGTAATAAAATAATGAATATATATTACATTTGGTCAAATAAATATCTGTAATAAGAAATAAGAATCTAGTATGGTTGTCATGGAAACAAGAGAGAATGTATCTTGGTTACTTTATTTTTTTAAAGATTATCTATAAGCATCAGCTTCATAAAATTTCATCCATAAATATTTTATTCAACATTCCATGTTTATATTGTGTGAAGCTCAATGCTTGCTGACACCTCCTATTAACAGAGCACTCAGATATTTTGATAAGGATATCTCATTCAGCATAGATACAATATCAGCATCCTTTTGTGGGAATTTTCAATTACATTTTGGGAAAAAAATCAATTTTCGATTAGTAATGGGTCCTTTTACAGGACCCGCTTGCCAAGGATATTTCCTGTGTAATAAAATTCCCGATTGTGTTATTTTGCTGAAATAAATATTTATTTTTAAATCAACTTTTTCTTATTTAATCTGTTTACGAATATGTAAACATTGAACTACAATTAAGACATTTAGTGCTTGTTTTATTCATTTGATGGTAATTTTTAATCCTTCATGCTAATTAACGAAACAATATCAAACAGTTACTTTTTATTAATAAAACTGGACTATAATGAGTTTTATATTTTGGGATACATATGTTTGGACATATATTCAAGTACATTAGAATATATAAAATTAAAAACGGAAGAAGTGAATATAATATACAAGTTTTAAAAAATCACCAAGCCTTATCAAACAGCCAATGGTTCATCAGTGGTACTTTAACTATCTCAAGCTCTGCTTGAATACGATGGATACAGACTGGATGGATGCTGGTGACCTTGACCTTCATTCTCCCAAGGTTCACGCTGATGTTCACTATGTTGACCATACCACTGTCGTGTATCCGCGCCGGTAGTGACGTGTTTGGATAAAGTGAAAATGGTGGTTCCGTTTGCTTCTTGATAAGTTTTCGTGTTATATAAAGCTTACATTGTCTACTTTTACATGAAAAAGATCGTCAAATCTATTTAAAAGTGCATAAAATCTTTAAAGTTCTACGAAGTTTATGTTAAAATTATGTAAATAAGCAGTTCATGTCGATTAATTGTGAACAACGGAACAGGTTTGGATGACCTTGTTTTTCAAAATAGGAACGGTTTGGATACGCATCTGATACGGTTTGGATGTAATTAATTTGTGAGTGTAAACAGCTCCTGTAATTATCCCCTCGCGAGGGGGATATAGCATCGCTACTATGCGATATACATGCCCTCGCTAAAAAGCATGCTTTCAATATAATGGATATCGTCATGTGATAGACATATGAAGTCACATTGTTTAAAAAAATAAACATACACGTTAAAGACTTGTGCATTTAAGCCAACAAAACTTAATATACCGAAATTTGAATTTCAATTTTACACACGCTCCAAATAACTTGCAATTGGCTTATAAAAATTGCATACAGATTGCTTTACAGATATGTTAAGTATATTGTATAATCATTCCATCGATATTAACTTCGAAAGATTTAGCCTTACCAAAATCTTTACCGACACAAAAAACATGTGTTTACGACAGTTTCAATTGTTATGCTTCTATATCGTTATCGGCTTTAAACGTGAAAACGTCAGAAAATCAAAAGAGATCAGTCAAATACAGAATTATACCAACTTTAAAAAGCTTAAAGTCTGTAAAATCATCTAATGATACAAATATTTTTTTTCTTTTAAAATTGAAACGATATAATATATCGATCCACTGCACAGAACAAACCGTGATAACGTGGATATTTTTAATTATTGGTATCCTGATATGGGTTTCATGAAAATGAAAAAAAAATTCTCTTTTATACAGAGTAACCTATCAAACATCATACTTGTCTATTTTTGTTAAATTAAAGATTGAGACGTTCCCAAACAACTTTTTAGTTTTGCAACAGCCTAACAACTGCGCTTTGGCAAATTTTTAACAATGAAATTTTAATCATTATACTTTCATGTTAAATAATAACGCGGGTTTTGTACTTTTTCTGCAGTAACGCCATCTTCATTTCCCGCACGAGTCACCAAAACCTCTTGATATACATAGATACATATTTATTGTTTTGATTTTCTGGTGAGAATTATGATTGAATAAAATTTAATGTACATATAAAATGGCGATGTTTACCTAGGTCTCGTCATCACTTGAATTTTTTGGACCAACTATTTCTAACAATAGAGTAAATATATGACTTGGCAGACATCTATGGTACTTTGTATTATATCAGTATAATCACTGGGAGTGAAATAATTGTAGAACTTTCTTTGTCTAGCGATGTACAGGCTTGGTATTGAATGTAAACGAGGCTCACTTTCATAATATTATTACCAAGCACGTTCTCCGTTCAACTTACTTCACGATTATAAATATCATATCAGAATAACTAAAAACACATCATACAGTCGCTTGCCATTAAAGTAGTAGATAGTTGTCTGTTAAGGTGTTTATATGATATATTGCTTTTCAGGTTAAAGGTGAAAACCTTTTTTTTTTTTTTTTTTTTTTTTTACATTTTATTGTGTTCCCCATGTTTCAACTCATATTTTCTTTATAATTTAAAATTAAAGAAAGTATTCTTTTGAAATGTTAGTAAAAAAAAAGATTTGATATAACAATATTTACATTTTTCAATGTTTTTTTTCATTTGATAACACTAAGTATCAATTTGTTCATATTTCAGTCCAATAAATTCAAATGACGTTTGCTTATCAAAATATTTAAAAGTACAATTGCTGTGAATCTATAATATAAGTTATAAGGAATCATTCATTCGATATTGTGAAGTGTAATTCCGTTTCGAGCGTTATTGGGTTTGACCACGCCCCGACCAAAATAATCAACTCATGATATTCGATCAAAGAATGATTCCTTATTCGTTAAATAATCAATTTATGATCAATTATACACTAAATATACCATTTTATCAAAGAAAAAAAAAGTGCTTGTTTAAAGAAATAAACTTAGACATCCAGTTTTAGTTCCCTTCGAACATGTGGAAGTATTTTGGTTTCATAACGTTTATAAAAATGTCGGACAGTAAAGAAAAATTCATCGTCTGTACATTAAGTTCTTTTCACCTGACTTAAAATGCATCTTTTGCATGCTGTGTAATTTGAATGACCCACTATTTTTTAAAAAGATGTATCTTCGATGGCAAACCGATAAAATGCAAAGTGCTCTCTTTATGTCTAAAATATCAAAAATCCTATAACTTTTAATTATTCAAACCGTACCATTTGCACAATTTATATTTTAGCATCCAAACCGGAATAATTTATTTATCCAAACCGTACTACTTCTTTAGCAGGTGCATGAAGTTATTGCTATTTTCATACATATTAATGTATTAAAAAGACATCGGTTTGATTTTATTTGGTTAATGTAATGTTTTAAATTGATTTTGGCTGCTTCAGATTTTTAGTATGTGTTATAATATCTACGTAATCTAGAAATAGTTCTTGGTTTTAGCGTTAAAATGACACGTTAACGATTAATTTTTCTACAAATAAGTCGTTTTTATAAACGATGAACGAAAATAACGCACACTCTTTTCAACTGCAAAACCTTCAGAAAAATATGAATGACTATTACGATATTTTAATTAATATTTACCCCGTTGTCGATAGAAAAAAGGACACAGCACTCATTGTTTTTGCAATGTATACGCCATTTTCACGTTATCCAAACATGTCACTACCGGCGCGGATACACGACAGTGCATACGGTGGGGCTGATGGATTGGACACCTCGGTTGTCCCTACAAGATGTGGAGGGGAGGACACGCCCACTGTGGAGGATTGCACGCTGCCGCTGTTGGATAACCTCCATAATTCTGTAATGGTTTCCATCACCACACATCCATTTTCTTGGTCTTGAATGTGCTTTAGAAATACGATGACGTCCTCTCCTAACTTGTTGTTAGAGAATCTGCTGATGTTCTGTTCTGTCAATGTTTGTTTCAAATTTCCAAGTTCAACACGCAATAAATTGGACTTTACGAACCTAAATAAAATTTGAGAACAAAGTGTACTCTTTTAGCCATTACAAATGAAAAATAAGATCTGTTAATGTATTGTGTTTCCAAGTTGCTTATTTGTTAAATTTCGGTTAAGAGTGTCAATATACAGTAAAACACGCTTATAACGAAGTCCCAGGGACGGGCAACTAAACTTCGTTATAAGCGTAATTCGTTATATCCGTCAAGTTTACACCATGAAATAGAGTCTTGGGGAATGAAATTTACTTCGCTTTAAGCGTCAATTCAATATAAGCGTGTTCGCTATAACCGTACTGTAACCGTACTGTAATTTGAAATTGTATCTTATTTTTTTTTTATTTTTGAGCAAAGGAGATATGACGAAAAGCTTAGTTTTCCAGACCTTTTTTATTTATAATGTTCTGAATAACACGTATTCATATTCTACATGTTTTATATACCCGTCTGCTCAATAAATTGATAAATAAGTCAGATATTGCGATTTCTAACAAAACATTGTTACACCAGGGAAAAAATCATTTCATTTTAAGGGAATTTAATTTTTGCTAATTATATCGTTTAAACATAGTCATTAAGAAAAATCTACCTTGCTCAAGTCATGGTCTGTTTTAAATCCACACATATAACAAAACATAATATACATCTAAGTGTAAACCGTTAGTAGTCCGACATAGCGCATTGTTTTAATGAGATTTAATTGTTTTTACATGTACATATACAAAATGATTAGCTAAAGATATACATAAGAAATAAACAATCAAAGCTATTCACATTTATTTTCTTTATATTTACCTGCGATGAATGTTTTGAAACAAATTAAAGCAATCCATATAAATTTATAATTAATGTATTTAAGAAAAAATTGGATCTTTCTATCTTTTCATAAATAAATTATATTCTATTCATACTTCAAAAGTAAATCGTTAGCAATCGGACTAATCACATTTTTGATGAGGTATAAATTTGTATTTACATTTATTAAAAATGCAATGTTTTTTTGGCAACATGATTTAACTATGGGTAAAAATATAAAAATATTTAAGGTTGTCCACAAACATGCATATCTTGATGAATGTGTTATAATTAATTAAAATTTTGGCCTCTGTATATTTTTACATTCTTATTCCATTCATACTTACCACACCCTGAAACACGGCAGGACAGCTCCAAAAAAACAAATGAGACCATCTGCTACAGTTGCAGCCACAAGGAAGATCAACCACCACCAGACAACAGCCATGATCTGTTCCAGATACGGATTAAATGGAAGCATACATTGTACTGTGTATCTTTGGACAGTGGACAGATACCATATGTCATATTCGCACATTATTTCTCTAGGAAAAGCCGGAGAGGTTTGAAAGAAGCGTGCATCATTTTCCCGTATATTTCCGAGCACCTGAGAACCAAAACTGGTCTGGTTTTCTTCTTTTAAGAAAGGATCTAACAGCCCTAGATGAGTTGAGACATTTAGAAAATAAAGCAGCTTCACGAATAATTGGAATATTGTAAATGCCCCAATGGATAGGATGTTGATTTTTCTGTCTTTAATCCATTGCTCTAGGTACAAAGCAAGACTTTTCCCTATTGTTTTGGTGTTGTCATTCATGTTCCTAGACTTTATGGAAAAGTGAATACCCAATTTTTTTTCTCCTAGTTTCCACAGAATATATGGAATCCGTAAGAAAATGGCTTGCATTATCAGAAGTAACTGAACGAATTGATACAAAGTTCGCACAACATATTTTTGATCTTTCATGTTGCTGATAACCAATGGGTCTCTGAACATAGATTCAAATGGTAAGACGGCGATATTAGTCGCAGTAAAACATCGGGATGTACCATAATTTACGTTAGCTTCTGTAAATTCTTGAGGGAAATTGCACGCCACAGGTCCCACGTACAACTGTCCTATTAAAGCGAAAACGCCCAAGACAAAAAACAGTAACGGCGTCCATCTTCCGTTCAATCCGTCCACCCAACTCTCCACCGATAAATGTGGCATTCTATTCTTTAAACTGTAAAATCAAGCTGTGGAAGATTATTATGTCAGAAATTTTGATATCTATCATGATTAATGTAATCGGGTACGTGACAAATCCACATAGAACGTAAACTTTTTTCTCCACCATAGTTTAATACAAAAAAATACGCCATTGCTAAATATGAAAATGTTTACGCTTCTCACAATATTTTATCATAATTTTTAAAAAGAAAATTACCTTATTTGATTAATGCACATTAAACTCATCTAAATAGCTTAGAATGATCATTTGAATTTAAAATTTTGTTCACTAAAGTACTCCTTTACATGTAAGAGAGATGAAATAGCAACGGGTTGTTAGCAACGTTGACTGTGATACAAATTTTGTACTTATAAATAAGTTTTGGACGGGGTCTTCTATAAAATTATGGATGACTACATTTACACCATGTACTCGTTAACATTTTTAATGACCTTCAATTCATTGCAGATGTAATAAATCCTTGTTTTTATTTTATTTTCATTTTTAAAACCAAATATGATTCATGTTGTGTAATATTAAAGATACTATAATTACGCCATCAACCTCAACGATGCGTTATGTATCAATAATCGAAATATTTATGAAAAATCGTATCAAAGCAATATTAAACTTCTGCATAGGAATATACACGACTGTAAAAATATCTCATTTGTTCTTACCATTTAAAATCTGAGTATAGTAAGTTTTCTTGAAAAACAATGCTTTTGAATATATTACATTGAATTTATCCAACAGTTTGCAAGTACTAAGTCTTGACAGCAGTGATGATTTGTGCTTAGGCCAAAACATTGTTTCATTTCCGGCGGAAAGAAAAATAATGACCCCCGTAGAACAATGACCGGGGTAAGTTTTCGACGTAGAGTAATGAACCCTGGTCAATATTCTAGAAGAATAGAAAAGAAGGCAGAAGAATGACCCTTTTATCTGAAGAATAAATATCATTTACATAAAAATGAACACACTGTACATGAAGAAAAGTGACCCCTGTAAAATAATGACCCCCTTCAATTTTTTTGCATTATTATTTGTGAAATAATCTTTACAATATTGTAATTTTTACTGCAGTTTTCAGAAAGTACAGAAATTATACTTCATTTTCAAATAAACTTAAAATTAAAGAAGTGGTTTATCTTAGAACAAGATCCTGCCGTATTGTATCGGGGTTGATTTTCGTTTTAACGAGTTACATTTACATGTATCTCATTATTACGAGTGACAACACATTTAAATCATATCAAGAAACAAGACACTAGAAAACAAAATTCTGTTTATTGGCGAAGAAAACGCAGACTCGATCGATATAGTTCATGAATCATTGGCGATTTTCCCCTAATACCAAACTACTGGGTATGCAACTGCATCCCACCGAAATAATGATGAAACCAAAACTATAAAAAGATTACTCTAGTTTTATCCATTATAGCCACGATGAAACTAGCAGCCACTAACAACAATCATTAAGCCAGTAGAAGCATCAAATTACTGAGAGAACTAGAACAGAAAATTATATCTTACTTTATTACCGACATGATTTAATAAATCAGCCTGATGGAATTATTACTCAAATGACAAATTTATCAAATCTAAAATACTTTGTTCGCAGTCAAGACGTATTATTTCCATTTCACTTAACAACATTTTACATAAAAACTCACTTAAAATAATTCAAAACAGATATTGGTCTCTTTTTTTTGAAATCATGCATTCTTTATTTTTCCATCAAATAAAATATCTGTGTGTCGAGGAACATTGAATCAAAATATTAAGAGGGCTCGATGGTCGAGGCTGTTTTTAGACTATATTTAAATCTCCTTAGAAGAACAGCTCTGTATGAAGATATAGGAAACTAAAATTAAAGTTGAAAGTAGATCTGACGGTTTATTTGTTAACCACCTAGCCTCGTTAGGAACTCTGTGTAAGGAAACACATTATACCCAGTCCGTTCCTACACGATGACCACAGATCGCTTATTTACTTTTACCTAAAATTGCTATTGAAATAATATTAAATTAAAGAATAAAATTTTAAATGTGACCTCCATGTAAATGATTTTTTTAACTTATCATAATCAACGCTTTTAAAAGTAATCTCATTTTATTATATTCGATCGGTGTTTATTATCTATTAAAGATCTACTATAGTCAGGTACTCTTCACACAATTACTCTGAAAGAATAAAGTTTCATTCATCATCACAAATACAACATTTCCACAAATAATTAGAATATCGATATATATATGTATTACGTAGGAGAGAACAAAACTACCGTAAAACGATTTTTAAAAAAATCACTTTCTCCCAGAAATGCAATTTGTAAAATCGCAACAAAATATAGTTTAGCAAGCTGTGCATAAATTTTTTAATCAAATATCTTCGTTTACATCATAAAGCTATATAAAATGTTGGTAAGAATTATTCATGATAAAATATCAAGTACACTTCAGGAGATTTCTACACAATTGTCATTTTCACGCCTTATGTCAACGAGAGAAGAGACGTCGACATCCTTCTTTGGCAATGTACGTCTTGTGTTTTTCAGTGTTTGCTACGGATATGGAAAAATTATGTACAGCGATTTCTTTATAAGTTCGGTGTTTATAACTTCAAAATAGGCTGAACATAGTGAAAATTCAAGTAATTTCAAAGTCATGTTTAACATGAAGAAAAATCACCCATGGGTCTTTTTTCTTCAGAAAAATTCAATTATTCTACAGCAAGGGGGGGGGGGGGGTCATTATTCTACGTCGAAAAATGACCCTCGGTCATTATTGTACGGGGGTCATTATCCTTCTTTGCACCGGATTGCCAGGATAACTGCATAAGACAGTCAACGAAAATCAACTCCCAAAAATAAATATAAATCGTTATACTCCCTCCAACAAATAGAAGTGGTAATCTGTCGGCCAAATGTTGTTGCGCCTAGAACACTAAACTGTAATTTACATTTTTGCACGATGATTGTAAAATAATTGAAAACAAATTCTGGTTTCGTAACGTTTAAACCATTATGTTAGTTATGCGCACAACATTTGTCCCTTTCACACAAAAGAGAAAAATTGATGTTATGATTTAAACTGAAGAATTAAATAACGTGCCTACTTACCAGCGTTATTCGTGATGTGGCTTTACCTCTAATGAAAACTTCACCAGAACTCAAACAGTTCAGCAGCTGACCTTGATTTCGAAATTCACAAGTGTTCAACGTTACCCACAGCCGTTTGGCAACTGCACCGTTATCAGAATCTGATAATGAAATGTTAAAAGAAAACACTAAAAAATATTTGTGTTTCATTATATTTTTAGTTTAATATATCTTAAGTGTTTTAGAAACTTTTCTAAGGTTAGATTAACTTTGGATGGGGCTAATTTAATAAACGTATACACAATACCAACCACCATTGCGTACTTACAAAACTGGGGTCGGAGGAACTATAGAACTCTATTTACGGATAAGTCACAATCCAAACCAGTTGTTGTTATTTTTGTCCGGATATACTATTTTTCAAGACACCAACAAGTACGCAAATTGTTTAGAAAAAAAACAGGATCTTTTTAGCATCGTTACGAGTTTCTGCAGTATATCATAGATATATCTTAAAGGGACAGTCTCAAGGTTTACATAGAGAATTTCAGCATTCATATACAATGTCCTTATATGAAATAGTTGCCTCAGGGTCAATTTCATATGAAATGAATTGGTCATTTATATGCAAAAAATCGCTGGATTCGTGACCAATCCTCATAGAACGTGAACGTATCCAATAAAGTATTAAATAAAGCGATTTTAAACTACACATAACTGTGATCTCAACATGCCTCCCTGACAAGTACAGCACTGACCTATTTATTTGTAAGTTTACTTTTTATCTGTGATTTTTGGTTCGACGTCGAGGTTTTATATATGTATTTTTTTTACTGATTGCTTGATAATACATTACACCAGTGCAAACAATAGGCATAAACTCTTTTTGATATTTCATCCTTAAATGCTTGCTTCATTGCATGTGTACGTTACAACCATTTTGTTATTCATGCAAACCATAATTTTAGAATAAAAACATGAAAAAAATGAGGATAAAATTTAAACTCTGATAAAAAAGTGTCTATACTCACTATCCTTTTCGATGTTGCCTTAGCACAGATGAAAAGTTCGCTGGAACACGATTTGTTTATCCTTGACGTACAGCAGCTGACCTAGATTTTGAAATAACCAATGTAAACAACATTACTCACAGCCTCCATTTTACAACTGCACATATATCAGAATCTCTCTCTCTCTCTCTCTCTCTCTCTCTCTCTCTCCAGTAAAATACAATACCTCGGAAAATGTCATTTATTTATAAATACAAATTAACCATGTTGATGTCTTTAAAGAAAAAGGCAATAAGTAGACCAGCTTGTGTAACGAAGGAAACCTAGAATGATAACTGATAGAACATGTGTAAAGCATTCACATTTATATCATACTGACATAGCAGCTCTTATCACCATAACAGTTGATTGGACATTTTTAACGAGTATCAGCAAAATTTGAATATAAGGAACACTGATACAGCGAATTTACGGTTATAACAAACGAAACGAAAATGTGACGTATATAACGAACACGGCTATAATAAATTTACTGCTATAACGAAGTATTTTTAAGACCCCGCTGCCAAAATTTTACCGTTATTCATTATCCATATAACAAATATTTTCCATTACAAATCTCACTGACGATACATACAATGATTGTATGAGGATGTATACAAAAAGTACTCTAATTCAAATATCATGAAGAAATTTTTTTTTACAATCAATACATAATATGCAGACTGTAAAAACCAAGAAATCGGAATACAAAAACGAACAGCTAAATTTGAGGGTCAGTCGTAGAATTATTAGCAAAATACAACCTGATCCCCCCCTCTCTCTCTCTCTCTCTCTCTCTCTCTCTCTCTCTCTCTCTCTCTCTGAATGTTGCATATTTTGAGAAAAAAAATAACATATAAAATCCACCAGCACAAGTAGAAATTGGTGATCGTAAACCAGTAACTGATGTCAACAATTCACGTGTTCGAAAAGATTTAACAAGTTGATAACCATTAATGCAAAGGACTGTTAATCTCTCAAAGACATCGTATAGAAATGAAGTAAATATTACTCCATTAAAATGAATTGAAAGAGGAATGGACAAATAATATCGCCCAGCAGAATTTGAGCTACCTTACACATTACATGATGGGCGTCCATTACTCACAAAGTTACCTGGCGTTATAAATCACGTTATGAATTATATCATTCAATAGGTCAAAGTATACCGTTTACAACAGAGAACACAAACACAAGAAGAAACATTGTTTTGTCTGTTTAACCATGAGCCATGTTTGTCTATCGATATCCTTTCATCATGAACTTATATGTATGAATAAACAACTAAATTTAGGAGAACAATAGACAAAATGCGCTGACTATGTATTACATGTAAGTCTGTAAACAAGTATTCCTTTTAAAGGAATGATCGGCAATAATGATATATAGATAGCTAGAAGCAATCAACATGATCAGTTTGATGTAAAATAATTTAAAAAGTACTGTATTTTTCTAAATATAGAATATTTTGAATCTTTACACCATAATTTCATCATTATAAACCGTCAACAAATTTAATTTTGAAATAAATTTGGGGAAAGCCGTTCGTAAACTCCTTGTCTAGTTTTATATTTTTAACGTAATTATTAAATGTTAATATATCTTCTTCTTCTTCAGAATACTGAGTAGGGCTCTTCAAAGAGCATTAACACGTATACAAAGAAAGAGTTGTATTAAAATACTTTAATGCGACTGAAAAACATTGAATGCCATCATAACTTGCTATTGAGGTCGCATTATAACGTAACCTTATTTATAAATCAAGCCGTCTTCCTAGCTACTATTATGCAACATCAATAGATCGAGGTAAGTTCATGGAGCATCTTCTTATGAATGGAGTCAGTTCATCGAGGTCAACTGCATTACTGAATGAATCTTTCGATCGAAATTCTTACAAAATGTGCATTCTTGAATTAACAGGTCGAACTGTATTTTATGTATGTTTGCATCTCTTAAGGTAACCGAATTGAAATAAAACTAAGTAAATTGTTATATAAATACTAAACCAAAGCTTCAAGTTTTTATAAGAATTAATTATGCAAGCGGAATGTGTGCGCACGTGGAAGCATTTGTCGAATGCCTCATATGGACACAACAGTGATCGGCCGAAGCCGATCACAAAAACGTGGGTGTCCTCATTATTCTGTGGAGATATAAGAAAATGCAATGACCTTTACCTCTAAAAAAGGACGCCGTTCTTTATAAATATGATCTTTATATTGATTTAATCACACAATGTTGCAGTTAAAAAATTGGCAATCACAGGATGAACCTCTGCCATTCGGTCAACTGAATGGCATTCTGAGGTTCATTCTGTGGATTCCTACAGTTCAAAGAAATATGCCAGGTTTAACATTTAATTTTGTTACAATTTTTTTTAAATTTCCTTAAGGATGACGTTTACTCAGAATGAAAAAAGAATTCCACTGATGATAATGAAAAACCAACTATTGTGTGTTATAGACCTTTTATTGTTGTGTTTTTTTTCATTTTCAAAAAAGTAGGTCAATGACCTATTTTTTGAGTTAATGGCCATTGTATATTTTTGGAAAATTAAAGGAAAATCATTTAAAATTTTACACTATGATTGAGATTTTCTGAATTGTGAAAATAATAATAATTGCTCAACACTTTTGAAAATGAAATACAATTTATGAATGGCAGTGACACTAAATACGTACAAAGCATTACGTTTTCCTTCACAATTTTTATAATTACTCCTGTCCGAATTTCCTCTATCACTTTTCAAATTCCTACCCATTTTTGATCCAATTTTACAAAAAATTGAATGATGATAATACATGAACATTTATGGTATTAAACTACTTATATTGATCTTATTCTGTTGGCATATAATTTATATGAAGTCAAAGATCAAAGTTTTGAGATATGGTGTCTTTTCTCGTTTTTAAGCATATTTCAATATTTTTTAAATTCATGTCATACGGTTATTATAATGAATAAATGAGGTTAAACTACTGGAAAATATGCAAAATGATATAGACTAAGATATAAAATCTTAACTTTTAATAGTAGAGTACTTCCAAAAATATTTTAGGAGAAAACAAAATCTGCAAAATTTAGTCCGAATTTGCCTGTTTGGCTAAAAGTCTATTTTTGTTTTGGCATAATCCCATAACATAGTAGAAATATCGAATGTTATGTCAATAATAATTCATTTCACAGATAATTTTTGTGTTTAGAACAAATTTTACTCATGACATTGAACTTTAAAACAATCCGATTTTGAGAACTCAAACCCTGAGTAAACAACACCCTTAAGTGCAGTCATCCTTTAACTGAATTTAGATTATTGGTCTCCTTTTGTACTAGTTTTGTAGTTATTTCACTTTTGGAAAGAGACTGGTGTTTAATTTTAACAATTTTTATATCCTATCCATAATGAAGATTTTTTCAGAGTTTAAAGAGAAACAGGACAATGTTTATGTGACTATCATTGCTTTACTGCTTTGATATGCTAACTCTGGTATAATGTCATCATTGATTTGATTTATGATGCTTTCATGTATTTTATCTACGACGTGAAACATATTTTAAATAAATCTGCTCCCGCTCTTTAAGGCTCCAAAGTATTCATTTTCACAATGGCTGAACTTACTTTTTTACATTGTACCAAATAAAGTCCTAGAACCTATACTAATTTTTTAAAAAGCTTTAGAAGAGCTTCGATAATGTTTTAAATGATATATATATATATATATATATATATATATATATATATATATATATATATATATATATATATATATATATATATATATTTAATAGATATGATATATTTAAAAATGATTTTGGAGCAACATTGCGCTCTTTAACTCCTACTCTTGAATGTGAAAAAAACTGATGGAATTTTCATGCTTTGAAAAAATGCGGGAAATTACCCATTTACATCACGTCATCAAAGCACAAGAAATGGTCCCTGTTAAATTATTTTTATAACATGATGTTTTTCTGAAATTTATGAAACATGAGAGCAGAAGACCTTTTCGCATTTCGTATTCGAAATATGTTTTTTTAAACAGCATCAGCTTTATGAAATCCACATACCATACTTCACTTGTATAGCTCAATACACTACCTACATATGTATCAAATATTGATAAACGAGTAATTTAACATGGTTAAGGTATACATATTTCATTGTTTTCATAAGCTTAAACATATATTTTCTTCTTTGGGATGCAGTTGTAAATGAAAGAAAAGCTATCAGTATATGATAGTGTTAGCCCTAAATAAGTAAATTGACTAACAATTATAACCTTCTCTACCTTTCAAACGTCCAGATTGTCTAAAAACTACTAGTTTTGTTTTACATACATTAACTGATAGTTTCCAGTCATTACAATACTCATGAAGTGTATCAAACATGTTTTGTAAGCCCTGTGGATATTCAGATAATATAACCATGTCACCAGCATACATTATTAAAGATAGTGATACGTCTTGGGGTATAATATTTTCATAGTTTGGCAAAATGTATGCTTAGTAAAACTATGATTATCTGTAATGGCCTTGTTTAACACTGTACAGTCCGGAAATGGTTATACAATAGCTTAAACATACTAGCTCTTGCAGAGAGTAATACAATGACTTATTGCATCATTTCACAATAAGATTCAGCTTTAGGCTAAATAATTTTTAACCCTGATTATTTTGCATGTTCATGTGCTCCTTAAAAATGGCAAAAATCATAATAGTGTCCCAAAAGTAAGTTGCCGGTCTTAGATTTATTCTCTTCTTTCTTTGGTATGAGTGTGTGGTTGACCGTGAATGTTTCCTTGCCATGGAATATTTATATTTTGTAAGTTCTGGAATATATCTGGCATTGTTTTAATGAGAACTTTGTGGTAATAAGAAATAGAATTTGGCGCTGTATAACTCAGTCTGTAACTTGTTTGTATGCTAAAAAATCTATTATCCCGTAGAAACAATAAAATGCTTTTAATACACTTTCTGACACATTTTTTTTTAATTCAACTGAAGTTTGGTAATAAAATAATTAATATATATTACATTTGGTCAAATAAATATCTGTAAAAAGAATTAAGAATCTGGCCTGGTTGTCATGGAAACAAGAGAGTATGTATCTTGGTAACTTAATTTTTTTTAAGATTATCTATAAGCATCAGGTTCATTAAATTTCATCTATAAATATTTTATTCAACATTCCATGTAAATATTGTGTAAAGCTCAATGCTTGCTGACACCTCCTATTAACAGAACACTCAGATATTTTGATAAGGATATCTCATTCAGCATAGATACAATATCAGCATCCTTATGTGGGAATTTTTCAATAACATTTTGGGAAAAAAATCAATTTTCGATTAGTAATGGGACCCTTTACAAGACCTGCTTGCAATGGATATGTCCAGTGTAATAAAATTCCTGAATGTGCTAATTCTCTGAAATAAATATTTATTTTTAGATCAACTTTTTTTTATTTAATCTGTTTACGAATATGTAAACATTGAACTACAATTAAGGCATTTAGTGCTCGTTTTATTCATTTGATGGTAATTTTTAATTCTTCATGCTAATTAACGAAGCAATATCAAACACTAACTTAAATTTATTAATAAAATTGAACTATAATGAGTTTTATATTTTGGGATACATATGTTTGGATATACATTCAAGTACATAAGAATATATAAAATATAAAACAGAAGTAGTGAATATGATAAACAATTTTTTAAAAATCACCAAGCCTTATCAAACAGCCAATGGTTCATCAGTGGTACTTTAACTATCTCAAGCTCTGCTTGAATACGATGGATACAGACTGGATGGATGCTGGTGACCTTGATCTTCATTCTTCCAAGGTTCACGCTGATGTTCACCATGTTGACTATACGATGGGGCTGATGGATTGGAGACCTCGGTTGTCCCTCCAAGAAGTAAAGGGGAGGATTCGCCCAATGGGACGGATTGCACGCTGCCGCTGTGGGATACCCTCCACAATTCTGTAACAGTTTCCATGACCACACATCCATTTTCTTGGTCTTGAATGTGCTTTAGAAATACGATGACGTCCTCTCCTAGGTTGTTGTTAGAGAATCTGCTGATGTTCTGATCTGTCAATGTTTGGTTCAAATTTCCAAGTTCAACACGCAATAAATTGGACTTTACGAACCTAAATAAAATTGGAGAACAAAGTGTACTCTTTTAGCCATTACAAATGAAAAAAACATTGACCAGTTAATGTATTGTGTTTGTAAGTTGCTTATTTGTTAAATTTCGGTTAAGAGATTCATAAAAATTTGAAATTGTATTTCATTTTTTAATTAGGAAAGCAAGATAAATATTTGGAATTTTTGATTATCGAGCAAAGGTGATGAGACCAAAAGCTCAGTTTCCCAGACCTTTTTGATTCTGAATAAAACATATTCATATTTTACATATTTTTATATACCTGTCTGCTCAATAGATAAATATGTCAGATATTGCGATTTCTGCCAAAACATTGTTACACCAGGGGAAAAAAATCATTTAATTTTAAAGGAATTGATTTTTTAATATTTGTATGATTCAAACATATTCTATTAGAGAAATCCATGATGCTCATGTCATGGTCTGTTTTAAATCCACACATATAACAAAACATAATATACATCTAAGTGTAAACCGTTAGTAGTCCGACATAGCGCAGTGTTTTAATGAGGTTTATTTGTTTTTACATGTACATATACAAAATGATTGTGCCGGTTTTTTGTAACAAAATTTAGCTAAAGATATACATAAGAAATAAACAATCAAAGCTATTTACATTTATTTTCTTTATATTTACTGCAATGAATGTTTTGAAACAAATTAAATCAATCCATATAAATTTATAATTAATGTATTAATGAAAAATTGGATCTTTCTGTCTTTTCCTTAATAATTTATATTCTATTCATACTTAAAAAGTAAATCGTTAGCAGTCGGACTAATCACAATTTTGATGAGGTATAAAGGACTATGTGCGGTATGGTCAAATATCTGCCCCCGATTTCAACCAATTTTTAAATAGTATCGTATAAAAATGAAATCTTCACAAAAGAGGATGCCTATAACTTTTATAATGATTTTAGTCATCATTGCTCACTCCCTGTTTATCTATGACGTCACCTAAATGACCCAATTCCCGCAAATTTGCAAACAAATGAAGATATTCTCATTTTTGCTCTATATTTGCATTCAGAAGTATAGAGCGCAGGTCTGCTCAAGTGCAATTTTAACATATGTTTTTCTTCAGATAGTTATACATATTATACTAAAAAATGGTACTTGAGCAAGCCTGCGCTCGATGTTTCCCAGTCGAATAACCATCGGAAAACACCCATATTTTGCTACAAAACATCAATTTATCAAAATAATGCAATATTCATGACGTCATTTCTACATTATGACGTCACTGTGGTGATAACCTTTTACACCTTTCTTTCCAATATGATTTTAACTATCGTTCACCTTATTTTAAAGCTCTTTCTAAAACTTTGATTTTGGGGGGGAAAATTGCATAAAACCGCACTTAGTCCTTTGTTTTTGCATTTACAAAAAAATGGAATGTATTTTTGGCAACATGATTTAGCTAGGGATATAAATATAAAAATAACCATTTTGAGATATTTAAGGTTAGCCACAAACATGCATATCTTCATGAATGTGTTATAATTAATTAAAATTCTGGCTCTGTACCTTTTCTTACATTCTTATTCTATTCATACTTACCACACCCTGAAACACGGCAGGACAGCTCCAAAAAAGCAAATGAGACCATCTGCTACAGTTGCAGCCACAAGGAAGATTAACCACCACCAGACAACAGCCATGATCTGTTCCAGATACGGATTAAACGGAAGGATACACTGTACTGTGTATCTTTGGACATTGGACAGATGGTGTATCTCATAGTCGCACAGTATATCTCTAGGAAAAGCCGGAGAGGTTTGAAAGAAGTGTGCATCGTTTTCTCGTATATTTCCGAGCACCTGAGAACCAAAACTGGTCTGGTTTTTTTCTTTTAGGAGAGGATCTAACACACCCAATTGAGTTGAGACATTTAGAAAATAAAGCAGCTTCACGAACAAATGGAACATTGTAAATGCCCCAATGGATAGGATGTTGATTTTTCTGTCTTTAATCCATTGCTCCAGGTATATAGCAAGACTTTTCCCGATTGTTCTGGTGTTGTCATTCGTGTTCCCAGATTTTACGGAAAAGTGAATACCTAATTTTTTCTCTCCTATGTTCCACAGAATATATGGAATCCGTAGGAAAATGGCTTGCATTATCAGAATTAACGGAACGTATTGATATAAAGTCGGCACAATATATTTGTTATCTTTCATGTTGCTGAAAACCAACATGGGTTCAAAACGTGAGACGTAAAGATTGGTCGCAGTAAAACATCGGTATGTACCATATTTTACGTTAGCTTCTGTAAATTCTCGAGGGAAATTGCACGCCACAGGCCCCACGTACAACTGTCCTATCAAAGAGAAAACACCCAAGACAAGAAACAGCAACGGCGTCCATATCCCGTTCAATCCGTCCACCCAACTCTCCACTGATGAATGTGACATTCTATTCTGAACAATCAAGCTGTGGAAGATTATTATATCAGAAATTTTGAAATATATCATGATTAATGTAATCGGGTACGTAACCAATCCACATAGAACGTAATCATTTTTTCTCCACCACAGTGTAATACAAAAAAATACTCCATTGCTAAATATGAAAATGTTTACGCTTCCCACATAATTTTTAAAAAGAAAATTACCTTATTTGGTTAATTCATATTAAACTCATCCTAATAGCTTAGAATCATCAATTCAATTTGAAATTTTGTTAACTTAAGTACTCCTTTACATGTAAGAGAAATGAAATAGCAACGGGTTGTTAGCCACCTTGACTGTGATACAAATTTTGTACTTATTATGAAGTTTTGGATGTGGTCTTCTTTAGTACTTTGAATGATTACATGTTCACCAAAACTCGCTAACATTTTTAATGACTTTCAATATATTGCAGATGTAATTAATATTTGTTTTTATTTTATTTTCATTTTTAAAACCAAATATGATTCATGCTGTGTAATATTAAATATACTATAATTACGCCACCAACCTCTACGATGCGTTATGCATCAATAATCGAAATATTTATGGAAAATTTATCAAAGAAATATTAAACTTTTGCGTAGGAATACATACGACTGCAAACATATCTCACTTGTTCTTACCATTTAAAATCTGTCTATTTTTAAAGTATTTATAGTAGGTTTTCTTGAAAAATAATGCTTTTGAATATTTTACATTGAATTTATCCAATAGTTTCGAAATACCAAGTCTTGACAGCGGTGATGATTTGTGTTTAGGCCAAAACATTTTTTCACTGCCAGCGTAAGAAAAACAATGACCGGGGGTCATTTTTCGACGTAGAATAATGACCCCCGGTCAGTATTCTACATAGTAGAAGAATGACCCTTTTGTCTGAAGAATAAGTGTCATTTACATAAAAATGAACACACTCTACATGAAGAAAAGTGACCCATGTAAAATAATGACCCCATTCAAATTATTTTCATTATTATTTGTACAGTAATCTTTACAATATTGTAATTTTTATTGCAGTTTTCAGAAAGTAACAGAAATTATACTTCATATTCAAATAAACTTAAAATGAAGGAAGGGGTATATTTTAGAACAAGATACTGCCGTATTGTATCGTGGTATGGTTTTCATCTTCACGAGTTACATTTACATGTATCTCATTATTACGAGTGACAACACATTAAAATTATATCGAGAAAGAAGACAGTATACAACAAAATTATCCTTATTGGCGAAGAAAGGTCTGACTTGATAAAGTTCATGAATTATACTTGCATTGACGATTTTCCCCTCCTACAAACTACTGGGTATGCATGTGCATCCCCCGGAATTAATGATGAAACCAAATCTATGAAAGGATTACTCTAGTTTTATGCATTATAGCCATACTGAAGCTAGCAGCCACTAACAACAATCATTAAGCCAGTAGAAGCTAATGGCCGATAAGGAAAATCATCAAAGTACTGAGAGTACTCAAACAAAAAATTATATCTTACTTTATTGCCGACATAATTTAAATAAATCAGCCTGGTGGAATTATTACTCAAATGACCATTCTATCAAATTTAAAATACCTTGTTCGCAGTCAAAACGTATTTTTTCCGTCTCACTTAAAACATATAACAAAAATTCACATAAAATAATTCAAAGCCGATATTGGCCTCTGTTTTATGAAAGCATGCATATTTAAAAAAGAAGATTCTTTATTTTTCCATCAAATAAAATATCTATGTGTCGAGGAACCTTGAATCAAAATATTAAGAGGGCTCAATGGTCGTGGCTATTATTAAACTATTTAAATATCCTAAGAAGAAAAACTAAAAAGAAGAAATTTTAAAACTAAATTCAAGTTGAAAGCAGATCTGAAGGTTAATTTGTTGACCATCTAGCCTTGTTAAGAACTCTGTGTAAGGTAACACATTATACTTCAGTCCGTTCCTTCACGGTAATCACAGATGCACTGTATTTACTTTCACCTAAAATTGCTATGAAACTTAAAGTAAAGAATAAAATTTTTAATGTGAACATGTAAATGAATTTTTTATCTTATCAACGCTTTTAGAAGTAATCTCTTTTTATTATATTCGATCAGTGTTTATAATCTATTTAAGATTTACTATAGTCAGGTACTCTCCACACAATTGCTCTGAAAAAATAGTTTTATTCATTATCACAAATACAACATTACAACAAATGGTTAGAATGTCGATTATAATATTACAACAATAAATCTGACATGATTATTTTTCGTTATTTATTACACAATCTCCTCTGAGAGAGAATGTTTATTACTCATTGTGCATGAATGTGATTTGCTTTTGTTTTCTTTTTTTTAATTACGAAATGGCTATGCAACAGTAGCAACACCTACACAGATTTCTAATTACACACGTGTAGACCTGGCAACTTGTTGTCGATGCAATTGTAAAATCTCGATGAAATATAGTTTAGTAAGCTGTGCATAAATTTTTAATCAAATATCTTTGTTAAAATAATAAATCTTGGATGAATGGTGAAGTATCAAATACAGTTCAAGAGATTTCTACACAAGTGCAACGTCATATGTCGACGAAAGAAGAGACGTCGACGTAACTGTTAACAATCTATCTGTGGCAATGTAAGTCTTGTGTTGTTCAGTGTTTGCTACGGATATGAATAAATCTTTACAAGTAATTGTAAAATTCAATTAATTTCAGAGTCAGATATCTTGGATACGGGGGACCCAATTCTATTCTTGTTAAGAGCGGGGGTCATTTTTCTACGAGGGTCATTACTGTTCCCCTAGGTCTTTTTTCTTCAGAAAAAATCTAAATTATTCTACAGCAAGGAGGTCATTATTCTACGTCGAAAAATGACCCCCGGTCATTATTCTTCTTTACACCGGATTGCCATGAAAACTGCTTAAATCAACTCTAAAAATATATATAAATCGCTATACCCACTCCAACGAGCAGAAGTGCTAATTCGGCGGCCTAATTGGTGTTGCCCATAGGACACTAACTGCAATTTACATTTTTGCACAATAACTGACAGCTAATTTTCAGTTAGAAAATTCAAATTCTGGTTTCTTACCGGCAAAATGCGCACAATACCCCCCCCCCTAAAATGATGTTATAAAATCAAATAACATGCCTACTTACCAGCGTTATTCGTGATGCGGCTCTACCTCAGACGAAGTTCACCAGAACTCACACTGTTCAGCAGCTGACCTTGATTTCGAAATTCACAAGTAAACAAAATTATCCACAGCCGTTTAGCAACTGCACAGCTATCATTATCTCTCTCTCTCTCTCTCTCTCTCTCTCTCTCTCTCTCTCTCTCTCTCTTAAAAAAATGGTGATTATGATAAGCATCAGTAACTACATATACCCGCATCGTACAAAAACGATCTAAATAGGTTTACCAAACTATACGTATATAAACGATTAACAAAGGTATCCGATAATTATGAAATGATTAAAGAAAACACTAAAAAATAATCTATGTTTCATAATTTTTAAGGCTAAAGATATCTTAACTGTTTTAAAAACATGTCTTTGATTAGGTTAACTATGGATGGTGCTAACTTAAGAAACGTGAACACATTACAAACCACTATCGTGCACTTACAAAAAAATGATATTGTGGGTGGGTCCAAGGAACTATAGAATTTTTTATTTACGGAAAAGTGAAAATCTAAATCAGTTGTTCGTATTTTTTTTTAGAAAAAAAAAGATTATTTTAGCATCGTCACGTGTATTTTATTGCCTTAATATATGATTCGATCTCGTATTATACTCCAAGGACTGATAAGTTACTTTTAAAGCATCTGCTTCTGTATATGTATTGCTAGCATAAATATAACATTGCTCTGTCTAATATTTTCTTTAGTTTTGTATTCTCAAAACATGACTGTATCTTGACTCAGTTTAAAATCAATATTTTTCATTTGGCATAAGTTTATGAAGTTATTAAGAAGCTGCTGTACAGTTGGGCAATTCCACATTAGGTGGCATATTGTTTCCTCCTCATTTTGACATAGATTACATAATTTTGAATCTTCTTTCCCAATTTTAAACATAATACTATTTGTTGTTAAAATGTTATGATTTATGCGATATTGTAGGCATTGTAATTTGGCATTATTGGTAGTAAGATATGGGATAGAATACATCCTTTTCCATTGTTAGTCAGTTATTTCAAAGATTCCCCCCCCCCCCCCCACTTTTCCTGAGCACATGGCTTGATTACTGATCTATTTAATACATCATACATAGCTTTTGATCCTTTTCTTGTTGTGGCGAAAAAAATCTGGATATTTATCGGAATAAAAGGTTTATCTAAACATACATATCTGCATATATTACATTTTCTCATATCAGATATTATAGCATGTTTGATTCCTAAATAGGTTATGTAGTTTGTTTTCATATTTAACTTCAATTGTAGTGTATTAAAAGATATAAAATTTCCCTTTGTGATTGGTTTTTATGTACAGTTTATAATCAACCATGATGATTCAAACAACAATTATATTTTTTGCAGCCCATTTGACGCTTGCGTCAATATGTTTTCTTGTTTGATTTTGAAACTAGTCTCATACATACGAAAGCCGAGAAGGATCATTCGAGATTCGAGATTCAAAATACGAGATTCGATATACGAGATTCAAGATTCGAAATTCGAGATTCAATATCTAAATTAACCAATCAAATCATGGATCTGAAACCTGTATCCTAGCAACATCAAACTGTTCTAAATAAAGATCATTCGTACATGCTCTTTCCTACAAATAAATGTCTTAATAGCTCTTATATAGTGGTTATAAAATGGTTAAATTAACATTGATGAATTAACCCCACACAGTATAAACAATTAAATTAGTGATAACACTGTTGGTTTTGCGAATCTAAGTGATTTTGTTTACCCTGTATGTATTTCCCCCCGAACAATTTTAACCCGAAGTGTATTCGCCCCAACTGTGTAAAAATCGGCTCGCAAAGAAAGATCTGTTTAATCTAAATAATTAAAACTAAGTGTGGTTTGAGCTATGAAACGAAACATGTCAAAATATAGGTTATGATAAAGATTTAAACCATAGAAGATATAATGATTTACAACCTCAACGACAACAATCTAGATAAGAATAGTGTATTGTAGGGTATGGCAATGCCATTGTCGATTTGAGAGAGAGAGAGAGAGAGAGAGAGAGAGAGAGAGAGAGAGAGAGAGAGAGAGAGAGAGAGAGAGTTTTGTAGTGTCAAATTCAATTTTGATTTAGAATTTGAAATTGATTTGATTTGATACAAGCATATATAGACAATAATTAAGCCTCTAAAAGGAGAAAAGAAAGGAGGTAGCTAGGGCAGGGCAGACCAACGAGAAAGCTTTAATTTAAACGGTGTTAGCGCACCTGTGATTTACATCGACTCTCTCTCTCTCTTTCTCTCTCTCTCATCACCTAGCATGCATTTCCTTTTCCGTGAGGGGGTTTGGGGTATTTGTGATGTCTTACATTAGCTAGCGAAAATGATAAAAAAACATGAAATTTACTTTAAATTGTGTGCGGATGTTGTACTCAATAATCTGTTTTCAGTATACACATTTCAGGGGGGGGGGGGCTATATAGTCCTAATAAATTTGTCAGTTATTCTGTCCCCACTTTGTTTTTCTCTTCGTTTTCCAGGTTTTTTTATTTGGCTCGGCAAATTAATATAAAACTTTCTTTGTAGCTCCATAACGATGCACTGTAGATAAATTATGAGTAGTTTTACTTTCAATAAACAGGTACATATCCATACTTGATTTTTAATTTGACTCTTATAATCGGATTTAATATTCCAATAAATATAGGATAGGAAAGAGTAGACGGGACTTTTTTGCGCTTATCCGACTGTACCATTCAGTCAACACAGGTATAAGCACTCATCGAGTTCGACTTGCTTTCCTTTTTTTTATCCACTGGATTTAAAGCTATTAATTTTTGAAAATATTTTGAATTTATGGCCTGATTATATATAAATTAGAGCTGCGCTGGTGCATCTATTTACCCAAATGGACTAAAATATAACCAAATGAATCTAAAAATTTTGACAAAATTAGTTTTAAACGTACGACTCTTTCGATATGTCCTTTAGAAAAATCTTGAACCACACACATTTTAGCAAATAAAACGACAATTGTTTCATTTTTTATGGGGAGGGAGGTGGTGCCGGTGTAACGAAGAATTTAGACCCGGGTTGAAAACTGACCCGGGGGTCATTTTTCAACGTTGAATATTGAGACCAAAGGTGTTGAATAAAGACCCTCATCCGTTGAAAATTGACCCGCATCGTGGAATTTTGATCATGAAACCGGTTCAAAATTCAACAGCAAAGAAGCACAAATTAACGACTCAATATTATAACTTGAGTTTATGAAAAATAATTTTTAAGTCGTAAAAAATTAAAAACATGTGTAATATGTATATGCTGTATATATATACGTATAAAAAAAACAGTATATATGAAAAAGGATAAAAATATGACAACCAATCATTTATTATTTTGTCAGTGAAATATTCTGACTTCTTCAAATTAAGCATAGGTATCTGACATTATATCCTTTTGTCTTGATATGAATATATATACCCTTTACCCAATAAAACAGTATAGAGGTTATATATTTTCAATTATTAGAAAAATATACAACGTCAGGTGCCTGTCGAATAGAGCTCTGTTGAATTGCCTTAAAAGTGACAATAACGGGTAATATGTTTGTTAGATATGTTTATCACAGATTGTGACAAGTTTAAACTTTAAATTCTGTCACATGAGGGAATGAAAACCATGCCATCTATGTCAAAAAGAATTCTAGTCCTACTCGCCTGCTCCATTCCGAAGCAAACGGTCATCTTCTTAGCTTTTATACATAGTATTGTAATAATAAATGGATATCATATTTTCAATCTAAAAACTAAATGATTAATTGGACATATCAGCCTAAAAGAAATTAGCCACGTCCGCGTATGTATCGGACAGTATGTAAATTTTAAAACTGAAACTTTCAAATATGTGCATGATTGTACATTTAAACCGTGTAGAGTAAGTTCCAGTTCAGATCAAAACTCTGAGGTTTGGGTCAATTCTCAACAGAATCAATTTTCAACGGGTCGAGGTCATCAGAATTTAGAAATATCTTTCTCATACCGTTGAAAAATGACCCCGGGTATAAATTTCACGATTTTGGTCTCAATTTTCAACGTTGAAAAATGACCCCCCGGGTCAATATTCAACGTTGAAAAATGACCCCCGGGTCAATTTTCAACCCGGGTCAATATTCTTCGTTACACCGGTAAAGGACATGTATTGCGTGTGGCAGTTGTGCTATACTCTCATTTGTTATAATAGGTAATACTACATATTGATATAAAATGAGTTTCCAATTACACTGTACATAGCTTCTATCATGCATTTTGACCCGTGCGATAGTTCAAAACAATTTTCAAAGCATTTAATTCAACCGATCATTTTTGAAATTTAATTTTCTGGATCCCCGCCTGATACGTCCACCTTCTTGTATATTAGAATTACATGTACGTTGACCATATGTACATGTACACATTAACTTAATCGGCTATGTTATGTGATGATAACATTTTTTATCAATGTTTTTGCAGGATAGGTAACAAATAACAGCCTATTTGTTGGTTTTTGCACTGATTATCTGAGATAATTTGCCGCCATCTTTTATGCATTCCACACACCACTCACAATTTCTTTATTTGGTGTTCTGTGTGTATGGCGACAAATTGGTAAATTTGCACCACTCGCCCCTTGTAGCTTCACCCTGATTACATTTTATCTGGCTAAGTGTAATGTAGTAGTATATTAAATACACACATCTTTGTTTGCAGTGCTTATTTACATCTTGAGAGATTTACTTACAAACAAAATAAACATTTGTATGATTTATATGTAATTATTGTCAATTTTGGTGCGGGGGGGGGGGTAGGAAACTACAGAGAATCTTAACTTGGCTGTGATACATAAGCTTGTCTATACCTTTTATTCTTTCTTGTTGATATATCAATGAATGAATTATAACAAAATGCATGTGCAACAATTAATTTTGAAATATTCATGCACAATCTAATTTTTAAAAAGTTTTACTGTTCTCTGCACAAGAAATCGGCAATGTGAACAAATTGGCACCCTATCATCCGTACCTTTAATTGTAGAGAGTAGGTATCCTTCTATATTAAAAACAATTCCAAAAGTAAGACTCATAATAAGTTGTTTACTGAGGAAAAGGAAAAAAAATGTATTAATAATTCCGTATGATGTGATACTATCTCAATGATTTGTTTATCATCATAGTACTAGTGTATGACTGTATGCATACAATAAAAAGATAAGTAATGCTTATATTTATTGGTGAAACCGGACTGATTATTTATAATTAGATTATTTAGATACATGTACTAATCTTCATGCGCGGATCTAGAAAGGAAGGGGTCAGGGGATCTCGACCCCCTCCTCGGGAAAATTGGAGCTTATCAAATTTACATAGTAAAATTATTTAAAATTGGCCTAGGACCCCCCTACAGAAAAAATTAGCTACGCCTATGAAGTTCTCTACCATAACCGCATTTTTACACAAAAGGGGTGAGTAAACCCGGGTTTTAAACTATTACTGGTGGTGAAATACCCCAGGGTTCAAACGCATCAGGTGGAAATGCACCAGGGCACACAAAATCACTTAGATCCGCGAAACACACTGCATTATATCTAGTCTACTTAGATATTCTGTGTAAAAGTAAATACAAATAATTATATAGTTAGGTAGGGAGAAGTGAACATAGCATTTATTTGTATATAAGAGCATGCACGGATGATTTTTATTTAGAACAGTTTGATGTCGCTAGGATACATATTTTCAGATCCTTGATTTCATTGATTTGATTGGTTAATTTAGATATTGAATCTCGAATTTCGAATCTTGAATCTCGTATTTTGAATCTCGAATTTCGAATGATCCTTCTCGGCTTTCGTACATACATCAAAATACTCAGGTACATTGAAGGGTTTAAAATGACAACGGATTGTTAGCTATGTTGACGGTGATACAAATTATGTCCTGAATAAGACATTTTCGACGGGATCTTCTTTTTTACTATACATGATTACATGTACACCAGAACTCGTGAACATATCTGATGATTTTTAATACATTTAATGTGTAATAAATCCTGGTTTTTTTTTTTAAATTCAAAACTAAACATTTTTCGAGTTTTATCAATCGGTATATAAAATCATGCGTATTCACACACATCTCAGTATTGTATAAACCTTTTTGAAAAGGTAATACCCCTATTCCGATGGTTTTGAAAATAAATGATATCGGGATAAATAAGTTTTAAAAACGCTTGTCATTGTAATATTTTATGTGTGCTGATTTTTTCAACGTTACCGACTTTGTTCACATTACATGTATAAACATTTGTAGCTGCAGATCTGTAGCTCTCTGGTTGAAAAAATTCGGATAGACAAATTGTCTATCCGAATTTTTTCAACCAGAGAGCTACAGGTCTGCAGCTAAAACATTTGCTGCTGAACGAGGAAGTAACGCATTAATCGATAAAGTTAATGTATTTTTTTTTTGTAAAATATGTCGTTTTCAAAATATATATACACATTGTTCGACATCGTTAAAAGCAAGCCGTGCAATAATGTATGAATCAGCAAAATACGGATAAGTTTGTTCCAAGCACCACGGTTTATATGGATGCTATTAAAATTATTTTACATAACAATCAAGAGCAAAGTAACTCCTCAATTTAAACGTTTTTGAAGAGACAGAATTAGATTTATTAATTCAAAAAGCCCCAAAGAATTACATATATTATTTATATTTAAAACACGATAGCAAGTAGAAATCAAATTGTTCTATGCTCATATCAAGATACATAAAGTGTTCTTCCTAACTGTATGCGCGGATCTAGAAGCAGAGGGGGGTATTAAATTTCTACAAAATTCAATCATTTTTTGAAATTAATTTTACTTTTAGAATTAAACGCGTACTCTACTAAAAATTCATTCGATTTATCATACATCGATGTATCAAGAACAGAGTATCTCTCTCTCTCTCTCTCTCTCTCTCTCTCTCTCTCTCTCTCTCTCTCTCTCTCTCTCTCTCTCTCTCTCTCTCTTCAAAACAAACGACAAGTTGACCAGGAAATGTGCATCGTCACAACGAACGCGGCATCTTTTTAAAAATAAAACTGGACCTCCTCCCCATTAAAACTTTTCAGCGAGAACCAGTTTACAACCTCATCATAAAGGGAAAAGCCTACCAATTATTTTCCCATAGAACTCCATACAAATGTTATGACCTCTCAGTACTTTACTATAATAGTTTCAGTCAAATCTTTGGTATCATTTGAAACTTCAATTCAAGACCTTTCAGGAAATGACAAAAAAATATAGGGTCCCGTGGCGTTTATAGGTCAAATTTGCAGTTGTTTACAACTTACAGCGATCGGCAGTAAATGTCACTCTACATAAAAAATCAACCCCCACCCCTACAATTTTTCCTAGTGTTGCTCTATTCTTTAAAATATTCCCCCATTCCATCATTTATTTTAAAAACTAATAATTTTACTACAAAATGAGAATTGTCACATACCTGAATTCAGCCAATCGCCTAACGCCTACCCATTCATTCCTTATTACAACGTTCTATAACTTTTCTCTGATGTAAACATCCGGGGGTTTGGTACTCTCATTCCTATACTTAGAATCTTACCTACCTCAGAATTAGTCCATTTGCTATTTTTTAAAGACTTTAGACCTACCTGAGTTTATGTATGAAATTTGAGTCCCATGAGTCCAATGTCATGGATGTTGTCACTAGCTCAATTGATGACATCATGCTGCAGATGCTGGCGTTACAGGGAGTGAATGACTTTCAGACCTCTGAATCTATTTGTATATAATTAGTGCCTGGAATCAATAAAATAGTTTGTTTACTACTTGTTTTTGAGTATTGGTATTATCTATATGATAAAATGTCAAAATTTATTAATTTCCTAATAAGGGTAGATTCTACCCAGGTTTTAAGAAAACCTCCTAAAATTGATGAAATCCTAGTAAATTAATCAAAATATACATGCTTTATACTGACAAATTGGTAAAAAATGTTCATATCATGAACAATCATCCATTATTGATTCTAATAAGCCAAATAATTCTAATCAGGCCTTTCCTGTTGATTGAGCATGTGCGAACAATATCACAACCCCCCAGTGTAATGCAGCTTACAGAACTAGCAGGTGCCCCCTTATCTTTCTTTAAAACACTATTCTAGCAAACGAAAAAGGACATAATTTTGATATAATATTAGAGCTAGGTACCTGGGGTAATGAACAGAACTGTTTAATTGTAAAATTATTGAAAATTAAATCTAGAAAAGGCCAAGTTCTTGCCAATGTCAAAAATCAAGAGGGGTAACTATTCTAGTGTCAAATCACAAAATGCGCCTCCAAGTACAGAGACAGAAGATAGTATGCTGAAAAGTTTACCTTCATTATATAGAAGAATGTCCATCGTGATGAATCAGATGGCTACCGACTGTCCGACAGCATCAATATGGGGCAAAATGACCCCGCCGCCCTGCCACTATCATCTTCCAAAGCTGAGGCGGCTGAACAATGGAGATCATCCTAAGTGCACGAATGAGGAAAAATCAGAGTTATAAGTTAATTATTCATTGCACAAAACAATGTTAATACATCAAATTTTTTCATATATTCCTTACAAATAAAATATATACATTCTGATTACACACATAAATACAGAATTTAATGATCTGTCAAGGGTGGGGTACTTAAATAAACACTATTACATGTAAATACATGTAATAACATGTAATGCCAAATGTGATTTATGCAGTCATAACATAATTCAAGTAACTCATCAAAAATTACATACAGTCAGTCCAAATAAATAGAATTACATCATGTTGAAATTCTGAATCACTCAGTCAGTTAGTCTAAGGGAAGTAACTCTAAAAACTGCTATCTTGCAATGGACACTGTTGACAGTTTCAAGCAGTTTTAACCATGAAAACTTTACAAAATGCCCCTACTAAACTCATAAAACATAATCATTCCAATAACATATACCCCATACTAGGCTGACATGAGTCCAATGTGTCATAACCCCAATTTCCCTTTCATGTGCAATAAACATGTGTAACACTCCCCTCCCCACCCCTCTCTTAAGAGGAGTGGGTGGAGAAAAAAAGGGGGGGGGGTGAGAGACACTCATTCCTGACCATATGTATGCCTAGCATGTACTTCTGGCTAAACACTCACAATCACAAATCTAGGGATAAAAAAATGAAACATGGTAACTTACCAAGTGAAGGCACTAGATGTTGACAACTGCGGTAGTTTCAGGGCGTGTGGGTGAGACCGTCTTGTACATCAACCTTACTCAGGTCAAGACCATTTAGGCGAGGGAAAAGACTGCAGAACTCCTCTACGTGGATAGCTGGGAAGCATGGGAGGCAGTATTTGATCCAAATCACTCTGCTGGTCCAGATGCAGAATACCCGAACAATGAAGATCAGTGCTGAAAAATAAACATTAAGATGACATTAAATTGACATTAAATAGCATCAGGTCATCAATTTGAAAAGAATAGACATTTTTTAATGCATTGCAAATATGATGCTTACAAAAAATAAGAAAAACAAATAAAAAACCTTGTTTACAACATAATTGTTGTCCAAATTCTATTGACAGATGATCAGCAGACCTTAATTGAGCCCATCAATTATGAGTTAAATATGAATTTAAAAATTTAAAAAACAAGCAAAGAACTGCAAAAATGAATTGCTACACATGTAATCAACAATAATATTTTCTAATTTAGAATTCAAACCAATATTTCTTGCTATTTCTTCTTTCCTGGTCCCTCTAATTTTACTCTTTACACATATACAATACTCCAGTCCCCCTCAATTTTAAATTACAGCCACTCCCATCTTAAAATTTAAATTTAATGAACTAATTTTACTGCAAGTGTATTGAAATGTCAAGTCTGTCCAAATAATCATGAAATATTGACATTTGTTTGACTTTAAAGAAAGAAAACATGTAAAAAATAGGGTCTCTATAGGGAAAAGCCTACCAATTATTTTCCCATAGAACTCCATACAAATGTTATGACCTCTCAGTACTTTACTATAATAGTTTCAGTCAAATCTTTGGTATCATTTGAAACTTCAATTCAAGACCTTTCAGGAAATGACAAAAAAAATATAGGGTCCCGTGGCGTTTATAGGTCAAATTTGCAGTTGTTTACAACTTACAGCGATCGGCAGTAAATGTCACTCTACATAAAAAATCAACCCCCACCCCTACAATTTTTCCTAGTGTTGCTCTATTCTTTAAAATATTCCCCCATTCCATCATTTATTTTAAAAACTAATAATTTTACTACAAAATGAGAATTGTCACATACCTGAATTCAGCCAATCGCCTAACGCCTACCCATTCATTCCTTATTACAACGTTCTATAACTTTTCTCTGATGTAAACATCCGGGGGTTTGGTACTCTCATTCCATAAAGAGTTACGACTGCATATAAAGAAGTTACCACTCCATATAATGAAATGATCACATCATGTAAAGAACTGACCTCATAATATAATGACTCAACAACGGCATATTATAAAATTGTCACATCATATAAAGGATTTACAATTGCATGTAAAGCTTTCACCACAATACATAAAGGTTTTACCACCATACATAATGGTTTTAATACACCATAACATGATGTTAGTACTGCATATAATGAACTTATCACCTAATGTCAAGAAGTTGCACTGCATAAAAGGATTTTGCAACTGCACATGAAGAGTGTACCATATAACATAACGATTGAACAATAGTTCATTATGAGTTTAGCTCTGTGTGAAATGAGTTTATCATATCATATAAAGATTTATTCATAGCATATAATGAATAAACTACTGCACATAATGATCTTACGACATAACGTAATAATGTTACCTCTTCATATAAAGATTGTACCCCTGAATATAATGCTGAAATAATAGTATATAATGATGTTAGCACTGCATATAATGATATTACTATTGCATATAAAAAATATACCAATTCATAAAATGAAATTGACCTTAAGGCAGCTATGGCATTCCATAGATTAAAATGAATTTATTCAATTGTAGTTCCTTATACACTTCAGAATAATTTTTTTCCTTGACTGCATTTTTACAGTTTCCTTTACTCAGTTTTAATTTTTTTTTTTTTTTTTTTGTACCTCTGAGAAGGATATTTCATGTATTTTGTTAGGTGATGATCTAGACAATGCCTGTCTGATATGCGCGATATACAGTAATGTAAAGGGCCCTCTGATGAACGTGCTCATTTGATGATGAAAATTACCGGTGACACAAAATTTAAATGTCTCGGGGAACCCAAAACAGATCACCGAGTGCAGAACGACTACAAGTGTTATGGACAGTTATCAGTTTCTCGAGTTTTCTTCAAGTATTCCACATACAACACAAATATTTCGTTTTTCAAATTTTGTTTCACGGGAGTATTAAACATTTCATCTAACTGTTACACACAAAACGTTCTACATTTTCACACATTTTTATTTTATTTTTGGGACGTTCACTTTGTACCCTTATACCGTATTACCAACTGTAGCAATCCACACAGGAAACATAATAGGCTGAGTAAAAGAGTATTGTTTTACGGACTCAGCGGATCGCATAATTACTGGATTATTTCCCATACTGTAGTGTAAAGCAGCAGCTATAGAGGGCGCTTCAATCAAGCCAGGAATCCCTGGCTTCGATGGCGGTAATCACCAGGTCTATTTCGTACGATAGAGACAGAGGACAGGCACGTAGCATCGTTTTTGATAGTGGGGGGGCCAGACCCATCCAAAAAGGGAAATTAAAAGTTTTCCAAAAATCTTCAAAATCCTAATCCGTGGGGGGGGGGGGGGGGGGGGGGGGGGGAGAACTCAAATATACTTCCAAAAAAAATTCTTCCCTACCAAAATTTTTTCCCCTCCAAATCATGAAATTCCTAATCCGTGGGGGGGGGGGGGGGGGGGGGGGGGGGGGGGGGGGGGGGGGGGGGGAGAGAGGGACTTCAATTTCACTACTCATTTCCTTATTTTCATACCAATTTTTTACTAACTTCCAAAAAAGTGGGGGGGGGGGGGGGGGGGGCCAACTCCATGATAATTCATTTTTTTATATGTAAATTTTAAAAAATTTGTTGCTGCGAGAAAAAGTGGGGGGGGGGGGGGGGGGGGCCAGGCCCCCCTGGCCCCCCCCCCCCCCCTCCTGCTACGTGCCTGGAGGACCAACCTAGGTGATGATCTTTTTTCACAGGGACTACTTCAGGGCACATGCAGCAGCCTCCTGGGGAGTGTGTAGTCTGTTTACATACAAACGGAAAACACTTGGTTTTGAGCGTAGACCTTTTTGGAGCTAGATATTTTGAGAAAATGTCGTATCGCTTGCCCTTTTTTATGGTGTTAGCTGATGAGATAGGTAACAAATAACACTTCCTCCGAATATTTTGTCATGAGAAATACAAACTGAGTTTTAAGAATTGTTTCCCCTCTATAGTGCTATATAGTGAAAACAATTACCGGTGTGATACGTATAGCAACTGCACATATATCAGAAAATCTCTCTCTCTCTCTCTCTCTCTCTCTCTCTCTCTCTCTCTCTCTCTCTCTCTCTCTCTCTTCAGTTTAATACTGTGGTATATTTCAAATACTTATAAACCATGTTGATGTCTTTAAAGAGAATGGCAATAAGTTGACCAGTTTATGCAACGAAGGAAACTGAAACTGATTACTGACAGAACATGTGTTGCATATAAAGCATTCATTTTTTTTCACACTGGCTAACATACCAACAGCTTTTACAGTTACCATGACCTTAACATTGGTCAGTTTTTAACGAGTATTTTCTATCAGCGTCATTTAAACATCATTCACTATCAGGTATATTTATTTTCAAAAATTTAATTAATAAATCAATAATGTTTATAATTAGTGATTCCAAAAGATAAACCGATGAATTAAAGACTGGATTGCTAAAATACACATACTTTTTGAAATTGTTTATTGTATATGTGGTAGTGTCCTTGTGTAATCAACAAGTCCACTTAAGGGTTTTTCATTTATTCAGATATAGAATGTAGGGATTAAAGGATTAAACCCAGTAATATAATTAATAGATATCAGCATAAAAATGATCAATGTTTACAATAAGTCCCAACATAAAAAAAATACAGTCATATTCAAATAATATAATTATACTCATGAAATATATTACTGCTCCGAGTTCACTCATCAAACTATTTGTAAAGAAGGATAACTCTGATTATATTCAATTCATTTATTGACAATTACCATGTCGGCATGCAGTCATGAATACGAGTTACATAAAACAAAAACATTAAACATAGCATGCAAAAGTTAAACATTATAACTAATAAATCTACACCACAAATCTACAATGGACAAAACATTGGGTGAACAAAACTAGGTTTGTGCGAAGACTATTATATTGGTATTCATAAAATTGTATAAGTGTTCATTGTTGACTTTCCTTTCTAGCGTTGAAACAGTTTTTTTAGAAAACAACATATCCTTTTAGCAGCTGTAATGTGTTTAGGATTGACATGTTCCTTAATGGGATTGACATTTGGATATGTGTTCACATTAAAAATATCATTATAATTCAATCTACATTGGTTATATTTGGAACAATACAATACAAAGTGTTTCTCATCTTCAATAAACAATTTGCAAAAATTATAATTATAATCCATCATACTTTCAGGGTCAAGAAGAGTTACTCCCCTTGAACACAATTAACAAAAATATAGAAATATGCTCTATATTATTATCAATATCAATATTTAACTAAATAAAAACATAAAAATTTTCAATATACATTGTAGCTCCTTTGTAGATTACATTATTTCAAGATGCATATAATAAACATAAAAATATAACTTTGCAACGATCACACTGTTTATGAAACAAGGTTTCACATGCTCTTAGCTGCTGAATGTAACTCTGACAATGGTAGTACTCTCTTACTACAAGTATTGAATACAGTTACAATAAATAACCAATCTACCTACACATTATTCCTTAATTGTATAGATTTACATGTAACATAGCAAATATCTTTAAAAGTTATGTTTATAAATGCATTTACTTGACAAGTAGTAAAGAAAATACAGTGTGCTATGAAAAATTTAACTCGATTCTTAATTACAATAATTCAATAAGTGTATTTATAAAGTATTTTGCAATTTTATTCAATTAATATTTTTCGCGGCAAAAGTCTGGTGAGTGATTGGGCATGTGTCTTTCTGACCGGAGAGACTGGTTTTACTCTGAGGGTGTTTTTCATTGTGCCCAGAGACAGTTTGTCAGAGGGAATTTCTATTATTGCAAGATTTGCATTGCACCTATCAGACCTAAATTTATAGTATATTGCCTTGTCAACGCCTGATTTCCATAATTTTGGGCCATTTATTTATCGATCTATGTATTAATTAGTTTTTCCATTTGATTGATAGTGACTATAAAATTGTTGAGCCACAAAAAAAGTACACCGCCTTATTATTTTTAAATAAGCAAGGTCCTCATATACACCAGCTGAATCGTTCGCTTTTCAAAATAGAACTGTTAAAAGTAAGGAAATTTATTTGATTTGTGTTGGGCTGCACTAAAATACGCAACGTTAGCTCCATGCATTTAAGTGTAAACAAAAACACTGTTTTCCCCCGAATGTTTGCTTTCATTGACTCTCCTTATCAATTTTATACAATTATTTATTAAGAAAGATCTGTGGAAATTTGTAAACATAGATTTATTTTTTTATTAGCCCTAACACGTTTAGTATAAGTCTAAAAACATTTGTAATAATCTCGACATTGGGGCGAGAGCTTATGAAGGGTACGTTTGATTAAAATAAGATCTTTGATCCTCTCCGACGAAATCTCAAATACTTACATGTAATTCTTTTTTCCTTAATGTAATGCAAATATTCTTTAATGTTCTTCAATCTTAGTATTTTTAGTTTAGTTTGTTTTCTATATTGTTGGATGCAGTATACTTACACGTACATCTTTAATTATTGCATTTTATATATTTCTTAGTAAATAAACGAACTAAAAATATTGAAAAAACCCAACCCGACGTTTTGCACCATGTAGTTTTACTTTTTCATTATTTGAGGCATGATACATGTTATACAGCACTTTAGAAAAAATATACTTTTCCAAAAAAGTATTTTCTGGTTGCAAAAATATTTAGTATCTACACAGAATTGCAGTCATAATCAAATATTTCGCAATCTGGTTTAAATATCTCTTTCAATGCCTCCAGGTCGGATTTAGGGATCGTAGAGTATGCTTTTAACATGGCATCACGACGAAACTTCTTCGCCATCTCTTTACTTCTGGTTCTTCCCACTGACCGATAAAGTGCGCCAAGATATTGTTCCTGTGTTAAACTTGAAGACTCTTTTTCAGAGAAAGGGAACCGGATGTCGGGATCAATAATTCCTCGGATCTGCTCCTTTCTCCAGAATATTTTCTGAATTTCATGTCGGGAAATACACTTTTCAAGAACCTTCATATATCTGAAAAGAAGTTCAGTTTGATCTTCTGCGGAGTCGTTTTTCGTTTTTTCTTTAAAGCCTTTCTCAAGACTGGAAGCCATCGAACTAAAGTTTAACTGCTTCAAAATATATATCGTATCTTTTTCTAGAGTCTCTAATTTTGCTATGTAATCGTATCCGATCTGGCATGGCTTACAATGATCATACATTGGAATAAAATGCCCATCCCGGTGTTTCTTAGTGCGTTCGCCTTGAATAAAGTATTTTACAAACTCTGCGAATGTGACGTCATGGCCACATTGTTTACTATGATGTGTTGCATTTGGTCGCTGTGTAAGAACAATGTGTTTTCCAATATGTGAAAACGTGAGACTAAATATTTTGTCTATGTAACCAGAAAACAGGCGTTCGAATGGATTTCTGACGATGATGAATTTCTTGTATGAGGAAACGATTGCTGTGATCATGTAGAATGGAAGGTCTGAAAAGGTTTTGACATTTCCTCCTAAAGCATCACCCGGATCAATATCAAATGGACTCTTAGACTTTGATTTTCCGGCAAGAATCTATATAACAGAAAAAAATAAAAGAGTACTATCGGCGAAAAACTTTTGTTCATATAAAGTAATTACATAACTTGCCAATGGCATTGTCTTGTTTTAAACATTTAAATTGCCATATAATTCCAAGGACAAATAGAACAAAGATCGTTTGATATCATATATATCATGTACGTATCAAATGAACAGACAATTAATTTTGCTCTCTCACGAATTCGCCTTAAAATACGCGTTTAATTAATGCGCACATGAATTACAAATGTATAATATAATATATTATATAAAAAAAAAACATGCTAAAAAATCGGGTGAATATCAGGTTTTAATGGTTTTTACTTGCAAATTTCACGTGAAATGAATTTTTTATGGTTTGCTTTCTTAACATGAAATTAGTTTGAAGTATACTTAGTCATGGTGCCAACAATTAAATGAAAACATACATTCTCCTTGAGTATTTTCCTCCATAGATTTTCTCTATTTTTTCTATATAGATTTGAGATTATTTTTTAATAACTCTATTCATGACCGACCGACCTGAAATAGTCTTCTCCAAAATGTAGACCCTACTTTCTCCATTGCACAATAGAGAATTCGAGAATTTTGATCAAACACAAAGTGATTTCTGACGGCATTTTCTGGGCTGAAACCGAGGAAGGTCATCTTCTTGTAACGACATATCTCTTGGAGATGCTCTCTTCTTTTCTTATGAACACGGTCCAATTCAGTTTCACGCTGACTCTGTCAAATGTAATGGGTTTTTTTAAAATCAATACTTGGGGAGAAATTTTTAAAACAAAATCCCACTAGCTTCGCGGATTATAAAGCGTAAATTGCCCCAACCCAGGTTATACTCGTATCACTTGGGTATACATGTACATTGAGTTCATTTCTTAAATATTTGGTATAAAGTAAATATAATAATACATGAATAATACATGGCAAAATCTGTATCACATCAACCCGAGACTCCCATATCAGCCCGATATTGGTCGAGCGTTGATATGGTACATGTATGTGATAGAGATTTTGACATATATTGTTGTTTTTACTATATATTTGAATTCAGAAAGCTAATTTACATTTTCAGGTTGAAAAAACTTATAAGCATTTTATCACTATCTCCAAAACGCGTATTTTCGACGTTCAAATTATTGTGACGTTATCTATACTAGAAATGTTCAGATCATGATGTCATAGTTTCGACTTCAGATATGCACAGAAAAAGAGAATAAAATCCGAGGTAATCCGAAAAAAAAATACAAAGGTGTTTCTGAAGGGTGTAATAAAGGGTGAATTAAAGGTTGATGATACGGGGGTGTGATAAAGGCGCGTGTCACTGCTGATATCAGGGGTGCAAACGCCCTATATTTTACACTAGGTATATAAAATAGGATTTTTGCACCCCTGATATAAACAGAGGCACGCGTCTTTATCACACTCCCGTATCATCACCATTTATTTCATCCTTCACCACACCCTTTATCACACTTTTCCGGAATAATAATATATATGATATAAAATATAAAAGGCCCCGCCTTCATCCCTACTATGTCTTACCTTTTTCATCCTTAAAAAACCCTAAGATCTGGCGTAATTCAATTTTCTTTAGACGACTGACATACATTTATGCATGATTTTTAAAATGACATTCCACCTTTAATTTAAGATAACCTACCCCCTTTTGGTTTTTTTTATCATTTGCCGTGAAAATTAAATGTAATGAACTTCAATGCTGTGAAATGTAATGATCATTTTTCTCTCAAGATCAAATTCCTTTTAGATACTAGTTTCACAAAAACACTTTCAGTTTAAAGGAAAGATTTTTTTCTGTATGTTTTTCTGAAGGCACCCTTTTGCGACCCCTGTTTGCCTGTTTCGTTAAAATGTGGACCCCATATGAAGCCCCTTTTGACTGATATTAGACACAGCACTATCGGCCATGAATTTCCAAACATATCAATTTAAAGTTCCACACTCTGCTATAACACCTGCCTGTTGTATCTGATGTTCCCCCCTTTCTGTTGCACGGGGATTATTTGATTTCTCGTAATAAATGGGGTTCTTTGACAGCAATGCATGATATCCTGGAGTGTTACCTTCAAAAGATAAAAAGAATTTCCATGACATCCGTGCGCTTTATGAAGAACAGCACGATGAATAATTATCAGGTTCGTTGAGAGAGCGTACATGTTTCTTAAAGCTGAGGTATAAAGTCCTATATTTTTGGTTATTGATTTTAAAAAAAATCGCGAGTTTGTGTTTAAGAATTTTAATGAACAAGTTAGAAAACTAGTTACAGAAATTGAATTTTTGTACCAGGTATGTTTAATGAAATGTAAGATATTTGCATATAATCAAGATCAGGATCTCAAATATATAATCACTTCAAATTATATTTATATACTTTATTTCAAATTGTCTTCAGTGCATCAAATTATTAAAAAAATACAATTTTATTGTTAAGATCAAGAATTTGTGCCAACCCATGAATAAACCTAGCATAAATCTCATTCTCTCCAAGATAGGTTTCCAACTTGCTACTGTTTTCTGCATGAAAGAAATGGAAATAGTGTCCAAATTACAGATTTCTGATAAAAATCACACGCCTGATCGTTGACAATTTTAAGAAAGGGGCTATTAAAAGAAATATTACAATTAAAATCAGTAAATAAATTAAAACATACACACATCAAACATCAGTTTATATTCATTAAATGAAAAAAAAGACTAGGATTAAACAACATGGACTAGACGAGGAGGCATTGGTTTAATATTCCTTGAAGCAGCTCTGTATACGGGTTGACTATGCATTAGTTTTAAATCCGATATTTTAACAATTTCTGTGCAACAATTTGGTACCAAATATTTAATTGCCTGTCAAATTTATCTGTTTACTAGCAGATACAACCTCTCAACATTTACGTGTACACGTAATCTTTTAACTTGCAGAGTTCGTGGGGATTTAAAAAAAAAAGATTTTCATTAACAATTATAATTTTGCTTTATTTCAGCAGAATGTGTTTGACAACAAAAAAAAATCAAAGTTAATTATTCTTAAAGAATAAAATTTATTATAGTTCAGTTGGTGCTAACTCTTCTCAATTATATAGGATATCTCCTCGAAAAATAATTTATTGATAGCATTGATATAAAACATTTTTGCAATATGTTAGAAATTTTTGTTCGTATACATTTTAAAAAATTACCACGCCCACATATTCATAGAGATTTGATATCCCATACTGAACAAGTTGCGTAAAATATATCATAATGGTTTAAATATTAGTTTTGCATTATCACATGACTTCTGGCTCAAGCCTTGTATGGCAAAGGTATACGTGGAACGAAACCCTGATTACTTAAAAAATTAAGGTTAGGGAAATTTGAAGAATTTTTATGCTCAATATGATCAAGATTGGAAACAGGGAAATACTTTTTTAATAAGATAATAATTTTATCGTTCAAATAATAAAGAACTCAAACAAAAGAATGGCATGATAATGACGTCACAAATTCACAAATATTTGGAACGACGTCACAAGTATTATTTAAAGAAAAAAGGAAACGGAAAGTGTCAATCATCAAAAAGGTTAAATAATATCATATAAGCGACACGTAGGAAATCACGACAATAACAGCAACAACATTCAAAATGGATACACCTTCAGCTGATGCAAAGTGCTGAGCTGAATTGAACACAAAATGAAACTTGCAACAACAAGAAACTGCTGAATGGGTTACGGGTGGATCATACAACTTGTAATTTTCTTCACTGTGCAGAAAGATTCCTTTAAACTGGTCATTGTCAGTTTGGCAAGTGGAATATGCATCTGGTGTTAAGGAGGTTGGATCCTGCGATTAAAAGTTTTCAATATTTTTCCTTGAGTATTTTTATAAAAACTACACATACAGCTTAACCAAACTTCAAACCAAAAATTGCTTCTTACGGCTCTAAGCTTAAGGTGCATTTAATTTGATCTTTTTGCACTGATAGTGAAACTTACATATACATCGTTTTTCCTATATTTTTTTTATCAGAATTAACCATGACATCAAATGCAAATTGTTCTATCTAAAACAAATAAAAATTAAAATACTAGTAGTTATAAGGATTTTTTTTTTACAATTTAATCACCTAGTTTTTTTGTTGTTTTTTTTTTTTTTTTTTTTTTTTTTTTACCTTTTTGCGCCAACAAAACGCTGTTTTCAGTCTTTAACATTTCAAAATGCTATGAAGTTATTTTAAAGTCTCATATTTTTACTCGAATTATAACAGACTTGTCGAAAAAATTCTTATAAATTTAGAAAACAAAACCAAAAGTAGTTGGTTATGCTGTATTTTAGATATGACATTAGATAAGCTTATTTAAGGCAAAATTAAAGTTAATTTTGTCTTGACCTTTATGAAATATAAGCTAAATTTGCCAATATATGTCGATATAAATAATAACAAACTTGATTTTCATAACAAAATGAAGATATTAGAAATGCACAACCTTTCTGAAAATTAGGAAATGTTTTCTTGAAAATCTTCCGCCATAAAATATAGTCACTTACTAAGCTCTTTAAATCATAACTTTTTTAATCAATATAGTGTATTTGGCAGTGTAAAATTTAAATATACAAATACAATTAATATCTAGTGCAGAATTATCAGAAAAGAGATGCCCCTAAATGGCTAACTAGAAACAGAGAAACGAAACTCTTTAAACTAAAGGAAGAAGACACGATCGTAGACGAAAATGTGGCATAAAAACGACATAGCTGCCGCTTAGAACACACTAAAGGAGGAAGTGCACTGGCTGTACGACGCTAGTGGCCAAATTTTTGAACATGTGTAAAACAAATTTAAAATTATTTACCATTTACATGTACACTAATCCCAATGGAAAAAGTTCATTCATTGGTATTAGAAAAACCGCTGATTATCGAAAACAGAAGAGAAGACTATAGACTCAGCTGTGGGGGAGGGAGGGTAGCTCTTTTATCAAACCCAAGACAGGAACTATTCCCCAAGGCTTGAAAGAGCTCAATATCATACTGATGTACATATTTATTTTTTTTGTCCTTCTTATAAAACTCAACCTAAATTACGCGGTAACTGATGTGTTATGATGTAAAATTTCAAGTGAGTTGTTATCTATATGGAAAATCAAAATCTTCAACTTCAAGTTTTTAAATATTATTGATTAAGAGAGTAATTATTTGTGTAGGACTCTCGCCAGCTGCTCTCAATCGCTGTTTTTTATACGTGTCGGAAGTAGGCAGGAGGTATGTCTCCTCTAAAAGGAAGCAGCTGCAAGATTTTAATAAATCCAAATTACTTTGCGTCTGACCAAGTATTGTACAACAGTTAATTACACATATTAAATGACTATTTTTAAACCTATTGTATCCTTAAAAATGCTTTAAAATAAAAATTGCAGTTTCCTTGACTCTTCAAGTTTTTACTTACGGTTATAATCAATATACATTGCAAATTTAATATTTCCGGTAAATGAACATTATGTGCAATACCGAATGTTCCCACACAGTTTCGTCGAGCAATTTCATTTAACTACGTTATCACGAATTCTAATCTTTTTCCTGTAAAAATTGATCAAAACGATAAAAAAAAGTTTTGACGCAGGTATCAAAGAAATTTCTCGACCAATAAGGAGAGCCAAAATCTTATTAAACTAACAAATATTAAATGATTGGCACGTGATATGGATTATGTCCTTTGACTTCTTTCTAATTATTACCCTCTCACCGTCTGTGATTACCTAAAATTATTTAGACAAAATCAAAAGTAAAGAATTGGCTACTTGTGATCTTACCATATGTAACAAAAAAAGAAAGAATTGTACAATGATACGCGATTAGAACCAACCATGGGAACGGAAAATTATTAATTGTAGGGTATTTACAATCACCGACCAATGCTAGGTGCATACGAATCAAGCAAAGTGGTCTTACGACAAACAGACAGACCATCAGAAGAAAGCTGTAATCCAGTATCTAAATAAGGTAAAATTATAATTAGATGCGTGAGTAAGAATAGATATTACGATTTTACCTGAGCTCCATGTCATGATTTGTATGATGGCCAACAGTAGCAGATTGCCAAGAACAAACAGAATACACAGCAGGACGGATTTCAGACAACGTCTTCTTACCATTTTCCTTAGAAAGCAAATATATTAAAGATAACTGTAGCTATTTAAGGTTCCAAAACAGTGTTGTTTAACCTATCTAACAGATATCTCCTGTGAAAAAGTTGAAAGACTGCCAATAAATTATAGTTTTATTTTTATTGCCTTTTTATAGGTTACTATAGATTAGATCACTTGCAATATAACCCTACATCTTTATCATTGATACAATTACACAGTCAATAACAGTCAGCAATAGAATACATGATTTATACTGTTTTAAATGGTTTAATGCGTGTTACATGTATATAGGGAGTTTCTTATACAACTCCCAACATCAATTTAAAATACTGGTTTTTTCTGAATTAAAGTGTCATTAATATTTTTTTGCTCTCATAAACATGCTATTATAACACACATTCCACCCCTTCACGTTACATGTATTTATTTGCATAATAAAATGTTGTTGATTTGTTTTTTAAATGGGATTACTATCAATGCCAACCCAGCTTAAGCCCCAACACTACGTCATTTTTGAAATCGATTAAACTATGGTTATACTTTACAATCTAATCACAAAAGATCTAACGTTCAATGATAAATGTAAGGTTGGCATACAAGATTTTCCTACAATTTTGTTAATTCACAAAAAATCGTACGTTTTAAGTTACGTCAAAAACATGGTCGTAAGTTTACGTTTAGTAATTGGCTGGCGTTAGTCTATCCCTTATTGTATTGATGGTCATTAATTAAATTGCAAACATTCTATTTATGGAAAAATCCAAAAGGAAACGGGGAGTGATAATACAAAGTTTTTATGTCATCACCATAGTACATGTTATAGCACTACACAGACAAACACGGCGTTTCATGATGTAGAGATAACCTTACAATATTTTAAGGGTTCCACGATAAATCACAACAAATAATAAATTTTAATGAAGTTTAAAATATAAATTTTATACAGAAATAAGATGCTAGTTTACTTTCACGATAGTTGTAAAAAACAAAAATATATTCGAATATGCGTATGGGAGGGGAAATAACTCAAAGGGGCAAAATATCCCGTGATTATTTTACCGTGACAATGCCTACTGAGTTTTGTCAGTAACTAAGGACTAAGACGCACTAACGGCTGTAATAGACGTAATTAATCTCTTCCGTTTCCAACGGAAGACCTTGTACTGATTCTGATGGTAATTCTTCATTATTGTTATTCTTCTTCTAGACGTTTTTGAAACGTTAATAACTTTTTTGTTTGTCATACGATTTCATTTAAATTTTCAGGGTGTATTGTAAATTAGATAAGTTTTTAAGTCACTAAAAATGAAAAAAATCGTAACTTCCGGGTTTGAGTAATTTGCCTTTTTAAAATATTGTAGGGGCATTCGTTTCCGAACGAAGGCTCCGAAATGGTCCGTAGCAAATAATCCAAAGTTAGAAATCTTTAAAATGGACGCTTTGGATGTTGTCCTCTGACTTTTGTATTTTAGTTTTTTTCCGATTGTACCACTTGAATTATATAAATTACTAATTTTTACTCATGTTTTTGCTTCGTAACTTTTAAGTTTGAAATACTTTTTTAATGCATGTAGAACAAAAGTTGTGCATAAATTTAAGGGCTTTCATTTGAGACCAAAAAAAAGGGGCTGGTTTCTTAAATAAGGGATCTAGGTGCCTGGAAAGTCTTTGCTGTATAACTAATAAACGATATATGCTACGATAATGATGTCTGTTTGAAAGTTGTTCTTCATTATCTTATCAATCTAGTTGTAATACAGTTTTGTTTGGATAATGCGTAATATGAGAGTTAAAAGCTTCACATGAAGACATGCATACCCGCTTTCATTTTGCTTATAGGGAATAGCTCCCTGTGCGTAATAGTGTTTTATAGTCGCAGTCAATACTTTTCTTGTCTAAATATATCTCCAAATTATCACAGACATGCCTTTATCTGTTTAACGAGAGGTCTAACTCTTCAATACTCTGCAGTCTGGGGGTTATATCAATACATAGAAAATAGGCATGAACTAATTTTCAAGAGTTCAAAGTGATTTTCTAAAGCCCTGATTTGTCAGAAGTTAAGGTAGTGTGAAAATGACCTCCGATCAATAGCTTTCAGACCCTGACAAGTGTAAGGAGAAGGCGAATGGTTTTATCAAGACTGATTGACAATCACAGGATGAATGACCATCTTTAAGTCCTCCTTAAAGATAGCTTAAAGGTGTTTAAAGGTAGCTTAAAGACAATCTTTAAGCCACCTTTAAGCTACCTTTAAGCTATATGTATCGCTTAAAGGTGGCTTAAAGAAAGCGTAAAGATGGCTTAAAGGCAGCTTAAAGACTATCTTTAAGTCACCTTTAAGCCACCTTTAAGGACAACTTATAGGTCCTTAATGTCCAAACTTCTTTAAGCCACCTTTAAGCTACCTTTAAGCCACCTTTAAGCCATTAAAAAAAATTTAATTCAATGCTGTGCTTAATTTCTAACAAAATGTATTAACTTTATGAAAGAAAAGGTATTAAAACGGTTTTTGTTCTAGAAAGAAATATGAAAAAAAAACACCAAAAAAAACCCGGCCACGGCGAGAATTGAACCCGGGACCCTTAGTTTACTAGCATCACCACACATCCCCTGCGCCACGGCAACTTACATAAGCGTTTTTATATCCTATATATCAGTGGATATTGAATCACTGTATTGAATGTGTTTACTTGAAAAGATTTTGACAAACCATTCAGTTTGTAACAATCAATTATATCTAATTTATAAATTACATGCATGCATGTATTTAGAATGAAATACGGAACTTGGTCTTCAGTGAACAAAAATATATTATACCTAAATGGAAACCGTTAGGTTCACTATAGTAGGCTTTCTGACATGTAGTTAATAAATTTAAACCGAGTAGATATACGTTCATCTTATTTATAGCTATAAGAATGTAAGAAAGAAAATGAAATCATTTCTTTTATTAAATGCATTGATACTATTAGGGTATTTGTTCAATTTCCCGCAATTTCCAGGTTTTCATGATCGCGGCGCCGTTCCAATATGTTTAAATATTTACATGTAATTGTATGTACATGATTTATAAACTATCAATTCTATTACAAACAAAATTACCAATTACCGGTGACGTATTTACTGCATGTGGCAATTGCAAATGACTTGTACATACAATTGTATGATGTGCCAGGCCGGGTATATTTGACATATTTACCCTTATACATATATTTTAATAATCAACCCCTATTTATGATCACCGGTACATTAATTAATTAGCCTCAAGATTTTACTCTTACATACATGTATCGTTAATTTGTAGACGTAACATCTTTGAAACCCAGAGCTAGGAAATAATACTTTGAAAATGAATTACAAATGTAAATTAACTTTTATTCACTAGACTTATCGTATACTCGTACATACTAAAATTCAACGCGTTTAGAAACCCTGACGTGCACCTGGGCACACGACACACCTGTTGTGTATATCTTGTATATTCTGTGTTAGTTCCAGGGGTTTTCTTAAGTTGGACAAACAATAGACTTTAATTAGATATACACAAACATGCACCTGGGCACACGACACAACTGTTGTGTATATCTTGTATATTCTGTGTTAGTTCCAGGGGTTTTCTTAAGTTGTACAAACAATAGACTCTAATTAGATATACACAAACGAACAAAACTATGTCTAGACAAACAAAGCAGTAATATCCTGCCCGATATAACAAAGGCAGTAAATTGAGAGTCTTTTCATCTTTAACATGTATCTAGCAGATCTAGAGTTAGAAATAATGAAAATTGAAAAAAAATACAAACCTTAAACCGATTAACAAATTAAATCATGCATTTTTGGTTCATTATCTTTATTTTGTTTAATAACCGGATGAACTGAGAGAGAGAGAGAGAGAGAGAGAGAGAGAGAGAGAGAGAGAGAGATTTTTTTCACCGATTAATTTATAATAGGAAACAAACATACTTTAATTAGTTTTATGCACATATTAAGATACAGAGACTGCGCTCATCCCTACAATAATTTTGAAACCCCCAAAAAATTATAAAGAATTTTATAACGGCAATCTGTGTCCATCGGAGCGGTGCTGATGATAGCGATCTGTGTTTAATGGAGCGACGATTAAAACCGCCTGGAACACCCCCCCCCCTTCCTTGGAAATTATATTATCACTCGGATGACCCCCCTTCCATCTCTATAAAAGAGCTTTTGCATTTAATATATGTGTTTATTGTTCAGCTTGATCAATATTGACTTAAAGGCCACTTAAAGACAGTGTAAAGGCAGTGTAAAGAGAGCGTAAATGCCACTTAAAGATGCTTAAAGGTGACTTAAAGGCGGCTTAAAGGTCGTATAGCCTTTAAGCTCCTTTAAGTCACCTTTAAGCCACCTTTAAGGACTTGCTTAAAGGTGGTTTTTCGTCCTGTGAATCCTTTCTTGAGTTGAAGCTGTAACGGAAGACCTCCTCGTTATTTGCAATGAGCTCGGCTCTAGTTCAACGTCATTATCTTACGACAGCTTGTGAAAATAGCCCCCTAAACGTAAACGTACGTTTGTCGTATGTTCAATTAGGCTGTTATCGTAAATGTAAGATTTTTTGTAAATATATTTTTTGATTTGTTGTGATATCATCATAAACAAAGACACTGGAAAATGTAAATATGAACTATCCAACAACCAATAATTACGAAGCTACAAGATTTATTTCGATTTATGAGATAATATATAGTGGATGTTATCCGTTCAAATTTGTAAAATTAATATAATACTTACATGTATCTTTCCTTGGTATAGTGTATCCTCACAATTTTAACACAAACAAAGTATCAATTAATTACTTTTAATCAATTACTTCCTGTTTAATACAAATTTTAAAAAAGCAGTTCCTCACTTGAGATCTCTGGGAAAATATGTAAGCGGAAACAACCATAATAATGCCAAGACAGGTGCTTTGCAGTTTAGCAAACTTATAAATATTTCTATGGAGGGTAATTGTGTTAAAAAATCCAGACATGTAAACTTTGTAAATCTGATTATGCAATCGTGTTGGTGTGTGAGTCTGAGTATGATTGTGTGTTATTCTGTTCGTGTAACCTATAATATTCGAGCATAAACACACTTAAGATTTGATTCAAGTTCTGCGTATGATTCACACTTTGCAGCTTTGGTGTTTTTGTTAGTTAATTAAACCTTCGACTTTTCGCATTTTCAATTCGTAGATGTATCTTCATGCTTGAAATAGCACATCTGACATGTTACAAATTGACAAATGTAAGGTTGCTTTGTAGTTTGGCAAACTTACAGATAACCATGGAATGGAAATGTAAATTTCGTACAGCTGCAATCGTATACGCAATCTATTACAAAAGTACTATTTCCCAATGCCCATACCAATCATTTGTGGACTCTTAACACAGGTTAGTTCATGCACGGGCTACATGTTTACAGTTATGATATTTAGAATATCTATGGATAAATAACGAAACAAAAATTGTAAAAAAAAAAAAAAAAAAAAAAAAAAAAAAAGGAGTGAAAAATACATATAACTTATTGATAAACTTTTGTGTGTCCGTAGACGTACATGTATTAAAACAGGGGGCAACTGTTATTAACATTTTTGAGGTAACAGTCTTTCAGATGCTGTTAAACTGGTTTACATGTCTATATTCATATTATGGTTTAATCAATTTGCAATCAAAATCAATTAACAGTCTCATTGTTAATTCAATCTGTTGCTAAGGTGACCCTACACATTGGTAATAACGCGGTTTATTGTCGTATTGATCTTAAGTGTGAATACCTATCATCAAGGATATTTGTTTTAGCAGTATTGATTTTAAATGCTTTGGAAATTATTCAAGTTTATCCTTCTTTACAAATGTCTGTCTTATCAAAAAACCGACTTGAAAAAATTTTCCGATCGGGTTCGGTATTTCTGTACTAATTATGAATGTATAACTTTCAGAAAATTACAAAGTTCTCCATTATATAAATTTAATTATTCCATTAAAATTAATAATTACGTATAACCCATCACATAAATACATCGCACCTGTTACGGGGTAAGCCTTCTATACTATTACGCATGCGTATGAAGTGTAAACAAAACGCATGCAGGGCTCGCGAAGATTCTCCTGTAAATGTTTGTTAAAAAAACTGACTTTTATTTATTTTACAACGATTGATAAGCAAGTTCTACAACTTATATTAATATCTCTCGTTGGCACGGAGGTTAGCGCGAGGGTGTCATTGGTGATAAAAATATGTCTTTTCTACTTCTCCAAGGTAATAGTTGTTCAAAGTTTTTAAAATAACCACAATTATTATTTTGTAAGCATGTAATTAGCGTGCTTATCATAGGGGTTGACTACAAGCTAGTATTATTTTTGTAAGTGAGGCCCCTTGAGAGGTTATTTGACTCATTTATGTCTGTTCATATTAAAATGAACCGAAATTGGAAAACCATTAATAGATTATCGAGAAAGTGATAATGTATTCCGTTTAGAGAGTCCTTTTTACCTCGTATACCACGATGATCGGAGTCGGGCGAATATCTTGTAGTTTTCAGCACATGTCAATTACTGTCAATCAAAATCCACGTGGTACAAATAAAAATAAAACGATATAAGATTATTCCGGTTTGTACGACTCTTAAATTTCCGGAAGCTCATAATTACATTAATTAGGTACGTGATAGGGATTTTTATCTATTTCAACTGTTACAATCAACGTTACTTCTTACATGTATTTCCTAAAGAAACAATGGGCAAATCTGTAGTTATTCACACGTGTTTTCAGCTGTACTGTCTCTTTAAAGATCATAATAAATTGCATGACCTGATATTACAAAGGTGCAAGACTCTGATAGAAAATGATTTTCCCATATTTGTTAACATTCAAGATAGGTTATATTTGTATATTTAAAAAAACTGTTTCAAAAGATAAAAAACTTGCATTATTCCTTTAATTATACAACTTCTTAATTACATTGTATTCAATGATTTATTACTAAATATGAACAAGCAAAGGAAGATAACTCCATAATGAGGAAGCAAAGGAAGATAATTCATTAACTGTTACCACCCCACCCCCTTGAACTCTTTCCAAATGCTCTCATAATACCTTAACTTTGATAAAGAACTTCATTCTTTCTCTTATCTAAATATAAAGTGAATTTACTCATTTGTTTCATTGGAGTTCCTAAACAGAGTAAAATAGTTAAATAAATATATACCCCCTCCCAGCCATAACCCTTGCCTTACATGTAGGTGACATGAAATATTATATTCAAAGATGACAGCTTAATGGGTTTTTTCTAAATATGTAGTCATTGTTATTCTGTGTCAGTTGCCTTTTTCAAAACCCTGCAAAAAGAACCCCTTCCCTATACTTAATATGAGTGTTTTGTCCGTACCCTAGATTCAAACCCTTACATTGGGAGACATGAAATTTTAAATTTTGATAGACAACTTTATTTTCTTTCTTCATACGCAGTCAGTTTTATTCAGGATCAGCAGAAGTAAAGAAGACATTTTCTAAAAACATTAAATGCATTAACACTTAATGACTATTTTGCCCCGCCCTAGAGTCAGAACCCCTAACATGGGAGACATGAAATTTATAATTCTGGTCGAGGGCTTCCTGGTCTACAAAATTAGGAATTTAATAATATAGAAGTCTAGATAGTTTAGTACCTAAACACGTCACAATTACTTATGAATGTCAGTTGTGGAAGTTTCAAATGAATTGCTGGAGACCAAATGTTTTTAGATTCTACCAGTGGGTGGAAGAACTGATATTTTGAGCACCCTACCCCCATACAACACGGATCTTGCACTTATGGGTTTCGCTTTATTTTCTCATCTAAAGTCGAAACAGCGTGAGTAAAGATTTTTGGACTTATATGATCTACAATATGTCACAAAAGACATTATACAAAAAACTTGACAAATAATGGTATAAAAGTATATTTTATAAATGCATTGATTGACATGAAAAATGTGTGAAACTGAAAGTTGTTTACTTTGAAAAGAGTGACAGGTTTGCCTTTCAGGTGTTTGACGTTACCTGACGTTGTGGAAAAATGAAATGGTGCTCAGTAAATCTATTTCATGCAAATTAAAATTGCTGTATATTTTGAAAAAATATTAAAATCATATGATTTTGGCATACTCATTTTCAATTGATACAACGTCCTACAAAGTACAAAGGAATTTTTCCGTAAATAACCTTGTCGGCGATCTCTTTTAACAGCCCTCGTATCTTGAACTTTTTTTCAGGTATCGACTTTATCTGTACTCCACTTTTCGTTATGTGTATTTACCACACATTGTACTTTATATGTATAAATTGCCGTCGGTGTATGTTACCTAACAGTATGTATGACACCTTTGTATATCTAATTAGGTGTATGAAACCTTTGTACATAGATACATGTAGCTGTTTTGAAAACCCCTTGTGGGATCAGTTACATTGCAATAGCCTTTGAAATAACAGTAAAAATAAATGAGTATTTTAGCTGGTTTACCAGTACACACTAACATTTTGATTAATTATTAATGAATCTATACTATTATACTAAGATAATATACTCGAATTTTGGGGCTTTAATACCGAGAAATCGATAGTACTGTCTTTTGTTTTATATATTTTAAACACCATTGGTATTTGAAGATTTGTTTTCATTTTTTCTCAATCAAGCTTCGCTAATTAATAAACAGCGAAAATTCCTTTAAAAAATCCTAAAATCATCTGGATTTTTGGGATTTTACCATCTTGCGTATGCGCAATACATACACGATAAATCACGGGAGGCTCTATTATAATAGTTTATGTTTCCACAATATCATATTTGCCTATGTAAATACGTGTAAACTTTCATTAAAAATTTTCGATATAGTCTGTTCATCAAAGAAAATAGTGGAGATAACTCTAACTCGCTGCATTTAATATGAAAAATCCCTAGAGTTCCGAATGTCAACATGGTGTGTATATTTGAAGCGAGTAAAAACATTTGTTAAAAAGTGTTGAATTCTTTATAATATGAATTAATTTTTTAGATGAAAGGTATTTACAGCCTCAAAATGGTTTGTTATGAATACTTTGACTGTTTTTTTAAATGCAGCTTCATTAATTTTCTCCAAAATCGTTTCGGAGCGATTCTGCAATTTTTTGCTACATTACTGGTATATGACAGGCATTTTAACTCTGGTGAAGGCCTGTCCCGAGAGACAGTTAGATTATTCTAACTAAGCAGAGTGTAATGAAATTAATAGCATTATTGTTGCTTGGTTATGCAAATATCAACAAAAGGGTGTGTCGATGTATCTATTTCGTGAATGTCCGAAATCATATGCAATAATGAAAATGATACTGTTTACAAAATCGGTTAGATATGAAGTCCCAATTTAAACGGAGTGGTAGGATGTAAAACGGATTGTAAACCGATCTGGGTGGGGATACAGACATTTATAGACCGTAGCTATACAATAGCTCAGATTAATTTCTCTATCTATCTATCTATCTATCTATCTATCTATCTATCTATCTATCTATCTATCTATCTATCTATCTATCTATCTATCTATCCAATAGCTCAGATAGTCTCTCTCTCTCTCTCTCTCTCTCTCTCTCTCTCTCTCTTGATGTATAGAAACAACCTGGTCGGGTATCATCTAGCCATGGTGTATAAACTGTATAAATTCTACATCCAGATCGGTTACAGAACACAACAATACCATTTAAAAAAACTTTATATCTGACCGGTGTTGTACATCTTTCACTTTCATCAGCTTTATATTCAAGGACACGTAATACGATTTTTGTTGTATTTTTTATAACAAAAAGAGAAAAATAAATCAGTTTTGGTGGAAAGTGACAAACTGTAAGGTTTAAGATTTTGTGTGAATAAATGCTTGATATTTATATGCAATAAATCTTGTTCAGTATTGTTAACATATATAGTTATGTTTTGTTAAGTTCAGTACGACATTGGTTGACATGTATAATGGCATATTAAGAATATTATCCAACTAATGTTTTGCATATCTTTGTTACTGATAAATTACAAAAAAACTTAAACTTAAGATCGAGTGATGTCGGATCTAGAAGACGCTGCGTGAGCCACGTTGAATTTCCCCCACGAGATTTAAATATTTCAAAAAATAATTGCTGGTTTTATATTTCATGTTAAGTCGATTTTGTCACTGCAATATTCAATATATGATTTTTTGTGCTTTGATACCGGTTAATTGAGAAAGAACTGTCGATTGTTTTAGATAATATTATAATTATTGTACTTATTAATTATAATAATTAGGACTTATTTTTAATGAGCGTTAATTAATCAATTATCAGCAAAAATTGAATCGTAATCATTCTGTATTTTGTAATCGCTAAGTTTTTCATAGATTCAGAAAATGGAGCGGATTTAGATTTTATGGCTTTAAAGTGTTCACGTTTTACAAAAGGTCTTGCTGTTAACCATTGTATTAAAAGCAAAAAAGAAGGAATAATTAAGCATTGAATCATTATTTTTTTAAAGATATAGCGCGCGTTACTCAATTTGTATGCACACACCGCTGCAGTTATGAGACTATATCTTTAAAAAAAATAACGATTTAATGCTTACATTTACATTTTTTAACTTCTTGCCTTGTCTGCAAATATGATTTATACGTCAAAATTTCTGTTTTATCCTAAGGGTAAGTTCAAATTAATGGAAGAGCCACTGTAACAGCCGCAAGCGTGAATTTTGATTCTCGCTTGTGACGTTGCATTTTACAGCGTTCAACGTTTGTGACGTCATAATAAAACTAGTCATTCTAACCTTTGAGTACCCTGTGTGTGTTACGGTCTTATAACTGCAGTGTCTTTTCACACACTTGACATGCAAAAAATATTTGGAATGTAAATATTAGAAATATAGCTTGGACAGTGTATCAGCGCAATGTTTTCAAATGCAGGCACAAGCTTTGGATTTGTTGGTGGAATGTAGGTGGGTTAAGGGTCATAAAATGAAACGAATTTTTTTTTTTTTTCAAACAAATAGTGAAATTTGCTTTTAAAGTAAGATTGATCTGTGCGCACTGCATTATTTGTATAAAAAAAAAAACAACAACAAAAAAAACCCATTATTTGCAGTAGCGTAGTCATGTTTAGATCACATTTGCGTTTGAAAAATTGTGTTTCAAACTGTAACTGAAAGCAGTCGAAAGAGTTATAAAATATCCCACATACGCACTAAAAAATGCATTATTTCAATCATATGAAAAGAACAGTCGAGGTTGGAAGGAGTAGACGGGCATTCTTTTCCATCATCACTGCCTATAAAATCTAGAGAACAAATCTTTTGGCGAGAAAGGGTAACAAAAAGGACGTGCTTTTGGCAATACTTTATTACTTTAATAATCTCTATTTTCAGATTTTGTTCATTTAATTCGATCTACGGTCACAGGTTAAAAATTATGATTTTATTGTAATCATGTGTATCATCGATTGATCGTAAATTAAAATATCCCTTGTAATCACATCTCAAAACGTTGATATTTATCTTTATTATGTAAATACTGATCAAAAGGAACATTTTGCTCTCCCATTTTTTTTTTGCAGTTGTCGACTTTCGGCTCGGCTAAATACTCTGAACAGTCTACGTTTCACTTGAGTTCTACATTCAACAATCCACATCACTTAAACAACAAACATATACATCTTCAAAGTTGATGGGGAATATCACAAAGAGCAAGTGAGGTTTGGGAAGTCAATTTTAAATCCAAATTTTAACTAAATGTTTTACATAAATAATTTCATAAAGATCTGTTCTGCAAAGCAATCAAATATTAATCGAAAATGTTGCGCGGATGACGACGCACAACGTAATATATCGATAGTTTACATGTAGGTGACATAATCAATATCAAGAATTTACTTCTTGTGGTTGAATTATATATTATATAGGAAAGGATTGAACAATTGCGCAATTGATAATGGGATTCCAAGATGACAAGGTACTGGCTCTCTAAACCTATAACCAATGCAATGTGTAATTGCGACAAACATATGGAGCGACATGGGGAAACTAAAACCTGCTATCCTTAAAAATGATATGAATAGACGCAATGCATTAAGATTTAAAATGCAAGATTTTACCCAAGCTCGATGCTAGGATATGTATGATGACCCAGAGTAGCAGAATTCTTAGAACCAATAGAGTGAACACCAAAGAATTTTTTCGAACCATTATCCTCAAAAATCAAATAGATTAAAAAAAGTAACGTAACTTTTTCAGACTTAAACAATATATTTGAAAAATCATTTGACAACATCATACAGCAATTTAAGAATTTATAGTCGGCAAAAACCATGCAGTATCAAATAATCATGTTATTGTCTATCACAGATTGGCCGTGCTGGTTGTCAGGAAGAACAACTTTTTGAAATTTTTACTACATTTTAATACAATGCACAATTGGTAATAGTTTTACATAGAAAATATTTAAGTGTTTGTTTCACTGATTAGGCTGTCCCGTATCATAACTATATATACCATACCTTGGGGTTATATACTATGCACATATATTTACATTTAACAAATACTTTAGTTAACATGCATTACTTGTTATTCACTTAAATTAAACATGCATAATTTTACTCATGTTATTACTTATATACGTTTACTTTCACATGTATACTTGTACTTTTATACTTACAATAAATATATTAAGCAAAAGCATATTGACTAATACACTGAATTCACGCTTTTTTGTACTGTACACACTTTTTACAATGACTATACAGCGTTGTTACTTTACAAACTACTTCGTATACTTATATTACATTAGCAGTATTTATGTACTTGATGTGCTAAGATTAAGAAAACTTTATGGAACAGATCAACAAAGCACAGAAAAGAACTTGGCTGCCATTGCAACTGAAAATTAACAATAAACAAACTTAAAAATAAAACTCTCTTACCTCAGAAGCAGGAATAACAACGTTAGAATAATGTTCAGATGCAAGTACTATAAGTTTAATAAACTTTAGTACAGGACAGCATGTCCTTCGCTGGTGCCTGCTACGCCCAAGATGATTACACCAGCACGGGTATTTAAATGTCTAACCAGTCGGGTGAGGGTAAAGATACTAATATAGATATGTTGACACCTGAGTTGAATTCAAAATATATGTAAGTATATGAAAACTATGAGTAACAATTTAAAAATTGAATGTGACGAACAGAAATAAAGAGATTCTGCGGTTCGTGTGATACATGTCAGCGAACACTGCCAACATGACGAGTATCCAAAGTTCCTCCAGCCAAAATGCCATTAATTATAATAGATGTTGCATTCAAAAAGGTGGCTGTAGATATTGTGGGTTTCTTACATCCACCAACTGACAAAGGCAATATATATTTATTTTGACACCTGTCGATTATGCATCTAGATACCCGGAAGCAATCGCATTGCCAGGAATCGAAAGAGAACGCGTTGCTGAAGCCTTGGTCGAGATTTTTTTCCCGCATAGTTGTCCTCAAAGAATGCTTACTGATATGTTTAGCCAGTTTACGTCAGCTTTGATGAAGGAAGTAACCAGAATTATATCTATGACACAACTGACCACAACCCCATACCATAGGTAATGGGTAAGTTGAGCTCTTGAATGGAATGTTGAAACAGATACTTAAAAAAGGTGTACTGACCGACCTAAAGACTGGGTCAAATATCTGCCAAATTGCTATTTGCCTATAGAGATGTTCAACATGGTAGTCTTGGATTTTTACCATTTAACGTAGTATTTGCCAGACCAGTATGGGGGCCAATAACGATTCTTAGGGAAATCAAGGATCCGGAAATTAAGACAACTTATCAATATGTCCTGGATTTGCGAGACAGACTGGAGTCTACGTGTGGGTTACCACACCAAACACTTTAGGAATCATTTAACCGATTCAAGAAAAAATATGTCAAGAAGAATAAAAACCGCTGTTTGAAAGAAGAAAGAACATATCTTTTTACTGCCAACAGATAGCAACAAATTGCTTTTGCAAGGGATGTGACCATTTGTCGTTTGCAAGAAGCTTAACAGAGTTGCTGACGAGATTGTCATAAATGAATAAGATTGCATGTAAAACGTTTCACATCAATCTTTTAAAACAAAATGTAGAACGTAATTTAGATGTAAATCTCTTTTCAGTAGTCACCGCAGATACCATTGATGATAAGCAACAAATTGGTTTTTTTTTTAGCTCTCCAATGAGTGAGTCGTATCTCAACGTTGACATTAACGCTGATCTCCAGTAGAGTCAACAAGAGCGCATCCATGGACGTTTTGCGTCGGTATACAGATATATTCACTGACTTACCAGGTTCTACCAAAGTATTGATCCATGAGGTCAGAACCACAATAGATAAACCTGTCAGGATTGCTCCTAGACGACTCCAATATTCAATGTTAGAGACTGTAAAAGGTGAAGTTAAAAGGATATTAAACATCATCGAACCGTCAGACGTCCAAATTTGTCTCCTTTTGTTCTTGTCGTAAAAAAAAGATTGTATGTTGATTTTCATTCCTTAAACAAAAAACACTGTTTGATGCACAACCAATGCCGAAATAGCTGCGATGTTTTCAAAATGGCGGAAAATGCGTATTTCTGACGGCTAGATCTATCAAAAGGTTATTGGCAAGTTCCCTTGTGAGATATTGTTAATTTTCAGTTACAATGGCAGCCAACTACCTTGATGTGTTTTGGTGATCTGTTCCATAAAGTTGTTTTTAACTTAGCATGTTGAAGTATAAAAAGTAGTTGTAAAGTAACAATGATGCGTAGACATTGTAAAAAATGTGTCAGTAATTGTGTGAATTCAATGTATAAGTTAATATGCTATTTGCGTAATATATATTGTATGTGTAAAAGTACAAGTATACATGTAAAAGTAAATCAATATTTTTAAAAACATGAGTAAAATTATGCATGTATAATATAAGTAAATATATGATAAGTATTTGTGCAAAGTAATGTATATTTGTGTGGAAAAACGTGCATAGTATATAACCCTATTGTATGATATATACAGTTATGATATGTGTACTATAGCTATTTAATAGATCCCAGTATTGCAGTAACATAGTTTTCAGTATTCCAGTATTGCTGTACTCCGTTATCCAGTATTACAGTAAACCACAACTAAAGTACTCCAGTACTCCATAAACGACTGTAGAACCAAACTAATCTTAACTGTTCATTTAAGTTTTCAACTGTACACATTCACCACTTTGGCCTATCATACCTGGACGGATGGCTTGAAACAAAAACTTAAATATCTTCTGTGTAAAACGTTACCAAATATGTCCTGTATTACAATGTAGTAAAATTTTTGTTCCTTCATTTATGACAAACAGCACGGTCATTCTGTGACATTGGTGTCAGAAGTGGGATACTAGTTACTTAGCACAGAACTGTTATTAGAAAAATATTTATCTTAGAAAAATTGTCAAATATATGTTCTGTGATTGGAAATAATAACTACCTTTTTAATTCTTGTTTTCATTTTTTCTACTTTGTAGCTTTTACAACGTTTACATTATATTTTAGAAAGGTTTTTGGTGGTTTACATTGCTAGTTGGACGAAGAATCAAACAGAAGCGCGAATTTATCAACAAGAACTGTCCTCCCTTGGAATGTGAGTTTGAGAATCTGGTCAGGAAAAGTGAAGTTTTAAGCTGTTTAGCTTATATTCAAAAACTTTTTAGTTAGTCATATATAGGTTCTGTGTCGCCAAAACGTAAGCGACCATGATTTTGCTATAAAGTAGATATTGTGTGGTGAGTATTTTTACAATACTCCCTGAATAGTAGAACATTATTGTAAAAGTCAGGGTCACAGTCTGTCAATTGTTGATAGTAGAACATTTGTAGTGATTGTGAACGTTACATTCAGTCTATTATTTGTTGACATTTTTTTATGTTTAAAGGGGCATGGTCACGATTTTGGTCAAAAACTATTTTTTCGATTTTATTGTTTACAATGCTTTAGTTATGCATATTTTATAGGGAACCAAAATTTCAGTGTCATTGTTTGAAATATAAGCGAATTACAGGGTAAAAATTCTTTGCTATGTCAACAAAGCGTGTGTTTACATTTTGAACGTTGAAGAACAAATGCCAGTTTTAGACCTAAAACGAATGTGTTAAATGTTAGGATCTGTTTGTTTATGCTTAAAATGAATAAAGAGGTAGGACTAATTTCCTTAACAAATATTTTTATTGGTATTTTGAACCTTTGTAAACAAAAACAGGGCATGACCCTTGTTTACATAACCAAGAATTGTGAGCCCTGTATCCTGCTTGTAACTCAACTACTGACTCTCAGATTTCACTGTAAAGTATTGTAAATAATAAAAACAGAAAATAGAATTTGACCAAAATCGTAACCATGCCTCTTTAATTGTCAGCCAGCACTATTTAACAACTAAGTCATGAGGAAGTTTGAGCAAAATCAAAGCAGCAAAGAAAGATTCTGTGAAAAAGCAGCAAGATAGGCTGAGAAATGAGAGAATTTCATAGAGAGAGAGAGAAAGATAAGGAAGAGAGATCGTATAGATTAGAATTAGATAGATTTAATCAGGCAGTGAAGTTGTTAAAAAAAAAGAGAAAATAAGTATGAACTTGAGATGAAGATGGGTTAAAGTAATGTTAAAAGTAGATACTGATTTGGGCACCAAAGCAAGAATACGTACAATTCCACCGTTCGGTGAAAGGCATGATGAATGGGACAGTTATTTCAGACGCTTTGAGTTGTACGCGACGGTCAAAACTATGATAAAAAGACGTATGCTACTAGTCTAATTGCGAAACCATTAGTTGTATACGCGTTAATATTAGCCAAAACTGCTCATAATTATGACTAACTTAAATAACTTCGATATGATCTGACGGAAGGTGGATTCAAGAGAAAGTTCAGATCCAGTAGACCTGAACCAGAAGAGACATTTTTGCAATTTACGGTAAGGCTTGGATCATATTTAACAAAATGGATCAACATGTCTAATATACCAATAACTTTAGATGGATTATTTGATTTGATGCTAAGTGTTGTTGTTAAAGGTAAGGATAATGTTTAGAATGAACCCTCAAATGGAAAAACAAAAGCCGTTAGTACAATTATCGGAGCGGAAGTGCTACTATTGTGAACAAAAGGGACACTTAGCACAAACCAGCGTTGTCTTTAAATGCATGCACAAGCTTTGGATTCGTTGATAGGATAAGGTGGGTTTAGGGTGGATATAGTATATATGAGAGTAAGGTGGTGGACACGCTTTGGTGAATGCATGTCAGTGGGATTTTGCATCAAAATGGATACCTATGTACTTGCAATGTTGAAATATTTTTTAAATACGTAAAGAGGTAAAAGATTTACATGAAAATTATTAAAGGTATACATAGAAATTAATATTTGATAAATTGTGAAAAAATGAAATGTAAAAATGTCGTTTCTTGAATGCGCGATTTAAGTTTTGATATAAAGAACTTTTCAGAATGGGGTATCCAAGAACGCGTGTTTAATAATTTACATCATGGCGGAACATGAAGGGCCATCGGCGCTTGAGCAGGATACCATATGGTATATAATATCAAATGGTCTAACATATGGGGATTTTTTAACGCGTCTACTTTGCAAAAACCATTTTTGAATCTACAATTTTTCTGATCCATAACAGAATTTTTGCCTTTAAAAACATCTTCCCTCTCGTTATTTACTTTTTGACATGTTGATGGTCCGAAAATAAAATTTATTAGTTGATTAATAACAACAAAAATAAAAAATAAAAATTTATGATCATTAGCTTTGCATTTTGAGAGCTTGATGGACATTTAAAAGCCGCTAGGAAGCGGAAGCTCGTGCATTTGCCCTTAAGTTAACATTCCTTTTGATAATATCAATTGCTGCATACCCTTCTCATTAATTCGTTGTACATGTACTGTACTCCGGACAGTTAAACAATACCTATGCAGGAGTTAACAGCTCTACTCATCATTCATCATAACGGAGTGGGTTAATCTATGACTTTTCGAATGCATGTGAATTTATGGCATAACAAAAATAAATAAATAAGCCTAGACAGTATATACTATCTAATCACAGAATCTCTTAATGTTTTAAGGAATGACAACACATTCATCATTTTCAAAACAATGGTCTCCCATCTGTAGTCGAATAAATGTATAAATTGTTTAGGGGCTCAATCAAATTCAATAATAAAAACAGATGAAACGCCTCATAATTAATTAAAGGTATTTACTGATAAGACAGAAAATCACGGAGTACATGCTGTTTGTTGTCAGTGCGCTTTGGATTTCCAAGTACGCGAACCCAATTAATAGAGTCAATTATTTAACGGTATCTTTTCAAATGCTATAGGAATTTTTCAAGCTCGTCCTTATTGATTAAATACCCATTAGTAAAACATAAACTCTAACATTAAAAAAAATGCGCAAACTTTAGCTAAAGTCTGCTTTACCATTAGATTACCAAACTTTCCAATCATCTTTTTCGTTACTTTTGCTTTTTATTTTTCGACTTTCATAAAACATAATACTCTTGTGGTAAAGCTATGCTTATTTATTATTAAAACAAACCGAAGAACTCTTGATTTAAAAGAACATTCAATTTAATTTAACAATCTACGGAAATTTTGCATGACAAACGAAATGATATTAATTGGAGGGTAACATTTAATTAAATAATGTGCAAGGTTTTCAAATTTCAAATGGAAAAAAGTCAAATTTTATTAATAATTTCATTTAAAAATATCATATTTTCATTCTTGACAATTTTTATGTGTTACAAAAGGAGCATGTATTATATTTTTATCGATTTCAATTGTTCTTTGACAGTAGACATGCATACTTCCTTTAGAATAATAATTGACAAAAAGTGACGGAAGAGAAAACCAGGAAAGAATAAAGACTCCTACATTACTTCTGTACGAAGTCAGTTCAATTTATACGTACCTGATCATCTGATGTACCTTATTTACATAAAAAAAAACTTAAAATCGATTACAATTCTTACCTAGCTGATCAACAAAATGACATCACACCGAATTTCCAAAAGATACGTAGTAATTCCATTCCTGTTGACTTCTCAAAAAAGCGTAGAAAAATAATAACACATACTTTCATTTTAAAGGATCAAAGTGTTTGCACTTGCCTAAAAATATGGACCATTATATCTTAGTACTAATACTGTGTTATTTAAATACCTGAAGCATTAATGACAGACAGCCCTCGAAAGTCGAAAGTTGATCAATAGCTTTTAAGCAATCGTTTTGATAAACAGACACGGTTTAAATTTTTGGGTAAAGTCCAAACAACTGTATTCATGCCTTTGCCATCTTCATCGATTAGTTTATCGACTACTCTTTTGAAATTATAGATCAAGCGTCTGGTACGAATAGGTACCCGGCAATCCCATTTAGTTTATCTTAAAAATCGTGCATCACTCTTGCGAGTCGACAAAACGTTGTGAAACGTTCGTACTACCGGTAATGTTCGTGCCTTGCATTGCAATAATTTGGACCGCGTTCGGTCGCGTATGATTTTGTGCATGTCCAATACTTTGAGGAAACTTGATGGGACAACAAAAACGCATGCAACGAATGCGAGAGCTTTTGCAACGTATGCGATAGCTTGTGCGGAGCCAAAAACTCCCAATCGCAAAGTGTTTTGGTTTCGCACGAGCTCTCGCATACTTTGCACGTTGTCTCGCATTCGTTGTATGCATTTAGTCTGTTTAAGTCAGTAATATACCTAATAAGTATTTTGTTTTTCCGAGGACTATCAAGTGAAACATTTGTTTTACAAATTGTGACATCTTCAAAAATCCATGTAATTTTAAACGGCCTTACATCTCATCTATGATTTAACAAAGTTGAACGCTTCGAATTTCTCATATTCATCTTTAAAATACTCTTTGAAAATCTTTGCTGTAACCTTTATCATTTCAAATTGTGTTACTATTTAAATTGAAACGTTTTCTTCCTTTTGCGCAAAGGATTGAGCAAATCTCGACACTGTCATTTTATTCTGCTCCAGACACAACAATGTGAACACAATTCAAATGGAAAATACTCTAATTTAAGCATACATAACTGGAAACGAGTTAAGTCCAGTTATTGGAACGAATAGATAACTAGTTCCAAGAAAGATAGCTCTCGATAACCTCAATTGGTTATATGTTCAGTTTAGAGCTATCGTTCCCGGGTAATAATTCGCGCAATCGTTTATGCGCCAAAGTCCACTTCCTTTCTTGGATTTTACATTCAAGCAGATAGTTCAATCATTCTGAATTCCAAAAATTACCAGATACCAACTCAGTTCGTAAGTTAATTTTATAGGAAACAAAACGGTGAAATGTTTGCTTCCATTTGTCTTCGATCCTAGTGTACATTAATGCAAAATGAGAAAGTAATAATTAAAAAAACACGGGTCGACGCTATTGTCCTACGATGGCTTTAAACGATGTCTCATACATAAACACCATAGCATTTCTTAGTTATTAATGTTAATTATTCCTCTTGTACACGTAACTTGTAAATAGATTTGTCTTTTTTTTTGGCTCTTTAATGTATAACACATAGTTGTTTCACATTAGCAATTTAAACAACCTTCTATCGTTGTTATCGAGTCCCGGTTGTCACCAAAAACTACTCCTAAGAAAATTACAACAGTCGATTCTTGGACTGATATATTTATTGGGTTTTTTTAGCAATTATTTGCTAAAACACCCGTAGTACACATAGCTTTGACTAAAAATCTCCAACATATCTATCCTTTGGGGGTCTGTAGATGCTGAGCTATGGCATATGTATATGGACAATCAAGCTGCAACACATATCATTCAAGCAAACTTAGAATGCCTACGATTTTAATTTCAAAGGCTCTTGTAGCAGATAAGTTTGTCTCTGCCAACTTTTGTGTATGCATTGCAATAAAAAGCATGTGTGCATACATTGCTGGTCATCATAATCAACCAACACCCGTCATAATCCCACTCAATTCAAGCAACCAAACAACACTCCTCTTCGTCCACTTTGCGCCAACTCCCCCTCTGCCCACGCCAAATATTTAAAGCCAGACAAAGGTTTATGGGACCTCGGTTTAACTCAAATCAAGATCGAAATTATGCAGAACTATTTGGTAATTACCCTAACAAAGATACTGCTGATTACGTATCACGTGGTTTCCGTTCTGAAATTTCACTGGTTTAAGGCTTCCTCTGAGAACCAAGAATATGAAATCAACCAAGGTTCATAGCATTGCATTACTTGCAAATATTAGTAAGGAAATAGGTCTTGTCGCGTGGCTGGACCTTTCAACAATCCCCTATATTCAATCTTAGATGTAATCCTGTAGGCATTTCCCTAAAAAAGATGGTGGTTGGTTAATTACAAACCTGTTTGCCCCTACTTGTAACAATGTAAACGATTACATTGACCCTGCATCATGTTCAGTTTTGTATGCATCCAAGCAACAAGTAAGATCACAAATGTTTTTGGGTTACTGCAAAAATTCATCCTTTGGATTTCTGTCTTTTGAGCTTGTGTATTGAAGGAAAATATTATTTCGATAAATGTATGCCCATTTGATGTTCCATATGGAGGGTAATCGTGTTTAAAAATCCAGACATGTAAACTTGTAAATCCGAATATGCAATCGTGTTGATGTGTGAGTCTGAGAATGAATATGTGTAATTCTGATCGTCTAACATATAAAAGTCGGGCATAAACACGTCTAAAACTTGACTTCACACAAAAGAAAACCCGGTTTTCTGTCAGATTGACAGCTTTACTCTTTTTAGTTTTCTAAATTAATCCGTGCTGGTGGGGAAGGGGAGGGGGAGGAGGTGGGTGTGCTAGTATACCTACTATGACTCCAATTTTCAATATCACTATTAATATTTCATTCTTTTTTAGGTCTTTTAAGGAACAATTTTGTTTATTGCGAGGAAAAAGTGGGAGGAGGGCTGAACCCTCCCTGTTGCTATGTTCCTAATGGTTAGGTCTAACTTGGCAAAAAAGTAGGGGGGGGGCTAAACCCCCCTAGCCCTCCCTGGTTCCGACGCCTATGAATAAAAATGCGTATATATCTTTATACACGTGTATTCAAACCAAGTTATTAAATGTATTTTTTTTTCAGTTCTAAAAGGATATCCGAAGCCGATCGAATTCTTTACTATCATCTTTTATACATTTTCTTGATAAAATGTACACCAATCTCATTATTTAATTTTCCGAAAAATAATACTTTCTATGAAGTGTTGTTAGCCAGAGATAATATGATTATAGGCCTACCTAATATTTTTATTTATTTATTCCGTCCCTATTCCGGCGATTACGGCATGCCTTTACCTGCAGCTAGCCTTTTTCTATCAGTGAAGTCACTGTTTCCATATATGGTCATGTCATAATTCGACAAACTTGTCGACTTTACATTTGTTAATTTGTAAGATGTCAGCCGTGATATTTCAGAAAACAGAAATACAAATGCAGAGATTACAGATGGAAAGTGTGTATTATAGTAGCAGGTTACATGTAAATAACAAACAGCATTTTACAGCTGTAGAATCTGTAGGGAACATTAGATTGAAGGCTCTAAAGTGTTTATCCCTAAGTTTTTTAGGTTATACATGTACGATCAAAATTACACTCATTCATACTCAGACTCACACATCAACACGATTGCATATTCGGATTTACAAGTTTACATGTCTGGATTTTTGAACACGATTACCCTCCATAGTTCCATAGTATGCTCAACATTCAAAGCATTCTCATCATCCCTACACTGGGTACCAGCTAAATCTCTATAGTCCAATGATTATTTATTACATTTATGTCTTCCTGTTTGTGGGTAGCAGTGACAAATCTCATTGTACCGAGTTGGCAAAATATTTACAAACAGTTCGGTTTACCTATTAATTCTAACAAAAGTGAGGGTCCTGCAAGCAAACTTTTTGGGGTCTGCGTATAGACCATGTAAGACAAAATATCTTTATCCAAACTCATAAAACCCCATTCTGTAATATATAGCCTCGGCTTGAGCAGGCACAATCTTCGGGGGGAGCTTCTTTATGACCAAAGGTCAGGGTTCTCTGTAAAGCAATTTTGTAAACATTGATTGTGAGAAAAAAAAAATCTATAAAAGTGGATGGTACGATTATACCTACACTTTCTAAAGAAAGTGCGGGTATATTGTTGTTACCCTGTTCCGTCCGTCCGTCCGTCTGTCTGTCCGTCCGTCTGTCCGTCTCTCTGTGCAACATTTGTGTCCGGTACATATCTTTCTTATGGAGAAAAATTGGAAGTTCTTACTTCACAGAAAGATTGCTTATGACCTAAGGATGTGCCATGACCTTGCACCAATGTCATTTGGGCAAGGTCAAGGTCACTGGCAGAATAAGTGCAAAATTCGTGACCGGTCCATATCTTTCTTATGGACAAGCATTGGAAGTTCTTACTTCACACAAAGATTGCTTATGACTTAAGAATGTGTCATGACCTTAACCCAAGGTCATTTGGGCAAATTCAAGGTCACTCGCAGAAAAGTGCAAAATTCATGCCCAGTCCATATCTTTCTAATGGACAAAAATTGGAAGTTCTTAATTCACATAAAGATTGCTAATAACCTGAGGGTGTGCCTGATTTTGACCCAAGATCAATTGAGGAAGTATAAGGTCATTGTTTAAAATGCTTAATTTCTGTCTTGTATAAATGGAAATAGTAAGAAGCTAAAATTTGTCAGAAAGCTTGCTTATCTCAGGTCACATAAAGTTATTTTTAGATTCTTATCCCCGTCTCTTTGAAAATGGCCTGTCCCGATGGTTTTTTTTTTGGTATTTTTTTTTTGGGGGGGGGGGGGGTTGTTTGTTTGTTTTTGGGGGGAAAAAAGAATGTGTGGGAAAAAATCGGGCTCAGTATACGAATAATTCAAAATGTTTATATTAAATGGCTGCTTGACATGTGGATTTTCGTTTAATTCGAGTCATGTTTGTTAACATAAGGATGCAAATGTCCTCATGCAGTAACAGTTAACTTGAAATAAAATGGAATTTTAAAGAATATTAATTGGTTTGTGTACTTTGTGTACATTAACAGTAATAAAAAAAATAGAGGAGTTGTTATTTATAGAAAATGGACGGTGAAATAGATTCATCCGATATTTTCTATAATAGAAAAAATACATGAGTTATGATTTTTTCTTAGCGGTGGGCATCAATTGTGAGCTTGCTTACAGTACTTTTAGTTTAACCTTCAGACATTGCATCAAAAATCGACGGTTCTATCTCAAAGATTAGTCATCATCATTTATGGCGTGTAAAACATTGCTTTCTGTTACACCGAGCGCGGGTATTTTCAGTTTGTCGGAAGGTCGAGGGACGGGTTTGAGTAGGCCGCGGCCTTGATCGTCAAGTTGTATAATTCAAGGAGAGGGTTTCATCATTTTCAGGGACACAACTGTGTAGGTCGTGGCCCTGTCGGCAAGTTTTGTTTTACGTCTATTGCGGGATTCATCGGGGTTTTTTTTTGGACTGGTCTGCGCTATCTGCTGACGTACCGACAAGTTCTGTAAACCCGTGCGCGGGAGTTATAATTCCAAGGGGAGGGTCTGCGCTTGCTGTTGCTCTATCGGCAAGTTCATTAAACCAGAGCGCTGGACTCTTCATTTCTGCCATATATATGCATCACAAGATATTGAATATACATCACACTATTATGAATATATATCACGAAATTTTTAAGATACATCACAAGATATAGAATATTCATCACAAAGCTTTCAAATAAGTTTCACATGCAATTATCATTTGCGTCTATGTATGAATGAAATTGATGCTGCATTTCACCAATGAAAATGAGCAACTTTATTAACAAGTAAGTAGTATGACTATAACTTAAGGGGTCTGGGTGGTCAACAGATTACCTATAAGATCTACCTTAAACTTTTAAATATGATTTTTTTTTTGCCTGATCCTTATGATTATGCAAGGCAAAACTCCAAATATTTCAGCTTGAATTCTTTTCTATATCTTTATACAAACCTCTCCGCTAAATGTAGGTAAATATAGTCTTAGATGGCCCCGACCACTCATATTTCTTAGATGCACCATATAACAAATTTATTTTGAAAAATTCGAATCATTTTTATTTGAAAGACGCAATTCTAATATATCAGAACTCGTATTTGACCATGTAACCATGAATGCTATGACAATAATTTTTTTAAATCGTCTTTGATGATTTAAAATGTTCAACTCTCTTCAAATATATACTAAATGAATGCTAAAATGACAGGAGAGAAAAGTGCAACTTATTACATAATTTCATAAAAAAGCTGCTACTGAAACGTTTTAATAAAAAAGACATGCATCTGTACATAGAGTATCAAACTGAATATAAATTAATATTAAAAATGAATTTACATATATTATTAGACATTCACCAAGCATTATTAAAAACGCTCTATCAAAACATATGATTGAATAATAGAATTTTCAAGTCTGAATTGATTAGATAAAAATTTTTACTTAATTCTGAAGTGAATGTTATATATCTTACTTGGTACATAAAAAATATCGTAAAAACCATGCATGTACATTGTCATCACAAATTATCACAGATCTAGGATTATTAGATTAAAACCTTTTAAATTAACACTGTAATCCGTTTCGTAGGGTGTAGAGGGAGGGTGGTTTTAATGTAACCACTTCACTACCCCATTCTGTAATATACAGCCTCAGGGGGAGCAGGAACAAGTTTCGGGGGGAGCTTCTTCTTTTTCTTAATCTTGATCTGTCTTTTGTCCTCATCAAAGGTCAGGGTTCTCTGCAATGTAATAATGTTAACAGTTAACGTAAGAAAAAAAGGCTGATATTTAATGTCTGAATGCAATTGTTTTTCAGGTATTCTTTTTTTAATTTTCATATATTCTTTTTTTAAACTTACTAATCTGCATTTTACATTCATTTCTTTTCTCAGTAGTTTCTGCTTCTGTCGATCCTGTAAAGAGAAAATTCAGGGATAATTAAAGGGTTTAAGAGCAACAAAAAATGCTTGTAAATATGTTAATAAGAATTTATGATGTGAACAAAGTAATTTTAAAATTTAAAATTTATTGACATTAGAAAATTTACGTTTTGTTAAAAAAAAAAATTACTCACCATGCAGCAAACCACACAAGAAAGGGGAATAAACAAGACAAGAGAGAGCACCTGAATAATGACCACTATGTTGGATCTGAAGGTTTCTGCTGAAATAACGAACCCATTTCTCATAAAACGATAATAATTGAGACAAATTTGTTGAAAAAAATAAAAACGGTATATATATATATTTTTAAACCAAAAGTATTAGACCTGATACACCACAAGGTATAGTATAAAACAATATTTCAAAAATGTATCAGGTAGGTTCAATGTATAAAACCATGTATCTCAACAGCTTAGCACTGTTTGAGAGTAATTGTTTTTCACAAACACATCATCATGAATCAAAAACTCTTATATATATCAAAATTTATTGTCTGTTTTAGTAAGGGCCTATACATCTTATATGGTATCATGGCCAGATTATTGATTTTGTACCCTTTCAAGTTTATAACGAAGCAGCGATGGAAGACCTACTTGTTGCTTTTCAAAGTACTCTGCTCTAGTTTACTCTAGTATCTTGTTCTGGTAAAACAACAGATTACATACTCAATTTTATGGTATATCCTGATCACAAAAGATAGATAAACAACGTGTTTGCTTAAAAAAAAAAGATGAGTTATTTACGGATGAAAAGAATGAGCAATCTGTATAGCAAAATACTGTTGATTCCTAATAAAACGCGAAGAATTAATATCCGCGTTCAATCGCGGGAAGCATCTTTCCCGTTTTTTAAAATCTCACCATTATTTCCTAAGAGTGGAAAAATATAAGAAATAAGAGAAAAGTTCCACATTCGCGATTTTATGTTCTCGCGATTTGACACAAACCAGCGGGATCGCGGAATTAAGTACTCGCGTAATATAAGGAATTGACAGTTACGTTATTTTGAATATTAATATTTTGAAAAACAATTAGATTTGAAGTATGACCAATTTCTAATTTATTGTCCTTATTGTGATTATTTGCTCTCAAGTTATGTTAGTATTTTAGTTTACTGTTGTGTAACATGATTTTTTCGTAACGAAAAAAAATCAAATAGCTAGTTCATACATGTTTGTTTGGTTTAAAGTTATCATAATTACAGTCCCTTTAAATTAAGGGCCATCCATGTAAAGAAAGGCAAAACTGAATGACAGTCAATACTGAAACGTAATACATTCTAAAGGAGGAAGCATTGTATGGTTTCTGAATACCAGGTAGTCATAATATCAGAGAAGTATTTACATGACTATTACAATGAAATGTTCCGGGTAAAAAATCATTAATATTTTTGTTAAATTTTATCTTACAAGGAAACAACCTAATATCAAAATTACATTTTACTGTTTTACCAATAAATTTGAATAAAGAAAACTGAGGATTTGCATATCGTTCAGATTCGTTTAAAGTAAAAGTCTGGCAGAATATCTTTTCACATAATGAAAATTTTAGATTATTGACCTAGGTTTTTAAACATGTTTTTAAATATGATATCCCAAATAAATTACAATCGTGCTAGCTGCAATGATGAAGGCATCTCCAATTATTTTTTCTGGGGGATCTAAAATTTCATAGAATCTATTTAATGTTGTAAGTTTATTTTTTCATATCTGATAAGATCGTTTTTTTTTTATTTTCGACTTTACTTTCGATGAAAATATATTTTTTTTAAGATTAAGTTTGAACAGATTAACCATATAAATTAAAACCAGGTAAAACAAACCAGCATGTTTACGATCCATATTTATAAGCAGCTATGACACCTCTCACGTAATTTAATGGTATTTACGCCTAGAGTTTTGGTAGGCTTGATAACGTTAATATTACTGTAATAAATATTATATATATATATATATATATATATATATATATATATATATATATATATATATATATATATATATATATATATATATATATACACCGCATTATTTATGTTCAAAATAAGGAAATTCTTTTATTCAGTTCAAAATCCGCTCCTGAAAAATGACCGACAGATGGGCTATAATTAATATTTTTGGATTATCTTTTTTATGCTTTAAACAACTTCTGTCTTTAAGTTCAGATGATAATTGCAAAAGGTATTTTCATTTATATACGATTTGAGCCAAAATTATTGCTTAAGTGAATAACACCCGTAACTTTACTACTATGGAGATCCTATAACTTTGTAGCCCCCACCCCCTCCCAAAAAGAGCGCCTACAGTATTTCAACTACAATCATTCTAGCTGTTATTCGTAAACAAGGCTAGCTATTCCTTCTTGTTTAGTTATTAATCACGTGTAAGTAATTTTATCTGATACACGAATAACACATATAGTACAACCTAATTTATAACAGAAAGTAAACCCCAACTAAAATCTGAGTGAACTCTCTGAGGTTTCTTTAGGTTTACTCCAGGTTCACTGGACCCAGAGTAAACCCATAGTAAACCAAGAGTGGACACAGAGTGTAACCCCGATAAGAAGTACACACTTGAAACAGACGCTATATGTTAGAGTAAACCCAAAGTAAAACCCGAGTGGAAAAAAAAATTCAAAAGTAAACCCATTGTAAACTCCAAGTAACCCCCAAAGGTAAACCCGTGGTTTAGTTGGGGTTTACTCTGGTGTTAGGTTGGGTCTGATCGGTACTGTATTTGAAAAAAAAATAGCTGTCACATGATAAACTATTAACATTTTTTTACCATCCTCAGTGGTAAAAGATATTATGATGCTTTAATCAGACTTTGCTACAAAAATCGATTGTCTTTTTTATTTTGTGAAACAATTCTAGTGTTTCAATACAATGGGTATGACAAGACTTCTTCAATTTAAATAAGATGTGAAGATTTTACCTAAACTCGGTTTAGTCAAAAACACCAGGGCTGTCAAGATTACACTGCCTGAAACAAACACACTGCAGACAATGAGGGACTTGGAAGCTGGTCTTTTCTCCATTTTGCTTAAAAAAGAAAAAAAGTAATCCGAAAGAAAATTATAAATTATGATAATTTACTATTCATACATATTGCGGTGATAAACTCAAGATAGTTTATCATTTTATGATACAGGTCAAATCTTAAGTTTATCAGAAAATTTTAGTAGATGTGATTTCAATGCATTTTTTAAAACTTTTCTTCTCAGTTGAACTTTGAAATTGAAGCAAATAACCGCAATTTCGACATAACTGCATGGGGGGGGGGGGGAGAGGGGATCTCGACCTCTTTTTTTAAATAATTGAATCACTTCCGACAAATGTTGATATAATGGGACGGCGGCGGTAGGTGAAGTATATTTTCCAACATAATAACGACTCATCTTGCAAGAAGCAAGAAAATTATTAAATCAAATAGGACTTAAACACGATTTGATGTCAACAATTTCAATTTTTTTAATAATTATGTCTTGAATGATTAACTTGGGGATGCATATACATGTATTTAAGGTTTGATCAAAATTTAAATTCATGTCATGTAAACAAAGCTCGAGCATTAATTTTTGTTTACATTTTGTTTTTTGTGAGTTTTTATCTCGTAAAATTTAGGATTTTTCTCCACTTTATTAGTAAACAAAACCATGACAAGAGCTTTTTACATAGCAAATACTTTTGTGCGCTATACACTTGTTGTAACTTGATATCTTTAATCTAATTTTTGGCCAACCAGTTAAAGATTTTGTATAAGATGTTCAAGACATTAAAAATTTAAGCTCAAATGGTGTTTAAATCCTTTTAAGAGGTTGAATTAAAATTTTTAAAAAATATTTATCTAATAATTATAATATTCAAGAATGTCATGAAGGATCACGTCGAGCATTGTACTCAACGCATCTTAATATGTAATTTGATTTAAACGAGTGGAATGTCAACAACTTTCTATTAAGACGAATTATGAAATGAGTGGGATCGAGATGACATAAGATATGCTGGTGGAATAATTCTCAGTTTAACAATTATTGATATGAAACAACAAAAAGAATGATTTCTTAGGATAGATAGCTCAACTTTGACCAATTTATATATATATTATTAGCTATGTGCCTAAGGAGAATTTCTGAAATCATTTATGCCTACACGTACCACTAACAGAGCCATGACATAAGCTGAATGAAAATATAAAGCCGGAAGGTGAAAACCAGTAATTGTTTTAAAATGCAGTTTAATTATAGATTGATGCACATTTTATCCGCCCTTAAACATCTTATTTCTTTTAAAATGATTAAATGTCACTTTTTTGGGGGCCAAAGTAGAGATGAAAGTTTTCAAAATGTAAATTGTTTTTATATGACACAAACAACTGTTATAAGTATCAAGAAATCTTGCTATATAGTAAAATCATTTACGTGTTTTCTAACTTTGCTAAATGTTCGCTTAATGCATATAGACAATATTATATAGTAAAAACTGACTAATTAAATAGGGGGTAATGATGTTCACAATTTAATTTCTCATTTTCTTCTCTGAAACAATCTTGATCAATATTAATAGACGGAAGTGATTAAAGGATTTGGATGAATAATAAAATATGTATTTTTTTAAAAACATCTAAATTTTAGCATTTGCATAAAATGTAATTAACATTTTGATAGTTGCAATAAAGCTTATGTTGAACGAATATTTTTTTGGTCTCTTTTTAATTAAATTCCTAACTGCTTACTGTATTGCAATTAGTCCGTTAACGGCTGTCCCCTTTTCAGTTACAATATCTTAATTATATACGATTTGAAAAGATTAAAGCAATTTTATCAGCTAACGTCAAATTCTAAACCTTACCTGATGCTTTCTATATTCCTCGTGTCTTTCATTTATGCAAGATGGCCCTTGACTAAATCTCCGTCATTTAAACAAGATAACTTTTCTTTCTGGACCTTACAATTATCTTTAACAAGAAAGAAAAAAGATCGGGGTTATAACAGATATATTAATTCATGCTGCAGACCAGCACCTTTTGACATGTAAATGTGCGTTTCTTTGCATAAACATTTAAATGCATTAAAAAAAACACCTGTTGGTAGTCTAAACAATTCTGGTTAGAGATTGTTACCCACTAAATAATTCACCCGGATGTAAGGTCCATTATATCTCGATAAATGTCATTCAAATTTTCGGTGTCAATGGATATATCCTAACAAGGATGTAAACAGGGAAAAGGAAAAAAACCTAAAATTTACAGATGTGAAGATCCAATCGTGATCATACCTGAGTTAATTCTGAACCTCTTAATTGCCTAGTTCGGTCATAATATCCCTTACACGCATGAAATATATATCAATTTCTAATAGTTTGATGAAAAGCAATGAAAATAGTATCTAAGTAATAATGCTACGCTAAATATAAAAAATCAAAACACCATCTCTTACAAACACAATTTGTAAAATTAAAAATATTTCAACAGCCAAATTGTTTGGCAAAGTTTTAAAATCACAAGATTAAACGTTAGCTTTACCATCCTTTAAAAAGGCGTTTATATCCATAATTCTTTGTAATCATGTGCTTTTGCGTGACGTTTTGCCAATCGAACGATTCTCGAGTGCGAGTTTGTGTAACAAGGCACGATTAACACCATATTAAGGCTGTTTAGCTGCATATATTTGAAACTTTCATAACTCGGAGTTTTACAGTTTATTTCGTTGAGTATTTTTATCTTATTTGTAAAAAGATCTTCTTGTATCGTTTGATCCACAGTACTAGTATACATGTATCTCTGGCTAGTTTTCATTTTACTTTCGTAGACAGTCAGGTGTGACAGTTAAGTAAGAGTTGATATACCTTACTCTTTATTTCAAACGATAACGCTGAACGTCTTTTGTATCTTGTTTTACTTCTGTTGTAGCGTACCTTTTTAACACTAGCTTTTTATTATGAAAAAAAAATGTAATGTCTTTGGTGGAAGTGAGTCTAGAAGTGATTTTCTGGGAGTCAGGTGCCATATTATTCGTGCGTTTTTTAATACTCTTCAAAGTTTATAAACATACATGAATTACAATACTTTTTTATTTGAATTAGTAAGTTGCCAGTACATGTTGTCCACACTGATATGCTGCTATTAATCAGTTGGCCCATTGCATTAACAATTGTAGCATTTTGACATTTGTGCAGACCCTGTTTTGTGACATTAGTCATGGAAAAGAACCATCAAGGAAATTCAAAGAAAATTACCTCTACCGATGCGTCGCATTTAGTCCAGGACTACAGTCTCGGAAGCATTCATGATTGACAAGGAGGCAAATATTGTGAGATTGGTGTATTAAAGAGGGTGTAAAGATAAGCGAACATTAGAGTATAAACTAGGTTGATCTTCAGCTATACCGGTGTATTCGGCATCATAACATTTTCAACTACATGTATATGATATATCATTTAAAAAAATAAAGCTTGTTAAGTTGATAACACTTTAATGAAGTTTTAATATATTTTTATTTCTTTATAAATAACTTTTGTAACCGAAATTGTCTTGAGTGTTAATTGTAGATGACCTGGCCTAACTAAGTTACACAGGTAACTATAGCAAAGACAAGTCCTGTACAGGAAAAATGTGTTAGATATCAGCCAGGTGGGTCCCTACTCAGCAATTTTGTTGTTAAAGTGACTTTTTCCAGTGAAAGTATTAGTTTGACACCATATTTAATTCAAAAAATCCACAAGATCTTCTCTTAAGGGTGTTGTTTACTCAGGGTTTGAGTTCTCGAATTCGGATTGTTATAAAGTTCAATGTCATGAGTAAAATTTGTTCTAAACACAAAAAGTATCTGTGAAATGAATTATTACTGACATAACATTCGATATTTCTACTATATTATGGGATTATGCCAAAACAAAAATAGACTTTTAGCCAAACAGAGGAAATTCGGACTAAATTTTGCAGATTTTGTTTTATGCTTAAAAATTTACAGAAGTACTCTAATATTAAAAGTTAAGATTTTATATTTTAGTCTATATCATCGTATGGCATGAATTTAAAAAATATTGAAATATGCTTCAAAACAAGAAAAGACACCGTATCTCAAAATTTTGATCATTGACCTCATATAAATTATATGCCAACAGAATAAGGTCAATTTAAGTAGTTTAATACTATAAATGTTTTTGTATTATCATCATTCAATTTTTTTGTAAAATGGGATCAAAAATGGGTAGGAATTTGAAAAGTGATAGAGGAAATTCGGACTGGAATATTTAAAAAAATTGTGAAGGAAAACTTAATGCTTTGTATGTATTTAGTGTCACTGCCATTCATAAATTGTATTTCATTTTCAAAAGTGTTGAGCAATTTGTATTATTTTCACAATTAAGAAAATCTCAATCATAGTGTAAAATTTTGAGTGATTTTCCTTAAATTTTCCAAAAATATACAATGGCCATTAACTCCAAAAGTAGGTCATTGACCTACTTTTTTGAAAATGAAAAATAACACTACAATAAAAGGTCTATAACACACAATAGTTGGTTTTTCATTATCATCAGTGGAATTTTTTTTCATTCTGAGTAAACGTCATCCTTAACAACTTACCTTTCATACCATAATTTGCACAATATGTATACCCCTTTTCAAAGCATGTTTCCAGCCAGTTTCCATTTTTGACGTTTTTAAATATATTTTGAAAAAGATTTTATACTATGATTATATTTTAAACCAAGTAATATGAGAAAAACACATTTCAGTTGTCATTTTTTAATAAAAAGATTAAACAACAATTAAATGAAAAAAAAATAATGTAGAAAAAATAATATTTTGACACATTTGAAATATCTTAACATACGTATTTTTGTACACTTGCTTATTTGATTCTTTAAAATTAAAGTTTAACTGTTTCGCTAAAAAAGCTGAGAAGATATAGGATTTACCATGTTTATTTTTTTCATGAAAACAGTTATTAAAACATACATAGCGCTATTTTCCCATTTTGCTCAAGTTGACCTTTGGAGAATGTCAATAATTAATTTTCATCTTACATTACCTAAGTGAAATCGTTGTGTGTTTTGTAATTTTAAAGTGTATATAGTGGAAAATTCAAACCTTCTAAACAACCAAAATTTCACATTGAACAGCTACACATGCAATGTTATTCATTTAATACTCTCCATTAAATTGAAGGAATAAAAAATTGTATTTTATCTGGGTAAAATTGGGTTAGATTGATATTCACAAAAATACAACCTTTGTTAGACGATTAACTGAGATATGGTGACTTGGCCTCACACACAGGAGGACTTTAAAGAGCCAAAACAGGGCTTTACAAATATCTTGCGCACAAAAATTAAAATAAACCTTTTCTTTCATAAATATGTAAGCGATTCTAAATATAAACTATCATCAATTGTAAATGGATCTCTCTGTTTTTCACAGCAAAAATTGTGATCATTCTTGTTGGTTACACTTATATTGTCTGGTTGTGAATTCCCGCCATGATCCTCAGATAAAACTGACAGTGTTTGCATGCTGATACTTCCTACTAAGCAATCGGAATCTCTGTACAAACTAGTGAAAAATTAAATATCATACTGAATACTCATTGTATGTAAAATGAATTAACCTAACTTTACGTCAACTGTAGTGTATAATTTCAGTAATTTTAGAATCGAAATGGCACTTTAAAATTTCAAAGAATGCATGCACCTCTTGTGTGAATGAACAGTTAAACGGTTTGGAATATCAAACTTATATGAATTTTAACAAGAATAATTGCTTGTTTAGACATTATCTCAAGATTCCTGCATCAATACTTTGGAATTTTTGTGTAATTCACGAGATTCAAAAATATACATGTGTAGTCTGCGGGTTGTTTTTTTTTTTTTTGTTTTTTTGTTTTGTTTTGTTGTTGTTTTTTTTTTTTTGGTTTCTTTTTTGCTCGGCTTTGGTTTTTTCTCTTAATTTAAGGAAATAGGATTATGATCCATATGCTAATGTTGAATTATATAGTTTGTATTTATTTACATGTATAGTACAGAGTTGAGAATTAAAAATAGAAACAATCATTTACATAAATAAATGTACAAAAATACTCTAAAAAGGGAATTGCGTTAAATCTTAATTATGAAGGGTTAATATAATTGAAAAATAATGTCGTTAGTTTCAAAAAATATTTATAGTGTCTACAGGTTTATGAAATTCAAGATAAAAATTCTTTCTATGTTGCTTAATAACAAATCTTTGTTTCATAGGGTGTTCCGGGGCTTAAATGTTTTAAACAACCATTTACTATGGAATATGAGGAATAAAAGTAGCAAATCTCGGGGTTTTGTCCATTATTGACTAATGAAATATATCTAGGTTGCCTACAGTCTCTTCAAAAACTGAATTAAACAAACTTTTGACAACCTTTTTAAAATGAAGTCAAATTCAATATGGCTATCGGGATTACTTTTCCCATGATTAAATATAGAATGGTAAAATATTGTTTTATTTTCTGCATAATTCCTTTACAGTCGTAAAATACGGGAAAAGATTCATCAAATTGATTATGACGTCATAATGGTTCTATTATCAAAGAGATACTGTGGAATAATTTACTAGATCTTGACCTTAATGCTTTACAGTAGTATCAGCAAGAAAAGTAAAATTATGAGAAATAGTAACAATTGTCAGCACTGACAGTATAATATCGGTAAATACCAGAAAATTTCAGTCGAAAAAGATGACACTATCAGTAGTATCTTCGCCCGTACAATGAACACCCCCATTTTCTTGAAAATTCTTCCTCATGATTGCTTATTACATCCAATATATGTTTTCTTTGGTTATGGACACACATTAACCATGTATTGTGTTGTTTAATTTTCCACAAAATTAATAATGCAAGCTCCTATGGTTGCACTTTTTCAAAGAATTCAACTTACACACCGTATGACGCCAGACAATTAATCACAGACCGTCTTCAGCAGAGCGTATGCTCACACACGCTTGCCAAAATTTGTTTTGCATCTAAAGGTAATTTTGGAAAGCGCACCCGCTTTACTGAACACCTCTCAGATTGTCACATTTTTCTTAAAAAATAGAGAATCACTTCTCAAGAAGAAGGCTTGATGGTCAACAAATTATAATGATCCATTAGATCTACCTTTATTTTTTTAAAGCTGATTTATAATCAGTAGCTATAAACTATTCCAACAATTTAGTGAATATAAATTCAATGTATTTAACTTAAAAACTTAATTGATTGCCTATATATCTATTGATTTATACATGAGTTTTCTTCCAGCGGAGATTTATTAAGTATAACAAGGCCCACGACCATCCCACCCGTCATTATTCTATCAGCTTTAACACCTGATACACAATATAGAAAAAAAAAATTTAGTTTAAATTTCTGAAAATTCATTTGTTAGGGCTGCAATTTCAGAGGATCTCCGTATTTGGTGCAATTTTTTTTTATGCAGCTGACTTGCTTCAGACTGTAAAGATCTACCAAGGTAAGACTACCTTAAGATAAAATGATTTTTTTAATTCATGATTCACAGACTAACCATGTATAAATCAAAACTAGATAAAAATACACTAGCATGTTTACCAGTTGTACCTCGGAAGCAATGAAATTCTCGCATGACTTTGGGAGTTTAATAGGCTTGAACTGTATAAAGTAAATATCCGTGTAATAAGCAGCCTTACCTCTTTCCATCACTAAAACTAGACCATTGAGTGCTTTGAGTACATGTAATAAAACAAAGGGAGCTACCTCACAAACTACTTTGAAGACAATTTAAAAAAAGAAACATTGTAAAGCCTTCGAAGTAATATTCAAATGTTAGAAATTTATAGACATTATACATGTACGTATTCATAAAAAATAAACTGAGACACAACTGCATTTTTATTCTAATCATCATCGCTGCGATATAATAGCACAGCCAACTTGTTATTATGATAAGTTAAAAGATGCACAAATTTGCTTTTAGTGTGAAAAATATATTATTAAGACAATCCCTTATCTATATCTATACTACTATATTAAAATAATAGACTCGAATTTTTTAGTTTTAATACCGATAAATCGGAAAAGTAATGTCTTTTGTTAAATATATTTTAAACATCATTACCAATTTGTTTTTATTTTTTCTCAATCAAGCTTCGCTAATTAATTATCAGCGAAAATTCCTCAAAAAACCGGAAATCATCGGAATTTTTTTGGATTTTACAATTTTGCTTATGCGCTTTAGATTCACGCTAAATCACGGGAGGCTCTTTATTTTATGTTTCCACAATATCATACTTGCATGGATAAACAATAAAACAAATGCGTGTTAATTTTCATTGGAATATTTTTTCCTGTTCATCAAAGAAAATACGGGAGATAACTCTAACATAGTGCATTTACTATAAAAATTCCGTGAGTTTCGAATGTCAACATGATGTGTAAAAAACGTTCTTGCAATATGTTGAATTATACAATTATAGATTTAAACTTATTTACAGCTTCAAAATGGTTTGTTGTGAACAATTTGACTGTTATTTTCAATGCAACTTTATTAATTTTCTTCAAAATCGTTTTGGAGCGATACTGCAATTTTCTGCTGCATTACGAGTATATGGGATGTATTTTAACTGTAGTGAAGGCCTTTCCCGAGACAGAGTTAGATTTTTCCAACTCGGCAGAGTGTAGTGAAATTAATAGCAATATTGTAGGCTTGAAGTTTGGTTATGCAAATGATACAGTGTTTTGATGTATCTATTTTGTAAATGCCCGATATCATATGCAATGTCAACCCGTGCACGCACGGGTTAAAGTCAAGTTACTAAATTAAAATAATAGACTCGAATTTTTGGGCTTCAATACCGAGAATCGGAAGAGTACTGTCTTTTGTTTTATATATTTTAAACATCATCAGTACTTAAAGGTTACCCAATTGTTTTTAGTTTTTCTCAATCAAGATTTGCTAATCAAAAATCAACAAAAATTCCTTTTAAAAATCCGGAAATCATCTGGATTTTTTGGATTTTAATATCTTGCACATGCGCATTACATTCACGCTAAATCATGAGATGCTCTTTAGTTTATGTTTCCACAATATCACATTTGCATGGATAAACTCAGAAACGATATTACAAATACGTGTATTTTTTTATTGGAAATTTGTAATATATTCTGTATTCTGTCAATCAAAGGAAATACGGGAGATAACTCTAACTCTGTGCATTTATTATGAAAAATTCCGAGAGTTCCGAATGTCAACATGAAGTGTAAATTCGAAGCGAGTTAAAAACGTTGGTAAAAAAGTGTTGAATTTCTTATCAATATGAATTGAATTTTTTAATGAAAGGTATTTAAAGCTTCAGAATGGTTTTTTATGAATAATTCGACTGTTATTATCAATGCAGCTTCATTAATTTTCTCAAAAATCGTTTCGGAGCGATTCTGCGATGTTTTGCTACATTATATGGGAGGTATTTTAACTCTGGTGAAGGCCTGTCCCAAGACACAGTAAGATTATTATAACTAAGCATAGTGTAGTGAAATTAATAGCATTATTTTAGGCTTAAAGTTTGGTTATGTAAATGTCAACAATACGGGTCGATTTCGTAAATGTCCAATACCATATGCATTGTCAACCCGTGCACGCACGGGTAAAAATCTAGTTTAATTATAATCTTTTACTGTTAAACTTATTATTGATGTACACCTAATACTTGGGGTGGTAAATCTTTGTCTGATGATGAAAGTGTGAACATATTTAACGCAGATCACACTTCCATAAAAGACTGAGGAAGATACATGTATAACTAGATTATTCAAATGTAAAAGCTTAAAATAGTTTATTTTTTCAATTTGAAATATTTAAATGTATAATGTATTCAACTTACCTCTTATTAGACTGATTTCAGCCTCTATATATTATTACAGATATTTGTACTATAATTTTTATATATAATGTATGCAAGAACAAAAGGACAATCTTAGTTATAAGAACTTGTGCTCCATGCTTTTGACATAATTGGTCAATAAAATATGCTCAGTTCATTTCAATATAACATCATCGAAGAAAATATATAATGAAATTCATATTGCGTTATTTCGTGGACCCCGAGGTCCACGCAGAAAATATATAAGCGAGGTTAAACCGGATGCTATGGGGAAAATTCAGCCTGCGCATGAGATAGCCTTGTTCCTGTGAGTAATGGGTAGCACACGTTTATCTGAAATGGGATTGGGATTTCATACCATATGCACACATAAGTTCAAAGGAACTGTAATTGTAAAGTTGTCGGTAAACAGTAGAGAAACAAAGAATTCCTTTTAAAGAAATGATCGGCATGTGATATCAATTGTCAGTTAAAATTTTCTTAAAATTGTGTAACAATTAGCCACAACAAATTGTGTTATTACTACCGGCATTCAATTTCAATTCAATTTATTATCCTTGAGTTTTACAACTCATCGGAATACAAATTATAATACATATAAAATTATATATAAATGTGCAATGTGCAGTAAGTGAGTGGACATATTAGGACAATATAATATGTACAAATCTTAAAATATGAATAGACATAAATGTATGATAAATAGCTTAAACTGTAGTATTATTACAATGCTGCGCGCTCATCTTGAAAGCGCTAGACAAATAGTTTCCTAGATTATTGAGTTTCTTTGTATTGTTAACACTTAAAAGTTTAGTAAGCTTAAAAACACTTGGTTTTTTGTAATAAAAACTCTTTATATATTTCTTTTGTAATTCAGCGTAAAAAGAACATATGAGTATAAAGTGGAACTCATCTTCTAAATATTTTTTATTACAATGATTGCAAAATCTTTCATTTCTTGGCACCTTGTTGTGTCGACCTTTTTCAATATTTAAAGAGTGTGATGAAGTTCGCAAAATACTTATAAATTTTTTTGAAATATAATTAATCGGTCTCCTAAGATAAGTTTGCAAACAAAAATTATCCACAAGGTGTTGATATAACCTACTCTTCGGAGATGTCGAAAAAGATGACAACAAACTTTGTTTATAAATATCTAATATTCTATACTCAATTATCTTGTAGGTTTGACATTGATTTGAACAAGTTTCGTCAAACAAATATTTTAGACCCATGCTAGACAACTCGCTTTGTATGGAAACCATCCAGTTATCGTTATTGACAAGCATGCTTTCGTATGCCTCCTTCAAGATAATGTTATTTGTATTTTTAATTTTTAACCAGTATTTGAAAATTCGTATACAAAGGAAATCTACCCAGTTCATAATACACTAAATTATTTGTAGTTTTTTTCTTGACCCCAAGAATTCTCTTACAAAAGTGGACACCAATTAACACCTGTACAGAGTACCCTTACCCCAGGTACTCGACCACAGCAGTGTTGTTTATGCAGACACGGACCATTACCGGACCATTACCTGGACGCTAGAGTACAACACCTCGAGGGATATGGTCACCGACTCTCATTCCGGATGACCACCAACGACATTTTGACTATGCCTTTGGGCTCTGCGACAAGAACCGTGGACATTTCGTGTTTTATATATATATTTCAATTCAATTTCAATTTCTTAATTTACCAATTAAGGGCCCTCAAGGGGCAACATAAAGAATGTACATACAACATCCAATGTATATAAAACATTCAATAAACATGTACAAGAGGGAAAGAGTTTGACGATTGAAAGAGCTAGGACAGACATAAACATTTAATTAGTATATATATGTATGTTTCTATACATAATATAAATAAGGTTTGACGTGGTCACCAACTTTGTGGAACCCTACGACAGAACCATCAGAGTAGAGGTTAATTATCCTTTTATATTAGTACATTTTCATCTGTCAGCTGCGACACGAAGAGACAACGCCACGGACGCAGATAATAATCAGACTTGGTCAGAAGAGAGCACCATCACTTAGAAAGGACATACTCTCAAGCCATCCTGAAACTTTAAAGCTATACGATCACAGACTGTAGAATAACTTCTCCCGTCAGAGACTGTTATCTGGCGTGCCTGTTGCTTGGAACGATAACTATACTTTTACACTATTATTGGAATTATAACCGAGATAAATGTCTTACCTGATTTGTATTTACTTCATCTTTTGCTTTGTAACCTTATTAAAATTATTTGAACTTAGTAGTCTCTTTCCTTATTCAGAGATGTCCACAATTTGAAAACGAAATCTGTTAAGCTGAACAAAAAATAAATTCCCGATGAACAATTTACAATTGTTTCTTCTTTTTTTGTGCTATAGAGATTTAATTTTATATGAATTTGATTCTGAATAACATGTATCTAAGGAGAATTACAATCGTAACTAAATATGTCACAATCAGGTTTAAAAATTTTCTTTAGTTTTTGCATATCTGAGTTCGGAATTGTCGAATATGCTTTTAGCATGGCATCACGGCGAAACTGCTTCGCCATATCTTTGTTCTTGGCTCTACCTATAGACCTATGAATAGCGTTGAGATATTGAGCCGCCGTTAAGTTCTGTGACTCTTTTTCTGAGAAAGGAAACGGGATATCAGGATCAATAAGTCCCCGGATCTGCTCTTTCCTCCAGTAAATTTTTTGAATTTCGTGTGGATCGATACATTTCCTGTGAATTTTTGCATACTTAAATAGAAGGTCGGCTTGATCTGCTGCTGAATCGTTTGTGGTTCTCCCCCGGAAGTCTTTTTCGAGACCGGAAGCCACGGAACTGAAGTTTAATTTCCGTAGAATGTACATGGTATCCTTTTCAAAAGTTTCCAGTTTTCCAATGTAGTCATAACCGATCTGACATGGTTTGCAATGATCATACATTGGAGAGAAGTGTGCATTGCGATTCTTATTTGTTCGTTCACCCTTGATGACATATCTAACGAATTCGGCGAATGTGACGTCATGACCACAGTTTTTACTATGACGTGTTGCGTTTTTTCTCTGGGTTATGACAATATGCTTTCCAATGTAGGCGAAATGGAGACTGAATATCTTATCCACATAACCAGAATACAGGCGTTCGAATGGATTTCTGACGATGAGAAACTTAGTGTAGGATGATACAATTGATGTGATCAAATGGAATGGAAGATCTGCGAAAGTATGGACGTTACCCCCCAGAGCGTGTGCTGGCATAATGTCAAACGGACTTTTCACTTTTGACTTTCCAGCAAGAATCTGCAACAAGTGTTTTGAGAAATGCATTTAAAATTATTGTCCTCGGCATTCCAATTTCAAAATCATTATAGGCTGTAAGCCATCCATTCGGTTTTATTTCTAAATGATCTTAAAATCTCGCATTGATTTTCACTCAAGTTTTAAATCTTGTTAGGAATAAGAGTATCATTGTTTTGCTTTGTCTTTGTTTTGATAAATTTTCAAATGTAATTGAATGGCATGTAGAACGTTGTATCAACCCTATAAACTGACCTGGAACAATCGCCTCCAGAAGGTTGAGCCCACTTTCTCTATCGTACAGTACAGAACCTGGGATTTTTCATCAAATATGAAGTGTTCCCGAACTTGCTCCTCTCGAGATTTACCCAGGTAGGCCAGATTTCGGTTGCTACAGACTTCCTGAAGACGAGTCCGTCTTTCCCGGTGTATCCGGTCCAGTTCCTTATCCTCATCACGTATCTGACCAATATAAGCAAAATAGTTATACTGCTGCTGAGATAATAACTTTTGTAACAATATCTTTATACAAAAGGATAAAAATAGTTACACTTCTAAGATTATTTTTTTCTTTTACCATACATGTAAACATTAACATAAGGATCACGATCTCTGGTTTTACGATTTTTTGGGGGAGGGGGGTGCATTATGTTGTTGAGAAATAAATATTATAGGTTGTTTCATCTGAACCTTTTGAAGAATCGGTGTACTAATTTAAGTTTTGTTTGTCTACACCTGAGGATGTTCAATATTGTATATGCAGTATGCATGATTAAACTTTATATGAAATATGGCAAATCACGTATACTCCCGATCATATGCAGCATTGGGGAAAAATATCTAACTAATGATACCACATATTCAATAAATAATAAATAGTATATTTATTTGTAGCTGCAGAAAATTCGATTCAATGAACATTCAGGTATAAGCATCAGAGATACAAGTATACTGGAATCTCCACAAAGATGTACAGATCTGCAGCTATCCTATCTCGGTTCTACACTAAATAAGAGAACTTTTTAAAATAGGACAAATAATCATAAAAAAAAAGATTTAAAATAGATAAATTAGTTTTGAATTTTTCATCCGATATACCAGCATTTGGACAAAAGCACACCTGTATATATGGTAAGCCTGATCTTACCTGGTGTGTATGCTCCTCTTCGTGCGTATTCTTGGAGTGTCTGTTCGAAAAGAGTTTACCATCGCTCTGGTCAAACATTTGGACCTGGTCAAACCATCTAGAGCTGTTGTCTAAAAGACAAAAATGCGTGTCTCTTTTAGTCGGTACTCAATTTCCCTTGAAGATTTCTGGATTTTTTGATGGCATGTTCATGTATTATTAGTGAGATATACGACTCGTTGGATCATTGTCTTACATGTACATATATTCTTTTGTACTTGCACTTAACAAGAGCAATAAACACCAAAAAAAATACAATATTTATTTTTTGCAATTGCGTTCTTGCATTACAGAAAGTCACTCCCACACAATCTGCAATATTCAACATCAATATTCTGCAATATTCAACATCAACCACATCTGAAAACTTCTAAAGTTTTCATTTGACAAGCAGCTTGTCATATTTGCTCAAGAGCACATTACCATAATACCAGTATACTCAATAAGAACCTTATCAAGTACCGATTACCACAACCATACACTTTAAACTTTCCCGTGCAAAGTTTGAAATATTCGGAATGAATACATATCGAACACGACTTACCTACAAAACCTTAAGCCCCGCCCCTATCTCTAATTGGCGTTTCCACAAAAGAAAAGAGTTCAACCGAAATAAATTATATATTATTGTATAAGAACGAAACATTCTCTTCTCTTATGTACCCTTGATAAACCAAGGAAGATAATTATAATTAAGGCCTCATAGCTAAGACTTGAATAAATGTGAAGCGGCCTCAGTTTGAATAAAATTCAAACATTCGATAATAATCCATAATTGAATGCCACATAATTTTTAATTGGATTTGCCAAAAAAGTGGTTTGCTTCCTAAGTTAGTTAGAGGCACCAGTTGCTTCCCTCCCTCCGCCTTTTCTTCATCACTAAAATTTCACTCAAAATGATCTAACTGTGAGGTAAAAACCAAAATATTTGATTGTTCGGCGGCTCAGAGGGAACATATACAGTCGGGAAATGATAGTGAGCTTTCCATACTTTTTGGGTTAACATTTGCAAACCCATTGCTTATTAGCTCTTAATAGAGATTGCCAGACTAGGAAGAGTTGCCTTTATTTGATTCAAACTCCTGTATCGGTTGTTGCTATAAATTAGTATAAATTAATCGTGGGAGGCAATGATCATCAGTTTGAGACTGGACCTGCAATGGGGGTTGCCTATTTTTTTGTAATTTAAGATAACTATACAATGTGGATTAAGTTTTCAGAGAGAGAGAGAGATCTGCGCATGACCATCTTATGCATTCTTGTCATAAACGTTCGAAGAACAAACAAATCTGAAGCTATGTACAACTCTGTCCTTAGTTTGTCATCGGCAAATAAAGTCAGGCAGGCATAATCAAGCTTTAATGCTCCATTTAAAAAATTATACATAGCGAATATTATGAAATTGTAAAAGGTACAAGAAAAATTGAATTGGCAGTACAATGCAAATACATTATTACGTTAGAGGATTACCTGAATTCCATGAGAGGATTTGTGTATAGGCAAACAGCAGAAACACAAACACGATTACGAGATACCAGAACCGACGCCTTCTTAAACAAAGTTTCCGCAGCATATTCCCTAAAAGAAATAAAATCAAAGCAATCAAAAGGACGTTTCCTTACTTTTAAAAATGTTCGATGACAAACAAAACTACAGCACTTGAAATGGATTTAGAACACTAATTTGCAAGACATTTTGAATTTCGTTGAAATAATTCCATAAGGTTTACAGCGGTGATATTTTCTGCGGGAAAGATTTCACTCCGTACCTGTAACGTGGTCAGAGCATTGTTTTTGCAGAGCTGTTTGCGAGAACTTTCATCCTTTCTGACACAAAATTCACAATGAATTTACTACACTGTGCATTAAATATTAACTGTCTGCTCAATACAAATAGTATTCCCATGACTGGAGGTACTTTAAATGGCCACTGACAATTCAAAAAATCCGTTCCTTTAGTGGTTCGGTCTGATCGTTGTAAAGCCTTTTGAACTTTACTGAATTAAACTTCACTTAAGGTCAATTTCCTTTCTTCAATTCAAATACTGAAACACAAGATTGCAATTCATTCCATTGGTGCGTTAGCTCTTCCATGAGAAGACACCCCCTCCCCGTCTCCATTAAAATTGGGTTGAATGAGTAAAATTGCCATATCGAGCTATTCCTGGTTGCATTGGTTATCATTAAGGTACTAAATATTGGAGGACGCACGAATTAAATTACCTGTGACATATTGGTCAGTTTGCCCTTTTAAATTTCTTGATCATTTTGAACAGTCAGGAATGTAATACCTCAAATATTTACTTATGACGCAAGTTGTTTATTGTCACGGTCTGGTCAGTTACAGTGGCTATTATACAGGTATATTTAAAGAATTAAATGCAGTATAATCACTTTCGAATTAACGCTTCAACGTTTATGAGTTCAACTTTAATCTGTATTAATGTTATAATATTCAGCAAATCGGCGACTAGAGAATAATAGTCAAAGAATATTAACACAAAGACAACAACCGTGCTAATTTCTAAATCCAAGTCATATTCCTTTTGTTCATAGAACAAGGTATAGGGTAAAAACGAGCAATTCTAAGGGAGGTCAATAACAAATTGGATTTTTTTTCAGTCTGTAAACGAATTTTTTTAGAGCAATTCGTCGTCTACAGTAAACTTACATATTCGCTTCATTATTACCCAATGGCGTGTAATTGTTGTACTTTTGATATGATATTATAATTGCAATGACGTCAAAATGATTTTTTCTGACTTTTGAAATGATATTATGTTCGTTAATTTTGCATTCAAATGTCATGGGTATTGCATATAGAAATGGAATTTTAGAGTAAGTAAAGTAAGTAAACAATTTATCATAGTAACATGTGTTATAATATATAACAAATTACAAATATGTAATACAAAATAAATAATGAAACACCTGGCCCATTGGGCCTACATGTATATGTCATTGCAAATACAATCATAACATTATATACACATATTCCGCATTGCGTTTTTATATCATAATGATAATGATTGTCTCTAAAAGTAAGCTTCGGGTAAATATTTAGAGGTTTGTCTCGGAAAATTTGACATTAGAAAAATAATATCGTCTAAATTTGACATTACTAATGTTGGATTATATCCGATATTATTAAATAATTTCCTTCTGTTTTATGAAGGATTGAGACCAGAGCTGAAAGACACCACAGCATTTATATTTGACAAAACACAAAACTTTGATGACTTGAGGCATGAAATAAGGATCAACGAAGAAATGATCCAGCGGAAGAAGTCATGAACTAAAAGGACTCAAGCAGTATCAACAACAGAGAAAGTTGAAGAAATTAAGGCTATGATTCAAAACCTTAATAAAGATGTATTAGATAAGAAGAACAAAGCATACGTAACAAATGAGAAATCGGACAAAGATAAACCGCCACATTATTCTTCACCTAGTTTTAATTAAGATAGATAATATTCAGACAACAGCCCGCCGAGACAAAGGTTCTACTGTATCTACTATGGCAGCATCTTTTCATAAAAATATTCATGCAATCATCCTATTCAAGAACTGCAAGAAATGTTCAATCTTGAATGTGCTGATGGAAGCATTTTGCCCTACAAAGGATGTATAGAGGTAAAATTACAATCAGATAGATTAGGAAGTGAAAAAGAACATACAGGATTATTTTTGATCGTTGTTGATACTGATTATCATTCAACAGTGCCAATTTTAATTGAAACCAACATACTAAAAGCTTGATGGAAGACACTAAAGCAGATTTTGGTAAAAGATTCCTTCAGAAAGCAAATCTAAGGACAAATTGGTACATAGCGTTTAGATGCATCAATCTTAGGGAGAAAGACTTAAGAAACAGGAATTGAGGCTAGCAATCATCAGTTCAGCCAATCGGGAACCTGTCATTATACCACCAAATAGTTTCAAGAATATCGACGGATTTATAGAGACGAAACTTCCGTACAGCAGAACATGTGCTATTATTCAGCAGATACATATGAACAAAAGGAAATCAGATGTTGATGTAACATCAACTGCTATTTTGTATGACAATGAAGATAATAGCCATATACCAATCGTACTAAGCAATGTCACAATGCAGACAATAAAGATTCATCCCCGAACAATTATAGCTGAAATTTAACCTGTTAGTATTGAGACATCACAAGAAAATAATGATGAGAGTGAACAACAACAGGATATTGTCACATTGAATATCAACACAGATAACCTGACAATAGATCAGTATGATGCAGTAAGAGAACTGCTTGCCAAGAACAGAGATGTTTTTGCTTGGAACGACAATGAACCAGGCCATGTGACAACAGTGCAGCACTGCAATGAGTTGACAGATGACACTCTGTTTAGGCAGCGGTGCTGCAGAATCCCACCTGCAATGTTCCAGGAGGTGAGAGATCATTTGCAAGGACTTCTGGACACAGGCATTATTAGACCATCTAAGTCTCCATTTTCATGCAATATTGTTTTGGTAAGGAAGAAGAACAATGAACTCCGTATGTGTATAGATTATAGGAAGTGAAGTTGAACAGTATTACCAAAAAGGATGCCTACGCTTAACAAAGAAAAGAAGGAATTTTAGAGAATTTATCCGGAAACAAGTACTTTACCGTTTTGGATGCTAAATCAGGATAGATATATATCATCAGGTGGAAATTAAAGAAGAACACAAGGAAATAACTGCATTTACTGTCGGAGCATTAGGGTTTTAAGAATTCCATAGAATGCCGTTTGGGTTATCTAATTCACCAGCAACTTATCAAAGATTAATGGAGGAATGTTTAGGGGAGTTACATCTGAAAATCTGTTTTATTTTCTTGGATGATTTAAATATTTTTTTTAAAACATTGGAGGAACATTTAGAGAGATGACAACTAGTTTTTGACAAACTCAGAACAACTGCACTGAAGATATCACCAAAGAAATGTGTATTCTGCAAAGAAAGGGTCACTTATGTAGGTCGCATAGTGTCAAAGAAGGGAATAGAAGCAGACCCAGAGAAAAAACAGAGAAAGTGCTAAACTGGCCAAAACCTAAATCACCCGAGGAGGTAAGGAATTGTATAGGGTTTATAGAATATTATAGAAGGTTTATACTGAATTTCAGTAAGATTGCCAAACCACTCGCTGCATTATTTCCTAATCCTATAAAGAAGAAAGGCCACAAAGTTCAAAAGCACAAGTTAAAGTGGAGATCATAGGAAGAAGAAGCTTTTGAACAGTTGTAACAACACTTAGGTCAAACTCCAATTCTGGGATTCCCAAACTATCAGGAACCTTTTGAATTACATGTAGATGCAAGTCATCATGGCTTGGGAGCCATTCTTTATCAAAAGCAAGGTAAGTACAATAGAGTTATAAGCTATGCAAGTAGAAGCCTAAGTAGGTCGGGAAAAAATATCCCGCACACAAACTCGAATTTGTGGCTTTAAAATGGGCGGTGACGGAAATTGTTTCTCATTATCTTTATGGACGGAGAACGATAGTGTTTTCTGACAATAACCATTTGACTTACATTCTGACAACTGCCAAGTTAGACTCGACTGGACATAGGTGGTTAGCAGCGCTATACAATTTTGATTATGAAATTTCTTTTAGACCTGCAAAGAACAATTCAGACGTACACGAACTAAGCCGACTATCAGACAAAAAAAAGATAGACTCATCGGGTGCAGGTATTATCATTCCTAGGTGTATTACAGCCATTTGTCAAACTCTGTATCAACAACCTTATGTAGAGAGTCTGGTATTGGATGACAATTTTGAGAATCAGGTAGATACTGGTTCATCACTGGAAATTGTTACCAAGCACATTAACTAGGCTAAAGAACAGGATAAAGACGAGACTCTTAGGTTTTTGAGGAGAGTAGTAATAAGTGGAAGGAAACCTAGATCAAATGAAATTTGTGCAAAATTGTTGCCACATGTCATCAACAGAAATTTTGAATGATAATTGATTGAAAACAATATTTTGTGTTCAAAGAAATCAAAATTGAGTATAAAATAAGAAAGCAGTTAATACTACCTGTCAACTAAATAGATTTTATTTTGACAGAAATTCACAATAAATTTGGACATCCCGGTAGAGACAGAACATTATCATTGCTTAAATATAGATTCTTTTGGCCAGGTATGCCACAGAATGTAGAGAACTGGATAAAGTAATGCAGCAGGTGTGTTCACAGGAAATCACAGACCAACCAGATAGCACCACTTGTTAATATCAGTACCACCTATCCATTAGATTTGGTTTGTATGGATTATGTCACTTTGGGAAAATCATCAGGGGGTTATCAACACATGTTAATTATTACAGATCATTTTACTAGATATGTCCAAGCTGTACCAACCAGAAACACGACTGCGTGAACTACAGCAGAAACACTACTTAAGAACTTCCCTTTAATGATGGATATCCTAATCGACTTCACTCAGATTAAGAGGCTAATTTTACAGGTAAGATCATTCATGGAATTTGAACATTTACAGCTACTCAGAAATCCAGGACATCACCTTACCATCCGATGGGAAACGGAATGACTGAGAGTTTCAATAGAACATTGTTTGACATGTTAGGAACTTTAGACCCAGACAAGAAAACCAAGTGGAAGGAATATGTAGCACCATAAGTTTCAGCCTACAATTGTACAAGACATGAAAGTACAGACCGAACACCATGCATTCTTATGTTTGGGCGTAATCCAGGAATACATAAATAGATTTAGCTTTAAATGTCAGTGGAAAAGATTTTAAAGGTTTCAACAATTGTGCCAAGAACTTGAAGACCAGAATGAAGGATGCTTTTAGAATAGCAAAAGATGTAGCAGATAGGACAAGGAAAAAGTAGACAGAAGGATATAATCTTAAAGCCAGAGGTGCAAGGATAGATATAGGGGATAGAGTTTTAATGAAAATTTTGGCATTAATTTAAGATAATGGATAGATGAGAGGAAAAGCCGTATATAGTGAAGTAGCAGCCATTTTCCGTTCGGCTTCTTAGATGTCTTACCTACAGATGTTACATCCAGTAATAAAGAGGCTAGAATTGAGAGAAGTACTTGTATACCAAAACCACAACCACGACCAAGACAAAGAATAACAGGACCAAGACAGATTAAACAGCCTATTAGAAAGAAGGCTGTAGAAACTGACTCAGACGATTCTGATAATGATTCAGATTCAGAAAACCAGCTGGTAAGGATAGTACATAAAACGTCCCAACTGACATTAGGCGTAGATGTACTGAGGTTAGAGAGGAGAATCAAGTGATGGAAAACTCCGGAGCCCATGAGGAGTCCGAAGTTACTCCACCAGACGAACGTGAACAAGTAGAAAACTATGTTGAAGAACATGATACTGATATAGGTCAGAATGAAGAAGAATCAAAGAATGAATCAATGAAGAAGCTAAGATAAGTCAGAAGAAGCAAACGGAGAATTAAACCAACCAGCCATTTATCTGATTACCATTGTTACAAAGTATCAGATGACTGGAAAGAAAGAGTGTTTATGATACAACAACTAATTACAACCACCGATAAAAAGTATAAAAATGTTTTTATTCAGTTGATTGAAAATATTATGAACAAGATAATGTGTTTTAATTCTGTTTATGTATATACTCCTACTGACGAGGACGTCATTTTTTCAACAGGGGGTGATAATGTGTTATTTTAATGGTTATAAACTGTAAATAAAATTAAGAAATAAAATATATTAATATCAGGTAAGTAGCTGGAAATAAATAAAACAATTCAAAAGTTAAACTATACATTATTCATGTAGTACATTTACATACTACTAATTTCACAAAGCATGAACTTACTAATTTACCTTTAGAGTTGTCTTTCTTAGCTTTTTTTAAATATTCATAAGGACCCGTTTCAGATAAGAACTAGTTTAGAGGTCAGTGACAGTCTGTTGGTCGTAACAAGTATTCTGGATTTCTATTGGTGATTCTAGGGTCAAATTCCTAGAGTTCATTTTGTATTTCATATATTAATTCAATTCAACTCTAGCATTCAAAGAGTGGAGGTCTCAAAGTGTTTTAATATAATTCTTAAGTTATTTTCATTGGACACAAGAATGATCTTAGAAATTAAGTTCTTTTATTAATATTTCCATTATCAATATTGCTGGTGAGAGAATGAAAGGTTGTGTGCAAGTGACTGATTTGAGAAGTAAGTAAGAAATGATAATATAAAGAATATCAAGTTGTTTTTATTAATAACACATAGCTATAGCAATCAATATTTAAGTGATACATGTATATAGATTAATATAAATCGTGACCGATAAATAATTATATATCATTGTGCATAGATTGACAAGTGCGTTATTGTAAATACAGGTCAAAGCCGTGTATTGCTGATCATACAATGTCTGTATTAGAGTAAGTAATAGTAATCTGAGTCAACAATTCGGTAATCATTGATTTTTTCCATCTATAAGTTGACTATTTATAATTTGGGTAATAAGACCTATTTTCCTTTTGAATAGTAAATTCATGAATTTAGCTAACAGTGTAATATTTAGGATTTTATGCTTGATGATAAATATATCCATATATATATTATTTACAAATGTGATAAAATACGCCCTATTGATTATGTTGTATGTATTTTGTAGGATATAGCATCATAAATCATTCATTCGAATCTCAACGTCTGTTGTTATTTATTGATGAGAAACCCACGGTTACATTTATATTTGACTATAGGTAACTAGATTCCAGGAAATAGACTTTAAACACGAGGCACGATTTTTACTGCGAAACTGTAAGGGTCAATAAAACCACGTGTTCTAAATTTAAATGACAATAACATTTGCAGAGGTGGACGTTAAGATGCCCTATCCTTATTGTTTCAATGGGTCGGGGGAATTCCTAATCAGAACTTTCATCTCTCATGCTTGGTTGATTATATGGTTTCCTTGTTTTGAAATATGTTTTGATTTGAAATATCTTTTCTTTACAATACGGCCGTTTGCAGTTATCCTGAAGTCTTTACCGTTCGGCATTTTATTTAAGATAGTTCAGGCGTTTATTTCGATCAGCTTTTCCGTGTGAATTTTACTCGAACGTTGGAAAACTGAGCGATAGCCTGAAATCTCCTCAAGTTTACGTTTTGCCCCCATGACCTCTATTTTCTGATCTACCCTAGCAAAAGCTGATTGTCACCAACCCCGGTTTATCTATTTTTCTATTCTTTATGAGCCTCCGCTATAACCTGGGCACTATCATCAAGATGAGCAACTTATTCTTTAGCTACTGTTTATATATCTTCGCTAGGTTCAAACTTGACATTTGTTGCAATAATTGTGAAATATGGGTCTTCTAGGAGATTGTGTACAACCCCATGTACACCACTTTCATAACTCGGGCGATCCCCATTCTCAACCAGTTCAAGTCGTTCCACAATAGAGTCAATGGTCTGTGACAATATGTCTATTTTATTTTTATGAATGGACAACTCAAGGTTAATTTCGCTCTTCATGGCTTTGAGTTTTTCATTGTTGCCCGAACGAACTCGTTTTTTAACTAAGTCTTGTTTAATTTGCTTTCAACAATTGGTTGTAGTATCGATTGCCCTTTCTAAAACTTATCAACTGCATCAGCAATGATATTCATTTTTTCACAATTGTTTCATAATCGGCATGGGAAATGTTTGACTCACCAGACTTGCCGTGTGTGTTCGGTGAGCTGTTCGGTGAGTTGTTGGTCGCCATTTTGACTTGCTTGGGTGTTGGCTTTTGGGTTTGACCGTCCGACAAACACCTTCGCTTCCCAACATCAGCTCCAGGTCTAGATTTATTTGGCACGCTAGTCGGGACATTTGTCGGAGTTTTTGTTGACATAACAACTGCCAAATTTGGCTAAATTTTGGGATAAACACAAAATTCTTGCTGCTGAATTTCACAACGTGTCTATACTTTCACGCATGCGTTGAAATGGATTAAACGTGATATGGTTTGTGTTTACATGATTTTCATACGAGATAAATTCTACATTAGTTCATATAAAGTGTTTGATTTATTAAGAAAATTACATGTACTTCATCGTTGCTGAATTTTCATGACCATATATAAAATAAAAAGAAAATTTCTTTTCAGTATACCTATAGAATAAAAGTATAGAATTTGCTTTATATTTTCTAATTATATATATACTGTAATTGGGTAAAGTTTTGGATTAAACAGATTAAAACATAGTCGCGTGAACACAAAATTTGGAGTTTAGAAATTGCTTGTATCCCTTATCTTGGGAAAGTGAGTTCAAAGTCAAACAGAAAATATGTAACTATGTGCAAAAACAGTAATGTATGGATTGTAATGTACTTGAACGCTGCATTCCTAATATTTGATTTTGAACCATTAGTGCTTGTTCTCTCATTATTTTATTTATATGTAGATGAATTCAATTTCCAATATTGTTTTTTCTAAGGTGGTATGGTACACCTATCGATATAAATGTGAATAAAAGTACATTTTGTCAAAAGCTTTTATCGGTTTTAAGTTTCGAATTTTGTCTATATTTGACCAAATATGTTTTAAAACTTTTGAAAGGTAAAAAAAATTAAGCAGGATTCCAAATCTGGACTTACCGATTCTTAGTTAAAGCTGTTATCCATATCATTGCGCTATGCTGATCTGTAACCATTTTGGCATAGAAAAATTTTTAAAATGATACTTGTCCTTTTTTTTATTTCGATAGACAGTACGGGGTGTCTTATACCACCTTAAATAAATTTATAAAAATAGTCAAAGGCTTCTATGTATTGTTAAAATACTGTTCTTGTCACTGTCAACATGGATTTTCAATCATCTTATCTAGACAGACAGACGGACAGATGAACACAGAGACGGACGGACGGACAAAAAAATAGATACAGTAAAATTCGGTTACAGCGAAGTCCTAGGGACCAATGACATTACTTTGTTATATCCGTAATTCGTTATTATATCCGAACAACGAATTTGTCATAATATTTATAGCGAATTCACTATAAACATGTATTCTTTCACCAGACAATAATTTTTGCTAATTGGGGCTAAAAATAAAAATACATTACTTTAGTACCTTTAAAAATCGGATTATGAATTGAAAAATTATATGAAAATGAATTAATTTAAAATATTTTGTTAAATGGTAGTGCAAACTTTTTTAAACTGTATAGAAATTGTTATAAAGGTGTTTAATTTCGTTACTATTCACCTCTGCGGGACTAAAAATCAGTTTGCTATATCCGTAAATTCGTTATATCGGAATTCCTTATAACTGTGAAATTTTGCATAGATTTGTTTAAAATTTACTGGGGACTAAACGGACTTCGCTGTATCCAAGAATTCGTTATATCAGTGTGCGTACTAAACGAGTTTTACTGTAAGTATTTTAAATAGTGTACGCCACCTATCCAAGAGTTATCGTTCTTATCTTTCTAAAGCGTGGTTTATCAACAGGATCCGGAAAATGTAAGTGATGTTTCGGAGGATATTTCGAACAACGCGTTTATTTTTTTTTCTTCATTTAATGGTAATTTAATTCAATATACATGTAACTTGAATGCAGTATCGTAGAATAAATCAAAAGAAAACATCCCTAAGCATTAAATTTATTTTAATTATACTAAGTTACCGATTTCAAAGCGTCTTAAATAATCGTGTTAATCTGCTTGTTCAGAACAGTGTGAACCGTCCAAAGCCAGATTATCGTAAACGGATTAAAAAGAAATTAGACATTTTAACTTATTTCATATTTCATTCATCATGATATAACTTTTATAACATCTGGCACAATGAACACAGCGAATCTTGTAATTTGTTATTAAGATTAAGAATGGCACACTTAATAATCAAATGGGCTTTCTCTGTCTCGCGTTATGATATGTCTTTTTATTATATTACGATCAAATCAAAGGGAAGTAAAGCGACCTCCTTGGAAAAAAACAGAGAAGGTTATATTTAATCAATTAAAACCGTGGTTAATATTTAAAATGTGTGCTAAATTTACTGCGTCAAAGTTTTTTTTTAAATCAGGTATGGAACTATCAAATCACTTAGCCTACATGTTTGTAATCTTCGTAATATAAAGAAGGATTTATTTACTCTTTTGAGAACACCATCTTCCACCCACCCCCCTCAAATTCAAGAAATTACATTGTTATTATTGTACATTATATCTAAGCTTAAATGATTTAAATTTTTAGTGATTTTTAGTTATTTTGCTACATGCCTGATAATATCCTTGTCAGATTCGAAATTCGTGTGTCCATTGATTCTACAAATATTTGTGTTACCATTAATATCTTTAATAATTGTTCATAATTCTTCTAGCTAATATCCTCTAAATATTTATTTTCAGAGACCTATCACTGTATCAGTTCTATAGGTTAGTGCAAGGACCGAATCTCATGTAGAAGCTTATGATTTCATCTACTTGGTTGCTTGTGTTAAAATACTACATGTACCTTGAGGAGCAACGTATTTTCATTTTCATGGGCGAATCTAGCGGGGCAGGGTGTCAGGACCATTACCCTTTAGAAATTTTTTTTTAATGTACATAGTAAATAACCGAAAATATGCCTTAGACAGCCCCCACCCCGGAAAACCTAAATAAACTTTGGACCACCCCCCCCCCCCCCCTCAACCCAACAACCCACTCTGGAAAACAGTTCTTGAACCTTGATCTTATATCAAAATGATATCAAACAACCATTGATATACATGTATATGGAAAGACAAAATAACAACATGGAATAAAAGATATTAAAAAAAAAAACCAAATACTCATATTCATAAGTCCATAATATTCTGACGAATCTCTCAGCCTTGTCATATCATATCTTACTCCACTGCCTATATCAATAAAGCAAACTAGAAAATAGACATTTTCACAATCTGAGATATAATCAATATTTGATCGGAGTTCTGATCGAGATATACAATGAGAAATGAAAAGAAGTGAAACGAAGCTTGGATTATTAATAAACTGCAATAATTCCACCGGGTATGTTAGCTTGACGTGTTAATGCATTCTGTGTATTGGATAGAGGGTTCGGGCAGGGTGCGTATTGGATCTACGCGGTCCGGATTAGCGGATTAAGGTCCTCGGTCATTCTGTGACAAAACCTTTAAATGCAGGCGCTTTGTATAGATACCGGAAAGTGATTTAATTATTCACGTGCTGTCGTGTAGGTACCGCTTATAGCTGGTCTTCTGTAGCGAGGGAATTAAGCCTTTCCTCACTGGAATCGGTTCTACGGTGTGAATGAACATTATGTAACAGCCCGGTCTTGTGAGACTACGCATTTGAAAAGTGCTTTAGTGCAATATTCAATCAAAAGTAAAAGATTTTTTTTTATATTGTTTTGCAATATGGATGTGAAATCGAAGAAGCGGTTTGCCAGTAAGGTATCCAAAACAACTAAACCCGGTTTCTCTGATAATCATTCGGTGACTTCGGAAAAGCTGATACACAATGAATCAATGCGATCGGAAAACACGTACCAGCTACACCCAGAGGACGACAAAAAGTTTAAGAGCTACGTAGTGGAGGGCGAAATGAGGAGAATTCTGAGTGAAACACTCGACCGTGTGGATTACAAAGACTCCATGGGTAGTGCCCTCACAACGGATCTAGCAAACGACATCAAGAAAGCAATCCAAGGGCTGGGGTGGCCCCGATATAAGTATGTGGTGCAGGTGGTGCTCGGACAGAACAAGAACCAGTCTGTACAGGTCGGTAGTAGGTGCTTGCTGGACCAGGCGGCGGACAGCTTCGCCTGTACATCCTACAAGACTAAGACAATCTTCGCCGTAGCGGCCTGTTTCGGAGTGTATTTCGATTGATGGTTGGACTTTATGATATAGATAACAAAAGGACTAGCAACGAATTCTCGCATCTTAAAATAGTTCTTCTCCTTGATTGATACTAGTGGAGATTTTATTATAATAGCTACACTGTACTTGTGTGCCATCTAGAGAAAAGTTGCATTAAAGTTTTGAGTGAAGATCAAAATAGAAGAAAATTGTGTGAACTGGTGTAACAATAGCGTTAGATATATAGTTCCTTAATTTGATTTCAAATATGAATTTTTAAAATTGGAAATGTGTCGAACAAATATTGGCAAGTCGGTGATTTAGTACTAGAACGTGTGAAACTTAAAAAATCTGCATGGGGTGTTTAAGATGTCGCCATGAGTGAAAACTTCCAGCAAGGACTAAAAACTGTCTGTATGTCCTTGTAGTGTATATAAATTAATGTGGAACTTATGTAATATCGCAACATATGGTTGTCTCTCGAGATAATCAACAGTGAAATGTCAGTCAGAGAGAGAGAGAGAGAGAGAGAGAGAGAGAGAGAGAGAGAGAGAGAGAGAGAGAGAGAGAGAGAGAGAGATATTTATTGATTGAACTTTTCCTGACACATGTTGGCAAGAGACATCGCCTGTAATATGTATTTGTTTTCTGCAAGTAAAGAGATATGAGCCCTTATCTCGTCTCTTGTTTGAGAAAGCTTTGTTAAATCTTTGTATGGATTAAAAAAATCTAATGTACGAGGACATATGAAAACTGCCGAGTTGTACCTTATGTTGAAATATTGTTCTAGAGTGAAAGGGTGGCACTGTAAAAGACATTGTAGTGAATATGATTAAAGTGAATGGGGAGAGAAAGGGAGAAAATGAACTGCTTGTCTCTGGCTTAAAGTATTTGCAAATGACATAATGGGTGCTTGGGTACGTGTTCTATTTTGACAAATCCCTAGAGCGTATGTCGCCGAGAATTATCCTAAGTTCTTGTGTTTTAATTAAAGGTCTCAAGGAACTTCTTATTCAGATGGCACAGGAAAAAAAACCACTTTCTATGATTACAACAAATAGGTTACGAGTTTAAGCTTAGGGTGAAACCTTCATTTGGGTAAACCAGGGTCGGATCACCTTATATCAAGCCGATCTAAGTATTAAACGACACAAATGCATTTTCATTGAAAAGCAACGACCCTTTCCGAGTCATTTTATATTTTATTTGATCCTATTTCAATATTTAAGTATTGGTATAGCATTTCACACGTGTGGAATGGCTCAATAATCGTTGACCTATCTACTTAACACGAATAAGATTTGTTAGAACTGATAAGATGTCACAGCTCTATGTTACTTAGGCTTTAACTTGGACCAAAAACTGAACCAAAGACTGAAATTGTGACGAGTATATTTTCTGAAGCATTTTATCTAAAACGAATGTATCTTGATTTTTATGGACAATCAAATTTAGACTACTGAACTATCAAGAATTGTTAATCGTGGCAACTGACCCGGGCATGAGATATCACATCAACTGCGACTTGAATAGGCCTTCCCTCTCAAAAAGTGTCCAAAATCGAGACAAACAGACGAATTGTTACAAGCGTTAGCAAGTCTCTCTCGAAATACAAATGTTAAATACATGGAAGAAAGAGTACCCATATAATTAAGGTTAGTTTTTATATACCCCAGGCAACGTAGGGGTATAATATTTTTGACTGGTCCGTCCATCGGTTGGTCGTTAGGTCCATCAATCAGTCCGTCCATCGGTCAGTAAGTCCATTAGTCTGTCCGTCCGTCCGTCAGACTGTCAGTCATTCAGTCCATATATAAGTCCGTCAGTCAGTCCATCAGTCAGTAGGTCAGTCTGTCGGTCGGTCAGTCAGTCAGTCTGTCATCAGTCAGTCCGTCAGTCCATTAGTCAGTCCGTCAGTCCATTAGTCAGTAACTCAGTTCATCAGCTAGTCATTAGTCAGTCATCAGTCAGTCAGTCAGTAAGTAATTTATTCACCCCGTCAGTCCGTTATTCATTCAGTCAATTTGTCAGTCGGTTAGTAAGTCCATCAGTCAGTAAGTCACTCCGTCGGTCAGTCAGTAAGTCAGTCAGTGAGTCAGTCATCAGTCAGTCCCCAGTTCATCAGTCACTCCCACAGTCAGGCAGTCCGTCAGTCAGTCAGTCATTCATTATTGTTTTTCTTTTGTAAGCGCAACTCCTCGTAAACCGTTGGACGGAATTTCGAAAATCTTTGTAGGTATTTAGGACACAATGTAAAGATTTGCAAGCTTTCACAGTGTTTTAATTTCACGGATAATCGATTTCTCTGTCATAGAAAAGTTAATCCCGATTAAAAAAAAAAAGACGATTAATAAACATGCAAATTTTTAAATAAAGTACAGTTAGTATTTTTCGCGGTAAGTGATATGAAAAGAATTATTTAAGTATTTTGTCGATTAAAATTAATATGCATTTGATATATAATGCGCATTTGATATTTTTGGCCTGAAAAGTAGGGGTAACGTTATCTGTTCAAAAACAGTACAACTTTACAATCCATTAATCTTAAAAGTGAACTGCTCATTATGACTGCCTATCGCAGACAACATGCTTGTACATGAGTCTTTGTCCAAAGGATATGTCTGAGATCATAAGTGAGCGGGTAAATGAATCAGAAACGAATCTTCCGTTATAATTAGTTTTACTTCAGTTATAACATACACATAATACTCATGCTTGCTATTTTTAACTGATTTTAAAAGTGCTTTGATATCGATACGCAAGTGGTAACTTAGGTTATGCTTATGCACAAATGCATCTCTAACAAAAGCAACTGTAATGGCGGTCTCAGAAAAGCATTTGAATAGCGGCCTACACGGAGATGGTGAATGCACAGCTCAATATTCACAGTGGCTTAATGTTCACGGAAACTTTTATGATCATGAACATAGTTAAATTAAAAACATCGTAATGTTTTTCAAGTCTACAGTATTACCAGGATATTCCGATTCAATTATTTTTCTGGTCACATGTTGAATATTGTAATGAACAGTTTGTAAGGCCACAACTCCCTAGACAGAAATAGTTGAGACCTAAACAATTCCCAAATTGATATTCACAACCTTTAAATATGGCTGGTTGATTATCCCTTATTTATACTGCAACATCTTGGCTTAATGAATCCTAAGAATGGTTTTTCTTTTCGCTTGCCCAACTTTTGAACATTTTCTATACTCTTCTTCGTTGTCAGGTTTCTAGAAGAGCGGGCAATGATAACACTATTTATTACCTCCACGAATTCTTATTTATATGTGAAAAAAATCACAAGCCTGCCAAATAAAAAACGAAGTCGTATTCTTTTCATCTGCATTTCAATTAGCCTTTTCGCCTCATTTCGGCCCAGCGAGATTACTGTTACAAGCAATAAATCTACTCCTCTATTTCCATCTCGGAATCCTTAATAACGGTCACGTACGATACGCAATTCCAAAACTTATCATCACTTCGCGGGCTCTACAATTCATATTGACACATCAAATTTACTGAGTGTTTCAGTTCTCAATATTTTAACATTGTAATACTATATATTACAGTTTTGTTCCTGGTAAAATCATTTATCATAAACAACGTCAGTTCAATATTATTTATCATTGACTTATAAACATTACTATTGACTTATTAACCTAATTATTGACTTCATCATAGTTTTGTATATTATTTAATTCATTAGTTTCATTTTGTTCAAATAAATAATGAAGCCATGACATGCAGAAACTCCCAACACATGTTCTTTTACTCTGTTCTGTCGAAATAATTGCATTTAAACGCCAGTATTCATTCTGACTTCATTGCATTTCGGCATTAAAATACATGTAATGGCCGTACAATAGTTGGATTTTTACAAATAAATAAAGGTTGTACACTTTAATGCAATTTAAATACGTACATGCATATAATTCTTCTTTTCTTTTTGTTCCGAGCTACTAGATTTGCGTCAGGGAGTAACTCCGTTGGCAAACAAAAATAAAGAAATACAAGCCATATTTTGAATCAAGTGCCCTTACCATTTATCATACACTCTGTAAGCACTTTCAACTATACACTAATGAATTCATAACAATAAAGTTCTAACGCCACAGATATGTGACAAAATAATAATCGCAATTGTGAATTCTTCAGTTTTCTTTCATCTTTTCTGTATGAATGAGCAGGGGATTTCGATCTAAAATGTTTTCGTTCTATTTAAAAATATTAACAAGTGGTCTCCAAAAATATGAACTACCAATTTTGATTGAGTTTAACCGGTGATAAACTTTTTTGCACCCTTGATACGAGTCTTTGTTTAGACAGTGGGCCCACTTTTTGATTTTATTACCTATAATACGCGATAAAATTATTTGACAGATTTGTCTCTTTATGCTTTTACAGTTGTGATCCAAACTAAATTAGAAAATTTTCGTTTTTCTCGGCAACGTTAATATATATATGGATTGCAATGATTAAAATATCATTTTGTGATGTTTTGGGGTAGGTATCGTATTTGTTTAATAGTTGCTAGGGTGTAACACACCCAAGTGTCACGTAGTCAGGTTAATCATGACAAAATATAAGAACCTCAAATATCTAGGAGGTTTACGTTCATCAAAAAATGTTTTTACACGGGTTAAAAAAAAGGTTGAAAAGGTTCTACGAAGATCGATGCCATCGCGAACTGTTGAACTAGACAACGACGAGAAAAAGATACCACAGCCTTAATAAAACGAGCTTTACTGGATTAAAGACAGACAACACCAGAATATATCTAGCTATATGCACTCATATGCATATTTATCAAACACAAACATTAATTATTTCATAATTTAAACGGACATATATGACAAGTAAATTATATTCAAGCTTCTCCATAACATCATCTTCTTCTTCACAAGACATACTTTTAGTATATACTATTAGTATTATAGATATTTTTACCTTGATCTCAGACGGAGAGAACTAATATAGGCTATTTTTGCCTGCTGTTCAATCCTGATTCATTTATATACTTATATGTATATTTTTGAATAAAATATTTCTTAAACTATAAGACATACTTTTAGTTTTTCATGTAACACAGATATACGAGAACATGTCTAGCTATGTGTACATACACGTTAAGTAACATAGCTATGACAAAAGTCTTCGTATTTTTTTATTGACCCTCGTACATGTATGCATATTTAACAAAAACATGGCAAGTAAATTTTCTTTTTAAGATTCTTCATACTATCTTGTTCATTTTCTTCTTCTTCTTCTTCGTAGTAATACTTTTGGTCTAGTAAACTTCGTCTACATAAAGGACTACATATGATCTGAGCCTAAAACGGCCCTTTAAAATGAAAATTGTGTTGACTAGTTTCAGTGAAATGCCTCTGTGTGCTTATTTCACATATAACAGCCTTCATTTTTATTCGAGGAGTCTGTCTTTCTCAATGATATCTGGACCCCAACCAGTGTTCTCTCTCGGCCACAAGGGGGCATTTTAGGTGTTAATTTTAAATTTGAAAATGAAATGTTCAACTCAGAACTTACATTGCCTTATTTTAACAAGAAAAAAACAGCATATTTTTTCGTAAAATTGTCCCTAGCATTTTATCTGTGTCCGAATAGTCTTTTGTGTATACCATTACACATGTATAAATGGACATTAAACTTAACTAGCTCTCCTTGAGATGAGTCTACCTTTTCATTGGGGTCAGCTTGAAAATCATTCTCCGAAGAGTATACTTCGTGTGCAGGTTTGGCTGTAAACCTCCAGTACACAAGTTCTAGAGATATGGACGAACAATCACACATCTCTTCTTTTTGTGCAGAAATGCTTACTATTTTAGTCTTCAGTTGAGTCCAACTAATAAAAAAAACACAAAATAAAACAAAGAAAGAATATCAACACACACAAAGTAATGGACAGAATTCGTAGGTGCAACTGAGATGTATTGAAATGTATATTTCGTATCATTGTACATGCAATTAGGAAGTGTGAATATATACCGGGAAGTGCTCGTCAGATAATATTTATGTTTTCCAATCGATTGAATTTATGACTTACAGTAGATACCAAGTACTTTTCCGGAATTTACAACTACTCAGTAAATTGAAAATTTACAACATAAAAATCTACTCTGGTTTATGGGGTTTTTTTTCTTCAAACAGCGTAAGAAAATGTGCATAAAATATAATTGTGATATAAATATCCAATCTGATGCTAAAAAAAGTGTCAACATCTCTCTAGGTTAGTGTTTCGTAAAGCGCGATAACTCTAGACTGCGCGCGTCATATATTATCCCTCGTGACAATACGTATTGGATTTTATTTTGTCATGTGCCTATTTTTAAAATTCTGTATCATAAAAATGCCGCAGGTTAACATGTAGCTTCGTTAAAGTAATTGATGTGGCTTTCTTCTCTGAAATCTTTTAACATGAAACATCTGTTAAAGGTCACTTCTTAGCCTAAAATATGCATAGCAAGAGTTATACATTGAACTTCAAGTTACAATTAATTAAAATCGCTGTGAATCCTTTATTGAGAAGACAAGACAAAGTTTAACAAAATTTCTTCAAAGTAAAGTACAATTTTAGTAAGATCTTTTTATACATGGACATCAGTTTTTGGCATAGACCTGTTCTATACCCGTATAATAAAACAAGTTTCAAAAAGGGGAAGGGGAGTAAATCCATCTATTTTAGCCACTTTATATTTTGTAAATAGTAATATCTGAAATAAAGATATTTATAGACATCACAATTATCTCTTTACACTTCAGATCATCGGGTGGAAAGGGGGGGGGGGGGGCAAAATGCTAGTTTCATGGTCAGCGCTGGCTTTTATAATCAGTCTTCGTCTGTTTGTTCAATGTAAGTGCATTTATATTTTCTCGGTACATATGCAGTGTTGCAAAATTATGTTTTATGAAGAGAGGAAGAAAAAGCAAGATAAGTTCAAATAATGCATGCATATAGTACAGTAACTATGTTAACAATGTTTTTATACAGGGGCCGACGCATCAGTAATTTCAGTTCTTCGAAGATTTTATTTTTAATGACGTACGCGTGTAGAAGTAAGCGAACAAAATTATGAAATTTCTGGTTTGATAAAGATTTGATAAAGAGCCTAGTATTTGAGGTGTCAATAGATTGTAAATAATAATATAATACAGGAAAATAATTTCACCTGTTTTATTTTTGTCAATCTAAGACTGGGCGATTTCCACTGTCTAATATCATTTCTCTTTAACCACCTTTCTGTCTCCAGGCGAATTCATGACGGTGTGAAACTGTTCGCAAATGTAGAAGGGCGAGAATTAAACGGGGCGAAAATAACCCTTATACAGTACATTTAATACTTAGTAAACCCCGATTATTGCAAATTAATAGTGAAATAGTGTACATGAAACAATTTCAAGTCTCAGAAGTGATTAAACAAAGCTAACAGTTGTCAGAAAAGTAATCATTCAACACCTTTGCATTATTTTCGTGCAATTTACAACAAAATAATCAAGAGCAAAGGGGGGGGGAGTGTAAATTCAATCTTAAAACATACATATACTACAAGGTTAATGGTAAACTTGCGCATCGCTGGTTTTCTAAATAGAAATTATCTCAACAAAACAGGCGGCATTTTCTAACATCAAATGCATGTAAAATTGACCTTTAACACTTCCTGGATTTGTTGCCTTACGCGATGGCGCCTCTTGTTGTCACGGTAACGATGTTCACACTTGCTGGAAACTGACCTTTTTCCCCCTGTTTAATGCAAAATAAAATTATCTAAAAGTTGAATGTTTCGATTAAAGTTTATATACAGTATAAATATATTTATGCATTATTTTGTGTCCAAAATATTCAAGTACTTGTCAGTTTGCAATTATACCAATACAACAACAGTTCATCACCCATCCTCGGATTATATACAAAATGAGAAATTATGATTTTTTATTCAGTTTTATTTTGGATGCAATGCTTTGTGACGTAAGATGTAGGTTTAATTTAACACACAAAGTTTTTTAAGGTCTGAAACATGCACGGTTTAGACCAAAGCATTATATACATATGTGTTTATTTTTTTATTTTACAGTTGAGATGATAAACAGTACAATTTTAAATAACATTCAATCAGAACATCTAATGAGATCATTATAAGACAAATTACCAAACAAAATAAGCACTGCATATGGATTAAATAAATCATCAATCACCTTGAAATTTTAATTTAGCCAGACAGATAACTGTTTTACCATTATTTGGCTACACCACAAAACCAAACAATGGCGAACTGTTATGTTGTACCTGTTCAATGACGCATGTGTGCTGCATGAATCTTGTGTAGGAATTAGTTAGGCTCTTCCTTAATGTTATCATGTCGTTTGAACTGCATAGTTAATTATGTACTCTTGAACGATTGCAAAACAAAAATTTAAACCGAGATAAACTAACTGATAACAACTTACAACGATTGAGATGGTTTCAATCAATACGAACTAACTTAAAAAAGACATCACTTAATTAAGAAAATATGAAGATTCAAAAGATGTATATGTACTTCAATTATAAATTTCATACAAAAGATACATGAGGGTTTATGTAGAGGATATTTCCCTCTCCTGTCATCCAGTGAAATATTATACTGTTTACATCCTTAAAGGTGAGCACCAATTATACAATGTAGTTAAACAGGTACACGAATCAATACTGGGCGTTCTATGAGCACCAGTATATCACAAATATCAGTCTTACACGCCTTGCACGCTATGTGCTTACCAAAGATCATACAGACAAGCCTAATACGCCTTGCACGCTGTTTAGGCACCAAAGGTTACATAGACATCAGTCTTGATGCACGCTGTGTGAGCACCAATGATTATATACATGTAGATATTAGTCTTGCACGCTGTTTGAGCACCATTGATTACACAGATCATCCTTGCACGCTGTAGGGTATGAACTGACACGGAAGCTCCGCCGGCTCCTCGTCATACTTTGTTTTATTAACTCCCACTGCATGAGACGGTATATCAAACACAGCCGTCTTATCAAAAAAGTTAAAAGGCTTTAAAGTAAACCCGGATGTGACTTTAGTCGTCATGGGAACGTCTTCTGCGGTAGGAATATGGAGGAACCCCAAGGCCACCCAGGCGACAATATCAGTATTTTCTATGGATTCTCCGTCCACCATGCTTTCCACATACTTTCGGGAAGGCTCGGGATCTTTCGTGTTCCCTGGGTTATAGATTGGTTTCACGTACTGTTCGTTTTCCTTTCTCTTCGTTACTGTTAGGTGGTGTTGTGTAAATGATAGGTGCTGAGCCTCCGGATGGTCATCCTGAATATTCTGAGTTCCCGAGTGCATAGGCACCAAGCGGTAACCTCTACTCACTCCCCAAGAATTGAGTTTGTTATTGTTCACGAAAGTCCAGAATTTGGGATTTTTTGAGTCGATGTTCAGCGCCCTTTCGTTTTTCACGTGCTCCCATTCAACATACCGGGTTTGGTTGTGGAAGAAATAACCTGGAAATGTTATATTTTCCTTCTTCACAGTCTTGAGTGCGTCCATTATGTTTCCATATTTCCAATGAATAAGCTGAAAGTCATTTTCTTCACTTACAACATCGAGATCTACTTTGAAAGCAAACGTGTGGTCGTGGATTGGTCCTATAATGTCATTGGAAACTTTGTATCCAAACGGAGTCTGCCCTGGGTTATTGGGGTTCACGAACTGACTATTAATGTAATAATAAGATGCTTGAATGAAGCCTGTAGCCGTTGCAGTAGTCACGATTTTACCATCCATATGGAACTGAAAATCAATTAAGTAGTCATAATTGCCAAGTTGGGTAGGGTATCTCGCTACTAAGTATCGATTGCGCATGCCCACTTCAATGTCATCACCTTTATGACGATACAATGGTTCTTGCGCATCCACTTCAAATATACATATTGTCAGAAGTTCTGAGCCCCTCATGGCCGTGGGGCTCCACATGACACTTTTGATGTAGGAGGCATGAGCAGGGCAATCAATGTCCGAAATAGCCGTTTTGGACTCTCCTAAACCAAAAGTAGAATCGGTGTAAAAAATGCTGTCTTGTCCGGATCCGTCGGCAGAGTACAGTAATCCAATATCGTTCAGGGCGTTTTCGTACACTACCCTCTCCCCTTTGAACTTCACGTTAAACACTGCAGGACCCCTGTGCTGAGATGTGGTAACGGAGAACTCCCACCCAAGCCACGAGATGGTGTGGCCCTTTAGTCGATATCGAGGTCCTGTAGGTTCAACAGTATTTGCGCCGAGTCTTCCAGAGTGTGGGCGAATTGGTTGATATAGATCTCGTTTCGGGAATGTGTTTCTTTTTATCCATTCTCTTGTGCCTTCGGGATAATGAACCACAACCAATTGCGAAGAATTGTACGCTTCGTATAACTCATTCACGGAATCAAAAGGACCTTGGTTCAAATAGAATATATCGTACACTCGCCATTTTGATGGATCTTGTCCGCCATGATAGATTAATCCGTTCAGTGGAAGAACGTTCAAAAAGTCAAAATCTTTGTCTCCGAGTCCCCTCAGCCCTGCCGTCCATCGGCTGGTGCGCTCATTGTTGTGCATGAAGGGACCATTAGGCATGACGCTCATATCTTTGTAGGGAGTTCTAGAATCAAAGCATTCCTCCATCATTGAATTGATGCGGTATAGTTCGGACATCACTGTAAGAATAACCTCTCGTGTCTCTACAGTGTCATAGGGGCGGTTACTGAATGGCACCTCATTGGGTTTCAGTAAGGGAGAAATCATCATGTTTTCTACATCCCCTTCCAATGGTCCTATTTTGTATTTCATAAGTTGTGGCTCTTTCTTTGCCCCCTCAACAACCATTGCTGTAACATAGCGACCGGGAAAGGGTCCGTCATGATCTAGGTACGCTAGTGCCTTCACTTTTTCAGGTGGAAATAAGTACATGGATTGGACATACGACTCGTTAAATGCTAACTCCTGGCCAGGTTTTACTGTTATTATTCCAGCTCGGTATAGGGCGTCTCGGGCTTTAACCATCTCAGTCGAGTTTATTGGTGAGAAGAGTTCTGGTTTGGTTACTTCGTCTACAGGATGAGTCCACTTACACGGGGTGCAGTGTAGTTCATCTTCCGGTGCCGATACTGGTTCTTTACCGAGACCAGTGTCCGTGCTCGGCAGAGTAGCTTCGACGTTTGGAGAGTCCAGGATATTCTCCGAGGACGGATGCGGGTGATGATGACCATGGTCATGCGTATCCACTGGACCATGGCCATGAGAATCGAGTGGACCGTGACTGTGACCATGAGAATCAAGTGAACCATGATCGTGACCATGAGAATCAACGGGTGAATGACTGTGTCCATGAGAGCCCGGTGTGGGTGGAGATACAGTTTGGGGTTTCCGTGACCCGTGACTATGTGTGTGATCATGCGTATCTACAGGTTTTGTCTGTCTATTCTCATTCTGACCAACAACTTTACTCTGGGTAGGACTAGAATGACCGCTCTCGTTTTTGTTGACGCCATTAAAACCGTATATTCCTATGAGAAGCCCCACTACCAACCCCAAACAAAACAGGGCCACACCCGTCACCTGGGCACAAATCGTGATCCGGACAGCCTTTGTCTTCTTTTTTGTCGTGTTCTCAGGTGAAAATGAATAAAAATCACTGGCCATGTTTCCTGACTGGTGGTTGTTAGAACTGGTTTGATCCATCCCCTGAAATAGATGACAGATGATATATATGAATTCATAACTTCATAATGTCAATGAGGGCATAGTGATATGTTTTACAAGTTCAAGTTCAGTTTTTTCACTCAAACCAAATATTTCGGTACAAGAGAGACATACAATTATACAGAATAAATCGTAAGGAGTATACATACACAGTCATACAGGAAAAAGGTAGTAAAAACGGGCATATTACAGAAGTCTTACTTGTATTATTATTATTATAACACTTCGATATATAGGATCAGATCACAGTCAACATACGTATTGTTTTAGTATGGTCATGGTTAGCTTCTCCGGATATGACAAATCAGTGGAAACTCTTTAGACACGTGCGCTCGCGCTGGTAGATTTCAAAAGTTTGTCGGTCATTATTGTAGTTATTATAACATGTCATTTCCATGCATTGTCCGATTTGTTCACGTTGACTTGGACATGTTCAAATGATTAATGGCGGGAACGTGGGTCATTCGTCGAGACGTGTATCCTGTTCTTGACCAGATAATTATCAAAAGGTGTTAAAAAACACGAAACAAGGAAGGTATATAAGGGATAATCTTCAAACAGTCGGGACTTGTTTATTTACATACGGTGACAATGAATGACAGGCGATCGGTGATATGATCAATCATAATAGACATGATTGAAAAATATTTTAATGTTCCGGTACCTTACCTTATTATTGATTTCAAACTTTATAACGATTTCTACTGTATGAATGTATGAGGCATCTGATTGTGATAATGACATTGATGGAACGCCCTCTAGAAAACACAGGTTTGTAGTTAGATGGACATGAAAAATACCTTGTTTATTCTTAGTGCTTCTCGTAGGTGTAAAGGAATATTATACATTTTCCCGGAAAAATACAATCAGCTGATTTAGCAAAATTGATAATCCACGTGCTTAATTGTGCTTTCTAAAGAAATTACATTGAGTTCTGACTTAGTTATAAAACGTGACTGTAATGATCATTTTGAATTATAAATCAAAAAGGTCTACATGCTTTGTAAGATTGACTATGACGCATTTTCATTTCCTTTTGACTGATAATCTGAAATATGAGTTCTATCGTATTATAGGAATTGATTTTATCTAGCTCACGATGACCCCAAAAATGAACTTAATCCATTATATTCTTTTAAAACTTAAATCAATTTGCAAATTTGATTAGAAAATTTTTATTAAATATTTTTTTTCAATTGTGGTACATCGATGAAATAAAAGTTTTCAAGATGAACAACATTCAAATACCATTTAATCGCAGCTTTACCATATTTAATTATTATCTAACGTTTACAATAAGTTGTCATCGGACTCCTATAAAGGTGTCTGCTATTTACAGGAAGTGAAAAGATGTCGTTACACTTATATATATAGATCTCACCTGTATAGGATGCAAGCTGATCAGAAACTCCTTAAACTTGCTCCTACATGCGAAAATTGAGAAGAACTCTTGAGACGAAAAAAATCGACTTTGTGTGACACATTACTTGATCCACTCGACTAATGATAATTAAAGAAGTGCACAAAACAACTTTGATGAATGTGGGTCCCCTAGTTGTGGACTGAAACACTCCTTACCTAATGCTTGTCGTCTATCTTCATCCATTGTTTTCACGTTCGTTGGCTGTTCCACTTGGGTGATTTGTTCTCTTTATTTGCAATCGCTTCCGTTAGAATTTGGCATTTTTGCATAGATTAACATGATCACTCAAATGCACCACGATAATTCATGTCGCTGTAAATAAAAGGAATTACTGTTTAATTTTTTTTCAGTTAATAAATCACACAAAAAACTAATTGATTAACGTCAGTTGTTTCCTCAACTGGTTTTAAGGTAGAAAAGCATGACCACAGTAAAACAAAAGAGTTCGCCGCTTCAACTGTCCTCGTACTCCTAGTCACAAACACACTAAGATACATACATCTATGTAAAATCATGGGTTCGGCCCAATGAAATCTTTATACTTATATATAATAAATATATTTTTATGCATATCTTTGTCTATCTCTTGACGCTGTGTTACTTTCGTTTATTCCATATATAACGAGTTTATTGTTGTTAAAAGGCCCGACGGACCGGGTGTTAAATTCATACTTATCATTGTCTTTATACAAGTACCATATGGAATTGTATATACACATATCACAATAAAAAATTAAAAATAAATTACTTATACTTTCTTACTTACATACATCCATGATTCCACGGAAATTCCCTAGGAAGGCTACATTCCGCGGCACTTTAGGACCGCTAGTCCGATGACACCGGGAAATACGTACACTCCAACCAGCCGTTTAATCGGACATTATTACAAACGATGTGTTCAAGTTGTCATGAAGGTGGAACCTCGTTATGTTCCGGCGGTTTACTGTAGGAGATAAAGTGACATGTTTATTAACACACATGAGCTGGACTGCCGAGCAATGTCAAGACTGTCGGGAAATACCGGTGTTTTATTTCATTTTTCAAGGAAAAAACCTCACACTCACCTAAACGTTTTCTTTTAAAAATTAGGAGATATCTTTTCTTGGATTTGGGTCATTTTATGTAATATCTTTAACATTTTCTATTATGATTTATTTATAGAAATAGATTAGATTATCACAGTTGAAATGTTTAGTTCCATTTTCAAAATAATTGCAGGACTTGCTGTACATGTTGACATAAATAAGTTGCATGGCAAAATTTTATGTAGCATGTCGACATGACTAATTAAGTTTCATGTCGACATTAATATGTTGCATGTCGACATTAATAAGTTGAATGTTGACATTAATAAGTTGCATGGCGACATAAATAAGTTGCATGTCAACATATCTATCTCGCATGTCATCACAACTAAGTTGCATGTAGACATAAATAAGTTACATGTCAACTTAACTTATTTATCTCGCATGGTAATATGAATAAGTTCGGCCATGTCGACAGAGATAAGTAGCTATCTAGCAGTTTGTTATGATTCTGATTTAATTTCAATTTTCTTGAATGTCAACATAGCTATGTTGCATGTTGACAAAATTATCTTGCATATCAACAAATTAATCTTGCATGTCGACTGATATATGACAAAAAAATAACTTGCACACATGAGGCAAAAATAGGTAAAGTTTATTCATTGTTTGGTATTCTGGAAAGAAACAAATTACCAAATTCAGAAGAGCACGGTTTTTGACTATCAGATTTATTAAAACATACCATGATACTGACAGATTGCTGATGCAGAGTGAGACGCCGATCATACTAAAAAAAAAGCATTTGATTTTGATCCTCAAATTTAAATCGGGCTCAATGTTTTTTTTTCAATCGGGCTCGATTATTCAGTGCGGTCTATTTTCGTTTGTTTGTGTTTTTTTTTTAATCGTTTTAATTAATATCCTAAACTAGTTTTTCAATTTTTATTTTTACTGTAGTATCATAAAATTTAATTATTTAAAACATCGCTCCAATATTATTTAAAGATGACCGTCTAGCATATTTACTGCGACCCTACTGTATCTTGGCAACGTGACTCGTAAATATTTGGAGGGAGGTTAGGAACCGTCAAAAATACCGAAAAGGTAACCGCTTTCTGCTTTGTTTATTGTATAAGTTTATCTAGATTTTGTATTTCAATATCATACATCAACTACTTTATTCAAGACTGGTAAAGCAAAGAAAATTCGCTTTCTTTCTGCAGCAGACATTAAATTCGCCAGGTCTTGCATGAATACAACTCTATCATGACGACGGTACTTCCTCAAAAGCCACAAGGCACATATACGTTTGCCAGTCAGCCTCGCGCAGTCCAACAACGGAAAAAGTACAGAGATGCCAACCCGATCGACCAGTAAGTGTAAAGAATATTTTCATATTGTAGCCATATACCGTATTGTCCATGTATTCTTGTATGTATATGCATAAAAGATATAACACAACATCTGATAGAAAGGCGTTATTGACATTGACACAGGAAAAGATTTTTGCGAAATATGCATTGTTTATCCACGTTTAACTATGCCACAGTTTAACTTATTGGTGTTGTATTCGTATTGTGATATATTTCTTTTTCATTTTGTGTTTTACAGGAGTCAAGGCCCTCCACAATATGGAAACATCATGTACGACCGGCGTATCGTGCGTGGAAACACATATGCTCAGCACACACTTCCAGCAGTACGTACAAGCAGCTTCATTTCAATGATTTTATTGCTAAGTTAATAAATTAATCCTTGAATGCTTTCGTTCTTCATTTAAGATGCAGTTTAATCAATGACGATGTGTGTTTTATGCTAATTGTTTTCATTACCAGCATGCACAGCCAGATCCTATTGAAATTCAAAGACAACAGGAGAATCGTCGTCGTGCAATAGCTAGAAAAAGGGCAAAGGAGCAGCTCCGTCCACGATCCCCCGATCCCGTGGAGGGACGAAAACACATCGATGTACAAACAGAGCTATATCTAGAAGAACTCAGTGACCGCGTGGAAGAGGCTGACGTTGAGGTTCAAACAGATGCCTTCCTCGATAGGCCTCCTTCACCCATGTATGTCCCTGCTAAAACAGGAGTGGACATTACCACACAAATCTTAGAAGGGGATGTAAGTATCATATCAATACCTCACTTGCCATAGAACTATGATGAGTCTCACTTTTCCACTGTGTATCCCTTTTGTAAAAGGGAGATTGAAATCTAAAGTGAGCTGATTTAAGTTTTATGGTCACGTGGACTGTAATTGCCAATGGTCTTTTTGTTCTTGAATTTATCTTTCTCAGTTTCAAGTTTTATTTTTGTCTTGAGGTATTCAATTTTTTTTTTTTTTTCAGCTTTTCGACTTTGATATTGAAGTGAAGCCTATTCTAGAGGTATTAGTTGGTAAGACGGTAGAACAAGCCTTACTGGAGGTGATGGAGGAGGAGGAACTAGCCAATCTCCGATCACAACAGCGTGCCTTTGAGGAGCTGAGGAATGCGGAGCTGGTGGAACAACAGAGGCTTGAGGAGCAAGAGAGGAGACATCGCGAGGAGAAGGTAATGGATTGTTACATATAAATGTACATGTACCGGTTCTTCATGCTAATCGATATGAGGAGGAGAAGGTAACCGAATCAGTGGAAAAAAATGTTATGCATTTATATGGATGTACTAAACAATATCTCACCTCCTGCTAATTTGTGAGGAATTTATTAATTAACTGCAGTCTTATAGAGACCATGAATATTCCATGCACATTCAATTTACGAGAAATCTCCCTTATTATGTCGTTCTTCGCTCTTGCCTAATAAAAAATTTACTGACCGCTTATAAATCTTAAGTAATTAACTACAGATCATGCAGCTAATTAACACATGTACATGTACTTATTTTTAAATAGATGTGTTTATATATTTATACATGTATTACATGGATTTAAAATACAAATCTCCTTGCATTTTAGAATATGTGTTCATGCTTTTGAATGAATTTGGATTGCCTCCCTTATACCTTTATTTTACTCTGTACAGGAGAGAAGGATGAAACAACAACGAGAAATTGTGAAAAAGGAGAAGGAGACCTCAGACAAAATTGCTGCCCGCGCCTTTGCTCAAAGTTACCTCGCCGATCTGGTGCCTACTGTGTTTGGGACACTGTCAGACAATGGCTACTTTTATGATCCCGTTGAAAGAGGTAAAAAAAAAATTATTTGCTTAATATGGTCTCATTAAAAGTAATTAAGCTTTGCACAATTTTTTTATTGCACCGAAATTAATATTTCACACTTTTTAAAAATGGTTTGTAAAATACTAGCCTATCATATAATTTATTTTGCTAATTTTGATACATTTTACAGACATTGAGCAGGGTTTCATGCCGTGGTTGATCGACCAGGTACAAGTACAACTACAGAAATCTCAACTTGGCCGACTGGTGCTGGACGGAATCATCAGGGATGTGATGAACCAGAGGATAGACGCCTACAGCCGGACCTCCACATCAGGGGGCGGGGCCACTAGTGGGGCGAAAGTGAGTGACAGCAAGTCTGCTGACGGCTCCAATAATGCTGCTCCCCCACAGGACCCCTCCACCGCCACAACATCAGAGGTGAGGACCTTCTTAATTAATTTGTCACCTTGTTTGGTAAAATACCATATACATACAAACAAAATTAACAGAGAGAACTCAGAATATCATGTGGCAAGAAATATTTAAAGTCCTTTCAACTTGTGTTGCATCAGGGTTTTTAAAAAAAAAAAATTTGCCCTGTTTATTGATAAAAAAAAAAGAATGGCTAAAATTACTTTATGCTCAATCAATATACCAGTCTTAAAAGACAGTATCTAAAAGTGCACTTCACTCAAGTCAAATCACTTGAATTAACGAGGCCGGGTCTAATTTTTTCTGCCCTAGATTTTTGAATGAAATTGTTTCCATGAATTTCTACTGATATAATTATTATTTTAAGATAAAAAAATAAGACATTTACCACACCATTTGTTTAAGGGGTCATCTCAAAGTTTGTTAATTTTTAACATAGGACCCTATGGTATTTTGCTTGAAATGTATCAATTTTGCACATTTTAAAAATTGTCTTAAACTTCTGCCCTAGGGATTTCTTTTTCTATTCTACATATTAAAGTTATTGCTTAAAGGCATCAAATGGTCAAATAAAAAAAACCTTTTACCTCCTGGTTTGTTCCAGGGGTCTTATCAAAGTTGTTTTTTGTATGCCCAATTTTCCAGCTTGTCGGATATTGGCTATTTTTTATTTGACAAAGACAAAAATAGTGATCTTTATAATATTATTAAAACATTCAGACATATTTTAGTAATAAATAAATTTATAACATCACACATTAAAGGTCATTAAAATAAAATACATGGGTACTGTTTTGAAATATATGAAATAAGCTATATTTAGGCGGGTTAAGAAAACGTGACAGAGGGTTAGGCTTGCTGAACCCTCTTCACGTTTTCAACCCGAGCCCAAATATAGCTTATACTTCAAGACATTTATGTTTATTCCACAATATAAAATAAATTTTACGCATCAAACGAGCTATTTTCAACAAATTGAATATCTGCAGTTGAAGCTATCACGCCATGGTGCACAAAGCAAAAAGATGACGTCACAATACAAATGAAACGCTGCGCGAAACCTTGCGTACTCGTTCTGTACTCGGCCTCGTTAAAATGGAAATAAGCAGTCATAATTAAGATCGAAGCCCATGTTTTTTTTCTCCCCATCCAAGCATTGAATATTGATAACTACTGGTACAATATTTGCATAGATTATAAAAAAGATAGCTAGCAATGCTCCTTTTTTGTGATGCCAACATTTCATTTTCATTTTGTTCAACAGTACATACTTTATATTATTATTTATATCATTAAGTTCAAATAAATTAAATCTACATGATTGTACTGCAAAAAAAAAAAGTCCCAATTAGTACAAGTGAATTCTATTTATTACTAAACTCTAGATCACAATGATCTGGTAGGATTTGTGATATCATTGATTCAAATGAGAAATGAGACAGGTGACAGAAGTTTTGTTTTTGATTAAAAAACGATGCTGCATGCTCTGGTGCCAGTGAAAGAGAACCTGATAATTAATTAGAAACAATGAGAATCAAATTGTCCCCTGACTTCCTGCCTAATATCAGAACTGCCAGGGGTGAAGTATGGGAGATGGTCATGGTGAACGAAGGGGCTTAGAGGGGTACAAAAGCCAGAGTCGCTGATGCATCATGCTCACTGTGTAGGGTGACAGATCTGCTGGGTAACCAGATGTAGCCTTCCCACGATTCCCTGTTCGGTTGGTGTATCTCTTGCAGACTTGCACACGTCGGGTTTTCTTCTGTTTGTGAATTTGCCTTTTGAAGCAGGTGACTAGGTCTATTTTCTGCATGGATGAACTGAAGGATGACGCTGGCAGGGATTTAATGAGTCGATGGTACGAGGGGGGAGGTCTGATATAGTTGTGGGCCTGTTTATTGGGTCATTGTCGGGTGTTAATTCCCCCCAGTGATAGTGATTAGACATTGATACTATGAGGAATGGATTAACTCCAGTGAAGGAGAAAGACACAGTCCACTCAATGGAAAATCACAGAGGCATGTCAGAGGCTATATCAATTTCCATACAAATGACTCAAGTCTTGTATAAGCTGATACAGATCGAGAGGCGACAGTTTAATGATAAATGAGACTCTGATTTTAGTCCCACCCACTTATCCACTTTACCCCTAAGACAGGCTTGTGGAATGGGGGAGATGGTACAAACACTTAATATCAATTATTCATTTCGCTTGCATGGTGTGAAGTCATGTGCTTGTCAGTGATGAGATCAGATGAAAATTAATTTCTTTGATATATTTCATAATTTCCACCTTTGATTACTAATGATTGTCAATATTTGTGATATATGATTTCATATATTACACAATATTAGTTGTGATTAAACTTGAGAGATAAGGCTTGAGGTGTAGCATTGAGAAATGCCACGCTTCTGTACAATTGAAATATGCAAATTATTTCAATGACACCATTATATTTTCCTCTTTGGGGTTTTAATTTGACAAATGAACGGAAACCTGAGGATTCACAATGCAATTCATAAAGGGACATGGCATTACAAATAGGAGTTCATTGAATTAAATAGAATAACAACAAACCAATTACAATCATCATTACAGTGATAAATTATCTCTTAAATTTCTTTTCAAATTGCGAAATACTGCTCATCCATTCTCTTCCATGAACAGAGAAAATTGGTTTTAAAAAAAATTGGTAAAATATAGGATTTAATTTCCGACAAAGATGATGTGGCAATGAGGGTCAATTGGGGTCAATAGTTCACAATAAAAGGTCAATGACTCAGGCATGCTCAGAATTATTTCACATTTTATTAAAAATTCAATATTCCTGTGTCAATTAATTTATTAAAACATGTTTTTTTCATTGATCTTATTTTAAGGTGTATAATTCAGGCTTAATTGCAGTCCCTCTTACAAGCCTATTTCACTTCGCGCCCTTTAAGTATAGGCAAAAATTAAACATTGATCTGTTTGATGTACTCTGACCTACCCATCAAAATTGCCCGTACCCAATATTTTTTTTCAGCAATATTAATTTGATTTTTTTTTTAAAATTGAATGACTTGTCATATTAAAAACACATTTAGATTTTTTTATGTATCAAAACATATTGAATTTGTTTAGCTTTCTCAGCTAAAAAAAAAATTGTTTGATTATAAGATTATCAATGTGCAAAAAAATTTGGGGAAAAAAAGAAGAGCTACCTTCCTACCCACCATAAAAATATGGGTCGGAATGTACATCAAACATGAAATTATTATAGTTGTCCTAATTACAATATGTTTTTTAATCATTCATTATTTATTAATATAGTGATTGGTCACTGTTACATGTATGTACAGGAATTAATTATTAATTAAGATTCATTTTTTGTTAAATTTAAGTCTTACAAATCATTTTATTTTTTGATGATAGGGCGAAAAGAAGGAGGAAAGTAAAGCACCTGAAAAGACGGAGGAACCCTCAGGGAAAACAGAAGGCGGAGAAGAAACAGGGGGTGGGGATGACTAGACCCGGGGTCAGGATTAGGGAGGAGCAGTCATTATCTGGACCACCAACAAAGAACTTGCGAGGGGATCCACTACACAAACTGTTAAACATAATGAGAGTGCGTGGCACAAACAATATTGATATTAGTTTAATATACACATTTGAAATGAAGAAAAATGTACTCTTTGAACATATTTCAGAACATTTACAAAGTAAAGTACTACATGATCTCTTGGAAATAATGGTTGCTCCATGTTAAGTATTATGAAAACAAATTTGGATCATATTACCTTCTAGTTCATATTGTCTGTGATCAAAATGTACATATAAATATATAATTGAATATACTAGTTATTATAAATCACAAAACAGAACTACCCAAGGGAGATAATTTCAAGAATGAAATAATATGTTGTAATGAGTTTTCTCCTTTGTGTATTGTCTATTTGGTGATTGGTTTGTTAAAACTTTTTTCTCTCCCGAGTAAACAAATTTGTATGTGATATATCTATTGCTAAATTTTTGCTTTGAATGAAAAGTGTCTACAGTTCCATTAGAAGAATACTGAAATTTTTTACTCTGTTGTTTAAGATTAAACGATAAAAAATGGAATTTGATGGATTTTTTTTAATATGCGGTTGATTAATTTTCATGTTCTTTGGAAGTTCAAGAGTGCGACAGTGATCAATATATTTAAATTTGATATTTTAAAATAGTGCTAGTAAAATGACAACTAAGTGTATAAAGTAACAAAAAAGCAGTATTTAAGCATTTAATTCACGCTAGATAAATTTGAGAAAAAAAATGATAGTTTTATTTTTCATACATTTATAGAACCAAAGGTACTAACTTCATACCAGTGTCTCGCATATATAACAAATATATGGACTTCAGCATGTTTAATTCAAACAAAATTCCAGATTTTCCTTTGTAAAACATACAATGAATCACGGAGCGCTCGGAAACTGGTCCCCTTTGATGTGCACCAGCTGCTGTCCAGTAGAAGCGGGACCGATTGTCCTGTCTGACGTCACAATGTCGTGGTTGGTCCGGTGGTGGCCGCCGGGTGACTCCACGTCACCACTTATCACACAATCGTGTTTGCCTACAAGGAGATCCCATTTCTCCACTATTGTTACTGCTTACTACAAACCGATACTTCATCCATGGGCAAACGTCCCAGTCAACAAGAAATGTAAGGAATGCTCCAAGCTGACCGCAGAATTACTTAACCTCGGTGTTTACAGGGTCAATAAGATTAATTAATTTCCATTTGTCCGCCGCTTGTAGATGTCGGGTATTAGACCCACAGCAGAACGGCAAATATCCGAGCTGATTTCTTGTACCCATAGCGTACTTTTGTATATTTACCGGATGATAGGTAAATAATGGGACTGCTGTGTTGGTTCTACACAAAAGTATTCAGAGATTTCGTAGAATTGATTTAAACAATAGCTGTCAACATGTCCATCTTTAACTGATATCTTTGATGCCGCGCACACATCACAATTGTCGCACTCGAAGATAATTCTGATTTTTTATTTCACTAAATAAAATTTTATCACATTTATTAGTACCAGATTAAGAATTAAATGAATACACTTTAGTATGTATCAAATTGACAAGTACATAATTCAATCATAAAATAAATGTTTATATTGACATTTAATGTGAACATTCAAAGTTATCATAGCCACATACATACGTATATACATGCATGTGTTTTAAAGAATTTTCTTTTGCACCGAACTCTTTTTTCTTAAATTCTTTCTTTCTGAATGATACTAGTTAAACATTTATAAAAAAAAATATTTAGTGCAAGATAGCTATACTGTAATTTTTCTTCGAATACTAGTATGCAATCATTTCCCTTTTGAAAATCAAACATGTATAAATTCAAAAATGTTTTTGATCCCTTACTACATGTAACATCTGCAGTCATCGGATCCAGAGTACTACATTATAATTTTACAATAAAAAATTCTGAATTAATTGTAAAATTGCAGGCCGTATTATTGTAAGCTTACTTTTTTCGTGAAATTTTTTAGACTTTAGTATTAATTTTATACAGTGTGAATAACAATTCATGCATGGTTAACTGAAGAAATGCACCCCCCCCCCCCCCCCGTACACAAACGGTAGAAAAATGTTCCCAGTTATGAGCGATTCTGGGTGTTTCCGTTGTTAAAATCATCAAGCTATGCATTAAAGCCAAGAAATGGACAAAGTGTCAAAACATTTTTAAAAATTGTAGCAAGAGCAATAACTTCGTGGAAACATATGTGTACAAATACTATATCGTATATATTAATTGAAATTTGTAATTAAAATCAAATTTGCATAACAGTATATTGTAGTTCCTAGTTGTCTAGAAAATGGAATTTTCGAACCAGATGAAAATAAACCTGTTTAAAGTTTACTTTTAAGACACATATTTACCTGTGTGATTTCGATAAAAATCATTGTGCATAGACAAAAAAAAAATCTTAGGCAATAATTACGATTTCTGCAATTTGTGATCGTTCAATGCAACGGTATAGTTTGTACTTTATAGTCACCAAGTCTAAGAGGTACAATGTATTTTAACGACACATGCACTGACGAATTAGTCGCAGAAATCGCCCATTTCTTCTAATTTTCCTTTCTGTCTTCTTTTTTTTCTCCTTTGAAATGTGGGAAAATATTTCGGTAAAACACATGTTTAATTCCTTTGCAGTTGGTTGTGATTAATTGGACATGCAAAAGAGTAAATGCTAAACAGGTCTTTATTGTTATTGAAATCAAATTGGAAATGAACGATAACATCAAAAGACATACGAAGCACGACCAAGGGAGAGGCAGAAGTGCGTGTGGCTGACGATACTGGCACGCGCCGGGCGCGCGACTCTGCGCGTGGATTTCAAAAAGTACGCGGCAACAGAAAAGAAGTTGGGTTTTGGACATTGTGAAATAATGGCACTGTATATAAAACATGAGCGAACACTGGTGAAACGAGAGAAGATTTAGCATCCCGTCCGCCATCCCTGACGGGAAAACCCGCCGCATACCAGCGGTTCTGTTCCCATCACAGACTTTACTCGGCGGTGGGGGACATCTCCTTGGATTCCGGACAGCCTGTTTACCTCACCCCTTTTTTCCGATTTTTCACTTTTTATAACTTACACAATCTGTTATTTTTGGGAATTATTGTTTTTATATTCACGCATAGCACCAACCTTATGATTTTGAAGATGAAAATTTCTTAAAAACTTTAATTTTGAATACCAAAAATTGGAAGTAAATTCGTAAACAAGCGATGAATATGTGTCATATTTTACATTTGTATGTTTACCACGCTAGTAAATTTGCAAAACGTCTAATTCAACACTTATGTTATTTAAATTTCAATAACATAATCAGATGAAACAATAGTTTCTGATGGGGGAAAAGATGGTGTTTCTGCTTACAACAAACCGAAAGTGTGAACCGGTTAAACATCGGAACACTTTTTATTTGAAAATGAAATTCGATTCTTCAAGGTCATTAAAATTCAATTTAGATCGGTATCACCAATAAAAATTAAAATGAAATATCCATCATTAGAAATGTCACACCTTTAACAGATAAACTTATTTGAGGAATAAAGGGTTTTTAAACAGGCATTGGGGTGTTAATCCCCTGCACAGGACAAGAGAGGATATTTCAAACCACCGAGATAAACCGCGCCGAATTATCATCGTCTGTAACCAGACCTAGCTAGTGTTATGGTAACTGATCAATTTTAATGCTAAACAAAACCGATGACCAAAACTATGTACGAAGCCGAAATTTATATCATATCACCAATTGATTTGGTTTATGTCAATGAATTTTAATATCAATTGAATTCCGAGTAATAAATGACCAAGAGCGCATGCGTCGCCGCTGCTGTCGGCTTTTGGTGTGTCCCGCTGAAGGAGAAAGTTTGATATTGTCATAGAAACCAAATAATTGTCATAGAGACTCGCCCGCTCACTAGCAGCTGTTAGTTCACGGGACTGTCCATCACACTTTACATCCTATAAAACCAAAACACTAGATTTTTAGTTTTCATTTGAATAATTCGCAAGGTTTTGAATGTCACTTCTTTCCCGTAAACCTGATGGAATCGTTGCCTAGCGGATCCAGGCTCTCTACTATGTCCTCTGTAGTGGCACCACTCGCCCCCACCCCTCTGACCCCTTCCAAGTTTCGGGTGGTGGCGAGGACCAGTATTCCGGCAAGGGGTGTGGCTGGTCCATACCCCGGGGAATTCCGGTTTGGTAGAGATGCTAATGATGAACTCCATAGCTCCGTTGATATAAAGGTATTAATTTATCAATTCATTTTATTTGATTTATTAATTTAATGCTGCATGTAATTCCATTTGGTATCAAAATATTAATTAACATAACCGAATCAACTGTCTAAAAACTTGCGTTTTTCATTCATTTGTTCATTCCATTTCATTCCGTTCTTACTTTCATCTTAAAATCATGATAATAACTCTCGAGTTTGATCTTCGCGTTTTATCATACTGGCAGTAAAAAAAATTTTCTTTGATTCGGTACTGGTTTACTTTGCAAAATATCTTTAAAGTAAGCAGAAAGCAACTTCTTAGTTTTCTTTCAATTGTTAAAACCATTTTTAAATAAGATCGTATTCTGTAATCCTGCTATCATCCGGGAGGAAATGTAACAATAAGTGATTTAATTGGAGGATTTTAATCGACATCACACTTAAGTGAAAAGTGTGATGTCGATGAAAATCAAATTAAAACAAAGGAAAAAGATAACATTACAGATTGTATCCTTGTAGATAAGAATTCTTCATGTGGAAAATGTTTTATTCAGTGGCATACAAGACATTGAATTTTTTAATTAATTAGTATTTGTAAGTTAATTTTGATATTAAAACCAGAAATAGATGCCATTTTTAAAATGTCTTATTTCAGTAACGGTACTGTGCTAAAACGTATGAAACAGGGTGGGTTTTTTTTTTTTAAAATTTACATAAATAATTTGCATACACATGGCGTAAAAAAAGTTATCTACATGTAAATTCAATCAAGTTTTTAGTCTGAATGGATAATGTTAAAATTCTGAGAATCCGAAAAATAAACGATAAATACTTTTATTGCTCTTTGAGAATTCTAATTAGCTTATTTAAAAATTGCAATATTGTAAAGGGAAATTTAAAAAAAAAACAAAAACACTAAAATCATGCTTGTTATCTTACCCAGATAACAGGGTGAATTTTCCCTCTAAAACCAGTAATGATGTCAAGCTCTAAAATTAGGTACCATAAATAAAAATTAAAGAAATATGAAAAGAAAAAAAAATAGTGAAGCGACAAAAAATAATATAGATGTACAAATTGAGATTAAAAATTACATCAATTATCCTGACTTGAAATGGTAATTTCAACCATATATTATGTCCACTTTAATCGTAGATCAATAAACGTTTTATTTAAACCCGAGTAAAATCAAAGTTATATCATTAGGAAAATTGCAGTCTCCAATACTTAAGTTATTTGAACAAAGTCAGATAATTACATGTATATAATATGGTACTTCTTCGAGGTGCGGGCATATACTACAGATTTAATTTCGAATGTCAGAAGTTTGAACAAAATAAAACCATACTTTCCATATAGAAATTGTATGCATGTGTGATATAATGTATATACTGTTTGTTGCTTAATTTTTACCTGAAAAAAACTTTTGAGTGTAAGACATGAACTTGGGATTTCCTGTAGAAATCATACTATAGAATAACAACAGCGATATAACAATTTTCCTACTGACTGACCAAAAACGTATTTAAAAAATAAACACAAAGTGGAGTTCTATTTTTTTTCTTCCTTAAAAATCTTTCAAAATTTTTATGGTAAATAATCAACTATATACTAAACTATTTGTAGTTTATGTAGTACATGTACTTGACCAGGTAATATGTTTAATGATGCAAATTTTGGTTTGAATCGTAGTGTATATATATACATTTTTTCCTACAAACTTATCAAATTTTCATATTCCTGAATCCGCTAGAAGACCAAACATTTGTGTACACTAATAATATAGGATTAGTGCACCTAAAATTGCCGATAATCGATTGATGAATCTGAACAATATTGTCCGACATCTCACATCCCTGTTTGAGATAATGGACCACTTGGCCATCACAGAAAGTAAATTGTAGCACTCGACTCCTTTCATCAGAAAGGTTTATCTTGCACATTGTCCACTTCTAGGGGTATTCTGTTTGGGAATGTGTCATACGTGCTTTGATTAATTCGCCGAGTCAGATGTTCATGGCCTTTCCTACGGAGCCCCGGTAAAACCAGAGCCATGTAATTTGCCTCTTCGGGGTTCTTCAGAGATTTTCATTTTGACACAAGACGTACGGAGAGGGAATGGGCCAGACTTGTAATTAGCTGTGTTATTTATCAATAAATCAGAAAAATTTTGTACAAATCATTTTCTGAAGGGGCCTGCAAGTGGGTCATTTGTTTCAAGTGAGGTGGAAGATGGCCGCTGTAAGGACGCATTAAAATGTCGAGATGGATCAAGTGGCTGTATTCTCGTGCGCAGCACGTGTCGACGTGGTCACTATGTCCACAATTTTGACAAAGCCTTCGCGACTCAATTATGCTAAAACATCTTGCGCGAGCTTTCTCTGACCAAGAAAATTAAACCGAAGTGCGCTGTTTGGAAGGAAGTTGCAGTTGCGTCAGGCAAAAGACATTTTAATTGCATCCAGCGGAACGTGCAACTATTTGAATTTTTCAGATCCGTGACCGTTTTGAGTTCTTTATTAACCTATTATATTAGATTAAGGGATTTCGTTCTTGTTTGATCACTGTATTTGGCGTGGATGGGGATCACCTCTGTGTGTAAACAATCGGTAGACACTGTTGCCAGTCGTGGGTACAAGGTGTCTCCATGCTGCAGACAGGTGTAAAGTAAAACCCTTTGCTTATTGACCAAGAATTGAAATAAAATTATAATCCCCCGCCGGGATCTCCACTGGAAAGGAAGAAAATATCCATTGCATCAAATCTGCCTCCGGTTGATCGCTTCTGTCAATTTGTACAAGGATTACACGTCGATATTGATCAATTTTTATTTAATACTTCCATAGAGGAAATTATCAACTTTAATCCAATATTTGTTCTAAGATTGAAATATGTTAAGTGTTTAACTTTTTAATTACCAGGTGAAGTTTCAAGATGACACGATTGTACCCGAGCTGCATACGACAAGCACTGATTGGTTGAGGGGGGTGCGTCCCGCACGAGACCGCCACGAGCAGAATGCCGAGTTTTTTCGGTTGGGTGACGGGGGTATTTATTTAAGGACCCTGCGGAAACTGAGGGTTGGAGAAGAGGTGTTGGGCTGGTATAGCGACGATCTTGCGATAAAGTGCGGCATCCCTTTCCTGTCCCTGGTTAACATACGAGGTCAGTGAATCCGCTTTGATTTGTAGAGCAAGTAGATACCTGTAAAGTGTTAAATTTATCTAACATCTAACTATATATTTTGTCATAATATTTCTCACATGGATTTGCGTCTGTACTGCAAGTAGATACACGTGACGTGTTTAATTTATATATCATTTTTTTTTTGTCATGATATTTTTCGAATGAATTCGTTTTCGTCTGTACTGAAATGTTCCGTGTAAATTGATTAGAATTCGGTCCTATATGAATGACACATCATGCAAAATCTCTTTATATGATTGTGCTTAATGTTAAAAAATAGTTTATGATTTTTTTTTTTTCTATGATATATATTTCGATGATATAAATTTTATGCTATTTGATATCTACATAAGATGGTATTATACCAAAGATATATAACAGAAACATGAAAATATTCGTAGATGACTTTTAAGAATAAAAAAAAAACCCACAAAATAGCGTGAGGGTAACTTGTAAAGAGATGGTTTATTACATGTAGAATCGGAATGATATATGAATTGGGTGCATTTAACGCGTGATTTGTAACTAAATTGCAAACCTTAAAAAAAAAAGATATTTAATTCAGTTATATGTAATAATGATAATACATATAGGTGAAAAGGTTATTTCAATTGATAAATCATGCAGTCTGAATCTTAGTTTACATATGTAATACCAAACCAAGGTGCTACATACAGAGATAACTTATAAAGGCAAAACTTAAACATATTTTAATCCTCAAATTTTCAATAAATATTTCATAGTAAACTTCATTTATTTATATTATTTGTACTATTTTTAGTTACCTTGTATCTTTATTTTTACAGGACAGGAATGTTACGCCTGTGACTCTTGTGGGAAGACGTTCAAATACCCGAATCCACTGAAGGCCCACATCCAATACGTATGTACGCAAGAAATGATGACGCAACAACAGCAAAAACTATTTCGGCCATTTCTTGATTCTGCAGATACCGGAAGTAGTCAGAGATCTCCTGTAGAAAGTAGGAAAACCGGTATGGATTTGCGGACTCTCGGAAGCGCATTTCAATCTCCGAAACACAGAACCCCGAAGTACAAAAACTCAGAGACAAACCCCATAGACTTCCACCGTTATCCACCCATGCCGTATTTCCCGATGTCCTTTGCGCCTATTATGGCTTTCCAACCTCATGATCTCGTTTACAGCAAACTTCTAGCGCCGTATTTTCTGCCAACTAGTCGAGCGGCAACATTAGAAAGTTCTCTACAAGAATGGCAGAACGAGCTTAAGGATAGACAAACTCTCAGTTCTTACAGTGGTGACCCCACAAGATTCAAACTTCCGCTACCCGGTGACGTAGAGGGGGAACCGCTGGACCTTTTACCCAAATCCTTCTTTGCTGATAAATCTCAGAAGGGACATCTATGTTTGTATTGTGGAAAACTATATTCCCGGAAGTACGGATTGAAAATTCATTTGCGCACGCATACTGGGTACAAACCTTTAAAATGCAAGGTTTGCATGCGTCCGTTCGGAGATCCAAGTAATCTTAACAAGCACGTACGCCTGCACGCGGAGGGACAGACCCCATACAAGTGTGATCATTGTGGTAAGATTCTGGTCCGGCGCCGGGATCTGGAGAGACACATAAAATCCCGGCACCCAAACATTCAGGTGAAGTCGGAGGTCGAAGAAGAAATCGTGGTCATTTGAAACATCGTCTAATGTACTTGATATACATTTCCAGCACTTCATTGTGTAAATTTACATGACTTAAAATTTTAGTTTATGTGTTAGATTATATTCTACATTTGTTTACTTGTTATAATTTAATAATTTAATTTGAACTTGTAATAGATCGGCGTTTGCAATAAATTGGGTGAGCTTTCATTATTCCATTTGTTATTTTAATACTCTTACGAAGTTGGCTTCAAATGTAGGCTATTTCAAGTCATTTTTTCTAAAAAAAAAAAAAAAAAAAATTACCATTTTATATGGCTTTTAGTATTGATTGACAAGTTTTTTCCTGATTTTAGGCCACCTATACCATGCATAAAATAAAAGAATATGAAAAAAATGGGAACATGATACATGCATTACTTTTTTGAGAAAATGAGTTTGTAACCAAAATGTTGGAGCTCTCGACTGTTTGTCACCTGTATAATTAAAGACTTGAAGTAAGACATTGAACATTTATGACGCATATTAATGACAGGGTACAACAAAGGTAACATTCAAAAATGCATTGAACTGAATGCCATTAAATGGGATGAACAAACTGCATTTCTGATGAACACCAAATTACGAAAGACGAATAGGACCACATAAAAAAAATATATTTATGTCGTAATTACGAGAAAAAATCTCGTAATTACAAGTCCAATATCTAGTAATTACGAGAAAAGATCTTGTTATTACGATATAATTTTCTCGTTATTACGAGAAAAGTTCTCGTTATTACGATCGAGTAAATTATCTCGTTATTACGAGTTAATTATCTCGTAATTACGATAAAAGATCTCGTTATTACGAGAAAAGATCTCGTTATTATGAGTTAATTATCTCGTAATCACGAGAAAAGATCTCGTTATTACGAAAAAAGATTGATATAAAATGGTGCGTTCCTGAAAGGACCTCCTAGTCGACTGGATCACCCTTTTAGTCTTATCTTTTTCTTTTTAGAAACGTTGATTTACTAGTAATTTTGAAAAAAATTTAAATAACAACGATCATTATCCATTAATTTTTACATAAAATGATCGGATTCGACTTTATGTTATATGAATTCGTGGAAAGAGATTTCAACCTAAATATTATAATCCCACTCCGATGTAAATACCAAGTAGTCCTATAGTCGTAAAAACACAATTCTATTAGTTACAGATGACTTTAATGACTGTATAGTTTCAATCCTGGATATATAGGATTTACCCGAATTGTGTTTTATATATATGTTTATACACAACCTAGTATATGTATATTGAAAATAATTGATTTTGTATATTAACATTTTGGAGTCTGAAAACAAATTACATGTATCCTTCTTATTAATAAACAGTTTAATGAATTTATTAATCAATTTGCTTTGCTACTTCTTCTTAAACTTCTTTAAAACTGCTTGGTCCGACTTATTAGGCCTCTACTACAGCTAGTGTTCGACAAGCTGCAGAACTGTAGCTTAACGGTATTGGCGGTAGAGCTACAGTTCCATTCATTACAGAAACTGCATAATTATTTATTACGCTCAAGAAGCTGCGGCTAGTTGCAGTTGAGGCGTATACAACATTTGTTAACTAGAGTTGAGAGTTGTTAACATAGTTTCACAACCGTTTTGCATTTGAAAATGTTTGTGTGATAATTATAGTTTACACTTCTGAAACATAAATGATAGCTTTAACAATGATTCAGAAATGTGAATGAAAGGAAAGGTGAACAAGCTCACATACCCCACACCCCCGCGTTTGGCGTGCTATAAGCCGAGTATAGTGAGCCCCGCCCCCCCCCCCCCCCCTCCCTCCATATTGAATTTGGGTTTTATTTAAATCGAGAATGAGGCATTGTTTTATATGAATTTCCTTAATTATCACGCAAATTAAAACCTGACGGTAGGTCAGCTCAATAGCTTATTCAAATTATTACATTATTACGAAAGACTAAATTGTAATGTGTTTTAGCACTTACATCCTGTCAAAATCAGAGTCTTATAAATCTGATGTAAATTAATTATGATACATTCTGTAACAGATATTTTATTCAAATACTTAAAACGTCAGTACTATATATAAAAACCAAATTTTGTTATACTGGACAAATATATTTGAAGGAAGACTGGTGATATAGTGAGACCCCCTCCCTTCCCCGCCTCCAATAAAGGTTGACTATTTAGCCAGTCTTCCGATGGAAGTTGCACTACATACCAATCCTTTCGTGGGAAATCTCACTATGGGGGAACTCTCACTATACAACAGCAAAAACTAACTGCAACAAGTGCTACATGTATATTTTATTTATATAAAAGGAACATGCACGTTTACAACTTTCTATGTATCTGTAGTACCATCTAAGATGTGTCCTGATGTATTAATATGGTAGGTACATTTGTATAAAAGTGAAAGTAAAAGTCACTCTATCTTTTTCTTAGAAGCGAGATACTTGCCTTAACCTGCTGAATACACCGTCATAAAGCAATCTTTTAAACCGTCGTTATCAACAAGTAAGCAGGTTTTCAAAACAGTATAAGTTATGAATTTGATATTGAAGACGGAATAGAGCAATTGATTGAAAGCGATATATCTTAACCAGAAAACAAAGGTACGTACAGTAATCAAAGTACTGAAGAACTGACGGGAGTTGATTTTGTCGATGTTTATTTATTTTAAAATCAATGAAATGTTATTTTGCATGACAAGTACATGTATACGTAGTTTGTAATTTGAATTACGCATATTTTTATAATATGAATTTTTTAACTTTTTCGACTAGAATGTCGAGAAACCTCCATATGAATCATGTTAAATAATATTTAAAGATAAAATTAATTCAATCAAACTATGTATCAGTGGTAGAAATATTTCTCGAAAATTGTATGGATCCAAGCAATATTGAACTCTAGTCTCGTTCAACCAAACGTTCAGCCAAGCGTCGAGTTTAACGAGACTATATTGAACTCTGGCGTAGGAATACATACGACTACAAAAAATATTTAAATTGTTCGTACTATTTAAAATCTGACTATTCTTAAGGTATTTGTAAATAAGTTTCCTTGAAAAACAATGCTTTAGCATACATTACATCGAATTCATCAATTATTTTTAAGAACTAAGTCTTGTCAGGAGCAATGATTTGTGCTGAGGTCCAAACACTGTTTCACTTTCGGTTTGTCCGAGTGACTGCATAGGGGAGTTGATTTAAAATCAACTCCCAAAAATGCATTCATTTAAAAAGCTTGCACCATATCATGGGAATGACAAGAAATTAAAAAAAACAAAAGTATCGACATTTTATTAATTCTACAGACCGTATCAAGATACCGTGTTCGAGGTTTACCTGTGTCAGCATAAAATTTTCAGCTATTATTAATTTCAATACAAAAGCTGGTGTTCCTATAGGGTGATCATTTTTTCCTCTTACAATCTTAATGTTACTTTTTCAAGATTAAACTATACACTCTCGACCTCTGCGATCTTTTCAAAAATTGGACACTTTGTCCTGATAAAAATACCACAGCCGATGCTCTCAACAAGCAGATATTCGTTAAAGAAGATGGATGAATAAGGCGTGTAAAATACCTATACGAGAAAAAGATAAGATGCTGTTAAAATAAAATATCAACAAATCTTATAATTTCTTTTTGAAATTAATATTAAAAACAATTTATGTTTAACATAACATCGATTTGTAAACCTTAAATATGTTAAATACTTGGAACTTGTTGATTTAAACTAGGGCATGCGTGTCAAAACCTGAAAATAATGTAATTAGAACTTCAATGCGTACTCTTTTAAAGAGTGGGTCTGGGCTCCATTTTTTTTCATAGTCTAAATAAGGGTTAAATGGAAATCAAATCAATTTCAATCAACAAAAATGTGTAGAAATGACACACTATAATTTAAAAAATATCATTTTGTATATCAACAATTGGACGTTTAAGAAAAATAATACAAGTCCGTGAACTTGTAGCCAAAGTCGGATAATTATAGCGTTTAAACACCGTACTTTATTGTGACTGACATTATGTTTAGAGCACCATACATAAGATTACCACAAAGAGCAAGGGTTTGTTTTAGAGGTTCGATACCACCAAAACTTAAGGTTAATTTTAAATCATTTGTTAAAATATTCAAAACTGATTTTTCTTAAGAATTTAATTGTCATTTTGTTAACTTGTATTATAACATTATCAATTATATCAAAAGGAAAAAAATGAAATTGAAATTGTGTTTCACGACTAAACTAATGATTCCTCCATCTTCTTTAAAATGACCATTTTAAAAGACAACACGTAATCAAATGTAAGTATTTGTTGAGTATCTTGATCGAAACTAATCTCAGTGGATCTATCTGATCAGTATAGAAACAGGGAAACAGCCAAGTGTTAAAATCTTCACAGGCATCAACGTGTTCTGGGTTTTAGCGTATTTCGATGTCGGATATCATATGCAATGTCAACCCGTGCACGCACGGGTCAATGTCTAGTGTAATGTTAAAGAATCATCATTTAATGTTGAAGTATCAGCATGTAATATTATATAAACAGTGCCTGTTTGGGAGGGTAACAGTTGAAATTGACACCCCGAGAAAACCATTGTCAACCGACGCGAAGCGGAGGTTGACAATGGTTTTCGAGGGGTGTCAATTTTAACTGTTATCCTCCCAAACAGGCACTATTTATTTTGTTATACTGAATGTCTTAATTATTAAGAAAATTTTACTGCTTTTATATAGGAATAACGTGAATTCTACAGCGAACCGTACGCGCAAAATTTTCGTGCATGTAACATTTTTTAATGTTACCCGTTGCTAAGTGCGTTGCTAACGCTGAGGGTAATTGAAAATATTATTAACTGCGTCTTAACCAATCAGATTTCAGTATTTAACATGAAAGTATAACAAAATGTCATAAAGTATCATCGTGTAATGTTGAAGTATCAGTATGTAATGTTGAAGTATCAGAATGTAATGCTGAAGTATCGGCATGTAATGCAGAAGTATCAGCATGTATAATGTTGAAGACTAGTATCAGCATGTATAATGTTGAAGTATCAGCATGTAGTGAAAAGTATCAGCATTTAACGTTGGACAACCAATTTTACTTTCTACCTTTGAAAAAATTCTAATTTTTTAATGGAAAATAAAACTTAAGCCTTTTTACTTCTTGAGCTATGTTTAAAAATCGCATTATCAACTGACTTATTTAGGTAAGAGTTAACAACACTGTTTTAAAAATAAGCTGAAAAAGACTTGACATAACCAAACATTAATTATTACGTATTGTGTATATATAAATATAACCAAGAAATAAATGCAATTTGTTTTATTTAAAAAAAAGGATTGGAGGGGGCTATCTATGCATGGCCTAAGTACGTATAAGAATTATATATTTTTTAAATGAACCTTCTGGGGTATCATGCAAAGACTTTATCGTTGGAACAGGTATCAAGGAAATTTGCTTGGAGAAATACAAATCAGAAAATGGACAATATGGATATAAAAGATAAACAAGATACATCAGTGGAAGAGTCCACCGAAATCCACCCGACTGAGATCAGGCCACCAACACTGTTCCTTCCACATGATGTATTTCTCGTAGTGGAAGGTAGTCAGCTACACATTTGCAAGCAGGTGTTAGCGGAGAAATCTCCAGTGTTTGAGCAAATGTTCCAATCAGAGTTTAAGGAAAAAGATCTCACGGAAATTCCCCTGCCAGGCAAGAAGTTAAAGGACATGGTTGAATTTTTAAGGAGTTTTTATGACCCCGAAACTATTCGTCCGATTACGGGTATTTAAAGTGTTTTTGTTGTAAAGTATTTAAAAAAAAACCTCAGGTTTTATAAAAATCAACTTGCATATGTATTGCGCAATACTACATCAAAATTAACCATATACAAAATATATTTGTTCCTGATAAAAACAAGAAAATAAACAAAATTCGAAATGGCTTGGCACAACAGAAAAGAGATGGTTTTTAATATGATTTTTTTTAAATCAAAATTTAAACCTATTTCAAATTGCATGCATTATAGTTTAACTCTCTTGTTACAGATGATACGGTTTTTACTATTCTTCCACTCGCAGAAGAATACCAGGTGTCAAAGGTTAAAGAGAGATGTGTACATTTCATCACCCAAACACTTCAAAAGGCTATTATCAATGAAATTCAACGGCCTGATCTTCACACTCTTTTGAAGTATATTTCCTGCGCAGAACTATATAACTTGTCCTCTGTTTTACCACTCGCCATAATTATGTGTGCAAAATACACCATCAAATCACTGACAGAAACCTCACTTCAAACTCCTGTTTCCGGGGAGACGCATGTAAAAATTTGTACAGAGAGAACAAAGCTTACTGAAACTTTAACAAAAGAGAGAATAGAAAAAGGTAACAATAATTTATAATCACTTATCGCAGTACTCGTAATAGAACAATATTACATCTATATAAAATGGCACTTTATTGCAATTACGTGGTAAACTTAACATATATCTGTATACGTCAGGTTTATACCGACTAAGTCTTAAGTTAAGAAAATATTGTATACAAAATAGTTAAAGTTTTGATATATATATATATATATATATATATATATATATATATATATATATATATATATATATATATATATATATATATATATATATATATATATATAATTCCAGGTCCAAGTAATTAAATAATATAGTATAACTATCTGTGAAAAAACAAATTTTTTTTATATAGGAGAATTCGACAAAGTTTTGGAGACATTTGAATTTCTTCGTGGCATGAACGATGAAGATGGAAGCAATGTTATTAGAAAATATGAAGACCGTCTTATCATCGCCTGTGAAAATGCTACTATATCAAAAATCAATCTTTTTCAGTTTATTATTGCTGGGGAATAATTGAAACTAGATGAACTCTTGTCATCTGCAATTACGTTAGCTTCCAAATGTAATTCCAGATCCTTTAAACATCATATACTATACGAGGATATCTCAGAAAACACTAAAAATAAAATTAACGAGAGAAGGGTTAAATTTCTTGAAAAGAACGGGAGCAAATACGATGTAATGTTACGAATGTACTAAAACTACGTTGCTGGGTGTATACAATAAAAAAATTATTCAGAATATTTTTATGGCGTGTATGAGGTCAATGAGTTTCAAACGAATGTAAACAAAACGTTTGGTAGGAATATCCGAAAAAAATATCATATGACAGAAAGTATAAACAGACATGATGGATAGTACACGTAGTTTCATGTCACTGACAAGTTAATCAATTTAGAATTTAATTTAGGGATAAACAAGACACGTTTACACGTGTGCATATCTTTTTATTGAATTTAAAAAGGGTATTTTTTTCCTCTTATGATTTTGATGGACCATCATCTTTTTAGTTAAAACATATTCAAATCAGAATTGTTTTGTGGAGCAAGCTTATGTCAAGTTGTTTTTTTTAAATATGGATGATGTTTTTTTATAAACCAATGGCCAAAAGAGGTTCATAAGTTCATAAGTTGGAACATGATTATATCGATCATGCATTTACTATTTTAATAATTTCCTAGAAAGAAGAATTATAAAGAATAATATGTTCTTATTTACCAGTTTAACAGAACATAAATTATTTATAAAATAAAATGCAAACATATAATTCATATGATGGGCTCGCATGCGCGAATGCAAAAGACTTTAATAACAAATATATATATATATATATATATATAGTACAATGAACATGGCTTTCTTAGTCTCTTTACTTTCATGCAGAATAATTCAACAAAGAAGAAAAATTCATTAAAAAAAAACAAAATTTCAATATTAATGTTATAATTTTGGAGGGGTGGGTAAGGATATTTTGTTAGAAAATAGCCTCAAACTTTGGATAACTTTTTTTTAATACGAATTGTAATATATACGCGTCCAAGTCATGTGTAGCATGGATGAAATCACCCTATTGACCCGTAAACACCCTTAGACAGCTTATCGATAGGCAATATCGACACGCCCACTTAATTCATAAAAACACGTGTTTTCTGTAACTTTTAAAAATAAAAATTAAGGTATATTTTCTTACTATTTCGTTCTTTCTTAATCCAAAAATATTTTCCTCAATTGTGGTTGATAAGCCATTTGGTTCTAGAAAAATAAATTAATATCTCATTGCAGAAATTTAATTTACCTTAATTGTATTAAACTTATTTTTGACATGATATTTCATATTAAAATGTTTTTTAAGATATAAATATATACCACGACATGGCATTTTTTATTTATCGCATTCTAATCGTGTCCTAAGTCTCTTAATATTAATCCTCGAGTATACTTAAACTCTGACTTAGAGAGGGCACAATGTAAAAAATACTATTTGATAATCTATACTAAAGTAATCTAATCAAGCACGTGCGCCTGTACGCGAAGGGACAGACCCCATACAAGTGTGATCATTGTGGTAAGATTTTGATCAGGCGTCGGGATCTATAGAGACACATAAAATTACGGCACCCTAACATTCAGATGAAGTCGGATGTCGAGGTAGAAATTGTGGTCATTTGAAACATTGTCTACTTTCCAGTTCTTCATTGTGATTTACGACTTAAAATTTTACTATTTATTAGATTATATTCTACATTTGTTTACTTGCTATAAATTAATTTAATATGAACATGTAACAGATCGGCGTCTGCAATAAATTATGTTGAGCTATCATTATTCCATTTGTTATTTAAATACTCTTGCGAGGTTGGCGTCAATTGTAGGCTATTTCAAGTCATTTTTTTCTATTAAAGAAATGACCATTTTATATGGCTTTTAGTATTGATTGACAAATGTTTTCCTGATTTTAGGATACATGCATAAAATAAAAGAATATGAAAAAAATGGGATCATGATACATGCATTACTTTTTTGAGAAAATGAGTTTGTAACCAAAATGTTCGAGCTTTCGACGGTTTGTCAACAAAAGACTTGAAGTAAGACATTGACCATTTATGACGTATAATATTGACAGGCTACAACAAAAGTAACATTCAAAAATGGATTGCACTGAATGCCATTAAGGGGATGAAGAAACTGCATTTCTGATGAACACCAAATTACAAAAGACGAATTGGACCACATAAAAAAATATATTTATCTCGTAATTACGAGAGGATCCGGTGCCCCTGGTGTATTTTTGAAGCGGCTAATAATTAATCTCTTTTGATTTACTTAAGCAGACATGTACATGTACTTGGGAACAATCTGTGTTTCTTCTAATCAGTTATTTATTGGATTATATATTTGCATTATCAAAAATTTAAACATATCAATAGTTATCTAAAGGCGTTTGTTTTTATAAGCATTAATCTTCAATAATTGATTGGAGACGGACAATTATTTTATTAAAATTGAACAGGTTACTTGAGATGTTAAGGGGCTCAATTATGCATAAGATTTAAAGGGGCAAAGTCACGATTTTGGTCAAAATTTATTTTTCTGATTTTGATTTTTACAATGCTTAAGTAAGGCAATTTTAATAGGCAACCAAAATTTGAGTGTCATTTGTTGAGTTATAAGCGAGTTACAGAGCTTACAATTCTTTGCTATGTAAACTATAGAAGCTTTTGCTTACATTTTTTAAAATTTAAAAATGTTGAAGTGAAAATTCCAGTTTAAGACCTAAATTGAATGTGTTAAACGTTAAAAACTGTTTCTTTATGCTTAAAATGATTGATTAAGAGTATAGAAAAATCAGTTTAAAAAGATTTTTACTGGTATATTGAACCTATGTAAGGGCACGAGCCTTGTTTACATGACAGAGAATTGTGAGCCTTGTATCTTGCTTATAATTCTACGACTGACTCTCAAATTTTATTTGATCATTAGAAATGCATTCCTAAGCATTGTAAATTATGACAGAAAAAGAATTTGACCAAACTCGTGACCATGCCTCTTTAAAAGAAAAAAAGGAAAAGCTGGAACATTTTAATTAATACTTTTTAATTTACATTTTCAAATACATTATGTGTATAACATCAGTTTTTCTTTTTTTAGTTTGAGATATTTTAAGATGCATTTGGCAGTAGCATTGATAGATTTGAAAAGGACATACATTTTTAAATTAATCATCGAGTACTCGACTATCGCTCGACCAAAACCTCCGATCGCGCGATTAATCGACTAAGCTAACCGAGTAAAATTGACATCCCTACTTAAAACCAAATTGTTTCTTACCGGACAAAGCTATATTTGAAGGAAGGGAGAGCCTCGCTAAAATGAAGGAAAGAATAACTTGATAGTAAGTATGACTCACCTCTGGAAGACAAAAATTGGTTGACTATTTAGCCAGCCTTTCGAGGGAAGTCGCATTTCATAGCCATCCTTCTCACTATAGGGGAAATCTCACTAATGGGGAACTCTCACTTTACAATACCATAGATTAATTGCAACAAGTGCTACATCAGTACATGTATATTTTATTAATCTAAAAGGAACATGCATGCTTGCAACTTCCTATGAATCTGCATTATCTAAAATGTGTCCTGGTGTATTCGTATGGTAGGTACATGTACAAAGGTGAAAATAAAACTCACTTCATCGGGTGCGCCTGATTTTTTTTTCCAATTTAAGTGTACATTGTGTACACTTTTTGTAAATCAAGTGTAGTGCTGTAGCTTTAGGTATTCACTTTTCTTCACTGAGACATGGGCATATATTCTTGGTTGTAGCTATGAGACCAATATGGTGGGGAAAAGCTATGATTGGAATCTTCACAATTGATTTTAAACGGATAAAAAGTCTCACATACATGTATGCTGACTTTGGTATGAAAGCCATTAAATTTAAAAGGTGTGTATCCTATTGTATTTTTATCAGAAATAAGTAATGGATTGTCGCAGAACATCAGATTCTGTTAAAACTGCCTTCTTTTTCGTCATATATGTTCTTAACGTCACCATACCATGTACACTACACCTTTTAAGTGAACTTGATATACAATACCAAATGTTTACACCGGTGCATACTGGTGTGCACAAAGTTAAGCTAAACCAAACCCGCCCATCTTGTACTTTAATAACTGCAATTTGAAAGAACGAAATACTTCCCTTTGAAACAAAAGCTGCAATTTAAAAGAGCAAGATACTTCCCTTTGCCTGCTGAGTAAGCCGCCATAAAGCTGCTTTTTAGACCATCGTAATCAACAAGTAAGCAAGTTTTCAAAACAGTGTCTAATGTGAACTTGATCTTCATGTAAAAGACTGAATCGAACAATTTGATTAAAAGAGAAATATCTAAGGTATGTAAAATAGTCCACTTATACATTTTTCATTGGCGGAAATGTGAAAATTTTGGTTCATAGCCCCGTCCCTAATTTTCATACAGCAACAAAAATTCCCTTTATTGAAAGCTCATCAAATTCTCTCACTCTTGTTAAAATTTCGTGCATGATGTAAAGTCAAATTCGTTTTTCGGCAAAATGCGTCTGTATTGACTAACTGAAAATGAAAGTAAAAGTAGGTAATATCACAGTTATGGAAAGGGGGTACATTTCAATTCTTTTCTTCAAATGATAATTCAGAATTCTGATTTAAAAGGTCACAGTAAAGAAATTATTACACACTCAGCAAGTGTAGAAACTATTTTCTTTACCAATTCTAAAAATAATTTGAGGGTTTACCCAATATACGTGCATTCAGTTAAAAAAAATTTGCAAAATTGATATGACAAGAATTTAAAAAAAAAATGATTGACATTTTACTAATTTAAAAACTCGTTTATATTCTACAGACCGTATCAATTTAATATAATGTATCTTGACGTTTACCTGTGTCGGCAAAAATGTTTATAGCTCTTATTAATTTCAAAACAACGTGCTGGTGTTCGTATAGGTTTATCGATTTTCTTCTTACAAATTTACTTTTTAATGTTACACAAGGTATACATTGTCGACCTCTACTATCTTTTTAAAATAGGGTCACTTTGCTACGATAGAAACACCACAAGCACATACCATGCATGCATGTTCCCACTTTATCATTGGAACAGATATCAAGGAAGTTTGTTTGGAGATATAAAAATCAGTAAAAGAAACAATATGGATATGGAAGATACTAATCAAGATGCAGCAGTGGAAGAATCCCCCGAAATCCACACGACTGAGATGAAACCACCAACACTGTTCCTTCCACATGATGTAATTCTTGAAGTGGAAGGCATGCAGCTACATGTCTGCAAGCAGGTGTTAGCGGACAATTCTCCAAAGTTTGAGCAAATGTTCGAATCAGAGTTTTAGGAAAGAGATCTAACGAAAGTTCCTCTGCCAGGAAAGAAGTTTAAGGACATTATTGAATTTTTAAGGAGTTTTTATGACCCAGAGACTATTCCTCCAATCACGGGTATTCAATGGTATTTTTGTTGTTAAATATTAAAAATACCCCATGTTTAATAAAATCACATTGTAAATATATTGTACAAAACTACATTAAAACTAACCGTACACGTAATCTTATTCCCTCCAAAAACGGACAAAATATCAAAGGTCGATGTCAGAATTTAGATGTTACATTCCAAATTGCATTGTTATTTTTAACTTTCTTTTTACAGATGATACCGTTTTCATCGTTCTTCCACTCGCAAAAGAGTATCAGGTGTCAGAGGTTAAAGAGAGATGTGAACACTTTATCACCCAAACACTCCAAAGAGCTATTAACCATGAAATTGAACGACCTGATCTCCAAACTATTCTGAAATATTTTTCCTGCGCAGACCTCTGTTATACCACTCGCTGTAACTACTGTGGTTTCATCAATATTCGTTGAATACCAATTTTCGTGGATTTCGTTGTTTAGTTGATCCACGAAATTAAATGTTCATTGAAGTGCAATTTTTATTAACATTTTGTATTGATAAGGTCATTGGCCACGAATTTACGTATCCTTGAAACTGTGATATTCACTTTATCCACGAAATTTGATGCCCTTGAAAATTAATGAAACCACAGTATGTGTGCAAAGTACAACATCACATCATTGACAGAAGCCACCCTTCAAATTCCATTTTCCGAGACGACGCTGGTAAAAATTTGTACAGAAAGAGCTAAAATTACGGAAACTTTAGCAAAGGAAAGAATAGAAAAAGGTAACAATTTGGTAATAAAATTAATAAATCACAGATAATAGCAACATTTACATATTGAATTTCTGTGTATGTTAGGTATATGTAGTCCGAAGTCTTGGTAATGATGTAAATATTGTGATCACACGTACTGAAATAGCTAGACACTGATTTAAAAGAAATATATTGGGTTTTTTATATATAGGTGAATTTGACAAGGTTTTGGAGACATTTGAATTTCTCATTGGCACGTGCGATAAAGAAAGCGGAGTTTTCAGAAAATATGAAGACCGTCTTATCAAAGCATGTGACGACAAAGCTATATCAACAGACAATCTTGTTGAGTTTATTATTGCTGGGGAAAAATTGAAACTAGACAAACTCTTGTCATCTGCAATTACATTAGCTTCTAAATGTTATTCCAGATCCCTAAAAAACCATGTACGATACAATGCTATCTCCGAAGACACTAAAAATAAAATAAACGAGAAAAGGGTTCCCTTTCTTGAAGATAACGGGAACAATCGCAATGCAAATTTACGAATGTAGTGAAACTACCTGGCTAGGAGTATTGAAAAAAAATATTCAGAATAGTTGTATGACGTTTATAAGGTTAATTACTTTCAAACGAAAATATACACAAAGTATGGTAGGAATATCTGAGCAAATTTAATTGATGACAGAAACTACATGTATAAACAAACAGGATGACTGTTATTTTTAATGCCACGGTAAAAATTAATTAACCTAGAATTTGATTTAGGATTAATCAAGACATGTTTACACCTATTAAGGCTATGCATATTTTTTTAAGTAAATTGATTGAAACGTTTTTACAATTTCACATATGTAACGATATTGGTGCAAAAAAAATAGATTTATAACATTATACTTTGTAAAAGAGTTATAAAAGACAGACAGGCAATCACAGAATGTGTATATGGTACGTTTATACTTCTTTTTGACATCAAACATAAAACATCTATGTTGATTTTACTTATCATTATAACTGCAATTGATTTTGGGTTCCTAGCCCCGATAACAGCTATTGTATATATATGCTATTTTTTTTTTAAACTGAGAATTTCAAAATTGGTAAATTGGCCCTTAATTCTTTTAGACTCTGTATCGCTCGATATTTTTTTTAATTTTGATAATCTCCGATTTAATATTTTTTTTAATGTAAGTTTTTATAAAATTATTTTGTTCCATCTAAAATTTGAAACTGATCAGAAAAAACTTGTCCATCATCTTTAACCACTTGAGGTATTTATTTAGTTATGTGATTTCTTAATTTTAGTCAATAGAAATATTTAATGGGCTTCTCTCCATCTTCTCTCTATTTAATTTCTGCCCTAATACACTGACCCATCATTCTTTTATTTCTGATAACTTCAAACCCCAATTGTTTATTTGTTACCATTCTGTGGAATTACGTACTAAGTTTTGTTCTATATTTGTTATATCTTTATCAAGAGCTGACTCTTTTTCACTTATTTTCTCTGTCTTAAAAGTCGCATAAGAAATTGTTTTCCCTGTTATATCTGTTAGTAAAATATCCATGAAAGTTTGATCTTTAATAAAAAAATAAAAAACTGTATTATATCATTGTCTATTCTAATAAGTTTTCTGCATTATAGACTGGACGTGAATATTGTATTTTAACATCATTTATTGTTTCCTTAACTATATTAACATACTCTTTATCTGTTAATAATTGTTGAAGTTGTAGAATCCTTATTTTGCAGTAAAGCACTACTGGTGAATTGTCCGAAGTGTAGCTATTTTAGAATTTTATTCACGGAGCTTTTGTTTGTAAAGATTCCGAGGTTAAAAAAATCTAGTCTTGTTTTTTTTTTGGGGGGGGGGGTAGGTCTCCATGTATATTTTTTTATTCTGGGTTGTTGCTACGGTAAATATATTTGAGCTAAAAATTGTCTATTTGATTCAGGACTTCTTATCTAGACTATGGAGTTTGGATTTTTTAAATGTATGTAGTTCATGTAATAAAAAATTTTTGTTGAGTACTTAATCAAAGTAAACACCTAATATTATATGTTGAGAAATATCTCTAATTTTATTTGAAAACTCCTTATAAAATTTTAGAGAATCATTATTAGGACCATATATATTTATTAGTATAAAATTTAGGTTTTCAACTCTTACACCCAGAATAATATAGTTAACATTTTTATCATTCAACTGATTGTGAACAGTTATTTTGGAGAAAATGGCTGAGTCTGATTAAAACTTTTTGTCCCTTTTAAGGGTCTGACAGGTATCGACAAGACCAAGTCATTATAACAATACAGAAAAATATAGTGCTTGTGTTATAGACATTCCTTGTTATAGATTATATCAACACGGTATATGAAGTACCATGATTCAAAACGTCATTAAAGGACTTTTGACTTGGATAAGGAGAGAAGTCCAGTGAATCTAATTAAATTCGGACCATATGTTAAGCTTACCTAGACTGCTTCACAAAAAACAGTAAATACAATATATGGTAGCCAACAAAGATTTTTTAAAAGGTTTAACCACAGCTAGTGTTCAAGTAGCTGCAGAACTGTAACTTAACGGTAACTTCGGATTGACGTACCGTAGAACTACTTTTATTCATAAAAGAAATTGTTAATTGTGCACAAGTTGAGGCGTATACAACAGTCGTTAACTATAGTTGAGAGTTATTAATCATAGTTTCACAACTGTGAAACTATTTTTATCAGATAAAATAATTATGTTTTGTAATTTCAAATGTTTGTGTGCTAAATATAGTTTATAATTCTGAAACGTTGATAATATTTTAAAAATGATTTAACGATGCAAATGAGAGAAAAGGTGAGCGTTTCAAAAGCCGTATATAATGACCCCCCCCCCCCCCGGCCATTTTTTTTTAAATTAAGGATGAGGCAATGTTTTAAATAAATTAACTTAATTATCATACAAATTTACATTTGGCAGTAGCAGCTCAATAGCTTATTTAGATTACCGATATTACGAAAGACTCAATCGCAATGTGTTGCAGTACATATATCCTGTCAAAATTAGACTAAATTAATTATGATATATACTGTAATAAAATGGAGGGGAAAATGGAAATCGAAAGAATGACCTGCCCCTGGAAGACTGGTAATATAGTTAGACCCCCCCCCCCTGCTTCCAGAAAAGGCTCACTTTTTTAGCCAGTCTTCAGGGGGAAGTCTCAGACTCACTACATAGCCATCTATTCGGGGAAAATCTCACTTTACAACACCGGAACCTAATTGCAACATGTGCTGAATGTATATTTTATTTATCTAAAAGGAATATGCATGCTTGCAACTTTCTATTTTCTGCACTATCTAAGATGTGTATAGTAGGTATGAAAGCGAAAGTAAAAGTTGCTTCATCACTTTAGCATTTAGGTGTACACCGGATGAACACTTTTCTCCGCTGACTGTTAGGGGAATATGTTGTTGGGTGTAGCACTGAAACCAATAAGGCGGATGAACGTTATGATTGAAAAATTGACAAATATTTCTAAGTAATTTAACATTAGAAGTCGCACATACATGTAGGTTGTCTTTTTATAAAAAGCCATTAAATTTGAAATGTGTTTTTTTCATTGTACTTTTATCAGAAAAAAGTATAGTTGTTGGAGGACATCAGATTTTGTTAAAACTTCCTCCTTTTCCGTCATACGTCCCCAAACATTGTACACTACACCATTTAAGTGCACTTAATGCTTTCCCCGGTGTACTATGATGTACAACAATTTAAACTAAATCAAGCGCACCCATCTCATACTTTAAAAAATATGCAATTTTAACAATTGTCATAAAGCTGCCTTTAAAACCTTTGTTATCAACAAGTAAGCAAGTTTTCAAAAACAGGGTGTAATGTGAACTTGATCTTCATTTAAAAGACTGAATCGAACAGTTTGATTAAAGGGAATATATCTTAGGTACGTATAATAGGTTATAGACTACTAATTTATACATTTTCCATATGCGGAAATGTGATTATTAGAGTTGCTAGTTAACCAGCGAGGGACCCCTTGAATGAAAGCTCATCAAATTGTCTCACTCTCGTTAAAATTTCGTGATGTGCAGTTAGATTCGTTTTCCGGCAAAATGCTTCTGTATTGAAAAACTCTGAAAATGAAAGAAAAGAAGGCATTTTCCGAAAGAATGTAAAATTCAATTCTTTCCTTCAAATGATAATTCAATTTTAACAACTGCTTTTAAAAAATGCAAATTTCTTCTGATATATGTCAAGCATTCTGATTTTTAAAAAAAAAAAAATCACAATAAATGTATAAATATTCTGCAAGTATAGCAACTGTGTTGCCTAAAGGTCATACGCATTCTAAAAATAGTTAGAGGATTGGCCAAATATACATGCATTCATTTATAAAAGTTTGCAAAACGGTTACGACAAGAAATTTCAAGAAAAACAATTAACATTTCATTTAAAAAAATAGATTACATTCTACAGACCGTATCAACTTTTTTTTGATTCAGCGTCATTTCACCTCCCACATATTTATTCACATAATTGTATAGGATTTTTATAATAAAAGTAAACAACAGAGTATTTGACAATTATATATCCTTCTTGTAGGTAAAAAAAATTGAATCATTGACAAAAAGAAAATAAAAATGTTTCAGAATAGTTTAAATATACATTTCACTTTCAATACAAAAATATATAACCTATGCTAACGTGTAGGGGTGTGGTTGCTGTTTACTAACATGGGGGCATTAGAGATTTGTATTTAAAAAGTGGTAGACCGTATCAACATATTGTATTTCGAGGCATACCAATGTCGCAATAAATACTCAGCTAAAATAAATTTCAACACAAAGTGCTGGTGTTTCTTAAGGGTTATCAATTTTCTTCTTACAATTTTACTTTTTCGAGATTAAACTAAACACTATTGACCTCTCTGATGTTTTGAAAATCCTGACACATTGCTATGATAGTGATATCACAGGTACTTTATCAATGCCCCCCCCCCCCACTTCAAATTTAAAAATATTCTAAGGTCAACATCCACTTTTACTATCTTCCTTTGAAAACATCCTAATTTGCATATTATTTTTTAGGAAAAAAATTGACTCTATGAGCTATATTTTAGAAATTGCATTTTTAACTAGCATATTAAAATGTGTGTTGAAAAGCGCTAATTCAAATACTAGCTTAACACGATTTTTTGAGCTAGAAACAAAAGTATTGTGCATAAAAAAACTTATACAAGAATTAAGTACGAGTTGGCCTCGGATTTTTTAAAATTTCAATAGAAAAGGATTAGGGGGTTTCCATTCTCTAAGTGCATGTGAGAAATGTCTATTAAGAGCATGTCTACGAGAAAACCATGCAAATATGGAAAAAAAGCTGTGGTAGCAGGTCTCAAGAATGAACAGAATTTTATCATAGATTGAAAGGATACCCATCTAAGGTCAGATATGTTTGTTTTTGCACTAGTTGTTTTTATTTATCGTAACGGCCAGTATTGCCCTCTAAAATCCAGAAAAGTTAAGAGAAAAATTGTCAAATTCAGTAATTAATTACAAAATGTATAAACAATGTTTGAAAAAAATAAGACTATATTCTTAAAGAGGAAGTTCAAACCTTTAATCTTTGCATATTTTTTTTCATAATTCTATATACACAATGAAGTCCAAAGGGTGTAAATGTTGGCAGGATGCCAAGAAATTTTAATTGTACATCTTTGTCAATTTTTGAGAGAGAATTTCTCAGAAAGTGCCGAATTATTTTTTAAGATTTTGTGTTAATAAGAAACTGTCTTATGTTTTGTACAAATTTACAAAATCCATCTTTGGACTCTTAATGACTAAAAAGTAATAAATTAACAAAAACATCCAATTTTCAAATAAAATGAAAATTTGTTGGTTTTTTAAATTTTATTTTACAAGCGATTTTAATCAACTGAAGTCAGTGTTTGTAATTAAACATGAAAAAAAACCCTTATTTTGCTTTTAATTTATAAAAAATAATTAGTTGTTATCACTGTATCTCAAAAAATTCTTATTCATTACATTTGTATTTCATTACTACTGTTAGAAACGTCTCCCCTGTTGGGCTCTTCTGTAGAGAAGGTAAACTAGTCAGAATGTTGACAAAGCTATACAAGTTCAAGTTCAGGCAAAACATTGAGAAATGCTATGAGTACTAGTGTTGTTAATATATATTATAATATTGAATGATTTTAATTGCATAAAAATTGTTCTGTCTTGTTAGTGCTATTTAGTTTATCACATATTGAAGTTTGAAGGAGACTTGTATCTAATCTAAACTGCTATTTTCTGTCCCAATATATTTAAGGTTTAAGCAGCACATTTGGACGATTTTTAATCAAAATATACAAACCTGTGATAGAAGTGCAATTAAAATAGGTGAAGGGAAAATTTTCCAAGATAATTTCATTCACAGATTATCATATTTTACTCGAAAAAATCCACAGAAACGAAAACTGACTTCTTACAAAGATTTATAAAGAGTATGTTGACATCATTTCTTCATTTGGAATTCACTAGGAATGCCTCGTGCCTCATTGCTTCATTTCATCGTTATCATCGGAGTCTGTTGCAATAGACATCACATTGCTGTACGTGTATATTTCACTGACCATCTACAAACCACCCTGCAGGTGTTGAGGTTATAGACTCCTATACGCATTAATTTTGACTGTTTGAATTTATTAAGCAAACAAATAATTGTAAAAGGGAGTAATTTGACACCTTTTTAATATGATTTGCATTTAAATTTCAAAATGTAAGCTATAGTTCATTTGTTCGATCAAACTTTTTTCTAAGTTATAATATTCATGGAATCTTGAAATGACGGTGGGGGGGGGGGGGCAGGGTTTTTTAGTTCTTGAGAATATAACACAGTAAGTACATCTGAAATAAATAAACTCCACTCCCCCTCCCTCTCTTTTAGCAGTTTATCTCCTCTTGAAAAAAATCAAAGTTTGTACCTTTTCTTAAAATTAAAATATAGTTGTAAAGAAAAAAGGAGGTGTTTAGTTACCCTTTCCCCCGGGGATCTCAACTTGCAAAACCTGCATATAAATTAACATGAACTATAAATAAGTTATCCCAATATAATAATATAGACATCATAACTTGTTTTTGTAGGATTGTTATTTGGGATGTTATTTAATCATAACCAATCGTAAGATGACCTTGTCCCAGAATTATGAAGCAGTCTAATAAAAAAGCCAAAAATTTTACACTATTTAATTGTCTTGTGATTAAAAAAAATTGAAAAAATGTAATGCTAATAAAATCATTTTAAAAATGTGTTTTTTATTACGCTGATATTATGATGATATTTACAAATTTTAAGCGTAATTTGTGATGTATTATAATTTATGATGTATGATACTTTTATTAACGATTTTTCAGGCTTGGTATTGGGTCCCTCAACCCCTCAAACAATAAAAGATCAATATTTTATACTGTCGGACAAAAGTAATTACCAAAATCTACCTTATTCTATGATTATTTAATGTGATGAACATTCATTGACAATGGGTTCCACACCACTTTCGCATTTTAAAAAATCGTCTGTTAAATTAAAAAAGTATTTGTTTTCCATTGAGGTAACCTTTTCGGGTTTTTTTTGTTTTGTTTTTGTTTTTGTTTTGTTTTTTGAGGTTTTTTTTTTTGGGGGGGGGGGGTTGGGGGGGGTATGAAATTCGGTCCTACTTCCCGAATCAAAAGATCAATAGTTCAATTTTTAATAAAAAATGAAAAGATTAATACATGTATCAATATGTTTATCGAATTAGCAGAGAGAGAGAGAGAGAGAGAGAAAGAGAGAGAGAGAGAGAGAGAGAGAGAGAGAGATTGTCAATCTTTAGTAAACAATATGTATAATAACAATCCAAAAGAGCCCGGCTTTTAGTACTTCACGACTTTGAATTTTGTAGTGTTGCCCCTGTAACTATTCAATTATGTAAATAATGGGTACTCTGCCTGTCTTTATGTGTAGCAATGGCAAATAATGGGGTGTATAGGGTATGTAAGCTTGCTTAATTTTTCTTTCATTAATAATGAGATATATAAGATTTTCAAAAAAATAGTTAAGTCCACTCCAGCTTATATTCAAAATCCCCTTTTCCCATGATTTCTCGACTTAAATGGCATTGACTTTAAAAAAAACCTGAAATGTGTTAAAGCAACCCGTCAGTTCAGTAAAATATTGTTTGGCTCGCGAATATGTTTTTCCCCGTAATATACATGTGACAGTGTAAAACTAACGCTAAACTATAGATTCTAGAGAGTTTTCAAAGTACAAAAGTGTCCAACTTTAAGACAATATATTTGCAATATTATTGAGAGTCCAAAGACAGCTTTTTGAAATACAGTGGGGCCTCAGATATTCGGACGCCAGATAACCGGACGCTTCAGTTTATGAACGATTTTATTTAGGAACAGATTTTTTATACGTTATTTGTCTTATTTATCCGGAATTCCGCGTTCCGGATCCGGACGGTCTGTTTTTACCACAAACCCTGATTTACTACTAATCTTGCTTCATTTAACCGGACGGTAAAATTTGATGATACCCTACTCAGTACAAAAGATTACCCTGTCAATTAAGTTTCACAACTTTTTTAAGTGCAAGACCCAAATGAGTAGCTTGTATAAACACACTGACTTCCCAAATCGCTTTCAAAATTTGAAAAATTGCGAACAACAGTGTATCACACACATATCACACTTGGACACAAAGAATTTAGCTAGATTCGGTTATCATTATTGTCTGGTTAATTTTTAATGACAAAATAATAAAATTAAGCAGAGAGTTCTTTATATTTAAAAACGTTCATATCAACAGACAACTCTAGCATGTGTTGCTATATGGTATGAAAGGCAAAAAAACTAGTATCAACACTGGGAGCCATTGTATACAAATCCATTATCATTCATGACAACCTTAGACACATTTCAGATATCCGGACGCTTCACCTATCCGGACGATTCGACTTGGGAACGAAAATGTCCGGATAACTGAGGCTCCACTATATTGTAAAGATAAATGTCCTTTTATAACTAGAAACAGATTTAGTAAATCTAAAGTGCCACAATGTATATATTTACAATTTTACAAAAAGTGCCAGATTCATGACCTCTCTACACATAACAGAAAGATTATTTGTGAATTCTCACAAAATGATTTATACTAGTGTATCTTGTTAGTGGTAACTCTACATGGCTTTTTGAATTTATATTTAAACTTAACTCAGAATTCTTATCAAGAAATTGGTGAACTATGCTTAAAATGGTCAAAATGCTATTTTCAGTAACAGAGCTGCAGAACATTGTTTCGACTGACCACATCAGTTTTGTGGCAAATGAATTCATATAGATGCATACTGTCACCCACAAAGTATGAAGTTGATCAGAGAACCTTGCTCCCACAACCTTTTACATGTTTTCCTCGTAGACATTCTCTTAAAAAATGAAACTGCTGGAGTAACATACAATGACTTTTTATTGGAACAGATATATAAAGGGCTTGGACAAATACAAATCAGAAAAGGAACAATATGGATACCGAATATAAACAGGAGGTAGCATTAGAAGAATCCATCGAAATCCACCCGACTGATATGAAACCACCAACACTGTTTCTTCAACATGATGTAATTCTTGAAGTGGAAGGCATGCAGCTTCATGTCTGCAAACAGGTGTTAGCGGACAATTCTCCAATGTTTGAGCGAATGTTTAAATCAGAGTTTAAGGAAAATTCCTCTGCCAGGAAAGAAGTTTAAGGACATCGTTGAATTTTTAAGGAGTTTTTATGACCCTGAGACTATTCCTCCAATCACTGGTATTTAATGGTTGAATCTTTTATTTTTTGGGGAGGAGGGGGGGGGGGTCACAGTATTAACAAGAAATCATGTTTTATAAATTCACCTTGCAAATGTATTAAGTAATACTGCATCAATATTAGCGCCATACATAATTATTTGTTCATGTCAAAAACAGAAAAACTACCAGAAATCGAAATGGCTTAGCAGAACACGTGAGAGGTGGTTTTACATGTGTTATTATTTTTTGTAAAGATTTAAATGGTCTTTTTTTTAAATTGCATGGATTAAAGTTTATTTTATTTTATTTTTACAGATGATACAGTTTTCACCATCCTTCCACTCGCAGAAGAGTACCAGGTATTAGAGGTAAAGGAGAGATGTGAAAAGTTTATTATCCAAACGCTCCAAAAGAGTATTAACCATGAAATTCAAAGGCCCGATCTTCACGCTCTTTTGAAATATGCTTCCTGCGCAGACCTATACAACTTGACCTCTGTTTTACCACTCGCTGTTAATATGGGTGAGAACCTAGTAAGTTGCAAGAACTTGTGTTCGAACCCTTTGTATATTATATATACAATAAAATATGTTCAAACCATGTGTGCAAAATTAAATCATTGACAAATGCATCACTTCAAACGCCAGTTTCTGAGAAGATTCTTGTAAAAATCTATACAGAAAGAACCAAACTCACTGAAAATTTGACGAAAGAAAGAATAGAAAAGGGTAACCATTTTGTGGTAAATCAGTAAATCAATAATAAAAATGATCATAATAATAAAAAAGTACATAGGAACTACAACACTCAAATTTCTATGTGCGTCAGGTTCAGGTCCATGTAATCTAATTAAACAAATAATTTTCACATAAATGCTTTGATATTTGTAACCATGTCTTTTTTCACTTTAGGAGAATTTGGCAAAGTTCTGGAGACGTTTGATTTTCTAAGCAGCATGAGCGATGAAGATGAAAACGATGTTATGGGGGAATATGAAGCCCGTCTGATAGGCGCTTGTGAGAGAGGGAATATTAGAATGTTAGATAAACTCGTATCATCTGCAGTTACGTTAGCGTCTAAATGTAAGTCCAAATTGCTAAAACAACATATGCGATATAATGAGATCTCCGACGTCACTAAAAATAAAATAACTGAGAGAAGAATGACCTTACTGGAAGAAAAAGGGGCTAAATGTGACGTTTTCCTCGACAATCTTTTTTGATCTTTTCATTTCAAGCACATTGCAAACATTGCTTGTCATAGCTTATTATCAATTACTTAAGATGTATATAAACTTATAAACTTCATTTTCATTTTGTTTAACAAAAAATTAAATGAATTCTATCAAAGTTAATTAATTAATTGAATTTCCTCTTTCAAAATAGTTCAATTTTTTAGATTAGTATACACCGATCCATAAAAGTTCGTGACCTCATATTTTGACCAATGAAATGAGTTGAAAAATAAGCTCCGCCCACAAGCTCGCGCCTCGGACAAACCTCGGACATCGGCCATTGTTTTGAAGACGTAAACAAAGACGCGTCTAGCAATTAAGCGTAAATAATATAAGTGTGTCTGTCCACATAACAGAAAATGGTAAAACATAGTTCGTTTGGAACCTGCAAGTCAGATAATCGGTATCCAGACAAACTAAATGGAGCCAAATTCATACCATTTCCCAAACCAAAGACAAATTCAGAGAAGTGCATGCGGTGGATTGCCTTGTGTCATAGGCCTCAAGACCAGTTAAATATCAACAAAATAACAATAGATACGTATATATGTACAAAGGTAAGTTGGTTTATTGTGCTTGAGTACACGAAGAAACATACTTGCCAGAAAATTAAGAGAAATTTCACGAAAATGCGTCGCTACCTTATAGCTCTATTTAAAAGTAAACATGGCGAGGAAGCACTGCAAAAAATTGTTTTTTATTTATTTCTTAGCACTTCGTCAATAACGACGGACCGACTACAGATTATCCAGACCCGTGTGATGCAAAATCAGGGGAATTGAAGAAGGCAAGGCATCTACCATTACGTCAGCACTCCAATTTGTTTGTGGAAAATGCTGCTTGCAAAAATGTACCTTCGCTCAGGTTAATATTTCAAGTGCATTATAAGTGATTAAAGGGACTTGGATACGATTTGAGATCAAAAGTTTTATTTTTATTTTTTATGTATAAAATAGTTTTTTGGTGCATTTTAAATGTTTGGCCAAAATATTAAATGTTAACGTCAAGTTACAAGCGAGATACAGAGGTAAGAATTGATAGTTATGTAAACAAAGCTCGAGTCTTATAGTTGTTTAAAAAAATTGTAATGTAGATAATTACCATTTCTTAGACCAAATGACATGTAAAAACAATTTAAACTAATTCAATATCTTCTTAAATACTATCATCAACAAAAGAATGTTACATTTGATTGAAATTTACACAAATACAACGAATATGTAAAAATGAAAATATTCGAGCTTTGTTTACGAAACAAAGAATTTTAAATTCTGTATCTTGCTTATAACTTGATATTCGAGTTTCAAATTTTGACATAGCATTATAAACTTCTATATTTATTAGTATAACCATTGAAAATGGAAAAATAAAATTTGAGAATTTTAAGTCAAATCGTGTCCAAGTCCCTTTAAGCTTTAAATCTTTAAAAAAGATATACTGTTTGTTTATGGTTAAAATAATTTCTAAATGATGGCTAAGATATAGACCATTTACCGGGTAATACAACACTTCCCATGTGTGATAAGTTAAACGCGGTACATATGTAGTGTATATCCCCCTCCTGCCATATGCCTTGTTTAAACTGCTCCAATATGCAGGTACATATGTATCGTGGCAATTTAGACAAATGATATACATGTTTGTGTATTTAAAAGTACAATGATTTAGCCACAACATTTAAGTCCGCATTTAAATATCAATGATGAAATCAATGAAGACTGGATGCAATTAATGTAACATTTTCATACTATTAATAAAAATGTTGATATAATTAATTGCTAATGTTGTAGCAGTATCAATGAAGAAATGGATACTGGTCCTACAGAGAGTGATGCACATCAGTGTGAAATTGCCTGTCAAACAAGTGAACAGTGTAAGTTTGACCAAAAAGTTCACCAGGATATGAAGTTGGTTGGTCACAAGATCAAATCCTGTGAAGCCCAAAGGGCTTCTAGGTAGATTTGGTCATGTACCAACCAACTTCATATCCTGGTGAACTTTAGAACATTGCTGTTTATTACATGTACTTACATTTACGTTTGAAAAAGACAAATCGTCCAGAAGTGTTAAAATTACAGAGATTTTAAGTTTATAATAATCCAAGTGATGGGCGATAAATGCGTGCTATGACCGCTGTGACGTCAAAAAAATAAGTTCATACAGAATTGAACGTTTTCGTAATTCTATAGGTTCATATCAGGAAACATATTTGTAAATGTAAATATATTTATATAATTGTTTTTTTGTGATGACAGAAATTGCATGTACTTCAAAATAGTCAGACAAAAGACAATGTATTTTTACGTTTTAATTTGATTGATTCATTTTGAAGTTATCACCAATGTCCTCTCTAATGAATTTATTAGATTCTCAAAGATTTAACATAGTCAGCACCATGTTGCAAATAGAAATTAGCTAGCTTCTGAAACATTTCATTTTGGAACATCAGATCCTCTTTAATGTTCTGAACAAAAATATCCTTTTTTGTATAGACAACAAATTCACAAAAAGAAGCCCCGGAGACCATCAGTTGTCCCTGTACTTGAAAAAAATATTCATGTGTCCTCTTTAATTCAATATTTCCATCAGCATTTTGTGTAAGGCAAAACTGTGAAACTTGTTGAACGGCCTCTGGAATTGTCAAATCTCGTGCAGAGAAGGGGCATTTAATTTCAAGTACACCTGTCTTGCCCTCAAAACATACCTTGCCATCAGGTGTTGCAGCTAGAAATGGGAAATCGGGGTTTATAACTAATCCACAGTCATGAATATGCCTCTCCTGGAATGATTCATGATATTTACTTTTTGCAGAATTTTCATTCCCTTTACCATATGAAGTTGCACTAGTAGAGAAAGTTTTGTTAGAAGATGGAAAAATGTCCCTTAAAAAGATTTCATTTACATGTTTTTTTCGTTTGCAAATTTTCCCGAACTGTGATGCTGTAAGACGATCTCTCCTTTCTTTGAACCACAATTCACAATTAGCTTGGTCTACAGTCTCCTTTTCAATTTTCTCTGCATCTTGCAGAGATGTTGTAAACATCTCTACTATATTGCCATACTTTTCAATTACCGCTATGTTTTTTACTATTTTTGGAAATACTGTGTCCCCACATTTCCCTTCATCGACCTTGCTAGGATGATCCTTGAAATGCTGAAACTAAATTATAATCTGACTGGTTAATTTCTATGAATTTATAGCTTTAATATCATAAGGAATCATAAGGTTTTACTTAAACCCTGTCTAACATAAAATACCAAATGCTTTAATTTTCAAGACTGTATATTTGCATGAGGTGAAGTAGGCTTATCTCTTCATGTATATCTTGAAGCATTTACTCTGCAAAAACATTGACAAATATTCTTTTTAAACCACCCTAATTATTTACTCGATTCTACACTTATCTAGCGTAGAACAAATGCAGATTGATATATGGAAGGGCAATGGGTTTTTTCCAATAAAACCATTTTAAAAAACATTTAATATCAGTTTATTTTACTTTTTAAAAAGTATCAAAATGAACACGCAATCATATAATTGCAGTTTAGTAATTAGAAAGTATGTTTAAATGTATTATTTTGATTAATGCATTAAAAATTAACTATATGATTAATATTACTTCTTAAACAGCTTATATTGTATTTATAACAGATTTTGGTATACATGATAGTGCTTTTTATAGCCAAAAAGAATTAAAATGCAGAGGGATACATCAGAAAATGATCAAATTTCCAAACATTAAATTCTAGCTTTCCAATAAGTATCAGGTAGATAAGTATTGCTATATGTATCAGAAGAAATTTTTTTCAATCAACATCCATTTAGCTATTTATTTTTTTTAAAAAATTGTTTTGTGAATTAACTAATCTCCCAATTCTGTGTAAACACCAATATTTATTTTATTTTTTTTAAACTGAATATCAAAATTCATTTGTGTATCAAAACATGTTTCATTCATTGTTCTAATTCTATCCAAATTTCTTTAACTAAACAGTCAGAAAAATATGGTCCATTGTCTCTAGGGTCTGTTGGCAAAATTGACATAGTGAAGAAAATACTGTTTTCACATTTGTAATTATTGATAAATATGTAATATCATAGTATGTAGTATTCGGTAATGAAGCCAGATTGGGTTTGAATTCTTTGAACACTCAATTATAAAGATAATGTCCTCAATTTTTATTTTTGTTGTTGGTAAATTCATATTCCGCCATCCATATGTTTCGGATTTAGAATCTGGATTTTATTTATTTGATATCAAATAGGTTGAACCTGTTTCTACAACCATTTTTTTTTGGGGGGGGGGTGCTTTAGAACGTCAGCTCGGTGCAATATCCAACAGCCCTATATACGCATGAGCGCAATAAGATACATTCATCTCATTACATTTAACTGATAAATGCATTTTATCGGGGTCAATTATCATGTGACAAAAATCAACATGTATTTGTACTTCATTGCGCTTAAATATTTTTCTTTAAAAAATACAATATTCATTTTGGCTCTCCCCACTTAAAGCAGTGTAATTTACATCGTTTGAACTCTTTGAACCTTTAAGTATATTAATTGTGTGTATCTAGCGTGTTCAGTGGTATAAATTTCAGTAACGTGCTCAACGTAAATGTACTTGTACATGCCGACTTTCTTCATTGAATCGAATAAGTCATCTATAAGCTATACGATTTCAACGAATGTTACTTAGATAAACGTCAATCGGAATTTACTTATAAGCAATGTCAAGTAATATGCAAACGACTTGTGTCAAATATATCTACTTTGTCATAAATAAAACATCTTTTATACTAAGCCCACATATTTTTTCCACCTTTTTTACTTATTTAGAGCAGGAGCTTTCAAACTAAAACGAAATTCGTTTGTATTAGGTATAAACTATCGTTGATAATGCATCAATCATTACAATCAAAACATATAGAATCATTGACACTTAATAGTTTTTTCTTTCTAGTTTGAATTTTTTTTGATGGTCAATATTCTGCTACTTTAAGAGTAAAAGAGACCGCTTACTTAATTTTTGAGGATCTTGTCTATTGGTTTCCCGCATGTTTTCTATTTAATCAAACCTTTTATATCTTTTATTGCATTTTTATCTGTTGGCAACAGTTTTGATCTGATTCGAGCAAAAACATGCCAGTTCAAGATACGTTTACATTTTTATACTCAAATGTACAAGATGTTCGCAACATCTCCCTTAATGGTTTGGTTTTTAAATGTAATGATGGACGCATTATTAATGATATCTTTAACCCGATCACTGTGAATTTTGTCCTAGTCTGAGACCAGAACGAACACAGTTTTTCATGTTGATTTGTATGCAAATTACGCATACAAGAATGCAAGAATACGATCACTTAAAACACCTGCAGATGCAGTCCTTTTTTAAGTTTAGAAAACCTGAACCAATAAAACAGGGGTTCATATGTGTCCTCTCTACACCCATTTGATGAGAAAAAGGTTGAAACTTGCATATAAATAGAGTAAATTTTCTTCAAAATAGGTTATGTATATTAAGAAGAGAAAACTCCAGTCTATACTTTGAATTCCTGTGACTATGGAGGCACTTTGACGTTATATTTTCAAAAAAAACTAATGTCAATTCAAACCAATCTGTTTTAAATGTCACAGGTACTTTTTACTAATTTGATTGGTTATTATAGGTACATTTAAAATTTAATTCTTTTCAGAAGTATGATACGGGTTCCAAAATATTAAATACATGTATTGTTTTCTTAAATAAAAGATGTACATGCATTTTTTTAATTTAAAAAAAATATAAATTCAATGTACCTCCAAAGACACAGCCAAAAATATTTCGTGTAAATTGGTTGTTTTGTTTAGAGACCCACTTTAAAAATAGAGTACCCTCTTTTGAGGCAAAGTTACAACCTAATTAAGCAATCTTTGACCTTTTTCTCAACAAATGATTGTAGAGGCGACACGATTTACCTATTTTATTCAGATTTTTATTCCTTCAAGATAAATCTGTATTCTAAGTGACCGAAAGAGGCATTTTTCTGATCTTGTATGTGTAATTTACATATAAGACAGCACGTAGAACGTCATATTTATTGCTTTTTTATCTTTCGACAACAGTTTTAATCAGTTTAGGGCAGACACAAACCAGTTCGAGAAATGCTTACATTTTTTTCTCGAAATGTTTAAGATGGCCGCACACCCCCCTTAAACGGATCAGACTAGAATTTGTTTACATGTAACGTGATAATGTTTATCATCAAAAGAATTTTGTTCATCAATATAATGAACTAATTGAGGGAATACTTAGCGATCCAAAATAATATTCGTCAAAAATACAGTTTACTTTAATAGTTATCACAAAAGGTTTATTGCTTATGTAGTAACATAGAACACGCTTACCAATATGTTGTCACGTGACATGCGTGGTTAAGATGAGTAACATGATAAAATGTTAAGCGAGTTCACACAGATATACAATTCAGCTTCTTATTAAAGGGTAAGCTTTGCATCTGTTAAAAAATTACAAATGATATAAAATCAGTGCAGAGTGGAAACTGGACACGTTGGTTGACACTATTATATAAAGCAACATGTTCATGGATTTTACTTTGCTTACTTACATGCGATGCAAAAATGAAGACTAAATTCACATGTACAGCACATTTACATTTCGTAAGACAATATACAAAAGATAATAGAAAGAAAGTGTACCTAAAGTTTAATATCTATTAATTTCAATTTTATTGAGCAAATCAGCTACATTTTTTTTTTGCTTTGATTCATATGTTTTATCATAATCAGTAATTTTTGAACTTCTGCTTCGCGGTCAAATTTATTTCCTTTCAAACCAAATGCAACATATCTTTAGTCTATGGTTTAAATAAGTTTCTTTATATCAGAATTATTATCAATAGTATCCATACATTCTGCTAAACTCATGTTGTCTTCATCCAGTTGAGACTTACCTGTGAAAACAGGGATCATGCATTCTTTTATAATTTCGCTATTTTGGCTAGTAAAGAGACGAACATTTTCTTCTTCCTCAGCAGTCAATCTACCGATCTTTATGACTAATAAGATATCATTAAGTCTTTGATAATCAAAGTTAAAGGCAATAATAAAATCTTTTAATTTTCGAAAACGTTCCACGTACGTCTTTCCTTGTATCAAATACACCCGGTGTGTCAATGACAACAAGTCTTCTATTGAATATATTTGCAACACCTTATTGAGCATCATCGGTGTGGGAATTAGCGACTGGGGATGTCGAAAACTCTTTATTAAGATTGTATTCCCTGCGCTACTATTTCCTGTTCCCGTTTTTCCAATTAGTATCATTAGAATGTCCACTAAGTCAGGTACATGAAAGAAAAAATATCTTTCCAATGAAATGTTTAGTTTTGTATTTACACTTCTATACACTGTTTGTATATTTTAGGTTCAATAGTTATTTTCTCTTATGCATCTTTGCATCTGCTCCTATAAATTTAACATGTAATGAAGTGTTTAGTTTAGGACCGACAGCTGCTTATGATCCGATTTAGAGTATAGTAAAATGTTTTCTTGTATAATTAGTGTTTGTCAAGTGTGTGAAATCAGTGTGAGATTTTACTGTCTTGCACGGTGTATGACATGTACAGGCTCGCTGTAAAATGGGGAAAATTCTGCTGTTAGAAAAAGATAAAGGATGAAATGTACTGATCTCTAAAGTAATGTTTTTGTTAAACTGATCCGTTAATTAAATTTTTATTGAAACAAATGCTCTTTTTCTGATTTGAAATTTAATAGACATTGGGTTTTTTTTTATGAAAAAAGATGCTAAAAATATCGATTATTACATGTATATGCTAGAATAATTGGTGATATTCCGAACCACAAAAGCCTCATCTTAAACATTAACTTCTATTAATGTTAATACTGAGAAATGAAGATGTTATTAGTATTTAGTCTTTATTGTAGTATCTTTTTCTATATATTTTCATAACTAGCGCGCTAGGTTCCGTTGGTCATCGAAAGCTGAATGGTTAAAGTGGTGTCCGAATAAGAAGGTTGAGACATTGCCGATAATATACATAATCTGCGTTCGCGAGTTTTATGGGTTTTTTTCTACAGGAAAAAAAATATCAGGATTTGAAGATAAGAGGATGCTTTTATAGTTAAATACCGTAACTAAATGTAGCATTGTATTTTGTGGAAAAAGAATTACAAACAATTTTCCTTTATACTTCCACGCTGAACTTTGAACCCATCCTTGGAACCTATTATTGGTCTGAGGGTCACGGTTTTAACAATTAGAATATGCTAGTACACTATCTTAAAATGCTTGCATAACAATATGACAAATTTTATTCAAACAATTTCTATATACTGGTACATTTGAATTTTAAAATTTGAACATCTATTGATGTTACGCTCTTTATTTTCACAACTTATCCAATAGGATAATTTGTACCATGTTTATTCAAATTTGGCCCAGTGGTTCTACAGAAGAAGTAAAAAATGTGGAAAAAAAATTACGGCCGGACGGAAATATGTTGCTGTCACACAAAACATATACATGCTATAAAAGTTCATGCATTGGAATATCATGGATACAAATACCAAAATAATTTCCTCCTCTGAACAAAAGTCACACTCGATAGATTATTAATTTTCTTTTTCACATTTTTTAAAGAAAATCATCTTATTCATCTTGAAGTTCAAACTTAAAAAACAGAACGTCCAAAAGTAGTCTTTAAAACAGTTTAGTTAGAGCGTGATCGTTATGGTTTAACAAAGTTACAAACTCAATTCTACCCCTTACCAAAAAAAGAGGCTTCTGGTGAAGTATTGCGGCAAATTTGCTGCAAACTTAGCGGCAAAGTTACCGCAGTTTGTCTGCAGCAACCTTACGGTGACTTTTTACCATGCAAATGAAGTTTACGGCAGACTTGCCGCAAATTTGAGATAGCCAAATATGGATTTTGGTAAACCTCTGGTGAAGTTCTGCGGTTAACCTTTGGCAAACTTCTGATTGCCAAGTACAGTTTGCAGCGAACCTCTGGCAAACATTGCCAGATAGCCAAGTACAGTTTGCAGCGAACCTCTGGCAAACATTGTCAGATAGCCTTATATAGTTTGTGGTTTTAAAACCTCTTGCAGCTTTCAATTAAAACTATGAATGGCTACAAAAAACTGATTACTAATATAGAGGTTATTTGAATTTCCATGATCTTCCTTATACTTTCTCTATATTCAATAATAGAATTTCAAAAAAAAAATAATGACAATTTCATTTTTAAGAATACATGAATTGTTTATTTAATACTAATAATTTTTTTTTGGTAATCATGCAACACTACTTGTACATACATTTCACTGCAGTTTAATATAAAGTGACTGAGAGGATATACTACTCGATCATCAATAAATTTCACTCATGCAAGGTTATACATGTCTTAATTGCCAGATATACAAAATACTATTATTTACACACTTACAGTACAATCTTTAAATTTGGTTTTGACAAATAAATCTCAATTTATTTTTGCTTCAATTTAATACAAACACTTCAGCCACAGATTTGTCTTACAAACATAATAGTGAAATGGCCAATTTAAGCTATGATTTAATTGATCTTGTTGTGACCACGCCCTACTGATTTCTTGCACATGAAATTAGACTACGGATGAACTTTTTAATATTTCTATTTGATTCTTAAATGAATTAAAAACATGCATATTACTTACAATTGGATGAAAAAGCAATGTGTCTATGAATTAAGGTTTTCATTCAAATCATCACAGAACATAATCCATTTTTTTTGGCAAATTAAGATCCAATACTAGTAATTCATACCATCCAGAGAAAAAAATTAAACAATGTTGATCTTTTGAGCTAAACGAATTAGAACACAATATTTATCTATTTTGATTGTCTGTTTTCTTTTATAGAGCGGCACATAGTCCCTATTTTGGTGTTGATGGCTTTAACAATGTCAGTGCTGTCCATCCCCAAGGTTGTGACTGCAAATGCTGGAAAAATTTAAAAGAAAAATTAACATAATACAAATAACAAAATAAATAAAGAATAACATCAATGTTAAAATCTTAACATATATTGCATTCTGATCTCACCTTTTAAAGCCTGGCCAAGAGGTGTCTGCAACAAAATCATTGCAGTTTTCTTCTGAATTTCATGAGGCTCATAAAACCCATTCATGATCAGCTTTAGGCAGTGAGGTTTTGTCTTCCCTCTGAATAGGCTTTTGATATTAGAAAGCCACTTGGCCTCAATGTATATGTCGTGTCCGTCTACAAACTTCACATAACCCCTTGGGATTGTGAAGTTTTCTGGGTTTTCAGCAACAACCTAAAATATTACAAAACAAATGATTAATTAGACAATACTTATCTACCAAATATAAGGAAAGTTAAATAACTTGCTTGCACATGTAAAATATAAATATGTTGTTTTTATTTATTTTTAAATTTTAATCCTTTATTTTTTCAACGGAAGTATGAGTATATATAGTTGATAATGAATAAAAGATGTCACTTACATAACAACATTTGTCAACACAGATTCCCCTTTTTGGGAGATAATGGTTGCTCTGGCCATCAGATGTTTCTTTGGCTGATTCAGAGCTGTTTTTCTTTAATGCTTCTGATAAAAAAAAAATAAAAAATAGTGAGAAACAAAAGAACATTATTGGGGGGGGGGGGGAGGGGGGTGTTAATAAATATGTTCCAGAGTATCAAAATTTACAATCTAATTAATTCAAGTTAGGATTTTGATATCCAGATTTGCTAAATAAGTTGTGGGGTTTTTTTGTGTAGTTACTTATAACTAATTTTAGTTTACTCATCAAACAGATAAATGTATAAATATATATATTTTAAGAGCATTAACCTAATTCAACCCTCAATTTAAGAGCCTCAGACTTCCAGTAGGCAATATCTCTCTCTTGCTGATTCTGAAACTCTCTAGAACTATTTAATTCAGTATCCTTTAGAATACATTCGCCACAGCCGTTGTCTGAGAGAGCAGATAAAAAGGAGCCTGACTGTGAGGATGTAGCAGGGCAGGAAGACACATTAGCACCAGCATCTGTGTTAATGTTAGCTCTACTGTCGCAATCAACATTCAGATCATTGTCAACTGTGCAAGGAATGTCAGATGTCATATTCAAAAGATGCGTAGAGCTATCTGAGTGAGAAGGGGGACATTCCGTTGCAGTTGAAAGATTGAGTTTTGGAGGAGAAGGCACATTCATAACATTATTAGGGAAGACTGATGGGTAATGATTTTGGTTTTGTTGATACATAGGATAGTAGAATGGTGGAAGAGGATGGAAGGGGGATGGAAACCCATATCCTCTGTTAAAATGGGGGAGTGAATCCACAGAACATGCCTGGGAAGACCGATACTGAGGAGAAGAGGACTTGACAGGTGAAGAGGACATCACAGGAGATGAGGAAGTGACAGGAGAAATGGGTTCATAGTCTGGAGTACATGAAGGTGCAGGGGAGGATGTTAGAGGCACTTCTATATTATTTAAACTTACATCATTTGTAGTATGCGATGCAGTTAGAAAACTACATTTAAACAACTCCTCAGCTGTTGTAATAGCTGTGTGCTTTTGTGCCGCCTCTATCTTCTTCTTTTTCTCGTTTTTTTCTGAAATTAATATATTTTGGTTGTCAGTGAATAAATAATCAAAATACAATACATTATGCAATAAACAAGAAATTTCAACATATAGATTAAAATAAAGAACTTGAGTCAAAAAGTACTAAAAATGGCCCAGTTTAAAAACTTTTAAATGTGTATTTTATTAATATCTTGAGACTTTGTATTTTCTAGAAATACCTTTCTTTTTTAAATAACTTCAAAAATGAGCGTGTTACATGAGTTTGAACTACACATATCCATTTCTTATTGTCACCTGAAAGTTACGTCATTTCTAGGAAAAACGCAATGTCTTGAAAGTTTTCCTCCAAAATAAAGATATAAACTTGATCAATAAACATAGGATTTTTTTTGTTCATAGAGTTTTGTTTTGGGAGTTTTGTTTATAATGAACAATGTTAAAAAAATATTTTGATAAAACATCCGGGTTCGAGTTACCCATGGTGCGATGCTATTTGGGCACCGTTCAATTAAATGGTGTCACCACCGTGGTGACCACGGATTATGTGGATGACAGAAGTCGTGAGAAGACTAAAAGGTAAGTGTTTAAAATTCATTCAAATTATTTAATACATGTTTTAGCATTTATGTTAGCTAATTCATGTATTTTAGTTATTAATATAGCCATAGAAATTAAAGATCTGATGCACCACTCGTAACCTACTTTCACTTTTGTCTTCTGTCAACATTACGCAATAAAAACAAACAACTCAAATCAATCAATTGTCATTTATATAATAACTAATCAAATTATTTGAAGAATATTTATAATCTAGGATTGTTGTAAAGTTGTAAACAGACACACACACATTCACCACCCCTCTCTCTCTCTCTCTCTCTCTCTCTCTCTCTCTCTGCATTTTCCTTATACATGTAATCTTCACATTCAGTCCATGAAATCAAACAAACAAAACAACCATCAACAACAACAAATCTAAGATATGAACTCTCTTAACAAAAACTGAAATTTATCTTATTATGAATTATACATCTGTACTTAAATTATGCCCGTCAGCAAAATGCAGTGTGTATACAGACTGTATATATGTGTATATCAGATTTTTTCCCAAAATGATAAGATTTCTTCATATCTCTCTCTCTCTCTCTCTCTCTCTCTCTCTGCATTTTCCTTATAATTCAGTCCATAGTTCAGTGATATCACTCACTCACTCACTCAGTAATAGCATATTGCTAAAATTAGTAAAGCATTTAAACTTTTAAACTGCAATCAAGTTTATCTTAATTAAAATGTAATTCATTATCATTTACATCAATTAAAATTATTATTTTTCTGAACACCGTTAAAACAGTTCAGTGTTTAAGCTCCTTTAAACCAGACATTAAAATTCTTATTGTAAAAAAAAATTCCAATGCTATGAAATTCACTCTACAAAGTAGCAAATTAAAATATAAAATTCTTGTTAGAAATAAAAATGAGAGAGCAACATAAAATTTTTTATCTAATCACATCATCATAAAAAAATTATTGCAAAAAAAATCAAAATATACAATATATTCATCAATAATGAAACATCTAACACTAACAGTCTAGTTTAGGTCATTGGGAATAACATTGGAACACAAGGACATATGAATGCTGACATAAAAAAGTACATGTAATTGTTAATATGATTAAATGCTTGGTCAATGGTCATGTAAATAGAAGAAAATTCTTGTGATAAAATCATACTTTGTCTCTACAGAATACAAAATACCAATATATTAATGTTATGAATGTTTTCCATACATATTAATTAATCATTTTTGTAGAAAACTGAACTAGAATTTTTAAATACCGTACCTAAAACTAAGACTGCATAAGAAAATGAAATTATTCCTCTACAGGACTTTCATCACCTGAACTGTCGCTTTCTTCAGACTCGTCCACGGCTGTGGCATCCTCCAAGAACTCTCCCCAGTCACGCACTCCAATTCTGCCTGGGTTACATCTGTGCCGCGCATACCCAAGGTACCATACAATGGATGCTGTGTGAGCGCACATGCCAACAACCCGCGCACCAGCTCTACACTTGCAATACCATGCAACAATGTCACCATCCTTGTACCTAATCCAGAGTTGGTAGGTCTTTGAAGAAATGTGCCTGCTCTGAATACGTATCCTCAATAGTCCCTCCTCCTCCTTGTGCATGTGGATGGTACAGCCCCCTTCTATGTGCTCTTGAGCATAGCTGGGGGATAGACGGAGCTGGTAACTTCCACACGTCAGTTCACGCAGCCTCTCCTCATCCAACTGTGGGAAGTCAACCATCTCGCTCACTTCTCTCCAACATACAGTCCGGCGGTCTAGATGCTGTTCCTCCACTTGCTCCTTCAGCTGGTTGACCTGTTTGGACAGGAACAGCATCTTAGCTCCAAGAGCCTGGTCCTCTTCAACACTCCCACTGGCAAGGGGTTTCAAATACCTGCAAAAATTGAATTTTTTTTAAACATTTACCCATAATAAAAGTATAATTAAAATATTATAAATGTATTAGAACTGTTTCAAGTCTTCAACGAAAAAAAAATATGTTAAAAGTAAATTTTTAATTACCTGTTGCAAATGCTGCATACAATTCTGACGTAATCCCCTATAAAGGGGATCTGGCTGGATGGCAAAATGTAACTGAGGTATTTCCATTGTTTTATTCTTGCATTTGCGCTCTCAACAACCCATCTTATCTGTAAAGTAAATTGAGGTATGCAGATATAAAATAAACATGTAATTAACATTTACATGATCCATGTAATGGCACACATATTAATACCTTTAAACATCTATTTATCAATTTTTAAATTTATTTTTAATTGATGTTTTTTGTTTGGAATTGATATTTTACTGACTTTTTGAGTGTGAATACACTGTAAAGTGTTTCAAGTTGTTTTAGCCAATTTCTATGATCTTTTTTCAAATTTATACATGTATTTTAGTTTGGAATTTTGATAATACTGGTATTTAAAATATCTATTTTGCAGATAAATAACTTTTTAATTACATTTTTATATATTTTACAATTGTTTTTTTTTACCTTTGTTACTAAACGACTTGTATTGGCTGCATCTGTAGACAACTGTTTATCCCCTTTTTCCATAAATGAGGGCATTTTGACTTGAATTCCAAGTTCCTCCAAGTACGTCAGAGAGTCTCTAAACCCTCTATCCACAATGAAGACGTCATCCTCTTCAACCCAATTGCGGATATCTTCAAGGTTGCTTCTCATTATGTGGGTCAAGATGCTTGCATCATTGTCTTTGGCAAAATAGGGCCCCAAAACTGAAAGAAAGTACCCTGAAGTGGAAACAATGACCATGGGTTTGACAAGTTGTCGCCCTTTATGAAAGCTGAAGGATTGTCTTTGAAATTTAAAATTGCTGCTTTTGTTGATATAGATATATGTGCCATCCAAGACGAGTATAACTTGTGGCTGTGTGTTGTCTCCGAAGAGGGTCTGTGCAAGTGGACGAGTGTGTTGATGTATGATCTCTTCTCTGGTGATGTGCTGGAACCCAAGGTTTTCTTTAACAAAGTTTCCATCAATGAGAGCAGAGCGAATGACCTTAATGCTTCTTCTTATCCCAGACTTTGAAATGTTTAATAGAGTAGAAAGAACCTTGTTGGAATCTCCTCCTCTCAGCTTCATGAGAAAAATGGCCAGACTTGTCCTGACAGTTCTTGATGGTGTACTTTTCACTCTGCCGTCCACATATTTCAGGAGATCATCATAAGCAGCTTTCGGAATTCCTAGAAGATCAACATAGTCGCTGTCAATGAGGTGACTTGAATTGTCGAAGCTCAGCCTGGTCTTCTCAGTTTTCAGTACTTCTGTTCTTAGAAATCTTATGAGCTGAGATATATAGGATCTGTTCACTGTAGTGGTTTCTGCTGAAGGGCTGATTTTCTCTATGTTTCTCTGTAGATGATTGGGACAACAACGGGCTCCAGCTGGTATGACAATTTCATGGGAAATGAAAATCCTGTGTCGAACGTCAACGGGCACCACTACTAGCTTTGGACCAGGTCTCTTGCATAGGCAACATGAAGAATGACCTCTGGTGGTACAGGGAAATGGAAGGGTAACCGAAGGCGGACTGAATGGAGCCTGTTGTGAGGGGTGAAGGACCTTTTCCTCAGGTTGCTGCAGTGATGTGCTGCTCTTTTTCTTGCCATCCTTCCTTCGCAGAATAGAGTCAAACATGTGGCGACATCTGTTGCATAAAGAGTCTGTTTCACATGGTGTCCTACCAGTAGGTTTGTACAGAAGAGACTTGTATTTCTTGTGGATAGGGTATCTGTCTTTCTGGCGAGTTCTCCTTTGGCAGTTAAAACAACCGTATGATTTAGGTCCACAGCTTTTTGAACGAGGCATCTAAAATTTTAAGTAAAACACAAAATTAGGCCTTACTTTTAATGCTATGTTTTATTTGAAATTTCATTAATTATTTTTCATTGAAAGAAATTATTCTATTACCAGTGAAGCATCTATGTCAATACAGATGTATATATATAATTTCTTAAACATGTTAATTTTCATGGTTTTCATTTTCCATTTTTTTCCAGTGTGTTAACTTTTTGTTTTCTAAATCTGATTTTAAAATGTTTGCTTGTCTAGAGTTACATGTTTTGTATTTGAGTTGTTTCCCTTGTTGGATTATATTTTTTTTTGTAATATTATTTCTCTTAAAATCATAAAATATTGAATATTGTTGTGGGTTTTTTTTTTTAGACAAGACATTATTTCTTTGTATATACACTGCATGAGTAAGTGTAGTAAATCTTTAGAAGTTGTGACGCGGTTCAATACGACCTTCGCCTCACATGTGTAGATCTAGTTTATCTGGAACATAGCGTATGTGTGAAACATGGACGAAATACTTTAAACCAAGGCTTAAATGTAAAATGAAGGAGATTTATTTCGACAAAACCATTTTATACTATCTGTACGGATAATTATTGTGTGTGGCTGTAAAGTTTTGGATAACGACTCGAGATGGAGTTACAAGTTGAGGAATTTCGGAAAGCACTGGTAAGGGTTAACCTACTTTATATTTACTGTTTAATTTATAAATCGGGAATGTTTACGATTACTGTTTCATGCGTATTGAAACACATTTTTTGTTGATCTAAAAAACGTCTTTTGTAAAAAAAATTTAGAGAAAAAACAACGCATAACGTTATATGTGAAATGCATTCAGACGACAAAATGGGCATCGCAGACATGAATGTTGATTTCTGCAATAAAAACTCCACAAAACCGCCATGGAAGGAAACAATGCGTGAAAATTTAATGTGTGTCTGTGTTTATATAAGTAAAAGAAGAAAATAGTAAATGTCTCCAATTTGTTTTTGTTTTTCTCGATTGACACGATTGTAACGGTTCTACTTGATCAGTTCGATGTGCGAGCACCGATACGATTTCTCTGCTTAGTGATACTGTTGTGACCTTTAACCTGTCAATTAATTATTAAATGATTTTTTTTTAATTTGCTATGTTTATAAGGCAAATGTATTACAAATGCAAACATAATTTCAAAAATGGGGATTTCCAGATCTGTCTTTATCTGCAGTTATCAATGAAATACATCGTGTCAGAATATGTTGCAGAAAGAATTTTGTTCTTCATGTATAAAAGTTTAGTCTAACGTGAAATTTTTTATCATATCAGTTCAGATAGATAGAAAATAATTTTCTTACCTTGAATAATGAGAAATTCTTATAGCACAACTGTCAAATCGATAACTATGACACAAGCGGATGTCAACACTGTCATCTTGGAAAGTTGCAAACGCCAGCTGATCAGACGATAATTACGTTTTATTTTTTTTCACATGGGGCGCATTCCTCGCGGAAAAAAAATTTGGTACAGAATTGTTTATTTTATATTGATGTTTTTTATTGTATTTTTATTTTTTTCCGCGAGGAATGCGCCCCATGTTAAAATAAGAAAAATGTTCGTAAATATGAAGAAAATTCCGGAAAGCTCACAACCAAGATAGGTTTCAACAGTTGTTAAAACCATATCAACATCCGGTGTGACAAAAATGACACACAGGTAAACAGGCCACGTGGAGTAGATGGAATAAACACAATCAAACTTTTATATATTGTACACTGTATTTTCATGAATTTAATAGGCCATATATAGCACTTTGCTGACTCAAGTTCTTTGGGGTTAACAGAACATAAAATATGATCATGAACCTTTCTTTGATTTCTTGAGAATAGCATCTGCATCCTCAACATCTGCAGCAGTTTTCTTGGCTGGTACATGTGCTCTCCTTTTCTTTGTCTTCTTCTTTGAATCTGTGTACTTCAGACATTCATCTTTACTGTCTATAATGAAATAAGTAAAAAATTTAGCTAGTTATGTCTAGACCATGACTATAATGACCAATATATTTGCAAACGGACGATTAAATATCATGCATTCATCCAAATTCACTAATTAACTCATTCAATTTTATTAATAAACTGTCATTACAGCATTTTAAGTTACAAAATATTTGTAAACAGTATAGTAATCATTAAACATACCACTTTCGAATTCAATCTTTCCCTGGTACATGACTCCATTCCATGGTGCTTGGACTTGGTCTCCAACTTTGAATTCTTTCTCCTCCCCTGTCTCTCCTGTTTCTTCATCCTCCAATTGACTAGAGGTCAGAGGTGGACTTAATTCCTTGTCCGACGAGTAACGAATCACAAACCATTCTTGAAAAACAAATCATTTGAATAGTTTATGCATTTAGGGTATGTAGATTTTTTAATTGAATTAAACAATCTAATTCGATCATGAATAACGTCTCTAAATCACCATATTTACGACGTATACAAATTTTAGGAAAAACAATTTCTTGATAAAGAGAGATTTGATGTGTTTCACTATATGCTGTGCAGTAATTTACATATGTTAAATCTTTAAAAATAATATCAACACAAATGCGGTTCAAGACCCGCGCGCGCGCGCCCGAGATATCGATGGCGCCGAAAAATATTTTCTGAAAATCGTATTCTTATGTTTATTAAATCACAATTACAAATCAAAGTAGGAAGAATGTTCTTATCTGTGTTCAACTTACTACTTTCTGAAAATCCCCCTGGGAGTTTGACTCTCCTTTTCGACATATTCGCTTTAGTCTTGTCTTCCAATCTTGCCGATTAATTCCACTTCCGACTTCGAATATTATGGCAAAATGCGCGCGGTTATTTGATTGGTCGGGAGAAATCGGAAGTAAACTTGTACACTTTGGCTAAAACGAAATAATTCAGCGTGTTAGTATACATATTTTTACAATTGTTTAAAAAAGGAAATGAGAATACATAAATGGTTCCTATAAAATTGCATAGTCATTAACCTTGCAACGTACTTGAAGTATATATTCGGTTTTCAACTTTTAATTTCTCGTCTCTGTACATCCGGTTTCGTTTTCAAAACAAAGACCTTCGAGAGCTTAATTAACAAAAAGCGAACTAAAATGGATGATTCTTCGCAAGGTATGTGCAAGAATTTTCTTCACTCTATCGTATTATAAGTCGATCTCTTCTCATACTGTAGTAACGTTAGTGATAAAAATGCGTACAGTCAGTACAGGATATAATATATAGTCACGTGCAGTTATAGTATAGTATACTGTACGTATGTGTGTTGAATTGCATGTGCATGCATGGTGATCGAGTGTGTGCCCAGTATTGTTGTGAAAAGTAGTATGTTTTAAGAGATTCTTATCTTCATGATACAACACTACAGAAAAACAAATACTCATTTAATGGATTTTTATGTATTAATTACTAAACCACTGGGGCCTTAAATTTTGATAGGGGTGCATGGCTATTGAAAAACCTGATAAACATTGAATAAAACCTGTCTGATTTATACCTTATATTTTGTAGGGGATGACAAAAGTGACAAGCAGTTGGGAAAAAGAGTAGACAAGCTTGGAAGAGTCAGACCTAAATCATATTCTCAGAAGAAAAATCTACCAAAGAAAGCAAAAAGTGACCTGTCAGCTGACAAACCAAAATTTGTCGAAAGTCAATCACAGGTAATGTCAGATGATGATGAATCTTATTACAAAAACTATGAAGAAGGCATGGACGAACCTCCAAATATTGATGAAACAGTACAACGTTTAATAGAAGAGGCAATCTTTAATACTGAAGATGATGACAGCGATTTAATTTCCAACGAGAAATGGCATGAGCTAATGGACCTTCCAGAAACTTTAGCTGATGATGATTCTACAAAGAATGAATCAGATTATGTAGAAACTGAAAAAAAAGAAATTTCCGAAACTGATGAATTTGACAGGAATTCTACTATTTACCATGGTCATCATATGACAATCTATACAAGCATGGTGCTGATTCTACTTTATTCTATGTGTCACAGCATCAGTGGTGCCCAGCTAAGTGACTTATTGACAATGATTAGTCTCCATTGCTTGAATCCTCACCCAGGACTCAAAAGCATGTACACATTTAAGCGGTTTTTCACAGATCTTCAATCGCCAATGAAGAAGCACTTTTATTGTTCAACTTGCTTTTGTGATGTAACTGTTAATGAAGATGTCTGTCCAAATGAAAAGTGTCAACAACAATTATCTTTGAAAAAGAAAAGTTACTTTATTGAAATTCCAGTCAAACATCAAGTAAAAACATTTTTAGAAAAAAAGGAACACTTGAAAGTTTAAAGCATAGATTTACAAGAAAAAATAAAAAATCAGTGGGAATTGAAGACATATATGATGGGAATCTTTACCGAAATTTATCCAAAACAGGTGGACCACTCTCAGAAGAAAACCCCTACAATTTATCTTTTACATGGAACACGGATGGAATACCTATATTTAAAAGTTCAAAAGTTTCCATCTGGCCTCTTTATCTAACAGTTAATGAATTGCCCGTCAAACAGAGAATGCAAACTGAAAATATGATTTTATATGGACTTTGGTTTGGGGAATCAAAGCCATTTATGGGTGGATTTACAAAATCTCTAATTCATACTCTGAGGGATCTGGAAACAAATGGAACTGATTTTACCATTAACGGCCAAATTTATAACAGCAAATCATACTTGATTTGTGGTACTGCTGATTTACCAGCAAAGAGCTTAGTCATGAATTGCAACCAGTTTAATGGGCAGTATAGCTGTTTAAGGTGTCTGCATTCAGGAGAAACCTTTCGAACTGTTAAAGGGGGTACAGTGCGAACATTTCCTTATGACCGCTCCAAGCCTCAACCAAGAAAGAGAACTTCACAGGAATGTATGAGTAATGCTGTTGAAGCTGTGAACAGCAGAAGTGTTATAAATGGAATGAAGGGGCCATCTTTTTTAATGACTCTTAAATACTATGACTTTGTAAAGTCTTCCAGCATTGATTACATGCATGGTGTCCTACTTGGAGTAACAAAAGTTTTAATAAACCTCTGGACGAGTGGAAGTAACAGTAAAGAAAGGTTTTCAATCTCGTCCAACATCTCAATTATTGATGATCGCCTTAAAAGAATTAAACCACCATCTTACATAACAAGAGTACCTAGAACAATTTCAAGTCACATCAAATATTGGAAAGCATCAGAATTGAGAACATGGCTCTTCTTTTATTCTCTTCCAATTCTATGTGACATTCTTGATGAAAAATATTTTCATCATTTTGCATCTTTTGTGGAAGGGATTTATCTTTTGAGCACAGATTGTATTACACCTGAAGATTTGGAGAAAAGTAAAATTTTGCTTTCATACTTTGTTCACATGTTCAGTTCAATGTATGGAGAAAGATATGTGACACTAAATATGCACTCTCTTTTGCATTTGCCTGAATGTGTAGAGGACCTGGGTCCATTATGGGTGTATTCATGCTTCCCATATGAAAATGCAAATGGTTTGCTCACCGAACTTTTCCATGGAACACAAAATATAGAGCTTCAAATTATTAGTTCCCTTAACATTGTACAGAAAATGCCATTTTTACTTCAACCTATTGAAGATTCAGTTCATAAGGCTTTTGCAGCAAAAATGCAACGTACATCCGAAGTCTCGCAAAACTACACTGGAACTCTTTCTGGTTCAATGCTTGTCGGAAGCAACATTAAAATGCATTTCTCAGATGATATATATGCACAGCTTATTTCAACAGTGCAATTTAAACCTTCAAACAGTTTATGCTATAGGAGAATTTGTCTTCGTGGATTCACAATTCACTCAGAAGCATATAGTAGAGTTAGTGTAAGAAACACCTTTACTGTGAAATATTATGAATCTGAAAGCAAAATGTCCTGCTATGGATCCATTTTGTATTACATTCATGCCAAAAAATGTGAATGCTTCGAAAATATCTGCAGTTGTGAATCATCCTTGGTTGCAGTCCTACGTAAATTTGAAGAAACAAAGCCTTCAATAGTGAATCCTAACTTTCTGTCAGTGAAAGCAAGCCATATCAAAGTAACCAAAATATCAAATACTGTTAGTGTTGTGGATTCATCAAAAATAATGTCAGTTGTAGTGAATGTTAATATTGACGATAAATCTGAAGATTACTTTCTGTGTGAAGTACCAAATCTGAAAGAATCTGATTAAATTTGAAATGAATACATAATTTTACATCTTTTTGTATGAGAGAGAGACAGATAGACAATCAGATTCAATACAAAATGACATGAGCACTTGGTTATATATATACATGTATTCTATATTAAATTTAGGATCTCTGGTATACTTGCAGCGAACTGCATTTTTATTTGCCACAAGTTCACCGCTATCAGGCAGTATCTGAGTCTCTTGTTTACAAATATGGTAAATAACTATTTCTGGTGTACTTTCAGCGAACATCAATTTTGTTCGCCACAAGTTCACTGCTACCGGCGAATGGCTGCGAATAAGTGTTAAAGTTTTTGGTGAACAAAATAGTTAGCTGCTAATTTACTGTTAGTTTACCGCAAGGTTACCGCAGACTGGTCAGTTTGGTAAGGGACAGCAAAAGTATGATCTAACTAAATCCAAGTAAAAAATCTATGACCGACAGTTTTGATTTGTTCTGTCCACCTGTGATGATTATGAATGAACATTAAGGGTTAAAATTCCGAAGTTTTATTTTACCTCTAATCTATAAATACATTAACCAAAATTGCCTACATATAGTATTGGGATGAGCCTTTCAAATTCCTAATAGCAATAATGAAAGGTCATATAGAGAAATATGCATGGGTACATGGTTCAAAAGGTTACACAGGTTATATAAAACATGCAATGCATGACTAAGTATACAGTACCAGAGTTATCGATGAGGACACGGACTCCTTTTATACTCTCAGTTTGGATATTATTGTGCCCGCATTCTGCACCTAGTTGCATAACATCATTAAGGACTACTGCGCAATTTAATTTGTTTCTGCTAAAATAGACATTGTCAGGTCATAAAGTAGATAATTCTGTCACTCTGCTTTAAAACAAAAATTGCGCAGTATTTAGGTATAAAATTATTCATGAATAATTTGTTATACAAAACATTTGTGCTCATTAAGGCCACAGCATGGCTATTTGCTAACTTTTTTTATTATTTTACATAACGTATAGTGTTGCATGTCATGAATAAATCATGTAAAAAGGTATGCGGAAAGATGCTTTACAGTACATGTTTTGTTTCAAACAACCACACATTTAAGAAAATAACCATTTAATCAATCTTCCACCGAACGATGCAACTGCCCCTACCGCATTAAGAGCGTGTCCACCTATTGCTAAAACTCCATTGCCTACGGTTGATAATAGCTTTGTTAATAAATCCTCCTGGATGTTGTTATTAACGATCTGTGTTCTTGTTTCTGACCTAACTGCAGCCGCCTGAAGAAGTCTAGTGACCTCGCTCTCGGAATACATTTTTTCTTTATTTTGTAACTCTTCTTCCTTTCTTCTTCTTTCGTTTTTTTCGAGAAGTTCTTGGACTCTTTTAAACACGTCATTTGAGTAGTAGTTTCGCCCATCTTTTCCTTTGATCCCATCAATCAGAGACAGAATGTGTTTTACCTCCTTTACACGTTCCTCTTCTCGTCCTTTATAGCCAATAGCGGTGTATCTGCCATTGGTTACATCAATCAATTTTCGTAGGTTTGACGAGTTATCCAACGTTTTCACAAAATCATCAATGGTCATATCTTCATCTTCTAAACGATCTTTATGTGTGAATACTACAACCAAAAAATCTTTCAAATCGTCACCGAATGCTTTCATGAAAACGTCTACCGTTTTCTGTTCCTCTTCAGTAAATCGCCCAACTTGTACAACAAGAAGAATGGCGTGAATCCCGGGAGATACAAGTGTGTACCACTTGGCCAATTCTAAACTGATTTCTTGTTCCGTAAGATTTGTATCGAAGAGCCCAGGTGTGTCAACCACGACCAGTCTTTTGCCAAATCGTATTGTTTCGTTGTACTGTGTTTGTTTCGTGATGGACGATGCAGACACTTTGGTGTTAAATGCACGAAATCCTAAAATTGTGTTACCGGTAGTACTCTTTCCAACGCCGGTTTTTCCAATTAATAAAATACGCTTTTCTTCGTCAATATCTGAAATATTCATTGTAAATATATAATGTAAATCAAATGGTCAATCAAACGTTATAAACTAACAAGTTGAATCTAAAATTCTACATTCTACTGGGCTTGAGGGAAAGTTTGTTTTTTCTTTTGAAGATAGCCAATTTGAATAAGACCAAGACTAAATCAATTATTTACGGTCGCGATAAAATAATCAAATTTTATGCACTTTTTTCAAGCCAGGACAATACACACATCAAATCAATAGGTCAATGCATTATTTACAACAGAATATGCACTTAGAATAAGAAATAAATGTACAAAAGGCAAAGACCACGAAAGGTATACTACACATCAGCCACGAGTTTCCGGTGTGCAATCGGGAGTAACGGAATCGAAGGGTTTATATACCAGGTACCTTTGTGAGTTGACGGTGCCTATTTACGAGCTGTTTTCAATTTTAATCAAGCAGTATGCAAACGAAAATTGAAACACAATTGCAAATTAAAGAAACAGTACGGCGCATCTTATAACAAAACGACTTGAAAAATTTTTTCGATCGGGTTTGGTATTTTTGTACTACTCATAAATGTATAAACTTTCTGAAAATTACAAAGTTCTCCATGAAATAAAACTAATTATTTTATTAAAATTAATAATTACATATAACCTATACATAATAACATCGCAGCGTGTTACGGGGTTCAGCCTTCTATACTAATACGCATGCGTATTTACTGTAAACAAAACACATGCAGGGCTCGCGAAGATTCTCCTGAACATGTTTGTTGAAAAAGATACATGTATGTCATTTTTACTTCTCTCAGGTAATAATTGTTCAAAGTTTTTAAAATAACCACAATTATCTTTTTGTAAGCATGTATTTTGCGTGTTTATTATAGAAGTTGCTACAACCTAAATTCATTCCTGTAATTGAGGCCCTTTTAATGGTTATTTGACATATTCATGTCTGTTCATTTTAAAATGAACCGAAGTTGGTAAAGCGTCAATAAATTATGGAGAAAGTAATGATGTGTTCCGTTTAGAGTCTCTTTAACCTCGTATACTATGATGACCGTAGTCTGACGAAGATCTTGTAGTTTTCAGCACGTATCAATACTGTCAATCAAAGTCCACGTTGTACAAGTAAACGATATATTAAGATTATTGCGGTTTGTACGACCCTTAACTTTCCGGAAGCTCATAATTACGTTAATAAGGTATGTGAAAGGGGTTTTTATGTATTTCAACGATTACAATCAACGTTATTTCTTATTTCCGAACGATACAATGGGTAAATCTGAAGTTATTCACACGTGTTTTTAGCTGTACTGTCTCTTTAAAGCATTAAAAATACAAAAAAAACTATGTTAATTATAATAATTGTTGCCAATATTATGTATTGTGTGCTCCTTTTGACCTGCTTTGTTTTTGTTTATCTGTACAAGTAACATTAAGATTTTTATTAGATCCTCATTATGTATGTGAAAAAAAAAACTCTCGAGCTCATATCATTTGTCATCAGCAATACAGACATGCACAAAGAGTTACAATATTTGCATCCACATAGAATATTCCCTTTTATAGGCTAAATAGGGATAAAAAAATCAGACCATAAACTAATATTAAGCAAAGAAAAAAATCGAAAAATCATAGCTAAAAAATTTAAATATTAATCTTCATATCTACAGAGAACTTTTTATGATTGCGACACATTTAGGCTTAAAAGGCTAAGGAGCATGGTCATGGTTTTAGCTGGATATTTTTAAATTTTGGTCTTTAATTGTTTATGTTTACGCTGCTTCATTAATGTATTCCTAATGATGAAGCAAAATTGGAGTTTCAGTCGTTGTGTCAAAATAGAGATAAAGAGGGTATGATTTTTGGGAGTTGATTTTAATCAACTCTCCTATGCAGTTACTCTGGCAAACCGAAAGTGAAACAGTGTTTGGACCTAAGCAAAATCACCACCGCTGACAAGACTTAGTTCTTGAAAATTATACAAAAATTCGATGTAATGTATGCTGAAGCATTGTTTTTCAAGGAAACTTATCTATAAACACTTTGAAAATAGTCAGATTTTATATAATACGAACAAGTTAGATATTTTTGTAGTCTCATGTATTCCTTCGCCAGAGTTTAAAGCTGACATGAATTCATAAAAGCATTTGGTTGCCATATTAGTTTTGATCGCTCCTCTACTGCATCTGGGGTATATATAGCGGTTGAGAAAGTTACAGTCGGTTGCTTTCCGATCGAGGCATTCAGGTTGCACAGACTTCTAAATGCATGAAGTACACATTTAAGTAAAATGTGTTATAAAGAATAAAAGAAATTACATTCAATAAAAATCAAAATATATTTATTCTTCGAAATAACTTCAAAGATATCCGCATTATTTTGCACAGATAGTGCTGCCCTACTTTGCATGCACATCGAACACGTGTGTTGTTCAAACGAAGTGCATAACGTCTGCATCTTTTTTGAAAACCCCGGCGGTACTACATTAAACACACTAGATAAATGATAGCAAATCCAAGAAAGTAACAACGTAACATCGTTTCCATCGGTTTCTACAAAAACGCTCCGTTTCTACATGTATAATCCATGCGATCACTGACATTTTTCGATCTGCCAATCTGACAGTGTGTGGTTTGCACATGTGCAATATTATAATAACATACACAGGAAAACGGTCTACAACTATCGATTAATTTTTTAAGTATCTGTGTCTGGATTTCAGTCTGTCTTGTTTCGTCGTTTATTGGATATTCCTTGCCAGTGCAGTGGTTGTCATATTATATTTGTTCAAAACGCGTGTTTACACGTCTTTTCGCCAAAGGAAATGTGTTCGGGTATATGAAATACCTGAATGCGGTGAAGCATGAATAATGCTCTCGGTCTTATATAGGGGGTGTGTAGAGATGAACAGAACAATAGAAATCGACAACTAATATGGCGGTAGTCTAAGATAAAAGGGACATATTAATGCATATTTATGAATTCATGTCAGCTTTAATGTAGTCTCGTTCAACCAAACGTTCGGCTGACTCCGTAAATCTCCGACAAGCAAAGAGGCTTTCTTGCTTGTCGGAGATTAACGGAGACACCCGAACGCATGGTTGAGCGAGACGAGAGTTCGATATCAATAGTGCTTGGATCCATACAATTTTTAGAATTGTTTCGATTACTAATACATAGTTTAAAATCCATCTTTAAATATTACACATGATTCATATGGGGTTTCTCAAAATTAATGTCAGAAAAGTCTAAAAATCCATATTATAAAAAAGTGCGTAATTCAAATTCAGATTAGAAACTAATTGCCATGCAAGATAAGTTGATTTTAAAATAAATGATAATCGATAAAATCAACTTCCGTCAATACTTCAGTACTTGATTTTGTTATGTTAACAAAGCCCATGCAATGTCTTTGTTCAATTTTTAGTGAGGGATGGAAAATACAAGGTTTAAAAACGATTCAATGGGACAAACACTAAAAGCGTTTAGTTTGTGTTCATAAAAAGTTAGAAAATTGAAATAATTAGATTTTAAAAAAACATGGCCTTTAATCCTCGGTTTCTAGTATAATTTGCGATCTGTACACAGTTATACAACTGTAAATTGCACATTGAATATGCACAAGTACGTTTGAATCCTTAGAGACATCTTGTGGTCAGTTATAACTACCTAATTCCCGACCAACACCTTTTATTTCAAGACGATAACGCTCTATTCCATCGTTCTCAAGATGTTGAAAATCACAAAACCAGAAACATCAATAGAAAGTTGACATCAAATTTGTTAAAAAAAATTAATCCCAGCTTATGGCATGCCTTAACAAAGTGTGTTAAAATTTCAACCATCTGGGACGAAAAGTTGCTGAGAAATCTTTGACTACAATTTGTTCGAAAATTTAGGCTAAAAAAAACGAAGACATCACTAACAGGTCGTCGACGTCTGATTGGTATAAATATCATACCCACCATATGACACACTTGTGGCACACTTAAATAAATAGTGTAGTAAATTTCTAGCACCTGCAATTAATAATTGATGAGATAAATGCGACAGAGAGCTCTTTTTACGGACACACAGACAAACAGACAAGGGTAAACAGTAAAACCCTCTTCTTCTTCTTTGGAGCGGGGGTATGATGTGATGTGAAGGCATATTGGGACAAATTGAAGTATTGATATCTAAATCATACGTACCATGTGGACTGTTGCTGCAATATTCGCCTACAGCATCATCTAATGATAAATCAAAATGAAGTTATCAATAGTGTTTCGAAAATTGTTTTTAGTTTATAGAATAGAAAATCAAAATTCTATATGATAAAGTACATCAACAAAATGTGATTCATAATTACCATTTGATGTTTTACACGCAGAAAATACCATGGGTAGTGCAGTCAAGACGAAAAGAAATTTGATCATGATTTTTTTCATTTTTCTTCCTCTCTTATCCTGCTGTAAAAAAAAGAGCTTTTGAAGTACAAGATTTTGAACACTTCTTATGAATCCATGATATTTTAATATCTAATGCATTTAAAAGGTATTGACCGGCTTTGAAAGTTTGCAATATATCAAATAATAATATCGAAATAAATTTCCAAGATATTGAGTAATGGTATTTGTCCCTCTGTTAAAATGAAAGGAAAAAAATATGTAGTTTCAGACTATGAATGTTCAAGTTCCATTTACTCTAAGGGCTTTTACAATGTCCTTGTTTGTAAATCTACATGTAGTTTTGAACCCCTTCCAAAACGTTGGTAAGTAAAAAAAATATTTAATGTAGAGGGTATTTTATTAAAAATATTTAGAGCATGATAATAAATGACATATTTTATAAATAGATAATAATGTAAAAATTTAATGCATTGGCCAATTTAGTGATGTAGTTGTATTGAACTCGGCAAACATATTACTCACACTACAATACACTTTTTAATCACGAAAATGCTTTGATAAAATAGTTATGTTTTAAACCACTAAATAAAACTATCAAACAAAAAAAAGATTTTAAAAAACCAAACAAATTCGGAAAAACATGATTGTTCAATTTATTCCTATTGGATTTTCTGGTTCTGAACAAAAACGAAATGAAAATTTTGGCCACTAAAATAATGCACTTTTACAATGTGGAAAACAAACTGGAAAACGAATGCTTAAAAAAGTTGATATCCATTCATGTATTCTTTTTTTAGTTTTTATTAAACCATACTCCAATTTTTTTTCACATTGAAGTTTTGAATCTGATAGCGTTACACTCCAATTAAATGTATTCGACAATTGACTTTTATTATGTCATCAACATTTGCATCTATAAAATGTAATCAATACAACCAAAATGTTTACATATTACTGGTAGTCGTAAATAGCACCTTCCTTTTATTACAGAGGAATACTTTTCTTTGTAACAGTTTTCATTCATAAAAATTACTACTCTTCCAAAACTACTTTAAAATATCTAGCGTTACCGTTGTTTTGATTAAAATGGGTTTTATAAGGCTTTCCAATGTATTTCAACCATCAAATCTGATCCCCTATTGGGACCTCTTTTTGGCCATACAGGATATTATCAGAACCAAATACAAGTATATCTAGAAAGTTTTAAGCTTACATAAATTCAGAAACACTATTCAACAACCACAATATAAATTACATGTTTAAAGTTTCTATTTGTTACGCTCGTCGCTATAATTTCAATTTATCAGGATAATTGGCACTATTCATGCTTTATATCATTCAGATATTTTATTTCCTCGAACTGTTTCTCTTTTTTCCGAACTACCCATTATTTGTAAAGACTACGGTTGGGTAGTTAAAATGAATATCGCATTGAAAAGAGCATTTAAATGAGAAAATGGACTTCAGTTGCGTTGAATAACACTTAAACAAAAAAAGTGTTCAGTTATATTGATTAAAATGCTTCTTACAGTTTGTGCACATGCAGTTTTAACACGCAATTTGAAAAACAGACGTTAAAAATGCTAGTTTCGATTTATATTTCATTTCTTTCAAACATGAACTGGAAAATTTAATGTTAATATGGCATCAATAGCGCCTCTGATATCATAAATATACTGATAGATATAGTTGTAACTGATAGTTATACCTAGAGCTTGTGCAGCATTTGATTTTAAATTTCATCTACGAATATCTTTATTGAAGGAGTTGTTCTTAACCTTGATCGCATTCATTCGAATTTATGTATCCTTCATTTATTTCTTTTAACTATATATGATAAGAGTAAAATTTGGCCCCCATAATTCACCATTTTTTAAAGTGTTTCGGTTACAATAAAATGTTATGTTATAATTTAGAAGAGTTCATATAAAATATATTTTTCACATATTTGTATGATTTATTTGCACTGACTTGCAGTATATGACGTCAGAAGTGACGCTATTTCAAAAATTCAATCAAAATCAGTCGAAATTGACATTTTTCTCATCTTTTTACGAATGGGAAATATAGAGCGCACAAATTATTTGTCACTTATTAGTCTTGGCTAGATACATCTCTGATTAAAATATTTTGTTGGTTCAAGCTTCCTGAAAGAAAAACTTCTTGAAAACAAGCCTTTTTATGCTAAAATGCAAAAATAGCGGGAAAAGGCTGTCTTTACAATGCCGTATTTCTAAATTGTGTGCACTTGAATCAAAATGAACATTAAGTTAAAACATCACATATATATCTGTACAAAGAAAACAAAGAATTACAGTAAAATAATGATATTCCTTTTAGGGGGCCATTTTAGGCCCATACCATATATAGTCCTTTATGTGTAACTTGTTTAATCTCCTATATGTTATCAAACAGTATTAGTTTTATTTTAAACGTTAGATTCTTCTTTGACATCCAAGTGCTAATTTTTAGAAATATTAAATGCAAATGTGTAATAATTCTTTAACATTCTGACGCAAAATTTTCAACATAAATCAGCGCGATTTCCTTTTTTCAAATCCAAGCTATCATTGTATATACTCGAATAACGTTAGTGGATAACAGACTCCTTTTACTTCAAAAAATATTTCCTAAAAGTTTGGTTTTTTTCTTCTTCTTTTTTTTTTTGGGGGGGGGGGGGGTAGTTTCCAAAAGTATTTCAAAAAATCTAGCATAACCAGTTTTGATATATGAGTTCAATAAGATTTTTCCAATATATTTTTATCACCAAATCTGAACCTTTTCTGGGACCTCTTTCTGATCATAGTGGTTATTTGAACCAAATCAAGATATTGGGCACTTTTCATGTTTTACAGAATTCAGATATTTTCATTTATTTGAAATGTGCCGTTCGACGCAATGATTCGATCAATCAGGTTTTCAATATATGGTAGGAAATATCCATTCGGGTTCTACGGGATTTAATCCCGCGACCAACCCGTACAATATCAACCATGTACAGTATCAATGATACGGCACATTTAGACAATGATGGACTTTTCCTTACATAAATGGAATATACGTTGCACTAGTGGTATGGAATGGAGATTAGTTTTTGTTTCTTTTACTAAACCGCTCATTTTTTGTTAAAGCTAGACTTGGATAATCCCTATCAATATCGCATTTCAAAGAGCCTATGTATAAAGATATGGACTTTAATTGCATTAAATAACACTAAAACAAAAGAAATGTTAAAAAATATTTATCAAGTTGCTACTTACGGTTCGGGGTACAGGCAGTCTTGATACGCGATTTTAAACTTTAAAAAAAAGACGATCTGAATGCTAGTTTCGATTTGGTTTTTTGGAAACACCGCATTTCTGTTAAGACATGTTTTTGAAAAATCGCAATCAATATTGCATTTAAATTGCACTATAAATATTTTTTCTGTTTTCAATAATATATTGAAAGAATTCGTTTCAACTGATTGTTAAACCTAGAGCTTGTGTTACGTTTTATTTTGAAATTCACAAACGAGAATTATATACATTTGAAAAAAAAAATATATCGCTTTCTGGACTTGAACCTATCAATTTAAGAAAAGTCCACTCTCGATCAAAGAGAATCGAACTTAATTGTCAAATTTCAGAATTCCTAAGTATTCATACATAAATCAAAATGATTATCGATGTTGTATCGTGACCACGAATTTCAAATGATCTCTGCACGCTGTAAATAAAAAAAGGTTTTTTTTCAACAATAGATAGATAGATAGATAGATAGATAGATAGATAGATAGATAGATAGATAGATAGATAGATAGATAGATATAATTGCAATAAATGGTTTAGAAGATATGAAATATTTCTATTTCAAAACACTTTATTTTTGTTTCATTTTCAATTTTCGAGATTTGTAAGGTAGTATAGAACACCTCCCTATTGTGATGTACTTCCTATCAAAATAAACAATACGATCAAGGATATTTTAATATTTTTTCTCTATGAATTTAAAATAGTAGCAAAATGGTTAAGAATGATAACTACGAATCTGTAAGCCATGGGTTCGAATACCGCTGGGGCTTTCCTAATTTTTACCTTTCCAAAGTGATTTTAAAACCTAATTTTGGTCAAATTTTGTAAAAATTCTAAACAGGTAAAAGGATTTGTTTGGTTATAATGTACTTTTATCCTCATTAATATCGACAGGTTTTATTTTTGGCTTGTTAAGATTTTTTGGATGTCAGCCCCCCCCCCCCCCCCCCCCATACTTCTCACTTTCCGGACCACCTTAATTGAATATCAACTGGTAAAAATTATTTAAAGATTACATAACAAGTTTCTTTTTTATCAGCAATGATGTTAACCTTTATGAAAGTACTTCAGGTTGCTCATTGAAAATAATCAGGAAAATAAAAGGAAAATATACTTTCGTTTTAGTGTTTATTTTCAAATTGTGGTTAACATACAGTATAATTTTCTTGCAGTTCTGCATGACGTTATTAAATCAAAAGGACGGCTAAATAACTTTAATCTTTAATGTATAATAATATCATCTCAAAATTAAGTTAACATATTTGCTACAATAATTGCTTTGATTCATATATTCTATCATTTTCAATATTATTTTTACTTCGTCTGCGCGATCAGATTGATTTCCTTTCAAACCAAATGCAACATATCTTTTATCTATGGTTTGAATAAGTTTCTTTATATCAGAATTATCATCAATAGTATCAATATATTCTTCTAAGCTCATGTTGTCATCATCCAGTTGAGACTTTCCTGTAAATACAATTATTAAACATTTCTTTATTTGTTCGCCAAATCGGCCAGTCAAAATTCGGACACTTTCTTCCTCCTCAGCAGTTAATCGACCAATTTTTATGACCAGTAAAAAAGCAAATAATCCCGGAGTGTCAAAATTGATGGCACTAGAAAATTCTTCAATTTTAGCAAACGTTTCGTTTGAGTCTTTGCCGGTATCGAATATTCCCGGTGTGTCAATCACAACAAGTCTTCTATTGAATCTATCAACAACACCATATTGAACTTCATCAGTGTGAGAAATGGAGGCTGAGGACGTCGAAAACACTTTATTCCCCAAGATAGTATTCCCTGTGCTACTCTTTCCTGCTCCCGTTTTCCCAATAAGTAACATTCGAATTTCCAGTAACTCATCTAGATGGAAGAAAAAGATATATATTCGTTAAATTGTAAATGAACAAAAACAAGGTATGTTATCGTTTACACATGCAATCCATGTTTCATCTGGTGTAAGATAAAAATTTGATTTCCTTTATGGTGTTTATCGAATCAAGATTTCTATGTCTTGTATTACCAATTCCAATTTCATTGTAAGTGTTGGGTGCATTAAAACCATATTTTAAATACTCTGTCCCAAGATATACTCGATTTTTATTTTGTTTCATTACAATATCTTAGGGTTAAACCGATGTTAATTCAAAAGTATGAAAAATTTCCAAGATTTCCTCTTTGAAATGCTCCCTCTGGCTTATCAGATTTCAATAAACGGCTAAAAAATGTGACGTCTACGGGGATTTTGTAACAGACCTGGATAATAACGTTGAATTGTGAGAGGTATTCCGAGTGACTTCCGAATGGAGAGAAGATGTCATTTGACAACATTCCCCATTATAAATCTCCGTAAGAAATCTTTTTTTCGTTCCTGTGAATTTTTACTAGTGAAAATGATAATGCGTGAATAGAGTTATCTTGAAAATTTTCTTTTCATCTATTCTAATTGCACTTTTTTTTTTACATAGGTATGGGTTTTTTCCATTAAAAAAAAATATACCTAATGTGATGCATAACTATCTTGGGACAGACTGTAGTAGTTATAGATATTTCGGGTTATTTTAATCAGAACAAGAAATCAACTATAATATGAATTATTTATTATTGGTCGAAGCATCAGAGTTTAAATTTCATTCTAAGAAATGTTCACTCCTAATCTTACAATCTATTAAATATCACCGGATCATCAAGAACTCCAATAAAAAAAAATTTTGCACAGATTTTACATAATCATCTAAATGATGTCAAATAATTTTGATTCATATTTATAATTCAGTGATAATTTTTAAAAGCTTCAGTATATTGAATTCTAGTCAATCGTTACCATATGGTTCCTCACAACTGCAGAAGACCTTAGGTAGGACAGTCAGCAAGAAAAGGATTGTGGTCTTGTGGTGATTCATTAGTTGCTTCTACCTTCTTCTTCAATACTACAATAAAGAGCATGAGAGTTTATCGAATGACAACCTCTATTGTACATTTCTTATACAATTACTTAGATAATGTAAAAATTCTTTCTAAAATGTTTACTAGAAGATGTCATTTTAAAATAGTAAATGTTTAACCAAGTTAATCTAATTACGTTTTGGTTACTCGTAAATGATTTTTCTTAAATAACAACAACAGAATAAAGCGTGTCTCGGGTATGAAAATTCGAATATGTCAGATGAACACCCGGCTGTTTAGCTGTACGATTTTGTGGAAAAGTAACCAATCTGCATTTTACTTTCATAGTTTCACTGGTATGAGATATGAACTAATGCTTATTTATTGAATTGTCTGAAAAGTTTTTCATTAAGGTATGTAATATTAGATTAAGCATACAATGCTTGGTTAGAATTTGAATAAAATCAAACTATAATTTTACTAAATAATTGCCACTTACAGTACATTTAAATTGCTGCAGCAAGGAAATCGAACCATGGACGAACAATCTGGGCCCTAGTTTCGATTCTTTTTCTTTGAATGATCACAATCAATTTGCACTGAAAAACTCGTTGACGTGGACCAAATACGCCTTATAATCTTTAAAGATTTCTTACTTTTCAACAGACAAAATCATTTGTACATACTGATATCGTTGAACCCACACATGTTACGCTAATTAAAATCATTTTTTTTTACTCGGAGTATTTACCGTGTTTTTTCATGCATCGTTAGTTTGACCGTTCTTCTTATATCATATAAGCTTCCAAAATATACAATCTGACAAAGCTGTGCCTGAATGCCCTTGTATAAAATGTAAATAGAAAGTTTGTTTAATACAGAAGGAGTCATTTTGCAAAAGTTGTATAAGGTAATTAAAATGAGTTTATTGCATTGTAATGATTGTTTTATTAGGTGTCCTGGTTAACACAAACTATTATATTAAAAAGTACCGTATTATAATATAACTAATGTAAACATGTAGGCTATAATAGAATATTTCATTAACCGTTAAACGTAAACAGCACCACTACCATCTTTAGATTTTGTCTTATACCATCGTGTTTTAGCGAGCGCAGCGCCGGCGCGAAGCGAGCTCTACCGGCAAGGCGTGTGTGAATAGAAAATTCGGACTATTTGCACATTCATTCAACGGATTTTTTTGGCGTCAGTAAATCGGACCAGTAATGCATTGTTTTAATCGTCCCAGTAGTTCCCTGTAATTATGGTTTCCCATTTCGCACTCTCACGAGAACAAGATAAAAGACTATGTACATGCACTGTAAATAACACAACGCCAATTTCCATTACTTTAAAGACTAACGGAGTTATCGTCCTTTCGAGTGACGTCACAATGGATTTCTTACACATTGACAATCTCCTATGCAGAGTTGTCGTTCGTTCCTCTCTCAGACACTGATGGTAGAGAGTGACACATTGATCCGACAAAATTTTTCGGAGTCAGTAAATTTCGACCCACAATGCAATTCCTCAATGTCGGCCGATCTCACTAGACTGGATACCATCTCGCGAGAATCAAAGTAAAACTTTTGAGAAACAGATAAATTGTGTAATTTCCAGAACAATATGCTTTTTAAGTGAACAAAACAGTATTTTTCGCTTAGTTTTTTTTTCCAGTTTGTTTTCAAAGAGACAGACTACACTTGACCGACGTGAACTTTGACGTCACAATAAGGAGAAACTACTCTAAGTAGTTATTGTAAATCTGCTGAAATATAAATACCAAAAATCTTCTCAAAATCTTGCAGAGCTAACGAATCGGGACATTTCTTCAGAGATAGGAAACAGCTTTAACTTTCTCTCTTTTGGATGAATGCTCACATTTAGTATTCACTATATTTACGGTAATTCCCAGGAACGTTTTTTAAATGGGGCGTGGCAACATCATTCAAAAAATCTTCACATGCAAAAAGAAAAATAAATTTCTCAAAATTGGGAAAATTCTAATCGGGGTGAGGAATAGGGAGTGCGTGGTATGCCTTTAGCTCTTTAGCTGCTCAAAAGTGTCTTTATTTTCACTACTATTTACGGTATTACATGCTCCCGGGGGATCCATTTTCCTTATGTGATCAACAAATTGTTTTTATACGTTTATTTGATTTTTTTTTTAACGGGGGAGGGGGGAATCTGTGATAAGTCAATTTTTATTTGTAAGTTTAAGAAAAATGTCTGCTGCAAGTAAAGAGGAAATAAACGGCAATGTACATTATGTTCAAATCTTTATTATTCAACAACATTTTATCTGAGATAAATTCTATACTGGCGTGCGACCAGTATATAAACAATCTAAATTAAAATCAGATCTTTGATCCGCTCCAACAAATTCTGATGCCGCTATTGTTCAGCGACTATCTGAATTTCGGAGCGTTACAAAGATCTGATTTTAAGCAGATTGGTATAATAAATAAATAAAAAATAAATAAAAGATAAATAAAAAATCTTATGAATAATGAAAAATTACTGGAAAAATAGGTATATTTATTTTATTTTGCATTCAAATTCATTTACTTTAAGTCACTACTTTTATTTTTCTTGATTTATCATAATTCATTTTTGATCACCTGCTGCGCTCGCCCCAACGGTCGCACCGTAAAACATATTATTTTTACCGCATGGTTATAAAAATATGGAGTCAATGTAAATAAATATACATTTATAATAACAGCATAACATAGTAACTTATAATATAAGTTCACATATATAGGACATATTGACCACTTCAAATCAGTATTAATATAAATTGTCTTAAATATCTATACGAATTGCCAATATACATGTATATTTAATTATGATACTCTATACAAAAATCGGAGTTGTTTTAAACAATACTTGTGAATATACACATGATACTAGGAAAAACAAATAAGAAGCTCATCGATAAAAACATTTTCCTTGGTCAACCTAACAATAACATGTTAAAAGTCGCAATCCAACACTTTAATTAGTATTTTTCGCTTGAATTGTATACTTTTTCATTTGAAATGTATAGTTTTATATTCTCGTTTTACATACGGATTGTTTATATTCAATTGTTACATATAAGAATTTCAAGATGACTGACGTTAAATGGTAATGAAAGGCTTAAACAAACAAATTACTGGCAACTTATGAATTTCTTTTCCTTCTATTGACAGTTTATGCATTACAAATTAAAAAGAACAAATATAAGAATGTTTGTCATGTCATAAACCTTTGCCTTCAAAAAGATTATTTACCCGCGATTGCTTACATAGTTACAAAGTTTATTCAAATGAACCTTTAATAATGAAGCTTTACATTCGATAACCGTGTATAGTTCCCTGCTGGTTGCTTTGTGAATATGTGACCATCATACTTCGATAGCGCACGTCAAACCTAACTGTGACGTATGAATGCAAGTTACCGGTATACATGCAACACGTTTTGAATAGATTTACTATTGTTTGTTAGGATCAATGCTATTTTCAAATAAACAAAGTTTACTTACTATATACAAATTTTCATTTTCTGATTATAAATTGTATATGTCCTAATCGATTACAGTTTTAGCAATATAATTTTTTTATTGAATTGTTCCAAACAGCTTATAACGTTTGTTTTATCTGATATTCATATCCTTTATGAAAAGGATTTATTTTTAACTATGAGATAAAAATGTATATGATTATACCCTTTAAGTTCAAATGGATAAGTATAACATATATGAATAGTTAAGGTTGGAAAAGCTTTGCTTTCAAACGGACAAATCTTCCAGGGGAAAAAAGTGAATCAAAAATCTTCTGCAAATATGAACATCTCAACAGTGTGCCCTTACTAGCTAATCAGATTCATGATATTCTGTTAATATGTTTAAGAGAAGTTTTACTGACAAAAACAATAGTCCGCTTATTGTTTATTCTTAAGTTCAATAAAAGCAATATTTTCACCAAACTCGTGTAATTAAACTAATTTAATAGTTCAGTTGCATGGTCGTGGTCATTTTTTAACTTTTTTAATTTCCTAAACAGAAGAACTCTGTATGCAGATATAGCAAATTTTTAGATATGATATGTTAAGTTATAAACTATAAATTACGTAGTAAAAACTAAATCCAAATATTTTAGATAAAAGAAAACAGATTTGGATTTGTCTTTACTGAATAATTGTTTATAACTTAAAATATCATATCTGAAAATTTGGGTGGTATCTGATGCTCAATTTATTGACCTCCTAGCCTCCTTAGATGTGCAAATTAAAAGGGCAAGTTCCTGAAATTTACAAAGTTCACGTTCCAGAATGAGGCGCTGTTTAACACAATGTGATTATATTTGTTTTGACCGTCACCATGCTTCAACATGGAGAAAACTTCTCATAGGAAAAATTTGATAACAATTTCTTGATAAAATGCTCATTTACACATTATTGCCTCAATTACTATTAAGTTTATTAAAATCCTGTCATCGGTTAAAGAGCAATTGCTTTTAAAAATAAGAAATAAATGGACACAACTGACGAACGTATTACAAACTACATTTTTTTCTGAATCCTTGGTGTACATTGTAAACACATTGCGGAACAAAATATGGCTGATCTTGCCGGTGATAATTAATATTTTATACAAAATCATTATTTACATCTACTTTTTCCCTCAAAAGATTTGCATAACTAAACGTGCTAGTTCCATACATTTCTGATCCTCCAAATATAAGGATGGCTTAAGTGTGGTTGATGTGACCTTTTTTATTCTTAAACAGAAGACGGAAAACGTGTAAAAATGACTTGAACAAAGAATCTTTATTACAAACTCAAGCAAATAGTTAGTACAAACATTTCGATTTGTGAAACACTCATGTTTCTTAGACACATGTATACAATGCCATGACAGAATGTGCAACTTACTGATTTTTTCCATGAATTTTTTACTAAATATTGATGTATTATCTCTCTATCTCACATTTTATTTCATCAGCAAGACTGTTCACTTGTTATATCCCAAAACATTTAGCTATATAACATTCACAAAAACTAAACTATACTTTTGTATGATTTAACCCAATCATAGATGTTTAATCATTTTTATCAGGCAGATCGTTACAACACGGAAAACGTGCATGGTAGAAGTATCAATTGAATAAGTCACAAATGCTTAAGCTAGTTGTTTCCTTAACAGTTAAAAATGTAAACAACGTCCGAAAACCTTGTATCAAAATCATAAATCTTAAAAACCAAACCATCCTCCTACGTAGGAAAGTACTGATCCTACCCCTCCCAGCACCACACGTCCCCCTGCAGCTATAATTCCACTAAACACGACAGAGACCAACGTAGAGAACAAATCACTCTGGATATTGTTGTTTACGATTTGTGTTCGATATTCAGTCCGGAATACTTCCTCCCTGTACATTTTTTCTTTCATTTTTAATTCCTCCCTTCTTCTCCTCTCGTTTTCTTCAAGTTTTTGTACTGTTTTAAACACATCATTTGAGTAGTAGTTCAGCCCATCTTTTCCTTTGATACCATCAATCATAGATAGAATATGTTTCACTTCCTTCTCGCGATCCTCCTTTTGTCCTTTATACCCAATAGCGGTGTATCTACCCTTGCTTTTATTAATCAGTTTTCGAAGATTAGAGGAGTTATCCATCGTTTGAACAAAATCATCAATGGTCATATTGTTATCTTCTAAACGATCTTTATGTGTGAATACTACAACCAAAAAATCCTTCAAATCATCGCCAAATGTATTCATAAAAAAGTCTACCGTCTTCTGTTCCTCCTCAGTAAATCGCCCCACTTGTACAACAAGAAGAATGGCGTGAATCCCGGGAGATACAAGTGTGTACCACTTCGTCATTTCTACCAAGATTTCTTGTGTTGTTCGATTTGTATCGAAGAGGCCAGGTGTGTCAACTATGATCAATCTTTTGCCAAATCTTATTGTTTCGTTGTATTGTGTTTGTTTCGTTATGGAAGTTGCAGAAACACTGTTCTTAAATGCGCGGAATCCAAGGATTGTGTTTCCGGTGGTACTTTTCCCGGAACCAGTTTTTCCAATTAGTAACATTCGAACTTCTTCGGCAAAATCTGGAATAATATTGCTATCATAAATGAAACGTTTTGTCGCCTAATGGTATATACATGTAAAATACAAATTGAACAAGTTTATTAATTCATGCATTAAAAATTCATTTTAAGATTTTTAAAATAAATGATATACTGTGATTCATTTCAATTCATGGTGGTCAATGTTCTTGGGTAGCCAAATTTTCCTGGTTTGTGGGGACGTAATTTCGTTGGTAGCAAGTTCTATTTTGTAAACAAATGCTTGTATTTACGTTTGTGGGGATGTAAATTCGTGTGCAAGGGTTACCGACGAAAGCCACGAACATTTATCCCCCACGAACAAAGCTGATTCCACAGTATAGGGTGTCAACATGCACTAATACGCTTCCGTGACATGTGCATGCAACTTTAGATCCCACACTACTTTGGGAAGGGTTTTGCATCCCAGCGCGAACTTCTTCATTTCTTCGAGATTTGGATTTAATTCGAGCATGTGTTTGATTTTAAAGGGACTTGGACACGATTATAGATCAAATTTTTTTTTCGTATTTTTTTTATATAAAATGGTTTACTTGCATATTTCGAATGATTGGCCAAAATTTGAATGTTATAATTGAAGCTATTAGAGAGATACAGAGGTTAGAATTCAATGTTATGTAAACAAGCTCGAGTCTTAAATTTGTTTACAAATAATGTAAAGTGTGGAATTACCATAGACAAAATAACTCTTAAAAAACAATGCAAACTTAATCAATGTGTATATTATCAATAGAAGAAAGCAACACTTGATTGAAACTTATATCAATAAAACACATATGAAAACAATAACAAGGCTCGACCTTTGTTTACAAAACAAAAAAGAATTCCAAACTCTTGCTTTCAACTAAATATCTGACTTTCAAATTTTGATAAAGCATTAAAAATACCTGTATATTAACATTAAATATGGAAAAATAAAATTAAAAATTTTGAGCTCAAATCGTGTCCAAGTCCCTTTATAATAAGAGGAAAAATTGTTAAATTAAAAGGAGGTCCACTTTTAAAAGAAAAAAACATTAAACATATATATATAAAGCAGAATCCCACACATTCAAACTCGGGACCAAAGAATCACTACACGTAAGCTTTGCCATTTGCGCTCAGAAATAAACAACGACGACTGGCGATATAAACGGTTTCACAATGGGTTGAAATCGCCATGACCTTACGTACTCGCAACTTCATAAAAATTTGTATTCACGGGGAGTCGAGGACCCTTAAAAGGTCATGGTCACGATTTTGAACATTTTTTTTCGATTTTAATGTTTACAATGTTTCAGTAAGGCATTTCTAATATTCAATCGAAATTTGAGTGTCAGTCGTCGAGTTAAAAGCAAGATACAGAGCTCACAATTCTTTGTTATGTAAATAAAGCTCAGGTCAAGTTTTCGTTTTCATTTTAAATGTTAAAAAACAAATTGCACGTTTATGCCGAAAATAAATGTGACAAACGCTAGATCTGTTTATTTATGTTCAAAATCAATTAGCAGAGAGAAAAATCAGCTAAAAAGAAACTTTTAAAGGTATATTGAGCCGATGTAAACAAAAACATTGCACAAACCTTGTTTACATAAGTGCGAGGTCTGCATCTTGCTTTTAACTCTACGACTGACACTCAAATTTTGGATTGATTTACTAATACATTGTAAACAATGAAAATTAAAAAAAATGATTTGACCGAAATCGTGACCATGCCCCTTTAAATAATATTTTTGAAAATTCAGCGTTAATTTTATAATTTATGAAGGTAAGATATTATGTTGTGCAATAATTATGTTTGTTTCCAAAGTTGGGCGAATAAGGTGGGTAATATACCTGAATTGTACCGTTAAGATACTTAGAAATAAAGTATCAACATTTGTGATAACTCGCTTTACAGTTTATTTTATTCGATATACATATTTAACACAACCTCGATTTGTAACAATTAAAACTTTAAGGTTTAATAGTTGAAATAGTTTAGCTGCAGAACTTCACCAAACTTGAGATGACTTTTTAGTTTTTAAAACACAGTTGTTAAGAATGAAGGTGTGATACCACCAAAATTTGAGGTATGTTTTTATGTTGGTTTTATTCGTTTGTTAAAATATTCAAACTTAGAAAATGAGTTTTGCGGTATTGTATTATATTACATTATGGAAAAATTAAATTTGAAATTATTAAACCAGTGGTCTTATACGCCATCTTATTCGCACATCTTTTTATGATTATTTGTTCAAACATCACTTCGCCTTTCACATGCCGATTTTCAGATCCAACATGTATATCATTTATAGTTTGAATTAACTTAATTTACATACACATCTTGATATCGGAACCGAATAAAATAGTATCAGTGAATTAAACTTCAATTATGTATTAATTTTCCGTTTAAACAGAAATATTCGCCCTGTCGCCACAGACATGATTTCTTTAATCTGTCCATGCAGCATTATACATTACGTAATTTACAATTAATGATTTTAATGAATCATAATTTTACCGATACATTCATCCTTGCTTGCCAATGATTTCTGATCCGCGCCTCTCTGCACAAACTCTTGCCTTGTGGGAAGCGGCGCGGATTAGAAACCCTGGGCTAGCATTCGAAGATGCGATACTTTTGGAATTTCCGTTTTGCATCATACACACCTGTTGAACTGTCTGTACAGTATTTCCCAGCACCATAATCTAAAGATGAAGCAAAAAATTTTGAAAGCAATACACACGTATGAAAATTCTTACAAGCTATTGTTTCATAGAATATAGAACATTTTGATAGATTAAATTAAGGTTTAATAAAGTTTAATAAATAGAATTTGATTGATGATTACCATTCCGGGCTCGACAATCAGAGAACACTATAGGTAGAGCAGTCAGCAACAAAACAAATACCATCACGAAATGACCCATGGCTCGTTTCTGTTTCTTTCTCCTTGGGATAGAATAACTATGTTCACTTTTCTAGTCCACACCACAGGGGTCGTGCCCGTTTTGACCTTAAAAGGGCATGGTCACAATTTTGGTCAAATGCTATTTTTCTGTTTTTATTATTTAGCATACAATGCTTTAGGAATGCAATTCTAGTGATCAAATGAAAGTTGAGAGTCGTTCTTAGTGTTATAAGCAAAACACAGAGCTCACAATTCTTTGTCATGTGAATAAGGTTCGTGCACTGTTTTTGTTTTATAGGTTCAATATACCTGTCTATTTTCTTATTCATTTTAAGCATAAATAAAAAGTTCCTAACGTTTAAATTAACACATTAATTTTTGGTCTAAAATTGGAATTTTAACTTCAACATTCAAAATGTAGGCCTGAACAAATGCTTTGTTTACATAGCAAAGAATTGTAAGCTCTATAACTTGCTAATAACTCAACGAATGACACTCAAATTTTGGTTGCGTTTTAAAATACCTTACTGAAGCATTGTAAACATTAAATTCGGAAAAATAATTTTTGACCAAAATCACTGTAAAGCTGAACAGCACTCATAAATAGGCACCGTCACACCCTTCAATGTCGTTACACTCGATTGCACTCCTGAAACTCGGGGCCGACGTGCAGTACTTCTGTGGTGGTCTCATACTTTGTGCATTAATTTTTTGTTGTATGTGCTATTTCTAATTGAAAATAATGTTTTGAAATTTATATTTGATGTTAGAATTGTCCTGGCTTGGAAAAAGTACGTAAAAAGAGGATGTTGAAAAATAGCGGGATTATTACCTAACGTGGAAAGGACCTTTAAATATCCGTATCGCTTGAAGAGTCATATAGACACATTACGTAGACGACTATATTTACATAGCGGGTATGTTCCGTGTGTAGGCAAAATACACAAAAAATTTTCACGCATTTCTATCGAACACGGTAACCACCATTTAATTTTCAAAAATACAGTTAAGAAGATGACTATAACGTTATATTCTGTATTTTGATGTAAACGTGTCAATTTGATTTCTACTGTCCAACGTGTTTAATATATCAATCTATGGAGCTATATGAATAAATCTGATTCTAACCGTCTGTGTTGTAATTATAATCATCGCATGTTTTTATAGTATCTATATAATAATTAGTCTAGATAAGAAGGTGGAACAAAATTCGTACATATTTTCATTTACCTATCGCTTCATCACCGACTCATACTTTTCTTAAATGAATTGTTTGCTCCTATCAACCTGTATTTGTTATACCCCTGTAAAACAATTTCTCTATAGCTCTATAAAAAAAAAAGTCCAGCTTTTTAACTGTTGGGCTGGAACTGTTGGATTGGACCTGTTAAAATCGACTGTTAAAAAAGACTATTGACCGGTGACGTCACATTCCGTGAAAACGAGTAATTGATGAGAAGGGTGTTACAAAACAGTTGTTGACTGGGGTCGAAGGCAACAGTTGATCTGTCGGACCGGCTTGCAAATTGTTGCCCAAGGTTGAAGGCCGCGGGCAACATTTTGCAAGCCGGTCCGACAGATCAACTGTTGCCCGAAACACAGTCAACAACTGTATAATATATCTTTGAAAACGGCATACCCAGTTATTTCATTAAACAAGAGGCCCATGGGCCACATCGCTCACCTGAGGAACAATAGGTATGATAAAGTCAGCTTAATTGAGTTATAATACAAACAATCTGGATAATGTACAATAATACATGTAGATCCTGTATTAATAAAATCCATTTTTCCCCCTTGGAACTCGGATAGCCCTGATTGCTGCCAATATTTACAAGAGCAGACTTTAATCACCGCTCCTGCACATATATAGGGACTCAACGTTACGCAGGCAGGGATGACCGCACACCTACGCAACTCAACAGGTACTAACATTTACGCAAGCAGGGATGACCGCACACTTGCCCCAACAGCTCAACCTAACGCAAGCAGGGAGTGCCGCACACTTGCGCTAGAAAGGCCTGAACACCAGCAGGGATGATCATACATTAGGGCTCCGCCGCAACCACCACCAATACAAGCAGATATGACTGCACACTTGTATTAATGCGATACAGGGCAGGAATGACCGCACATTTTACACCGTAGATTAGATAGAGCAAGGATGTTCACACACTCAATCTATCCATACCTGTTCAAGTTTAACCCCAAACAGTCACTCATCAAAATCCAATAGACACTGTCCCTATATATGTGCCAACCTAAAATAATTCATTGTATCTAAAAATTGGAAATCAAAAATAAACAAACTAATCCGGCCTTACCCAAAACATCTTATGCAGAACAACTTATATACATTGAATATTTATTATTGTATAAAAATAATCATCACAATAATTGGTTAACAGTGGATGCATTAATTAAAATAATCAAGAATCAATAAATCAAGGACAATAACTCAATACAGTAATACAAAAAGATTCTAATGAACAAATAGCTGCCTGCTTCAATTTTATAGTCATATCACATGTTGAGTATTGCAGTTCTCAAAAAGATCCTTTACAATTGTTTATTATTGGGATATTTAGCTACATCAAACTCTGAACCTTCTTGTGAGGCCGAAGAATTGTCCTGGAGCCAAAGTTTTAACAATTATAAAGAATCATCTTGCTGATTAGTTTCTGAGAAGAAGATTTTTAAAGATTTACTTTATATATTCCTATGTAAAACTTTAACACCCCCCCCCCCCCATGTGGCCTCACCCTACCCCCCGGGATCATGAATTTCACAACTTTGAATCTACACTACCTGAGGATACTTCCACACAAGTTTCAGCTTTCCTGGCTGATTAGTTTCTGAGAAGAAGATTTTTAAAGATTTACTCTATATATTCCTATGTAAAACTTCGACCCCCCATTGTGCCCCACCCTACCCCCAGGGATCATGATTTTCACAACTTTGAATCTACACTGCCTGAGGATGCTTCCACAACAGTTTCAGCTTTCCTGGCTGATTAGTTTCTGAGAAGAAGATTTTCAAAGATTTACTCTATATATTTCTATGTAAAATTTTAACCCCCCCCCCCCAATGTGGCCTCACCCTACCCCCAGGGATCATGATTTTCACAACTTTGAATCTATACTACCTGAGGATGCTTCCACACAAGTTTCAGCTTTCCTGGCTGTTTAGTTTCTGAGCAGATGATTTTTAAAGGTTTACTCTATATATTCCTATGTAAAACTTCGACCCCCCATTGTGGCCCCACCCTACCCCGGGGGTCATGAATTTCACAACTTTGAATCTACACTTCCTGAGGATGCTTCCACACAAGTTTCAGCTTTCCTGGCTGTTTAGTTTCTGAGAAGAAGATTTTTAAAGATTTACTCTATATATTCCTATGTAAAACTTCGACCCCCCATTGTGGCCCCACCCTACCCCCGGGGGTCATGAATTTCACAACTTTGAATCTACACTACCTGAGGATGCTTCCACACAAGTTTCAGCTTTCCTGGCTGTTTAGTTTCTGAGAAGAAGATTTTTAAAGGTTTACTCTATATATTCCTATGTAAAACTTCGACCCCCCATTGTGGCCCCACCCTACCCCCGGGGGTCATGAATTTCACAACTTTGAATCTACACTACCTGAGGATGCTTCCACACAAGTTTCAGCTTTCCTGGCTGTTTAGTTTCTGAGAAGAAGATTTTTAAAGGTTTACTCTATATATTCCTATGTAAAACTTCGACCCCCCATTGTGGCCCCACCCTACCCCCGGGGGTCATGAATTTCACAACTTTGAATCTACACTTCCTGAGGATGCTTCCACACAAGTTTCAGCTTTCCTGGCTGTTTAGTTTCTGAGAAGAAGATTTTTAAAGATTTACTCTATATCTTCCTATGTAAAACTTCGACCCCCCATTGTGGCCACACCCTACCCCCGGGGGTCATGAATTTCAAAACTTTGAATCTACACTACCTGAGGATGCTTCCACACAAGTTTCAGCTTTCCTGGATTTCTGGTTCTTGAGAAAAAGATTTTTGAAAATTTCTCGAAATTTTTCATTAATTTCTAATTATCTCCCCTTGAAAACGGGTGTGGCCCTTAATTTTCACAACTTTGAATCCCCTTCGCCTAAGGATGATTTGTGCCAAGTTTGGTTGAAATTGGCCTAGTAGTTCTTGAGAAGATGTTGAAAATGTGAAAAGTTTACGGACGGACAGACGGACAGACAGACGACAGACAAAATGTGATCAGAATAGCTCACTTGAGCTTTCAGCTCAGGTGAGCTAAAAACTAAAGGAAAAAAATTTCTACATTGATGCGTACATTGTTTTGAAATCCCTTATTCATAAACAAGAGGCCCATGGGCCACATCGCTCACCTGAGGAACAATAGGTATGATAAAGTCAGCTTAATGGAGTCATAATACAATCTGGGCAATGTACATTAATGCATGTAGATCCTGTATAAATAAAATCCATTTTTCCCCCTTGGAACTCGGATAGCCCTGATTGCTGAAAATATTTACAAGAGCAGACTTTAATCACCGCTCCTGCACATATATAGGGACTCAACGTTATGCAGGCAGGGATGACCGCACACCTACGCAACTCAACAGGTACCAACGTTAATGCAAGCAGAGATAACGCAAGCAGGGATGACCTCACACTTGCGCCAACAGCTCAACCTAACGCAGGGAGTGCCGCACACTTGCACTAGAAAGGCCAGAACACCAGCAGGGATGACCATACACTAGTGCTCCGCCGCAACCACCACCAATACAAGCAGGTATGACCGCACACTTGTATCAATGCGATACAGGGCAGAAATGACCGCACATTCTGTATCGTTGGTTAGAAAAACACGAAAATTAGAAAGAGCAGGGATGTCAACACCCTCAATCTCTCCGTACCTGTTCAAGTTTAACCCCAAACAGTCACTCGTTGCAATGCAATAGACACTGTCCCTATATATGTGCCAGCCTAAAATAATTCATAGTATCTAAAAATTGGAAATCAAAAATAAACAAACTAATCCAGCCTAACCCAAAACTACTTATGCAGAACAACTTATATACATTGAATATTTATTATTGTATAAAAATAATCATCACATTAATTGGTTAACAGTGGATGCATTAATTAAAATAATCAAGAATCAATAAATCAAGGGCAATAACCCAAAACAGTAATACAAAATGATTCTAATGAAAAAATAGCTGCCTGCTTCAATTTTATAGTCATATCACATGTTGAGTATTGCAGTTCTCAAAAAGATCCTTTACAATTGTTTATATATGGGATATTTAGCTACATCAAACTCTGAACCTTCTTGTGAGGCCGAAGAATTGTCCTGGAGCCAAAGTCTTAACAATTAAAAAGAATCATCTTGCTGATTAGTTTCTGAGAAGAAGATTTTTAAAGATTTACTCTTTATTCCTATGTAAAACTTTAACACCCCCCCCCCCCCATGTGGCCTCACCCTACCCCCAGGGGTCATGATTTTCACAACTTTGAATCTACACTACCTGAGGATACTTCCCACAAGTTTCAGCTTTCCTGGCTGATTAGTTTCTGAGAAGAAGATTTTTAAAGATTTACTCTATATATTCCTATGTAAAATTTTAACCCCCCCCCCCCCCAATGTGGCCTCACCCTACCCCCAGGGATCATGATTTTCACAACTTTGAATCTACACTACCTGAGGATGCTTCCACACAAGTTTCAGCATTCCTGGCTGATTAGTTACTGAGAAGAAGATTTTTAAAGATTTACTCTATATATTCCTATGTAAAACTTTGACCCCTCATTGTGGCCCCAACCTAACCCCAGGGGTTATGATTTTCACAACTTTGAATCTACACTACCTGAGGATGCTTCCACACAAGTTTCAGCTTTCCTGGCTGATTAGTTTCTGAGAAGAAGATTTTTAAAGATTTATTCTATATATTCCTATGTAAAACTTCGATCCCCCATTGTGGCCCCACCCTACCCCTGGGGGTCATGATTTTCACAACTTTGAATCTACACTACCTGAGGATGCTTCCACACAAGTTTCAGCTTTCCTGGCTGTTTAGTTTCTGAGAAGAAGATTTTTAAAGATTTATTCTATATATTCCTTTGTAAAACTTCGACCCCCCCCCCCCTCATTGTGGCCCCACCCTACCCCCGGGGGTCATGATTTTCACAACTTTGAATCTACACTACCTGAGGATGCTTCCACACAAGTTTCAGCTTTCCTGGCTGATTAGTTTCTGATAAGAAGATTTTTAAAGATTTACTCTATATATTCCTATGTAAAACTTCGACCCCCCATTGTGGCCCCAACTTAACCCCAGGGGTTATGATTTTCACAACTTTGAATCTACACTACCTGAGGATGCTTCCACACAAGTTTCAGCTTTCCTGGCTGCTTAGTTTCTGAGAAGAAGATTTTTAAAGATTTACTCTATATATTCCTATGTAAAACTTCGACCCCCCATTGTGGCCCCACCCTACCCCCGGGGGTCATGAATTTCACAACTTTGAATCTACACTACCTGAGGATGCTTCCACACAAGTTTCAGCTTTCCTGGCTTTCTGGTTCTTGAGAAGAAGATTTTTGAAAAATTCTCGAAATTTTTCATTAATTTCTAATTATCTCCCCTTGAAAACGGGTGTGGCCCTTAATTTTCACAACTTTGAATCCCCTTTGCCTAAGGATGATTTGTGCCAAGTTTGGTTGAAATTGGCCAAGTAGTTCTTTAGAAGATGTTGAAAATGTGAAAAGTTTACGGACAGACAGACGGACAGACGGACGGACAGACGGACGACAGACAAAATGTGATCAGAATAGCTCACTTGAGCTTTCAGCTCAGGTGAGCTAAAAATGGATATAATTTAATGTAGTTTTTAACGGGAACTTCTCATAGGGCTGTTAAAAAAAATATTAGAATTATAAAAATTAAAATGCATGTATTATACATTGACAAGCGTTTAAATAACTCGATTCTGACATTCTTAAATTATGTAGTATCAACATTATCATGCGATTAAAAGAAATATACATAAATAGAATTCCAGTAAGTACCGTTCCGGTATTCGAACCCCAATCAAAAAAGTCGGACATGGTTACAATCTATTCCAAATGTGTCACCGCTAGACTAATCTAGACATAACTAGTGGGGAAATTTAACACAGCGTTCTTACATTTTTCTAAGGTATTAATGATTTAATTGTTCTTAACTTATTTTTTTAAATGTGCCTCTTTGAAACAAAAATCAGAAATAGCAGTTTTCAATAAATTTTTTGACTCTAAACAAAAAAGTTAATTCTTAAATTATGTTTCAAGGAGGCAGTTTTTACAAACAATTTAAGGATTTCCTTTTTATAAAGCGTGAAATCTGCCACATTTGTCTGCATGTGTAACCATTTTCAAACCTGGTTTTAATGTGTTTTAACAGATATTGGGACTAATCTTGAAAATTGTTTGAATTTGATTTTTGTCAAACAGTGTGGATGTATTCTTGTTTTCAATTCATCAGCAATAGCCATTTACTTTGACAGAAAGGACAACAGATACTTTGTATATGATTCACACTGTAGGGGTAACAATGGTTTATGTGATCCTGAAGGAAATTGTATTATGTCGACATTTAGTTCATTTGGCATCTTGTGCGACTTTCTGCGCCAATTATGTATGTCAATTTCCTCAAGTTCATTAGAAACTGTGCAGTTTGAAGCTGCTTCTTTCTCTATAAAGAAATGTTCAAAAAGACCACATAAATCATCAATATTTGTATCTTCACTTTCAACAAAGTTGTCTCTTAAAGTTACTCCTGGAAAAACTGAATCGTTTTTTATTGAGAAAGCACCTGCTATTAAAAATTTTGGAAGAAAACGTCAACATCCCCGACATTCTTGTAGTGGAAAAGAAGATGTGTGCTCCCAACAAAAACAGTTTTGTTCAAGAAATCAAGAAAGAGTTCCAGTTTCTCATACATCAATGAGAACATGTATGATGATGAAAGATACATGTAGTTTTGCAATATCAGATGCAGAGGTATTTTCAAAAACAGACCAGTTTGAACAAATGAAAACCACATCAGACTACATAAGTGTTGAAAATGTTCCTGGTGTCAGTAGTTGTGAGTCAGACAGTGAAAATATTGCTTTGACAACAAATGCACTTGATGGGGTAAACTATTTGCAAGAGAGTGAATTCAGTGACATTGTAATTACTCGATTCAAAGATATGGTATCTACTGGACCAGTGTATATTTGCTCTTGCTGTACTCAAACATGGTTTAGACAGAATGTTCAGAAAGCAGATACATTACATACTTTACCACTTGGACAACAATGTTTACAAGGTTTAATAAGTGAAGGCAATATTGAGTGGGTTTGTTCAACATGTTGTAGATCAATAAAGAATGGAAAGGTGCCAAGTTGTGCTGCCATAAATGGGTTTAGATTTCCTGAAAAACCCACAGAGTTAAATATTACAGAAATGGAAGAGAGACTCGTCACTCCAAGAATACCATTTATGCAAGTAATGGAAAAACCAAGAGGAGGACAGCGAAGTTTAAAAGGAAATGTTGTGAATGTTCCATCAGATGTAAATACTACTGTTAAGTCTTTGCCAAGAACACTTTCTGAATCTGAAACTATTCAAGTTAAACTCAAGAGAAAAACAAGTTTCAAACATCATGTATTATATGAAGCTATTCGACCAAAGAAATGCATTGATGCATTAAAATGGCTCTTACAGAACAGCAAAATGTTTCAGAATGAAGAAATAACCATAAATGAGAATTGGGATATTTCTAGCGAGCAGTCAAGCTGGTATGGGTTTAATCATGAAAATGTTGATGAAATGAATTCTGGTTCTGAAGATCATAATTTGCTAGATGATGCTAATTCTCAGGAACAGGAAGATGGGTGGACTGAAGATGTAAATTTTGAAAGTAGATTGACTGGAAACACCGATACATTGTTGCACCCTGCAGATGTAAGGTCGTTAAGCAAAGTCTTTTCATTTGCTCTTGGTGAAAACCAATCTCCTCTTGGACTTTATGAAGATGTAAATGCAGAATATCTTGCTTTCCCAACTATATATTGTGGACAGAGGCGTCCTGACAACAAAGACAGACATACACCTGTTACCTATGCTACAATTTGTAAGTGGGAACTTAGATCACAAGACAGAAGATCAGCTTGCTCTATGCCAAGCTTATTTTTTAAGCTTAAAAGACTGCAAATAAAGCAAATCCAAGATAAAGTTGCCCTTGCCATGCGGAAATGCAAGACTGAAGGAAAGAAAATTACAGTGGGTCAAGTATTGGATGATACTTCCTTTGACCAACTTGTAAGATTGAATGAAGATTATAGAGTACTTCGAACTCTAAGGGGATCACCTGCCTATTGGGAAAATGCAAAACGAGATGTATTTGCAATGATAAGGCAGCTAGGAATTCCTACCTGGTTCTGCTCATTTTCAGCTGCAGAAACAAAATGGGTTAGTGTGCTTAAAATTTTACACAAGACACTATTCAACAAAATTCTAACAGATGAGGAAATTGGAAACTTAACATGGGAGGAAAAGTGTGATTTAATCAGAAAAGATCCTGTTACTTGTGCAAGGTATTTCAACCACAGATTTCAAGTATTTCTATCACATGTCTTGAAAGGTATTACACATCCACTTGGGAAAATAAAAGACTACTTTTATCGTGTTGAATTTCAACAGAGAGGTTCACCACATGTACACATGTTGATATGGGTTGAAAACGCTCCAATTTTTGAAGTTGACTCTGTGGAAGACATTACAACATTCATTGATAGGCATACTACATGTGCCAAGAATGAGCAGATATCTCAGTTGGTAAACTATCAGACCCACCGCCATGCTCGCACTTGCAAGAAAAAAGGGAAAAATATATGCAGATTTAATTTCCCCTTGCCTCCTATGCCAAAGACAACAATACTATTGCCTCTTGATCAAAACGAATTGGATGGAAACCCAGATGTAGAGAAAAATTATCTCAAAAAAGTTCTCAATGAAATAAAACTAGACCAATCTGGATGTCATTTCACGAGTTTTGAAAATTTCCTTTCAAAATTGAATATGTCTGAAGAAATGTATAAAATAGCAATTCGATCATCTTTGAAGACTCCGAAAGTTTTCCTAGAACGCAAAGTGTCTGAAATTAGAATTAATGCTTACAATCAGACATTGTTAAAAGCATGGGAAGCCAATTTAGATGTTCAGTATATACTGGATGGCTATGCTTGTGCTGCTTATATTGTCTCATACATTTCAAAATCCCAAAGAGGAATGTCAAATTTATTGCATGAGGCTTGTGAGGAAGCTAGGAAAGGTAATTTTACCTTGAAACAACAGGTCAGACAAATTGGAAACAAGTTCTTGACACATGTTGAAATAAGTGCACAAGAGGCTTATATAATATATATAATAATATATATTCAACAGCTTATATTCTCCTGCAAATGCCAATGCAATCGAGCAGTAGATCAGTTTTTTTCATAAACACTAGTGAACAAGGAAAAAGAACATTCTTATTGAAACCTGTGGAAATTTTACAAGACATGCCAGGTGAATCTACAAATATCGAGTCATACAATTGGATAAAACGCTATCAAAGAAGACCCAGAGCACTTCAAAACTGTTGTCTAGCAGATTTTGTGTCAAAATTTGACATTATATTACCACCGAAAGAAAAAAGACAAAACATAAGCGTTGAATATTTACCCGAACAAGAATTAGAGGAGACAAATGAGGATGATTATCTTCTAGAGCTGACTTCAAAGTCGGGATTGATGGAGCTAGAGAAAGAATATATTATGAGAGTAGGTTCAATACTAAAGCAGAGGAATATACAAAAAGTGATTCGCTATGTGAGGTTTAACAAAAACCAAGATCCAGAAAATTATTATAGAGAACAGTTAATGTTGTTTTTACCATGGCGAAAAGAAATCGATGATTTGTTAGGAAGTCATTCAAGTTATGAAAGCAGATTTATTCAAAACAAAGACATCATCTTTAACAACAGGGAAGCTTATGCTCTTGACAAAGGTGTTGCTGATATTGTGGAAGACAATGAAATGGTTTTATTAAATGACAATGCCAATGTTATTTCAGCACTTCAGCATTCTGAAGAGATTGATTTGAATATTGAAGATCAGATGTGTTTGGACCATGGTTGCTTTAATCCAGAGACAGCAGGAGTTTCCTATGACTTGGGATTAGATTTGGGTATTACAAGAAAGCAAGTTGAAATAAATGACTTGGTTTTCAACACAATGAATGATGAAGAGTACAGGAAACTTACTTGTGAACTTAATGTAAAACAGAAACAGTTCTTTTATCACATTTTACATAGTGTGAAGACTGATCAACTTCCATTGTATTGTTTTCTATCAGGAGGAGCTGGGGTAGGAAAGAGTGTTTTAACAACTTGCCTTTACCAAAGTATTGTCAGATACTTTTCCAAGAAACTAGCAGATAGACCCGATGAAATAAAAGCTGTTTTGTGTGCCCCAACAGGTAAAGCTGCATTTAATATCCATGGCCAGACAATTCACTCATTGTTTTGCATCCCTGCAAACCAAAATCTGAAGTATACACCCTTAGATGTACAGCAGTTGGACAACATGAGAGTTAAATTCCGTAGTTTGAAAGTACTATTTATAGATGAGATATCAATGGTTGGAAACAAAATGTTCAACTTCATCAATATGCGCCTTCAAGAAATTTTTTCAAATAATCAGCCTTTTGGTGGAATTAGCATATTAGCTATTGGTGATCTTTATCAATTAAAACCTGTATTTGATGGTTGGATCTTTGAAGATTTGGTTGAAGGCTATGGTCCAGTTGCACAAAATTTGTGGTGTGACTTGTTCAAAATGTTTGAATTAACAGAAAAAATGCGTCAAAAAGGGGATCGAGATTTTGCTGAAATCTTAAATAGACTGCGTGAAGGTGTCCAAACAGATAATGACATGAGTGTTTTGAAAAAAAGACAAAAAGGCTTGATAAATAAGCAGACAGTTGACTATGGTACCATACCTCATTTATTTACTACAAATGCAGAAGTCAACAGCCACAATATGGAAGCTTATAGTAATGCTTCTTCTGAAAATAAGTGTCATATATCTGCAATAGATTATGTCACAGGGGATGTTTCAAATGATGTAAAACAGAAAATTTTGACTCAAGTCTCAGATGATCCTAACAAAACAATGGGTCTAGTAAAAGATCTCTACCTTGTTCTTGACCTACCTGCTGAAGTCTGTTTGAATATAGATGTAGTTGATGGGCTTACTAATGGATCACCATGTTTAGTGAAAAATTTTGATTTCCGAGTGACAAACTCTATGAGATGCAGTATCATATGGGTTAAGTTTGAAAACGAAAGTGTTGGTGCTGCAAACAGATCAAAATACTCTCAGTATTACACTGACTCTATTTCGAAAACTTGGACTCCTATATTTGAAGTTTCAAAAAAAATTTCAGTGGGAAGGTACAAAGCCTGTCATGTAACAAGGCGTCAGTTTCCATTACGACTTGCTTGTGCAAAAACAATTCACAAATCTCAAGGTTCCACTATGAAACACGCAGTGATAGATTTAGGGAAAAGGAAACAGGAGCATATGCATTACGTTGCCATGAGTAGAGTGCGTTGTCTATCTGATTTGCATATCCTAAAATTAAATGAAGACAAGATATCAGTCTCCCCAAAAGTTGTTGTTGAAATGGCAAGACTTCGTGAGCAAGCTTCATTGTCCTTGTGTTTACCAAATCTATTGCAAATCAACTCTGACATGAAAATAATTTACCACAATACGAGGTCTCTTCACAAACACTTTCAAGACTTGAAAAATGATAAAAATATCATGTCTGCTGATATCATTGCAGTTTCTGAAAGCAGGTTAAAGATAACGGACAAAAATGATGATTATAATCTGCCAGGATTTCAAATGTTTAGATTGATGGTTCTGAAAATTTTGGTGTGAGGTCATATAATGGCATAGTCATTTATACCAGAGAAGAATTCATTGATTTGACTCATTGTGTTTTTGATGGAATTGCAACAGTTCTTGCAACTTTTCTACATAGGGGTCAGATGATTCGTATTTTCTTCTTGTACTGTCCTCCTCAAAAATCATCAATTGCATCTTTTACCAAATATCTTCAAACTATACTTCAAGATATTGATGCAAGTTCAGAGCCTGTAATCATTTTAGGTGACACAAATATTGATTTCTTTGATCAGAAGGTATTGTCATCTTCATTGCACAAATTCAAACTAAGGCAGATTATGCATAGTAGTACAACTGATTATGACACATGTTTGGATCATGTTTACACCAGCTGTATGTCAGATTCAGATATTTCATGTGCAACTCTTGAATCCTACTATTCTGATCATAAACCAATTGTTGTCTATTTACCACATTATTAATTTTTAAAGAGAAGTACATGTACCATATTAATTCTTCATCTATGGTACATGATTAATTGCAATTCCAATCAATTCATATACCTGACACTGCATGATTATGTATAATGACCTTATATATGAATATGATTGAAATATTTTATTTTATAACACCTGTACATTCTTTCAGATGAATGTCAAGAAACTGATTAACATTCAACGACAAGAGGAAACAGTGAGAGCCCAACATCATCCTTCATTTCTGCTGAAGGGGAGAGTTGCTAAACTTAGGCACACAGCAAAATTCAAACAGAACACAGAAAAAGACGGTCAGATGCTATAAATGCAGTGTAGCATTGTTGAGAGATGCTTCTCAGTTCATCACTGTTAGAGGGACTTACATTGAACGTTTGGAATCAGGGCATCAAAAATATGCTCCCAGCAGGGACCTTCATCTTGGTGACCTTAACACCATTCTCAAGGTGAGTAAATTACAACTTACAGTTGAACCTCAATATCTTGCAACACTGATATGTTGAATACAATGGATATGTTGAAGTGATTTGTAAGTTCCAACTTCTTATTTTTTAAGTATTTTACTTTTGAAATCTTAACTCAGATATCTGAAAGTTTTTAAACAGTCCAATGGAGTTTGAGATAACGAAGTTTGATGATATTTCCTGTCATTTTCTGGTTAAAGTATGAATTAATTATACCCATGCTCCAAAGGAGAAGGAATACACTGTTTTACCCTTGTGTATAAAGTAAGTAAGTAAGTAAGTAAATAATTTATTATAGTGACATGTGTATATAGCATGATTACAAAATTCATTTTACAAATATAACACAATACACCCGGCCCAACGGACCTATAAGTCACTTTCAAACTGTTACAATATAAAAAGTTTTACATGTTTTGGGAGCAAGACGGCTTTGTCAATTGTTTCTGTCTTAAATTGTATAATTCATGAATAAAATTAGCGATTTGGCGGGGGTAGTTACATATTAGGTTAACAAAAAGAGTACTGTCATTTGTATTATTTTGACTTACAGTTACATCATATCCAATTTTATAAAATAATTGACTTCTCTGGTAATTAAAGAATGGACAACGTAATAAAAAGTGCTTTTCAGTTTCAATTTCGTTAAGATTACATAAGTTACATATTCTATCCTCCACCGGTTCTCCTCTGTAGCGACCAGTCTCGATCCTCAGGGGGAGTACACCACATCTAAACATCGCCAATTTTGATCTGATGGGTTTTGGGAGATCTAGCGTAACGTATTTTTCGACTGTGTAGCTGGATTTAAAGAGGATATATGTACGAAGTTTTGGTATACTTTGGATATCGTTGTGCCATTCGGTTTCAAAATTTGTACGTAACTTTTCCTCTGCGTAGTGTAAATTACAGGGTGTAGAATTTAAGTAAGTACTTTCTATGTTTAACGATTCCATATTTTTAACTTGGGAGCTCCAATTAGAAGTATTGTTTTGCTCACGGTTCCAAAGAAACACGCGCTTGGTGATGCGTTCATTTTCCATGTAAATTAGTCGATTCCAGAGACGCAACATATTCATCTTGTGGCGGCAATTACAGCTTAACCACCCGCTCTCCCCTTGGACTGTTAGCAACGGAGTAAACTGATGGACACCAAGGAAATACCGGAGGGCTCGATTTTGCACCTTTTCAATACAGTGATGTTTCGAACGCACGATTCTGTATTTGAATAAAGTGATTTAATAGTGTGGTAAAAATTGCCGTCAATTCCATGGGTTAAAAGACAGTACTGGAGTAATTCTCTATCTACAGTGTCAAACGCTTTCTGTAGGTCGATGAATGTGACAAACGTTGAATTATTGTTTTGAATGACACTGTTCAAGGAAAAAATGTGATCTAGACACGATCTTTGCCTTCGAAACCCGTTTTGTTCATCTACGAGTAGCTCGTTGTCTTCTAAGTACACCATGAGTCTATTGTTTAGGACGGAACTGAAAATCTTCGCCGTTACACATTGTAAACTTATCCCTCTGTAATTTAGTGGAATTCTAGGGTCCGACGATTTGTCTTTTAAAATTGGACAGATGATCGCACGATGCCATATGAACGGCGTTATGTTTGTATCGAATATTAGCATGAACATTTTGTGCAGTGTTTGAATAACATTCTCAGATTTTAAGACTTCATAGGGGAGCTCGTCAATTCCTGCAGATTTACCGGCCTTCGCTTTGTTTACGACACAACGTACTTCGTTTATGTCTATTTGTCTGTTCAGGTCAGCGTTTGATTGGTATAACGGGTCTAACATGCGCCGTTCTAAGTGGTCTTTATGATTTAAGACTTGTTGTTTAAAGTTCTCGTCGAATGATGAATCCGTTTGTGGGTTGTACAATAGTTTAAAGTCATTGGACCACACGTCTTTCATAGTTTCGGGATCAGTGTGTATTTCTCCGTTTTTTAAAACATTCGTCAGGAAACATGTTTTTTCTTTCTGGTCCCAAACGCTTAATATAGTTCCAGAACTTGTTAGGGTCACGAGTGTGCAGCTGAGGACTCGATATCGATAGATAATTCGGTTCTGTACTTTCTTTCAAAAAAACGGATTCTTTTGTCAAGAGTGTTTTGGGCCACTTTGTAATCATGACGAAGGACTCTTTTTGTGCCTTTATCTTTTGATTCACATTTTAAATATTGTTTTTCCTTGTTACGCATGTTTTTCCACAAGTCGGTAAGTTCATCATTCCAGTATGGTTTGTGCAAACGCAATTTTTTTCTACCTTTATTTGACCAGTCATATTTTGGAATTGTTTCGGCCATCTCCCCGATAATTGTATCACAAAAGTCGTCGTAGACCTTGTCGATTTGGTCTTGTATTTCTCGACACATCTCTATTTTGGAAATGAGATCTAGAATTGCATTGCGAGTTCTTTCTGTGTTCATAAAATTTGCGGGGATGCGTCGTAGGTTGTAACGCTTTTTTATCCCTATTTTGTTTTCATTTACAGGAGGATTGCAAGTGTGTGAAGGTACCTTAAGTTCGAATGTTATTGTTGCGTGGTCTGGTGTTTTACTCTTCTCCCCCAGAAAGTTTGTTAAATTGTATCGCTCAACTATGTCATTACAACTTATTATTCGGAAGTTTTCGCAAAGTGGGAAAATATCATGAGGGACGCAAATATAATCAACAACTGAATGCCCACGAGTTGAGAGAGACGTGTATCCTGTCGATTGGTCACCAAATCGTCCGTTTAATACACAACAACGACTGTCGTTTAAAAAGTCTAAAAAGGACTTTCCATGCTGATTTTGTGTGTCGTCAGTAGAGCTACGGTGTGGAATATTATCAACACAGTCATTACATTCGTTAGTCCAGCCTATTCTTGCATTAAAATCGCCACAGATAACTATGGCATCCGCTTCGCTATACTGATATATTTGTGTGAGCAGGTGAGCAAATAATGAACTAGCATCACGTCCCCATGGGGAGTTCTCTGGCGGCAAATATACAGAATATAATATAAATGTAAAGTCGGTGTCTTTATTTCGGAACTTGACCCCCAAAATACCCTCGTAGGATTTGTCAATTATGTGTACATGGTAGACTTTATAAAGACTGTTTTTCACTAATATACCAATTCCACCGGAACCCTTCGGTGCATTTACATGAATATTTGAGCGATTAAAGCCTATCCACTTGTAACCATGATCTGACAAGTTCAATTCGTTTTCATCGAGTAGGTGAGTTTCATTCAAACTTATAATGTCACAGTTTAGTTGTTTTACAATTTCAGATCTAAGATTATGGTTTGTGCGTGTCCATCCACAGACGTTCAAATGTCCAATCCGTAGATGTTCGGTGGGTCGGGGTCTGTCCTATCCGTCGTCATGAGTGTCTGTTAAGGGACGTTGGATTTCGTTCTGTTTTTTAACGATGCGACCGTTAGACGTAGTTAGACATAATTCTGAATTGTCTTCCGTTTGGGATTTCATTAAGAATTGTTCGGGCGTTCAGTTCGATGAGTCGGTCCGTGTGTGACTTACTGGATCTGAGGTATACATTTTTGTATTTCTCGGTATCTCGAAGTCTGCGTTTCTCTCGAAGTATAGCTTTCTTTTCTTCTAACGATGAGAACGAGATTTTAACTAGACCCGGTTTTCCAAATCTACTGTTGAGCCGAGAGGCTGCAGTGACGTTAATACTGCTATCCAGATTGCTCACGAGATCACGCGCAACGTCAAGTATCTCATCGTGGGTCTCGGTTACATTTGATGCAATGATGGTTAGGTTGGGGTCATCGAGAGGACTGTTTACATTTTGAGGTGAAGGACCTGAGTATTGTTGGTTCTCAATACTGTCTAAACGGCGAACAATTGAGTCAATAGACTGTGACAATTGATCTATATCTTTCTTGTGTACTGCTAACTCGAGATCTATATCGCATCGCATGGCCTTGAATTTTTCGTCAATGCTCGACATAAACTCATTTCTGAATTTGTCCAACTTACTCTCTAGCGTTGACTTAAGTGATTGCTGACCAGCCTGAAGATTTTGTACAGCCTTGGCGATGACTGTCAATTTGTCAATCACACCCGGATTCTCACCTGAGCTCTCTTGTGGAGATTCCGCCATTTTTGTTGATTTTTGAACCGGTTTGGGTGTATTACCATCAGACGATAAACGACGTTTACCATCGGGATTTGTACTCATTTTTTTGTGTCATACAATGTAAGATGTTATAAGCTTGTGACAAAATTACTACAGACTTAGATTAAAGTCAAATGTAGACAATACATACACCAATTCACTGCTCCAAAATTTAACTGCCACATACTCCCACGCATGCCCAGAAAAATGTATATGTCTCTCTGTCAGACTGTCTGTAACATAAATTTTAATAATAGATTTCTCAGCAACGTTTAATCTCAAATGCTTGAAATTTTAACAAACTCTTTGTTTAGGTATGCCATATGATGGGAATCATTTTTGTAGTGATCGGTAATCAACTTCTTGTTTAATTAACACTTTGTGTTTATTTAAAGCTCAGATTTTCAAACAAATTTTCATAGCAGATTTCTTAACAAATCTAATCGCAGATGCTTGAAATTTTAACACACTCTTTTTTTAAGGTATGCCATATGGTGGATTTCATTTGCTAAAAATTCTGTCACATGTAAATGTTTACTCTGCGTATTTCAATTTGTTTATTCACATCAGAGAGGGGCATCTCTAGTGAGCATTGCCTCACACTTATGTTGTTGCACAAATCTTTGACAACTTTGTTAATTGTTCTTATTCTAAATGCAGTAATGAACTGAGGAATTTGAAGAAAAAAACAACTTTTATTTACAGTTTGATCACTTCATTTTCTATTAATTATATGTAATACACCATAATAACCCTACCAATATTAATATTCTATATCTTGTGATCTTCTTAATAAAATGTTTCATCTTTTATAAGCAAAATACATGTATGCTTATGAACATAAATCCTTTGGGGAAAACAAACATGAATTCAAAATATTTTACAGGTTCATTTTATTTTGAAATCCATGTTTTTCTTTATGAAAGTTCAAGTATATTGTAGAAATATATTGCTTGAATACATATCCATAATTCATTTTCATCAACACTTTTTAGGAAAATCCTACTGAAAAAGACAGTTGTCAGGGATATGATGGCGGCAAGACGTCATTAGTCTATTGAAATTGTTGTGCAACAAATGGCATATACCAGGATTATACGCTTTCCAAGGACACGTTTACAGCAGCTATAAAAGGATTCTTTGAAAGTGAATGTTCTACTAGTATCATGGGAAAAGTTCTCTTAAACATTCCATTAGTATTGATATAAAGACATGAAGTTCAAATGTCTTCATTATTAGAGAACTGTGATTTGACTGTACACCCTAGATCAATTGTAAAGGACACATAATACACTTATTTGTACATTATTATTAAATAGCAACCTATAACAAAACTTCTAGCAATATCCTTTGACTACTGCACTTTTATTTCTTAACATTTGTATGTTCATGTATGGTCGATCATTGTTAAATGTGTTTTGGTATACAGTACAGTTAGTAAATAAACTTTTTCTGATTTTTGAACATATGTAAAACTTGAGAATATCGAAAGAAAAAAATTGAAAAACATATGAATCATGACCCATTTTACTACACATTGTCCAGATATTTTGTACATTTTTCTATTAAGCTGAATTCCCAATGGCTGTTAAAATTGCTTCTCATGTGAGCAATGTGACACACAAGCTACTTGATTGTTTTAAGTTCTATAATCAAATGATTACATATGTATCTTTGTTATTTTGGTGAAACTATATTGTAAAGTATGAAAAACTGCATTTTCCAAAGTTCAGTTTCCTAAATTCTTTGATATTTTTTCATCATTCCATCCAAATTACACTGAATATATTTAACCTATATAATACTCTGGCCCAAGATATTTATGACACACATTTGGACAATTTTTAATAAAATAAACATATACGCAAAGAAAGTGATCAATAAAGGGCAAATTTCCAAGATATCTTCATTGACACATTATCGTTTTTCAACTTGCATATCAGTGTCAACTGGTTATACAAATATATTTTACAAATAAATATCTTGATGTTCAATTTGCTTTTCCTGTTTTATCTTTAAGGTATTATACACACTTATCTTGGAAGTTACTGAATATTTCCACATTGACCATCTGTACCATATTAGTACATATATTATGTTCTTTATGATTTGTTTACTATTCCTTCACATTTTTCATTTTAAACTGTAATGCCTTCATAAAATCTCAAATTTTTAAAGGGACTTGGACATGATTTGACTTAAAATTTTCAAATTTTATTTTCCCATTTAAATATTTATACTGATAAATATAGAAGTAACTGTTTATAATGCTATGTCAAAATTTGAAACTCAAAACTCAAATTATAAGCAAGATACAGAGTTTATAATTCTTTGTTTTGTAAACAAAGCTCAAATATTGTCATTTTTTTACATATTCGTTGTATTGGTGTAAATTTCAATCAAATGTAACTTTGTTTTGTTTAAAATAGTATTTAAGAAGATATTGAATTGGTTTAAATTGTTTTTTAAATGTCATTTTATCTAAGAAATGGTAATTCTCTACATTACATTTTTTGTAAACAGCTATAAGACTTGAGCTTGTAACTTGACTCTAACATTTAATATTTTGGTCAATCATTTAAAATGCACCAATAAACCATTTTAAACATAAAATATAAAAATAAAATTTTTGATCTCTAATTGTGTCCAAGTCCCTGTATCATAATTCTATCCACAATAAAATAAAATTATTGAACCAATATATATCTGTTCTATTGTATCTTAAGGCAACCAATAAGAGAGGAATTTTTCTCATTCATTAATATGTTACCATAACTACCCCATATCAAACTAATTCTGAAGAAAGTAGTCATAATAACATTGACAATATGCAATGATGCTTCCACCTATCAGTACTTTCAGTACTTTGATTTTTCTTGAGTTATTGTCTTCAATTTTTTAAAGACTTGAAAGTACATGCAGTTCAATTGTGGAGGAAATATTACAGCTGGTATTTGACACCCCCATATTGAGGCGTAGATCGAATCGAAATAAACAATGAAATCAAATAGAATTGTTTAATTCGAAAAACATTAAAAATAAATGTGATGCATAAAATGGTCACATCATAAATAATCCGGACATATTGAATTTTCATTTTTCCTTTCCTCTTATAGCTTTTGGGCTAGTATTAGGTATTAAACAGTTAAACTAATATCTGAGCATTAATTATGATACATACTGTAGCAATAAAGTTATCTTATCTGAACGAATTCAAGTTTTGTACACATTTTTTCTACTTGAATGCAAAACGGAAGCAAAGCATATACCGATACTGAGTACACTAGCATTCTGTAACATACTTTTTTTTACAAGATTTTCATAAATATTTTTGACCCCATGACATTGTTATGCCAAACAAAACTCGGATTTTACTTTATTAGACATCGTCCGTTTGAAATTGCAAAACTAACTGGTTTATATCAGTGATGAAAATGCATAAGAACACTTACAAGTTAGAGTGTGTTTTCTGTCATGGCGTCTCCGATGCTGAATCTCTTTCTAACCGGAAATCTATGGAGACACAGTGGCGGAAAAAATATTGTCTTCTTTTTTAATGTCCGTAAATGTTGGTATGAAAGTTATTCAAAAATTTGTCATCGCTAGAAAAATTATCTGCGAAGTTGAAATAGAAAAATATTAATGAATCAATGACTATTGAAAAAAAACTTATCAAAGAAACCAATATCTACGAAAGACTAATAGGGCCACTTAAAAGATCTTGTTATTACGAGTTAATCATCTCGTTATTACGAGAAAATATCTCGTTATTACGAGTTAGTTATCTCGTTATCACGAGAAAAGATCTATTTAAAATGTCGCGTTTCATTATTCTATTCTTTTCATGTAAAGTGTATGAACTACTACAATGTCTATTGATATACACATACTTAGCATAATCATCGTTTAAAAGCGTACGCACAATTTGATTTCAAATCGGACCAAGCAGTTTTAAATAAATTTTAGAAGAAGTAGCAAAGCAGATTGATTAATAAATTCATCGAACTGTTTATCAATAATTAAGAAGGATACGTGTAATTTGTTTTTGGACTCCAAAATGTGTGTATAAACATATAAAACACAAATTCAGGTAAATCGTGTATATCCATATCCATGACTGAAACTATATCGTCATAAAAGTTATCTGTAACTTTTACGACTATAGGACTACCTTTTATTTACTTCGGAGTGGGATTATAATATATACATGTATAAGTTGAATAGTAAAATTAAATCATGTTCTTTCCTTTTAGTCATATAAGATAAAATGACAAATCCAATTATTGATATGTAGAAATTAATGAATAATGATCGTTGTTATTTTTAAATATTAATCAAAATTGAATCAACGTTTCTTAAATGAAAAAGATAGACTGAAACGGTGATCCAGTCGAATTCTCTTCGGAACCGCACCATTTTAAAGAGATCTTTTCTCGTAATAACAAGATCTTTTCTCGTAATCAATATGAGATCTTTTCTCGTAATTACGAGATCTTTTCTCGTAATAACGAGATAATTAACTCGTAATAACGAGATCTTTTGTCGTAATTACGAGAAAATTAACTCGTAATACCGAGATCTTTTCTCGTAATTACGAGATAAATTTTTTTTTTTTTTTTTGGGGGGGGGGGGGGGTATTTTTTTTTTAGAGGGGAATTTTATTTTATAGGGATGTAATGAAGTAATGACGAATTTTACTTGTTTGAACAACTCATACAGTTGGTAGCAGTGCTCGCCTAAATATAATTGTTTCCTTTCTGATTTGCTCAAATAAAAATTTGTAGGAAATATTTTAATGGAAAACTTAAAACTGCTAGCATACATTGCGACATTCTGAATAAAAAGAAAGAGAAAGTTGCCTTTTACAACGTTTTTCTGTTCAAAAGGCTCAATGCAACTTTGGCTATTTTATTTTAGATGCACGTACTAATACATGTATATTCAAATGCGACACCTTTTTTACGTGAAAAACTATCAATAATGCACTCCAGGGTGCTAACCTTTATATTCAATTTAATTTTCCTTAAATATAAACGTGTGCTCTGAATCATAAGCAATTTTTCGATTCGCGAAATCACTTCCATAATTCCCTGCCTCGAGTTTGTTCTTTTGTCATATAGGGAGTAAGCAACTTGTCAAGTCTAGACACACAAAGCTATATATTGTAAAATTTTACCTCATCTGGGTCGATCCAAAACAATCTAGGAATCATTCAATTTAACATTTTGGAGAAAGCGTTTGTTTTTCATTATATTTATTGCATAATTGTTTTACAATACAGCAAAATATAGAATACATAATAATGCAAAAACACATTAAGATTCTTAGCATCAGTAATGATTATTGAAGGAACTCAGAGCGCTGATATGCCTCAAATCATTTGATAATGTTGAGGCTAACGTTTATCCAAATTTTAACTACGAAGTGGTGGTAAGGAGATTCAAAGTAAAATTTGAATAAAAAGTTTATATAAAAATTCATGCGCAGATCATTGAGATAAATATGTTATCTTTTTCGTCTTATCGTCTTTTCGTCTAAATTTACCGTTAATTCATAAACTCTTCGTTTATTATTACATATTGTTTTGTGGGAACTGGCATGGGTTAGCCGAATGTAGAGACTGCGCAAACTGGTACTGGGTATAGCTGCAGTGGGCCGTCATTGGGGTCACGGACTCCATCCCACCCCGGTGATACAGAGAGGGATAGGTCAAGGAAGAGGACCAGTTAGGGTCATGAGACCCAAAGAATGACGGGCGTTGCGCGGGTGCCATGTGGGCGTGAGGCACCGTGTTGTAGCTGGACGAGAAGCTGGGCAAGATGTCCGCACCTGTTGAAGTCATGTTCTCTGATATCTGCGCGACCAAGCCATCTTTATCCGTCGACTTTTTGAATGATCTTGGTGAGTCATCACCTGACGTCATGACATTTGTCGGATTTTCATTGGTCAGGTTGACAGGGTTCGGAGTAGTTACTTTATTTCTTTTCTGAGGAGACGGTGAGGTTTCCCTGTCTGTGACGTCATCCAGCGAAGTGGATTCTCTTTTGCGCATGCTTGGAAGACTGTCATTTTTGTTATCCTTGGTTTCAATGTTTTTAGGCTTTTGATTTGTAACTACCGAACTAATTTTGATGGGTTCTTCTCCGTTTTTGGCGCGGGGGTTAAAGGTTAAACTGAGTGTTATTTGTGTGGTAGTTTCTCCCTCACAGGTGTCTTCTTTCCGACTTTCTTGGCTGTCGTCTGTGAAAAATAATAGATTTTTGCATCTGTTGTTTATCTACATGGAGATCAATTCTTCATATTACTCAGTAGCAGATGTCATAACTACATGTGAAGTTTCATATAAATAATCAATGACACTGTTTTAAAACTTTCTTCTATATATATTCACGTTCTGAAAAAAAAAGAAATCATATGGAACAATTTTAAGATGGGATTACTTACTAAAGTTATCATTTTCCCAAAAAGAAGACTGTTTCAACCATTTCCCAATTTCTTTTGCGTCTGTCTCTTCTAAGGTCTGAATTACGTCACAAATTGCTTTCTTCGCCTGTTGCAACGGTGTCAGACTTGACTGATCGCCTGAAAAAACAAAAATGATAGTAATCAACAGTAATCAACATTGTACTTCGTTGATATCGAATGCATAATCAAAAAAGATGATATATATTACTATCTACATACATATAAAATTATCGTCCATATTGAAGCAATGGGGTTCGGTGTGCTCTTTAATCTAATGTTCTAAATTTGGGGTTGTCCTGGTTTCTGAGTGCCATGTTATCAATCTTATAATAGCGGCCGTTTATATCGTGTACTTTTGCAAGTGATATTCCGTGCCATGTGAATATGGGATTGATTGCTATCCATGACAGAACTAAGACCCAGTTCTGGACAAGGTACAAACAAATCCTCTAGATATATTTAGTACAAGTATAAGAATTATCTTTTTGCCATACATGGTCTCAGGATTTTTTGTAACAATCAGTACATGTATGTCTTCAAGAATTATTCTTTTTCGAAGGCCATTTGACCATTGCTGATAGAATAGTTTGAATGCCATTAAAAGAACTGATAAATAAGTACAAGTTCCAGTGGAATGGCTACGTACCTTTTGTCTGGTTCCTGGCTCTGTATGAGGACGACAGATGCTCACTGTCGGACACAGAGAGGGGACTCTCTGAAAAGCACATAGAGCGGGACTCGTCGTCTGCTTCCTCTGTATTTCCCATCAGGCCCACTCCTTCCGTCGACTCTTCAGACGACTCCGCCTTCTGCTTAAAGATGGGCGTGAAGTTCGGCACGGGGGTGATTGGTTTGTAGGAATATGGCAGCCGATCATTTCCGGACGGAATGGAGAAGTTGGCGGAAAGAATGTTCTCGGTGGATCCATCGAGTGTGGTACGCGGAAGTCCTGTGATGCTTCGGATCATGCGCACTAGATCGCTTAATTTATTAACTCCCATGGCGCAGGTCCGGTACCAAGACTGCATAGGGGTTGGATTCATGGTAGTGATTCCTAAGTAGAATGGTGAATTGTCGTGCTGCATGCTGGGAGGCCTCTTCTGGGAGTACAATTTATAAATACTCACCGGGTCTCTGTCTTTGAGTTCGGGTTTGCTCCAGATACAGAGCTTACCGTCAGTTGTTCTGATAGACTTAAAGTTATGATTTGATACCGATATTGGTTGATATATGATATATTCATTCCCTTTAGAATCAGTTTTGAGTTTTATATCACCCCACAGTAAATTTTTATGATCGATGGCTTTGCGTAACCGGAAGTGAACTATGATGACGAAACACAGAGTGTTTATGACTGACATCGGAGTGTTCGGTCCCATTTCTTGCTCAGAGAATAACTGGTGTACCCTATCGAACCCCAGCTTGACGATTGGCTCGTTTGGTTTCTTTACGCCCTTGCCGATCTCCCGGAGTTTCTGTTGCTTGTACTTCAGGGCGTGCCTGGTGCACGAGAAGGCAGGGTCCCTGGTCACGGACGTTCGGTAGTTCTTCATTTTCAGGTAACGTTCAACGCTACAAAGCATCCCGCGCAGGCTCGCTGGCTCGTATTCATTCCCGTCGTGTTTCTTTACGATCGTAAAAAACGTGGACAGATATCGGTCAAGCTCGGCGCCCGGGATGTCCTCGGGATTTCGACTCTCGTCCACTGACCGCAAGTAACTGATGACAATGCGGATATCTGTGTCCGTTTTTCTCTGGGTGTTTTTATTTTCCATATGCAGTCTCATGTCGTATTGGTCAAGAGAGGAATGGTCATAACTGGTCCCCGGGGGTCGCTGGAATCTGGCCTCAGGGCCACGGCTGCTTGGCTGCTCCCCGTCGCTGTCTATCATTAGAGAATCTTCGCTGTCTGTTACGTCACCATCCCCCTGGTTTTGGGCCGGGACTGTGTCTGGGTTGGCTCTCTCCGCTTCCGAACTGTCAGCCATTCTTAAAAGTGGGATTATAACGCTCGAGCGCTCTGGTCGTTGTTATATATCAGTTATCACGCAGAAATATGATGATAATTCCTTAAGTGGGACGGAAACACTAAGAAATATTGTGCACTTGAAATAATCTATTCTATTGACTTCTGGGTTATATGGAATAGATTATATAGCACTGCGTTATCGATACCAGATCCTGAGAAAATGTCTTTTTTTTTTATAATTACACTTTGGTCCTAGCCAGCAGCCTCATATTGTTAAGAACAATTACATTGTATTGTCATTTGAAACCAAATCTGTTCTTTCCTATTTTCAAAGTGCTTCATTTCTTACATCTTGTTTAGTTTCAATGGGTTTTATCTGTTATATATCTCTGCTTCTGTGTTTGATTTCTGTTCTCTGCATGTACATTTATGGGTGTCGCATTTTAAAAATAACAGCAACATGTTTGAGAGTTTTTCAAGTGTTTTGCTGCTACATAGTTCTCTTATTATTTTTAAAATCTTTGTGATAAAGAAGTTTAAACAAATTCTTACATTAATTAGAACATTTATGAAATGTGGATTATGAAGAAAACTAATTTTTGTACAGTACAACAATGATTTTAATATCGCTTTATTCAGAACATCTACAAAGCTTTTCCAACAACAAAAAATGATTGACGGGAGCTTATAAACCATATATTTAATTTTTGGTATGAATTTTGTAGTTCGTAACAATTTTTTGAATAAAAATCCCGAACTGCAGCAGCTCGCGTACCACTGTAAAGATATTACGTCAGGTACTCAATAATCATTCATTATGAAAATATTTCAATAACACATGGTTATCAAATAATCAAATACATGGTTAAAAAACAAAGGGATGGTCTGTGGTTCTTGCTGCACGTTAGACATATAATATATACATTATCTATTGTCAAGAAAAAGTGCAGTAGCTTAAAATCTGTCAAAGGACTTGTATTTCACATTTTAAAAAGTATTTGATTGTTATAACTGTAATAGGTTCATGCAAATGTATTATAACGAGCAACCAACAATGTTGTCTAGTTCCAAATTATTAAACTATAAAATGTAAGATATATAACTATAATGTGTATCTTAGTCTTATTTAAATGTGTGTATATCTGTATACTCTTAAAGATTGCGAAATATAATGTTATAGCAGATAACAGCCAGATGCTTGTTCAGAGATTATAAAAGAATGGATAATATTATATTCTATATGGGCTATTTCAAACCTTTGTATGGGTTGTTAACTGAAATGAATTTCTATTAGAAGATTATTGCCATGGTATCATACAATATAATACATTTTCAATATAATTAAACAGTTTAATGCATTTCCTTTACATTAAATGAGAGATAATTGATAATTTAGATGTGTGTTACCTAACAATACAAAGACCTTTTGTGCTTCTTGTAACAAAATTCAGATACTGTTTTAAAAAAAATTCTGAGGTTTTTTAAACATCAACACATAAAAATACTGATCGAATTCAACAAGTATGATAAAAATTTATCGGACTGTAAGAGAAAAAGCACTTGTTAGTCCCTGACAATAGGCAGTGCAAAGTGCAGAAGTTAGATAACAGAAAGCCGAAATATCCGCAAAATATCAGAGCAGCACCGTCTGAAGAGTTGACCATGCCTATTTATCTAGCGGGGACGGTGCCGTATCAGGCGATATCTCGAGACGTCTGCGACCGTTTATGATAACTTGTATATTTTTGTCGTCACGTGACTCGAGGGCAATAGCATGCAGAGAGCGACTGATAAACGAAGGGCCACTTCTTGGGAACGATTCTCTTGTAGAACCACGTGGATTTCATCGTCATTGCCATTTTTCATGAAAGTATACGTCGGAGACCCATGCGTGTACGAGACTGGCCGTGGGTTTTTGACGATGACTTTAACAGCTTTGAGGGACTTGGACACGATTTGACTTAAAATTTTCAAATTTTATTTTTCAATTTTCAATGTTTATACTGATAAATATAGAAGTTTATAATGCTATGACAAAATTTGAAAGTCAAATATCAAGTTATAAGCAATATACAGAGTTCATAATTCTTTGTTTTGTAAATAAAGCTTGAATATTGCATTTTTTAAAATATGTGTTGTATTGGTGTAAATTTCAATCAAATGTATCTTTCTTTTGTTGATAATAGTATTTATGAAGATATTGAATTAGTTTAAATCATTTTTTACCTGTCATTTTGTCAAAGAAATGGTAATTCTCTACGCTACATTTTTGTAAACAACTATAAGACTCGAGCTTTGTTTACATAACAATCAATTCTTACCTCTGTATCTCTCTTGTAACTTGACTTTAACATTCAATATTTTGGTAAATCATTTAAAATGCAACAGTAAACCATTTTATACATAAAAATAAAAAAAAATTTTGATCTCAAATCGTGTCCAAGTCCCTTTAAATATAGGGATTGGATTGACGGCAACAAAAAATCAACTCTCCCTTCCCCCTTCACGTACTGTTGGTTAGTGCTCATGGTGTCAGTAGCTACATCCCACCGACACCCGAAAGTTGTAACCCATATCATGATACAGTACATGAATGCGTACATATTTGTAAATCATTCGTGGATCGGGGGGGGGGGGGGGGTCGGGGGACCCAACCCCTCCACTGCAGAATTAAATTTCTTCAAATGTACATTATACAATTACAAGAAATATGCCCAAGACACCCTTGCAAACTCACCCCCCCCCCCCGGAAAATTCTCTGGATTCGCGCATGGAAATGGTTGCGAATAATTGTCCATCCAACCGTCCGTCTGTTCGTCCATCTGTTTGTGTCCGATTGTCCTTGTGTGCAGAATTGACCAGTGGTATTAGTACATTTACTTAAAAATTGAATATCATTTTGTCGTTTATCAGTATAGTTATATCATATAGGAGATGGCTTCATGTTTAGAGAAGATATGTCTTGTCCTTTTGTCATTAGGAACCAGAAGTGGCGATAAAACATGTTTGAATAGATGATATCGTTAAGATTTGCAATTAAGAGAGATGGTTTACCTTTTTAATTTTCAAAAGATCTGGAACACAGGTAGATGACCCTGAGTTCAAGTACATTTATCAAACTGAGTAAAACGGTGAGATATTGCATGGTTACAGATAGACTGATTAATTCATAAACATCCTATAGCTACTCCACTTTAAGGCATAAATTGTGTATTTTTTATCCGCTAAATGGCAGTTTAGATTTCTAGAAAGATCGATCTATACGTTACAAATGTACTTTTTTTTTAAACTACTTTTTTAAATATATTATATTTAATTATCAATTTCTTCTCCACAGTACAGAAGCATACTGCAGTATAGACAGAGCACATAGTTTAAAACACAAATCCGGCAGAATTTTAAGAGTTTAATTGCATTTATGATGCATTTCATATCAATATGATTTTAAGTGACAGATTGAATTCATATTTTAATTTTGAACAAGAGAGAACCCAGCATAATATATTTTTTACGTGTATGAAAATTATAAATATTTTTACAGTTAAATGTAACATGTTGATTTTCAAACATTTCAGATATTATTTTTTTTATTTTTTTTTTTTAAGTTCTCTTGACGAGATCCGCGCACCGGTTGGGTTTCTTAGTGCGCATTCGATGTACGCATAACTTTGAGAAACACTTCCTGTGCCTCCAGCTGATGGACTCGTTGCCGTTCAGCCACCTAAACGGTGATTTGGACCATGAGGTTATATATTGGTTTAGATTATTTGCAAATACACACTTCAAAGAGTAAACATCTTTGCTGAATAAAAGTAAATCAAAAATGTTTGCTATGCAAAGAAAGACGGCAACATCCCGGTTTGTTTTTGTCATGCAGAAAGAGTCAAAGACACTGTATTTCATTTGAATCACCTTATATTATGTTCCGCACCAAACAGTAATGAATAATGTTGCAGAGGCATGCAAAAAGCATAATAGTCTTTCTTATGTATATTCTGTAATGTTGTTATACAATAACTGAGTAACACAATTGTCATGTTCAGTATTTTCCATTACAGACCTTGGTGTCAGATGTGATGTATGAGCTGATAGATGATGTAACACTTGGTCTCTGCTTTGAAGTTCACAGGGCCTGTAAAAATGGCACCCTTTTTCTTGGGGACACAGACCCAAAGTAAATCTCATAATATAATCATTATCAGTTAATATTTTGCCCCTGCAGAAAGACAGATTGAAAATTTAGATATGGAGATTATTATTACCCGCAGAGCTGTAGCAGTCTTGGTAGTCCAAAATATCTGACGTTCTCCTGTCACAGGATGAACAAATGATGAATCTCTGCCTTTCAGTCAACTGAAATGTGACTGAATGATTACTAAAAGATGGCGGAATGGCATATAGCTATGCATTCAGTCACCTTTCCAGACCGTTCGATCAGTTAAGATTCAGTTGACTGAATGGCAGATATTTATCCCGTGTGTCTTTTTTAACAGTTTTGATATTTTGCATACCAGGAAAATGTCAGAACTGGTGCCATTACAACAACTGGACATTCACCGCCCCCCAACTGGAGATGGCATTCTCGGCTTGATTTTAAATATTTGCAAGTTGAATTAAATGTTTCACACAGAACTTATTAATAAAACAATGATTTTACTTCTCACTAATATCGATTTTATGGGTTCTTTCATCCCATAAACAGACTGTTAATCACATTCTATTGAACCATACAGATTTATTTTGATTTCGTGCATTTCTGAGATCTCGCAAGAAAAAAGTTTTGCAACACTATTGTTTTTCAGTATGATTATCGCAGATTCTGACATTTTACTGCCAAAATATCAAAATCATTATAAAAGCTAGGAAAACATCAGATATTTTGACTACAGTCTGGGATGGCAATTTTGAGGCCTGTTCAGCAAATTCTTCTCACATAGTCATAGTGATGTAACACATTCATCCATGAAAATTCATTTAATAGCAGTTACTATGTACTAAAAATATGCAAATATGTCATACATATGTTAGGTTAGATTGATGACAGTAGTTTAACTTACGTTTCACTGCCAGCAGAAGTATGAACCTCAAATTTATTGTTATATATAAATATTCCTTTTTACATTGCAGGTCACAAAGAGAACATGGTATGTCAAATTGAAATATGACATTTGTCAATATGATGTACAAAAAAAAAAATAAAATATATTTTGCTTGTAATCTACAATATAAATAATAGGAATGTAAGTTTTGGAATCACTCTGTATACATGTATATGTGAGATCGTACATGTAAATATCTTCAATTAATATGGTATTTTTTATCTGGGTTCAGAGCTGGTTGATAGAGCAGGAGTGGACGTCTTTGGACACGTTCCCACAAAGAAACAGTTTGAGTGCGTGTGTCCCAACTGTCAAAGAAACCTTGCCGCTTCTCGTTTTGCCCCTCACCTTGAAAAATGTATGGGAATGGGAAGAAACAGTTCCCGTATCGCCAATAGGCGACAGGCAGCCATGGCCAAAGAAAATGAATCAAGGTATCTACTGCATACAGAGCATTATTTTAGAACCATTTTAACAAGACCTTGGACTCTCGGTTGGACGTAGCTGTTTATTTCTTGCGTCAAAACAAGATAAAAATGACGCCGTTTCAAGTGAAATATGCACCGATTGCATAGTCTTAGCTCAAAAGCCAGACAAATCTTGTTGATTTCAAAGAGCCACAGCTAAGTGGCCAGCAATGAAATAGACAGGTCTATGTCACATTGCTGTTTGACACAACTGCCCAAAGTCCAAGCTCTTGTTAAAATGGTTCTATGAATATCTTGTAATACATGTAAATAACTGATTCATCAGTCAAAATTTTGTATGCTGCTACAGCCTGCACCCACTTGTACACAGATTGTGGAGTAGGTAAAAAGAAAATATAGTCAAAGCCTATCCATCTAGTTTTCATTTTATGTTTAGTCCATCACTGTTAGTGCCACAAACAGTGATGGACTGAACATAAAATGTAACACTAACTTAGTGGAGTGCATGGCTTAGATGGGATAGGTTTTATGCCAGTAATTGAAAGAGGTCAGGTTTAAATCCCATCAATTGCACTTGATGTTGTGTGTTTTTGGACAAGATACGTAGTATGCATTGTCTCAGTCCATTTGGTGAATGTGTGCAGACTTATGCTTGGAATTTAACCGGGATGGACCGATATCCAAGTCAGGAGGACTCGGGGATTTCCATTCACATAGAACCACAGAAAATGGATAAAAGCTCCACCCCTATGAACCTCAAGGGAATTTAACTCAACTGATTAATAACTGGTATGCCTTTGTTTCTGTTTCAGTCGAATGTCTGTTCTGGGGGATGACAGCGCAGATGATGACAATGACTTAGACTGGAGTTACCATGTTGACAGAAAAAGTAAGATTACCGTCCCACATCATCTTTATCTAGAATTCTCCAAGATATCTTGACTCACCTTTTACAGTACATTTTGTATAATTATGCTTTTTTCTTTCATTAGTTAAGAAATTGAAAAAGGACAAGAGTACCCATTCTCCAAGACGGAACAAATTTAACAGATTCCACAAGAATGGTGAGAGTTTCCCCATCACATACTGTGGAATTATTATTGTTCGTGGGGGACCAATGTTTGTGGCTTTCGTGGGTAATCTTTGCACATGAATTTACATCACCACGAATGTATGTACAATCATATTTTTAAAATTTATTAGAATTAGTCCGATTACACTACCAACAAAATTACGTCCCCATGAGCCAGGAAAATTTTGGCTACCTACGAACATTGACCCCCACGAATAAAAATGATTCCACAATATCAGATCGGTTGTAACTTGTCTCAAAATGATTTTGTAATTTTTTTTGCATGAATTTAACTTCATTCTTGAACGTATAAGTGACTATGACCAATTGCAATGAAATGCAATGCCTCGTTCAGAATTCTCAGGTAATTTTTTTGTTCACTGTCAGGTGACTCCAGTTCGGACAGATCTGCGACCCCTGAACCTGGTCTCTCCTACGAACACCTGTCTCAAGGTAAATCATTTCTAAAAAAAAAGAAAGAACCTATTGTTTTATATATAAATTATTTATTGAAATACTGTGTATATTGTGTATTTTTGAACAATGCCTTAAGATAGAAATTTTTGTCGAAAAAATTTCCATTCAGATATGTTTTTGGTTTGTTAAATTCTTTGTTCAAAATGAGATTATTGATTGAAAATCCATAATTCTTTTCTCTTTATTCAGAGGAAAGAAAACAGATTTTAGTGAATGTAAGTTGATTGCTCTTAATAAGTACATGTAACATGAGATCTAACAGTACTACAGTTTGATGAAGTCTGTTCTTAGCATTCATATCTTTAGATAATCAATGCCAGTACACTGTACTTCGCTCAAGGATTCAAGTCAGTATGCTAGGTGTGACTGAAGTTGATTACCAGTATTGATCTTGAACATCATAAAATTCTCAAAGTGTGTGCTGATAATTTTGAAATACACGTACTGTAAATAACACTAAACAGCTGTAAACAACTATGAATTACTGTTAACATAAATACCTAGATGATAATCATATTTCAACATCTTTAATACAAGCTGCTCTTTTCTAATAATATTTTTGAAGATGGTGCTAAATTTTAAGTGCACAGTTTTACTGTATGGTCATGGACAATAATTAACTCTATGTACAGCATTTATGGTGGTATTTATTTGTTATTCATTATTTTGAATGGTTTTTGCAGACTTGCGGAGTTATATCGGAGCACACCAAGAAAATGTGTGCCAAGTAAGTTACAAACTCTGTCAATGTATATTGTTATGTATTATCAGCCATAATCATACAATTCAAACTTTTAATTCCTTTTGTTGAGTACAATACAGCAATCTAAGAAAATATCTACACATACTGTAATGACATATGTTTATGAATTGCTACAAAAATTTCGTTATTTTATGACACCCTAAAGATTCTTCAGATTATTGTTGGGTTTTATTTGAATTTTATTTTTAGATGTACTTACTTTAGTAATAAACTTTCACAGAAAATGAGATGTACTAGGAAGCAGAAAAGTATTGTAATGCTGTTTTAGCCTGTATAAAAGATTTGGATTTATACAATTAAAATTAAATGGCTGATTGATTTCAGATCTCAAAAATGTCACCAACATACTGATGATCAAAGGGTGAAAGTTCGGCAGTACTTATTGGGACAGTCGTAAGTTTCATTGTTACTTGAATCTACATGTTTGTAAAACATTGTCATGCATAAAGCAAAGAACTGACCAAAGGACATTTTTAATGAATTGGAACGACTGTGGAATCATTTTTATTCGTGGGGATCAATGTTTGTGAGTTGCCAAATTTTTCCTGGTTCATGGGGACATAATTTCGTTGGTAGAACGTTCGGTATAATTTTAAGAGAATTAAATATTAAACAAATGCTTGTATATAAGGAATAAGGAATCATTCTTTGAGTATTATGAGGTGATAATTTTGGTCGGAGCGTGATCAAATCCAATAAAGCTCGAAATTATTACCTCATAATATTCAATGAATGATTCCTTATTACTTATATAATTTTAAGCAATCGTACGATTAAATATTTAAATATAAATAAGCAAACCCCGCTGGCGCCTCAATTTGGCGTCATTTGTATTATGGGTTATATAGTACAAAATCGATACGTAGTGTTATCACAGGCAAAGACACTGGAAAGTGTACTGTAAATATATACCTTTGTGGAGATCTAAGGGTTACCCACGAAAGCAGCAAACAATGGTACCCCACTAACGATGATTCCACAGATATTACAGTTTAATACTGTGAAATGCATGGGCGACAGAAAGGGCAAAGATACGGAATACATGTAAATATCGGTAAAGCAAATACCTATTATAATTTTAATGACAATACAATTTTAAAGAATGAGATTATATGCATGATCAGCAATACACTTTGAAATAACAAATTATATGTATTTATACCAAAAAAATAACTTTCAAAACACAAAGAATAATCCTTAATAACCTATGTCTCTTGTAATGAAATATAATGTAAAGTTGGAATGTTTTGGATTGTACAGAATGGTGGTGGACGAGGATACGACGATTGACATTGACAGCCTGGATGATGTGGACAGCAGCCAGTCCCTGAGGGACAACCTGTGGGAGGGGGGCTCCAACGCTTCCTCCCCCGCAGACTCCACCTCAACTAACAATAGTAAGTCATGACCTAAGTAACTGGGGACAACCTGTGGGAGGGGGGCTACAACATTTCCTCCCCCACAGATTCCACCTCTACTAACAATAGTAAGTCATGACCTCAATCACTGGGGACAACTTGTGGGAGGGGGGCTCCAATGCTTCCTCCCCAGCAGACTCTACCTCAACCAACAATAGTAAGTCTTGACCTAAATCACTGGGGACAACTTATGGGAGGGGGGCTCCAACGCTTCCTCCCCTGCAGACTCTACCTCTACCAACAATAGTAAGTCATGAACTCAATTACCGAGGGACAACTAGTGTATGGGGGTTCCAAAGCTTCATGCCCAGCAGACTCCACCTCTACTTACAATAGGAAGTCATGACCTAAATCAGTAAGTCATGACCTCAATCACTGAGGGACAATCTGTGGGAGGGGTGGCTCCAATGCTGCAAAAGTTAAAGAATGTTCATAAATTCACTAGTCTCTCAAAAAAAGAGCTTTTCAATTCTAGCTTTGAACAGTTCCCTTTAAAAATTCATGTTGTTAATTTGATATATCACTTTTCAATTTTTTTTATTTCTTAGGTACAGGATCAAAAAAGAGGAATGGACCCAAAAGTGCAAAACTAAAAAAAAAGAAGAGTAGGTATGGCAGTGATCCGAGGTCCAGCCCATTTGATTTTGACTGAGTGATTGTTTATATGTACCAGGAACATAAGATCAACATTGTTAGGGAATGTTTTATGATGAAGACTTTGTTGTTATTCCGTTGTTATTTGTTTTCAATAAATCATTTGTTTTCAAAAGTGTTGAAAACTTCATATAAATATGTATAACATATTTTGAAATGCGAAAAAAGATCAATACTGTTATAAATCTTCAAGTATCAGAAAATAGGCCCAGGCACACACACTTATTGGAAGTGCTGTAGATTCCTTATTTAATGCGAGTACTTTATTCTGCGATTTCATCATTTTGTATCAAATCGTGAGAGTATTAAATCGCGAATACGGAACTTGTAATATTTTCTCATAGTTCTTAACTCGGAAAATAAAAGCGAGATTTATAAATCCGCGACGGCAATTCTCAGTGTTTTACGCGGATATTTATTCCTCGCGTTGAATTAGGAATCTAGATTACTAAAGAACAATTTCCGCTCACCACTTGCGTCAGGTCTTAAATTTATATAGGTATATTTATTGTAGAACCTTTAAAAGTTGGTAAATTGGGCAGATTTTATGATTTCTACTGAAAACGAGAAAAAATGAAGGTTAAAACTTTAATGGTTGCTACGCCATGACTGTGTTGAATTTTTTACATTAAACGAACTCCTGGTTCAATTCATTTTACTTAAAATTCACATCAAAAGAGCACTTAAGGCAAAGGTTTGATAAAATGGAAGGGCCTTATTTTGTTAGATTCGAGAAATAAATTCCTTAATCATGACCTTCATGCATAATTATAGCTTAAATTGGACATTTTTTCTGCACTAAAAATTAAATACAATCAGAATAAAGCGTTCTGAGCTGTTGATCGTATAATTAAAAAAAAGAGACAAGATACGAAAGGTAATTTTCCCAATTTCACCACATACACTTATGTACAAAAATTATGTGAATTTATTCTTTTTCCTTATTTTCATGAAAAACAAAACGAATTTCAAAGTTTATTCTGTGCGTCATATAAATATAGTCAGATTTTGTTATATTAATTAAAGCATATTAAGTTTGCATTTTTGGACAAACATTAAAATAAGATTTAGACAATCATTTGTAAAATTTGTTTTTTCAGACAAAACATTAGGATTTTTTTTTTTCTCAAATACATGTATATACTTCTTCCAATTTGCGAACCGAAAATTCTTGTTTTGGACAGTTAATATCAAATCAATAAGTTCCTCTGATTATAGCTTTAAAATTAACAAAGTTTCAAGAAAGACACCAGATTTTTTATTTCATGCCTACTGCGTAACGATGAAGAAATTATGAAATGTTAACACTTATATTTGTAAGTTACCCAAGTTAATGTTTAAATACTTTTTTTATTATTATTTTTATTTAGTTACATCTTTTTACATCACAATTTACAAATCCAGACAACAGTCGGGTATATAACATCAACACAATCAAAATCATTAAGTACACTGAGACAATTAAAAGGCTTATGTTTTAATGAAATTTATGAAAAGCCTGTAATCTGTATCGTAATGAAGTTTTTTTTTCAAATAAAATACAAATGACATGACTAAGCACACTGTTTGTTTTCAACATAAAAATTCATAATAACAACGCACTTCCAACTTTTATTAAAGTTATTATGTTCAGTAGAAAATACTAATAGAATATATTGATTCATTGCGGTGTTTCGTACTCTTTCGTTATGGGTTTGTATAGCAATAATGACCGTCCTGGCAATTTTCGGCTCTGTTTTCAAAAACTTCGCAAGTGACATCATTCACCTGGTTCTGGTCCTCAGTCGAGTAAACCTCTTCTCCGGCTAAAACGGTTTGCAGAACTCTAGTTTTATGAATGACATCCTCGTTATTTTGGTCCATAATGTCGGTGTCAATGACGACAAGATCGGCGTCTTTCCCAGTTGCTAGGGAACCAACCACGTGCTCTTGTCTCATTGCAAAGGCAGCATTGATCGTGTACATTTCAACCGCGTCCTTGACGTTTACTGACTGATGACCTCTAGAAATAGCATTTTGGATTCCAACGAATGGATTGATCGTACTCACGTCCCAGTCGCTGCTCAGAGTCACATGGGCGTTTGTATGGTACACGCTTCGCAATGGAATAAAATCATGAGCGCGATCTTTGCCAACCAAAGATTCAATGTGATCTCTAGTGGATGGCTTGGTGAAATTTCCCGCCACTTGAAAATCTGCAATAACGTTTAGTTTTTGAAATCGGTTCATGTCTTCGGGCTTCACTTGCTCCAAATGGGTCATCCGATGACGCGTTCCAGCGGAGATCCACGATTCGTCGAATGCGTTCAGTGCTTGATGAACACCCCGATCTCCGATAGCGTGGACTAGAAAATCGTAGCGTTTATTATTGTCGAAATTCTGCAACTCTTTGACGTATTTTGCAAGCCGTGGTTGATCAAAAATGTTCAAACCCCTATTGTCGGATATTCCCGGTAAATGTAAGTTCTTCACGTATGGTTCTTCCATTGCCGCCGTGGTACTGTCCAAAAGACCGTCAATATAGACCTTAATCTGGTTTTTCCGGAGGAAACAATTTGGATTCTCATTAGAGAACATATCCTTGAGGGCTTCGATTTGTTGTGAATCATCTTTTTGGGGATACGCCCATAGAGCCAGATTGGCACGCACTGTTAACTTCCCCTCCTTGCATACCCGCTCCCAGGTCTTGTCGTTTCCCCGTCCCCAATAGACCCTGGCGTCACTGACCGAAGTGATCCCGTTCTCATTCCGATACCACAGACCGTCTATCAGGCCTTCATAGTTCAGCTCCTCTAACTCCGGCGTTGGTTTCATCGCGAACTCCATGATCGATACTCCTTCATCCTCCAGCAGGATTCCGTTGGGCTCGCCCGTACCTTCCTCTCGCATGATGACACCCCCGGGCCTCACTGGGGTCCATTTGGTTATGTTTGCCCTTCGGAGCGCTTCGGAATTCACCCACACGGAGTGAGAGGTTTCTTCCAGCATGACCACGGGGACATCCGGCAGAACTTCGTCAATGATTTCCCTGGGAGGTCTCCCTCCCTTTTCGATGTGATCCAGAATACTTGTAATGGAGTGACCACCGCCCAGAACCCACTCCGTCCCGATTTGTCTTGGAGCACATGTTTTGAATATATCCTTCATTAGTTCGGGGTCTGTGTCCGACGTAAGTTTGCAGGTGCTACCAACGCGCGACGAAGCCTCCAACGGATGAATATGGACATCATGGAATCCTGGCAGCACCGTCGCTCCATTTAGATCCAGCACACTGCTTTCGCAATTGACGTACTCTAACGCATCTTGGTTAGACCCCACAAACGCAACCTTCCCATCCTGCACCACGATTGCCTCCTTGGGGGTTTGGTCCCAGTCTGTTCCGTCAACAGTGTACACATTTCCGTTGAAGTAGATAGTATTTTTGACGGCATTGCTTTGCTGCGGCATAGAGTCTTGGTCACAAAGTGCTTCGTCTTCCAGGAGGCATTCGATCTCTCTTAAGAGCAGGCGATCTTTTGGGGTCAAAGTCGATGATTTCGATAGGCTTTTTCCTGAGGTTGTTATTGCTAGGGTTAGCAATGTCCAACACAAACACAGCATTTTTGTTTTGAAAGTCGAGCTCAGACGACTGACGGAATGACAACTTGCAAGTCAGTTGTCGGCCAGACTAACTAAGAATAGATTGCACGGATGGGTGTTTAAATAACCAACAGTGTTTGGCGAAACTAGAGAGATTTTGTCCTGTTGAAAATCAAGCAAGCTGGGGTACATGGTTCACAGGATACAAATAAAATATTTAAATTCATTGTATCGTTCACGGAAAACGTGATGAAAAAGATATTGTGTCAGTCAAAGCAAGATAATAATAAACGCAAAACTAATGCAAGTAGTTTTGGATCATTGCGTCTAAATACAACATTTCACTTTGTTATCCTATTTTTTTTTTAAGAAATTGTATTTGACAGATACGTTTTATATAATACAAATATGAACCGGTTTGCGGCTGTTTATATTCTATAGAGCGCATGCAGAGTAGGTCAAAATTTTTATTTTTGCAGGTAAAACTAACATTCACCTTAAATTCAATAAAAGACACTGTGTTGGAGTCAGACGCACGGGTACATTCATATTCAAAAAGTTCAATTTTTTTTTATAGAGCATGATGAATATGAGATAGCTCAATCGACCAGATTTTAGTGGGTGGATTTTTAAAGTACGCTTGTAGCCTATCCAATTTGGAACATCGAGAATGGGGTGGTGCTGGGTGTTCGAGGGTTGGAGCACCCCACCCCCCTCCCCGTCCTATCCATACTCCAGGACAACCTTTTAGATTTGTTATTTATTATAAAGATAATTTGGAGCCCATTAAGAATTTCCTCTCACAGGTAGCAAACTGAAGTAGGTAGACTTGCCAACATCTCTTGAAAAGAATCGATTATGTAATAGACTTAATTCTAACAGTATAGATGATGAAACTCATTTTTTGAAAACATGTCAAATATATGATCATGCACTAAGGAAAAGAAATATTTCAGTTATAAATAAAGGCATGTTTCCAAATTTTTCAGCTTTAGATTATGATATAAAAAAAAAAAACTCTCTTACGGCAACTCAGTATTGAAGACAAGGAAATTCTTAATTTTGTGGGCAAATTCATTAATGATAACATACTATAGTATTTAGTAAAACACTTATTTATACATTGTACTCATTTTACCTGAAATGGTACAATATTGTTGGAATTAACAGTGTCATTTTCTATAATTGTTAATTATACTTATATTATTCATTGACATATCTTTCCCTTTTAATTGTTATAATTGGATACCTGTCTGTTCTGGGCTCTAAATTAGAAATAAATGTTCTGTTCTATAGGTTATGAATTTTTCTATGTAATTTTTGTCACTTTTTATCATATGGAAGACGTACACGTATATCATTTTATTAGTGTTTATAGATGTATGATATAAGCTCACAAGTACCAAGTACTACTTGTTATTGTAACTGTATTTTATAGAAAATGTCAATGAACTCTAGCTACAAGGGATTTACAGGGATTTTTATATATGGATAACTTGAAAGAAACGCAAACATAGAAGTTTACAAACAGCTGACAAATTCAAGTTGATCTAAAACCTTCCTTAAAATTTATATAAGTGCATTTTGACATAAAGAAGTTATAGTTTATATGTGATTCTATATCGATATGATGAAAAATTTAGATTTTGTCTGTTAAATGGAAAGGGGGGGGGTCAATCCACATTACAAATTTGAAACTTGGCGGGAAACTCCAACGAAGCGGAAAATAAGCGATAACGTTATACGGTTTAAATGAGTTGTTACTCTTTATATTTTAGATATATATACTATTGAATCACTGTAGTGATAACATTGTAATATTATCTTATAGAATTTGCTACATCTTTGCAAGTATATGTCATGAGAAATATTTAAAAAACTAAGGATATCGCTTGTTAGGTCCTGCCCATTGCTAGGAGACGACGCCATTTTGAATGTAAACTGCTTCAACTTGTCGGCAGTGTGAGAAAACTCAGAACTTACGAATGAATTTATAAGCCGAAGGTAAAGTCTATTTTTATTTTGAGACAAATCAGAACCATAGTTTTATGTTAAATTCACTTTCTAAATCGATACGTCAATGATAAATTTGTATTTCATTATTTTAGTAAAATAATCGGTGCCCCTTGGCTATATAATGGCTACGTAGTATTTCTTAACACAGTTCCATACATGAGTATTCTTTAGAGATATCTGCAACTTGTAGACCAACCATTGATTTTATTATTACTCTACTTATTCCATACTATTGTTTATATAACAATATATGTGGTGATTGAATAAATGTCTTATGAAAAGACGTTAATATTTGTTGATAGGTTGATATGACGTCAAGAATGAGCAGAAGTTCCCACGGTGGGAAACCGTTTTCTGCCAACAGAACTCGCGTAGAGGGTGCGAGTAAAACTACAGCTGATGGTCAGAAGTACCCGGAAATCAAGCAGCGGGGATTTTACTCTGATATCATTGGAACAGAAGCAGATGTTGCAGTGAGTTTGTATTGAATGATACATTGAAAATAAAAAAGGGCAGCCTATTTGACCAAAAACAAACTATTTTACATATTAAAATTTTTCGCAAAAAGTAAATTATAAGGCAATCAATTACAGTAATTACCTATATAACATGTGCATATTTTTAAACATGCATACGATAACGGTGAGAAATTGGATGTTTTCCAGGAAGTGTTAGAGGGACCTCTAACAGATCATGACACATTGTGGAACGTCGCCAAAGAAAAACACATACCCAAAGGTTTGTTTGTTTAATCAGATTTGTCTTTAAATTGTGCATACGCAGATAAAATCCATCAAGCAAGAAGCATTTCATTGATATATTGATGTCTTTATTGATTAATTTTTATTTGGTTGACAGTGACAGCATTTGAAGAAAAAACAGATGTGTTAGAGACACTGAAAGGGCATACATATGGTCCAAGCACCGAAATCACAGCCATTTCTGTAAGCGTTTTAACTTTTTAAAAGTATTTCTTATCTTTATTATTCATGCAATCATGGATATAACATTAATTTATTTTCATAATTCATTTACAGGATTTTCCCATTGAAGCATCAGAGCCAAAAGTAGAATTGCCATTTTACACAAAACCTGGGGAATGCCCCAGGAAAATCGAAACAGAAAGGTCAGAAAATTAATTCATGAACAACTTTTGTTAAATGAATATCAAATATCAACTCAAGCCATGGTGCAATGACTCTGCTTGATAAGAAATTTGACTTATAAAGCACAACTTCATTTTCACTTCCTTTCATCGTTGCAGGAGGAGACGATTATACTCCACCTTAGACCTGAAGTCCCTCCTTAAATCTGAGGGAATTAAGACTGATCAGTTAATGCCAAAAGAGAGCCAGTTCCCAGTGAAACTGAATGTGGATCCCAATGACCCCGCCCCCTTCCCTCCCTACCTCCCCCTCCATTTGTTTGACAATGAGGAACATGACATCCGTACCTCGGGCGAGTGGATCCTCATGGGACACACTAATGGACACAGAAAACCTGTCCCTGGGCTAGCATTGTTGCCTAGCAAAGATTCAGACAAAGAGTGTAAGTTAATGTTGATATAGATGTGCACATAAATTACAATTACTCGATTTTAAAATTTTTTATGGCATAATCAAAGTGTGTAAAGGCACTGTATGTTTGCCCTCTCACCATGCACTCAGTGTTTTATGATTGGGTCGGAAGAAAGTAAAGGTTTTTTTTTTAATTTTGAGTTGTGCAAAAATTGTATAGCTGCAAATAACTGAATTTTTCAAAAAGACAATCAGGTTTTTAAAGAAAATATTTTGAATAGGGTAGTTTTGATCAGTCATTCTTTAGAGGGCAAACAAACAATTTTTTTAAGTAGCGTTATGGAGAATTTGTATTTTAAATTGATGTAAATAAATTAGTCCTAGCATTTTGTTTAATGGCTTTAAAACTATTTATATTCTCTTCAGTGGATCCAACAGACCCTAAGATTGTGTACGATTGGTTTGAGGTCGGAGTGTTGGACTATAACCCAGAAGACAAGTGCTACCTTGTGCAAAAGGTCAACAGTCAAGGTCGTGTGGTGGATGGTTCAGGGAAGCCAGTTATCAATGGAGGAATTCAGCCAGATGGTGAGGAAATAAAATCTAATAGTAGCATTACAAAGTGCAGAATGGCTCAAGTGATCCAAATTGAAATTTCAATAAAGGATATCCTACTCATGTTTATGGAAGAATAAATTCAAAGTTTTTTAAATTTAATTTATGATAAAGGTTCCAGAATAGAGCTTCCCAGCCAGTACTGGATTCACAGGGTGAGGCTGATGTTTAGGGGAGAGGATCCTAGAGTTTTTGCCAGGAGAGTGGTGGATGCGTTCCGGCTGAGGAAGAACACGGAAGCCCTGGTCCGGTACAGTCTGTATGTGGACTGTATGCCAATGGAGGGGGTGGGGGAGCTGGACCAGGCCTCCCTCAAGAGAATGATCGAAGCGTCCCGGGATGTCCGCGGACTCAAGGGAGACAAACGGTAATTGACTTCCTTCCTACACCCCCTTTTTTTCACTCATTCACACACTAAATGATTCACAAAATGTTGCTAAAGTGCATTAGTAAGACTTTTATTTGCAAAATTGATATTTTACCAACTATTATTACTCACACAATGAATCCTTTAATATAAAAGCTTATGAATTTGATTTGTGGTTAGGTTGGATGATTACCTACAAGTGCTTGAGAAGGAGGTGAACATTGACTTCTGCCGATCCATGAACCGCATCATCTTTGATAAGACGGTGGAGAATGATCCTTTCACTTTTGGTTTCGTATCTCAACCAGAGGAGGCAAATATTGTGGTACCAGAGAAAGGTATAGGCACATCCAAATCAAAGGAAAGATCTGTAGAATATAAAAAAAATCATGACAACTGTATGCAGATTGTATATAATATAGTTATCATCAAGAAATTGGAAATTGTAGGAATTTTTGATTTAATTGTTAAAGAAATAGAAGAGGGTCAGATTTTGCGCAGTGCCAAGACATGTAAAATCTGCCTTCTTGTTTTCAGGCTGCAATGTAGACATCACTGAGTACCCGTTTGACAGCCAGTACGACGACTTCACGTTCAACTCCCTGCTGACCAGGGAGGAGAGTATCTCGGCCATTGGGATGGTGCGCAGCGAGTGTAACAAAGTGGTGATCATGTCCCTGTTCCACATTCCCACCACCAAACCTATGAGGCTGGAGGAGTTTGAGCAGACACAGGCCCAGGCCACTTCACAGGTAAACTAAAATTACAGGTGGTCCCTTGCCTACCTGTACATGTTGATTACATTGCACTATTGTAAATAAAAACTCAATTGTTGTTCTTCACTTACCTCTACATATCAGTTACATTTCATAATTCTTTTCCATGGCAATCTTGTCAAAGGGCTCTCACTACAAGCTGTAGATATTGACTATACATGATTTCATTATTTTAATCAATAATCACCAAATAAAAAGGCTAACATCTCACCTTTCCAGCCTCTGGGTTTTTTGATAAGCTACATTCTATTTTATTTTAGGTGTCCTTATTCCTGAAGGACAGTTGGATCAGCACACTGAGGAATGCCATCAGAACCTCACTCCGAGATGTCGGCAAGGGCTGGTTCAACATCCACGAGAAAAACTTTCAGGTTTATGAAATCTCCAAGCTGAAGAAGCTCATGGAAATGGTCAAATTCATCATGCAGGTTAGAAACTTTTCTTTGAAATTTCTATAAACACTTTTTTCAACTTCTAAATTTGAAGCAATAATGTTTTTTAAGGTTATAAATAATTTACTCACGAAAGTTTCTTGCTTATTTTCATGGATGATTTTTTTCACCCACAGGATTCCATGCGGTACCTGATTCAGGATTCCCTGGTCAACTTCACACAGATGGTGCTTGATGCAAGCCATTCAACTCTGAAGCTGCCTGAAGATTTTACATGGGGAACTGACCTCATCAGCAGCACCTACAAGTGAGTCACATACTTTAAAAAATCAACTCCCTATGTCTTATCAAAACTACAGGGTTGTATGCTCTTTATAACTGATCTTTATTTATTTTACAACGATTGATAAACAAGTTCTACAACTTATATTAATATCTCTCGTTGGCACGGATGTTAGCGCGAGGGAGTCATTGGTGTGGGAAGAAGCTGGAGTACCCGGAGAGAACCCACGTGTCCAAGCGGGCGACCGCCATACCCTATCACATACGACCCCTGTCGATCACGGGGATCGAACTCCGGTCGCAGCGGTGAAAAGCGAGTGCATTGTCCACTACGCTACCTGGACACCTTATGCTCTTTATACAATTTTACAGAAACAGCAATGGGCAGCCATGGCTAAGCTAGTTGGTTATTCCTTATAGAATGAAGCCAACATATTGTATCATCTAAATTATCTTTATTTTTCCTTGATGCTTATTGTATTTCATTTGTTAGGCCCAAGAGGAATGCCCTGTTCTTGGTGGATCTGATGTTGGATAATCAGGGTGTCCACTATAGCACAAACCTGAACAGCTTTGAGACAATGTTGGTGGGGCTGTTTGATAAGGCCATTGGTTCGACTCAGAACGTGCCTCAACTCGAGAAGGTAATCATCAAATATATTTTTAAATTATTTTGATTTATCAATTTTGAAATAAAATATACATGACATGTAAATGGAGTAAATTTTAAATTTTGTGATTTTTTTTTCAGTACATATTGGAGGACATATTCTGGTCGGGTACTCCTCTGTTGGAGTCGGTGGGAGCCCATGAGCCACCCGTGGAGAAACTCAGAAAACAAATCAAGGAGGCCATCAACCAGGCACTGATCCCAATGAAAGCCTACGCCAGAGAGTATGAGAAACATCTGGAACTGATGAACCTTGACATCAACAAATACATCGCGTAAGAAATTAGGTCCTTACTGAAAACATGCATCTCATGTAGCAACTGAGAGTTCTTAAAAATGTCTAAAGGGAATACAGTCAACAATGGATACAAAAATATGCTATCTTTTAATAAATTGAAGCTAACATTGAAATCCACTTCATTCCTCTGAGTCTAAACTTAAGTTGTATAATAAATTTATTGGATAAATTGAATTTTGTTTATAATGAATCCAAAATTGTTGATCCTGGAACTTTTATTGTAAGAGTGGTATATTGTACAATGCTGGTATTTGGTGCTTTCTTTGTCAGTGACTACGAAAAGAAGGAGGGAACCACAGCAGTGGAGGTCAAACAGGAAGTTGAGATGCACCTTAAGGAGAAGGACATCATCGAGGCCACTATCCCTGGTAACATCGTCATTGGGCCATTCTGGGTCAACACAGAGAACGTCAAACAGACCCTTTCCAAGAAGAGAAAGAACCTCAGCAATGCCATGTTGGAGCTCCTGGCCAGGAAACTCCGCAACCAGGCTGATGATGTAAGAGCATTAATTTGCAAAATTATATACTTTTATTCAAATTTTATTTCCATGAAAGTTTACAATTTAAGGAGAATGAATGATCGTAATTTTGATGTAACAGTTTTTTTTAGTGATATTTTTTTGTGTTGATGATGGGTTTTTGAGATTTAAGGATTTGATTCAATAGGCTTGTGAGGAATTCAAGGAGATCAACCGTAAGTTATACAACAAACCTAACTGTGTGGAGGAGTTGTCCGACATGAGGGAGTGGATGAAGGGAATCCCCGAGAGACTCCAAGAACACCAGGTACTCAAACATCATAGCTATTTTCAGATCAGCAGAATTTTTGGATTTTGATGGAATCTATAATTTTCTTGTCTGATTTTTTTAAATTAAAGGATAAATTTGATTTTAACAGGAAAAAATTGACAAAGCTATGGATGACTATGAGTTGATAGAGGAGTTTTATTATAACTTGTCCACAGACGACTTCAATGCCAAGTAAGTCACACTGAAACCTAACAAAATCTTTGAAAAAAATGTACTTGATAAGGGGGTTATTTGAAAACACTTAAATTTGCGTTTTTAGGTGGACGGCAATTGGCTGGCCACACAAGATTGAGCGACAGATGGAGCAGACTTATGAGCAGCTTGACCAGGATGAGGAGAGGTTCCGTAAGCTGCAGGGCTCGGACCAGGCCAACTTCAATGACCGACTGGACACACTACAGGTAAGGGGAAACTAAATCCCCTAAAACTAAAAGAGCTAAATCCTTGATATCTTAGTATTGAAAATTCTGATGGTTTACAAAAACGGCATTAAATGTATGCCGTTACATATTTTTTATGTGTTTGATGCATAGGAAACTTTTTAGGAGAATACAGCTCTGTGAATTTTTGTCCCCCATTTAGGAAATTTGATGGACCAAAACACCAGTTTTATCTATAACCTTATAGGAGGTTACAGATCTTTGAATTTTGGTCCCTCTCTGATAAAATTTTATGGACCAAAGTCACTAGTGTTTTATATATGCTAATTAATGGGAGAATACAGCTCTGTGAATTGTGAACCATTTCTGTTGCAGATGGTGGTGGCAGGAATGGCCGCCTACACTGACATTAGCAAGGCCCATGAAATCGCTAATGAGGTCAGGAGGGTCAACAAGCAGCTGAAGGAAGCTCAGGGATTGGCCAGCACATACAACAACCGCGAGAGGTTGTTTGGTATGCCTGTCACAAACGTAAGTACCCGTCCATACACGATGATCGGAGCATGGTGACTCGTCTAACCCTGTGTCAGGAATTGTTTTTTAGGGAGCTGACTCCATTTCTGTCTCGTTTCGGATTCCTTTCCAAGGGTGCCTGGTTTTATCAACTGTGATGGCAGATGTAGCTTTATTTATACCTTGCACCCAGTGGCTTACTGTTCCTGTTTTTAGCTTCTAGATGTTTTAACTACTGGTAGTTCCCAGACTGAATAAACATCCATATGTGTTTTTTGCATGTCTTTTTTTTAATGATAGTGTACAAACTACTTTGACTGTACCACAAAGTGTAGTGATTATACCCTGTGTTTTTATTTACATGTCATTGTAGAATATAATCTTAATTGTAGGGTTTTAATTTTACTTCATTTTCAGAGTGTAGCTGCAGATGTGTATGCTGTGACTTATCTTCCATTTTATCCATTGCTAAAATTAATTATTGTACTATATCGTCACATTGTAGTATATTTTAGTTTTATTTTCTTAAACTCTTAACATTGATTGCATGGTAGATTGAAATGCATTTGTCTATATGTATTGCACACAGAATTTGTTAATGTATCAGAAAACACAAGCACATAGAATTTAAATGTTAAAAGTGTTAATCGATTCATTTATACTATCTAGGCAGAACAGTTATACATGTACTTATTATTACTTATTTGCATGCCTAGAAAGTTTACGTTTTTGTTAGCAGAATGCAATGAAGGTCTTGGTGTAGAATTTCTTAATAGAAATTTTACACTGAAAGGTCCTTCAGCAATATTAGCTCCTAGAAGGTGTTGTGAATTTGACATGCATTATCTTTCATTCTGATTGAATTCATAATACCTAGGGAGAGTTTGATCTAGATGTGTTACCCTGTAGAACAATACCCTTAGTGTTGTATGATAATGTAGCTTGATTGTTGTGACAGCGCTTACAGAACGCACAGTGTGTAATAGAAGTGATAGTGGCAGCCCTGCATTTGTCATTATAGTATGAAAAGCTGTCCAAACTTGTGAAGGAATTTGAACCATTCCGAAACTTGTGGATCACTGTTTCGGATTGGTTGCGGTGGCACGAGAGCTGGATGAACGATCCATTAAATGCTATCAACTCTGAGGAGGTAGAGAAAAACGTCAATGAAGCCTTCAAGACAATGCACAAGTCGGTCCGATTCTTCCAAGAAATGCCAAGTAAGTCTAATTTTCTCATTCTCTGCCTCAAACAAGGATCTAAATTTCTGTACAATTCTGGAATCAAAGTTATATAGTGAAGATACTGTAATTTTGAAATGGTTGGTCACTTGTTAACTCTGTAAGGCCAACAGATTTACAATGTTCTAGGCGTACTGTATCTTGTAGATGTCGAGCATTACTGTACTCTGCATTGTGTCTGTTTTGAATTTGTACTATTATAATATCAAAACTTTTTCTGTCTCGTAGATGTCCAGCTAGTAGCCACAGAGATCAAGGGTCTGATTGAGGACTTCAAGCCCTACATTCCCCTCATCCAGGGTCTGAGGAACCCAGGAATGAGGAGCAGACATTGGGATCAGGTCAGTTAAAGCCCACAAAACTAATTGCTCCAAGGCTAATCAACTTTCTATGACCTCATAGTTATTAAATCCCAAATATTATCGAAAATTAGAATCCTCATCTTTCTGATTTTTATGGAATGGATGGTTTGTTAGTTTGTCAATTAGAACTTTTTTCCTACATTTAGAATGACTTTATTTTATTTTAGCTGTCGAATGACATTGGATTCCCAGTGCGACCTAAGGCCAATCTGACATTCAGTAAGTGTCTGGAGATGAAGCTCCAGGATCACATGAGCACCATCACCAAGGTGGCGGAGGTGGCCGGTAAGGAGTACTCCATAGAGCAGGCCTTAGACAAGATGGAGAAGGAGTGGGAGAACATTAAGCTGGAGATCAAACCCTACAAGGACACCGGCACCTACATGATCCGGACGTCCGAGGAGACCTCCCAGCTCCTGGACGATCACATTGTGATGACCCAGTCCATGTCATTCTCACCATACAAGAAGCCGTTCGAGGACCGCATCAGCAGCTGGGAGAACAAGCTGAAGACAACACAGGATGTTCTGGATGAATGGATCACATGTCAAAGGTCGTGGCTGTACCTGGAGCCCATCTTCTCCTCGGAGGACATCAACCGACAGCTGCCGGTGGAGAGTAAGAGGTACCAGACCATGGAGAGGATCTGGAGGAAGCTGATGAAAACCGCCAAGGACAATCCTCAGGTACACAACCCATTTACCTTTATACCTGGTTGTGTTGTAGGGCTTGTGTGCTTCTCTAGTAGACATCCTGAATTTAATCGTTAACATTTGCCTAAAATTTTTTTTCAAAAATTAAGAATTGAAATATAAATGTATATGTGGAAAAAACAAAACAAAAAAGAACATACTGTGTTTAACATCACTTGATTAAAATATTTTTGGTTTAAAGGTGTGAAAATTATTTTTATGTTGACTTACATGTAGCTATAGTGACTCTTATGGTATTTTTGGTAGGTGATTTCCCTGTGTCCAGACAATAGACTCCTGGACAACCTGAGGGAGTGTAACAAACTGCTTGAACAAGTGCAGAAAGGTCTCTCCGAGTACCTGGAGACCAAGAGGAATGCCTTCCCACGATTCTACTTCCTGTCCGATGATGAACTGCTACAGATTCTGTCTCAAACCAAAGATCCCACAGCTGTACAGCCCCATCTCAGGAAATGTTTTGAAAACATTGCTATGGTACTTGTTTTATATGGTTAAAAGACAAAATTATGAGAAAACTTTGAAGTGCAAATTACATATTAGAATCAATGTAAAAAGCACTGAAAACCAACTTTTATTTGGCACTACTTTATTTTTGCAATTTACCAGTAATAAACTGGTTCACAGTGATTAATGTCTGCAATTGAATATATGCTGATTCTCTGAAATATACAAGCAACATCAAGTTCAGGCAAGAAATATTTTTGCAATGATGTTGAATTTTCAAACTTCATGAAATTTTCTGGCAAGCGAATAAAATTTGGTATACAGTACACTTTACACCTACAACTGATGCCCTGTCTTACTTGAGTTGTCTGGGATTGCTTCACTAAATGGCTTTGTTTGGGATTACAGCTGAAGTTTGAGGAGGATCTGAAGATCACCAGAATGTACTCTGCTGAGGGTGAGGATGTGGCCTTCATGGAGACACTCTACCCCACAGGGAACGTGGAGGACTGGATGTTGGAGATTGAGCGCTGCATGAAGGAGAGCTTAAGGATCATCATCAGGGATTCCCTCAAAGACTACAAAGAGGTATGTGTATTATATATTTAGCTCTGGAGTATCCTTTTAGGACTTTAAACAAAAAGAAGGATATCTCTCAAAGACTATAAAAAGATCATATATATAACATTTGGAAATTCCTTGTTCTGATGAAGAGAAGAGAAGAGAAGGAATACTTCATAAGTTGCAAAAAAAAACTTGTTTAGACTTGGGTCTCAAATTTTTGTCCAGGTTTTTTATGTGTTACAAATATTTTACAGATTAAGAGAACGGATTGGGTGTTGAAGTGGCCCGGTCAGGTTGTGATCGCCGGATGTCAGACGTACTGGACATCAGAAGTGACAGAGGCCCTGGAGAACAAGTGTCTGAAAGAGGGTTACCAGAAACTGCTGAGTCAGCTGGACGACCTGCGAAACCTGGTCAGGCTGGACCTGAAGAAGATCGAGAGAATGACGCTGTCTGCACTAATTGTCATAGAGGTGCATGCCCGAGATGTGGTTGCCAGGATGGTGGAAGAGAACGTGGCCAACGCCAACGACTTCGAGTGGATCAGTCAGCTTAGGTACAGTTGTTTGATTCATTTAATCTTGATACGATTCTAATGACAGAGATATAGTCAAGAGAACTTACATCTTAATATACAATAAATGTTTCAATGCTTTTATAACTGTTTTGATTGTAGGTACTATTGGAAGGAAGAGAACCTGTTTATTCGAGCTGTGAATGCAGAGTTTAGTTATGGATACGAGTATCTCGGGAACACACTACGTCTTGTCATCACTCCTCTCACAGACAGGTGGGTGCCTCTGTCCCTATAGGACAGGGCTTTTTATATATATTCTCTCTGATGTAACCAATGCAATATATGCCAAAAGATCAGAGTGTTTTGAGTGTACTCAGTTTTAGCCTTGACCTTTTAGATGTTATCTGACCTTGACTGGTGCCCTTCACTTGAAGTTTGGAGGTGCCCCTGCAGGACCAGCTGGTACAGGAAAAACAGAGACAACAAAGGTCAGTAATGGAGGGTCAAGATCATTTGTTTAAAATACAAAGGAGAATGACCTTTGATATTTGTGGTGACTAAATCGATATTGTTATGCCTTTACAGGACTTGGCTAAAGCCATGGCTATCCAGTGTGTGGTATTTAACTGCTCAGATCAGCTGGATTTCATGGCTATGGGAAAATTCTTCAAAGGTTTAGCCAGGTAAGGGATATGTACCTAAATGATCACCTTGGTTCATTAATTTGTAAAGTTAAACAAAAATCAACAAAGAATGATAAATGTTGTTGCTTTATCAAATTGTAAAACATGTTTCACAATGTCACAATTTACATTTGTTCAATATTGTGTCATGAAGCGAAATCACAAACCAAAATAATGATTAATTATATAGAACTTGGATCAAATACACAAAGCTGTACCCACACTTTAAGTCCAAGAACACTACATACACTAGAAATGTTAGTCACTCTACACACTAGATATATTGGTGTTGTCTGTTAACACTATGAGCTGATTTCAGTGCCGGAGCCTGGGCGTGTTTTGACGAGTTTAACCGCATTGACATCGAAGTGTTGTCTGTGGTCGCCCAACAAATCACCACCATTCAGAAGGCTCAGCAACAGAGGGTAAATTCTCCACCCTGAGTAACCTCCCTTAGTCCTGCTCTAGTCCTTACTAGAACTTCTGGCTGTAGGATTTGATAGACCTGCATGTTTTCCCACCATGTAACCGCTCTCTCCTAACTGCCAGCAACTTAGATTCCTATGCACTGTAGTGAACAGTTGGGCAGTCGTTTTACTTCAATGCCAGACTGTTTGCGAGGTGCAGGGACTGGCCTTTAGTGTTATAGGGTGTGGATTTCTGTAGATCTCTGCTCCACTGGTGGTGTCATATTGCCAAAGTGACTCTCCCTTGCACTGATGATAACATGTTCTTTATCTTTCAGCTTCCTGTAGACTAACTAGTCCTGTAGTCTAATCTGCTCTGTATACATGTAGTTATAAGCTTCGTACTTGTTATACATGTAGCTTTGATTGTTCACACCGTAGTTTCAAGATGTTTTCTAGGAATGAAGATTGGTCATTTGATAATTATATATTTTGATTATGGACAAAGCCTTTATTTGAACTGACCAAGATTCCAGGAAGCATCTGTCTGCATGTAGTTGTATTTGTAATGTCTTGTCACCCTCTGAGAAGTTCCCTGGGGCATAGCTAACGTCATGTGACTATCATGTGCCAGGGTGCTTGTCATTCACTTTCTCTTTTCCCATAAAGTTCTGGTGCATGGGCATGTTTTGATGAATTCAACCGAATAAACATAGAAGTGCTGTCTGTAGTTGCCATGCAAATTATAACCATTCAGAAGGCTATGGACGCCAAGGTAATGCAGATCTAAGCAAACAGCAGAGCTTGTTGAAGCTTCTTTTCCAATCAAAGTATGACAGAATATGGTTTTATTTTCTATGAAAATTAATTGCAAACTGAAATATGACTGTCTTACATATTTATACTGGAATATAACACTGTCTGTAGAGCTTCTACTTTGTACATGTTCTAATTATTTATCCTCTATAGTTTCTAACTTCTTTCATGAAAAGTCAAATATTGATACAAATGAATGTCAGTAAACTTTGATGTAAAATGATTTGATACAATGGAAGCTCTGTTGGAATCCTCTCTGACTGATAGCTGGGTTTTGTAGGTGGACAGGTTTGTCTTTGAGGGGGTGGAGCTCGTCCTCAAACCTTCCTGTGCCGTCTTCATCACCATGAATCCTGGTTACGCCGGAAGAACTGAACTTCCTGACAATCTTAAGGTAAAATTCTTCCCATCAACCATAGGGTAACAAATTCAGTTGTAAACAAGCTGTATGTGGTTTCAATAATTTTTGTAGGTATCAATTTTCATGAATTTCATAAAGCATGCTGTTTCACTGTAATGTGAATTTGTGGACAATAATTGTCAAAAATAAACCATCAACATATTTTTCATTTTGATGAACTTGTTAAACAATGAAATCTAACGAATAAATGTAAAAACTACAGTATATTCTACTTTGCTGGTCTGCCTTTATTTTAATGCCTATCATTGTTTTACCAGGCTCTGTTCCGTCCCGTGGCTATGATGGTGCCGGACTACGCTCTCATTGCCGAGATCAGTCTGTTCTCCTTTGGTTTCTCAGACGCCCGAGTGTTGGCCAAGAAGATTGTCACCACATTCAAGCTGTCCTCAGAACAGCTCAGTTCTCAGGTACTGTCACACTATTCACTGACAATTGTCACCTACCTTCTGTCTCCTGGTACTTTGGAACGTTGCAATAAGTGTAATATTCTGATATTCTTATAGGACCACTACGACTTTGGTATGAGAGCCGTCAAGTCTGTCATCTCAGCTGCTGGTAACCTGAAGAGACAGTATCCAGACATGAACGAGGTCAGTCCTACCTAAACTATATTATCTATCTAACAGATTTCAGACCATTCAAACCATTGGCAATATGTGAGTTGATGTCTGTATTGCTTACATTGCATGTTTTTTACCCTAAATAGGAACTGATAGTCCTGAGAGCTATCCGAGATGTGAATGTTCCCAAGTTCTTGGTAGAGGATCTGAAACTGTTCAGCGGTATCGTGTCTGATCTGTTCCCCAACATCAAGTAAGTACCGCCATGATCGTAGAAGGTTTCCATTTTCATGATTCAACATTATTTACAATTTTAACATTCCCAAGTATAATTAATTTTTACCATCTTATTTTAGTCTATTTTAGACATAAAAAGTATTATGTAGTAAACTTTTAAGTTAGTCATATGCTACTTGCTGGTATAATGATTCAATCTCTTACACCTTCACATAACAAAAGATACACAAAATCTCTGTATAACTTCTTATACTTCCAATAACATACATTGTATATGATGCTCCAAGTCTTAACACTAACTGTCTTAACATGTATGCCAGTCTATTATAATCTTACTTCAGTCTTATGCCAATTTTTTGGCCAATGTCTGATTTTTCTCATTCTTTTCTCCGTGCTTCAGTTCAGACAGTGAAGAGTAAGTCCTCAACTACCTGTAGCAGGGTGGTAGACATCCTAATTCATTTGAATATGGAGTGCATTTTGTAGACCTTTATTTATTTAAATTCTGAAATGTAGATCAATTTGAAATGTTTAGATGTTCATTAATATTTGTGTGCTTTTATGTGTGAATTGTGGTAGATGTTTTTCATAGATGTTAATATTCCATGTGTAATGATTATAATGAATGATATGTGACCTTCACCTCTGTTTATCAGGGAGGAGCCCATTGACTATGGTGCCCTGGACACTTCATTGAGGAAGATGTGTGTCAAGGGAGGACTCAAAGATGTGGAAGGTACAGGAAACCCTGCTTTACTCACAAATTGTCTAAAAAATAAAAGCGAGACTTTAAAATCTGCAAGGGCTGCTTCTCGCAATTTTACTTGGAAATTAATTCCTCGCTGTTAATTAGGAATCTACAGTATCGTGTTACATTATTATTTGCTCTACATCTATTGCACCAGGAATTTTGCAGAGTGCAAATGTTGATATGTTGATATTCTGTCAGATTTCCTAATATTGCCCTAATGTATTGTACATTTATTTTTTCTTTCACCAGGATTCATCAGCAAGTGTATCCAACTGTTTGAGACAACTGTGGTCAGGCACGGACTTATGTTGGTCGGACCGACTGGTTCCGGCAAAACCAAGGTAGGTCAACAAATCACAAATACAAAAATTTCCTGGTTTCAAAAATATCCTTGTGATCCTGTGATAAAGCTGATGTTGTTTCTTTTAGTGCTATGAGGTCCTAAAGAATGCCCAAACATCGCTGAAAGGAGAAATGTCACCTGCAGGAACTGAATTTGAGACAACCTTGACATATGTCCTGAATCCCAAATCCATCACCATGGGTCAACTTTACGGAGAGTTTGATCTGCTCACACATGAATGGTAGGAGTTAAAATACAACAGAACAATATTTAGGTTTTGATTTTAAATTTTTAAAATGAATTACCAGTGTTTATTTTTTTTTACTGAACACTATTCAATCAAAAATTGTCATTTCCCTCCCCCTTAGGACTGACGGTATCCTGTCCACCTTGATCCGTATCGGATCCGGGGCTACAGATCCCAAGAAGCGTTGGTATGTGTTTGACGGACCTGTGGATGCCGTCTGGATTGAGAACATGAACACAGTACTTGATGACAACAAGAAGCTCTGTCTGAGTAGTGGAGAAATCATCAAACTGACCGAGGTAAAGAGAAAACTTCTGACTTTATATGTACTTGTAAATACTATTGTTAGATTAACTCTTCCTGGTATTTTCTGTCAATGATCTAAGTTTTTGATATTCGGTGTTTTAGAATTTGTTTGGAATTTTTAGTTCTTTTGTTAACTATGTTGTTTTTTGCCTGACAGCACATGACCATGATGTTTGAGGTCCAGGATTTGGCAGTTGCCTCCCCTGCCACTGTCAGTCGTTGTGGTATGGTGTACTTGGAACCCAGCTATATTGGCCTGGGACCATTTGTGGAGTGCTGGATCAGGAAGCTCCCTGACGCTATCTACCCCCACAAAGAAAAGCTGGAGGGGCTATTTGAGAAATTTATGGAGGTCGGTTCCCTTACTTTATAGCTTGTCTTGATAGGCATACAAGTACATTGATGGAATGTATACCTATCATAAAAAATATAAACAAGTTCAAATCATCATGTAAATAATTTTGAAACTCTAACCCATTTATAATATTATTGTATTAAAATTTTTATGCAATAATACATTTAATATATAATTTTTATCCTGCATGTTTTACATGTGTGTAACCTCTCACTTTGGATTTCCAACCAATTTCTTCACTCTCTATTTCTAGCCTGCCATTAAGTTTGTGCGTAAGGAGATGAAGGAGATCGTGCCAACCGTGGACTGTAACCTGGTGTTCAGTCTTCTGAAGCTTCTTGACTGTTTCTTCCAGCCATTTGTTCCTCAGGAGGTAAATGTCTGCTTCATTCCCCATCCCTTCATCATTCCTCTTCTTATAACCCTACTGATGTATCTGTGCTGTGGAATTATTCTATTTCACAGGGCCAGTTTTCGTATGAATCATTCAGAATTTATAGGTTTATGGGGATGCGATTTCATTGATCAACAAAATAAAAATCAATGTATTAATGGCGTACAAAATTGCCAACTTAATTTACAGAATTCATAGATTCTGATGGTCCTCGAAAATCTAATAATTCTTCAGTGCCTGGCGATGTTTTTTTAAATAGATGTGTTTTGATGTAAATATACGGGGTTTTTCTCATAGATCACAAACTTTACGACTCATATACATTTGTGTTAGACCGGAATGTTGCATGAGGCTGAAGGCCAAGAGCAACGTTTTTTTCACCAGGTCCAACAAATCATAGTGCCTGAATTTCAGTAAAAACTGTTTTGCTATACCTTCACTAATGATAGGAGTATAGATTTGTAACACTGGACAGTTTTGCTGTTTCCATTCCACTGAGATCTGAAATGAAAATATCTATAAATATTACTTACTTAAATGTAGCAATCTAAGAATTTCCATGAGAAATACTTTTATAAGGGTATAGCAACTTTGTTCCTGATATTTTTTTTCTAACATTGTCATATAGTTATAATTTTGTTTCTTTAACTGATTCCTACTAGAATTAATTTGTTTGAAATTTGATTTTTCTGGAGCCTTCCATGTTCTATAGCTAATTGAATGTTAATGTAAAAAGTCGATGAAAGAAATATCTTTGGACCTTTCTGCAATAGTGAACAAAAATCATGGAATTTTGAATAAATCTTCAATTTTAAATAAAATTTGAAAGAAAAGAAATGGAAGGTTTCAACAGAGTTTTGTGTATTGAGTGTATATAACAATTAATCCTACTTCTATGCAAAATAATAGCCTGAGAAGAGAAAATGGGTAAGCCATGCATGAAACTCAATCAGTTATTTGTATATATGCATATGTATCTCGTCTTGTCTCTCTCTCACAGCAAATTGGGCATGCAATGAGACACAAGGTATCCCCACCAGTGTAATGTACATGTACTATGTCTGTCCCTCAGATAATCAGCTAGCATCAGGGCCAGTGTCCCCACTAGTGTAATGTACATGTACTATGTCTGTCCCTCAGATATTCAGCTAGCATCAGGGCCAGTGTTCCGGCCATTGGATCATTTTTTACAGTCTAGACTGTATTGTATGGAAAAACAGCCCATGTCTTTTTTCATTATTTTTCATTACTCTTGTAAATTACATTTGGTCATGAAATTAAAAAGCCACCAACTTAATAAATCTACTTTAATAGCTGTATTTGTCTTCAATCCAAACTCAGTATAAAGTTATCATTACTCTTTGAAATTTCTTTAAGGTAAAACTTACTCTAAAATACTATTCCCACAACCCTCCCCAATAAAAAATCTGAATTTCTAGATGCAGGGCAAAATGCATATTATTGTCAGTCAGTAATACATGTCTCAGTGTGCCAGAAAGATTTAGAGGAGTCAATAGAATGATTGAATTATTGTCACCCTGTATCTCACAGAGACTCCACTGTTTATTTGCATGTGTAGATGTACACGGTAGTATAGGAAACGGATATAGCTGCATGGAACTATAAACACAGTGATTAGAAAATATAACTGTAATTTTTTTTTTTATACAGCCAGTCTATAGTCATTTACATTTATTGCAAAACTCAAAGCTAGATTTTATTTCAAAACTAGTTTTATGTTTAAGATTTCTGTGATCTTAATTACAGCCTTCCACTATGCGTGGGGTAATTTATAAATATTTCTTAAATCGTTGGCAGTGGGAAATTAATAATTCTGATTCTGAATTATCAGTGGAAAAGGGAACAATACTATGATCCTGAATTATCCCTGGAAATGGGGAATCAGCAATACCTAATGATTTAATGGGACTCTAATTGTCAATGGATACCTTTTGTAGTCTAAAAACTCTACGAGACTGCACACAATATTATTAGTCATCTTGCACAGAGTAGAGAAGTTTTTACAATTTCAGATACAGTCTGGAGCAGGATTTGGTCAGCTATTTTGTATCACCTGAAAAACCATAATGACAGCTTGGAACCCCTTTTATTGTCTGTCTGTCTGTCCATTTGTTGCTTCATCCTATATTGTACAAAAGAAACATGAGACCACAAATTAATATATATGAATGCGTATAACTAAATTTAATCAGCATTGCTATTCATTTTCAGTTTGAATCAAATAAATATGATAAATTAAATCTTTTAACATCCTTTCTATCAGGATTTACTTTCACTTGAGGAAGAGAACACTGTAGTAAGACCAGAGTTACTATTCTTGTTGCTCTTGTTGTTCATTTCAGCATGAACTGTGTTTTAAAAAATGTTCACTCTCTTATTTGTAATTCTTCATGCAATTCATTGTACAGTTCAAATTTTCAAGAATTTTGAAAAACAAGTGGAATCTTTTTCTTTCATCACTATGATAAACATTCTTTGATCCTTTTAGGAAGGTGTGAAAATTTTGTAGCCTATCCCTTACACCATACAATGCTGTGTTGTAAAACGTCTTCTTGTCATATTCTTTGTAAAGGGAGATAAGCCGATCCCGCAGGCGCGGTTGGACCGGATTGTGGAGCTGATCGAGCCCTGGTTCTTCTTCTCACTGGTTTGGTCTGTGGGCTGTACCGGGGACAACGATAGCTGGCTCAAGTTCTCTGACTGGGTCCGCCAACAGATGAAGAAAGAAGGGGTCAGTAAAATTACAAACCAGACTATGATTTTTCTTGTGTTTATGCTTTTACATCTCTCGATAGTACTTTTATGTATGTAACTATATATCTATAGTTCAGAAATGTTTTGTTGTCTATTTAGGGAAGTGAAACAAAGAAATCTTACTATTCTTACATGACTAGATAATATATTTGCATCCTGATTGTATGTTGGTATTGTTTCAGTGTGAGCTGCCTTTCCCAGAGACGGGTATTGTGTACAACTACCGGCTGGATGATGCAGGGATCAGCAGCAGTGAAAACGATGAGAATCTGGAGGAGGAAACAGAAGTTCAAAAGGTCAACACAAAGTGAAAGTTCTGCAGAGACAATAAAAACTGTCCTATTAAAGCTTCTGATTCAACAGATTGTCAAGAATTCCTTTAAGGCAAATAATGTGGGCTGTATTCTGTGTTGCTGCAAATTGTTTTAATGTTATCCCTGTTTGGTATTTTAGGTCCAATGGAGGAACTGGTTACATGGAGTGCCAGATTTTAACATCCCCCCAGATACCAAATTCTCTGACATCATCGTACCCACAATGGACACAATTCGAACCTCCCATGTTTTGGAGATGCTCCTCAAAAACAAGAAAACGGTAATTTAAAAATAAATCAGAATAATATTTTTAGTACTTATTTGTGAAATAATGGTTTCTTTTGGAAGATAATACATCGTTGAGGTGTTTGTTGTTGAATATTTGATAACCCCCTTTCAGGTGTTGTGTGTGGGTCCTACTGGTACAGGTAAAACTCTGACCATTGCTGACAAGCTGACCTCTAAGATGCCCAAAGAGTTCCTGCCAGAGTTCATCGTCTTCTCAGCCAAAACCAGCGCCAACCAGACCCAGGATCTGATCGACGGAAAGCTGGACAAGAGGTGAGTAGTCTCTGATTGTCTTCGTTTCTGTGTCAGACATTTATCATATCTCCAGAACTCATGACATTGTAGATCCTTCAATTTATTTGTGTGTGACTCTCTAAACATTATCAGATTTCATGCAAAGCTTATAAGATTGTTCATCATTTTGATTAGTTAGTATGTGTTTGAAACTCTCTGTGTTTGTGTTCAGGCGTAAAGGTGTGTTTGGTCCTCCACTTGGAAAATACTTCATCTTCTTCATTGATGACTTGAACATGCCGGCCTTAGAACAGTATGGAGCACAGCCTCCCATTGAGCTGATCCGGCAGTGGATGGACTTCTATGGGTGGTACGACAGGAAGGCCATAGGTCAGTTGTTAATGCCATTTTGAGAATTTTTAAAGGAGGCAGTCCCTTGTTTTTACTTGTATTTTTATTTATAAAAGCATATTAATGATGTTTATGGTAATGACAATGAAAACAATTGTGATAATGATGATGAAAACAATTATGATGATGATGAAAATGATTGTGATGATTGTGATGATGATGATGTGTTTTATAGGTGACTTCCGTAACCTTGTGGACGTGAACTTCTGCTGTGCTATGGGACCCCCTGGGGGTGGTAGGAACCCCATCACTGCCCGCCTCCAGAGACACTTCAACTTGCTTGCTTTCACAGAAATGGAGGACCCCAGCAAGAAGAAGATCTTTGGAACCATCTTAAAGTCTTGGATGCGTATGTTTGATTACAGCTATTTTAGAACTGTAGAATAATAATGGTTATTTGCTTATTTGATAGTGCTTTGAACAAAGTTATGATAGAGCCTATCACCATCAGTATATATAGAGAATGGTTAAAGACTGCAAAATGTGATATTCATCTTTATCCTTTAAAGATATGTTTTAAGTGTTCTTATAGAGAACAGTCAGTCTACAGTCAAACTTTGTTATCTCTAACTAGATGTAACTGTTTAAATAGTTTGAGATATTTGAGTATTCGAAATATCGAGGGTTAAATAGTTAAAAAATAAGTGGTTTGGACTTACAAATCACTTCGACATATCCACTGTATTCGAGATATCAGTGTTCGAGATATCGAAGTTTAACTGTATTTGCAACCCAATAATGGACGAAATAGAGAATGGTTATTTAAGTCTGTAAGTGATTTGTTTTTCAATTATTAAGGTTTTTTTAGTTTCATTATTGAGAACGATAAGACTATGAATGCCTTCATTGAGAATTGTCAATTCTATCAGTATCGTTATAGTCAATGACATAGATTTGTCAGTACCTTCATGAACTTTGGTCAAGTTTCATTTCTGTGTTATATTGTTTTGCACTGTATTTATACCAATGTTTTACCCCCCTGTGTAGCCCCGAGCTGTGCCCAGTACACGGATAAGATGGTGGAGACCTGTATCCTGGTGTACAACACGATCATCACCCAGCTGCTGCCCACCCCTGCCAAGTCCCACTACACCTTCAACCTGCGCGACCTGTCCAAGGTGTTCCAGGGCATGCTAATGATGGAGCAGGGCAAGATAGAGGTACACCCCCAGTCTTTACAAACCTCTTCTGTGGAAATCTTGAATACTTATAAGTGAATTTGCGTAATTTCATTGTGATTCCAGTACATACCGTATTTTTCGAAAATTAGGTCGATGCGGTTTATTGGGCGAAAGAGGCCGTTTTTAGCCAAAAATTAAAAAAAAGTATAAATAGGTCGACTTCGAAGAATTGGTCGTAAAATTACCGCTAGTTCTAATGAATAAATGGTTTAAACCAATTATATCATATAGTAGCCTTTAATCTTATTTCACAGTTTTAAACAAAAGGGAAATAAAATGTATTTCTTGAAAACATCATAAGAAAATGTCTGAAAATGCATCAAAATTTTCAAACCAATTAATTCAGTACGACCGGTTTTAATTTAAGATCGTTTTTTATTACTTCCCTGCCATGTGTACAAACTGGTGTTAACCAAGAGATAGTAACCTAGCCTGGCGGCATTACTATGGTAGCACATGCCACCCCGTGTCTCAGTGTGACTTTCACTGTGTATATACACACGAGTCAACCTCTGATCTTATTGAAGCCTGCGGGCATGAGTAGCACGTGCCGAGAGTTCAACAAACAAAGTAAGCGATACCCAGACTGATTTCAGAGACACCTGGCTAAAATTTCATCGAAAGTTTTATGTTGAATATACAGAAAAAAAACTTGTTCATGTATTCTATTATGAAAACAAATTGTTTTTTTTTTTATTTCTACCTGACGATATTTTCCCCCCGTAATTACCCTTTGTACGGTTCTCATTTTACTTTTACTGCGCGAAATGTATTTCCTGTTTATCGTAAGCATACGATCAAAATGCATGACAGTATATAATAATGATCGTAAGATGATTCAGTCAGTGATCTAAGTAAGAAATGTAAGAAGAAATAAATCTGTTTACATTTAATTTTGTTAAAATGATAAATTACTACAGTATGATAAAAATCCATACGATTTTTACACAGAAATTCAAGCAGTATTATAGTAAACACCCATCATTTTATTGGAGGGTTGCATAAATTTTTGCTAAATTTCATATCAAATTTTCCAACCAAAAAAAAACCACATAAATTTGGTGAAGCGATGAATAGGGCGAGGTCCACGTGTCGGAGGAAAAAAGTATCGACCTAATTTCCAAAAAATAGGGTACTAGTTTGTTCTTTTGATATTGAAATCTGAAAGAATCTACATATCCTTAAGTTTCCACTGCAACAAAATTATTTGATGAATGCTGATGTTTTCTTTCTGTGAAATACAGGAGAACATTAAAATTTTGATATTTTTTGTCTGTTCTATGCCAGACCACCATTGTAAGTGTGACAGTTAATGTGACAGTTTGTTTCATTCTTTACATATTACATGTTACTCACTTTGTTCGAATTTTGTTTCAATTTTTACCAAGTTTGGTCACACAGAGGAAGAGATTGTAAGTTTCAGAATTTGAATTCTGTTTGGGTTTGGATCGTAGATGTTTCTTTATCAGGATCTGCTTTATAAGTATAGATTTAGATATCAAATGAAATTTTTTGGTAACCAAATAGTAAATGTTTGAGATTATTTTTTATAGTTCTTTTTTGACTTATAGTATTTAGGGTGTGATTTTAGAGTGAAATTACATTTTAAGTAGGAATATTCATAAAGAACTGTCTGCAATTCATCTGATTTCATGTTTCAAAAGTGAAATCAATGTTATTTTATATGACCAGAGCTAGCTGTTTGTTTTTAAAATGTAAAGTTTAAGATGACCTGACTGATTTCAGGGCATTAATGACGTGATGAAGCTGTGGTACCATGAGAGTTGCCGGGTGTTCCAGGATCGTCTGGTCAACGATGAGGACAGGAGCTGGTTCGACAACCTGATGAAGTCCAAGATGAAGTCCGAGTTTAACATTGAGTTCGAAGACGTTGTCAAACAGCAGCCTATTATATTTGGGGACTTCATGTCTCAGGGCGGAGATCAAAAACCCTACGTAGAAATCACTGACCACGAAAAGGTATTTGTAGGAAGGAAAAAAAGTACAACGACATACAAGATTGCTGTGGCGTTATGTTCTTGCCAAAAATATGTATGAATATGAATATATGGATGATTGAAATTGTTAAGTATAGGATTTTTGCCTTGATTTGAAGATGGTTAAAATAAACAGGTCTCAATATAAGTCTGAGGATGGTTATTAAATGTTGTTACATCAGAGATATCTCCTGTCATTTGTAGATGGTGAAGCTGTTGGATGAGTACCTAGAGGACTACAATCAGATCAACACGGCCCAGATGAAGCTGGTCTTGTTTATGGACGCCGTGAAGCACGTGTCACGCATCAGTCGTATCATCCGGCAGCCTCTGGGTAACGCCCTACTGCTGGGGATGGGAGGCAGTGGTCGCCAGTCCCTCACCAGGCTAGCCGCTCACATGTATGCTCACTTCTGATTAGTTTTATGAAAAGTTTTTATGGATTAAAACATTGTATTTGTCATAATTAATTGATATCAAATTGATAGACTTTGAATATTAATTCATATATATGTAATGATCTTCAGCATTTGAACTGATTGGTATGAAAGTGTTGGTTTTATAATCCTTTAATATCATATGCTTAGTGAATGTTCATAAAGAATCTTGCAATTAACTTGGATTGATTTAACACTTTTCTCAATAATTTATTAGTATGAAGGGTCTTTGTTGTTTTCTAGAAATGAGTATGACTGTTTCCAAATTGAGTTGGCCAAGAACTATGGAATGACAGAGTGGCGAGACGATCTGAAGAACACGATGATGAAGGCGGGGCTGGAGAACAAGCCGATGGTCTTCTTGTTCAGTGACACTCAGATCAAGTCTGAGTCCTTCCTGGAGGACTTAAATAACATTCTGAACTCTGGGGATGTGCCTAATATTTATGCGTTTGATGACCTGGAGAATATATACACTGCAATGAAGCCCGCGTGTCAGGATATGGGAATGCAGCCTACGAAAACAAATCTGTTCTCTCTGTACACAAAGAATGTCCGGAGTAACCTTCACACAGTCATCACGATGAGGTCAGTTAAATATAAAGTATTGTAAAGCATTGATAAACATAGACCCCCTGATTTGCTACTTAACTGAATGTAATGTTATTTTAGTCCCCTGGGTGAGATTTTCCGAGCCCGCCTGAGACAGTTCCCGGCCCTGGTAAACTGTTGTACCATTGACTGGTTCTCGGAGTGGCCGGCCGATGCCCTTAGATCTGTGGCTCTACGATTCTTGATGGACATTCCAGAACTAGAAACCACAGATCAAATTATGGAGGGTCTGGTAAGGGAATATATTCACTTCAATAAAACTTCAAAATAATAAAACAAATAAATAAAATCACTATAGAGTTTGATTTTTTTTTAATGTTTTGAAACAATTTTTCTTGTCAAAGAGTAAATTTTCTATGAATTAACATCTGTTTAATGTGCAGTTTTCTACATTTAGCATGAATTTCACTCTACAATAAATAATATTGTTTTTACAGGTTGTAATGTGTCAAGAAATCCAGGTGTCTGTGTTTAACCACTCCCAGAAATTCCTGGCTGAACTTTCTCGTTATAATTATGTGACTCCCACAAGTTACTTGGAGTTGCTTGGAATTTTCTCTAAACTGGTGGGCATGAAAAAGACTGAGCTGAATACAGCTCGTAATCGCCTGAAGACAGGTCTGGATAAGTTGCTGACCACTGCAGATGAAGTGGCCAAACTGTCTGCTGAGCTGGAAACCATGAAGCCACTACTGGCTGAAGCTGTAAAGGAATCTGTAGCCACCATGGAGCAGATCTCCAAAGACACTGTAAGAAGGAGGTCTTATAATTATAACTTGCTAGAGCTCAAAGAAAGTTTTTCTGAAATAACACTTTAATATGTTTATCTTTGACTAGTTGGTTGCTAAAGACACAATGGAAGTGGTAGAGAGAGAGGAAGCCCAAGCCACTGTGAAAGCCAAGGAGACACAAGCCATCGCTGATGATGCCCAGAGGGACCTCAATGAAGCCCTCCCTGCTTTGGTAAGCCATCGCAAACCTTTCAACCTATCACATGCTGTATATCTCAGAATGGCATTACAATAACCAAGTGTATATCATTAATTGTTTGTTTAAATTTTCATTTTACTGTAAACAGGAAGAGGCTGTGGCCAGTTTGAAGTCCTTGAACAAGAATGACGTGGTAGAGGTCAGGGCCATGACCCGACCTCCACTTGGGGTCAAGATGGTGGTGGAGGCCGTGTGTATCATGAAGGAGGTCAAACCAAAGAAGGTCGCCGGCGACAAGCCAGGAGAGAGAATCAATGACTACTGGGACCCTGGTAAAGCCCTGCTGAGCGACCCTGGAAAATTCCTGGAGAGTTTGTTCAAGTTTGACAAGGACAATATCCCAGATGATGTGATCAAGAAGATCCAACCCCTGATTGACAACCCAGACTTCACCCCTGCTGCTATTGCCAAGGTCAGTCAGTTTTAAAGGATAATAGAAAGGTTTATTGTCCACTCTGCAAAGAACCCTGCTGAGGACATGCATTTCAGGATACTTTTATGTAGATCTGCCTTTTAATGTGAAATAGAATAATCTGCCTTTGGATGTGAAATAAAATCTACATTATATAATATGATTAGAAATGAAGTATTCTAAACATTTTATTGGACCAAGATGAAGTAACTGAAAACTAAATTTGCTTGGTTTTTGGAAAGAGAATTATCATCTATTAAAACTACTTTTGGGGGAAATTGATACTGTTAGTATACGAGTTAAAGCAATGTGGTTTTTATACATCTATAAACGATCTATTGTTTTTAAACACAGGTATCTAAAGCTTGTACCTCCATCTGTCTGTGGGTGAGAGCCATGCACAAGTATCACTTTGTTGCCAGGGGCGTGGCTCCCAAGAGGGAGAGGCTGGCCCAGGCCCAGGCTGACCTGGCGGAGACCCAGGCCATTCTGGAGGCCGCCAAGATGAGGCTTCATGACGTACAGGAAGGCATTGCTACACTGCAGGCCAAGTATGACGACTGTGTAAGGAAGAAGGATGAACTCGACCAGAAGTGTACCGAGTGTGAGCAGAGATTGGTCAGAGCCGACAAGGTACACCAATACAGTAAACTAAGTATTATATAAATGATGCTTTATAAACAAATGGTCAAAGGTTGCGTGTGAATCTCGCTTATATTTATTGCATAAATTTGATTCTTGGTTGACAATTTTGTCATGCAGTTAAATTTTTATTTAGATTGAAGTATTGTTTTTATTTTTTCATAAGTTAGCATAAAGAGTAGCTGTGTTATTAACTGCTTGTAAAAGACCTTCTGATTTGTTTTGTCATACAGCTGATTGGAGGACTGGCTGATGAAAAGGACAGATGGAAGGAGTCTGTAGAGAAGTTGGAGTCCATCATCAACAATTACTTGGGCGACGTCCTGGTGTCTGCAGGCTACATAGCTTACTTGGGGCCATTCACTGTAAGATCATCAGATTTCTCTGTCAAGTCTACATCATCGTAGAATCAACCAGTGAAATTGATTTCCTATTATCCAATGCTGAATATTGGTCACTGTGTATACTCATTAATTAATTCTATGAAGAATATTTTTTACACTGATTTGTTATTATTTTTCTCCATTGTAGGGAAAGTATAGATCTGACATGCAGGAGGAGTGGGTTAGGAAACTGGATGAGAACAAAGTCCCACGTACTGGTGAACCCACCCTAGTGGCCACCCTGTCTGACCCGGTCAAAGTTCGCAGCTGGCAGATCGCAGGGCTCCCCAAGGATAATCTGTCGACAGAGAACGGTGTGATTGTCAAGTACTCCCGTCGATGGCCCCTCTTCATTGACCCTCAGGGTCAGGCCAACAGATGGGTCAAGAATATGGTGAGTACTGGTATTATCAAGTTGTCTTCAATTTCAACAAAGTAGAGAATTATTGTAGGTTCATTTTTGTCAATGTGAGCAAAGTGCTCAATTTGAACTTTGCTTCGTTAGGAGCGAGATGCGGGTCTGGATGTGATCAAACTTTCAGACAAGGACTTCCTCAGAAGTCTGGAGAACGCCGTCAGGTTTGGTAAGCCGTGTCTGTTGGAGAACATAGGGACAGATTTAGACCCTGCCTTGGAACCTATTCTTCTGAAACAGGTGAGTTAACATACCACAGGTATCTTAAAAATCTATATGGATGAGTTCTGTGTTTTAGTTCAAGTGAAGTTCAGCATTGTTAATGGAGAAATTTCTGATGTTGTGATTACAGACCTTCAAGCAACAAGGTAGTATGGTGATCAAGTTGGGAGATGCCATCATTCCATACCACGATGACTTCAAGTTCTACATCACTACCAAGCTCCCCAATCCTCACTACACACCTGAGGTCTCCACCAAAGTCACACTGGTCAACTTCACACTGTCTCCAAGGTAAATACAATGTATTGTAAATCATTCTTTATTAAAGATATGATGTATGTTTTCTGTCCTTCCAAAGCGGTTTGTAGGACCGGACAATGTTGATTATATGAGGATTACATAAATATTTTCTATTTGTCCTCACACAGTGGTTTGGAGGACCAGATGTTGGGAATTGTGGTGGCTGAGGAGCGTCCTGACCTTGAGGAGGCCAAGAACCAGCTGATCATCAGCAATGCCAAAATGAAGCAGGAGCTGAAGGAGATTGAGGACAAAATCCTGGAGAGGCTCAGCTCCTCCGAGGGCAGCCCAGTCGACGACCTTGACCTGATTGCTGTGTTGGAAGCTTCCAAGATCAAATCCCAGGAAATAAAGGTACAACTTCTGTCCTCTGGTTCATTGGACTATTGATGTTAAAATGATGCTGATCAACATTGAGATCATTTCTGTAAATATGGTCTTGTGTTGTAAATTTAGATTGCTGATTCAGTTAATGGATGTTTTATTTTGAGAACCGAGATATATGTTTTGTTTCATTCTTGATTACCAGGCCAAAGTGATGGTGGCTGAGCAGACAGAGAAGGATATTGACGTGACTCGCAGTCAGTACATCCCTGTGGCCATCAACACACAGATCCTGTTCTTCTGTGTGGCCGACATGGCCAACATTGACCCCATGTACCAGTACTCCCTCGAGTGGTTCGTCACCATCTTCCTTGGTGGTATCGCTCATGCCGAGAGAGCAGGTAAAGGCATCAACACTTACTTATCCGTTCCCTTCTTTCTTCAATTTTCATGCATTGATTCTAAATATCATTGAAAGTTATAGTGGTTTTTTTTTAGCAGTTTTATGACAGTTGATTTTGTTTTGTTTTGTAGAGGCCAATAACATAAAGCAAAGAGTTCTGAACATCAACAACTACTTTACCTTCAGTCTCTATTCCAATGTCTGCCGATCACTGTTTGAGAAGCACAAACTGCTCTTTGCCTTCCTTTTGTGTTCCAGAATCAAACAGCATAATGGGGAAATTGATATGGTAAGTTTAATTTGCCTCCAAGCTTCCAAAGTCATTTTTGCTATCTGAAACATAGCAAGTTCCTGAAAAGACTTCTACTGTAGTGTCCATATGTGAACATAAGAATGATTTTTGTAAAGTTGATATGTTGTTGTAATAACCATGAATGTGACAGTTGAACCACTGTTGATCTCTGTAGGATGAGTGGCGTTTCCTGTTAGCTGGTGGCACAAGTAAACCCAAGGAGATCCCCAACCCCTGTGAGGACTGGGTGTCCATCCGATCCTGGAACGACATACTCACCACTGGGGTGCTGCCAAAGTTTGCCTCATTCTCCGAAGAGTTCAAGAACCACGCTGATGGCTTCAAGAAGATCTTTGACAGCTCAGAGCCACACCGTGAGGAACTGCCAGGGAAGTGGAACACTGACTTAGACTCCTTCCAGAAACTGATCGTCCTCAAATGTCTGCGACCAGACAAAGTGACCAATGCCATGCAGGACTATGTGGCTGAGAACTTGGGTCAGAGGTTCATTGAGCCACAGACAGCTGACCTACATCTAGTGTTCAAGGACTCATCTCCCACCACCCCGCTTATCTTTGTCCTGTCCACAGGGACAGACCCTGCTGCTGATCTGTACAAGTTTGCCGATGAGATGAGATTCTCTAAGAAACTGAGTGCCATCTCTCTTGGACAGGGTCAGGTATGAGAAATACTTTTTAGAAACTCTGCCTTCTGTATTGCAACAATTATTGGCATTTGGCTCCAGGGCCATAAAACCTATAAAAGCTCACTTTTGATCTTAGTCACACTTTTACCATCTTTTGGAAAGTGAGATTAAGACTGCAAGTCAGCTTATTCTGTGGAACCAAAACTTAGTTCTAAATTTTAAGTATTATGTTGTTGAAAGTTTCAAGTATTTCATTGTGATAAAAACATTTAAGAGGAGCAAATTTGAGGTTCTGATTTGTTGACTTGCAGGGACCTCGCGCTGAGGCCATGATGAGGAGCGCCATGGAGCGAGGAAAGTGGGTGTTCTTCCAGAACTGTCACTTGGCCCCCAGTTGGATGCCCAGCCTGGAGAGGCTGATTGAGCAGATTGACCCAGACAAGGTCAGTCCAGAGAGTCAATCATTCATTGGTTTTAGGCTTTTGTAAGAGGCATGAAGACAAAAGTGGAAAGTATTTCCAATTGTTTTGTCATAGTTTTTGTAGGAGATTTTAAAGCTTGTCTGAGGAGTGCGTCCTGAATTAGTATGTTTAAGATGATGTTAGATCTAATAACAAAGACTGTTGTTAGTGATTGAGTATAGTATTTCTTCTTTACAGTGAAAGACAGTTATAATGAATGGCCATATCTATTAAGTGTATTATACAATTTTCAAGATCAGGCTAATGAAACTAACTTTGCTCTAAGCATGACTTTGTCAGAAACATGATCAGTATGTTTTACTGACTTGTTGAATTGTTATTTCCAATGGACGCTGTGGAGATTTGCTGACAGTTTTATTGTGTTGTAGGTACACAGGGATTTCCGCCTGTGGCTGACCAGTATGCCCAGCGACAAGTTCCCAGTCTACATCCTTCAGAACGGCTCCAAGATGACAGTGGAACCACCCCGAGGACTGAAAGCGAACCTGCTTAAGTCCTACTCAGGATTCACCGACGATTTCCTCAACTCTTGTGGTGACAAGGTAAAATAATCACAGTGTGATCAATCTCTGTGGATAAGGAATTGTAGATCAATGATTAAGATAAAATAAAATTTGATTAATGTTGAATTATTTAAATGAATTAATTGTTCCCAAGGATGGCTAAACTTGTCAAGTTTTTGAGAAATAATGAATTTTTTATTTGGACTATGAATTGGCTGTAATGATATGGACTAATTGATGTGTTGATTTGATTAGCTGAAATCTCCTCGGGTAAGCCCTGGTACAATGTAGAGGGTAGACCAATATGGCCAACACTATTCTCTGTACAGGAGTCAAACACAATCTCTGAAACATAAACAGTAGCTCAGCAAAAGGCAATGAACCTGCTAATATGTATTACAAGTATAAATAAGTATACAGCTCTTTTTGTAGAAAGTTTATTATTCCATATGACAACTCTTGGAATGGTTAATGTCAATTCAAGCATTAAAGAGGCTGGATGGTCAAAAATTGACCATCTGATCTACAATAACATTTTGAACAAATGAGAGAGAAAAAATCTTCGTAACTTAGTTTTAAAATTTGAATATTTCCCTATATCTTTATACAAAGTTCTTCTTCTGAAGGAGATCAATACAGTCTAAAAATGTCCACAACCATCTAGCCTTTAATTTACTTTTGGTTCATTGTCTTTTCGATCAATCTAAGTCAATATGGTACTCATTCTTTCTATTGATAGTATTGTTATATCATGCTCATCACTTAGATGGTGTACATATCATTTATACACAGTATACAAAATCATCCAGCATGCTGATCGATCATTACATTTTGTATGCACGACAATAGCACATATGCATGAATTCTTATTTGTATCTGCTACATGCACTATAAGCAGATTTAACTTTTAGATTTATATTATGCATGATGTCAAATTTGAACAAGATTTTTCAGCATTGATTGAGACACTGATTGTAATTGTAGATAGAAAATATTTTCACTTGTAAACTACATGAACTTTCTTTTCTTCTCAGGTTGCAATCAACTTGTTGGACCATGTAGATTTTAGTATTAGATTCAAATATCACAGTCAAGAGTGATATAATTTTTTTCTGAGCATGCATGTAATATGAAATATTGATTTCATGTTCCCAAATATAATACTTCTATGTATCATTTCATGTTGAATTCATTTTTCCAATCTATGCATCTGATGATTTTTTTGTGCTTTTAAACAGTTCTAACAATTTTTAAGAAGGGGGGGGGGGGGCATCATTTTGTGCTTTACACTTTCTTAATTACACATACTTATATTCATTTTTAGAATTTTAAGTTTCTTCTAGAAGTTTTGCACGTGATTCACATAACCAAGGCCACAGAATGACCTTCACTTACCCCTGACCTATATCTGTTTTTCAGACCGTAGAGTTCAAGCATCTCCTGCTTTCTCTGTGCTTCTTTCATGGTGTTGGCATTGAGAGGAGAAAGTTTGGAGCCCTCGGCTTCAACATTCCCTACGAGTTCACCGATGGTGACCTCAGAATCTGTGTCAGTCAGCTGAAGATGTTCCTGATGGAGTACAAGGAAATTCCATTCAAGGTCAGTGTGTCAAGGTCAAACATGATTAAATGCAGATGTAGGTTATGTGCAGGGCCTTTGACTAACCAGACAAAACTGAATGTGTTAAGGTCCTGATATCTGTATTGTCTTCTGTTGACAGGTGTTGGTGTACACCGCTGGACACATTAACTACGGAGGTCGTGTGACGGACGACTGGGATCGTCGCTGTATGATGAGCATCCTTAACGACTTCTACAAACCAGAAGTCCTCAATGAAGACTACAAGTTCTCTGAATCGGGCATTTACAAGCAAATCCCACCATCCAATGACCATAATGTAATTAAGTGATGCATCTCTGAGCATGCTCAGTAGACTGTTGCCCCTAGCAACAGCTCTATCTCTCCTTCATGCCTATTTTCTGTAGATGTATCACAGTTAACTTATGGACATTCGGAGTGCGAGATGAGCGAGATTGTTGTTTGTGTGTTCCCAGAATATTAACAAAGTTTTCCCTAAGCTACCTCTAATAGTTTTCTAACAGTGCTAACAAGATCTCATACCTCTTTGCCCTTTGAAATATTGCATTATGAAAAAATATTCATGAATGTACGTTTGGTGTGTTGTGTGTTTTGAAGACTATGCTAACAACCTGGGAATATTTCTGTCACAGAATTCATTCCTTATATTCCAAAAACATGTATGTAGTCCAAAATCCTTTGATTAACTAAAAGATTCTTGAAAAAGTATTTTCTTATATGAATTTTGTATGCCAAAATTTTTTTGAAAATCTTGGATCATTGAATGTTGAAAAGGAATGAGTTGTATATGTAGAAATATTCTCAATTTTCAGGGATGGGTGTATAGTAGCTTTAATTTATCTATTGCTTACTTAGATATTTAACTAATCCTTTACTAACATCAGACTAACTCTGCTTTTGTGCTTTACTACCAACACAAAGCTGGAACTTCATTCATTTTTGTACACGTCTAAATAAAAAGTTTAAATTCAAGAGGAAAAATTGTCATAAGAAATGAGTTCCAGCTTTGTTGACTTGAATGTATCAGAACATTCCAGTGTTAGCTCCGTCAGTGTATTGGAGGACAGACATCATCTCACCTTGTCAACCACATAGACTGTATACTCTGTAGCTCTCTATCTGCAGCTTAAACACAGTCAATAGCTTAAATTAGAATCTGTACTTAGTACATGTAGTTCTGGAAAAACACCTGTTATATTATATATAATAGCACAGAAACACATGCAGCATATTTACAATCATTTTCATTTATTCAACTCTTTGGAAACATGGTAGAGATTTTATAGCTCTATATATAACTGCACACTGCTGCCCTTGCTCACACCTTTTTTCTATGCTTTCGTATTAGAATTATTTTTAAAGAATTTTTTTAAGCCTACCAGAATTATTTCTTTGGAAACTGGTTCTTTTTGGTATTTCAAATACACTGCTTTTCCACCTGTCAAAACAGATGGAAGTGGTTTGCACTACTCTCTCTCTCTCTCTCTCTCTCTCTCTCTCTCTCTCTCTCTCTCTTTCTCTCTCTCTCTCTCTCTCTCTCTCTCTCTCTCTCTCAATATATGCTATTTTGTAATTAGTTATGCAACTTGAATCCACATGGATATGCTGCAATATATTCTGAAAAGTCAAAAAGTATGAATACTGTTTGAATGGACAAAATGTTTTTTTTCCCCTAAAGTACCTGGTAGAAGTGTTCTTATGGAGTTCTTACATTATATACATATACTTACATTAATTGCATGTTCTCTTATGATAATAAATAATGGGAAACAAATTTAGGAGATATATATCACATAAACCAATAATACAGGCACCACTAGGCTAATATTTTACTACGCTGATATTTCAGTATTTCAGAGCTCTGAGTATAGGTCTTATGTCCTTGACCTAGTGAGTTGGTCATTCATCTGACCTACTGTATATTGATTTGAGTATCAAATGCTTGGAATTGTAGAACATCGTGTATTGTCTAAATGTGTGAGCAGCCTGTAAGCATTGCCAACTGTGTTTGTCAAGTTACTGGCATAAGAATACATGAGATGTAAACTGGCAAAAATAAATTAGTCCATATATACCCTGATAAATTAATGCTTTGGATTTACATTTATACATTAATCAATAATTTTCATGGATTTAATTTTTGACATCATCCATAAAATCCGACGTAATTTTGATGTCCTTAAACTTTATAGAAACTAGTATATCAGTATCAGTATATGGTGAATGTTTGGATATTCAGTAACTGTATGATGTGTGCTTTCTCAGGGATACATGTCGTACATCAAGAGTCTACCAATCAACGACACACCGGAAATATTCGCTCTCCATGAAAATGCCAACATCACGTTCGCCCAGAACGAGACCAACGCCATGTTGGGAGGTCTGTTGCTACTGCAGCCGAAGACATCATCCGGTGGTGGCAAATCTAGGGAGGAGGTAAATGGGAGATTAGAGATTCTTTAAACTCCTATTATCGCGGCTATATTATAAGGCAATAAAGATTACCAACACTTTTGCACTGCTCCTATTCTGAGATACTCTTGAGCTCCCATATTACTGTTCTTATTGTGTGAGGTAAGATTGCTAGATCTAAAATGAAAAGAAAATGTTGGATGGAATATATTGAGATCTATTATTGGTGTTGATGTAGGTAATGGAGGAGACAGCTAAGGAGATTCTAGGCAAGGTCCCCAAGCCGATCCCGCTGGACCCGATCTTTGAGAAGTACCCGGTCATGTACGAGCAGTCCATGAACACTGTGCTCATCCAGGAGGTCATCAGGTAAGTGTTCGGACCCACCCATACATGTCGATAAATGTAAAATCAAACGCAGGGCTTACCCGTACATGTAGACACGTGTACAATCAAACACAGGACCCACCCATACATGTAGACACGTGTACAATCAAACGCAGGGCTTACCCGTACATGTAGACACGTGTACAATCAAACACAGGACCCACCCATACATGTAGACACGTGTAAAATCAAACACAGGGCCGACCCATACATATAGACACATGTACAATCAAACACAGGACCCACCCGTACATGTAGACACATGTACAATCAAACACAGGACCCACCCATACATGTAGACACATGTACAATCAAACACAGGACCCACCCATACATGTAGACACGTGTACAATCAAACACAGGACCCACCCGTACATGTAGACACATGTACAATCAAACACAGGACCCACCCATACATGTAGGATCAAACTCGGTATATGTGCAGTCTACCAATACATGTATAGAATCAAATACAGGCTACCCTGGTATCGTTTTATCATAGATTGAATATAAATTCATAGTGGCTTGCAAGAATTGAATTAAACACAATTTTTCACCCACTGACTTAAATCGCACCAGGAATTCCCAGTATATGTGGATTTCCAAAGCTCATGTAGACACATTGAACTGGTTGTCAGTTATCATACAGAGTACTCATAAACAGAAGGTGTGCCTCTCCAATATCAATAAGTCTTGATATTGTTTTGACTTGATACTGCTGTTATAATTTTCACTATACAGTCCTCAGTGAGTCTATTGTAAGTTATATCTGTATGATGACCATCGTTGTATATTAAATCGTTGTTTACATGTAAGTTAAATGTGTATGTTTGGTTGTAGGTACAACCGGTTGTTGGAGACCGTACACAACTCGCTGCAGGCTCTACTGAAGGCCCTCAAGGGTCTGGTGGTCATGTCTCAGGAGCTGGAGAACATGGCCAACAGCCTCTTTATCAACTCTGTTCCATCGATGTGGGCAGGGAAGGTAATGTACACTTTGTCATACTGTAAACTTATCACGTTTTTCATTTTTTTTTTTGATGAACTTCTCCTATGTTTACTATCAAATTATAGGTTAATTTTTATGTACAGGCATGTTTAAATCAAATTTTCCTCAAATTGTGTAGAAAAGAAATTCTGCTTGATATTTTGTACATGTTTACAGTAATTTCTTTATTTTGGAGAGTTAGTTTGTCACCACATGCACTGATAAATTGCGTAATTTGTCATTTACAGGCGTATCCCTCCCTGAAACCCTTGGCATCCTGGGTAGTAGATCTGGAGGCACGTATGAAGTTCATCACGGACTGGATAGAGAATGGCATGCCATCTGTAAGTGATTCACATACAACTGTCATGGAATGGGATTGACTGATTTTTTGTTTGTCTGTATATTGCATAAATCTTGTAAAAAGACCACAATGTTTCATCAGCACTACCGGGTAATTCTACTATTTTTATGTTAGATTTGGGCTTTATGTTGGGTTGTAGGTGTACTGGATCTCCGGATTCTTCTTCCCGCAAGCTTTCCTGACAGGAACGCTTCAGAACTTTGCCAGAAAGAAGGTCATCTCCATTGACACCATCTCCTGGGACTTCAAGGTAACGACTTCCTTTTTGAAGATTGTCAGAGTGATCCCCCTTAGAATAAAAAACTTTATTTTTCATTGTACAATTTTTATTTTTTTTTATTTAGTGGAAATGATAGATGTGTTTGGTCAGAATTTCTAAATGTATTGGTTTTAGTCAAAAGTGCAATTTATAAACCTGTAAGTTAAAAATTTGTTTGTATTTCATGTTTTAGGTTTGTATAGATCTACTAGTAGTTAAATTTATCCAGAGGCATGATAAAGATGTTTTATATTCATCCTTTGATCCACTCCGTTGATTGACATATTCTCCTATAGGGATGCAGCAAATTATGCAATGATGAACTTAAACAATTTTTTTTTATTATTTGTATGCTGAACCCAATTTCTGCTGTAGATATGACTTGCAGATTAAATTATTTTAAAAAATGAATGACTAGTATCAGTGCAATAGATTCATTATTTGATGACCTAACACAAGTTAAAAATGATTTAAATTATTTTTTGTAGATTTTTTTTTCTTTATTTTCCTTAAACACCTTTTCCATATTTTTCCCCCTGTGTTAATATTAAAGGGGCATGGTCACAATTTTGGTAAAACTTTATTTTTTTTTTTTATTACATTGTATTTACAATGCTTTATTAATAATGCAGCATTTCTAATGATCTTTTTCAAGCTGATTTATCTATCTTCTTATTCATTTTAAGCATAAATAAACAGTTCATAATGTTTAACACATTCATTTTAGGTCTAAAACTAGAATTTTAACTTCAGCATTCAAAATGTAAACAAAAGCGTTGTTAATGTAGCAAAGAATTGTAAGCTCTGCATCTCACTTATAACTCAAAAAATGACACTCAAATTTTGGTTGCCTATTAAAAATGCCTTACTGAAGCATTGTAAACATTAGAATCAAAAAAATAATTTTTGACCAAAATCATGACCATGCCCCTTTAAGTAGAGAGCTATAACGACCATGATAAATCATGTAGGAGAGCGTTCCGTGTCACACTGGTCTACACCAGGATGTGGTCCGTCAGTAGTTCCTTGTCAAGGATAGTCCTCCCACAATCCCTGCTCACATTAGCTGGTCTACTGACCGGTCAGGGCTGACCTTGGATAATCTTGTCACCTGTCTCAGTGTCTTAATTATAATAATGAAGATAATGTCTTCTGTCTCCTAACTGCACAGGCCTTAAACTAAGTACCGGTAGTTAAAAGTTCATATTTTTATAGAAAGAAAGTTCAACAAAATAATTCTGGGTATTCATTTTTAATTTCCATATTCATAAAATCTAAAAGTACTTGAAACTTTTTATATCCTCAGTAAACCTGTCACTGATAAATTATTGTATATTTGTCTATGAAATCTTTAACAAATCAAGTAAATTTATTTAATAAATCAATTCAAAATCCCTGCATATAAAAGTGCAAAGCCCATTATACATACAGAACATTCCTGGATAAATAAATTAATCAAGGTCACCCATGTAAACTTGATGATGATTGTTTTCTTGGAGAAGCTTGCTGTTTTCTGGTTATCTACAGCTTAGAAGTGTAGGCCACTTATCATGGTGTCAAAGCCTCTCCTGAGGCCCTACCTGATCACACTGTCACCTGAAGTGAAAGATTCCCATTATCAGGAAGTCGCTCAAACTTATCTCCCTTTAATCTATATCAACATGTACTTTTAATATGTATGTGGAGAATAAAAGATTAATAACTGGTTTTAAAATATCTAGGTATATAGACAAACCAATTTTTTTTCCAGCAGAATTTAGATCATAAAAATATATTATTTGATGTAGAAGGAATAAAGAATTTTAAAAAGAAATTGTGAATTAAGATATTTTATGTATTGCATTTTCTTTATTTCACCCCAGACATGTGCAATAAAAAGCTGTAGAATATTATCTATCCCAACTTATATGACAAATATTTATTTTTATCTGTTGAACATTATCTGAGGAAATGCTATTGCGTAAATGGGCCCCTTCTGTGACGATAGTTTTTAAATATGGCTGATGTAACATAAGGATTGGTGTGCGAGACCAAATATAAATCTGTGTTCGTCAGTATTGTCGACCATGGGGCTTGTAACATGTGTTGATAAAACCCCTTGTGCTTGATGAGATGTATTCAATACTCCCCTAGATTTGTGGTTGTCGGATGAGGCAGCAGAAGCCAGTGTGACTGAATGGATAACGGTGACATATGTTTCCCCAATGTAGAGTCCATCCTTGCTACTGGCGGCCATGGTCCTCAACCAGTGGCTGTCAATTATCTTGCTATAAACTGCCTCCGCAGCCTTCCTAAACACATGGTGCCCATCGGTTTTTTTAAGGGTCCTAATTAATATATACCATCATAGGGGAAATGTCATTGATAACAATAAAATTGAGAGGGATGATAGGGAAACAAAAGAGAAGTATTGATGGGATGTCAAAAGTACTGTAGTTATGTATGGATTTTTTATAACTTCATTGAATTTGTACTGAAACTTCATTTATCATTTCTGCAGATTCTTCCAGTAAGTTCAGCAGATGACGGCATTTTTGTACTGTAACTGTATAGTTTATATAGTATACATGTATATAGGACTCTCTTTTTTATTTATTATTTATCAATTTCTCTGAAAGTTTCTGAACTATATCAACTTTCAAAAATCACTTTTGCATGCAACTATTTTAGGTTTATGTATACAAATATAGATTCGAAGAAAAGGGATTCTAGTACAATATGTATATGTTACCTGCATGCCCACTAGAAATGTATTTGTAGTTTTGCTCACTGTAGATTTCTTTAGTCATTAATTAGTCAGAATTAGTCAGAATGGTACAAGGTCTTCAAAATACCATTGTTATGATATCTGGAAACTACTTCATGCATGTCATAGCCACTTGCACAAAAAAATAAAGAAAGAAATACATTGTGCTATCCTAGCCACGGAATGTGCATGGTGTTTAAGTGCTGAAAAATGATTTATAGAAAAGTGTCATTTTGTTTAGAGTGAATGTGCTCTCACTTCAACATTTCTCAACACTGCATGTCAGCTCTTTCCTTGAACAAAGTGCTACAGCATAAGTTTTCTCATACAGGGAAACTGTCTCAATTTTTTATGTGAATGAAAAAATTGGAAAGCTAATAATTAAATACATGTGCAATTATAAATCCCAAGGGTTGCAATTTATTTTCTGCTGATTTAATCCAATTGGAAAATAAGTTAAATACAAAACACAGAAATGGCTTACCAGTATATGATAGTATGAAATTAATGATGAGAATAAAAAGTTAAAAACAAAACAAACATGAAGTTGGAAAATTTTCTTGCACTTTTAGTCAGCATTTGGTTTTTAACTTTTTAAATAATAATTTTGAAAGAATATAATGAAGGACGTTGTTTATGTGCGTAGGTGATGAGGGAGTCTTTGACGGAGCTGACCAAACAGCCGGACGACGGCTGCTACATCCGGGGGCTGTTCCTGGAGGGGGCCCGCTGGGACCCCATCAAGCAGATGCTGGCCGAGTCTCGCCCCAAAGAGCTCTACGTGGATGTGCCGGTCATCTGGCTGATTCCCACCGCCAACCGGAAAAACCCAGACAAGGGCATCTACGAGTGTCCGGTGTACAAGACCCTCACCCGTGCAGGTAATGAACGTTAGGGGTTAAAACTTGAAAGGTCTTCAAAACAATTTAATGCGTGGGTCAAAACTTTAATGGTGAAAAAATATTTTTAAAATAGGTATGGATAAATTGTGTAAAAGATTGAAAGTCAACAAGTAGATGGGCAAGTTGAAAGCTAATTAAAAAATTGAAAAGGAAAGGTAAACCAAATCTTAACCCAACCAGTTAGACAAACTAATTTTATTCAAGCAGTTAATTGTAGTAATATTCATTGCAGATAAATTCAGAAAAAATTTCAAATGCAAAACTACATTTACCTATATCAGATATATTATAATTCAATGTAATTTATACATTCTTTGAGTATAAGGAAATCAAAAGTCAAGTTTGGGATATTTAGGTAAAAAGAATATCAAGTATGAAATCTTAGGAAATTCATATATCATCTTCCTCTTCATTTCAAACTTTGTTTAGGAGGAAACTTTAAAAGATTTTCTGATACTGTGCATGAAACAAAATATCTAGACAGACAGAGATTTAACTGAAGGGGACAACTTGGATCAGCTTATTTTCCTTTTTGAAATTTCTTTTATTACTCCATGCATGAACACATGTTACATGTATTCTCTGAAGCCTGAACCCAACAGATTGATTTTTTATATACTGGTAGATACGAGATTGTACCATATGTGGGCGTGTAACATATAGGTCCACATTTGGTATACATATATAATTCAATGGAGTACTTATATGGCCATTGATCTGAAGCCAGAGATGTTGTTATATCAGTTTAAAACACCCACACTTACGAACAGCTTTTACATGATAATTATGACAGAGTCTTCCTGTAATGTAAAATACATCTATTTAAAGCAGTATGTACCGTTATCCATGTATACGCAAGTCCTTGATGCTGAGACAGCTCCAGGGTTTATATATCTCCAGGCACCGGTTTTGAGCAGTGACTGATACACTTCGGGCTATCTATTCAATTAGATATCCTCTTCTTTCATAAGTATTACATGTAACTTTTGATTGGTGGGGGAAAAGATCAAAATCGGGGTTGGAGACAGTCCGGGAGTTGTTGCTAGCTATATAACGGGATATATCCTTGCTTCCTTCACATTATCTCTATGAACGAATCAAACTCTGTTTTATAACAGTTGTCTAAGATTAATTTTAATCATTTTTAAAGCCCTTGGAAATAATAACGTGTCCTGGTTGGATACACTTTCTTCTCCCTGGGGGATGGGACTGTTTTGAAATTTCGGGCCCACTGATTCGTATGAATGATTTTTGACATCAGCAAAATGAGTAGACATACAATATATACAGTCACAACTTCACTCCGCTTGATGTTCGTTTACATTGACGACATTTGATGTGTTGGTTGATAATGTTCGATTTTCTATTCATTGTTGGCATATGTACATTCTGTTTACCTTAGATTGAATGAGATATTTAATTTTTGTTGTTTTCTACTTCATGTAGTGAGGTAACAGTTAAATGAGAGATACATTAAAGATTTTACATTACATCATTAAGCCTGTTTAAAATAAAGATACAAAAGAGGATCTTACATGTATTGAGTCTGTATATGATTACTGGTAATTAAGAGTTGTTACAATACTTTACAAGTATTGAATACTACTGATGACATTATTTTTCTCCCCCACAGGTACTCTGTCTACCACTGGTCACTCCACCAACTTTGTGTTTGCCGTGGAACTACCGACCGACCAGCTACAGAAACACTGGATCAAGAGGGGCGTGGCCATGCTGTGTGCCCTCAACTACTAACTGTCTCCCCCAGCGTCTGTGGTCCACATATGTGACGTTTTTGTACTACATGTACTTGTGTTAGTGGACGGTGAGGGATGTGGGTTTGGAGGAGATGGGGGACACTTCCTGACAACAAGGATGCCCATTGTGGGGTTCCTTCTTCTCCTGTATCATGTCATGTTGATCCCATCATGTACATACAAGAAATCTGTGATAAAAACTTGATGATTTTTACAATGCTAAATATTCCGTCCAATTTTTCCACATGTATATTTTTAATTTACTCCTAAGTTTTCTATTTTATGTACATTGGTTAACATTCTGTCTTGATTATTCCACAAATACTAGCTGTTATTTATTTTACTGTAAGTTTTTTATTTTAAAATGTACAAAGCTAAATTTTCTATAATTTTTTATGAGTAATATATACATTATAAAGGTCAATATGGATAACATTTTTACAAATAGACAGACAATTCCTAGCTTTGTGCCAATTAATTCCATGGCTCTTTTCATACAGTTTTACTACAGCTTGCGTGTTTAACACAGGCATTTAATAGTTTGTTGTTTGTTTTAGAGTAAATTTTCCTAAACATGTTTAATTGAGTGATTCAATAACACAGACTGTACCTTGACCAATATATAGATTTTTGCGGAGTGTATTTGTATATACCATATGGCCTTCAATTCAGTACAGTTTTTCTGTGGCCTCTCTGTCTTGTATTTCAGTAATCAATTTTATGTGACAGCTGATTCAATAAATACCTTCAAAGAAAAAATCCATTCATGATAAAGAAATCCAAATATATGAAAAATGTTTTCTTCTTGAAATTCTCTTTATTTATAATTGTTGAATTTGTTTTTTGGTTATTAATAAAGATTAATTAATTCTGATGAGATGTTGGTTTTCACTCTTTATATTGATGATTTTAAACCAAATAACTGCACCTTCCCTTTATTTATAAAAACACTGTGCCAGATGAATAAAATGTAAACAGCAGTAATTTTACATTAAAATTTTAAAAGAGATTACAGTTTATCATGCACAGTAATAAACAATGATCATTTTAGCAAGCAACTCGAGCTGAAATCCATTAAGTTTCTTACATATGTGCAAAAATCTTGCAGGGTTTAATGCACAGTTGAATAAAATGCATAATACTATAGTATACTACATGTATATATATGTATGTATACATTATATAGTATGTGATAATGATTTAGAATATCAAGTCGTCTGTAGTTTTAAATTGTTGGGTCTTATAAAAACCTTCAGTAACCACATCAGACACGTTCAGTCCCCGTTATGTATATTAATTATGATTTTTAGTTTTCTAATAATGTATAGCAAGAGTTATTTTAACCCAAGTCACTCGATCGTGTAGGTGCTGTCCATTAGGTTTTTATTTGGCTGACAAATGCATATTTTTTTCTGAAGACAGCTGAGTCTACTGCTCAAAATGATACGATACAAGGGGCCTCACGAAGCGATTTGATTAAAGTTTAAAAATACAGAATATTTTCTTCATGAGGGTGTAATAAATCTCTCTCTCTCTCTCTCTCTCTCTCTCTCTCTCTCTCTCTCTCTCTCTCTCTCTTGGATACACAAAAAATGAAAAGTTCTTCCATATAATCAATTTAGTCTGCTGTTCCTTCAATTTTAAATTCGATCATTTGATTATTTTAAATTTTTATGTAAATTTTAAAATTTATTTATCTATCTTTTTAAAGTTGGCCAAATTGTTCATTCATCATTTACGTCAAGGGTTAGGTTGTTCTTATTTTATCACGCAGAGGTTCATTTTTAATTTGTTTATTTATATTTAATAAATATCCCAAATAATAGATTTCCGTGCTTCACCGTTTACAAGGACTGATATTTTTATGTGCGATTTGATTGGCCAACATTGAAACTGACGTCAAAATCGTTTATCTTGTTCATATTCATTCGCGAGGGGAGTCCCTGTTTGAGTTACAATATCAGTTGGATGAATTTTCTTTGATTACACACATCAGATTTGAAATACCCTAGTGTAAAATAACTCATTTAAATAATAATCACAATGTATCATCACCAATCTATATGAATTACACGGCTTCATGAATACCTAGTTTTTAGTGCGGATTCCTTTTTAACCTGTGTTATTTGGTTCAGTGTGTTTCACGGTGTGAAACAGACAAGATTGCGAGAAAAACGGAGAAAACGGATTTTACGGACTGACCCCTCGGAAAACGACTCATCCCCCGAGGCGAACCCTCCCGGGACTTCTGACCATGGACATTCTTTACGATAGTGACCACAAACTTGGCGAAATGGAAGACTCATCTATGGGAGAGATTCTAGATCATGAAAACTTTCAATCCCCAACTTCATTGGTTAGTACATTCAAAATATGTTTTCACTGAAAATTTGGCAAGAAATTTGGTAAAAACTTCAAGATGTTCTATATTTTGTTAATTATAATCATTGTTAGGTGCATGATAACTTGATTTTTTTAATGTTAGTGCAAATTTATGGTTTTATTGCCAAACATATGTTGCTGTGAAATCATGCATTTGATGCGGGTGACGCCCATTTTTACCCGTATCAAGTGATGTTTGGGTGTAAAATGTCAAACTCGTTTGCGAAATAGGATGGGGGTTCATGTTGTCTCAAAGAATTCTTCTAGGAAAGACTCTGTCTAAAACTTGCGGTAACCTCACGTGGTTTTCGGCGAGGCATGGTATATCTATATATATATGAACACGCCAGTATGTATATCTATCGAATTTACCTGGGAACAGGTGCCTGCAGTCTGGCGTATAATTATACGGTTGTGGTTTCGCAAGAAAAACTATATATTCAATTAAATTAAAATCCTTATCTTGGAGAAAGGACAGTAGTTCCCATGATGAAAGAGAGAACTGTTGTTTTTTTTTCCTGTTTGTATTTGGGTTATCAAAAAAAGTACCAAGCATAAAACCTCAAAAAGTACATCAACAATATTTTGACAGATTAACAATGTTAATCTGCCTAGGGGTGGAGGTTTTGCAGGACATAAAAGTGCTATCTTGAAGATAAACATGTTGAGAAATGATGTAATGTGTAGAGAAAGTGATTGATATAGATCTTTGCCTAGAAGATCATAGGTGTTAATGTAAATGGCAACACAAAATCCTATACATGTAGGACATGAAAGATTGAACATGTTTTATGAGACCAATTTTTCTTGTGGACCTGGAGGAAAATATCGGTATCAAACATTCAACCTTTGTTTACTTATGACATTCACAAACTAGACTAATAATAAAATTGGTCATTGAAAGTAATTTTATATAATAATGACATTTCAGCTTTAGCCATGTGTATGCAATGAATAAGAATATAGATTAGCATATATTAATATTTAAATTTTCAAAAGATTTAAAATGACTTGCTCCCATTGACATTAACTGTAATTTTACAGCTGCTCCCTAATTTGTTGCTCCTGTAATTTTGTACAGTTAGCTCCAGTTGTATACACTTATCAGCCAGTTATCACTTAACTGACCTTGATCGATCTAATTATTTGAAGGCCAGACTATCTAACAGTGAAATAATTACAGCTGATTTCATGCTATTAAGTCACAAACCGTCCCTACCCCCAGGGTCAACCTGTCAGGTTACATCACTAATGACCTGAAACAGTTTATGCTTTAAGGTAAACCACTACATAGCTGATTTCTCAGTATTTTGCTATATGTACTAAGTAGGACTACATGCAGTCTGTGCATTTCTCTCATATGTGGCCCAGCATCAACAGTTGTGTCCCCTGTTTATGTGTATTGGAGCTCTAATTCTTTGATGTTCTTGTAACAGCTTGGCCTTAGAATGCCCAAACGTAAGCGTCAGTTCAGCGGCTGTGATCAGCTGATCGAGGAGTGCATCCTTTTGGATCAGAAGGTACCCTGCATCTAGGGGGACAAGTTATTTCCTTTTTTTACTAACAGAGACTACTAAATGCTTAGGGATAAGGAAAAGCTGGTGTAATGTTTTTGGTAATGGGGAATTTTTGTCCTGGTTGTCATAAAAAAATGATTTAACAATGATTTTTCTAGTGCACTCAAATGTATATCTTTTACAGTAAAGAAGATTACATAAGGAGTGTGAAAATTTTGCTTACATATGCAAAGTAACTCTTGATTTGATCGTAAACTTGAAAAAAATTATGCTAGCTAAAATTTCGTGAGAATGGCAAGTCAGATTATTGATACCATTATTTAGAAATTAAACCACCATATAAAAAATGACTGATCTTTATAGCTATGATTAAGTCTAGCTTTTGCTCAGAGAGATTTGCAGGCTTTAGCCATCCTGTATATTTCAAACGGATAATACTAAGCCCCATTAACTTCTAATGTGTTTAGGAACTCTTAGTCAGTTTTTTCACACTCTTGGAGGGTTTAGGGAGATAAGAGGGATTTCTTTGTGATTCAGGATGAATCTCCTTCTGTCTTACATGACAGATTATTGTGTCTCCTCTATGTAGATCAGGACTAGTCATGGTTCATTGAACCAGTAATAGACAATCTTTGTTTACTAATTTATGTAAAATATCAACAATAACCACATGGTATTTACATTTGACCTTGAATTCACTTGCTTGAAATGCCCAGTGACTTTTATAATACACATTTTCAAAACTCTCCCACTTTGATTCATTATCTATAACTGAAAATGTGACGGATGTCTGCATTTTATAGGTCTAGCTTACATTAATTGATTTTTAGTTAAGTTTGTCTCATGATGTGACAATCATCAATTTGATAATATCTTACTGGATGAACAGAAAATCAATATTAATATGAATCTTTATGAACCTCAAGAGAATATACTTTAAAATGACAGTACAAAATATTTCTTAATCAGCAATCATAAGATGTCAATTTGTTGATGGCAGAAAAGGCTTTCACAGAATGCAAACCTACGAAATGAATTAACCGTCCTGAAATTTAAACGCTATAATTTTGAAATGTTGTAACTTGTTATTTTCCCATTGTCAGTGGCCTCATAGTGATTCGTGATTGCCCTGAAATTTAAAACACGATGAATTTGGAAATTTAAATCTTGATTATAACATCACTGCATTTCCAAGGACTTCGTGGTAAAAACGTGAGTGGACAACCTATAAAAAGATTTAAACACCCCTGTGGGAAAAAGAGAATTAAAAATATATAGGTACAACTGATCAGCGTTATTGTTAGAAGTATAAGGGGCTTTATTTACGTATATATATAATGTTAATGTGTAGGAGTTAACGTTCAGTTCAGAAACCAGTGAACTGAAACGGCATGTCATGATATTTTTATGGGTCAAATGAAAAAATAAATACACCATCTTAATAATATGTGTAAGGTTTATTGGTCAAACTCTGACAGTTGGATAACAGGAAGGATGGATTAATTGAGGAGAAGGAAAGATTACGGATTTTGGATTTAGACGAGTTGAAGTAGAAATCCTGGTCCTGAGCATTTCATTACATCTTGAATCGTAACAGCATTAATGAGGATAAAATGCAAGCCATTATCTCTGATTGTTGATTTAAGAATTTAAATGCTTATAAGACAGGTTAAATCCTGATACATTCTTGTTCACACTGTAGTGCAAGTTCTCTGCATGACTGAACAAGCATAACTAATGTACTTCACCCCCCCCCCCCCTCCCCCTCAGTCAACAACAGATAGAAAAGAAATCAACAAAGACAGAGGGAGGGGGGAAGAGAGATCTGATCTATGTAAACAGAAAACCTTTTAGCCACAAAGCAATGTATAAAAGTCTGCTCAGCTGATTTCTGACCACTAAACAAGCAAAGTTATCAATGTCAGGTCAAAATTCACACAGTTCTCAATGTACGGGCCATTCACATTGATATATAATTCTCTATCAGCAAAAAAAAGAAGAAAGCAAGAGCTTCATTGTATAATTGTATCTTCACCGACCACCAGGGTATCCTGAGTGTAAACAATTCCTAACTGTGCCCTCCCAGTAGAGATAAGTAATGAAGATAAGTGGGGGAGTCTCTGAACTTTAATCAGGGGGAATGTCCAACTGAAGGAGAGGGGGTATGTTTTAAAAACAAAAGATACAGCTGATTAAAGGCGAAATGCTGCTTGCTTCTGAACCTTGAATGGGTCTGAAGTCCTCATCATGACCAAAGTGATGTCATTAGCTTGTTGATGACTGTTTTTATTTAGCTACTGATGTAAACAGCTGGAAGCATTCAGTGTGTGGAAGCACATAGACATAAGTTCTAAAGGTGAATGTGTAACATGTCTATTTACATGTACATATAAAAGTGTTTTATAAATGAAAGATGACCGGTACATGGATTTACATTGTACCCCACTTCCTAGACTCTTTGACAATTTAATTTTTGAAAATATGAAAAATAAAAATATGCAATAAATGCAGACAGCAGTCATTGAAAAGAAATACTTATCTCATGACATAGTACTTGAGTTGTTGGAGCAGTGACATACTGTATGTCTTAAATCAAGGTCAAGAGTTTTTCAACTCAGAAGCCCAAGGACCATATAACTTTGTCGTATTTTAACTTCCGTAGAATGTGTGAGAGTTGAAAGCTGCCGGGCAGTTTGTTGACTTTGTGTTGTCGGTGTGGAATTGTGAGTGTGGACAGCTTGTTATCACGGGGGAGATGGGAGCAAGTCAGATGTCGCCCAAACCCAGGGACACCGATAAAAATAAACCTTGTGTTGTCTCGGCTCAGTGGAGGTCTAGGAATGTCCCTGTACTCACCTACAGTGTACAATCCACCTCCTCAACTCAGCAGTCCTTGCAATCTGACTTGGATCATCTGGTTTCGAGATGTTCTCAAGATTAATAATAAAATGTGGCAGGAACTTGATACTTTCAGAAACACAGAAGAAAAATTGTTTTGATTGAAACCACAAAACCACATAGATTACTTACTTGCATTACAACATTGTACAAGGTGGGAACACATTTCTTTTTGTGTAAATCATGCTTGCATGTTTTTGATGTTTTGAAAATTCATGGGAGAAAGTTTTCTGGATACACAGCAAAAAAATGTCAAAACATTAAACTGTTCACGATGAGGTATCGTGAGAACTCCAGCGCCAGGGTTTTGAAGTGTGAGCGAGTCGGCACATGGCCTTGTCTGGCTTTGAATCACTGAAAGCCACTGACATCAAGATTTCAATCAGTAAAACTCTGCAGCAATTACTAATGCAACTGGAAAACTGCTGCGCTTCCCTGTTTTGAATTTTCTTGAAAACATGAAAATTTTGAAATGGTGTTAAAATTTTATTGCTATGTAGATCACTCAAACAGACATGTATTAACCCAGTTGACAGAATATGATAAAAGTATAGTTTAGCAGCGTGAACAGAAATGTTTGGTCTTCTAAAGAAAAAGAAAAGGTTTAGATTAAAGAATTAGAAATCCATAGTTTGGGTCACAAGCTGTTGTCCCTCCATACATTGGCCAGCTTTCTGGGTTGTAGTACAACAGACTTATTACATCAATCATCTGATAAAACCATCAGCTGTTTCAGGTTTTTGTTGATTATTCAACATGGCTACTTGATCCTTTGTTAAAAGGGTTGCCATGGAGATATTTGGTGCAGCATCACTTCTGATGATGTGGCAGAGAGAGGTAGAAAAAAAAAACATGGCTGACGTCCAGTATGGAAGTTTGAAAAAGTTGGCCAAGTTGTGTTTTGTCTGATGCAATGTCTGAATACTTCAAGTACCCGAGGACTGTGTGATTTTGAGTAATGGTCGGGACTACTATGTACACAGGGGATGTCTGGTCCTCTCTGGACCTTTTATCTTCAGAAATCCAGAATTTCTTGGTAACTATGACACTTTCCAGTTTTACCACTGGGTTAACTCATTGAACGCTTAAGAAAGGTGCAATGTCTGCAAATTTGAAAAACAAAAAATCTGTACTCTAAAAATGGGTTAATTCATTAACTCTCAAGTGAAGAATATATTTGTTGACTGGAAACAATATATAATCTGAGTGGCAGGTGGTTTATCATGAATTTCAATAATTTAATAAATCGGTCAAATTATCATTAAAGATTAAATGCATTGTATTTTGAAGGCATGATTATACTTTGAGCTTGAAATTTTGTGGGATATTGTAGAAAAAAATGAAATGAAATGAGTTAATTATGCATAAATGCAAATTGAATTTTGAAATGTAGTAATTTAGTGGAAATTTTACTCTTTAATAGAAAAAATAAATACAGAGGTAAATGAGGACGTAGTTTTGATAACCTTGGTTACTTATAATTGCAAGTAGAAGAGACTGCATCTAGAAATAAATTGATAAACTTCAAAAATGAAAAGAAATATTGAATTTGATGAAAGTGAATGATTTGGTGTTGGGTACACAATTTGCTGTCTGTATGTTTTAGTAAAGGCAGGTAGATTCATCCATATCTCCCTCTCCCTTTTACACTACAATGAATTTTTCATAGATATTGATGTTTCTTTTTGTACTAAAATAAAAAAAAAACACCCAGGTTTTGGGCCTAGGTTTGTTAGGGTTTACATGATCAATACAGGTGAAGTGAACATATATAGACAGATCTAGTGGAAACTACAAATGCACCGACTCGGGGATTTACAATAAAACCCAGAACAATATGAATTTACAACCTGGAGCGGGTCAGCTGTTCTTTCAAATTTCTTGTCAGTTTATTATGATAAAGACTTTAATGCAGTACTGGCCAAAAACCGCTACAACTAGGAGGTCAACAGATTATGAAATCAATTTTACCCCCATTTAAATTCTATAGCTTGAGATTGTTGACTGTCCTTATTTCAAGTACACCTTGGTGGATCTAATTAAATCTCCCAGGTCACTTAAAAATGAAATTGTATTAAATTTGTTAAAAAGTGCATTTCTAATTGATAAAATGTTGCAAGCATGTACAAGTACAAAAATTAAAGAGGACAAAAAAAATTTTGTTTATGAATTCAACTTAGACGAGTCATTAAAAGTAAAATAGAAAACAAAAAAATAAAAAAGTGTTTTGACCCTATTTCTATATTACGTTTTTTTTTTTGTGACAGAGCTCGGATGGCTACATGGACAATGATTGGCTGGACAGTTTATTCGAGGATCCAGTTCTGAACGACAAAATGATAACGGATGCTGTACAACCTCCGCGGATCCACTCCGAACACAGCTACTCCATTAACGACAATAGTGTGCCCTCATCTCCTCTCGGACTCGGAAAGCTGGAAGGTACGACCCTAAAATGTTGTCATGGCAATGGAGACAATATTAAAACTGTTTACATACAAAGCTGGCCCTCGAAAGAAGCTCCACCCACCCATTAAGGTTAAACAGACAGATAAATAATCTACCCTACAAGGGCCCCGCCTAGTTTGTATTGTTAATTTGTCTGAGGATCTGTGTTGCAGAAAATCTTTCTTTTGAGAGTGAATGACTTGGACAAATTAAATTGAGGCAAAAGTATCGTTAAAGGAGATTGATAAAATAGAGGGTGTAAAAAAGGTGTATATTAGAAAGACTATTAGCATATAGAATGTAGGTTATTTAACCCTAAAATCCTTCAATTACATAAAAAAAACTAATACCTATACAAAAGATCTATTCAAAAGATCAACTGAGCTTTAAAAAAAGTTCAGTGGGGTAAAGCAAGACCAGATGGCACTGGATATTTTGGAGGTACTTGATACTCTGGCAATAACTGATGTTTATTTCTTCTAATGAGACCAGTAATAAGAACACGACAGGGCCATTGACCTTTTGTTCTTTGTGGAAAGCGTCATATGATCCGAGTCCTATTGTAACTCAAGTTTGTCATTTAGGAGCTAGATTTGAGTGGCAGGAGTTATGATATTGTTTTGTAACAGGTAGATATGCAAATGGACACCTTTCTAATATTTGGCCGGGGTTTCATGAATAAATCAGAGGGAAAGAATTGATGGGCAACTGACACGCTGTTTGTTAATTAGATTTAATGAGACTAACGAACCTTGTTGACTCCTCTAATTCTGTATTGGGAGAATATTTTACTGGCCCCCATTCTGCAGGAGTACGAGAAAGATAAGATAACACCTACTGCAAATATACCTGTGTTATTGATGGAAATACCTGTATAAGTACCCCATGAACTCTTTCAATGTCTTTGTATTGACTCCAACCCATGGGGGTGTTTTTTCTAAATATTGTCAAAATTTTGGGTCGCTAATAATTTTAGAAATGTATTGGTACACATCCTGGTACTTCATGAGCTAAATTTGATCGGGGGTATAAAAAGTATCTCATTTGAACTACATAAACCTGTGACAGGCTCCAGGTATTTATATTAGGTCCCCTGGTAGTTTGTTAGCTATTTGGAGTCACAGATAAGGATATATAGACATACACCTAAATACCAGAGCCCAAGGTAAAACATATATCCGGGTCTATTGTAGTATCCTCCCCAGCTTACCTGGTACATGTTTATAGACCTCCAGTAGACATGAAAGGGGTATTGATTACACATTGTTTCTATAGGTGCATGCCTGGCATTGAATGGGGGGTTCAGGAAGAATTGGCTCTGTTTTATAGATTCTGGTATCGGGTAATTAATCAATCAGTGATCTAGAGCACAAAGTATCAGGAACTTAATGCAGATAATAGTCCTTGGAATAATTAGATATGCTGCCCTTTCATGCTGCACACTCAGCTTTGTCCAAAAAAGTAGGGGGATTACCAGCTCAGGTCAAATCAATCTATAGTGTTCCACAAAGAATTTCCACAAATAAAAGAGTTCATATTTTTAAGAACAACACATCTTAATTTTATTACATTGAAATAGATAATTGCTTTTAGATTTGAACATTGAATATTTAGAACCAACCAGGTTTCATATTTTAAGGGAAAAAAATAAAATTCATAATTAAACATGGTTATGAATGATTACTTTTAGATTTGGACAGTGAATTTTTTGGAAGCAACCAAGCCCTAGACCTTACAAACAAAACCACCCTGAACCCAGGACAAGAACAAGTTGTCAAAACCGAAATGGAACCAGAAATGGAGGCCATGGACCCCATGCTTACCACTGTCACTACCATGACAACCAGGACAGTGACAGTTACTAAGCAACCAACCATCATCCTGGCCGCCGCCGGTAACCCTCATCTTCACCCCCAGCATTCTGTGTCACCCCCCATCGTCACGATCAAAACCGAACCTGCTGATCAGTTATCAGACGCAATGGAGCAAACAGGTGTGCTTATAAGCATGTATTTATATTTTAATATCCATCTGAGTCGGTGAAATTGGTAGACAGAAACTCTAGTAAATGGACACATTGTAAAAAATCAGCCGCGTGTGAAAATTGAAATTTCTTAATTATCAATGCTGGGACTTTTAAGACAAGAAGTACACCACTTCTTTAAAAAGTTAATATATATATATGTAAATTGGAAGTGTACTTTAATGATGCGTGTTTCATGTCCCCATAGTTTTTCTCAGACAGAAGCGAATTTAAATCGAGGATATTTAGTAAAGTTGTCCCATATTAACTCTTCACATTGAGTTTATACAATACACAGATTGTTCTGCCTGACACCTTCGTTAGCAATTCATTTTCTAGCAAATTTTCAGTTTTTATATGTAAATGAGGGAGCCAAATTATCATACAAGACTCTGTGAGTGACAAATATTTTAAGCTAAAAATCAAAATAGGGGTTTTAAAAATCAACCACTGGAGTTATAAACATGCAATGGGCTCTCAGTCCAGGACACTTGAGGCCATAGCGACATTCCTTAGTTGTACGTGCATGAACAATTAACTGTTGTCGCCCCACTTAACCAAAAGTACAGTAGGTGCAGATCACCTGACGTAACACAATAAATGTACAGAGCGTTAATCGCCTCACAGATTTAGACGCCGGCATTATTAAATATTTTCTGTCATGGTGATGAATTACACATATCCTGCCATTCCAAGTGTAGAATTTTTAAAAGATTTGCTCCAAATATAATTATTAATGTGCTACTTTGTACTTAAATTCTAAAATTATCTTAAATTTTCTTCATTCCTAATGAAATAAAAATATGAAGATGGTGGCCTCAATCCACTAATCTTGGCCCAGTTACCATTAGGTGATTAAGTTCATTGTACAACAAACAGTTGACTTACAAGTATTAGGATCATGACAAATACACACTTGTCATAAGTCAATGTTTGATAAAGCATTTCTCAGCAAAAGCATCCACTACACATACAGTTTGTTTATGAAATTCAAGCTTTATCTGATGTGGTATTTTATCTACCACACTCCCGTTATCACTTCTAACTTTAGGTGTAAAGTGATACTCTGAGGGCACCTGTTTTGACCTCTTCATACCTACTAGTAAGCAATGTGATACTCTGAGGGCACCTGTTTTGACCTAATTTTTGCTTTCTGTTTCAGTCAATGTTGACAGCCTGATCATGCCCCCCACCCCGCCCAGCAGTGCATCCAGTGACAGTGAGGGGGGACAGAGCCCCCAGCCATCAGCGCCCTCTAGTCCGATCCGACAGCTGCCTCTCTCACGACATTCTCATTCCCCCACAAGCAAATCATATTCACAGCCATTGTTCACCAGTCCGGTAAGTTGTCTCCCCTGGAGGGAACTCAAAACGAAAAAAAAACATAATGATGATGAAATAAAACCCAAAGAATATTTTTATATTAAAACCATATTGATAGCAAAATAATGATTAAATAAAACCCTGAAAAACATATTTATAGTTGCCAAAACCATATTGATTGTAATTCAATCACTTAGAAATTACAGCAGCAAATATGTCAAAGAATTCTTGACAATAAATGTTCAGGTCGATGCCTTTTTGTATTGTTATTGAGAGATTTCTCTACATTTTTCCACATTGTTTCAGATTCCTCAATCAGGAGTCCTTATTTTATCTGAGGAGGAGAAACGGACTCTCATCTCGGAAGGTTATCCCATACCAAATAAACTCCCGCTTACAAAGCAGGAGGAGAAAAATCTGAAAAAGATACGCAGAAAAATTAAAAACAAGGTACGCATTAACCTTCCATTATAAAGGAAACTTCTGTGGAAAGCCATAAATTGGACCTTGTAAAGCAGCAAGTAAATATAGGAACTGAATGCAGATGTTAAATAAACTTACGACCTGTAGATAGCAGAATGATTAGATAAATGGCTTTTATAGGACAGATGCATTCTCCAAGGGAAGTTACTCTGATATCATTATCAAAGGACGGTCTGCACTGTACTAATGATATTGATTTTTGTAGATATCTGCTCAGGAAAGCAGAAGGAAGAAGAAAGAATACTTAGAAGCTTTAGAAAAACGGTACATATATTGCTCCCTGTTCTTGATTCTCAAAAACTCATTGGTGACAAGTTAATTGCCTTAATGACGAGAGTTTATTATAGAAATTTAGATTACCTTCTCTGTCTTTGTTTTAACTCCAAACCTGTTAATGACAGAATGAAAATTCTTCCTTAGTGCTGAGAATTTAATAAACTATTTATATACATATATCAATAAAAATGAAGATAAATGCTTTGATGTGCTAATGTTTGGGTGTTACAGCGTGGAGGCGTTTTCTCAGGAGAACAATGATCTGAAGAAGAAAGTGGACTCGCTGGAGAACAACAACCGGTCACTTCTGGGTCAGCTACAGAAGCTCCAGGCCCTGGTGGGGAAAGTGTCCCGCCATGGTGGGGCCACGACACAAACGGGAACAGTGCTAATGGTGGGTACGCCCCTCACCCCCCTAAAGTAGGGCTTTCAGTAAGGGGAGAGACAGGTGGTGATTTTTCACAAAGCCATTTTAAATTTCATAATCAGCAAAACAAAGCACATGTAATTTTTTAAAAAGTTTCTTCAAGTGAAGAATTCACCTCTTAAGAATTATTGAAAGCCCTCTCTGATTGAAGAAGACATAATTGTTAAGTATGCATGTTACTAAAATGTGATGTTGTGTCACAGAACTGTTACGTATAGGGCAATGAATGAATAGTTGTCACAGTAGAATATCTAGAAACTAAGTGCTTGTTAAGAAATCTTCTCAAATTCCTTATTTCTTGTAGTAAGAGTCTAGTATTTTGAGTTACCTTTCATTTTGTCCTTAATAGCTGGAAATGTTTTAAGTGGGAACGTTACTCTTGCAGGTGTTGGTGTTATGCTTTGCTGTGTTTCTGGGAAGTTGGACTCCATCTTCTTTTAACATCGGATATTCTTCTGGCTCCGTCGCTATGGACGGAATGTCCCTCTTTAACAACCCCCGCCTTCTTCAGCCCGGGATAAAGATGGGTCCCTCTATACAGGATGCTAAGGTGGATCAGTACTCCACTCCAGCCAGTAAGTATGTGTGATTTGTACATTTTGAATTCTGTTCACGCTGTTGATTGGTGGAGAAAGGAAGGGTATAGGTCACCTGTTGCATGTGGTAAACCTCCCAATCCCCTGTCACTTTACTCGTGTAAAAGATCTAGCATTTGTCTATCTACTTTGTTTTCATGAAAGAATATTTTTATCTCCATGATACATGGAATTTGGGGTGTTTGTTCCATATGAAATGCTGGTCTTTTACAAATTGTAATTTATGTGCATTGCTTTGCATGCTATACATGTACCTAGGTTTGATTTGTATTTAATATTATTTTATGATTTTTTAAGACGTTGAGCTGGATTGGCAATTGTCCAAATTTTTCTTCTGCAACGCGTAAATGCGCATAAGAAATGAGTGTTTTAAAGTGTTAGAAGTATTACAAGATTTTTATTCCTTTGATTCAACTAAATTGTGTACAAAAAACCCAACTTTGCCTCCCTGTTTATTAACTCATTGCATAAGTATAAATTTTTTAAATCAAGAAATGACGGATTACAACAGTACAAACAATTATTCTAATATTATTTGATAAACGACAATTAGTACTAAAATTCAAATTAATGAATTTCAAAAATCTATTGAGCACAAGAGGAAGCACTCATCTAAATCTACTCAATATAATTTTCTGACCAAGTAAAAAAAAAAATCGAAAATAAATTAGAATTTTATTTTCATGCTTATTTTAAAAGTGCCTGATTCATATTATTTTTGCCATACTTGTTTCAAATTACTTGTAATGTTATGATATTTGAATTTTTTCAGTGAAATCGCGAGTTCTGTTGTCCCTGCGAGAGGAAGAGGATTTGACGTGGTACCACCCCTACGGTCCTCTAACTCCGCGAAGCCAGCCAGAATTCTCGGATCATGAGAAAGAAAGTCAAGAAACAAACCAAAAAGACACAAATCCAACGGAGCCGGTCGTAGTTGGTCGGCTAGAGGTGGTGACAGTGGATCAGCGATTCCATCAGGCCAACTGTACAACTCGCAAACACGGAGAGAACCTCCATCCAGAAATCATTAGTCCTATGGGACTCGCCAATCCGTGCATAGAAAAATCTGTGGAGACCGAAACTGCCTGAAACTACCAGGGCATATCACTGCACCTGAAACACCATGGACCTTTTTTTATTAAGTGCTGCTATGTTCATAGTAGGTGACTACTTTTGGGGATTGTTTATTATCCATTTAGGTTGTTCTCTACTTTTCATTTAAATTTTTTTTAGAGACTTGTCTGTCTCTTTCACTTTTTTCATATTTTTTAATTTCACTTTCTTTTTTTATGTTCTTAATTTTTTTTTTCGTAGAAGGACCAGGTACTCATCATAATTCACTGTAAATAAGTCACATTTTTCCCTTCATGTATGCAAGAGTAAGTGTGAGAAGGGAGACAAATCCTGCTTTATTTTTGGGCATGTTTCTTTGCTTTTGAGTTATCTTACAACTGCAGGGACGCGCGATAAGGTGCTTGTTAATTGTTACATATTTATTGATAAACATTGTTAACTACGCTTTATTGATTTTTCATTAATTTATTGTATTAATTGGAATCAAAGTTTTTTTTGTGATTATTGTGATGTTTCTGAAAGAAGCAAACTGATTGTTAAATTTTTTTTATTCATTCAGTTACAATTAGTTATTAATAGGGAGTGAAAAAGTTGTAAAATGCATATGGAATTTTTTTCTTTTGATGGTTTAATTACAATCATGTGCATGCAGCATAGATAATAGTTGTGCAAGAAATATTTGGATCACCTCAACCAATCACAGATCGCGTCTATTTTTGTAAATTCAAACAGTATTAAAAGAGTTGTATTTGAACATATCCATTGCATTTATTTACAGTATAGCGTAATAAGCATAGAGAAATTTGCATATACATGTATTTGCATGAAATGTGTATTTGTTTCATTTTTTATTCGGATATTTTACAATAGTATGAGACATTATGTTGATAATGGGCGGCAAAGTGCATTCTATGATCACAGGCATAAATTTTATTTATGAATTGTTTTCCATAAGACTTTTTATCACATATTTTAATGACCCTAGTCATTATTTGTATATAGGATATTTATTTGTTTGGTTTTGACAAGATCTCTAGTTTCAAAGTAAACCCTAATTAAGTTTACACTTTGAGGCCTAGTTCTTGTCAAAACTGTTGGAATTACCAGAATTTCCTCTGTCAATGTTCTGGTTGTGGGATCAGCCAAATACATGTAGAATTACTTATTATAGAGTAACTGACATAGACTAGATCTTCTCAGGGCCAGGGGTAGATAGCCTCTGCCCGGGGGGAAGAGATCTCTGGGCATAATCTTTGTATATAAGATGCAACCATGTCATGCAATATAAAATCATATATATCAATAAAAATATATATAAAGAGCATTCAAATACTGTGTTTTGTTGATTTTTTCAAAGTGGCTGAAACCTATTTGCAGTAAATGTAAATGGTCTAAATCTTCAAATATTTTTTCTAAAGCTTTTAAAATGAAATTGCATATAATATGCCAGTCTTTTTGTTACAGAGAGATACAAACAAAACTTGACAATTACTTGGAATAATTGAAGATTGAACAAGCATTTACTTCTCCATCTTTAATATCTATAAAAAAAAAAATTATAGCTTGACAGATTCATATTGTTTATGTATCTTTTTAATGATATTCTCAACAATTACACAATGTCTGGTTCACACATGTACAGGTAACAATCTTTTTTACCAAGTCCAGTAAACTCGCAGCACATTGCTTTGAAAGACGAAGATAAAGACCTTTCAGGTATTGGTCATTTAATATAAAACAGTTCATGATACAGTTCAAAATAATAACAAAATCAATATAAATAGTCGCCAGACTAAACATTGAAAGTGTCTACATTACGGTAATCAAAACATAATGTAGTCATTGGATTACCGAAACTACATAGTAACCGACCATGCTCTACAGTGCTCTACCAGTAACCATGGTAACTTAATCATTCTGAAGTCATTTTTTACAATGATGCTTTACTACAGGTGTACAGGTACAATTGTGCCATTGATGTATCAGGAAATAAAAGAAAAAGTTGAAATTGAATTTAAAGGGCTGGAATAGTTATTCAGGTTTGTTGACTAATTCACCATTTGTTTATGACCGTCTCATATTGTCTTAAGCTCCTGGTTGAGTATTTAAATAAATATACAACATCGTGTCTTCTATGGTTTTCTGTACTCATTTCTACATCTTATATTTGGAAGATCTACCATAAATACTACAAACCCATTTTCTATTTACACCTTCAGGCTCAACCGTTACAAAAAAAAGTATACATATTTACAAAAATTCCTTGACAAAGATGTATTACATTGTACATGTATTGTAATACACAAATTACTTACTGCACACTTGTCAAAACTTCGATTTTTTTTTTTCCATTTCATAATTTCATCATTTTCGTACATGTGTATTAATTAATTAGTGCTCTGCACACTGAGATTTGAATTATCTCCCTTGACTAGGTCCAGTGATTAGTTTGCACCTACTGGTAATAGATTTAGAACACCCTTGTCTTATTAAGTATGGGTACAACTAAGACACAAGAAATAATGGTTTACATAACGGAACTGATTTGACTGTTAGCTGCCTCTCACAGAAAGTCCAATAAGAGAAACACTTTCGCACAATTCACTACCTCAAACAAGTTAACATGCATATGGCTATCTAAATTCTATGCTAGAAAATTTCCACTATTAAATCCAAATTGGAGAAAATCAATTAGCACAAATTTTGCGTTATCTGTACATAATATTTAACTGTTCTTCAGAAAACCAAGTTCAAAGCCTTCATCTAAAATTGCAAATATTCATCATATGAACTTGTTGAAAAACAAAATACAACTAATACAGAAATATTCATCAGACTATTCGGAAATGAAATATTTTGTTGTTGAAATCGTGAACTGCTAATGTATGGCATATTTGTGTCTAAATGTGAACAAGAACCAGTTAACCAAGGAGGATATGTGATTTGCTATCTGTCAAAGAGCTGGCTGTAATTGTCGATGAGAAGTCTGGCAAAGTTGTTGAGGTATCCCATACTTGAAAGCGAGGCTTGACCTTTAGGCCACAGTAGATTTGGTCCAAACACTATTGCAAGATTGGATGAATTCATCTTATTCATGGCTGAATGATCAACTACCTACAAGTCATGAAAGCAAATGATGAGGGTAATAAAAAAAGAAATTTAAGGCTAACTAATGTAATTTAACTAACATTTTATCTTTAGTTAACTCTACTAATCAATGTATGAATATAAGAATTAAAGTACCGTATATCTGGATTGTTTTGCATACAGTGTGTTTCTGCATATTGTTTAGTTTGTGATGTGAATGTGATTGCAAAAAAAGCAAAAATTAGATCATTGCGAAATTAACTGAGTATATGGTAGTATCTGTCATTGAGAAAATATCTCAGTAACAGATCACATCTTAGTAACTTCCTAAAAAATTTAAATTGCAATGACCTTTGTCATGAGACCTTTAAAGCAAAGTAAAGTAAAGTCTGTCCCAAGATATTTATGCCGCACATTTTCTTAAGTTGTTTTATGTTTATAAATACCCCTGGGTTCAAACGATGTTCATTCAACAGTATAAAAAATCCCAAGATTTCTTATTTGAAATGCCCCCTCTAGCTTGTCAGGTTTCAATACAAGGCTAAAAATTAAAAGTCTATAGGGATTTTTCATTGCAAAGGAGATGAAGGTACCCAGATAATAATGTTGAAAAATTGTGCGAGGTATACCAAGTGACCTCCGAATGGAGAAAAGATGTAACATTCCCCATTATAAATCTCTGTAAGAAATTGGTTTTTGTTTCTGTGAATTTTCCTGATTGAAAAACAATAATATATCAATTAAGATGTCTTGGAAATTTTCCTTTTTATCGATTTCAATTGGACTTCTTTCACAGGTATGTGTATTTTATTCCAAATCGTCTAAATGTGCGGCATAAATATCTTGAGACAGATGTGTAGATTTCTGAAAGAAGACCAATCATCAAAATAGACCTTTTATTATCACAAAAACTACCCCCTGACAAGTCTTTTTCAATAAAGAAGCCAAGTTAATATCTCTGACATAAGACCCTAAAATCTCAGTTGCCCTGCATGAGTAGAAGCTGTACTATGACCTTTGACATTCAACCTTTGTAACGGGTTTAACTTTGACCTCTGACATACCTCAGTAAGAAGTTGAACTATGAACTTAAGGATTTGGTAGTTGTCCTCAGGTAGTTCTTCATGAAGCATCCTCCTGACCTCCGCAACCTTCCTTTCATCTTCTACAGCTGTCAATCAAAATCAACCATTTATATATGTCACATTTAGAGGGGATTTCAGTTTTTTTTATGAACCAAGAATTTCATACTGATACTACAGATTTCTTTTTTTTTAAATATTTAATGAAAGTACTTAATTTAGCAATTCCATCAATTTCTATTAAATTGCAAGTAATATAAATTCTTGAATATCCAAATATTTGTTATAATTTCATAAAGTTTACAACTATCAGAAAAATAATAGTGAGATTCAATATCCACGAGGGGTGCTTCTCGCAATTTTACAGTGATATTAATTTACTCATATCTAATTTGGAATCTACGGTAACATATAACAAAAAATCTCGGGCAGAAAAAAAAGTATAAACCAAAAAAATTTTTCTTCCCATACAGTTGAGGGGAAAAGTTTCCGCTTACTGTGAAGCCTGAGAATGGGTTGATAGAGGTCAAAGGTTAGGAGAGGTTCTTGAAGGTCACGAAGAAAGATTTTCAATGCAACTGCTGGAATGTGTTCATCTCCCTCCACAGCGAAATTCACGGTTTCTCCTAAAATAACCAAAAAGTTCCCATAGTACAAAAGATAAGGCAACAAAATCGTTAATCACAGTTGAATAAACATCGAAATCCAAGCCTTTTTTTATGCTTTTTAGAAAAATCACTTGATTTATTGAAACCAAATGGGTACAGAATAGAATTAAAGAAGAGAGTCAAAATAGATAGTAGCAACATATGTAAATGAATGAAAAATAATAAAAAAAAAACAGATTACTGGTACTTATTTCTCAATACATCTACTAATTGTGCTGTTTGATGTTTGTACATGTACTACATATCAGCCAAACTGACCTTGATTAAACTTTTTCTGGACAGCTTTCAGCTGAACAGCATTGGCGGATCTTCTGAATATGCCCTCCACATCTAGTGCTGGAATAAGGAGTAAAATGACAAGTTAATTAATTATCTAATGATAGCTTCTTATTTATTTCAACAGAATTTCAAACAGTTTTTGCCATCAGTCATGTTTTTTTAAAGGTATTTTAAAACTCAGTCTGTTTAATAATTGTATATAATTCAATTTTAACACACCTTTTAATAAAAGATTAATTTACTTGAAATGCACCAATGCATGTAAATACAAAATCATGAAACTTGTCCCAGAAATTGTGCTTTTAACATCAACCTGAGCTAAATTTTTACATATTTCTGTTACTGAGCACTGGCTGCATGAGATGCTGTAGATTTCTCATTATACACTGGTGAATAATATTCACGGAAAATTGCGAGAAGCACATCTAGCAGAATTGAAATCTCACTTATATTTTTCAGACAGATGTAAACCAAATGAAGCTAGGATAAAAATTTAGCAATTGCAAATTTACATTCCCTCGATTCAATGCAAAATAATTGAATCGCAGATTTAAGTACTTGTGTAAAATAAGAAATCTACAGTAGTCTCATTATGACTGAGATAACACTCACCATTCTGTCTGATATTGGCTCAATACAACTGTGAAAACACTCACCATTCTGTCTGAGTTAGTCTCAATATGACTGAGATAACTCTAACCATTTTGTCTGAGATAGTCTCAATATGACTGAGATGACACTTGCCATTCTGTCTGAGATAGTTTCAATACAACTGTGAAAACACTCACCATTCTGTCTGAGTTAGTCTCAATATGACTGAGATAACTCTCACCATTCTGTCTGAGATAGTCTCAATATGACTGAGATGACACTTGCCATTCTGTCTGAGATAGTTTCAATAAAACTGTTAAAACACTCACCATTCTGTCTGAGTTAGTCTCAATATGACTGAGATAACTCTCACCATTCTGTCTGAGATAGTCTCAATATGACTGAGATAACACTCACCATTCTGTCTGAGATAGTCTCATTAAGACTGAGATAACACTTGCCATTCTTTCTGAGATAGTCTCGAAATGACTGAGATAACACTTGCCATTTTGTCTGAGATAGTCTCAATACGACTGTGAAAACACTCACCATTCTGTCTGGGATAGTCTCGAAATGACTGAGATAACACTCACTATTCTCTCTGAGATTGTCTCAATATGACTGAGGTAACACTCACCATTCTGTCTGAGATAGTCGACCGTCTGTTGAACCACTGGAGGGATGACAGTGCCGTAATGGGACTTTATGCTACAAGACAGACCAATGTCATTTCTATTAAAAACGGATAACTATGTACAAACAGTTTTTATTTATATATTTGGACAATTTCTTCAAGTTCATTTTCTTATTTGCATACACAGTCAAACCTTGTTATCTCAAATTTTGACGAAAATTCTTCAAGATAATTATACCGGTATACATGTATATCCGAGGATTTAGAATCAGGGGTTTTAGATTTCTAACCAACTTCGACAATTTCATTGTGTTTCAAATGTCAATATTCAAGACCTTGGTGTTAGAAGATATTTTACTTTCAAATAATCTTTCTTTTTATCTTTCAATTACACCCTTACAATCATTATGCTGAGACTTACTGGTGGAGGGAGACCCCGTACTGCTGTGTGGGCAGGGTACCAGCATCATTACTGTCCTGTCCATACGGATACTTCGGTTTGTTGGAGGCCACCATTTTAGCATCATGTCTACAATGGCAGTTAATCCAGTTATGAATCGTTAATCATCTATGTGATGGAAATACAACTATGATATGGATAGTTGTGATTAGGTTGATACAATTATCAATTAAAAAATCTTAGGAGATTCTTAGAACAAACTATGATTTTTATTTGCTAATCAATTCAACCTGATTTTTAATTATGTTGAATGTGTACACTTGGATAAATGCCAAAAAAGGTACTGCTATAGAGTCAACCGTAAAACTGCAAAAGTATGGAGAGAATTCTTTTGAATATTTTGTTTAAACAGGGCCAACTCTGATATGTTTATATGTGTATACTGTCAACATATTATGGTTTAAAAATAATCTTATACTTATATCTAGGAACATAAAACTATAGGTGTTCATTTGAATGATGTCACTGGCAATAACAATAAAAACAGAATGTGTGAAAATGTAAGATTAAAATATCAAGTATCCAGACACAAAATATCGAGCTGTTAGACAATGTGTCTATATTATCTAAAAACATTTGTACCAGCCCACGCTTGTTTTTAACACATGTGTCTTTCTGTGCTACATCTTTTGTCTGACCTGAATCTTTACATGAATTTTCCTCACACACATTTCACATTAAATCCACATTATATGATTTTGATCAAATAGGACGTTTTCATACAAATTTCATTTAAAATCGTATCATGTGATTTGACTTTCACATATTGCACATTTTGTGATTTGACTTTCACATATTTCACATTTTGACGGCTTCAATCTGAGTCGGTAAGAATGGGTCAGATCTGGTGACTGCTTCAAACCGAGTCGGTAAGAAATACTATAAGTTAGTTGACACAGGTAAGTAAACCGGAACGAAATAAAATTCCAGTGAATTCTCTTTCAATATTGGGCACAATATTAAGTGAACACTAACTGTATTACTAATGGGATGACAAATATTAGGTGGTCATTTACTGTAGTACTATGGGGAGACACAATATTAGGTAGTCATTTACTGTAGTACTAAGGGGAGACACAATAATAGGTAGTAACTTAGTGTAGTACAAAGGGAGACACAATTTTTGGTAGTCACCTACAGCAGTACTAAAGGAGACACAATATTAGGTAGTCATTTAGTTTAATACTAAGGTAGACAATATTAGTTGGTCACCTACTGTAGTACTAAGAGAGACACAATATTTGGTAGTCACTTATTCTAGTACATGTACTACGGGAGACACAATATTTGGTAGTCACTTATTCTAGTACATGTACTACGGGAGACACGATATTTGGTAGTCACTTATTCTAGTACATGAACTACGGGAGACACAATATTTGGTAGTCACTTATTCTAGTATATGTACTAAGGAATACACACAATTTGGAGTCACTTGCTGTAATACTAAGAAAGACATTATTTACTTATTCTAGTACATGTACTAGGGGAACACAATATCTGGTGGGTACTTACTGTAGTACTAATGGGGGTACCACTAGCTGGTCAAAGTGGAGATGTTCCTTCAGTTCATGCAGGTAGTTCACATACATTATCTTCCTTCCAAATTTGACACTGAAATCATGAAATAGAGAGATTTAAAGCATATTTCCTTCCAACCAAAAGATCAGTACTGCAAAATGTTGCAATAGGTCTGATCGTCATTAATTTCAAAAAGCACTAAAACAATGCAGATAACAAAATTGAAATACCCTTCACTCATATAATGCTAATGCATACATGTATATCATCAAATCATGCCTATGGAAGAAGTATTATGTCACATATAAAGCATGAATTCTTTATTATCACATATGTCTTATTCTGCCTAAATTTACATGGCTTTTATCACATTAGCAGCTCATCATCATCAAAAACACACTATTAATAAACCCTCTCCCAAAATTAATTCCACAATAATGTACCGATAAACAAAATTTATGACAACAAACTATTGTGCGATTTGGTATTTTATCATTATTATCTATTTCTCACAATTATTAAAGAGTTTTGTAATTCATTCTTTAATTTTCTTCATTGTTGAGTTCACTGAGTTAAAAAATTAAAATTCTACAATAACTGAGGCAATCAAAAATATCTTTATTACCTCTGCAATGAATCCAGGTACTAATACTGACTTGTAGTAAAGACACTACCTATATATATATACCAGTACCTACATTTATTGATTTTACTGTCAAGATATAAAAATGAAATGTGGAGCAATACTACGATTCTAAGCTGCTAATGACAAGACTTTTCTGACGTAAATTACAAAACCAAGTATCGTCAACAGAGAGTTATTAATAGTAACATTCAAGCCTAGAATAGATTAAAGTACGCTTATTATTTTGACACTAACATTTGTTTATTAAAAAATGAATATCATCTTTCATAGATACTACCTACTGTATTCTTGACATGTGGGAAAATATCAAACAATCCTATATTCCACCATCTTAAATATCTTTAATGTTGATAATATCTGCTCTTTCTAATATCCTACTATCAACCCTCAAATAAGGAACAAAGGGCATTCTTGTATTCTTATTAAAAAATAAACAGCAAGTTACAAAGTTCACCAGGATATGAACTTGGTTGGTCATGTGATCAAATCCTGTGAAGTCTGAAGGGCTTCTCAGAAGACTTGATCACGTACCAACCAAGTTCATATCCTGGTGAACTTTCTAACATTGCTGTTTATTACTTATATTAACATTTAAAGAAGGCAAACTGTTCAGAATTGTTAAGATTACTATGCTATAATCATTGTGATGCCATAAAAAAGTTCACACAGAATTGAATGTTTTCGCCATTCTATAGATTCATGTAGGGAAACATACCCGGTAATTGCAAATGTAAATATTTGTTTTTTATATTGGTTTCCCTCTGACATTCATATAAACAAAATCTGTTTGGATCTCTCTTGATTTCGTCAGTTCAAAGAATCTTTGTGTGTAATAATAGTTTCTTAATTTATACTAGTAAGAACTTAAAATATCAAAGTTCAGAATTACGTATATAGATTAGAAATAAGATTGAAGTGTAAAAATAAGTTGTTTACACCATCCATAACTAAGGTATAGACTACAAATAAATCATTAAAGTATTGAATGCTTATTTTTGGATGTTGTCAATCCTATGACACACCAGGCCGTGCAAACAAATTGAGTCCGGGCGTTAGCGCGATAATTTGTCTGCACCGCTTCGTGTGTCATAGGACTGACGACATCTAAAAATAAGCATTCAATGCTTATATTTATATTTTCATTCTGATGTCTTTTTGTATGAAATATTGTGTATCGCTGCAATAAAGCCATAATTTGTGCTCTTAAGTCATGAATATGAAATATACATGGAACAGCCATATCAACATGACTGTTATTTAGTTAGCTTCTGCAACAAAAAATATAGTACCTGAAACTTTGTGGAGAAAAATCTTTTTTTTAAGGAGTAGATATGTATTAATGATTGTTTTTTTAAAAGTACATATCAAATTGGTTATGTAAGATTGAAAGTTTCATTTAATCTTACAAAAATTAAATATACTCAAAACACGTGATGGCGTTTATATTTGTATATACCCATGGTGCATGAATTAGCACTGTGAGTGTATTTTTAGAAAATCGAACGTCGCAGACGATGCAAACATTAGAGGAAATATACACTGAATGTAAATATATGTTTTTACAAAAGAAAGCCAAAGAAAATAAAATCTACTTGAGAAAAAGGTGATTATTCTTTGAGTTTTTGAGTTTTAAGATGCTCAAATATGGTCGGGGTGATCAAATCCAATAAAGTCCAAAGAGCTTTATGTTAAATTTTATCATGCCCGACCGAATTTGATCATAACAATCAAAGAAAGATTCCTTATTACATATACATGTATTTATATAATTTATAGCAATTGTATGATGAAATATTAAAATAGTCATTGATGAAATGCATTAGACATTACAAAATTGATTCAAGACACTGGAAAATGTAAATATAACAGGATGAATCTCAACTTAATCCTTACAATCACATCGTGACTAATGACATGACTGCTACAGCAATGATTTGACTTCAAGTATATGTACTTTCAATAGATATACCGGTAGTAAAGCATGAGTGAATACATTGTATATCCAACTCATTCATTATTGAAAGAAAAAAAATAAATTTATAAGAAGGTTAAATTGGTTGAAATCAGGATTATTCTTGAAATATCAAATACATGTACAAAGTACCAGTTACCAAAAAAATATAAAGAATAAATGTGAAGATATGGTAATAGCTTCTTTTCACCAGCAACTGATATAAAATACCTGTATGTTATCAGTAAACATGCATAACATTTATCTCAGGAGCAACTTTAATGAGAGAAATGAATATATCGGTAAAAGAGATATAGCATTTAATCAAAATATAATTTTTTATACAAGACAAATATAACCTGATATTTCATTGAATCTAAGAGTAATATTGCAAGTTAAACTATACTCCCAGCTCCCTGTCTTAAACAAAACAAGCAGATAGCAGTAGATACAGCTACAAACCACTCACTGGCTGTAAAAGGCAGATAACTCTGTGTTAAATGTCAGTCAAAGGGAGATCATCTACTTTCACATACATATGCAATAAAACATCATACACATTGACTCATTATGCATGTAAGTATTAATAGAAATGTTATTAAATTTGTTTAAAATAACCAGAGAAGACTGAAAGATGAATAATTCAAGAGGTTCTTGATCTACTACAAACATTTAAGTTTTTAAGTAATTAGGTCATGGTCAGCATTGAAGGTTAAAAGAAATATTCTTTTGTTGTAGAGCAGCACTTCAAGATAGTCTTGTGCTCATAAACTGTAAGATAACTGTACTTATAATTTTTGAAATAGCCTTAATAGGTTTGGTAGAATTTATTATTCAAATATCATTTAAAATCTCAGGGTCAACATGCAAGGTCAACAGATTGATTTGTCTAAATCAGACATTTCCCTATGATGGCAAACGTTTTTGATAATTAAAACATTGTGTCCCACCTGAACTTATTTTTAACCCTATCCATTTTTAGGTGGTATGGGACACCTTCATATTGTGCCGGATTTCCCATCAAAATAAACAATAAAATCAAATTTTGTATATGTTTTCTTACCCGAAATTGTTAACTAACAACGTAGAGCAATAGTTTAGAGCATTAACTACAAATCTGTAAGTCAAGAGTTCGAATCCTGCAAGGGCTTTTAATTTTTTACCTTTCCAAAAATTTCTAAAACATTTTTTTGATCAAATATTGTAAAAAGACTATATGTAGTATTATGCATTTCTTGCCCCCAAAATCAAAGTTTCATAAAAAGATTTTAAAATAATGTGGACAGTAGTTGAAATCATATTCAAATTAAGTGTGTAAAAGGTTTTCACCACAGTGACGTCACAATGTAGAAATTACATGATGTAGTTTGTCTAATTTTGATAAATTGATGTTTTTAAGCTAGGTAAATATGAGCGTTTTCCGATGGTTTTTCGACTGGGAGATATCAAGCTTAGGCTTGCATTACCATTTTTAGTATGATGTATGAATATATGAACAAAAACATATGTAACAATCGTACTTGAGCAGACCTACGCTCTATAGTCCAAAATGCAATATATAATGAAAAAAGACAATATTTTTGTTTACTTGCAAAATTGCAGTAATTAGCTCATTGAGGTGACGTCATAGATCAACAGCTAATGAATAATGATAACTAATATGAAGATTAAAGTAAAATGATTAATGAAATTTGAGTTTTATTTGATACTTTTTAAAGATTGGTTAAAACTGGGGGGGGGGGGGGGGGGACAAATACATGTACTTATATGTAAAACTGTTGAATTTTTTTTTAATTTTGTGAATTGTTCGTTCAGGAAATAAAAGGCATATTTAGATTTAAAATGGAAGCTTTGGTAAACCTTACACTAGTCTAGCTATTCTAGCAAAGTAATTTTATCTTACAAAATGATAAAAGAACATCTTGCTTGAGCACATTCAAAACAATGATATATTGACTTAAGGCCCCCATTCCATGCAACCATCAAATATTCATTATTGTATTGTGCAAAGTGCATTAAACAGAAAAAAAAAATATTTGAAAAAGTGAAGCATACCTGTTTTTGAACAAACTGATTCAAATTTAAAATATTAGTCCAAGATAAATGTGTACTTAATATCACCAAAGATATCTAACAAGAAAAAAAAGAGATTAGTTCAATGTCCCGTCACTTGGTGAGAGAGACATGACATTCACAGCACACTACTACAAGTGTACAGCACTACAGTCAGAAAAATCGGCCTCCATTACATACCTTCTGGATGCAAAGATATGAAAGACAACAAAAAACAAAACAATACTAGAAAAATCAAAATATAAACCCACACTTTTCTGTATCTAAACAGTGGACAAAATGCATCATGACTTGATCTAATCACATGCATTGCATATTGTCTTTTATGCTTAAAAATTTGTTTGTAAAATATGTTCCTAATGTTTACTGCAAAAAACATTTCCATTGCTTAACCATGCATACAAAGTTCAACTTGTTCAATTTGTCCTTCCTATTCTAAACTTCACAAATCACACACATTCCATATGATCACATGACACAAAAACTAATCACATGACAATCATGTGACCTTCCAAAAATGTACTCACCTTATAAAAGGTTTGAAAATATTCCATAGGATTTTTATAAAGTTGGTTGGATGGACAATGTACCAAGCCTTGAGATTCTTCTTGTATCTGTTGAAATATTTCAATCATTATTCCAATTTGTTGTTTTATCTATCAAGCAAATAACAAACAAGATTTCTGTAAGACAATGCCCACTACTGATAGCCCCGCTCTGATGTGAACATAAAAAATAAGTAAGGTCGACATTTAACAAGAAATTGACACAGGATTTAAAAAAAAAAAATGAATCCCACCATAAGGCATGCCTGAATAAAAAGTGTGTTAAAATTTCAAGCATCTACTGTACAATAAATAGTCTCTGAGAAAGCTTTGACAAAAATTTGTTTCGGACAGACAAACATACAAGGGTAAAACAGTATACCCCCTCTTCTTGAAGCAGGAGTATAATGATGTTCAAATCAAGAGAGTGCATCTTTTAATCTACTTTTCATCAATATAAAAAAAGAATTATATTACTGAATTAATGAAACATATTTTATACAAAATGTCCATGCACAACATTATAATTTAAAGAAAAATCAGACTAACCCTGATCAGATTTTTAAAGTTGCAAAATATTTTTAACAAAAAGCCACCTGACTGGTCTTACTTGCGGTCCAGTTCTTTATATATTTGTATCAACCAGGAGAGCTTGGGTTTATTTTTACTGGTTAAACCAAAGTGAAAGTAGACTATCACATAGTCATTCTCTACATACTGGTCCAAGACGTGCTTCATGTACCTGTAACAACAGAGAAAGACAAACATGTAAAACTAAAGAGATCATCTACTCAAAAAAACATAGTAATGTTTCAATGATATAGAGGGTCATCTCAAAGGTAAGATTATTTGAATCTTCATCTCTGATCAGTAAGAAACCCCATTAAAAATGACATGCATTTATAAGGTTAAAACTAAATTCTGTTACTTACTCTAGCAGACGCTGGTGGTCTATTTGGGCACTTGGAGGAAGTTTGCAGGCTGCAAACACAATGACCTTTCTACCATAGAGGTCATCTCCTGTGTAGGTAAAAATTTTAATCTTACCCATTTCAGCTTATATACCAGGTACATTAGTTGAAAATTTTCACACTGAATACAACTCATAAAATGTAACTTTTTCATGTACATGTATCTCAAAATGTTATGAAAATGAATTGCTAGTGCATGTTTATGAATTCATTGGCATGTATATAATAATCCAACAATAACTGATTAAAAATGCATGCATATGTGATTGTATCCAAATTTATTCTGTGTACTGTAGATTCCTAATTCGCGAGTAGCACATCTTACTTTACAATCTCGCTTTTATTTTTCTGAAAGATATAATTAAACTACCTGAAACTATGATACAAATTCGGCATTCGCAATTTTTTGCCAAACATTTGAGTTGCCGAATTAAGTACTTATATAAAATAAGGAATCTACAGTATGCAGCTTTGGTCTACAAACCTGCAACCTCCAAGATTTTATGTTCGGCAATATCCTGGAATTCCTCGTCCGTTTCCTCATCATCCTGGAAATAGTTATTTAACTGAAAGTTTAAACAACAACCATGCATAAACAAAAGCAGACAGACAAAGACAAACGAACAGGTAGGACACAAGCTACACACACTGTCAGTGTCTAGGCTAAGCTCGAAGTGGACGGCATCAAAATACATGTCTGTACTCTCACTGTCTAGCATGTCACACATCATTAACAAAGATTATCACACATAAGGTTTAAATTTTGTTTGACATGATTAAGCCCACAGAAAAAATGTATACTGGTAGATCTTTATTCACAAGGAAGAAAAACTGTGACCATAAAAACATAAAAAAGAAGTTTAAAGGTTGAGTAAACTTTGTTTATATAAACTGCAACTGGTGCAGGGTTTAATCTACAAACATATTCAGGAAGCTATGAACAATGCATGAACCTTGTACATGAATTCATTATGTCTGGTGAAGAAAGTACAAAAAACAAGGAAATAAAACGTACAGAGGGAGTCCCTATCTCTGCCTCAAAGTCTTCCTCGATGAATCCGTCGGGGGTGATGGCACCACTACGAAAGGGGGCGGGGCCGTCAGATCCCTCCCTGGTCAACTCTGTAACAACACACAACACAGGGGATCAGTGCTGGGGGACACACTGTGAAATCATTAGAATTTGTGGAGGCTCAATTTTTCACGGATTTCTTGGGTATCAATATCACTAGCTATGGTAACATGGTCAGCAAATGTGAAACGCAGTCATTAAAAAATTTATCCCCAAAATACGATATTTGTGGATTTCCTACATATCTATCCCTCAGCCAGGAATTATTACGTTACCATCAAAATGTGAAACACAGTCCTTATAAATTAATCCATGAAATTTTTACATTCCTATTGAACAATTAAAAAGTAGACATCCACAGAAATTAGCCTCCACAAAGTTAAATGAATTCATAGTATATTATAATTAATTTTGTACCTGAAATATTCATGAAACGAGAATTACGATAATCAAACAGAAACTACTAACATCTAAATTATTTGTTATGGATTGCAAACAGTTATCCTACTAGTTTCAATCAAATGAAATGAAAAACCACTCATAAGTATTCATTGTATATACAGTCAAGTATGCATTTTAAAGTGTTGTTTATTTTTGATACTGATGCAACAAAGGACACTGTCACTTGATTCAGTGAACAATGCACAGTGGCTGTGTTCAATATGTAATGTACGAAACAAAACTATAGATAAAGTATTCAGTCTGTAGGTTTATTTTTAGCTTAGTAACTAAACTGTTATATATATGGTTATCATATATTACATGTTCATGGAAAGTAACATGCTAATAAAATAAATATCATATATACAGTATAATACATGTAAATATCACAAACTCATGGACACATTAATAGCTAATACATGCACACATGATTGTATACTTGTCTATTTAATACATGGATATAAATGAAATAAATCTTTGTATAATGAAATCAAACTTTCAAAGTGTTTAACGTGATCATGTGTTTAACGTTAACATGTGTATAGAACATTAATAAAAGATAGGGAAGTCAACAACAAGGAAGTTACAGGTAAGTCAACACACACCTGAGTCAGACAATGTTACAAGTGAACAGAACTGACAACATTGAGAGTAAAGGCACACATACTAAAGCTTATACATGGTCCTTATAGTAGTCTGATCATGGCTTACCACCTCCACCTGAACGGTATCATACATTCTATACAGGACTTTTAATATGTACTATTTTGTATCCCTAATACAGGACTTTGCATCTGTATTGTTGTATACCCTACACAGGGCATTTACCAGTAATCTGTACTGTTGTATATCCTACACAGGGCATTTACCAGTAATCTGTACTGTTGTATACCCTACACAGGGCATTTACCAGTAATCTGTACTGTTGTATACCCTACACAGGGCATTTACCAGTAATCTGTTCTGTTGTATACCCTACACAGGGCATTTACCAGTAATCTGTACTGTTGTATATCCTACACAGGGCATTTACCAGTAATCTGTACTGTTGTATACCCTACACAGGGCATTTACCAGTAATCTGTACTGTTGTATATCCTACACAGGGCATTTACCAGTAATCTGTACTGTTGTATATCCATTTACCAGTAATCTGTACTGTTGTATATTCTACACAGGGCTTTTACCAGTAATCTGTACTGTTGTATATCCTACACAGGGCATTTACCAGTAATCTGTACTGTTGTATATCCTACACAGGGCATTTACCAGTAATCTGTACTGTTGTATATCCTACACAGGGCATTTACCAGTAATCTGTACTGTTGTATATCCTACACAGGACATTTACCAGTATTCTGTACTGTTGTATATCCTACACAGGGCATTTACCAGTAATCTGTACTGTTGTATACCCTACACAGGGCATTTACCAGTAATCTGTACTGTTGTATATCCTACACAGGGCATTTACCAGTAATCTGTACTGTTGTATACACTACACAGGGCATTTACCAGTAATCTGTACTGTTGTATATCCTACACAGGGCATTTACCAGTAATCTGTACTGTTGTAAATCCTACACAGGACATTTACCAGTAATCTGTACTGTTTTGTATCCACCAATACAAGACTTTAAATCTGTTACAGTAATTTATTGTTTACCATATACAAGACTTTTAATATGTACCATATTGTACAAATATCTTTACTGTCTATGGTACTTTAATTGCAATTAAAAATATGTTCAGCATTGTACATAAGCTATGAGTGTCTACAGTAAGTAAAAATGTAGGGTAAATCTGTATCAGGTACAGTGTTATTCTGACAATCAATATTCAACATAATTGTCACTTTCATGTGACCATTTGTAGCAACTGTTGCTGACAATGGCTTGTGATTTATAGCAATGAGAATGATCAATATAGGGAAAATACCTTGAAGTTATTACACTTACAGCTTTGTTCATGAGCTTAAGGGATTTCTTTTTCAAGTACCTATGGTTCATATGCATTTGGAACTTACCAACATGCAGATGAATAATCAAATTTGAGAAAATCCTTTAAAAAAGTTCCATCTTTTAAACAATGCTTATGACAGTCAAAAGACAATTGCCCTCTTGTTTTACCTAATAGAATGGTAAATATCATCTAGGGTCAAAGAAACATATTACATACAAAGTTGTGTCATATTTCTTAATCAGTTACATAATTGTTAACTATAAAGAAAACAAGAGAATTAGTCAAAAAGTCAACAAAGCTAAGTTTAAATATATATAAAGTTCTACAAGAGAAGATAAGCATATTGAATATTGATAATCACATACAAACTGTTACTATATATAGAACTGATATAGGTATATGCAAATCACATGATAGATATGCAAGTCACATGGTTACTATAAATAAATGTTAATAGTGGATACAACAAAAAAGATACTATCTGATATAATTCTGTCAGAAACCATCAATTTTGCAAGTTTATTAAGAAGAAAAGAATACAACAATCTACATGCAAGAGCAGAATTTCAACCAAACACAAGCCGGTGGCTACAATCCGGTGTTAATTCAACATCTAACTCAAGAAGAAATCCAACTGTATACCATTCAAGTGCTTATGACATTGAAACGTTATAGATTTACTGGTAAAATCGTTGACACCCCACCCCTTCCCTTTTTTAACACAAGAGATACTTTTACAACAAATATTTCATGTAAAAATGAATCTCCAAAATAAGAAAGATATAGATTTTGGATTTGTTTACATTTTTCAGTCAAGTTGCAACATCTGCAACATAAATATTGAGCTGGCATCAAAAGTATACATGCTGGATTTCAACTTCAGACTTAGAGGATCAGAAGAGAAAGAGCTCCTATTTAGCAAAAACAGCTGCTGATCTCAGCTCTTCGGGTACATCAGAGTATGTGTCCCTAAAGAATTGACAATCATACTATGCTAACTGCACCGGTAATTCCTTTTGACATACCCAGTGGTTAACTAGTCAGTTTACTTCTTACCAGTATATGAAATATATAAGGTTTAACATTTTGAAGAAATCATCTAGGGCTGAAATATTTAAAACTTAGGAGCTGAATATCTTAAGGTTATGACTAATGCCTGTATTACAAGTACATGAATACAGGGCATTGTTTTCTGTACATGACGCATAAAGCACAATGGTTTTTTTTTCTTTAATAGATTGCATTCCATATCAATTTGGTCTAGACTTCTACAGTCATTATCTATTTTCAGTCTCCCTATCTTATTACTTACAATCAGATGGATACATTGTAAATCCACTTAAAGGTGAACAAACTTTACATCAAGACTTTTTAATGTTATACAGAATATTTTCAATGGTCATTGATATTTCTAATATATCAGGTATATACGGTATATATATATAGAAAATGATATACTGCCTACCCCCCTCCCCACAAAATCCCCATATGACAACCTATCAGACATGTTTATATAATGATGTTTAGGTTGTGTATAATCAGGAAAATTCTCTGTTTTAGGATAGCACGAACTGTTTCTTGGACATACTCTGATGACCCCTGACTGACCTTGACCTGAGCACGCCTCTTACCGGTACTACTCCAATCTGTGATAGTCGGTAGAATAGCTGTACCAGAGTTCCAGGCTTCTGGTAAGCTCAAGTTTTCATTGGGGTAAATTCCTTGAAGATCACAAACAAGACATTAGGGCTGAATCTATCTTCCTCTGTTTTCAAGCATTAATTTTATTGTTACCGCTATAGCCAGATGCAGATTTTTTTTTAAAAATCAACAGTCAGGATCGAAACTTAAAGCAAACAATCCGTATTTGTGAGTCCTTGTATTACCGTGCATTATTTAATTCGCAAATTTCATAAACAGAAGAAAAAATGAACATGCTTAGAACTTAAATAAAACAACACAAATATGTAGACTTAAAATGCAATTAATTTGAAAATTAAATTAAACAAGCAGAGTTTGTGTTTCTAAAGAAACATGCACAAATAAATCCATTTAATTCCCGAAATAGCGAAGCAATGTAGCGCCTCAAAAATAAAAAAGTGTAGAGTCAGAGGCCAGATCTGACCAGATCGTGTTTCCTGAATTTGTAAAAAGATTACCTTCCAATTCTGCCTCATAATCTAGGTCAGCTATTAAGTCAAGAAATCAGATAAAGCTTTAAATTCAAAATTACATTAACTTTTCATGAAATTCTATTAACTTATTGATAAATTATATTTACGATGTGAATTACATGTTTTTTAATAATCAGAATCTTAGACCCTAACTACAACCATAGCAATTTCATCATTTAGGATATTCTTATATGATTGGGGAAGGAGTAAACTTCATCACATTCACAAAGAGAAGTTTCAAGTGTACCTTCTTTGGCTGCCAGCTCAAGGCCACTTTCATCAAACTCAAAATCCTGGTCCTCGTTTTCAAACAGGGCTTCATCATTGACTGCTCCTTCAGCTTGGTGTAAGCCTACAACATATCATTAAGATTTCAGTACAAAATCTTCATGATATAGGCAATAGCATTCAAAACTTAAGCCTACAAAACATTGTCAAAGTTTCACTGCAAGAGTCTTCATGATATAGGCAAAAACATTCAAAACATTTACTGTGGTTTCATCAATATTCGTTGAATACCAATTTTCGTGGATTTCGTTGTTAAGTTGATCCACAAAATTTAATGTTCATTGAAGTGCAATATCTATTAACATTTTGTATTGATATGGTCATTGGCCACAAATTTACATATCCTTAAAACTGTGATTTTCACTTTATCCATGAACATTGATACCCTTAAATATTAATGAAACCACAGTATCTTGGTGTAAGCCTACAAAACATTGTCAAATATTCACTAACAAAAATATTAATGATACAGCTAACAGCATTCAAAACATTCTACTTAGTACAAAACATCTTTAAAGATTTAATACCAGAAGTAAATGAGATAATACATGATATAGGCAACAGCATCCAAAACTAATGCTAATGAATTCTGGAAACTTATATTCAATGGCAGGCAGAAAATCAATACTTTAGTAGATGCACAACCTATGGAATCTACATAGTAAGGGTTTAAAATTTTCTAAACTTTGTCATCATATTTCAAAGCCATATCAAATGGGCATCACTAGAGCTACTGCTGCTAGTAGTGGACATGGTTGTGTTGTGGGTGAGGGGATGTGAGATGAAGTGTTTATCTCCAAATAAAACAAAACCACCCAGTATATAACTATATACACAATGCTTTATTCATGAAAAAGTGTTCTCTAGTGGTTTATAGTACACATTGCTCATGCCTTGTGTGTGTCTTTAGTTATCAGTTAGATCAACAGACCAAGAGGCACTAGCAGAGAAAACAATGTAGTCAACAGGTTTCTGGGATTTCTCTAAGTATCATTAATATTTCTTTTATTATTATTCAAATCACATTTTCATTTATTTACTTTGTAAAACTATTCAACTAAACAATTTTTTGTTCTTTTCATATTTATAACAAGGAAATAACTGACAGTGTTAAAATTGGGGTTTTTTCCAAGTGCTATTGTTAAAAGTGTCCTTTCAAGTCTCAATGTGATTTGAGACTCACGCTTGCATCCATGGACAAATCACAATAATAGCAGAATGTCTGAACCCTAATTAAACATGCACTTGAAACACAAAAACACTTAATGTATTTATTTTAATGCATTATAAATATCAATTATTACTTTATTGACTGAAAGTGTATCATACTGCTAGCGTCATATTCTTATCCATACATCTAAAAACAACTCATCTCGGAGACTCTGACAATTGCGCCCCTCTGTTGAATAACTGCGTATATACTGTAAAATGGATTGATTTTTTATTAAGTCAGCTAAGCACCCTCACTTTCCTTGTAAGCTAATGTACAGTCTACAGATAATGATGTCACAACTATAACATGTAACCCAAAGTGATAGAAAACAAAGGTGATTAAATTCTATAATGGCAAGTATTTCTTCAGTAGGAATTTGAATTGTTTTACATGAACAGGCATAAAAGTATAATTTATTCGGGAATACTTTCCTTAAGAATTATAGCGTATATACTGGTACATAACAACCAAATAATACAATTTAATGGGTGACAAAAATTAAGCAACTGAAATTGGGGCTGAATATCCACACATGAATTACCATATTGGTGATGGCTTCAGTCAACATATCAGGCTGACACAAATCTCTAGGGATAAGCCTCAGTCCAAATATCAAGCCGAACCAAATCTTAGTTGAGATTATGGTTGTGCATTAATGACTTTATTAGGGTTTTCCGTTTTTCAACGGAAAACCCTTCTGTTATTCTACTGTTTCTTATTAGGGTCTTCCGTTTCGACGGAAGACCCTCTTGTTATTCTATTGTTTCTTTTCCTTATTATTATTTTATTTTTTATTTTTTTTCTGACTTTTTTCGAACGCTATTTCTCGTGAACTACTGGACCGATTTGCATGAAATTTACAGGACGTATTGAGCATCAAACGTACTTGATATTATAAAATTTCTGGCTGATGACGTCACTTCCGGTTTGAGATCTTGAGGATTTAGTAAATTTTTAAGGACCATTTTGTCCACGTAACTTCTCAAAAACTAATTGCGATAGAAATATGAAACTTTCAGGGATAGTAGATGAATGTTTGTAGATGATCCTATTTATCTTATATTTTGAAAAATGAGCAAGGCGGCGAAGCTCGCCCGAGCTCGATAATAAGCACCAATTTTTTTCACGAAATTTTCGCACATTTTCGGCCCTAACTTTTAATGTGTAAATATTTTGTTAAGACATGTAATGCAAAAGTTATTTAGATTAACTAGATCTTTTGTTTGATTTCAGAAAAAAGGGGCTGGCCCTTCAAATTAGGGGCCAAAAGGGCTCTAAAATATTTTTGCAATAACTCTTTACTGAAAAATAATTTGTTATCAATTATAGAACCAAAAATGTTCATTGTACATCTGTTTATCTAAACAGTACCATGTCTAAGTCATATAATATGTCATTAGGGGCTTTAAGGGGCCAAAAGTCCGAAATTTTGATCTTAAATATCTAGAAAAGGAGAAATATTTTCATAAGCATTATAGAACAAAAAATGCTTAAAATAATGTTCTTAACAATATGCTCCCTAAAAAAATTTTGTTGGTGGTCCCAGTAAGGATTTTAAGGGTCGGCCCCTAAAACACATTTGTTCAGATATCTTTAGAACGGTCAACAATTTCTGAACACTTGTTGAGCAAAATGCGTTTATATTTACAAGACCTTTTATTTGATATCAAGAAAAAGGGGCTGGCCCCTCAAATAAGGGGCCAAGAGGGCTGTAAATTCTTTTTATAATAACTCTTAACTGAAAAAAAATTTGTTATCAATTATAGAACCAAAAAAGTTCATTGTACATCTGTTTATCTATACGGTACCATACATATGTCATATGATACGTAATTAGGGGTTTCAAGGGGCCATATGTCCAAAACTTTGATCATTAATATCTAGAAAAGGAGAAATATTTTGATAAGCACTATAGAACAAAAAATGCTTAAAATAATGTTCTTAACGATATGGTATCTAAAACATTTATGTTGGTGGCCCTGGTAAGGAGTTTAAGGGTCGGCCCCTAAAACACAATTGTTCGGATATCTCTATAACGGTCAACAATTCGTGAATACATGTAGAACAAAATATGTTTATATTTACAAGACCTTTCATTTGATATCAAGAAAAAAGGAGTGACTCCTCAAATAAGGGGCCAAAGGGGCTACGAAGACTTTTCATAATAACTTATTTTTGCTATAATTTGTTATTAATCATAATAACAGAAAATAAGAGCTTATTATTCATAATTCAAAACTGAAATCCGTTCTAAAATCGGACGATAGATATAGGGGTTTAAAAATTGATTTTTCCGGACATTTTGATTCCACATTCTTAGTTAAGAAAATAGTTTTATGTTCAGACTTAAATTAACTCGTACCTAAAATTATTCGATAATTGTTGAATCGTACTTTTACACATTCGGATTTGTATTTGCTAAGTCGTTCCTGAAATCGATAAGCTTTGTTAATTCGTACTTGGAATCATTCGGATTTAGTTAATTCGTACCAAGAATAATTCGGTTTTTCGTCTTTAGTTTCTTATGTTGGTTTAAGAGCCCTGCTTTTTACAGGAACTTCTAGCTTTACTTTTGACATTACCGGAAGACCCACTCGTTGCTTTGCAACGAGCTTTGCTCTAGTTATTATTTTTTTTTTTTATCCGCAAATTTTGTGTAGGCCATTTCTCGTACATTTGTTGTCTGATTGTTATGAAACTTTCAGGGTATGTAGACAATGTTAATATCTGGAGACGTTTTTTTCAAATTTTTAAAATTCACTTCCGGTTATGAGTTATTGCCCTTTAATTGAAAATTGGGGGGTCTTTTGTCCAGAGTTGATCTCGAGAACTACAAAAGATAGTTGCATGAAATTTAGCAGGATTGTTGGTAACATTTTATAGTTTTGCTGGCATGAAAATTTTGGCAAAATGTTTTTTAGTTTTTAAGCTATTTGCCGGTAAAGTTTAAGGTTTTGGGGGGTCTGAAATTTTGTTGCTTTTTGTATAATAACCTTTAAACTGAAAATAATTTGTTAATACATATAGAACAAAAGTTGTTTAGAATAACGAGAGCTTTCATTTAAAATTAAGAAAAAAGGGCTGGCCCCTGTAATTAGGGGTCTGCAGCTCATACACGTATTTTTCTAATAGCAAAAATCGTTATCATTTTATGAAAAAAAATTAATTCAGTTATTGTTAATATATTAAATAATGTCATTTGGTATCAAATTTAAAAAGTTCTGTGCCCTATTTTTTTCAAATTTCATAAAACAAATATGTGTGAATCGTAACGTTACATGAACGAGTTAATTTGTCTACATAGACACACAAGCGAACAAATGCCACTTTAAGGCCCAGGCATTTACTGCATTACGTTGTGTTGCGTCTTAGATAAATAGTTGTGATTCAATTTCATTTTTTTCATCTATATCATTTATGAATTCAATGAACACACATTATTTTAACGTTCTATGTGCAACTATTTGTCGGGGCGCCCCTGTTTGTAACGCCCGCGCGCGCGCCGAATGTAAACAGTAACGAACGGCATTGTAGAAAAGAGAGAGCCGTAATGCAGAAGAGAAGTTGTGTATTCTTTCGATGTACAAATGCATTTTCAATTTACTGTGAAACATATGAACATGCACAGGGAACAATACTACATATTTGTTTAAGGAGGATATTTTTCTCGTGTGAATCGTTTACGAGGAAATTCTGACAGCCACACTTCTGTCGACGATCAGCCGTTGATAAGCTACGAGTAATAAAGGAGAAAAGATGGACATTAAAGTGTGTGATTTATGTGGATGTTACTGAAGAAGGTGAGGCTTTTACTCCTTTTAAAGTTTAAAAAAGTTAAAGTTAAAATTTAGTATATAGTATAGATGTACATGTAAGTACGTGCACACTGTTTGTTTTTGTTATGGTGTGGGTGTTTGTTTACTAACGTGTAATTTTTACATGTTTCATGGATGTTTAGACTCGCTCGAGGTTCATGGGGGACTGGAAAGGGTAACTGAATTTATCTATTTAAAAAAATAACAGATTGTGAATTTTCAACTCAAAATTCAAAGCAGGGTCTAATTAGAAACATATCATATATTCTTGTGCAGAAGACTCCAAATGTAGTCATGAATATCCTGTAGACATAACTTCAAGTAAATAAAATTGTATACTTCAGACTTCAGAGTTAAAACATGACTTTAATATCTTTATGATGCCAATCATTGTATCATTAGAAAGGTTTAGCAGACCAACGGGTACCCGGTACATGTACTTGTACATGTAGGTTACAAGTTAGAACTATGCGTACTATTCTACCAGTTCACATAATTTTTCTTGTTTAGCAGTTATGATGTGTACTTAAATTGTCCTTGTTAATGTTTTAAATGTAATTTTTTATTCTCTTTTTTTAATCTGACTACTGGCAGTACTGGCCTGCGAGCAGTTCTCGCCGAGGACCATTTCTCGCTGGTGCACTGTTACATCATATTTTGAATTCGTATATAATTTTATGTGTTGATAAAATGACGTAACAATGCACTGGTGAGAAATGGTACTCGGCGAGAACTGATCGCACGCCAATATTGATTAATTACAGACAAAAACTGAACGTTGCGCGTGTTATTTTTTATTGAACAACATTGTTTAAAATAATTCTTTATATATATGTGATGATCAGACCGGTTGGAATACCAGTGCCAGATAGCTCAGTTGGTAGAGCACCTGACTAGAGATTCAGGGGGCCCAGGTTCAAATCCCGGTTGGTCCTGCATTATTTCTCCCATCCCGTTACAATATTGGTGTTGTGACCAACCCCTGGAACTAACAGGTTAACTCCTGCCAGGGGTGATCTTCGAGGGTGAAGATCATTTAAGGGGGAAGGAATGTGACGGTCAGACTGGTTTGAATACCGGTGCCAGATACATGTAGCTCAGTTGGTAGAGCACTTGACTAGAGATTCAGAGGGCCAGGTTCAAATCCCAGTTTGTTCCGTCGTTATTTCTTCCATCTTTTACATATACATGTATATCAGATATATGACAGATGATTAAGGGTCATCACATGTTTTGCAAGATGCAATAAGTGTTAAAAACCTTTACTTTACAACACAATACATATAAGTGAATATTTATGTTTCTTGTTATTATTTGGTGTGGTTTTCTTGACAGTGTCGCATAAACAATTTACCCGCTCCTAAAACACAAACTTTCTTTTTGTGGATTCTGCTTACCGCTGATTGGCTGCTGTTGCAGCAGACAAATAAGATATGCACGCACAAAACACAATGAACTTATCAGAGAATGAGTTGAGTTTATTTCAACTGTTGGAATTTGGGTTTGTTTTTTTTTAAATGTATACTTGTGACAAAACATATATGTGGTACATACAGCTGTAGCTTTATGAAGAAAATTTTGGTTAGACCATATATACCCAGGGTTGTCTCTAAAAATTAAAGTAGAAGGAGGAAATGAAAAAGTAGCAGGGGGTCTGGGGGTCTTGCTTATAGCTACATTGTGTTTGAAATGAAATAATAGCCGGGTAATTAAGGCAATATAGGCTGGGAAATTCCCCGCGTCCCGGGTCTTAGAGACAACCCTGTATACCTATCATGCAAGTAAATGATATTTACAAAAAACTTGCAATTTATGGCGCACGAAATAAACGCTAGTTTTATAAAGATTGACATACATGTAATGTACCACATTCTGTGAAAAATAATCTATTAAAAATTCTTCATTAAGTTTACTCATACATGTTTTATGCTTATTACACATAGTATTGTTTTTAAAACATGTAATTTATAAGAAAATAAGCAAAAACCCTCGCTAAATTTATTTGCAAAAAAAAACAACACAGTAGAATTGATAAAAAATGGTATACCAGAAGCTAAAACCAGTACATGTACTTTGACGCTGTTCGGTGGGTAATATTCGTTTGTAATTTACGAATTAAAATATTGACTGTTGCACTACAAGTACGGTAATAAACTCTCTCTCTCTCAAACTCTCTCTCTCTCAATTTGATAAGTGTTCATACCTATGAAAATTTTTTAATATTATATTATGACTTGATATGCAAATTTTTGATCTTGTACTGCCTAAATGTTATGTCATGTATTGGGATATGTCATACCTATTACACTGCATGGTCAGTGTATTTTTTCCAGAAATACTATGCATATGTTAATGTAAACACAGCTATTACTAGTACATTTATGTAAACACAGCTAATTATTTTTTTTTTATTTCAGCTCAAAACAGACTCTTGTTACCACATGGCTTTTACCGGTACCTGTTGATTCTTGTGGGTCAGCTCCTGAGATTAACCTGTCACCTCTATCCACATGCCTATTCCTTGTGTTCTACAGACTATTTACCGGTAATTCAAATTAAATCCGATAATGCATGAACAATAATGGAACTTGAAGAAAGCATCATGCCATGTTGTGGTTTGTGTTTGATAAGAAATTATGAAAACAAAATTAAGGTTGTTTATAAAGAAATTCATAATTGCTGTGAAAATTTGTTTTTCAATAAAAGTATGCAATTATGTTTCCTTTATTTTTTATTTCATAAAGATATTTAGATGTGTTTACATAATTGAAAAATCCCCCCCCCCCCCCCCCCCCTCTATTTAATTGTCTGCATTAAGATTACATGTAGGATATGTAAATGTACATTTGACTTTGAAATAACATCTGCTATGATAATTACTTTTGAAATGAACAAGAAACAACCTATTTCTACCTTTCTAAGGTATATATGCATAAAAAAAAAGTAGAAAAACATGTCAAATTTGAAAATTTTTCATGGAAATCAACTCGATCTGTCTCCAGCTACCTGGGTGTGTTTGAATTTAATTTTAATTTAAGGCAGATGTCTAACTTGTAGGTTGTAACTTACTGTTTTAGCATGGTTAGAAGGAGATTAGAAATCAGAATAGATTAGATATTCACTAAATATGATTGTTAGCTTACTTTTTTCATGAAAACAAGAAATCACAAGCAGGACAGCTGTCTATTTGTTAATTAAAATGGTACAAATCATACAATAAACAAATAAAGATCAAATTTTAGAATCATTGATGATTGTTTTCAAATATGTGTGAGAAATTACTCAAGGAAATTGCCACACGTTTCATAAAATTAGGTAAAACATTTCAAACCATGACTTTTTATGAAAATCAAAAGATTGGGGGGTGGGGGGTATACATGTAAGGGTATTTCTAAGTGATGTGAAGCTTTTATCATGATTATATCATGTAGGCGTATGTTGTATTGAATAAGGTTTCTTTTTAAAGGTGGTTGAACAAAAGTTGACCTCTAAAAGGTCAGGTAAAGATGTTTTACTATGGAGAACCCTGTAAATCTGTGTTTACTAAAGGAAATTGGAAATGATGGGTTCACTTAAATGGCCATATTTTTATTAAACCTCAATGGAATTGGCAATATGTGGTATTCTTTTTCTCAGAATTGCATTAGCTTTCTTAGTCTTTTCATAAAAATGTTAGTGTACTAAGTTAAAGGTACAAGGAACAGTTTCGGATAAAGTACCATCAATATTTTTGTAAAATTGAGAGTGACTGTACTTGAAGGTTTATCATTGTTGCGTAGATTCATGAAATGAATTTTAATGATTATCAATAGTTAGAGGGATGTCTCTTGTTGGAATTGGTAAGCAATATTAAGGCCCCTAATTTTAAGTACATGAGAAGCAGAAATAAATTGTGAAACTTGCGGCTATGACAGATATGTTGACTTTACAGTGAAATTGAAGGTTACAAACGGGAGGTTATATAACATGAAATGTAGGTGGATGGGATATTATATGCCTATTTAGTATTTACTGGGTATGAGGACAATAGCAAGTTTATTGTCCCCAAAGACAGCAACTATTTAATGAGGCAAAGCCAAGGGAAATAGTTGCTGTGGAGTGGGACAATAAACTTGCTATTGTCCGAATAGTCAGTTAATTGGTATTTCATTATACAGAAGAAAACTTTATTTGTCAGCGATGCACAATTTCTTGATGATAAACAAATTAGAGTTAAATCAAACTTTGTATTTAATGCGGCGATCTTATTAGATCAGAGGTGTTCCGAGTTTAAGGTGATATGGGACACTTCCATGTTGTGACGTATTGTTTATCGAAATAAACAATAAAATAAAGTGTAATTATATAAGTACATGTAGTTTCTTTTCAAAAATGGTCACCTAACTCCTTAGCACAGTGGGTTAGAGGGTTACTAGGAACCTGTAAGTCATGAGTTCGAATCCCGCTGGGCCAGTGGGGTTTTTACAATTTTTACCTTTTCAAATATTTTTAAAAGCTATTTTTTGGTTAAATATTGTAAAATTTGAAAATTCTAAACCGGTGAAAATTTTTCAATTATATAGTACTTTAATCCACATTAATATCGACAGATGTCCCATACTACCTTAAAAAGGAGGGAAATCAAATTTTGCTGATGAATGGTTTTGATGACTATTCACCATGGGCAGATAGCATGGATACTATTTTAAATTAGATAAAAAGGCATGTTTATGCGGGCGCCTTCTAGTGATCAATTTGTCCGTCTGTCCATCCGAGATGGCTAATGACAGGAGCATAGCTTCTCTCCCCTTGGCCCAATCTGGCTCATACCTCATCCACAGGGTTGCTTTGGTTGAAGGATGTGCAGTGACCTTGAACCATGTTTTTAGGTATAAGGTTAAGGTCATAGCAGAATTATATATATAAAATCCTTGTCTGGGGCATATCTTTTTTCCCTTTGGTCCAAGCTGGCTAATACTCACAGAGTGTCTCAATGGTTAAACGATGTGCAGTGACCTTGCATGAAATTTCTAGATAACGGGTGAAGATCATATCGGATCATGCAAAAATCCTTTTTTGAGAGCATATATAATTTCTACTAACCCCTATTTGGCTCAGACTTCACATAAGCAGAGCGTTTGAGTAAAGGGTGAAAGGGTGTGTAGTGACCTTGAACCTATTTTCAGTGAAAAGAAACTGTGAAGGTCATAGCAGAATTATATTTTTAAAAATCCTTGTCCGAAGTATATCTTCTCTCCCTTTGCTCCATTCAGCCTCATACTTCACCCACATGATGCCTTTGATCAAAATATATGCAATGACCTCGAATGATATTTGTAGATGAAGAGTCAAGGTCATATCAGATCACACAAAAATCCATATTTTAAGAGCATAGATATACTCTCCTTTTAGCCCCTATTTGGCTAATATTTTACCTTTACAGAGTTTATTGGTTAATGGCGTTCAGTGACCTTGAACCAAGTCTGTCAATGTGAAGGCAGGGCTCGACATTAACGCTTGTCCGCTTGTCCGGTACCAGTTAAAAAAATATGCGGACAAGTGAATATTGCTGGCCACAGCAAAGATAAAGGATTATGGAAAGAAATAAAGAAGTAACTTATTTTAGGTTTCATTCATCATTGATAGACTATGATGACTTACCATGTTTAGTTTAAAAAACAGCTGAGAAATCAATATAACAGTTACATGTATTTTTAAACCAGCTGATGCTAAATTTATGATGTCTTGTAATTTGCCATGACAAAGCTACAGCTGACAAATCATGTTTAATGTTATATAGAACAAATACATGTACATAATTATAGGAAAGACACTTTAAGTTTCCATTTAAAAAGTCAGGTTATTAATTATAGCTAGAGTATTAATCAATAAATGATTTTATTTTAGTAATAGAGTACTGTAGTTTTCAAGTTGACAATATTTGATCTTTAATATTGAATATTTTTCGGACAAGTGAAGTTGAAGTTCGGACAAGTAAATGTTTTGGTAACTTGTCCGAATGGACAAGTAGGAAAAAAAGTTAATGTAGAGCCCTGGAAGGTCATAGCAGATCTTTTTAAAATTAGTTTTAGACAGTAGATTATTTTCCAAATATGCTTAATCTTGGTCAGATTGAACAAAAATGCATGTATGTTAGGGGGAATGAAATTGAATTAAAAGTTCTATGCCAGCTGGAAAAATTTCAAGTTATAGGTCAAGGTCAAAGCACAATTCTCTGAAATAACATAAGCGGGGCCCTTTGAAATGTTCACCATTTCAATGTTGTCTGGTTCATAGTAATTTTACATAGAAAATATTCACAGAGGTACAGTAAAGTAAACTTTACATCGATAAGTTTCTGACAATTAATGACGCAACGAGCACACAGTACGAAAGGTCAACCCTTTGAAAAGCAGTGAAGAGAAAAAGTTGCTCAGAATTATGTTTTAAACAAAATTGATTTTTTACGTAAATTTTAATTTTGCATTCTGGGTTAAGAAAAAAGATGTTAGTTCAAGGTAAAGTAAACTTGTACCTAAAATGAAGTCAAATTTGTTAAGTCGTACTTAAACACATTGTTTTTTTGTTAAGTCGTTCTTGAAATGGTTAAGGGTTTTTGGTTAAGTCGTACTTAAAAACATTCGGATTATGTTAAGTTGTACCAAGAATCATTCGATTTTTTTTTATCTTTTTGTACTTAGGTTTCTTTGTTACTAGATAAAGAACTCTGCTTCTTAGACGTACTTCTAGCGTTGCTTTCGACGTTAGCGGAAAACCCACTCGTTGCTTTGCAACGAGCTTTGCTCTAGTTACATATATCATTGCTGAATGGTAATAAATTTGTTCATATATCTGTCAAATCCAAACTGTCACATCACAATTTAATAACCAACACACAAAAACAGGGTTCTTTAAAACCTACAGATTTTTTTCCTTTCTCGTCTACAACGAGAGTCTGTAATCGACAAAGAGACCTTACAAATGCTGGATATCATGCTCACTAATTATGATTTATTCGTTGCCTAAAGTTATAGACAAATGTCACCTACCTTGTTCTGCCATTTCGAAGTGTTAAATTCTCAAGAGTAACGGTTACACCATGACTTCTTTTGTGGTTATGATTACGGTATTTAAGAAAGTTTTGATTACAGTAATTAATGCATCGTATGTCTGAAAATAAACCCCAGAAGACAAATCATCCCACTGATCGATTTCTCCTGACTTCTTCTTACTGGGCGGAATGTCAACATCCGGTAAGAGAGACGGTTCTGAGTTAAATCGTTTGCCATACGTTTTGGTCCGGTAATACTTTGATCAAAAGGCCCAATCAACATCAGAAAAACTATTCATTTATTGTTATATTTTTCAATGTCATATGTTGAAATATACTTAACTTTTTTTTCAAATGTTCGTTGATTTTTTCAATATAAGTGAAAGATATAACGTTAACGTAATGATTTATTGAATGTATTGAATATTAAAAAAAAAAATCATATAACTTTTATATGATTTTAAAGATGCAGTTTGGGGAACAAAAGAGTGACAGAAAATAAAAAAAAATATTTGATTATATAAATCAATCATATAAATATATTCAAATTGTAACATAAAAGATTTTTTATTGAATTCCGGAAAAATATGTATGCCTATTTTACTCTTTCGTTTAGTTTACTTTTAGCTTTGTCCAATCAAATTTCGTCTTTCTCTACAACCCGCTAAGATCAAACGGCGAAATATGAAAACAGAAAATGGCGATTGATATCAAGAGGCTGAGGAATAAACTCAGCAAAATCGGTAACACCGATACAGGCACATTTGAAATAAAAGGTAAGTGAAGTTTGAACTTATTTGGTTTTTTTCATGACTAGAAAATGAAAGAATTTCAAATAAATTCTTTGGGCTTTTTAATTTTTTAGATCCTAAAGAATGGATTAAGCTTATTGGAAGTCGAGGAAATAAACCAAAAGACTGGCTGGATTTTATGCGGTACATGACGGCAAACTCACATTATTCTGATGAGTTTAAGCACCATAATTACCTTTCTGATCTCTATGAGACAGCATTTGATGTAAGTGAAATTACAGAATGATGTTAAATTGATTGTCAAAACTGAAACATTCAATCTTATTATGATGTGTAAATTTATAGACCCCTTCAAGGTTATTGCAGTACTGCACTTTTACAGGGCAAAATGAGGTAGTGTTGTGAAAAAAGATGTAACGTCAATTGTTTCATTTATATCATTTAATAAGGATGCTGGAGAAAACGACCCAGGAGAAAACATACCCAATTTATAGGGTACGGAGAAAACATACCCAGGTACGTTTTCTCCAAGAGAAAACGTACCCTATGAAAATATTAATTAATGGTTTTCATGGATATTCTTAAATGAAACAAAATAAAATTTGTATCATTTGTTACTGTTGTTTTTAAATGCATAGTCACGTACTTAAATTATTAAGACAATAATTTGTAACATACACATACACGAACATGGCCTGAGCAGTTTAATTAGTCGACAATTAATCCACCACAAACGAAACCGTTAAATAATTAGTTTTTATTGCAATCTCATTTGGAGAACTAAATGATGAGTATCTCAAGAAGTCGATATCGTGTTTTTTTTAAACATTTTTTTGAAAATTATCTATAAAACAAAGTTGCTTAACAAAACCAAGTCCAAGTCTTTTAAATATTTGTTTGATTAATATATATGGAAACAACTACAAAATGTAACATCAAACAGTCAATTTGCTTCCGACGCCACTGACATGTGTAATGTGTGGAGAGTGAATATTTCTACCTCCTGTGCGGGGGAGGGGGGGGGGCAATACATAATATTACGTAATAATAACTGCTCAGGTATTGATTATTACTATAATTAAAATCAGGGGATCTATTATTACTATAATTAAAATCAGGGGATCTTGCATAGAGAAACTCGAATCGGTAAAGCTACCGATAAATGGATAATTAGAAGAAGTGGACTGATAACACTTTATGACAGGTCATTCGTACTAAAATAAAAGTTGCTACAATTATTATTTATAATTAAAGATATTATTCATAAAATGAATATATTTCTATACATCTATGCATTGAAATATGCATTAAAGTAGCGTTTGAAAATCATTTGATATGTCCAACCCCTTTAAGATTATAAAGTAGTAAATTCATATATCTATAAAATTTTTACTTTTCTGTATATTTATTATGCAAAATAATATATAAAAGTATTAAAACTATTATGTAGTATAATAATGATTTTCATAGGGTATGTTTTCTCCTGGAGAAAACGTACCCTAGAGATTGGATACGTTTTCTCCTGATACCATTTAATTATACCTACTAAACTTCAACAAAGCACATATCAATTTGCCCTGCAAAAGAGCAGTACTGTAGTTATTGTGAAGAGGTCTATAGCAATCCCACACATTGCATATGTAATTCTCACATTCTTGTGGCAAATTAAAGTAAAACTTTTGAGAACCAGAAAAAAGTTAAAGAACGTCATGCCTTTTAGGTAAATAATACAATGTACTACTACTACATGTTCTAGTCATAGTTTTTAAAATTCTCATAAAAGTTTTCTAAAGAGCCAGAGGACACTTAATTGACATGAACTATGATGTCATAATCACTTTAAATACAGGGAAATAACTTGAGAACTGTAATGACTGTAAATTGAATAACCGTAATCTGCCAGAATGACCAAAATCCTCTCAAAATCTTGCAAAAGCTAACAAATTACAGCATTTCTTTAGAGATAAGAATTAATTGTAACTTGCACACATTTGAATGAATGCTCACATTATATATTTAATGCACTATGCACAGTGTAATTTTGGCTATTCATGACCCTTGATTCTCAGACGAGTCCTACCATACTCTGCTCTAAAAGTAAACTGACATTACAGTTACTTTAAAAAGGGAAAAACTCTGCATTAAACATTATGTTAAAATCTTTATTATCCAATGACCATGATGACATTGAATCAGAAATTAAACTATAGTCCTACTCATAAATCAATAAAAAATCATTTATACTGTAGTGTAAAGATTATGAATAACAAATTTACCGGAAAAAAAAGGTATAATGTATTTTATTTTGTATTTAAATTCATTTCTGTTGCTTTTTTTGTTATCAATTGCATGTATCATTTAATCATATGATGCACTCTCCCCAACCCACTGTAAAACATGTTAATTTTTAATTTAAATGATCAACATTTGATGATTTTTAACATGATATTCTTTTGGACAGAAAATTCCCAGAGAAGAAAATAAAAGAAACATATTCTACGGAGCTCTCTTTGTTGAGTTTGCACGCATGAAAAGGTAAAATCGTTTTATAGAATTCATGCATGAAAGTGAGCTAAATTAGCTATACTTATTTTTTCTACAATCAATAAGTTTGTGCATCATAATTTTAATATCTTGCAGCAAGTTCCAGCCAGATGAAGCTGATGATTTGTTTAACTGTGCAAGAAGAGTGGTGAGAAAACTCGCGATTGTTCACATTGCTCACGCTGAGTACGAGTTGTCTAAAGGTAAGATACCTAGTATGTAGATGTCATGATATACGTACAAGATAGATAATAGTAATATTACCTTAACTATCATCAGAAATGTGGAAAGTTTTTATGAGTTTACACTGATAAAACCTATAAATGACACTGGTTTATTGTTTAAATAAATATCTTATTCTATCACATGAATACAGAATCAATATTTCAGTAATTTTAGAATGATAATTTTTAAGGGAATGTTGGAAAGAGTCGTAAGATTTTGGAGAAAGCGCGACAGCTTGAGGCAGAACCAGACCACCTCCTGACTGAGGCACTAGCTCGACTAGACAGTGGCCAGACAAACTTACAGACGTCCAACTTACTGGTTGATTGTGGTGAGTGATAAGCCCCAGAAAACAATGGAAGGAAATGTAAGCCTGAAGTCTGTGGTACAATAGCTTTGATTTACAAATATTACTAATGTCCTAGCAGTCTATAAAATGGTGTACATATTTATTATAAAAATGTGTTGTCAAAAGTTTTGAAAATTTTGTAATTTTCAAGATGGTTCAAAGGTTAGAAATGATATACACTAAACTGTTTGGTTCATCACTTGATAAAATGACTACAAAATGTAGAATTAAAAACCTTCAGAATTTATAGATGAATGTAATTATATTTTGTGTATAATTGATTTGACAGGAACTAGTTCTTGTGGGTTCAAGAGCAGCACAAGCAGTAATGAGTCAACTGGAGACCTACATAATTTGACGGGAAATCTGACCAGCTCGAGTCTGACAGGGGGACTCACTAGCACCAACCTGACTGGGAATGTTTTCAGACCTTGTCCAAAACCAGGAGGAGGCAATCCAGACCCCCCTCTTTCCCTACCCACACCTGCAGTACCCTCCAAGATGGTTCAAGAGGCACCAGTTTGTCATCCATACAACTTTAAGTGAGAATTTTGTTTTGGCTCTTTTTAATACTCTGTAATATACTATGAACCAACTTTGATTTGTGTGATAGCAAATTTTGCATGGTTCGAAAAAACTTGTCATTGCATGTATATCTGAAGCATATAAGTTTGATACTTTAACACCTTTCATATTTGTTATTCAATATGAAACAGACTTGGTCTCAAAATTTAGTTGTCGCTCACCAGTTATTAACTTTAAAAAATGGTTGAATAAAATGACAGTTGGTTTACAGTAACTGTGGTTTCATCAATATTCATGGAGTACCAATTTTCGTAGATTTCATTGTTGTGTTGAACCACAAAAAAGTAATGTTCATCAAAGTATAATTTCTGTTGTATTAAAAGGATCATTGTCCACAAATTTACGTATGTTTGAAACTGTCATTTCCATTGAATCCACAAAAATTGATGCTAACTAATAGTGATTAAACCAGTAATCAATAAATTTTTGATAAGGGGTTGCATACAAGTAAAAGTTTGTTTACAGTTATCTATGTGTACCTTGATATACTTGTATTATAAGTCCTATGACTAAGTTTGATACCTGCCCACAGGAAGCCAGAGCCGGTCCCAGTGGAGCACAGTGTGGAAATGGAGACAGCGCCCATCAACCAGAGACTGGGCGCCCCGCCCCTCCACTCCAAGCTGTCCATGTCATGCCAGCCGGCCATGAGGAAAGCTCACAGCACCCCAGAGTTACGAGGGGGGTCCTCCTCCAAGGCCATGTACAAGTCAGTGAAATCCAAGTCCTTTATATAATTATACCCACTCTCCGAAGGAAAGTGTTCATCTGTCTGTCCGTCTGCAAAAAATTTTTGTCACATTTTACATGTGTATAAATTAACATATTAGGAATTTACTTTCAATTTAAAGACTGCTTTCACTTTTTTGATATCAATGCAAATTTGTTAAAAGTAGTATTGAACAATCATGGTATGTTGTCTGTCTTTCAGGCCAAAGCTGAACTTGCTGCCCCAGAGAGTGAAGAAGATGAACCTGCCATTCAGTGAACTATCGGAGAAGGAGGAGGACAATGACCCAGATACCGGATTCCCCAGCATCACTCCGCTAGACGGACAGTCCTTCAACGGTTAGTGGTTCACTGAATCCTACAAGATTCTCTCAACCAACTTTTGTTACAGGCTATTTTATTTTGGGAATAACTGATTTCAAAGGTGTTTGTGATTACGCTTGTTAAAGGCTTCAATATTTTAAAAAACTACAGTTAAAACCTGTGGGAATAGTCTTTAAGCTCTAAATAGTATACCAAAACAAAAACCCTTCATCATGTTCATTGAGCATTGGATATAAGTTGAAAACAACTGAAAACATCACATGACTGAAGCCTGCGTCATTTTCAGGTCTCTCAAGCTCCATGGCTCACACCTCGGGGTACATGTCCATGTCCAACACTGCTAACACGAAGACCTCGCCCATCAAAAAGCCTCGCAACCGAGAACCACTCAAGCCCATCCAGAATGAGATGGCACCACCAATGGAGGTAGACATCAAGGGGGTGCAAAAAGAGCAATCCCAACCGAAACCTCCCCCCAAAGTCAAATCTCCAGTGAAGAATCCTGTGAAGCAACCCTCTCCTGTCCCCAACCCTCCCAAGTCAGAACTCACAAAGAACTCTTCACCACAGGTTTTTATCAAAGTTTACAAAATGTTGATTTCATAATACATGTACAATGATACAGAATGGAAGATCTTTTTCACTAATTGATGTTTATTTTTTATTTCCAATTTATAAATGAAGATTTATTATTCATATTGTAAAACTAAAATATTGTAAATTGTAAGCAATATAAAAGACAGATAATGCTTGACTTAGAAATGTCATCATTGTATGAATTTGTTGTAGGTTCCAACCATGGAGACTATGTATGTGAATGGGAAATTGTACCAGGTGTTGCAATGCGTTGGCCATGGAGGCTCAAGCAAGGCAAGTTTTGTTCACATTCTTTCTACAGCCCTTCTTTAGTTTCTATAGCAGCTAATATTTGAGTTTTTTCATCCATGTGTTTATTATTAATGCTTCTCCAGGTGTACACAGTGATAGACCATTCTGGACAGAATCCTCAGATCCTGGCACTGAAGGTCGTCCGTCTTGAAGACCAAAACAAGCAGATCATCGAGGGCTATAAAAACGAAATACAGCTTCTCAAACGACTACAGTACTGCCCTAAAGTCATTAAGTTGCATGATTTGTAAGTATCACTTGGGGAGGTCGGAAACTTTCAGTAGACAAATTTGTTATAATAAAATATGTGTAAATCTTTGATTAAGGGCACCTGTATAAAGAAAGGAATTTTTAAATATCAGTCTTGTGTTTTTGCAGTGAGTACAAAGAAGCAGACAATTTGCTGTACATTTTGATGGAGTGTGGAGAACTTGACTTTGACAAGTACCTGAAGGACACTATCAAACAGGAGGGGCACCTGTCCCCACTCTACATCAAGTTCTACTGGCAGTCCATGCTACAGGCTGTGGGGGCCCTGCATAAAGAAGGTCAGTGGGGGCTCTGCATAAAGAAGGTCAGTGGGGGCTCTCTGATGTTATCTACTGGGGGGGGGGGGGGGTAAGATCAAATGCTACAGGTCATTAAACTGCAGGTATCAAGTGATTGGCTGTGTAACAAAACCTGCGATAAAGAACTAGCTTTTGAGTATGTATAAATGATTTCATTGTTTTGTGCCAACTGTTGGCACTTTTATTTGTCTATCTGCTTCACTCATTATGTAAACATGTTTCAATGATAGAGATAAATTTCCTCAGATTGACATCATTTTATTTCAATAATGTGGCATGTTATTAAATTTTGATCATTCCCCATGTTTTCCAGGAATCATCCATTCAGATCTTAAGCCCTCCAATTTCCTCCTTCGCCATGGAAACCTAAAGTTGATTGACTTTGGAATTTCCAAAGCCATCCAGCAGGATAAGACCAGTATCATTACCGATACACAGGTGGGGACGCTCAACTACATGTCCCCTGAGAGTATCAGAGAGCATTGTGGGTACACAGAGGAGGACGCACAAAAACCGGTGTTCAAGGTATCAACCAAATCATTCATGTTGTTTTTTACACCTGTCTTGTATTGTGCAAAGTGGTACAAAAAATGGCAGATGTTTAAACAAACCCTAGAGTCATAAAACTTTGATGAGCTCACTTACAATCTTGAGCTCAATTTTACAGGCCTAGAGGAATGTATAATGCAAAAGTGAGACTGATATCAGAAGTGAGTTCTCATAAGTTTTATGACTCTGATAAAGCATGAGATTTATCCATTCTTCACAACAGTTTCAATGTTGCTCATTTGCTTGCTAAAGATGGCAGGTGCCCTTTATTCATTGCTATTTATTATTAGTATGTTGTTTTGTAATGCATTTCAGATCAGTGTGAAGTCTGATGTCTGGTCCCTTGGTTGTATACTCTACTGTATGGTGTACGGACACACCCCCTTCCAAAAAGTGGTCAGGCAGTACGCTAAGCTTATGGCCATCATCAACCCCGAATATCAAATCAACTTTCCTGAGATTCAGGATAAAAAGCTATTAGATGTCATGAAGGTTTGTTACTCGTTTTGTTTCGTGGATTGGATGACATTTTCAAAAAAAAATTATTATTATTATTTATAATTCCGCATTAGACAATAATTAAGTTCAACTAAATGCATGTACTTTAACAATTTTTTCATTTGACTGTATCAAATTCTATTGTGTGTAGCTAGATTGCAGTGACAAAGTTTATACTTGTACATGTATTACATGAAAATCTAAAATGTATTATTTTGCTGAATGTTCTGAAGTGGGTGTACACAATTTCTTTTACACTGTTAATTTTTGTTAAACTATACATTCCAAAAAATATAGCAAAACAAACTATTGGATATACAATGCAAAGATTTTGTTGTAAAAATGGTGTACATGTACCAGTTTGTCTATTTATTTATTACCAATTTCATAGTAGAGGTTGATTATCAAAGACAAGTTTTGATTTCACAGATGCTATTTTTATTCTATAGAGATGCCTAACAAGGGATCCCAAGGAGAGACCCAGCATAGAGGAACTCCTGCAGCACGAGTACCTACACTCCCTCTGAGTTCTGTGAAGTGTTAATCATGAAGTCATGGACATGTACCTTTCATTTGACTGTATCAAATTCTATTGTGTGTAGCTAGATTGCAGTCACAAAGTATGAATGAGAATGATTGTCAGCCCTTCGGCTGGAATATGCAGACTTGGGTACAATGCCTGAGGGTTACCTGTTTTCTTTATGGAAAATTTGGTTTTGATTTTAGCTTCACTGGATAGTTTTGTGAAGTTTTCAGCATTTTCATATACGAGAGATTAATTCTAGCTGCTTTTATAATGTTTGAGCAATGACAGCATTTTTGTTACGGAGTACATGAATATTATCATGACTTTATTACTTTGTATAGTATACAAAGCAACAGACTGTTTTTAAATTCATTTTTGCTAGAATTTGGCAGTGGAATATGACTATATTATTGCTTTTATGGTAAAAAGATTATTCCAAATCACTGAAACCTTGTCAAATCAGTCAATGGGATATATGGTGACATAATTTTTACTGTAATGTGAATATGCCCATTATTCATCAAATTTTTCACTGTCCATTTTTTTCCATCTTAAAAATTGCTTATAACAACTGACAACAACTGTTGCTATTTAACTGCTTGGCTAGAACAGCTTATCTGTGATAATGACATTACTATTTAAACATTAAAAGTATTCTGAAAAAGGACTAGTTTATTTAGTAAAAGAAAATAGTCTTATAGAATATTAAGGACTAGAATCGCTGTGAATTATAAGAGTAAAATTCATATAGGCTTACCACAATAATTATGTACTTGGACAACTTTGTTACCACGAGCAATTCATCTCAATGAAATGCATTAGAGAAAATACCTTTTTACTGTTAAGAAAATTTAAAAATAATCAGAATCCAATTTTGAGATCCTGATGTTTGTGAAAAAATGAGGGACCTTCATCCGAACATCGCCAGCTTTCATGGTGTGTTTTTATGCTAAAGTGTGATATAGTCAAGTTTCAACCTCTGTAACCTTTGGCAATTTTTTGTAATTTAGTTGTGCACCCATTATTTCCATTTGACACATTCAGTACAGCATGAAATGGGATCTCAATGTGTGAAAATTAGAATGATAAGTTAACTTAAACTCCTAGCCTTGTACTTTATTTTTTCCCCTGAATTACACTGGAAAGCTTGATAAACTTTTTTATGAAAAAATAAACATCAAATGTTATAATCTGTCATGTACATGTATATGTTTACAGTAACTTAGCGGATGTGGTTGTACCATACTGTAGTTTATCAAATCGTTGTAACCTGTTATGGTAATCTTTAGTTATGGTAAACTTTAGTTGTTATTCGTACCAGTGTGTTGTGTCCAATTTTTTTCTTGTTATCTGATACACATTCTCTTTAAGGTCTTTTTTTTTTGGATTTTGCAGTGAATTTGTCAATTTTTTTAAAAAGAAATAATGCAATTATTACAATGATGTACTTTTAATTTGTAAACAGTTGAAAATCTTGTTAAATAGCATTAACTTATTCTCTGAAACTTTGTTCTTGAGATCACAACGTAATTACAAAACTTGTTTCTTATTGCCTACCAGTACAAATTATTGGATACATTATCATCATACATGAAGTAGAGATAGTGCTAAAGAGATATATGAAATATATTAAAGGCATGACTGTACTGTTTTTCAAGAGATAAAAAATTTAGCAATGAATTTTATACATGTATAAAGCTATATATAATGTATCCATTCAAATAATGTGTTTGGTTTTTCTTTTCTATAAATGAGAATACCTCAATACATGTGTAGATCCCCCCCCCCCCCCCCCCCCCCCGCAAAAGTCAAGTTTCTTTAAATTTACATAATAAAAATACCAAAATTATGCCTCAGACACCACTTCCCCATCCACAACAAACTTGATTAACTGTCGGACCTCCCTGCAAAAATTTTCTGGATCCGCGTGTGTTAATATCATTAGAAAGATATCGGTTACAACCAGTGGAATGGATCCTCAGCCAAATCTCAACATATTGGATATTTTTTAACCAACTCAATATCCATTTCTCTTTTTGTTTTTAACTAATGAATCAAATAAAAAGGACACCTTTAAATAACAAGGCCACATACAAATCAGAGTTGGTGCCTTACCCCAACAAATTAAAAAGAGTCCTTGACCCCTCCCATTCCCCCTCCCACCTCTGGTACATATTGGACTAAAGTACCAGGCATACTGGCCTTGCTCTTGTTATCTAAAAAAAAAAAGTAAAACAAAAATAACCATCTTTAAAGGAAATACCCAAAATTTACTTCATAAAAGGACTTTTAACTTGAGTGAAAATAAAAATCATGTATTCATTATTTGTATCCTTTTTTACTCTGTGAATATAATCTAGAAAATATGATGTCTGAATAAAACAAAAAATAGAACAAGCTTAATTTGAAAGGAAAAGGAGATAATGCGGGCGGGGGGTCAAAGCTTCGGTCCCAAAGACACTAATAACGATTTTATGTGGATACCGTGGTCATAAAAACGTTTTACATTTTATGTAGATTTTTGACTGGTTGGAATGTTTTGATGCGATTTCAGCTGATTTTCACTGGAAATATGGTTTGTCATGTTTTTGTTTTAAATATTAATTGAATTCTATTAGAAAATTATTACTTAACTTATGCCAAATTTCGGTTTTTTTTGGACAAGGATGTTGCTAAAACCTGTACGTCACCTGGGTACTGTACTGTGTTTTCACTTTTCTGGTGAAACTTTGACTTGGTCATTAAGGCAAAAGGGCTATTTTTGTGTATGGCATTGATTAATGTTTAGGATGTAGGCCCCCTTTTATAAAAAAAAAAAAAAAACATGCACTGTATGCATACGGGCGTCGAAACGATTTTGATATTGATCTTGCGTGGGTGGGTTTGGGAGGGGGAATTCCCCTCCTGCACTTTAAGAAAATATTTGCACAATCCAGCGCAAAATGCTATCATTGTCATTCCTATCTTAATTCAGACTGTATCAAAAGAAGATTACATTGTTGTGGTGTATGTGTGTTGATATAAACTACCATGCATGCAGGTAATTTCTTTTTATTAAAATATCCTCAAAATACAACCATGGGAAATACTTGATCTTTACTATTTATTTAAAATATTCATTCCTTGTTATATGAATTTTCTACAATTAAGTTTAGAAATCATAAAAATTTGTATTCAAACAGGTACATGTACTGGTAATCTCCACTGAAATATGGATTTGCTTGAAATTCAGGATGAAGGCCATCATTTATCATGCTTATTAAGTTGTGACAAGCCAAGCCAAAATTTGGTTTAGATTAATAAACAAGGCCCATAATTTATCTTTATAGATTATTTTATGTTTGATACAAGATTTGAGTACAGTTGAACTTCAATATTTCAAACAACAATATCTCGAATGCTATGGTTATGTCGAAGTGATTTTTAAGTCCCAAACACCGAAACTTTAATAAGTATTTTACCCTTGATATCTCGAATACTTGGATGTCTCGAAGTTTTTAGCTCACCTGAGCTGAAAGCTCAAGTGAGCTATTCTGATCACATTTTGTCTGTTGTCCGTCTGTCTGTCTGTCTGTCTGTCTGTACACTTTTCACATTTTCAACATCTTCTCAAGAACCACTGGGCCAATTTCAACCAAACTTGGCACAAAGCATCCTTAGCCTAAGGGGATTCAAAGTTGTGAAAATTAAGGACCACGCTCTTTTGCAAAGGGAGATAATTAGGAATTTATGAAAATTTTTGAGAAATTTTCAAAAATCTTCTTCTCATGAACCATAAAACCAGGAAAGCTGAAACTTGTGTGAAAGCATCCTCAGGTAGTGTAGATTCAAAGTTGTGGAAATCATGACCCCCGGGGGGAGCAGGGCTCGACATTAACGTTTGTCCGGTACCAGTTAAAAAAATATGCGGACAAGTGAATATTGCTGGCCACTTGTCCAACTGGACAAGTGCATTTTTTATGTAAAGAAGTCTCCAACATCTAAAAAAGAAAAAAAGTTTTCTGATAAGTTTATCCGTAGTCTCGTTATAAGTTTATCGTTGTAAGTTTATCGATTAGTTATTTTGAATTTCGATCCAGACATCAAATTGCAATGCAATTGAGATACTCTTGATCGGGATTGAAGTTCACTAATTTCAAACAACTTTCTTAGTTCTTACAAAGTATCAAACACATACGTTAAGAAAAAGAAAGGAAGAAAAGGTAGCAAAGATAAAAGATTATGGAAAGAAATGTAATTTATTTTAGGTTTCATTCATCATTGATAGACTATGATGACTTTCCATGTTTAGTTTAAAAAACAGCTGAGAAATCAATATAACAGTTACATGTATTTTTAAACCTGATGCTAAATTTAAAATGTCTTGTAATTTGCCATGACAAAGCTACAGCTGACAAATCATGTTTAATGTTATATGGACAAATACATGTACATATAGGAAAGACACTTTAAGTTTCCATTTAAAAAGTCAGGTTATTAATAATAGCTAGAATAATCAATAAATGATTTTATTTTAGTAATACAGAACTGTAGTTTTCAAGTTGACAATATTTGATCTTTAATATTGAAAATTTTTCGGATAAGTAAAGTTGAAGTTCGGACAAGTAAATGTCTTGGTCATTTGTCCGAATGGACAAGTAGGAAAAAAAGTTAATGTAGAGCCCTGGGAAGTGTGGGGCCACAATGGGGGGTTGAAGTTTAACATATGAATATATAGAGTAAATCTTTAAAACTCCTCTTCTCAGAAACTAATCAGCCAACAAAGCTGAAACTTGTGTGGAAGCATCCTCAGGTAGTGTAGATTCAAAGTTGTGAAAATCATGACCCCCGGGGGTAGGGTGGGGCCACAATGGGGGTCAAAGTTTAACATAGGAATATATAGAGTAAATCTTTAAAAATCTTCTTCTCAGAAACTAATCAGCCAGGAAAGCTCAAACTTGTGTGGAGGCATCCTCAGGTAGTGTAGATATAAAGTTGTGAAAATCATGATCCCCAGGGGTAGTGTTGGGCCACAATGGGGGGGGGGGGGGCTCAAAGTTTAACAAAGGAATACATAGAGAAAATCTTTAAAAATCTTCTCGTCAGAAACTAATTAGCTTGATGATTCTTTATAATTGTTAAGACTTTGGCCCCAGGACAATTCTTTGGCCTCACAAGAAGGTTCAGAGTTTGATGTAGGTTTATATCCCTTATATAAACTATTGTTAAGGATCTTTTTGAGAACTGCAATACTCAACATATGATATGACTATAAAATCATCCTGTTAGAAAAGGGACTAATGCTTATAAACATAAGAATATCCAGGGGGGGGGATGGCTTTTATTTATACAGGATCTACATGTATTATTGTACATTGTTCAGATAGTTTGTATTATGACTCCATTAAGCTGATTTTATCATACCTATTGTTCCTTAGGTGAGCGATGTGGCCCATGGGCTTCTTGTTAACAAATCCCATCTAGTTCGATATAACAAGGTTTGACTGTATATCCAAGCATAAAGTGCATGAGAATAAATTGTGATCATGTAAAATGATATCCTGTGAAACATTGTTTCAAATGTTCAGAGAAGATAGTCAACTAGCTGTTAACAGTTCAATTGTAAAGAAAACTTACAGTTATGTCAAAATATTTGTAACTCCAAAGCCAAACCACTAAGAATGTAAAAACACAACTTACAGTTTCCAAAAATAATGTTACAAAATTTCAATTGTAATTAATTTATTACCTTGGCAGAGTTTTACCTTAGCTTGATCAATAAAGCTGACATTATTTGGGGTGGGGTGGGGGTTGGAGGCAAAAGTTTTAGGGACAGTGCTGGTGCAGGAATTTCAGTCTACAAGAGTTGCTGTTCAGTAGCTGGCCATAAGAGATAAAATTCGGTCATTTTAATAACGTTCTCCTGTGATCAATGGTCAGGGAGATTCTGCATGGCTAGTGTAGTTGAAAAGACACAATGCCAAATGTCAAAGGCATGATGAGTGGTACAATGAATTAGTATATATATATATATCTTCCAATAATATTTTGTTTATGGTGTTACATTATACAGGTTCCCGCTTCATAGTATCACAAACTTGATAGCAACAACTAAACACTTCGTTCTTATAGTAAAATCTCCAGGTACGTGTACCAGATTGTAGCTGAAATTGGTAACAAAAAAATTTACACTTTATCACCTTTTTATGATTAAACCAACAAAAAGCGACTTCTTTCTGACTCATTTCTATACACTAAATTATCAGTATTGTAAATTTGAGTATGTTTTAAACTCAATTGAACTTGAGATTCTACTTTTAACAGCCTAATCAATGGCTGGCATGCATCAATGCAGATCTGATATTTCTTGCCACATAACTATGCATGACATCGAAGACAGTCAAATGATTTGTGAAATTAGTAGCAAACATAGGGGCTTCATTGTTATCTTTTTACCATGTTTAATGGGCAAAGTGACATCTTATCAATATTGCTGACAAAAGAATACAGGCTACAGGTTGGGGAGGGGTTTTTTTTCCAGTTGATACTGATCATATTTCATTCTATGAATGTATATCTCAAGAAGAATTGATTTAAAATGTGTGTAACTTTGTAATGTGGTTAATACAAACTTGTGTAACAAAAATTGTATTTTGCAACTATTTTCACACAATATGGTAGCATTCCAGTATCTGTGTGACAGCCATTCATTTATCCAAATACAGTAGTCATGTTTCAATGGCGAGGATAATTTGCATACACTAATTTCGTTTATTCTATTATAAAGGTAAGTGAGCTATCCAATATAATGACTTTTTGACTATATAGGTAATATAAGCTATTGGAAAGCTGATAATGGGTACATCTGGGTGTCTTAGGTATTGGATCAGTATTGGAGTTTGTTCTTAGATGTACTCATAATATATTTACATTCCACATATTTTTTGCTTGTTAAGTGTGTTGAAAGATACGGCAGTTATAACACTGTAATGCACAAAGGGTACTCAAAGGTTAAAATGACATGTTTTATTATGATGTCACAAATGTTGAACACTCTAAACTGCAATGTCACAAGCGAATATCAAAGTTCAGGCTTGCGGCTGTTACTGTGGCTCTTCCATTAATATGAACTTACCCCTATGATAAGACAGGAATTTTAAGGTATAAATCACATTTGCAGACAAGGTATGAAGTTAAAAAATGTAAATATAAGCATTAAATCATGATTTTTTGAAGTATACAGTCTCATAACTGGAGCGATGTGTGCATACAAATTTTCATAACGTGCTAAAGCATGCTACTCAATTTGTATGAAAACACTGCTGCAGTTATGAGACTGTATACTTCAAAAAATCATGATTCGATGCTATAGTAAACTCGATATTGTGTATTCCTTTGATATTTAAATAAGGTGTATCAAGGTGAAAGAAATAAATCACCAGTAAATGGCATAGTTTTTTTAACCGGGTTTTCTGAAGGATTTATGAAATTTATGAAAAAAATACCAGCTTTTGAACTTAGTCATATTTTGGCAAAATATTGCATATTGGGTACCCTCATTGTACGGATAACTCCTCCTACAGTTCTTTTGGAGATCAATTGCACATATATCAGAGGTGTGCATATTGGTAGGATTTTGATTTCCGATAATTTATGGAAAAAATACTAGCTTTTGAACTTAGTCACTTTTTGGCAAAATATTGCATATAGGGTACCCTCATTGTACGGATAACTCCTCCAACAGATTTCAAGATAGGAAGTTGTTCTTTTACAGATCAATAGTACATATATCAGAGGTGTGCATATTGCTAGGATTTTGATTTCCAATAATTATGAAAAAAATACCAGCTTTTGAACTTAGTCATTTTTTGGCAAAATATTGCATATAGGGTACCCTCATTGTACGGATAACTCCTCCTACAGTTTTCAAGATAGGATGTTATTGTTTTGCAGATCAATTGTACATATATCAGAGGTGTGCATATTGCTAGGATTTTGATTTCTGATAATTTATGAAAAAAATACTAGCTTTTGAACTTAATCACTTTTGGCAAAATATTGCATATAGGGTACCCTCATTGTATGTATAACTCCTCCTACAGATTTCAAGATAGGAAGTTGTTCTTTTGCAGATCAATTGTACATAGGTTATATCAGAGGTGTGCATTTGCTAGGATTTTGATTTCTGATAATTTATGAAAAAAATACCAGCTTTTGAACTTAGTCACTTTTTGGCAAAATATTGCATATAGGGGTACACCATTTCACTGGATATGGGTTGACATGGATTATGGATAAAGTTCACATAAAAGAAAACCCGGTTTGCTATCACATTGACAGCTTTTCACTTGTTTCATTCTTTTTTCATGTATTGCTTAAAAATGTTTAACTTTAGAGTGTCTGGTAGATCCTTTTAAAAAAGATTATGCATGACCAGTTAATGGTTTTCTTAAATGAATGAAAATGGGTCACAAGGAAATGAAATAAAGATGTCAGAACTCTTTTTGTTATTGATAGTGAAAATGGGATACGCTGAGAAATGAGATGATGATGGATCCAGGAGGTTCCAGAAAGTCCTCCGTCAGTGATGCCGAGTTGTTTGGGAATGGCTCCGAGGAACCACCAATACCTCTCAAGCGAAGCATCAGTGGGGAGGGCAAAAAACGACAAAATCAGTTCCGAACATCGAAAAACGAAAAAGAATTTGAGGTGGAGGACACAGATGACGTGTTTCTGGTAGCTGGGTGTAATGGCGGTGAAATAAAGAAAAGTGACACAGGACGAAGTAAGAGTGATTCGGTGCTCTCTGGTGTGGTGCTTAGTGGTTCAAGCACCAATTCAAATGTAGACTTGGAGAGTAGTGTTCACTCAGAGGAGTCCCCTGAAGTTGTCCCAAGGGAACATTCCCTATCCATGAGTCCTGGGAAGAAGACAGAGAAAAGCAGTGATGGAAGTGTTGGTGAAGGAGAGGAGAACCAGAGCATTGTAGGCCCTTTGACTGCAGTCATTTCTAAAACAAACAAGCCAGGAATCAAAAGATCTGTGAGTTTTCAAGATGATTTACTTCAGAATAGAGATGACAAGTCTACGGAGAGCCGTAGGAAGGAGTATAGGATGTCGAGTGGGTACGGCACAGGGAGCAACACATCTCTTCAGTCCCAGGCAAGCACTGGGACCATGTCAAACTACAGTCAGGAAAGTGAAGGAAACTGTGTACAAAATGGGGGGCATTGTGAGCAAAATGGGGAAACCTGTCAGCTGAATGGGGGAATCTGTGAACAGAAAGGGAAAATCTGTCAGCTAAATGGGGAAATCTGTGAACAGAAAGGGGAAATCTGTAAGCTAAATGGGGATATCTGTGACCAGAAAGGAGAACTATATCAGCTGAATGGGGGAATCTGTGAACAGAAAGGGGAAATCTTTCAGAAAAATGGGGAAATGTGTCGGCAGAATGGGGAGAGCTGTGAACAGAATGGGGATGGTAAGGGTATTGAGCTGAAAAGACCCCTTCTAGAAGTACTGGCAAGAAAAGTTGAAGAGACCAGGGGTTCAGGACTGTCTCTTATGTACGAGGGTGACAAGAACTCGGTGAGACTCGTTCGGAAAGGGGGTGGAGTACAGCAGGGTAACGGACTGTCTATGGGAAGAGTGGATCAGTCCTCAGGAAATGTGGACAATGGGTAAGGATCTCCCCTAATGAAATTTTCCTACACAAAGTTAAGTTGTGTTTCCTAGTCTTATATAGTTGGAAATAGAAGTAAAAAAAACAATGCAAATCCACACATGTTTTAAAGAAAACAATGGATGTGGAATTTTACTAAACCAATATTACCAATTATTTATAAATTAGAATTTGGTTATTTTTTGCTTCAGTATTTTGACTGATAATATTGTCAAAGCTACATGCATATCAAAATACATGAGCGTAAAAGATCTAATTCTGATAATTGATAGATTGATAAAGAATCGACATTGAAAATCAATTAAATAACAGTTAATGTCAGACATCTATGAGGTAATACGCAAGGTAACATAAATAATTGAATTAAAAACTGCAATGGGCTTCCTAGAAGAACTTCACAGATGAGGAAAAACTGAATTCTGCTTTTCAGTTTTGTAGAGCTATTTACAATGGAGGTTGGCTGAACCTGTATTTATTTATGACTGGTTTGTAAACAATTCGGTTTTTTTGTGAAAAGCAATAAAGATCACTGTTATAATAAATATTTTTGGTAATTAGAACCAGTTTTAATTTAGAATGTTACTCTCTATGAAGGATGTTGTGTTCAATACTTAAATATTTATATTTAAAGAATGGTATTATAATTGTTTATGTGAAGTTTTAGTTAATGAGCTCAAATGCCTTCAGAATGTTACTATTTATGGGGTTATATGTGCTATAAAGATATGCCGGATCCAGGAAATTAGAGATTGGATCTATATTTACCAAACTATCAATTAAGTATAGGTCAAAAATTAGAATTCTGTATGATTCACAAGTTCTGTAGAACGTATCAAAATTAAAGTCTAATGTTAACCAAGAACACTTGCATCTTGTATTAAAGTTAGATCCACCACGAATGAAAACGAAAGTAGACAAAAATGCAAGTGGATTAACAATGATAAATTTTTAAAAATTAGGCTTTGATATATACAGTCTGTAGGTTTCAAAACATAAATTCGATTTTATGCAGATGTTTGTTTTATAATAAATTTTAATTTTAACTTGATTTTAAAAAATCCATTTATTCTACTTTCACTTTCGGACGTTTATGGATAAAAAATTAAACGGGAACTAGTTGGAATCGGATACAGAAATATTTAGTGAATGTAATGGCGACATTCGTGGATTTTATATAGAGAATTGAAGTTTAGTTGGTAAGAATTCTTTTTTCTTCTTTTTTTTCATTATGTAAAAACAATTAGCTGTCTTGTGAAACAATGCTAATTCTTCACATTTTGGGTAATATTTTTAAAGCAAACAGGAACTGTTGAAACAGAATCCATTATAGCACACACATTCTAAACACACCTTAAACTAAAGGGATAGGAACATAAGGCAATTAAACTAGGGGGAAATCTGTTTTCTAAATTAATTAATACTGTATGTACAATTTTATATATTATACTAGTTCATAGAAATGGGTTTTTTTTTTACCTTGTTTAATATTCGAACCAAAATTTCACTCTAATATAAACCTCAAAGGTTTAGCATATTATGATTTAGTTCACACTCTTTTCTATAAATCAATCTTTGTTTACTTTAACATAACAATTATGCATCCCGCTCCCTTTATATAATCGTGGCCAGTACTATATCATTTTTTATTAATTAAATAATTGTCACTTAGTGAACAGGAAATTAAGGGGGGGGGGGGGGTAATAATCGAACAATGAATATTGATTAATTCTAACATTATTTTGGATTCTAGAATAATTTTTATGCAGTCACTGAAATCCTTTGACAAAGCCTGCTGATAAAATACCTGGCAATTAAGTTATACATGTAATAAAAAATTTGTAGAAATGTATGGACTCTGAAAGAAATCAAAACTATTTGAAATTTGAATTGTATTTGACTTGTGTTTCATTAAATGTACAGAAGTGTTCATGATGAAACCAAGTCAAGAATCAAAGACAAAGTATTTACAAATTTAATTGTGAAAAAAACTGAGAAAATTGTGAGAATTATGCATAGTGGAATTCTGTACCCAACAATATAGATTTTATGAAAGAATTTTGACCAAATGCTTCAGGTTTGTTTCTGATGATGAAGATGACGACGAGGATGATGAAAGGGAAGAAGAGAGTGGAGTCAGTCAGAACCTGATCCCAGCAGTAGTGACCTCATTACTGAACCAGCCCTCTATCGAGGAGACACAGGGCCTGCTACCCATTCTTAGTATCATGGACAATTCTGTCGTCAGTGAAAGTTCCATGGCCGACGCCCCCAACAGCATGACCCATAATTCATTGCCAAGGGAGGAGGAAGAAACTCGAAGATGTACCTCAAAAAGTGAAACAAAGACAACTGAGTCAAACACAGAAGTGCCGTGCAGCGATGAAAGTCAGAAAAAGGGCCCTGATGACCTTCCTAGCTCAGATAGCTCTTTTCAGCTACCAAACTTTAATATCTTAGAACCAAAGACCCCAAACATTGATCAAGTCCTCCATTTAATATCACCCGGTATTCCAAGGGAAAAATTGACAGAAATTCTGCAACAGTGTTGTAAAGATCATGGCCCTATATCGGGGCCAGGGTCCGCTGATTTTAAAATTCCGGACCATGTTCCCCCCAGTCCCGAGGCCCCCAGGAGCAGGCCGGCCCCCTCTACTGGTCATTCTAGTTATGGATTTTCCAACATTGTTAGTGCTTTTTTAAAGAACCCCGAAATTTTTGATTTTGATGTGGATAATCTGCAGAATCTGTTACGAGTTTACAGCGGCACACCGCCCTCTTGTCCTGTTCCTATTTATACAGGTAGGGCTTGCTTTCTTTGAGCTATATTTAAGGAATAAGGATTCAGTCTTTGAGTATTATGAGGTGATAATTTTGGTTGGGGCGTGGTCAAATCTGTTAAAGCCCGAAGGGCAGTATGATAGATTTGACCACGCTCTGACCGAAATTATCACCTCATAATATTCAAAGAATGATTCCTTAATACTTATATTTATATTTTTTCCAATTTGTACATTTTATCGATAAAACCACAATTTTTTAATGTAGCACATGATATGTATTATTAAGCAGCACAGCCAATACCGTTTCTTGGTTATGCTATAAGACATGCCCTTGACAAAGACAGTTGAAAATGTAAATATATACCATTTTGTAAGCTATTTTTTGCCACGTTGGAAATCCAACCCAAACTTTGATGATCTACATAAGTTAGAAACTTTTTCAAATACATTTATTTTTCTCTACATGCAACCTGGTTTGTAAATTATTTATGCCTTAGTTTGAAATATTCATTTTCACCTGATCGTGTGATGTTGCAAGCCTATTCAATATGTAAACAAGAGGTAGATGCGAAAGCGTGGTCAGCATGCTGGTTACAGGCTAACAATATATATAAAAGAAAGTAAAAAACAGAGACACGACAAATGTTTTGAGTAGAGGTGCCCCGAAATGGGTAATATTGATGTTCTGTATTTATTGTCTGATCGGGTATGAATTAAAATTTTTTTATAATATTTATTCTTTTCTAAAGAAAGTTATGAAGAAGTAATTTTTTTGTCAACATCAAAAAAATAAAATAAACTTGCTGTCATTCTTATTCCCCCATGCTTTTCTCTCTCGACTACTTTTCCCGCGGTCATGTGCAGGGTTGCAATTACATTAATCGTTTATAAATGTGCATAAAAAAAATTTATTTCTCCTTACATAAAAGTTACAGTACCGGCATTCATCACAGTGTTATTGTTCATACAGATCATCACAGTGACAAAATTTGGGTAAGGTTTCCAACATCGCAAAAACAGTGTTAAAAGCGGCATATATATAGCTATAAATTATTGCATGTCATCATTTTGTTAAGTTCCACTTCATATAAAAACCAATATATCTGTGGGCACTTTCCAGTAAATGTGTAACATCTGGTTTAAAGGTCTGAATGCTGCCCCATTTCTTGGAAGGAACAGTAAAGTTTGTTAATTTTTTTTTAAAGTCCTGTAACTCGTTGAATAAATTATCAGTCAAACATTATGCAATAGCAAATGCCTTGCTTTTTTGGGAATTACTTCTAGGGACAAGACAGCAGTCAAATACAGCTGTTTAGCATGGTACACCAGTCAACATAATAACTAGTGCTGTGTTGTGCATGTACTATGCCGAAATAGTAGTCAGTGTTTGATACATAGTGCAGGAGCCTACAGCAATACTGTTTAACTATTTAGACATAGTACATTTATAACAAACAACACTTTTATATAGATAGCACCTGATATGTGGAATCGTGTGAATTGTTACATAACTTGTTACATTTGAATTTACTAATTTGTGGCTTGATACTGTTAAACTTTACAGAAGGCTCCATGGTCAGTGTTTCCTGTGTAGAATTCGCATCACAATGTAAAGACAAGGACTGCTCAGTACGCAAGTGTCAGATGGTATGTCGAGTCTATATTTATAAAAATTATTAATATATATTGTTTATCATGCAAGGAGCCCTTGAATGCTGAATGAACATTAAACATGCATGTACCACAGTTTTACGTACAGAACATCCCCAATAAGTACCAGTAAAATAAAAAAGTAGCATCTCTACATACCTATAATTTTTAATTCTAACAAAGGGCACTTCTTAAAGAATAATAGAAATATGTACTTTTTAGATCTTTTCCTTGTGCTTTATGTAAAAGAAGAAATGGGGGACTGATTTTATAATGCTTGTTTCAAAATTCAATACACTGTTGAATTTTTCCTTCAAGACAGACATATTTTTGTTTATAGCCACTTACAAATTTTAGTCACTCTGACGCTTATCTTAATGTCTACAATACATCAGTGTCTGCTGATGATTCTGAGAGATATAAGCTACACACTGTTATTTCCCTGACATTATAAGCCACACTCTTATTTCCTGGACATTACAAGCCACACACTGATATTTCCTGGACATTATGAGCTACACATTGTTATTTCCCTGACATTTAGATGAAGGCTGCCATGATTGGTCTCCAGCATACCTTGGACGGTTTCCTGGATATTCACAACTCTACGGATGTCCAGAGTCTGTGTCAGAGTCTGTTCCAACATGCCAGGAACTGTGAGGAACCACCTATGCGATGCCCTGTGCCATGGTGCTACCTCCTTAGAGGGTAAGATACACCTCACATGTCCCTTCCTTTCCCTAGGAATTGGGATTTTGATGATTGAAGTCAGATTAGGGAATATAAAGATGTATTTTTTAATTACTAAAGTATTTACTCGCTAGCCATAGCTAAATGGAATCCCATATATATGTCTCTACCAGAAAATTGTTTTAATTAAAACTACTATCATGAGTTTTAGCTCTTGATACATTAAATATAAAAATGTGACTGATTTTCTGTGACATTCTGTTTATGTGGGGGGTTTTTTTTGCCATGCATATTCATGAGGTTGTTAATTTTTGATTTGCTGATGCAGGTACTGTAATGGTGAAACATTATATTTAAAATTATGACTGATTTTCTGTGACATCTGTTTCTGTGGGGGTTTTTTTCCCATGCATATTCATGAGGTTGTTAATTTTTGATTTGCTGACGCAGGTACTCGGAGGAGGAAGAGGTAACGAGCTTCATGGTGTTTTATTGGATCAAGCAGGCGTTTGACACCCCCGTCTGTGAAGAGGATATATTCCCCAATGACGACATTGAGAGCTTCATCAAGGTATGTCAAGGTCGCAACAGAACTGGAGGAATATTTGGGGTAGTGTTTTCAATTTGCTCAAATTCTTTAATTTTCAGACTCCAAGTTTTAATATTTAATTGTGATTGATCTTGAAAAATCGCAGAAAATTGGTGTACTTTTTACTTAGATTATCAAAATCAATTGAATTTCAAGTTTTTGTTGTGAAGCTTTTTGGTTTTGTTGATAAACCAATACTCTGACTTCATCTTCCAGCTAAACGCAACTCATCACCACATGGAATCTACAAGTCTTGAAGTGACATGTCGGATTGAACAGCCTGGTCACTTTGGAAATGTCATGCTGGTAGCAGAGACCAAGCCCATTTTGACCTCCTTTGATTCCGAGGTCTCCCTCACTGACCAGTTCTATGTAATCAAACAGGTCTGTCTTAAATTCCCACGTCACCATATAACATTGTGAACTTGAACTCGTTATAGAAATCAAATAATGAAATTTTATATTTTAAAATCCATATCTGTGTTGCATACTGGGTACATCTTCAGTACTGAGACTGAGTAGAATGCTATATCTTCAGTTGGAAAAGAAAACAATATTGTAAAATAATTTTTATCCAATAAACATTTCTAAAGGTCCCATTTCTTGTTGATTAGAACCATTACTTGCACAATTGATTAATATTTTAATGTTCTTATCACCGTTAGATTATTTATCTGTGCTTGTCAACCGATGTTAATATTGATGAACTTGAAAGTATTTTGGTCTGAAACTTATGTGTAAGATTATATTCAAAAGTTTTGGTGTGTTTATTTTGAAATTTACTTTCTGTGTTGCCATTTCAGATCAGCAATGATGAGTCAGACTTTGATATTACTAAGATTTTTGAGAAACTGCGGAATTTGGAACACCCCAATTTGATCCGCCACTATTGGATCACAAAGTACCCAAATCACATCAACATCTGTCTTCAATACATACCAGGTCAGACTTCATGTATTCACTTCATTTATCTCCCTATTTCTCTTGTCCTACATTTTTACAATAAATATCTGGAAGAGGCAAAAATTATCCATTTTGTTCTTAAAGTATGTATATTTTATTGCAATGTTTTTTTCTGTCATATCTAAATAATTGACTTTAAGGATTAATTTGATTAAATGATCTGCAAAGATCATACCACAATATTCAAATATAAATTCGGTATCTCTCTTCCTCTCCTCCTATTCATGTGGAATTGTTGGGATGGTAAGAAGAGTGTCGTGTTTGATATTAAGTTTTGGATTTTTCCAGGAAACACCTTGGAGGCGGAGCTCCAGCATCGGATGTTGTTTGATCCGATTATGGTCCTACAGATGATGATGGATGTCCTGGATGCGGTGGATTTCCTTCATTCCCATGGAATTATTTACCTCTACTGGTCCCGTAAGTAAAGGACTCGTACTTCTTTTCTACAATAAAAGCTGCATCAATTTTGTAGGTGGGGGATCTTTGTATTGATATATAATAAGATCAATTGAAATTTAAGTTGTTGTCAAGAAAGATGGACCACAATAGGCTTTCATGGCTGTTTTAGTGCCTACCTTTCTTGTCCATTGATACTCTTGCTCAGCTTTAGAAGTTAAAGTTTTTGTCAAGATTCATGGATTATGTTTTATGATACTCTTCCTCTGTTTCAGTGGGGAACATTTTACTGGACAGTCTGAACAAGCGATTGATCTTGAGCAACCTGACACTGTCTGTGACTGATGATGGAAACTATGATGAAGGATACACCAAACAGTCCCTCCCCCCAAATCTGGTCCCCCCAGAGGTAAGACTGACTTGTCTGTACCTGTATTACACCAATCATTCCCTCCCCCTCAAATCTGGTCCCCCCAGAGGTAAGACTGACTCATCAGTATTATATCAATCAACCCCTACCCCAAGTCTGGTCCCTTCAGTTGTAAGACAGATTTGTTTGTGTTATACCAAACAGTCTTTACCCCCATGTCTGCCTCCCTAGAGGTAGGAGAGATTTGTCTGTGGTAAACCTAACAGCCCCTCCCTCCAAGACTGGTCCCCCAGAGGTAAGACAGACCCTGACTCCATAGCAAAATATATCCTTACTCCCAATTCTGGTCCTTCAATAGATATGACTGCCACAAGATTTTTAGGAAAACTGTCTTTTCATCAAATAATATACAGGGAAATATTTGCCCCCGTTTTATATTCGCCCCTTTCGCCCTCATCAGCGGGCGATTTTAAGACTGGGCGAATTCTGATGTCCTCAATAACTTCTTTTTAAACACAGCTGGGTCTGGGTGAATTCAATATGGGGCAAATCTATTTGCAAGTGTAGAAGAACGAAAATCACACTAGGCGAAAATAACCCAGTATACAGAAGAAGTTAAGATTGCTGCAAAGTTTGTTGTTTAATTTCAGTTGCTGACAGGTGTATCACTGACCCAAAACAGTGATTGCTGGGGTGCAGCATGTGTCATGGTCCACTTGTTAACGGGTCACCAGATTTGGTACAACCATCGCCATGACACCAGGGAAAGTCTGTGGGACAAGGTAAAACTAGTTATACTACATGGACAGTCAGTCTCAGTCCCTTATGACCAGTATAAGAAAACGTCTCTTTGGGATTACTCAATAGATAAATATTGTATCACATTTTCATCTTTTTACCCATTACTATATTATTGTTTTTACAGTGTTAAGAAACTGCAGTATTGTGGAAAATCCAAAGTCTGCTGAAAATAGAGAGTGTTCTTTACTTGATTGTCTAATTTCAGGTGAAATCTGGGTGTTGTCCATTTAGTTCTGAGGAAGGAAAAATCAAACAGGCTACACTGTTGGCTTTTCTTAAGGCCTGCTTCAGGGTTAGTGTTTTTACAATGAAAACTCTTCTTTTTTAATAAGTTAATTCATTGTTTAAAAAAAAAACCCAACAAACTCATTTATAACAATATGTTTTCATGCATGTTTTTTAATATACCGTACCTTCATATTTGTACATTTTATGTGGATGACATTGTGGATTTCCATGTTAAAATCAGATGAAAAGATATTTTATTGTGGATTTATAATCAATTTTACATATGGCATATCAAGTATCTGTGGAAGTATTTGTTAAAAGACACCTAGTCACCATGGTTTTTCTTAATTTGATAGATAAATCTTAGTGAAAGGATATCATTTACTGACCTGATGAGAAGAATAAGAGCAGCAGCGGCTAAAGGGAATTTTGATCTTTTGTCCGACAACCCTCGGAACTCCTGAGACCTTTGGAAGCAGTAACCACAAAATGGCTGGCCATCCCTCATCCACCAATACTGCCATCGTTTTTACAGAAATTTATATAAGTCATTGGAATGACTTCCTGTTATAATAGACTTGAGTTGACAAACCTGAGAATTCAGGCTTCAAGGGAACTGGACAGATGGTTATGTCGTGTTAATGACAGCATCCAATCAGAATGCTTTATTTTCTCAACTGTATCACTGCCAAATATTTCTCATCATCATGGTTGAAATGCCTGAAAACAACTCTATTGATGATAAAGCTGAGAAAATTTTGCCTGTCTTTCATAGAGTCTAAACACTTCTCCTTAGATTGTTGTACAATTTTCTCCTCTAAAATGGAGTAAAAAATGTATAGAAGGAAACCCAAACCTTTGTTCATATATTTTTATCTGTTACCTGTGTGAACATATAAACACAATTTTTAAAAAAAAATTTTACATTCCATTTTGATAGAGAGTGCTCATGTTTTGCTACAGTTTGATTTTTAGACATGATTTGTTGGTGTCTTTGTTTTTTTTGACGGTGATTTTTTAAGAAGCGTACCGTAGTTTTAATGAATGACTTGTCTGTGGTATTTGTGTACTCTTTCCTTGTTACAAAATGATGGGGATATATAATAGACAGAGGGAACAGAGCAGTAGTTTGGTAGACAATTATATACAGGGTGGGGACCCCTTCCCCAGGATATGAGTCAGTCCACAGAGCCGGCCTCAATCAAAATTTGCCAACACGGATGAAAACTACAATAAAAGTTTGGATTATTGTTTATCTATATACAAAGAAATACATTTGCAATTGGCATGCCCTTTCAAATCCATATTTGTTTCATCTTTGGGAATCAATGGCCAGTCTCCCATAAACTTTGGTTAAGTTCATGCAGATTTGGCTGTGTGTTTTAATGCAAAGATATTTTTCTTTTCACTATGCATGTTAAAATGAAACAAAATGAATATAAGTAAGTTTAAGGTGCACCTGAAAAAGAAACCATTTAAGGTGGTTAAACAGATCTTATCCAACCCTGCTTATATATAAACTCTCTTCCGAGAAATTGGGGACGGGGGGGTGCGAAAGAGAACCTGGTAGTCATATGATTACCGGGTATTGATGACACACTGCTAGAAAGAAACCAACCCTGAAAAGAAATGATACCTCAATGTTCAACATTGTTAGCCTATGTTACAATTTGTTTTTCTTTTTGTGAGATTTAATGAAGTACAGGACAGTTGGCGATCATGATGCTTTCTTTTGTGTGTGTGTGTGTGTGTGTGGCCATTGTTTATAATGTGTAGAAAGTTGTCCAGCTGTGTGTATTGAGAATTACTAATATTTCACTGTCTTCATTTTTTGTCACAAAATGATTCCCCAACATGCTTACAAAACCTGTCTATCATGTCTAGAACTGTTATGTAACTGTTATATAATACAAACCTGTTGTACTGGTAGTTGTAGATTTTTATGTGTTGATTTGTGTTTTGTTTAATTTGCTCACTGCGTTCTTGTTATCAAATTTTTATCAGATGGTGAATGTTAGAAACATTCTTACATATATGAATGGCTCAAGAAATCTTTATTTAACAATCTGACATTGTTTCAAATGGTTCGAGAAATCTTTATTTAACATGACATTATTTCAGATGGCTCGAGAAATCTTTATTTAAAAGGCTGAAAATGTTTCAAATGGCTTGAGAATTTTGTATTTAAAGTCTGACATTGTTTTAAATGGCTTGAGGTCTGACTTTTTTTTATATGGCTGGAGAATTCTGTATTTAACAATCTGACATTGTGCCTGTCTGTCTGACAGTTGTTGATGTGTTTTTGTACAGAACCAAATGATTTACACAGTTGTCTTTCTTGGAGATGGTTGATCCTGTGCGAGTAATTGTGATGGATATGTTGCTTTCTTTAGCAATCTCTTGGTGCGATAACTTATTGAGCCTTTTTTGTTGACTTGATGTTTTATCCCATTCAGGATTATTTTTTATGTTTTAGCAATTTAAATCTTATTTAAATTTGGTTTTATGAGTTATGATGTAACTCAAAGTCTTTAAATGATTGCTGGAGGGGGGGGGGGGTTGGAGGGACAACACAATTTTCATATCAATGCATGAGTGCCATATATATTGCTTTTCTTAATCTTTTCAATCAGAGGCACATTTCCCTCTCTCTTCACTTTTATATTAATTGATATGTGTCAATGTATTTGGTAAAATGATATGCAATTTCAAAACTAGTTCATTTTTACATGCATGTATAAGCTAGATGTATAAGAAAGTCTAGTACGAGCTGTCATATTGAGTAGAATTGGTGATACATGTACTGGTACATGTAATACTTTTAGATGTTCATTTAGGTAGCTTAATATTTGATATGTCTACATATTAGGCAGATGATTATAATCTATGCTTTGTTATATCCTGAAAAAGAGAGATATTATTTTTTGTAAGAATAAAAAATCTGAAGTTGAATCTGTTAAAAATTCTTCTTTTTTTTTCATCATACATAAGCTGAATAACATAGGGAGGTATTTTTTAACCAAAATGGTCTTGGAAAGTGTTGATTAACTGATTGTTTGATGAATTCTATGTAATTAAGGATCCTCCAGACCTATGGTACGAATTATACTTTTTATGACAGTACATGAATGTCACGACAAGGAGGTATATTTGTGTAAGCAAATTGTTCATATGGACTCGTTTGCATGTCTAACTTCAAAAGGCAGTGGATGTGGCCCCAGAACACTGACCCGCAGATCCCAAAGATCAAACTGTTAGAATTAATGTATATTTGGCATTGTAAGTAATGAGTTTTAGTAAAGAATCATAAAATAACTAAATTACTTCAGGTGAAAAATACTAAATTTTTATTATTATCAAACTTTTCTGATCGTCTTTGTTCGTCAGTCTGTTTATCCGTCTGTAAACAGTTCACATTTTTGTCTTTTTCTCAAGAACCAATTGGCTAATTTCGACGAAACTTGGCATAAATTTAAGACATGTATCTATAAATGAAGGAAAATCAAAATTGTGAAAATATAGTGCCTCACCCTTTTCAAAGAGAAGACAACAATTTTTGTCTACCCATTGGTACTGGTATCGGTGCCATCGGTGTCCAATTAATTAGGAAAGATAACTGGGGGGGGGGGGGACTGGGTAGGTGTGCATGTAATAAAAAAAAATACATTTCAAGAACCACTTCACCATTTACAAGAAATCTTCCTTATATATGTAGATCCTACAATGTCAAAGTCGTGCCTATTTTACCAGAAGGAACCAATACACATCCAAATTTTAAAGTTCAACATAGGAATATAAAGGGAAAAAATTAAATAATATTTTTAAGAACTACAATGTTTTTGTTTTTGCTATGTCACTACATGTATTTTTAAAATAATCCTGGTGGAATGCTGGTACCAGGCCAATGATACCATCCATCCCTTCTTTGTTTTTATTTTTGATTCAGAAACTTTTTCTAAATTTAGAAAGGAATATACAATTTACTTTAAAACAATAAACTAAATTACTTCGAATATTTCTGTTATGTACCATAATTGATACTTTATCGATAATTTTGTCTTCTCTATCCAGATTGCTGGACTCCGTTTGGCTGGATGAAAGTCATGATCTTCATGTGTACTTTTATATAGGTACTGTATGTGAGTTCCAAAAATTAAAATCATAAAGCTTTAGTAAATATTAGAAAGCCTTTTGTGCTCTAGGCACAAAGGAGTCGAAGCAAGTAAGAAAATTTTAGAAGCCAGGAAAAAGAATATAGAGTTAAAGTACAATTAGTGAATGATGTTGAAGTATTTGTAGAGCAATGGCTAGTTTTGTGATAATTCATTGTTTAACTTAATGTGTCTATTGATTGGTCAGGAGTATCTTTAATTAGGCCTGTCTTTTTCAGGTCACTTTCAGGGTTTCCCCTGTGCCCATGGGGAAGACAGCTGTAAATGAATGGAGGGTGATCTTCTATCCCCCCAAGGAGTGTAATTTTGGTTGAACTGGAGGCTGCGTCTGGGATCCTATTTTTGTAGGTTTGCCTAATTGCCTGGTATAAAATGACAAATTACATACATTTCTTGATACCATCTCAACTGTGTTTTGTTTTTGATAACACCAATTTGTGTAACATTAACTTGCACTAAATATACAGTATTATCAAGAAAATGTATATTTATTCATTGAGATGTTGGATTTCTTGACAGCCTTTGTTTAGCAAGATTTATGAAATGGAGCATGATGCTGATCAGCTTACAAACAAATCATAAAATAATGTTATAACAGGTTTATTTCATAGCTTTTCTGTCATATGAGTACAGAAATAGTTTTCAAAAGTGAAAAAAAAACCTGCAGTCTAAAAAATACCAAAATGAAAATGCAGTAAAGAATTAATTCATCATGGTGTAAACTTGTAGGTCTAGCTATTCTGTATAACGTTGCGACAGTACATTATAAATTCTGGTAACTTAATGGTAAAAAGTAAACTTTCTTAGATCAAAAATATAAAATGTTTATAAAAAGCTAAGAAAATTAAAATACAAAGTGCAGGTTTGGAAATTAGTGCTAAAATATTCTTGTGAAAATACATCAATACAAGTGTGAATTTGCACTGCTGTATTAGTATTTATGCATGAGTAAAATACTAGTACCTAGGAACACTAAATTACTACAGTACTGTAGATTTATAGTTAAAAGGAGGAATTAATATCTGTGTAAATTTGCCAAGTAGCACATCTCACATATTTTAAAATCTCGCTTTTATTTTTTAATATGAATGTAATAAACTAAAGGAAACCATGGTAAACAAAATTGGTGTGTGCGATTTTATATTCTTGTGATTGGATGCAAAATGGTTGAATTGCTGAATTACTAGTACTCAAAGAGGAATATACAGTACTTTCTGGGGGTAAATAATTATAATCAGAGACATAAATAACATGTTATATATATGTCTCTGTTATAATAAAGGTATACATGTATTACAAGTATTAAACTTAGGGTGAAAAGGATACTTTGTATATCTTCTTCAAATGTAATGTGATTTTATTTCAATTTTCTTATAAAATTTACATTAGACTTTGATGATATGTACAAATTAGATGTATGTTGGTTTTTCATTTAGTGAGGAATTTGTATACATAAATCATTCCAACCCTGCCGTGAATACTTAACTATAGGTAGATTCCTAGAGCACATAATGTGGTATTAAGATTAAAGTGATATCTATCTACCGTTGTATAAAATTTACATTTGAATGTCTCATTTTGTTCATGTCTGTAGGTGTGAATGAAAGAAAATATTGGATGACCCAAATTCTCAGACAGGGATAATCTATCAAAACAACTGGTGCAACCCAGATTCCGCAGCTCTAGTCGGTTTTAAAGGTTGTCTTAATCAAAATCAAACCAAAAATTAAATCAAACTAAAGAAATTAACTTGGCAAGGAGAAAGTAATTGCATAATGTGTGCATTTACATCCCAGCTACCAGATTGTATAAGTTAGTTTTAATTTCAAGAATTTTCAACCATTCAGTAAAAATTTTGCAAAATTATGATTTTTAAATGTATGTTCTATATTTTTCCATTGTATAACTTTCTCATTAGAGATATTAGAAATGAAAGTGCATGAGTTGCATAATCCCTGGCAGTGTTGCTGCATGACCTGATTACAGCACGGCAGCATTACCTCATTAAAACAAGACAGCATAAACCTAGCACAGCACAGCAGTGTGACCAATAGTTTCATGAAAAATAGTAACATTTTTATGTCCTGCACCAAGCATTGTTGTGGTCATCTTTGACACAGCAACTATTCTGTTTATGACCTAGGGCCTACAGAGACTCGCAATTGATACAGATATGACTACGCGTTTGTTTTTATGTATTAATCAGAGAAGCAGACCATACACAACTAAATATCTGACATTCCTACAGGAGACAATTATAGGTATAATACCTGACATACTTGTTATTTACAAACAAAATTACAGAACAATCTCTCTCTCTCTCTCTCTCTCTCTCTCTCTCTCTCTCTCTCTCTCTCTTCGAGGGATTTGGTAACACCTGCATTAATTTTCTTCCAATATATGTTGAGAAAAGAGTGGTAACAAAAATGTAACAAAATAGTGTGAAAAGGGGTGGAAACCAGATTTTTATGTATCAATTATTTCTGTTATTCCAAATATTTGTTCTTTTGTGCTATATGTACTCTTTCAATCCAAGAAAATAATTGAAAATAAATAGGAACAATGTAATATAATCGGAGACCGAATAGTAAACAGACACGGAGACTATTTATGGGTGTGTTTTCTGAATAAACCTCTCAAATGCTCATCTCAAACCCAAAAGAAATTGAAATGTTAATTACACACCCAACAAAACACTCTGATGACCCAGAAAAAGAAGCTACATCTTTATATATAATTGATAAGAGTTCAGTTTCCGTGTGAAATGTGCTTCAATTAGGACTTAGAGGTATAATTACAGCATTAATATTTAACATTTGTTTGATTTCATTTTGAGTTTATTTTGGGCTGTTAAATCAGTTTGAAGTATTTTACAGAGCAAGTGTTATTCAATACAAATGTTAATTGGCTACAACTTCCCATTGTGTAGAAATAACAAAAAAGGACTCCATAATAACAGTAGAAATAGTGATCCTTCATAACAAAGCCTTAATTGGTAGCATTAAAATCCACTATTTGTTTAAGTGACTGCAATTCATATAGTGAATATCTGGAAATCATTTACTGCATGAAGATAGACTGTGTTCAAGGGCATATTGCTTTCTGCAGTCATTTCATTTCAAGAGTAATGACTTTAGTGTAAATTTAACTTTTAACCAAAATAGATTTGAAACTGTAAAATTGGTTGCCTACATATTAATTGCAAATTTTTTCCTTTTCTTTTTCATCCTTGCATGACCTAAATAAAACTTTAAATTGACTTTAATTTCAGCCACTGTTGTAAACTCTTACCATATAACAATAGAAGATAGTGCTGCAAGATTGACAACAAATTTATCTCAAGCATTTAATTCACGAGTCATTATCCCAACTGAAACTTTTACTTTTGAATCAAGTCCTGGGCTTTTCTTGTTGAAGATTCTCAACCTCTCATAAAATTCTTCCCTGCCAATTTTACGCTATTCATGGACAGAGAAAAGAAACCAGCATGCGTTGGTAATTTGTTCTCCTGTTTACCTGTGTGTTGTGATGACCCAGTGACAACAGGGCCCATACCTCTCAGTTTGTTTACTTCGGGATTGGGTTGCATGCACACACCATCTTACACAGGTGAGATAACTAAATTTCTATCTTGATAAAAAATTTCTGGTTTTTTCATTTTTTGGCCTCATTGATTCAATTTTTTCTCAAAACTGAACTTTGTTAATTTAGATATGAATGCATTGGTTTTTGCCACTTTTTAAAGATGTTTTCTTGCATACTAAAAAAAGGTAGGTTTACAGATAATAAAGACAGAGTTTTTAAATCAACAATAAGATCTGACAAGTTGGGATCAGACAGCTTTTGCCTGTTTCTTTGTGATCCAAATCTCATCATTGAACCCCAACAATATATGTTCATTCAATTTTCAAATTGTGACAATTGATTACATAACATGCATGTGAGGAACAGAGCTATGCTTCCTAACAAAATCACTGTTTGTGTTATTTGCGCACCAGGTGTGGTGTGGAATTAATGTTTGGCTGGATGCAAATCAAATATTTGTAAGTACTGTGTTGGGTCTGATTTTCAGAGTTTTAATTTTTTTTATGCCAGTATGACTCATTTCAATGCATAAATACATTGCCAGAATATAGATTAAGGGGGGAAGTGTGAAATTGTTTTTGTCAACATGAAAAGGTTTTAGACTGAAAGCAATCAAATGTGCAGGGTAAATGTTTGTCTATTGGTATGATAATAAGTTTTAGAATGAATACAAATACAAGCTGTAATAAAGGGCTTTTAATTTTCTTGAAGAATTTTTGTAAAAAGGGTCATTACATTTTATCTTACATCCTACCTCCTTCAATTACATATGTACTGTTAAACACTGTATAGTATTATACATATTAATAAATGGCATAGTAGTAGGTATGAAAAGGTCGTACAGCTGCACACTGAGCTGTAAAATGATCAATGATGACCCATTTCACTCTCAATTTGGAGGTAAGGGCTGTTACCTAAATTGTTGCTAGTTTCTCTGAAACCAGACACCTCATCAGTACACTCAATCCAAAGGTTCTCATAGCTTACAGCCACAATGCAATAACCATCCTCTCAAATTTTTGTGACCCCTGACTTTGTACAAAATAGTTCTCCTTTTTTATCCAGAGAGAAATTACATGTGATATTATGAATGATTGTGAGGAAATAAAATAGGATTTGCAAGAATGATTTACCAGGAAACAATTTGTTTGCTGTTTCATATTAGTGTATGATTTTAATGTTAATTTAAAAAATTTTCCACAAACCATCTTATCACAGGTAATTCATGAAATAAAGTTGTTGTGAATAAAAGTATTGGCACAGCATAGTAATAATGATAATGTGGAATTTCATTGGCAAATAAAATTGTGAGTGTTGTTTTTGTACACCCATCAAAAATTTTATTCCATGTAAAACTCTACAGAGAATTCTGTAATAAGCAATCCCAGTTCTAAGATTCAAACCATAGGTGTCATTTCAAGCTGTTCATTATTAATGGTGAAAATAAAGTTTGTAGGCATGATTTAAAAATCAGCCTCTACAGAGAACTGAAGGGTCTGATTTTTGCTGCAATTGAAGTGAACAAACACATTTAAACAGATGTTATGCAACATTCAAATTTTGATGATTTAAAATTTTAAAATATATTCTTTAAGCAGATGCATGTTTTGTAGGAGCAACATGTTTAGCATGAAATAGTTGGGCTTTTGATGTTAGCTGATGTATGCAGTTTCAAAGATGTCTTTAAAAATTCTTTAAAAAGTACGAAGGTGTGTGCACTAAACATATTTACTGTGTTAGAAAGAGATTTTTTGTTCATTTTGAATGTTTTCAAAATGATGCTGAATTAATCTAAGATTAACATCAATGAGAGCTATAGAAGACAAAATTGATCATTTATACCTTATATTGCTGATATATCTCTGATTACTCCTGAATGGTAGAGAGTTCTTTAATAGTAATACATATTTGTATCAAGTAATAAATGAACAACAAGACTGCAGGTTTCTGTAATTTGATTCTGCTCAAGTGTAATTTTATTGTTGGAAAATATTTTCCTTTTTTCTTTGTGGATGGAGTAATAATCTATGAAATTTAAAATTGAAATTCTCAAGAATGGTGATTTTTATTTGGTGCCTTGACCAGGATTATAGCTTTTGGCAAAGTGCAACAAAACAATGTGCAACATCATTGTTATTGTGATATGATCATATGGGTAAAACAATAACTAAAGAAATTTACATTTGTTTGATTTATCAGTCCTGTAAGGGTGTAAATTTCACTTAAAATGCACTGAGAAAAATTTATGGTTTTTTTTCAATGATCAATCATCACCTACTTAAGTGTATAAATCACCTGATCTGTAGACCTCCTTCTCTTCACACTCTTTCTCTGTCTGAATGACAAAGGAGACTAGTTTGTTATGCCCCTGAATCTGTCATAGATAAAAACCATTACACACCACAGCTAAGTTTGATATGAATTCAGACCTCCAAGCTTTAGATGAATTGTCAATGGAGGAGTGTAAGACAGATTGGAGAGGAGGGGGGCTGTCAGAAAAGCTTGTAATACAGGGGAGTAGGAACACTGATGGATTAGACCATGATAATTAGGGCAGGTGATTCCTGTGCAAGGCACAAAATTAATGTATTAATTGATATGAATTCTTGATATGAATTAAGACCTTGGAAAAAGAAAGTTTCCTTACCAGTGGGAACAAGGAAAAAGGAAGGGAGGAAATGCCCACTGTTTACAACTTTACACAATGCAAGGTTTATTCATTCCTGTATTCCATATGCACATAAAAGGGGTGACTAAGGTCAGTCTTTATTAACACTGATGATGAAGATTATGGAAAGATCGCGTCACATTACAATGTTTTTGTTTGAAATGTTGTAACAGTGTTGAAGTTTTTCCATGCATTGCAAGTGGTCTTGACTTGTCTCAGTCAGTGATAATCCCCATCACTCAGCTAGTCACAGTTTGTTGTGACAATGTGTGCTGCAGAATTTTAATTATTACAGGTGTGACAAAAGGTAGACCATTTTAATAAGACAATATTTTTTGTGCATCATGTGAAATGTTCTCTGAATATTTTGACAAATTTGAGAAATGCACAATATTAAGTCAACTATGTCTGGACGGCCTTAACTAGAACTTAATGTTAAAACCTTTAGGTGACCTGAGTCACTCAGATATGCACCTTGTGATTAGGTGCATATAAGCATATTCCCGAAATCACCTATTCTCATACATGTACACAAAGCATTTAGTGATGTTCTTGGAGTGCAGTCAAATGTAATATGTGTACAGTGAATGTGTCATAACATCAATAAACCTTTTTCTTCAATTTTCAATACATTTCTAGTAATTTCAGTACTTTAGAAGTACTTTTGCAAGAATTATTTACAGTGCTTAAATTGATACAGTGTATGATATCTTGCAAGAAACCCAGAAATTCATTATCAGTACATATATATTTTGTCCATAGAAGTACATTACAAACACTGTGTATAAATCACCAACTCTCTGGGTGTGAACAAAAACAATAACTATCTATGTTACAACCCCGATCATGTAAAAATGGGATAAATCAAGCTGCAGCTATTTCACTGAGAGCTCCATCCGTCCTTAGTCTCCTCAGCAAGTCTGAATATATGTTTCCTCTCCATAAAACACACTGTCAGAATCTTTCCTGGGCCAGACCAGAGGATGATGTATCCAGATATAGCAGATATTTGATGGCACAATTCACCGCTGCTCAATTAGCTATGGCTAGATTTATGTTAAGGACCCTCCAAGATAAATTCCTTCACAGTTTTTCCGGACACTGTAGGATCAATTTCATTGTTAAATATAATTCTTTACAGATTCTGCAAGAACAGGGACTTTACTGACCTGTTTTCAAATCATATCCTTTTGAGGAAGAAAGAGGAGGAGGGGGGGGGGGTCTGACTCTGTGAAAAGGACAGAAAGGGGCATTAAGTCTCAGAATAGGGGGTCAGATGCATTCCCCTTGATTAATGATTATTTTGTTCATGAGAAAATTCAAAAAATAAAGTTTCAAAGTAAATTCTTTAAAATAGTACAAATATTGGTAAAATGATAATGGTGCTATTTATTTTTAATGCATGCAGTATTCTATTTAGTTTGGTTCTAAGAAATTTTATACCAAATCAAATTATGTGAGTTTAACTTCTGAAAACACTATACTCTCAGTATTTTCAGTCCTTTGATTTGCAATAAATACAACCACAAAGTTGAACAATAAAACAAATTTTCTGATAGCTTCTGGAGAAGCATCATAAAAGATAATAAGCTGAGAAAGCAATTTGCCGTCTCTCGCGCTTGAAATGGGCTATGTACCAGTATATGTCATCAAGATATATCATCGCATGTTTCTAGATTTAGCATCCCTTGATCATTATTTAAATAGGCTCCAGTGGGAACTTATAGTTAAGTTTATTTTCAAAGATATCTTCGTTACATTAATTTGAAGTAGTGTTGTCAGTTGCCTAGAATTGGAATCAAATTGAACATGCAATCAAATAATGGCTCATATAGTCAAGTTAGCTCATAGAAATGGAGAAATAAATGGGATCATATCAATGATAATTCCAGTTTAAATAAAAAAAAATGTCTATGTTGTAACATATACGACTTCTTCATCCCTAAAAAAGATAATTTTTAAGAATTACATAATCCTATTCATGATTCGTGGTTGCAAACAAATTGATATGAATAGATATTGGTTACAATTCGATCTTTCTCTCCTGAAATAAATCTTCCTTTTTTTAAGCTGTAACATTTTGATGTTGAGTATTAAATGTATAGGTTAATACAAATGTACTGTTTAGAATAGTTTTGCTCTTTGACAGTCTGTGTTTCCTCTTAGTCTCTCCCAGCCCTTACTTGTTTGCTAGTGACTGGTCTAAAAGTCCCAGGTTCCATGTCATAAAAACAATGCTGACCATGTGGGCCTGACACCTGCTGTGTCCTTGACACCTCTGTGTCCTTGATCCCATGCTGTGCCCTTATATAAATAGTGCCTGTTTGGGAGGGTAACTGTTGAAATTGACACCCTGAGAAAACCATTGTCAACCGACGCGAAGCGGAGGTTGACAATGGTTTTCGGGGGGTGTCAATTTCAACAGTTACCCTCCCTAACAGGCACTATTTATTTTATTATACTGACTGTCTTATTTTTTAAAGAAAATTTTACTGCTTTTTTATAGAAATAAAGTGAATGCTAATGCGAACCGTACACGCATAATTTACGCGCATGTAACAATTCGTTGTGTTACCCGTTGCCAAGTGTGTTGCTAACACAGAGGGTAATAGAACTGATTACCAACTGCATCTAAACCAATCAGATTTTAGTATTTAACATGAAAGTATAATAATCACTTATAGCCCAGTCCACATGGCTATTGTCACCTTTTATCACCTAGCACTCAAAATTCACACATATTAAAGCAAGCGTTTATCTTAACAAAGAACAATATATTAATTTTATGATTAATTACAACTGTTTAATTACACTCATTTTTTCCTGCTAATTAACAAACAACACTCATAAACATGTGCATTTATCCTAAAAAAGGATAATAACATTCCTAATTAAATCTATAATCAGAAGTAGTGATTGGGGGGGGGGGGGGGGGTTGAGGGGGGTTTAAATTCTGCTTCAATTTTTTTGCTAGTGATTTCTCCGTTTTATTAAATTTCAAAATTTACCAATTTAAAAATACTATTTTCATTCAATCTGTAAATTTTTGATGAAATATTAGCTAGACTGCAGGTTTCTGTATCCTTTTTCAACAATTTTGTCAATCTGTTGCAAGAATACTGCTGTCTTTTTTTTTCATCCTAGAAATTTGATCAAGAACTTTATCAAGCTGTTGTAACGTCAAAATGCATGTTAAGGTGATTGTCGTGACTTAGTGGGTCTATGTATCAGCTAAAGCTTATGATTTTAAAGTGGCTTGAAAGAGAACAGCTGTATTGATGTGACATCATAGGAGGCTGCATGGCTGCTCAACAATGTATCCATCAGATCAACATCATCACAAAATGGCTGACCACTAATTGAAACAACATTTCATTAATTCGTACATTCTAAGTTAACAGGGGCTTTTCTTGTTACTTACCAAATTGAATTTTTTAGAAATTCATTTTTTATCCCCAAACTGCAAATTTTTCAGTTATTTCACATATGTACAGTTTATTTATCATTATACCTTTCATAATCAAATAATTTACTATTTATTTGAATGACTTTTTCCAGGTGTGTTATTCCACCTTAAAATAGCAATCAAACCCGCTTATCCAGTTCTACTCAATGAATTTACGTGCTTTGCTCTTTTTGAGAGGGGGGATGGCTGGTGGATTTATTATTGGTGTGAAACTCTCATCACATCTTCAGTTTCACTGTAATTTTCTGGCCTGTAAAATCAGTGCCTTTTCTAATTTTGTGAATGTGTCATCCATTATAAATAGAAACTAGTAGTTGTCCCTCTGATAGGTAGGGAAAATTATTGACGTCTTTTTTCCAGAGAGAAATAAAAACACACTTTTGTGTGCCGAAGGGAAACGCTAATTAGATTTGGGCTGTAATAATTCTCCTTTCTGAAGATTATTAACTTTGAATTAGTTCCTTGGTTTTGGTTCCACCAATGAAAGATGTATTGGACTCATGGATGAGGACGAAAAAAGCTAGCTGGATGCAAAATGTAAAACTGAAGAAGTTTGTTGAACTCCTCTCCCTACTGTTTTTAGCATTTAACAAGATTGCTGCTGGAAAACAATTTACTGTTACTGAGAGGTGTTGAGTGTTGAGAAACATATTACATTGCCTCTGTGTAAACATCTCAGATCCTTAGCAGTATACTCAAATACTCAGTCTCCATCTAAACTCTGATTTCAGATAATGAATTAAATTAATTTTTGATATCAATTAAGCCTCTACCATAACTTGCATCCACCAAAGAAAATATGCTCCAAACAAATGACACAAAAAATGAATATCTGTAACCCACAAATTAACAGCAAAAACTTGAAGAATTAAAAACATGTGGCTGGCAGGAAAGTGGTTGGATTTTATTGAGTCTAATTCACACCCTGTCTTTATCACAAATATTTGGAGTGCATTATGAGTTAAAGTGCATCTTGTTAAAACCCTGCTATGAGTGCATTAAAAAAGACTAGGCCATGTTTGTTGATTTTGGAAATTATTTGGAGGCTAATCCAACTCCGCTCAAGGCCTTATAACCACGCTCGGTCATCAAACCATCAGACAAAAAATGAAATGAAAGCTCTTGTGTTTTTAATCTCTAGAAAGATTTATGTTTGCAATTATATGAAAGAAAAACATGCTTTGCAATTGAGATAAGATAACTTAATGAAGGATTTTTACTACGGTAGTATGAAGTAGAGAGGGAAAACTTTCAAATGATTACAGAACCAAGTGTCTGTGATCGAAATTTTAGTATGGAGGTTTTGTCCTCTTTCATCTTACAAGTGATCTTCTTTACCTCCACAATATGAGCTAGGTTACCTCTTGATGACAAGGCCAAAGTTGGCTTTTAACCCTCAACCTGTCAAAATATTTGTCATTCCTGCCCTCTCGCCAGCGCACTGGATGCTAGCTGGCTTAATAGCAGTTCTAACGACTTCCTTACTCAGAGCTCTGAACAAATATTTATTCATGAAATTGTTCCTGCATTTTATCCTGACCCCCATTTAATATCCCGCCTTTTATTATGAGAGAGCGGAGACAAGATTTTCCCCTGGCTATGCATGGTTGCATTTGGCATTGTAATTTGATATTTTTCACATGCTCCTGTGCAGTTTGAATACAGTCTCTGGTTGGCTCACGGTGAGTCGGTTACATTTTGGAGAGTTGGTGCGAGCTGGCTATTGATTTTCAGAGATGTGTTGCTGATAGTGACTGGCACAGACAGTTAAAGAGTTTTTCTTTTGATTTAAATGATTACTTTTCTTTTTTCCACTGTTGGATTAAGACAACTCAGCCCAAAGAGACACACAGAATTCATTATCCCTGGATTAGTTTTTGGGATAAACTGACAGTTTGGTAAGATCCAGATTGTTTCTGTAAGACTGTAACTTGAACTTGCAGGGTCTTAAAATACTCTTTCTTTAATTCTTTTTTTTTTTGTTAAAAAAATTTATGCATTATTAATGCATGTGATTATTCATTGATTTTCTACTTTTAAGTTTAAGTGGAAGAAGAGAGTGAATGAATGAAGCAGTAATTTAGTTTTGATGCATAATTTATAGAGAGCATATGGTTTCTACGCTGATGCATGTCATTAAAAATAAATGCTGTGTGCTGAGCTTAAATAAGTGTTGTGTAAATCTTGATCATGTGTAGAATACTTTTTGCTGTGTAGAATAACAAAAAGACAGGAAAAAGTCAATGAAAGCTTTTATGTGTTTTCAGAATAACTGATTAGACTTGACTAGAGACAGTCTCAAATTATATACCAATAGCTTTGACAATCTGTTTGCTCAAATCTAGGTCTTTGTTTCAAACACTGGGATTTAGAGTCTGAATAAGAGTCCTCTAAATGGAGGTTGGCAGTATCTTGATCACAATCTGATGTCACGTTCTTCCGATTATTCAAAAAATTGTATAATCCATCAATAGGACTCTATAGGTGGAATCTGACTATTTCATATAATTGAGTTAATTTTAGGCTGTTATGAATTCTGGTAGCTGGCACTACAAGTAATTGGTAGGGGTCTGAGTAGAAATTCCCAGCCCCTCATTCAGTGATAATGCCTCTTGCTGACACCCTCTGGAAGGAGTAGAGGATTATGCGGACAATTGAATGCACCAAGGGGTCAGTGGAAGTGAAGGGCTCTAGGTCACAGAGTCAGACACTGGCATTCAATAGATCCTCCCTTGGGACCCCATTCTGCAAGAGTCACAGACGGAGTGGGTTAAAGCCTCTAGTGTGATCTAAATCAACTTGTTGTTAAAGACTCAAGCTGAGACCAAATCCCATTCAATTAGGCCTTCACCATATTGAAGTGCACATTTGTATTTTCGGTTCATTTAAGCTGAAACAAAATATTTATGTTATTAAGATTAGATGTCAGTCAGTGACTTATTATGCAGGTGCCAATCAAATATTCTTTTTATTGACATTGTCATTACTTGTATTGCCTTACAAATGCATAATGATGCATATTGCATGGCAATTAATTGCATATCAAATGAGGGGTTGAACTCAAATTATGCTTGAACAACAACTGGGTAACTACTGCCATTCCATGTTCAGCTGTGCTAAAAGTATAAGCATTGGGATTAATGTAGCCTCATTAATTCTAAATCATAAACTCAGCAGGGCTGACAGGCACATTGATATCATCCAGTCCTGTTCCATGCTTTTCATATATTTTCATAGCACAGATGGCAAAATATTTCTCTCTCTCTCTCTCTCTCTCTCTCTCTCTCTCTCTCTCTCTCTCTCTCTCTCTCTCTCTCTCATCTCATTACTAGTTTTTGGTGCATTTTTTGTCCTACAGTAACTTGAACAGCCAATTGTAACCTACTTTTAAACATTTTTCAAGGGACATGCTTGTCCCCAGCAGGTGCTCTGAACTTTCTGCACTGACCCCCTACAGGTCTGATTACCCAATTTACAGGTCATTATGAGATGTTGAGCTCTTGCTGTTTTATTGAAAAGTTTAATCCCTGGACCATTGACTCCACTAGTTGGCTTGCTCTATTAATTTCTCCTGAGTATATATACAAAACAGTAGTTATCCTTCATCAGGACATATAAATACTTGGTAAGCATCAGTTAGAGAAATCACACTTGCTGCGGAGAAGAGTAGTACTTTGTGCAGTGTTTAGAGAACCTAGTGCTTTGCATGTTAAGATGAGGTGATATGAGTTCATACCAGTGGTTTACACATTGCCAAGTGTACGAAATTAGGGATATCTTGGTTTGAGTTATGATAAAAGTTCTAATACATGTTCAAAGAAGACCCATGGAGTATATCCACCAATTAGAGAGGTTTGATATGAATGGCTTAGTTTGTCAACTTTATTGTGGAATTTGAGTGATGCTGGTTTTTTGTGTAGTTAACAATATGGACTCTGCTCATGCGTACTGTCGTCTGTGATGAAACTGAAGTGCGAAGTTACTCTGATAAAGCAACATGTTTAATGATAATTGGACAGGCTTAGCCTTCATCCAGTGGATGATTAAAATCATCCAGTGGATGAAGGCTATGCCTGTCCACTTCTCAAAGGAGAATAGTTCATGATAGAGAGACCAGTACCTAGTAAATATTACACAGCATCAGTCGAACCCCATCCACGTTTGCTTCTCTTCTCTAACCTAGTTGAGTAGTTAGATCACCATACCATTGAATTGTTGTTTGGCCAAATTTATACATGATATGTTTGGAAGCTGTAACATGTAGCTAAAGGTCCTTTTTGTTTTGGACTTTCATGTACAATTTCTCAAGGGTTTTTAATTTTGTTCTCAATAGTTTAAAAAAAATTTTAACATTCAAACTTAATTCACCAAAACTGTGCATTAAAAAACTCTTTTGTCAGTTGCCATGTCGTGCAGTTTTTCACTCATAAAAATTCGGAATGCAAATTTAGGAACGCAATAATAAAGCCAAATTGGTTTTTTGATTTAAATGCACGATGCACTTGTTGTAAGATGAAACACAGACACTATTTTAAATGCAAATTGCCATTTCATTGAGTTAATATCATCATTCCTAATTTTTCTTCGCAGGATCCAAGAGCCTTGAAGTTATTATTGATGTGCAGCGGCAAATTAACAGGGCTTCTACAAATTTGAATTCAAATTCAAATGATGTGACACTTTGGTTTCTTGGGAACATTCAATATCTGTAAACAAAGTCTGGCAGTTACCATTAAAAAGTGACAGAAGAAAAGAAAACTCAGGAGAAAAAGAAGCATATATTCTAATTTTGTGTAACACAAAGGCAGCTGTACAATTTGATCGTTGTGACGTTTTCATCCTTTGAATTTTAACGATGTCTGAGGAGGAACAGACGAGTCCGATGATGGATAAAGACAAGGAACCAGTGCCTGATGGGACAGGAAGTGCTCCCAGTGACGGAAAGAAAAGTCGCCTGGACCGAATAAAACGAATCAAAATGGGCAAAAAAGTGAAATCTGTGAGTGTTAATGGCAAATGTTCATCCAGAATTTGATGCATTGTTGAATAATTACCAGTTACAGGTTTTCCATCATGATTAGCTTGGGTTCTTTGTGGAGGTGTAAGAGTAATCACTCATAAATGAAATATTGTTCGCTGGTAACAATGGGGAAGGACCTTTTATTTGGGCTACTGTATGCAGTTTGACATTTGTGCATCCTGCTTGGTATCCAAATCTAGCTATAATTTGCACATAAACTCCCAGATGACTTTGGGATAATTGAAGTTTTAGTGGACAGGATTGCACAGACAAAGTTTCCACTGCTGGGGGTATTTATTGGCTGTTACCAAAGTTAGCTGTAGAATTACTATACCCAGCAGTGGCCTCAATAAAATCAGGCTCTTATTGGCAAATTATGATGTTCTTGGTACATTGTAATAATCATTGTGAATTTGCTCAAGTTTAGATTTACCTAATAGTGCTTTTCTATGCCTATAAATAGCTAGTACTAAACCATATGTTTTGAAAAGAATTTGTTAAAATTTATTTGTAATAATTTTAGTACCAGAAAATTAAATGCAGAGCAGTGTGATTTAATTGTGTTATCCCTTTGTCAAAAGTTGGATTCTAGCAACTCAGATAAAAACATATTATCACAATGATTTCCAGAACAAAATATGAAATAAACTTTCATCCTGCATCATATGACCCATTAAATTCGAAGATCAGTGCGATATATTTTACCCTGTATTATTGTAAAATTAAAATTAATAATACGATTATTTTGTTTTTGCATCTTCCTAGAAATATTTCCTGTCATATGACATTCAATTTGACCACTGGACCTGTGAGTAGGAAGTTCTGGGTTCAAACCCTGGAGAAAGATTTCTTTTGTGTACAAGAATTATGATACAAGAGTCTCTGTCTTTGGTCATCTTGTAGCTTTTAGTCCCAGAAACTTTTGATTAAATAATCCTATTTAATTTTCTGCTAGTGTACATTGAATCAAGAAGTCAACTCATCTGTAGTATACCTACTTTTAACCCCATGATTATTTTTATAGAAGCTATACTGTGAAATCATTTAATTTCGTGGGGGCCAATTTTCGTGGATTTAGGGTTTTTTGCTTGTTCGTGGGGATCTTATCTCGTGGATGAGTCAGTTTTCAGTTTCATTAGGTATACCAAACCTTTTATAATTACTTTTCGTTGAGAATTTAAATTTGTGGGCAAGGGCTATCAACGAATACCACGAAAATTGAGCCACCACGAATTCTAATGATTCCACAGTAATCGTCCACATTTTATTTCGGCAGTGTCACTCCTGGGGTAAGGAGAACTTGTTGCTGGTCCTGACCATCGGCGGGGTCTTTATGGGAATTATCCTGGGCATTGCACTCCGGGCTGCTGAACCTTCCAAAGAAGCCATCCGACTGATAGCTTTTCCTGGAGATATACTCATGAGAATGCTCAAAATGATGATTCTACCTCTCATTGTCTCATGTATGATTACAGGTGAGATTGACCGACTCATTTACCTCTGAGATTAAGCTCAGTTCTCAACCGCTCAATTTCTGTTGGCTATTATGAGTGCTAGCATTTCTGGTTCTTAAATTATCTGAAGTTGACCTTATATTTATATTATTATATTATATTTATATTGAGAATCTTTTTGAAATTTGAAGAAGGAAAATTAATTGATGAACTATATCTCAGAAGTACACATATTACACTTTAAATTCTCCTTGACTTTCCCAAGGATATGTACCAAATAAGTAGCAGTAGTGCATGATATATACTTGACCCTTTTTGATTAGATACAATGATCCATTGTAACTGTGCTCAATTTTTTACTAACAATCTACAATTTTTTTAGATAATTCACAACACTTTATTTATTGAAGGAAGTGAGTTTGTGTATTAATTTACAGGTACTAGAATAAAGATAAAAATTATACCAAGTTACCATAGATTCTAATAAATCCAAGAAATTAATATCTGCATAATATCGTGATAAACACCCCTTTGTGGATTTAATAATCTTGCTTTTTATATTCACGATAATTGTGACCTAATAAATGCTTTGTGTATGCAATTTTATATTCTCATGATTTGACAGATCTGTGGAATCACAGAATTAATCACCTGTGTAAAATAAGAAATCTACTGTACAGTAAATTAAATACAAATTTGTGAAAAATATTGATAGTCTTCATTTTAAAAATGACGACAAGATATTAAGGATCCTCGACACTTCCGTGACTTCCACTTTTTATGACAGTACACCACAACATGGTGATTATCTCCAAGATTTGGTGTGTAACTCTGTGGTGCAAATGGGGTAGCTTCAGTCTACCAACCCACAGGTCCCAAGTTTGAAGACTGCAGAGACTTTTATTTTAGTGATAAGCGGTGAAATTTTAAAGATGATTTTTCCCTCGAAATTGAAAATTTGTTTAAACAATTTTTGGTCATTTTTAAGTCAAACAGATGCTAAAAATCCATATCTTTAAGTTATTTAGAAGGTGTGTGGAGGACCTTAAAAGATTTTAAACTCAAAATACTCCATGGACGTCCAGGATAAAGAGAGAATGGGACTTAAAGGGGGGGGGGGGGGTTGCTGAATGATTTTAATACATTTCAACAGTCTTGAAACTGTGCTCTAAATCTAGGTTTGACCTCAATGGATGTCCACTCGAGCGGTAAGATGGGTCTGCGGGGCGTGCTGTACTACTTTGTCACCACCTTCCTGGCCATCATCCTCGGGATCATTCTGGTGGTGTCCATCCACCCAGGTGACAAGGCCAACATGCCGGAGGAAGACGAGGACGCTGAGAAACTCGGCGATGACCGAGTCAGCTCACTGGACGCCTTCCTGGACCTCATCAGGTACATGACCTAGATTCTCCATTACAGTCTTTGTGTATCAACAACTAAGTGATGTGCTGTACCAGACTGGCCTTTTTATGAAAAAAGGCACTATGGGGTCCATGAAATTGACATTTTCACTAACCATGGGTTTTTGATCCACACTGCTCCTCAAAGAGAGTGCTGCAGATAAGAAATCCTTGGCTAGTGAAGATGTGGTATTTATTATGGTACAAAATTGAGATACTTTTGCTTTTTTATGGTTAGAAGTTTGATTTCAGCTGTAGTATCTCACCACTGCAAGAATTCTCACGGTAGTCCTTTTTATAAATTGGGCATTTTATAAATTAATAAATAAAGAGGTCTGTAATTAGGTAAACAACCATATGCTCTGCAGTCTTTGGGGTCAAGAAGTGTCATTTCAACCACTGTGCCAAACTACTAGATAAAAATGGGGTCCATGTATAGCTGTCACTATGTGCTTCTTGGTGTTGAATACATATGAAAAAAAAATAGCAAAGTATAATTTCTGTTTTTTAATTGAAATTGGATTTTTTATTTTCTTCAAATTATAGAAACACAAATAGTAAAACATTGTAGAAGATAAATCCAACAACAGCCTTTAAGCATTTAAGGCAGTAAATAGAATATAAAGCTGACATAGTCTGATTGTCGTATATGGGTAATAAGGTCATAGAATATGATCCAATTTTTTTGCTTCATTCATGTTCATTTTGAACAGAATGATCAGATCGGTTTTTAGATTATCCTTGTAAGTCATAATTTTCCTTGAATGTCTATAACATCCATGATTTAGTAGATTCTGATAAAAAAGATAACAATAGTGTTGATTTCTCTCCTTTCATCTGCTTGCAATCAGGGAGAAAATTCTAAATAAACCTCTTAATGGCAATTCCAAATCATTTTTTGGTGTGATTCATCCACCAGAGATGGCCATTTCCTGATTATCTTATGATGGGGATCGAGTCTGAGAGTGTGTAAGACATGGAATCAGCAGCAGACATCTTTTTTACTGCGTTCATTTGATGCCGACATTTATAGACCAGGAATTAATTCAGTCCTGTCTGAGTTGTGAAGATCCATGCATCTTTGATTGTATTGCTTCAATTTGCTTGCTCATTTGAAATTGTAAACCACTGTTGGTTACCCATAAACTCCTTAGAAGCAAATGTCTTTAAGGAGGAAAATGTGTCAAAAAGGGACATAACTCATACATGTTATTAGGATTGTATCAAAACCCATATACATTTAGAGTTTCCAATCCAATATTTGGTTGTTATTGGGATAATTAAAAGATGCCAAAGATAAAAGAAATATATACGAGGGTCAATCAAAAAATACGAAGACTTTTGTCATTGCTATGTTACTTAACGTCATATCATTACTAAATTTGGAAGACATAATTTAGCAATAGTTTCAAACAATTTGCAAGAGAAAAAGTTAATAAATTCCTTTATTTCTAAGAATTATTTAGAATCAAATCCTGGAAAAATGAGGTCACGGCGCACGGTCAACATTTGTGTTATGTCAACAATAAACCATATAATGTTGAAAGTAATATCTCTATAAATTGGGCTTAAAACCAAATAATATTGAAACCTCACATTAAGTATAGTCATTGAATTCCATGATCCAAATATTGACGGGATATATTGTTTTGTCGATCAGATATTTGTAACTAAAGACAGGTAGTCCTCTTTAGAATTGACTAAAAACATCAACGTCGCCGGACGTCACGGCGCAACGAGAAGTACAAACAAAATGGATTTAACCCAGGAAAAAGCCGATACAAGTTGTGAAAATGCTTAATGGTGCAAAAAATAAGTCAACAATTATTTGCAAGTTTGCGTTTAACTGTAATAAATTTTGTGGGGGTGGTGGTAATTGTATTTTGAATATAAAACAGCCCGAGAGAGAGAGTAGAATATCTGTAAATATTTGGTAAAAAAATAAGTAACATCAACCGACGTTCAGGGTTATCCTTACTGTAAACTAATAGATACATGGTTAGATAATGGAAACTTCGAAGAACTAACTTATGATTCTCAAACAAATGTGTGAAAATAAGATGTTAAGTGGTTCAGTGCCATTTTTAATTGTAAAGAGAAAAGCACAAAAGACTAAGCGTGATACAAAGATGGGGTATATCTATAAACTGTGCGTGTTTAATCTTGACGTCATGATTTGAACGTTACCGTGCGCCGTGGTGACAAAACATGTTGTTTTTAAAAAGGAGTAACAAAAATACCGTTTCATCAAATTGACTAAAACTTCGCAAATCAATGACATTAGTGTTGGTGCACAGATTAATCCGTTAAGTAAGACTTTCATGAAAAAAATATGATAGACAGCCACATTGTCTTCGTATTTTTTGATTGACCCTCGTATATATATGTATGGTAAATATAGAAAAATATATTATTAAGTAGATTTGGAAACTATAGCGGCAGTCGAGTAAGAAAAAGGGGGGCTTTTATCAATGATTTTAAATCTGAATACAATAATGGCTCTATGATGTCTGTTCATTTATTACATGCTAGATATGTTTGTGAGTTTCTAGACTCCATGTGGAGTTTAAATTAAGTTAACATAGCAGCAACAGCTTAATGGTGTGAAAAGGTTTTAAAAAAACGTAATGCAAATGAATTAAAAATTTATATTTGTCGTGCTGCTATGGCAACAGGTTAACCCCTGTGATTTTATTCACACAAAACACCCCAAGAGAGAAAGGACCAATACATTTAATGTCAAAGAAATTTTCCACTTTCCATGTTTATGATGGGAATGGAACTTGTGAAGTTTTCACTGTAACGGTTATTTCCTCAATTCCATAATCATTTTAAGAGTCAATTGATTTTTCATTAAGAAAGGTGACACCGTTGTTTTTTTATTGTGCTACTTCATCTAAATCAAATTCTTTTTTTTCTCAGGAGAAAAAAATCCATTTGAAAAAAATTTTTGCCAGCCGTGGTTTTTTTCTATATACATGTTATTTGTACCAGTAAGTGCTGGTAGAATTTCTTTTGTATCATCAGAGGGTTATATAATATTAAAAAAAAGCTTTCAGGCTGATAATGCTGGATATGCCATTGTAGAGACAGGGGAGTGATGAAAAGTGCAGTTTGCATCCATGCAGATGCATTTACAAGAAAAAGTAATTTCACTCAGACTTATTATTATCAGAAATGGGGAAGATATGTTGTTGATCAATTTCCCCTTGGATAAGTTAAGCAGTGTGTTAGCGGATACTGGGCAAATTCCAGATTCCTTGTCACATCTGGGGCCGTTCAAAGAAGATGTTTCTTCCATTGTTCTCATAAAGAAAAAATATGTCGCCTCTGTTGAGTATTGCATTCAATCATTTAATTAGTTATCAGAACGTTGTATTTGCATTACCGGTAGGGATATCAGCTGTAGGCGAAAGCATATGACGAACCACATCAATTTCCCCATAGTCTAAAAGCATGCATTCTTCGAGAGGTTCCTGAAAAGAGTCTTATCCACAACCAGATAGAAGGCACTCAACATTGAATAGCTTTTTAATTATCTCTTTTTAAAAAACACGATCCAATATTAATGGAAGAATATGAAAGTTTTCTATGACAGTTTATTGATAATTCTTCGACGGTAGAAGTGGTGCTCCCTGTTAATTGCTCCCTAGACCCTGATGCCATCATATCATGGCAGCTTCACTTCCAATTTTTTTTTTTATTACAGAAAATTACAACAAGGGGTTGACTTTTTCCTTCTATTGTTAGACCGCGGATTGATGGATACCGTTCTAAAAGCATTTATTTCCCTTTCCCTGATTACGGGTTGGCTAATTTAACAATTGTAGTCGATTAATTGGTAATGATTTTTCTGAAATAAATGATGTTTTTCTAGCAACATCAATCAAAGTAAAGCTATAATTTATTCATTTAGCCACACTTTCACCATGATCTAGGGATATAATTGTCTTTGTTCAAATCCTATTTTTGTTCTCCTCTTGGTTGAACATAGTACTATTGAATTCTAAAACAACAAACACTGATGGTTGGGTCAAGGTCATTTTTCTTTTTCTCATGATGACTGGTATCTCGCATTCATTATCATCAGCATCTTCTAGCAATTACTGTCAGGGGCAGTCATTACAACGAATACAGGGTTTTTTTATTCAAGAATTCATCAAATTGACAAAGTTTTAACCAAATGACCTAGTTGTGCCATCATTCAATCCCCGTAGACTTTTAGCTACGCCTTACATTTTAAAGCCTTTAAAACACACAAGCGCAAATAGGTACATTTTTCTCCTTCAGCTGGTCATTGTATTTTTTTGAAAGCTGATCAATGTGTGAAAGGAAAAAAATGTGTACACCTTTTTAGACCAGTTGGCATTCACCAAAATAAAATTATCTTGCGTGAACCTGATTACACTTACATAAAGTTACTTGTCCTCACGTGACATCCTTTTTGGTAAGCGTGTTCAATGTGACAAAATATGCCACTGACCTTCATTTATGTGAATGCATTATTTGTATGTTATATTTTCAATGGATGCTATTTTTGAGTGTTAAATTTTCCTTTAACTGATGAAATTTTGGCGATTAACACTGTCATGTGATATATGTAAATGAGTCTTGTTGGATCTGCTTAATTTCTTGATATACATATCATCCTTTATTAGGGCTTGCCCATTTTGCTAATTTTTTTATTCACTGAAAGGACATGGTCACAAATGAGAACAAAATTCCCTGTTAGTGGGTCTGCAAAATCATCGAAATGATCAAAGCTATTAACACTAAACAAGATGTGTCACTTTTTCCCTGTTTATTTATAGAAATGAAAATCATGATGGTAGATTTGACTATAATTCAATGTATAAGATAGGGCTGCTGACACATATTAAAGGATACCATCCAAAGTTTATTTCGGGTCCATTAAAGGCAAATTTTAGTCTTTTAAACTACGATTAATTTCAATAAATTATGGTTGCCTCTGATACTTTTGATCGACAATACATAAAGTTTGAAATGTAACAGATTAATTTTAGCAAATCCGAGAACTTTAATTTCAATTGAACTCATCCCGAACTCCCAACAACAAATGAACACCCTGGTGTTTCTGTTTCAATCAGGAAAATCCGTGACAAAACATTTCTAGAGGAAATGGAGACCTTATGAAAAGAGAGGGGAACTGTGTTAGGTATAGATTTAGAAAATCAATAAGCCAATTAAAGTCTAAATGAGATCTCTCAGAGTCTAAGAGCTGTGACAATTCAATGAGCTTACCATAATAGCTGGGTTTTTTATCCAATCAATATGGCTTCATCCTTTTATTGGGTTGTGGATTAAGTCGTAACAATAATAATTTTCGGAAAATATCTGTACAGGATCTGTAACAACTCTAACAACTTTTGTTTTATTAAATTTCTAAACAAGAAGGATATAATACTGAAGAAAAGAAAACTACCAGTAGATTTTATTTTCCTTTTTACTGAAAAAGAATATAATACTCCAGATTCCTGATTTTACGTGAATTGTTAATTCTCTGATTTAACTGTTTTGCATCAAATCGCAAGAATATAAATTTGCCATCACCAAATTTTATAAAAGTTACATTTAGTTTACATCTCTCCATAAGAATTAAAATACGAGATTTTAAAATCTGCACAGTGTCCTTCTCATGATTCTACATGGATATTAATTCCTCACATTTAATTAGGAATCTACTGTGCAGTATTTGAAATGGTAAGTAACAGGCTACAACTGAAAGCAAGAGATACCTGCTTTTTATAGTGCCACTCTGGTCTTGATATTATCAATATAAGCATTTTACAAACAACTGAATGACAGGCCTCAAGTGCAGCTGAGATTATCAGTGCAGTGTGTAATGGGTACAAGCTTGAATATGAGTTTGGGTTCTTGGACATTTTATTTAATTTTAAACTCCAGAAGTGATGTGTAGCTGAAATTATCTGCAATGGATACAGTCATTATCTACAATTTTCTGACAAGTAGCTGCACTGAAGCAACAAATTGAATTTCTTCCTATCCTTGTTTGTGATTTAATGTGCAAGTTCGGTCAAAAATAGAATTTTCCTTTTCTTACTATCAAATACCCAGTACGACAAAAAGCAAAACTCACTCAAAGTATGCAATCTTTATTCATCATGGAAATCAATTTCTGTCCATTCTGAGTGTAAAATAAATTTGTAATAAGAAATTTGATTGTTGGTGCAGTTCTCGAGACATTATTAGTGCACACTTTCATTGCAGTAAATAGTTGGTGGTGCGGATCTTCTAAAATCAAAAGAAAGTGCACATTACATGTATCAAATCTGTTACTGTGGTTTCATTAATATTCAAGGGTACCAATTTTCATGGATAAAGTGAAAATCACAGTTTCAAGAATACGTAAATTTGTGGCTAATGACCCTATCAATACAAAATGTTAATAGAAATTGCATTTCAATGAACATTTAATTTCATGGATAAACTTAACAACGAAATCCACGAAAATTGATATTCAACGAATATTGATGAAACCACAGTATTCCTATTTCTCTCCTCACAGAAACATATTCCCCGACAACATTATACAGGCCGGTTTTCAGCATTTAATGACAACCTACACAGACAAAACGAAGCTGAAGAAGGTGTACATCACAGTGACTCAGCAAGACGCGCTGGATCTGAACCTGACAGACCGCGTGAACATGAGCCTGGGTCTGGCTCTCAGTGAGAAGTGGCAGGAACTGGTTCGCATGAACAAGTCAGACATGTTCAACTCCACCAAGCTGTACTACAAGGAACCTTACATGTTCACGGACCAGAAACAGAGTCTCAGGAACGGCATCAATGTGTTAGGTAAACTTGGAGCAGATCATACAGTTATTGCCCACATACAGTTATACTTGCCCATTCATTAAGAAATCAGATGTATACTGTATACAATTAAATATTCCCCCCCATTATATTTTTGGCCCTTTTGCCCTCGTCTTTGGGCGAATTTAGCACTGGGCGAATTCAAGTGTCTCAAATCATCTCTCCGTAAACACAAACATGTCTGAATTGAAGAGGCAAAACTGTTTGCAAGTGAAGAAGGGCAAAAATTACACGTGGTGAAAATAACCCAGTATACAGTATATATATACCCATTCATAATGAAAACCATGAAAACATGTGAACCATAGTAAGGTATTGTAAGCTAGTATCAATGTGTTTGATAAACTTCAAACAGAACATACAGTCATAATTGCCCATTCATTATGAAATCAATTTTATAGCTTTATTAGTAGAGCTTGCAATAATTGCCTGTAAAGTTCGGAACATTTGAATGGTAGGAAGAATATGCAGTGCTTTTGGATGATATCACTATGACTATAAAGGTTTGCTTAGCAACGGCACTTCCCTGGTTTTATAAACTTGATAGTTGTAGTTAGTAATATAACAATATTTTCCAGCATAAATGGTACAGTGAAACTTTTTTCTCTAATTTTGGCATCCATTTAGACTGTCATTTACAATTTCCTGAATTTTGACATCCCCTGATCTGACAACCTGGTCATCTTGGTGCTGAACTTCCCAAGCCAAGTTAGTTAAGACATTGGTCTTTAATAGGGTCAGATTGAAATGCAGAGTGAAGTCATGACCTTTACATTTGAAATAATAACTTTGAACTATTTTACATGTATTTTTTGTAGGAATCAATGAATTTTTCTCTGCCTTAACATGTATTTTCTGTAGGAACTATTGGGGTTTTCACTGCCTTTACATTTTTCTTTGTGCAGGAATCATTGGATTTTTCACTGCCTTTGGAATGTTGCTGAGTAAGATGGGAGAGAAGGGAAAGATAATGGTGGATTTCTTCTCCATTTTGAACCACATCATCATGGAAATGGTGAACATCATCATGTGGTGAGTGGAACTGAATCAGAACAGTATCAGATCTTACATAAATAGATATTCAAAGTGGGGTTTGGTGGGAGATTTTCCATTTGTCTCTATGCTTAAATATATGCCCAAATTCAAAGCTAAATCAAAAATTTTAATTCATGTACTTATATAGGTAACATTCATGTCTTTACGCCTAAGGCTGATTAAAATAGCCCTTTGATTAATCAAGAAAAGGTTTAGACAACTTTAATAATTTTTAATAAGTCAACATTGAATTACTTTGCAGTGAAACATGCTTACAGTGAATTAACATGTAAAAACAAACCTGCTTTGCTAAAATTGTGAATTCATTATAAGTGTGTTCACTGTAAGCGGATTTCACTGTATTTCTGCCTTAGTACTGTAGATTTTATTCCTATTCTACCCACTATTTAATCGTTTTCCATCAAATCACAAGAACATAAAATATTGAATGCCAAATTTTTTATCACAGTTTCGTCTAGTTTACATGTGTCTAAAAAATAAAAGCCAGAGAATGAGAATGAGAATTCAAGATATTTGCTTCTTGCGTTTTTTCACAGATATTAATTCCCCACTTTTAATTATAGGTATCTACAGTATAAATACAATAACCTCTTTTGTCTAACTGGTATTCCCAGGTACTCCCCTCTAGGTACCATGTTCCCCCTCAATATATTGCTCTCCTGTAATGACCCTTTGTTTGGTAGGTACTCTCCAATTGGTATCATGTTTCTGGTGTGTGGGAAGATCCTGGACATTGAGGACCCTGGGGTGATGATGGAGCGCCTGGGGCTCTACATGCTGACGGTCATCCTCGGCCTCTTCATCCATGCCTTCATCACACTCTCCCTCGTCTACTTCGCTGCCACCAGGAAGAACCCCTTCGTCATACTCCGCGGTGTTCTCCAGGCACTCGTCACTGCATTTGGAACAGGATCCAGGTATCACTACTCCTTTCTGTTGTTTACTGGTTTACAGAAACTTGCTGAAAGCAAACCATCCAGTTAATGCATTTTTGAGAAGTTTTGCTATTGAATGGATATTGATTTTCCAAGTTAACTGTATATCAAAATGCACACAGTTTAAGCATACTTTCTGTGCTAAACGTCACATATATCTCAGCTATATCTTTAAATTTTGTATGGGAATTATAGTGATTTATCTTTTTGAGAATTATCTCTTTAATCAGATTCCGTGGAATTCATGGGGGACCAATGTTTAAGGCTTTTGTGTGTAACCCTTGCCTTTGATTTTACTTCCCCATGAACGCATTTGTTTGATATTTATTAAAATTACTGTAAATTTTACTTAATTAAGTACGATCCTGCTGGTTTGTATCAATTCGCAAGAATATAAAAACACTAACGTTGAATTTTTCTCCTTATATCTTACAGTTTTCAATTCTCAGAAAATAATAGCGAGATTTTAAAATCCGCGAAGGATGCTTCTTGAGATTTTACATGGATATTAATTCCTCGCGTTTAAGTCGGAATTTACAGTATCCAAAACTTGCTACCGACATAATTAATATGTCCCCACAAACCCTGAAAATTTTCGCTACGGACAAAAATTGGCCCCCACACTTAAAAATGATTCCTCAGTAGTTATTAAGCCTTAAACAAACATGTATGTTATTCATGTTACAGTTTGTCGTAAAGTTCCACATTTTTTGAATTTGATTTAAACTCTTTCACATGTTATAATATATATTGGCCATTGAAAACTAAAAAAACCTTTATCAAGTGAATATAAATGTAAAGTAATTAAAAAATTTTCCTATACTTACTGTCGATCGTACTATACACACTTGCATTATGTCTGATAGTAGATGTCGAAGAATCAAAGGCTTGAAATAGAAGAAAGATATAGAGATCTAATTACGGTAGTGATTGTTAGACTTCATAATTTCTGTAACATTTCCTTTCAACCTTAATAACCAAGATTCTTGATTCCCAGCTCTGCCACCCTGCCTGTTACGTTTCGTTGCTTGGAGGAAACCTTGCACATCGACAGTCGCGTGACCCGATTCATCCTCCCTATTGGAGCCACCATTAACATGGACGGGACCGCGCTGTATGAAGCTGTGGGTCCGATCTTCATTGCTCAGATGAACGACATTGAACTCAGTTTTGGACAGATCGTAATTATAAGGTATTGTAGCAGATCTTATATTTTACAGATTGTTGCCTATTTGATATCAGCTAGGCTCTGGAACTATAAAACTTGGACAAACTTGTTTTTGATCTATGCATGACTTTAAAGGTGGAATGTTACACCAAAATTTTATTTCATGGATCGTAACATAATGGTAAAGTGTTATTTCTGAAACATAATCTGGTTGCTTGAAGAAGGATTTAATATGCTCTCGATTATTTTATGCAATTTTTTTTCGTATCTTTTATGAGAAAGTGGAAATATGTTTTGGTTGGTAGTAACTCACTGAAGAGAATGAAAGGACTATGTGTGGTATTATGCGTTTTTTGCCCCCAAAATTTAAGGTTGGTAAAGAGCTTTAAAAATAAGGTGAAAGATAGTTAAAATCATATTGAAAATAAGGGTGTAAAAGGTTACTTAAATCAAGATTCAAGTGCTAGGCGTCCACTGTATAATAATGTATGAAGATTTTATTTTTTTATGATACATGTACTATTTAAAAATTGGTTAAAATTGGGGGCAGATATTTGACCATACCACTCATAGTCCTTTGGTGTGAATAAATGCATTATATTAGTATTTAATGAATCAAGAACAGTAATGTCAATAAGACCAACTTTTGTTCATATTTTTAATTATTCAGAAAAGCATTGTAAATTTTTCAAAAATTAATTTGTATCATACATGTATTTCATATTGGAATTTTACAAAGTGTTGGTTTCATCAGAATTTGCTTCAATATCTTTTTTTGTTTTAGCTTGACAGCCACGTGTGCCAGTATAGGAGCTGCCAGTATCCCTAGTGCTGGTCTCATCACTATGCTGATGGTGCTGACCTCTGTGGGACTGCCCACTGATGACATCAGTCTTATCTTGGCTGTTGATTGGTTCCTGTGAGTATCATGTGATAGAGTGGGGGGGGGGGGGGGGCTGTTAAAACTTTTTCTTTCTTTTTTTACCCATGTCATTTTGCATTTTAATCGTACACAGTGTATATGCATTTAATGAGAACATTTACAGGATTTAATTACATTATTAAGATTCATCATTCTCTTTTAGCTCCATGTCCAAAGTACTTATAATTGATATGTCTCAATGCCATTTATTCTATTGTGAAACATTCTGAAATAAAAATTGTGTTCTGAAAATAAATTTACAATAATTGTTGAGTCATTAAAATATTCACCTCAAAAAAAGAAGAAAAGGAATCATTTATACTATTTACCTATTTAAATTTTCAGAGACAGAATCAGAACCGCCATCAATGTTTTGGGCGACAGTTATGGGGCAGCTATAGTGGCACACCTCTCTAAGGAGGAGTTGATGGGGGCAGAGGTCCATGCCACAGACCAGGAACTGGTGGTCATCGAGGAGGAACCAGAAAAATCCAATGGAGATGCTAATGTGTAATAGGGTCAGAGGTCAAACACTGGAGAGTGCTGGCAAGGGAGACAACTGCCATCAGGACAATTCTCAGAGGCAACCCCAAAAATATATGAGCAGATCTCGCACTGATTCAAATAGCTTTAGGAAATGGGATGATATAGGAAATACACATCGAAGGGCTCTTATAAATCAATAATTATTGAGGAATGTAAAAGAGTTCTTATGGATTAACAATTATTTTGGAATGTAATAGAGTAAAAGTGTTAATTGTGTTTAAATGGCACCAAAGTGTCAAATGTCTATATTTTTTACTACAAATTGTCTATTTTCTTGGTTATGTAAGCCATAGCTCCAGGAAATAGTACACATGAAAAATTCCCCATTTTTAGTCCAAGTGGAAACATTTCTTGTCTGTTGTATTTTTACTATTGTATTTGTACTAGAGATGTGTCTGCTCTCTTTATTACACACCTTTTTATATAGCTTATTTTTATATGAGATTTTGCATCTTTTACTCATTGTTTTAGCATCTCTTGTGGTGTTTGTAAAATTGATTGGAAATCATTCCATCTATCACCAATGTCCACAAACAACTTTAACTGCTGCTCTTTTTCCAAATGGAATTCAAATAGTTTTTCAAGTCAATTTCAATATTAAATATGACTAGATCAGTTAAAAATTTTCACTTCTTTCTCACACTTAAACCAGATTTAAACTTCTCATATTTGAAACTAAAAACATTTATTTATGAAGCATTGATTTATCATCAATGGATGTGTAAGGTTACCTGGTACTTCGAAATGCTTATTATGCAAGCAGACACCTTTTACCAAACATCTCATTTTTTTCTTTAAACTTCTCAAGATATTACCTTATACATTATTTCATGGAAAATTAACATGGCGTTGAAAAAGAATTACATTTGTGGAAAATAGTACATAGTAGGGGTTGATGAACCTAAATTTATATCAAGTCAACATTGTAAAACAGTATTAAAGCTTAATCTTTAAAATAAATAGTTAGTCACTGTAGCCTGTTAAGATGTAATTATTCCTGTATAATTTTTGTCTTCCAATGATTGTGTCCAACTGTTTTGGCATTTTCATGAACGAAGATTATATTAATTTTCCAAATATCAATTTTGTCTTAGATTTTTGAAGGCATTCTTTGAAGTCATACATAAAAGATTTCATATTTCAACTTAATTACTTTAAAGGAGATAAATTTTAATGACTTTTTTACATATATTTGTGTGTTCTGTAATGTGTTATCCTATGACTCTCAATAAGCAACCATTAAAAGAAAGATAACTCATACAATCTTCACCGCCATACAAGAGGAACTGTTTGCAGTTTGTATGAAGTGACTTTTTACGCTATGTATACCTTGGTTTTACTGTACATATACTTTGTAGAAATTACCTGTGTATATAAAACTGCCGTAATGCTTGTTTATAGCATGTATATGTACATCCTCACATTTACATTGTATCTTTCATGTAGAGTACTTTTACCCTCTTAGATTGTAATAATTAAAAATTCTACCAAATAAATAGCTATCTTCCAATTTCGGATGATATTTTTGAGTATTGAGTATTTTGAGAGAGAGAGAGAGAGAGAGAGAGAGAGAGAGAGAGAGAGAGAGAGCTATGATGTCATATACATATTACCAGCTTAGTGCTTAGTGGATTATATTCCAGATCAAGCTTGATATAATGAAACTATACCAGAATATGCTAATGTATACATGTTTAAGACAAAATATGAAGTGTACTCCCCATAATCAGGATGTAAATTGATGTCCAAATTATCATGATTTGAGCTGTAGTCCTGAATTCCCAATTATAAAGATATTAAGAATAGTTCTGTTTATCCAGCAATGAGCGGTAGTCCTGATTATCAGGATATGAGTTAGAATCATTATTATCTGGAAATATTAGCTGCAGTTTTGCATGATTATCAGGAGATGTAAGCTGTAGTCCAGATTATCAGGACATTACCTGTAGTCCAGATTATCAGGATATGAACTGTAGTCCTGATTATTAGGATATGAGATATAGTCCAGATTATCAGGAGATATGAGCTGTAGTCCAGATTATCAAGATTTAAGCTAGAGTCTAGATTATCAGGATATGAGGTGTATAAGCAGATGTCCCTATTATCTTGAAATATTAGCTGCAGTCCTGCATGATAATCAGGAGATATGAGCTGCAGTCCAGATTATTAGGGTTTGAGGTGTAGTCCAGATTATCAGGATATGAGCTAGTGTCCTTATATCTGGAAATATCAGCTGCAGTCCTGATTATCAGGATATATTAGCTGTATTACAGATTATAAAGAGATATGAGCTGTAGTCCAGATTATCAGGAGATATGAGCTGTAGTCCAGATTATCAGGAGATATGAGCTGCAGTCCAGATTATCAGGGTTTGAGGTGTTGTTCATATTATAAGGATATGAGGTGTAGGTCAGATTATCATGATAGGAGGTGTAGTCCTGATTAGCAGGATATGAGGTGTTCAGATTATCAGGATATGAGTTAGTGCCCTTATTATCTGGAAATATCAGCTACAGACCTGATTATCAGGAGATATGAGCTGTAGTCCAGATTATCAGGGTTTGAGCTGTAGTTCTGATTATCAGGATATGACCTAGTGTCCTTATCATCTGGAAATATCAGCTGCAGTCCTGATTATCAGGAGATATGAACTGTAGTTCCAATTATCCAGATATGAAGTGTAGTCTGGATTACAAGGATATGAGCTGCAGTTCAGAATATCGGGATATGAGCTGTAGTCCAGATTATCAGAAAATATGAGCTGTAGTACCTATATTCAGGATATGAGATGTAGTCTCAGTTATATGGATACAAGCTATCAGTACTTCCATAATTCATTATCAAGATATTAATTATGGGAGTACTGATTTTTAGGATGTGATTTGTAAAACCAATTATCTGGACACATAATATAGCCCCAATTATTAGAATATTAGCAATTCATGTAGTTCTGATTATCAGTATATAAGCTGTAAGCCAGATTATCAGGATAATTATGAGCTGTGGTACAAATTATCAATATATTGACTTGGTCCCGGTTATTAGGATGTGAGCTGCAGTCCCGATTATCAGGAGATATAAGCTGCAGTCGTGAGTATCAGGATATGAGCTGTTCTCCAAATTACCAGGATATGAACGGTTGTATTGATTATTGGGATATGAGTCTTAGTCCAAATTATCATATTATGAGCTGTAATCCCAGTTATTAGGATATGAGATGTTATCCTGATTACTGAGTATATGATATTTGATGTTATCCCGATTATTAGGATATAAGCTGCAGTCCTCATAATCAAGATATTGTCCGCTGTCCATATTATCAGTATATGAGCTATACTCCCAATAAGGGGGGTTTGAGTTGTAGTACCAATAATCAGGTATGAATTGTTGTACCAATAATCAGGGTATGAATTGTAGTACCAATAATCAGGGTATGGATTGTAGTACCAATAATCAGGTATGAATTCTAGTACCAATAATCAGGGTATGAATTCTAGTATCAATAATCAAGAGGTGGATTGTAGTACCAATCATCAGGGTATGGATTGTTGTACCAATAATCAAGGTATGGATTGTAGAACCAATAATCAGGTATGGATTGTAGTACCAATAATCAGGGTATTATTGTAGTATCAATAATCAGGGTATTATTGTAGAACCAATAATCAGGGTATGGATTGTAGTACCAATAATCAGGGTATGAATTGTAGTACCAATAATCTGGGTATGAATTGTAGTACCAATAATGAGGTATGAATTGTAGTACCAATAATCAGGGTATGAATTCTAGTATAAAATAATCAAGGTGTGGATTGTAGTACCAATAATCAGGTATGAATTGTAGTACCAATAATCAGGGTATTATTGTAGAACCAATAATCAGGGTATGGATTGTAGTACCAATAATTAAGGTATGGATTATAGTACCAATAATCAGGTATGGATTGTAGTACCAATAATCTGGGTATGAATTGTAGTACCAATAATCAGATATGGATGTAGTACCAATAATCAGGCTATGGATTGTTGTACCAATAATCAAGATATGGATTGTAGTACCAATAATCAGAGTATTATTGTAGTACCAATAATCAGGGTATTATTGTAGAACCAATAATCAGGGTATGGATTGTAGTACCAATAATCAGGGTATGAATTGTAGTACCAATAATCAGGTATGAATTCTAGTACCAATAATCAGGGTATGAATTCTAGTATCAATAATCAAGAGGTGGATTGTAGTACCAATCATCAGGGTATGGATTGTTGTACCAATAATCAAGGTATGGATTGTAGAACCAATAATCAGGTATGGATTGTAGTACCAATAATCAGGGTATTATTGTAGTATCAATAATCAGGGTATTATTGTAGAACCAATAATCAGGGTATGGATTGTAGTACCAATAATCAGGGTATGAATTGTAGTACCAATAATCTGGGTATGAATTGTAGTACCAATAATGAGGTATGAATTGTAGTACCAATAATCAGGGTATGAATTCTAGTATAAAATAATCAAGGTGTGGATTGTAGTACCAATAATCAGGTATGAATTGTAGTACCAATAATCAGGGTATTATTGTAGAACCAATAATCAGGGTATGGATTGTAGTACCAATAATTAAGGTATGGATTATAGTACCAATAATCAGGTATGGATTGTAGTACCAATAATCTGGGTATGAATTGTAGTACCAATAATCAGATATGGATGTAGTACCAATAATCAGGCTATGGATTGTTGTACCAATAATCAAGATATGGATTGTAGTACCAATAATCAGAGTATTATTGTAGTACCAATAATCAGGGTATTATTGTAGAACCAATAATCAGGGTATGGATTGTAGTACCAATAATCAGGGTATGAATTGTAGTACCAATAATCTGGGTATGAATTGTAGTACCAATAATCAGGTATGAATTGTAGTACCAATAATCAGGGTATGAATTCTAGTATCAATAATCAAGGTATGGATTGTAGTACCAATAATCAGGGTATGGATTGTAGTACCAATAATCAGGGTATTATTATAGAACCAATAATCAGGGTATAGATTGTAGTACCAATAATCAAGGTATGGATTGTAGAACCAATAGTCAGGGTATTATTGTAGAACCAATAATCAGGGTATGGATTGTAGTACCAATAATCAAGGTATGGATTATGGTACCAATAATCAGGTATGGATTGTAGTACCAATAATCAGGGTATGGATTGTTGTACCAATAATCAAGGTATGGATTGTAGAACCAATAATCAGGGTATAGATTGTTGTACCAATAATCAGGGTATATATTGTAGTACCAATAATCAGGGTATTATTGTAGAACCAATAATCAGGGTATGGATTGTAGTACCAATAATCAGGGTATGAATTGTAGTACCAATAATCTGGGTATGAATTGTAGTACCAATAATCAGGTAAGAATTGTAGTACCAATAATCAGGGTATGAATTCTAGTATCAATAATCACGGTGTGGATTGTAGTACCAATCATCAGGGTATGGATTGTTGTACCAATAATCAAGGTATGGATTATAGTACCAATAATCAGGTATGGGTTGTAGTACCAATAATCAGGGTATGGATTGTTGTACCAATAATCAAGGTATGGATTGTAGATCCAATAATCAGGGTAAAGATTGTATTACCAATAATCAGGGTATATATTGTAGTACCAATAATCAGGGTATTATTGTTGTATCAATAATCAGGGTATTATTGTAGAACCAAAAATCAGGGTATGGATTGTAGTACCAATAATCTGGGTATGAATTGTAGTACCAATAATCAGGTATGAATTGTAGTACCAATAATCAGGGTATGAATTCTAGTATCAATAATCAAGGTGTGGATTGTAGTACCCATAATCAGGTATGAATTGTAGTACCAATAATCAGGGTATTATTGTAGAACCAATAATCAAGGTATAGATTGTAGTACCAATAATCAGGTATGGATTGTTGTACCAATAATCAAGGTATGGATTGTAGAACCAATAATCAGGGTATTATTGTAGAACCAATAATCAGGGTATGGATTGTAGTACCAATAATTAAGGTATGCATTATAGTACCAATAATCAGGTATGGATTGTAGTACCAATAATCTGGGTATGAATTGTAGTACCAATAATCAGGTATGGATGTAGTACCAATAATCAGGCTATGGATTGTTGTACCAATAATCAAGGTATGGATTGTAGTACCAATAATCAGGGTATTATTGTAGTACCAATAATCAGGGTATGGATGTAGTACCAATAATCAGGCTATGGATTGTTGTACCAATAATCAAGGTATGGATTGTAGTACCAATAATCAGGGTATTATTGTAGTACCAATAATCAGGGTATGAATTGTAGTACCAATAATCTGGGTATGAATTGTAGTACCAATAATCTGGGTATTATTGTAGAACCAATAATCAGGTATGAATTGTAGTACCAATAATCAGGGTATGAATTCTAGTATCAATAATCAAGGTATGGATTGTAGTACCAATAATCAGGTATGAATTGTAGTACCAATAATCAGGGTATTATTATAGAACCAATAATCAGGGTATAGATTGTAGTACCAATAATCAGGTATGGATTGTTGTACCAATAATCAAGGTATGGATTGTAGAACCAATAGTCAGGGTATCATTGTAGAACCAATAATCAGGGTATGGATTGTAGTACCAATAATCAGGGTACGGATTATAGTAACAATAATCAGGTAGGGATTGTAGTACCAATAATCAGGGTATGGATTGTTGTACCAATAATCAAGGTATGGATTGTAGAACCAATAATCAGGGTATAGATTGTTGTACCAATAATCAGGGTATATATTGTAGTACCAATAATCAGGGTATTATTGTAGAACCAATAATCAGGGTATGGATTGTAGTACCAATAATCAGGGTATGAATTGTAGTACCAATAATCAGGTATGAATTGTAGTACCAATAATCAGGGTATGAATTCTAGTATCAATAATCACGGTGTGGATTGTAGTACCAATCATCAGGATATGGATTGTTGTACCAATAATCAGGGTATGGATTGTTGTACCAATAATCAAGGTATGGATTGTAGATCCAATAATCAGGGTATAGATTGTATTACCAATAATCAGGGTATATATTGTAGTACCAATAATCAGGGTATAGATTGTAGTACCAATAATCAGGGTATGAATTGTAGTACAAATAATCAGGGTATGAATTGTAGTACCAATAATCAGGCTATGGATTGTACATGTAGTACCAATAATCAGGGTATATGAATTGTAGTACCATGCAATAATCAGGGTATGAATTGTAGAACCAAAAATCAGGTATGAATTGTAGTGCCAATAATCAGGGTATGGATTGTACATGTAGTACCAATAATCAGGGTATGAATTGTAGTACCAATAATCAGGGTATAGATTGTATAACCAATAAGGAGGGTTTGAATTGTAGTACCAATAATCTGGGTATGAATTGTATTACCAATAATCAGGGTATGAATTGTAGTACCAATAATCAGGGTATTTTTGTAGAACCAATAATCAGGGTATGGATTGAAGTACCAATAATAAGGGTATGAATTGTAGTACCAATAATCAAGGTATGCATTGTAGTACCAATAATCAGGGTATGAATTGTAGTACCAATAATCAGGGTATGAATGGTAGTACAAATAATCAGGGTATGAATTGTAGTACCATGCAATAATCAGGGTATGAATTGTAGTACCAATAATCAGGGTATGAATTGTAGTACCTGATCAGGGTATGAACTGTAGTACCAGTAATCAGGGTATGAATTGTATTACCAATAATCAGGGTATGAATTGTAGTACCAATAATCAGGGTATGAATTGTAGTACCAATAATCAGGGTATGAATTGTAGTACCAATAATCAGGGTATGAATTGTAGTACCAATAATCAGGGTATAGATTGTATAACCAATAAGGAGGGTTTGAATTGTAGTACCAATAATCTGGGTATGAATTGTATTACCAATAATCAGGGTATGAATTGTAGTACCAATAATCAGGGTATTATTGTAGAACCAATAATCAGGGTATGGATTGTAGTACCAATAATAAGGGTATGAATTGTAGTACCAATAATCAAGGTATGCATTGTAGTACCAATAATCAAGGTATGCATTGTAGTACCAATAATCAGGGTATGAATTGTAGTACAAATAATCAGGGTATGAATTGTAGTACCATGCAATAATCAGGGTATGAATTGTAGTACCAATAATCAGGGTATGAATTGTAGTACCTGATCAGGGTATGAACTGTAGTACCAGTAATCAGGGTATGAATTGTATTACCAATAATCAGGGTATGAATTGTAGTACCAATAATCAGGGTATGAATTGTAGTACCAATAATCAGGGTATGAATTGTAGTACCAATAATCAGGGTATGAATTGTAGTACCAATAATCAGGGTATGAATTGTAGTACTAATAAACAGGCTATGGATTGTAGTACCATGCAATAATCAGGGTATGAATTGTAGAACCAAAAATCAGGTATGAATTGTAGTGCCAATAATCAGGGTATGGATTGTACATGTAGTACCAATAATCAGGGTATGGATTGTAGTACCAATAATCAGGGTTTAGATTGTATTACCAATAAGGAGGGTTTGAATTGTAGTACCAATAATCTGGGTATAAATTGTAGTACCAATAATCAGGGTATGAATTGTAGTACCAATAATCAGGGTATGAATTGTAGTACCAATAATCAGGGTATGGATTGTAGTACCATGCAATAATCAGGGTATGAATTGTAGTACCAATAATCAAGGTATTGATTGTAGTATCAATAATCAGGGTATGAATTGTAGTACCAATAATCTGGGTATGAATTGTAGTACCAATAATCAGGGTATGGATTGTAGTACCAATAATCAGGGTATGAATTGTAGTACCAATAATCAGGCTATGGATTGTACATGTAGTACCAATAATCAGGGTATATGAATTGTAGTACCATGCATGCGCAATAATCAGGGTATGAATTGTAGAACCAAAAATCAGGTATGAATTGTAGTGCCAATAATCAGGGTATGGATTGTACATGTAGTACCAATAATCAGGGTTTAGATTGTATTACCAATAAGGAGGGTTTGAATTGTAGTACCGATAATCTGGGTATGAATTGTATTACCAATAATCAGGGTAACTGTCGTCATATCCCAATTCATTAGGATATGAGCGATTGTTTCGATTATCGGGAGATGAGCTTTAGCCCCATTGGTGTGGTGTTAAAGCCTTGCGAAACATCAGCAAACACTTTTCGTAGCCAGATTTCATCTTTTTCCTGATGTTGTTTGTTTACACTATGTTCTACTTTCGTAGCTATAGGTATTATTGCAGCGGCATGATATAAGAATTTGTGTTCGTGTCAAACTTCTATAAAATAAGTAATGCGATCACAAAAAGCTAGTATGCTAATGATACATAAAGGAAAAATATCACGTCTCCATTGCACCAATGTCACACTTGAAACGCAATTTTAAAAAATGACAAGAACTCCTTTAGTTCAAAACGAGTATTTGAATTAATTTTAAGAATTTAAGAAGTTGCACTCAATGTAAGACCTTGATTTGTGTGATAAATGTTCGCGAAATTAATCTCTCTCTCTCTCTCTCTCTCTCTCTCTCTCTCTCTCTCTCTCTCTCTCTCTCTCTCTCTCTCTCTCTCTCTCTCTCTCTCTCTCTCTCTCTCTCTCTCTCTCTCTCTCTCTCTGTGCATCTTTGACCAATTAAATTATATAAAAAGCAAAGGACCTTTAAGAGCAACCGTAATATTCGTTGCAGCACCAAATATTGCAAAATGAAAATACAACAAAAAAGTGAAAACATATACTTTGATTGTTATACCATATTATCAGGGTTCTCGAGTACCTCAGAGGTGAGGCCAATGGCACGTGTTACGCACTTTAACACATTGGTTCCATTTAGGTATACGTAATACAATAGGATAGTGAATGGGAGGGAAACGTACTGAAAACACAGACAGTGGAAACGGCGGAGGCTCAGGCACTACATCTTCCTAAAAACGCGCCAGGAGAGAGAAAGTGAGTACATTTTCATTCATTCAGTACTAAAGAAGCATTGTATGACCAGTGAGAGTAGGAGTCAGATGTTGGCGTGGCAAACCTCTTGCTTAACGTAAGGGAACTCTTTTGCTGTCAGCTTTGATGAAACCCCACATATACGTCGTTAGTTAATTGTATCAGTCGTCAAGAATTGGTGTCTTTTCTAGTTGATTTCATAAGTGCACGTGATGCCTCCCCCCCCCCCATCTCAGTTAGATGTCAAACAAACGTTAGATAGTAATGTCAAACAGTTTACCATGTAATAATAAATACACTGGTTTTGTCCTGCTATTTAGGTATACAAATTGAAACCAGCAGGAATAATAGGTCTACCTCAGCGGTACGTATATACACGTACATATATATTTTGCTTATTTTCAAAGAAATATGTTTGAATTGTTATTTGTGATACACAATGCGGACCTATTGCGCAATCATTGGCCACCCTAATGTTCATCGCTTTGCTAAAGATATATTGAAATTAAGACCAAATTTTTGTTTACAAAATCGAGCGACAGGAACTCTAAGTTTCAGACATTTTTGAGCTTGTAAGGATATTTTAGCAGCTGATCTCTACTCTTTAAAAAACGCTTTTCCAGACCCGTGTTTCGTTAACTTCTTATTACGGTGGCATGCATATCGAGGATTTCATAACGAACGTTTTGGAGAAAGAGCGCGCTGTGCCGTTAGGGTTCAGAGACCTTCAGGTCGTTATCCCCAATCCAATGCGCGTTATTATTTCAATTTAATCCAATTTTCATTAACTATTATCAACTAGCTATCCGCAAGACAGAACGTTAACGGGAGGGTAATTGTATCAAGTGTAAAGAAAGCTGTTTGAACGTGAGCACCATGCCATAACATAGTATTGCAGTATTCACTGTTCAGTTTTACATGTTGATATAAATTTGCAATTTATCTTGCGTATATGTAGGCTATAAAAAATTGATGTTATCAAATATACAGACGGGTACTTTTTCTAAAATTAGAGCATATACACTGAAATAATTTTATCTCGTCTGTGTTAATGATAAACATTGTATCTAATCAGTCCGAAAGTCCAGACCGAGTCAACAACAGCAGGGACCTGATTGTCTGTTCCCGCCATCAACGTGACCCGGGATCGTCTGCTTCAGCAAGGAGTTCGACGGTTGTTACTTCTGTCTCTCTCCAAGAAACGTGATTTCCCCCTCTACAAACGGGTAGAAAGGATGGCGAATCTCAGCCTTTTCTTCACAACTGTCCTGGTTGTTCTTTTGGTTTCTGGTAAGCGTCCAGTACAATGTTGGCAACATTTAAATCAACATCGCAAAAATCGTATGGGACTTCTTAAATTAATTGTGAATTTTTGCAGTTTATCCCGGGGAATCTAAGACTGTTCACAAGCGCAGTGTGTTCCAGATGTGTGAGCTGGTCCAGTTCTACACGGGGAATTCCTGCTATGACTATAACGATTACGGTTGTTTCTGTGGGTACGGGCAGGTGGGTTACAAAGCGGTGGACAGGGTGGACGGGTAAGCGATGCATCCATAAACCTGTTCACATAAACTTGTACACATAAACTTGTTTCACATAAACCTGTTCACATAAACTTGTTCACAAAATCGTGTTCACACCTGTCTGTTCACATCAACTTGTTCACACTAAGTTGTTAACGTCTACTTGCGTTCATACCAACTTGTGCGACAAAATCATTTTATTATTCTGAAATGCGGGTAATTTTGGCGGGGTGATGATATTGCCTTCTCTGGCTATCGCTCAAAGTAAAGCACATACATGTACATAGGCCTACTTGGCCTTAGGCCAATTATATTAATACATTAATTTAAACTGAGATTTCAGGCACGTAGCATCGTTTTTTTTAAAGTGGCGTAGTATATAACTTCAATTTCAATCCGAATTTCCTTATTTTCATATCAATTTTTTACATGCTCCCAAAAAAGTGGGGGGGGGGGGGCAACTCCATGATAATTCAATTTCTTTTATGTATATTTTAAACAATTAGTTGCTGCGTGCCTGGATTTTTCCTGGAGGGGAAATCTTTACCTTGAATTACTGTTACAAATAAGAAAGAATGTTAACTTAGAGAAGCATGTGCAAAGTTCTGTTATAACAATACATGTAGTTTCACCTTTCCCTGAATAGTGCATGTATAGTCCAGTATCGCGGGTACCAAACGCGATTTCAATGGTCGCTTGATTTGTCCTTCACGAAATGACCGTTGGTTTTTAGTTTCAATGTACTTAGTATAATAGATACAGTTGTGTAACTTGACTGACGAACCAGACAGAGCGTCATTCTGTCAACATTTGAAGGTTACCAACCTGTGATAAGTCGCTCATCACTTTTCTCTGTGTAAATACGAGAGAGAGAGAGAGAGAGAGAGAGAGAGAGAGAGAGAGAGAGAGAGAGAGAGAGAGAGAGAGAGAATGGACATTCAAGGTTTTACAATGGGTGAAAATTATTGTTGTATTTTACCCATTAATTGAATATTCGTTCTGAAATTCTAAAGGTAATACATGCGATATCATAAACATTGTTTAGTTTAAGTAGTATTTGTGCAAAGAGGACGTGACATTTTCTTTTCTCTTTCCCTAATAGAATAATTTTCTATAATCACATTCATTTTAAAGATTTTAAAATATTTTTCTTCCACATTTGTTGGCAGATGCTGCAGGAAGCACGATTCGTGTTATGGCCGGGTGAACTGTTACTTCGGGGCCCAGTTTGTGCCGTTTGTGACGTCATGTAATTCCACCACCCAGGAATGTCAATGCACGGGTCAGTATCCCAACTTTTGTTGCAGCCTCTCCCTCCATCAGCTGCTGAAAAATTGCTCATGATCACAATAAATCTTGATATTTAATGGTGTTTTATTTTTGGACTCCAAAAGAATAACCGCCTCCCCTCCAAACGGGAGTGTTCGAAACAGAGTCGTTATCGAAATTATTGAAATAAATTACCAACATATTATTCACACAGCATAAATTGCTGCTTACCATCGTGTTACGGAAACCGACCAGTGTGCAGTGTATATTTCTTTTTCAGACCCAGCTGGTTCCTGCGCCCGTGACGTCTGCGACTGTGACCTTGAGTTCGCCGCCTGTCTGCGGGGTCAACCGGTACACAGTGTGTTCATGAACTATGATAGGACCCAGTGTAAACTCTCTCCTCCAAGACTCGTGGTTCAGGACTGACTTTGTACCCCAATAAACGTCATATTCTGCTTTCTATCTTTTGATAATTTTCATTCAAAACAAACTGTCGTCAAGAACACAAGCCTACCGTTTAGATGAGGCATTAAAATTATGTGAAAATTATGCGCAAAAATATTTTTTGACATACTTAGGCATCGCATAGCAGGACCTCTTAAAGATATATACTCGTATACATAAAATTCTTTGATATATTTCTTGTTTAGACCTTGCATTTATGGGATAGGTGATTCTCTCTCAGTTTTATTTTTTGTGAACCATTTTTTAGCCGGGCTCTGCTGAAAGCAGAGTCCTGGCTATAGGCAGGCAAATCGCCGATGTTACTATAAATAGCACAAGTAAACAAAAAACCAAACAGCGTCAAGGTAAGGCTTCCGCTAAACCAAATAGTTACACAAAGAGCCACGTTTTGTCAAAAGTGTTGGCATTTTGTTTCTTTTTTTTAATTTCTAATGAATTGTCTATCTTTTTAGCTTACTTATTAATAACGTGTTTTTAAAACTTTACTATGCATTTTGGACACATACAATGCGCATGAATTTCCATGAACTTCTTTGCTGCGCGATGAAGAAACGGGGATTGAATGAGAGAGAGAGAGAGAGAGAGAGAGAGAGAGAGAGAGAGAGAGAGAGAGAGAGATTTTCAGTCTTTACTATACAATATGCATAAAGACACACCAAAAGAGCCCGGCCTTCAGTACTTTGATTTGTTTATAGCCGCTTACAAAATTTGGTCGCTCTCTGATGCTTTGCCGACATTAAATGCATGAGAGAGAGAGAGAGAGAGAGAGAGAGAGAGAGAGAGATTTTCAGTCTTTACTGAATGCATATATGCGCAAAGACACACCAAAAGAGCCCGACTTTCAGTACTTCAGTACTTTGATTTTACTTTGTTCTAAATACATGCAGCGTTGTGAAAAGGTTACATATGCATGTAGTGATTATGAGGCTATATGACTGGGGTAAATCACTTATAGCTATGTACCAAATCAGTCATGTAGAAACTATCACATTTAGAAATCATAAAATATTTCTTTTCCCGGAACTAGCTTTGGTCCAATTTAGGACAAAGTTTAAAATCATCATCAATTCATTTTGCAAGGTCCCTGCAGGAGACCTCTGAGAGATCAGAATCAGATTTCATGAGCTTTTGTGAACATCAATTTTTGTGGGTTTAGTGAAAATCTTACTTTCAAGAATTCTTAAATTTGTGGCCAATGATTCTATCAATACAACATTAATAAATACCAAATCATACTTCAATTCTGTGGATCAACTCTACACCAAAATCCACTAAAATTGGTGCTCATTAAATATCAATGAAACCTTAGTAAAGGAAGACAGGCTATTTCACGCTTCTCTAAGAAAACCATTACAATACATTCCAACCAAATAAAGCTTCGGTAAAATTGCCTTATGTACGGCCAAGATTTGATCTTCATTTTTCACTAAATACCATTGAAGCTTCAGTCATATAAAAAAAATAATCAACACAGTGAATATAGCAGTCATGACCATTTATTATTTCTTATTCAGCTATCGTTCAGGAAAAAAAAAATCCTGTAACAATTTGTCACAAGATATAATATATATATTTAACAAAACATATTGTGTGACCTCCAGTCACCATGCAACCATCTCCATGGTAACTAGGTCAACTCAGTACATAAATCAGCAAATCACACACACACAGAGCATGATGTGAGCAATCTGTTGGTTGTACAGCAGCTTGTAGTTCAGAAAGAAGTTGATTGGCTGGGACAGGGGTGAGTGCCCCCTGGTGACAGAATATAAACAGTCAGCATAAAGCTACAATGTCAACAATATGGAGGAGGTCAAAGGTCATAAATTAAAAAAAAAAATGGAACCTGAGCAACGAAAAAGTCATACAGAAGAATTGACTTTGCAGTGGGCTGACTAAAGAAAGAAAAATGTCTGAAAATTTCTTAATAAAAACAGGTAAAACTAAAGTTATAACATATTGGAACATTTTCATTGAAATTAATTCAATTTTGTCATATCAAAAGAGATTTTTCAATTTGTAACAAATGTTTAAAAAGGAGATGCTACAATGGAGAATGTTGTTGAGTTTGAGACAAACAAATTAGCACTGACAGCAGCCCACTTTCTCTTACAGAGTTACAAAATAACAATGGATTTTTATATATCTATCACATACATAGATAATGTACACAGACATAAACAATACAGGGCTATCTACCATTAAATTAGGTTATCATATCATACAGACAATTGTTTTATGTACATCTTCTACACATATGGATTAAAAAAGAAAACACTGACCTTGGAAATAGGTCAAGGGCATATAAACACCTGGATTTGTTTATACCTCAGATCTACTAAATCTATATAATATTCTATGAGTATTCTTTCATTAATAAAAATTATAGAGGTCTTTTAAAAAAAGCGCCCAAGAATATTATACAAAATGTCTTATTTTAATATTTGGATGATAAAAAAGATCCCTCGCTGAATAAGAAAAAGATCAACATACGAGCATACAATCTATAAAAATCTGTCAACAGACATCCATGGTAAAAAATAAGATGCTGTCCTGCATTAAGTTAAAGAACACTAAGCAAGAGGAATAAAAAGCCAAGTACATCATTGCATGAGAAGTACAATAAATATTACATTTTCTGAGGCAGAAGTGGGATCAATTAAAGTCGTCTGTACATCTAGAAACATTACAACCACACAATTGAAATATCCTAACATCTACAATTATACACCTTAATTATTATAATAGTTGCATTGTAATGACAATAATATCAAGAGTTCAATATGAAATGGAGAATGAAAAGGGGGAAAAAATAGAGACTGAAATTTGAAAAGTATACACTCTACGACATTATGTATCACAGCTTTGAAATAACAACACAGTCTGGGTCTGGGGGGTGGGGACAATGCCCTGCCCCTCCAAGGACCGTCACTGTGATCAGTGTACATCACACACAGATAGTGGGGGGTTATTGCTATAGAAACATCTGTTATACGACATCAAAGCACAGACAGTTTGTGTAGGACTTTTGGGCATCAATCTCCCAACTACCGACGGCTGATGGGTATTGCGAAAATCTGCGGACGTTTTATTTGTTACAGGGTGTTGGTCATTTTCAGCTTGTTGGGTCAGTTCATTAGTATTTCAGTGGACAGCACTGATGTACGTAATTCCTGACCTATGTAGAGGGTAGAAGACTGAACTAAACTTGAAGTTGTGTTGAAGTTGTGAAACAGAACAACAACCTGGTGTCAACAATTCAATGTCGTAAGCAGAGAGAGGAATGTACAGACAAAAAATACAATGCTAAACACCTAACTGTATCTCAACGCAGCTCTCACTCACTATCTCAGTACATCACACAATACAGATCTAGTCTCAAGATATCTCAGATCTAGTTTTCCCTATCTCAGTAGTAAATATAAAGTATATCAATCTATAATGCTGTTCTGTCCTCAGAATCTGCCTTCGATCTAGCACGTTTTATCTTTACAGCACAAGTCTGTCCATCTCTCCAGCATAATTTTCATTGGGGCCAAGAAAACGTTTCTTCTAACAATCAATATAGAAATAATTACAGAAGTTCATATGTAGGTGGATGTGGAGATTCTTGTGTGTTTAGTTGGTATCTACACAAGTGTAGAGCAGTAGATCTAAGGGTAAGTACAGATGTAGTAAGTTTATGACTAGCACACTGAACCCCAGCATCCAACAGTCGGATAAGATTCTCAGATAATTCAACACTCCATACAGAGTGAAATTGCTAGAAAAAGCTTTCCTCTAAAATCGGAAAAATTAAATTAAAAAAATTTCTGTTTAAAAACTTGAATGCTGTAAAAATTATAAATAAAAATCTGTACCACTACTAGTAATTAGATTCATGATACATTATGCTAAAAATAGTTTTAGATGATAATTGGGTTATTTCCTTTCTTTATAAAAATCATTCAACTTGAAGACAAATTCGCTTGGGTGCTAGTTGCTGCTGTAGCTGATTTCCTCAGTGTAAATCTCTTGACGGCCATTGTGTGTGTGCTCCACGTCTGCTTCATGACAGACAAAATGATCACCACTTTTGACAGACACTGTAGTTCACTTTCAAAAATATGATCTGCACGATTAACAACAAATAGGATTGATGTGGGCCCAGAACTGGTGTGTCATGCAGCGATAACTTCAGATCCACGCTGTAGACATCATTCTGTGGCAAGACGTTTTTGATATCATAATGATGGCATGAGATCTGAACCACTTTAGAACAAGTCTATAGAACTAGTATTGGGTGTGGCTGCTACGTGTTGTCAGATTGGCTACAGTCTTTGGTAGGAGTGCTAGGTTGGGAACTATTATTAGAGGCCTGGGATTCCACTTCTTCTTTTATAGATTCCATTTCTGTGACCTCTGAGGTTTCCTGTGAAAATAAAATCATATATGTGATTAAAAACCAGAAGGCTCATTTTATTTTTATGCACATGATTTCAAAATTATTCAAAACATTCAATTTTAAGAAACTTTTGTGTAGGACCATCTTCCACTTCTAGATCTGCAATATCAGATTTTCATATGAAAATCTGTGATTTGCTTATTATTATGAGTTCATTAGAAAGACACTTGTGAAATTTCAATGGTTGAGCTTGGTAGCCTCACAATCATTTGCAAAATTTCATTGGTTGACTGTGGAGACTGACAGTAAGATTTCATTGGTTCATTGAGGAGATTGACACTCACCTGTGAGATTTCATTGGTTGATTCATTACTGGCTTTCTGTTTCTCCTCCTCCTGGATTATGGCCACCCAGTACTCGTGGTTCTCCTTCAGGTTCTTGGTCAGCAGACAGTTGATTTTGCGCGGCTTCTTCTTACACTTCTGGTGACAGATCTGTCCTCCCTCATTGTCGGTCTCTGTTTCATCCTCGGAGTCTTTGCCGGTACTTTCAATTTGATCAGTGTCAGATTGACCTAAAATACATACATCGGTACATGAAATGAAATTCTATAGACACATGGGTTTTCTCCAGGCACTCCTGCTTCCTCCCACATCAATGACCCCCTCGCACTAACATCCATGCCAAAGAAAGATATTAATATAAGTTTTGGATTTTAAAAAAGTCCACAATGATCCGTGGTCAGAATTCTTACCCTCTTCCTCGTCTTCATCCTCGCTCAGTTCCTGGTCTGCCCATGTGCCTGGCAGGAATCCGGCGGTTACCATGGCATTACATAGAGGTGCCACCAGGTGGTTGATGAATGTCTCCTGGAGTTTGGCTAGCTGTGGGATCCTGCGGTCCATGTAAGGAGAGATGGGCATTCCTAACCGCGCTTCCTCATCACCCTGATCAACCAATACCAATCAATTATTTCTACATTTGCATGTATATTTCCTTATATGATACTAGACAGGAACAAAAACATTATTTTCTGCACTCAATTTTTCAATGGGTCAAGACAACATAAAAAATATCATGGCACCAGCTTATGGTTGATTGATTTATCAAAATATGTTCACACTGTGATCAAAATGATCTGATACATGTATAATACACTGTATAACAAATAAATTCTTTTTGTTATATAAATTCTTTTTCTTATCTTAATTCATGATAATAAAAATACAAAATGCAATCATTTTGAGACAGGAAATTTTGCAAATGAGTGAGTTAGTGTAGGTTCATTTTACATGTAGATTAAATTGACATGAATTAAAATGTTAATTCTAATTAAAATTAACATGCCTGTTCGTAAAACTCCTCTGATATTCTCTCTGTCCAGCGGACGTGAAGTTCGTGTCTTTTGGCAGGTCCGTTGATGTCGGCTAGTTTGATGACCATCTGCATCATCAGGAGTCGGTCGGTCTCAGAAGTCCAGTCTATCCCGACAGCGTCATCATCATTCACCTGCCAGGTAAAAAAACACACTCAACATCCCAAAAATTTGATTGTTGTACAACCTGCATTGTATTCAATGCCATTTTGTATAGAACTTGATTAAATCACATAAATGTGTGTATCTTACAATTTGCACTGTATTCAATGCCAAATACAAAATATAAAACTGGAGTATGTCATCTTCATTTGTCTGCATTGTATCCAATATATCTTATAAAAGTTACGTAAAACATCTTCAAATTCAACGATAATTCACCTTTGCATTGAATTCTGCCAGAATTTCAAAATGGCGTTTGAGATCAGTGGCAAGGATGTTCTCAATCACCAGAAAACGGAATCGTTTGAATTCTGCAGCCTCAAGTCCGCACAGGAAGTTGTAGAGAACTGGTTCTTTCATGAAGAGGGACCACGCCTGAGCCGCATGGTGGTTCTCTAATACTGACCGATCATTGTATAGCACTGCCTGCCACAGAAAGAAACAAAAGGTTACCACAAAAATCTGTTAACATAACTTGTATAATGCTTTGCTGGAGTTGCCTCCCTTACACTACAATCATCACTCTGCAATAGACCATACATTGGTGAAATAGTCAATATGGGATACTTGACAGAAGAAACCCCAAACAAAGAAATCTCTGTCAAAAATCAAGTACAGGAGAACTTTATTCAATATTGTCAAGTCATTGCAACTCTGTGCTTTCAAAGGATCTGTTGATAATTCGATGTCGAGCCCTACGATTGTCCTCCATCTGTTGTGATGATAACAACTGTCATTTACATAATGTTCCCTTGCAGCACTGTTATAATGCTAACCAAATGTTTTAATCTCAAATATCAGCCTTGAACCATACTCTCTCATTTTTTCTAGCAGTGAATGGATGGTGGATAGAAGCGCAAGCGGATGTTGGATAGAAGCGTCGCGGCCCATTGAGTCTATGCGAGGGTAACGGTTGGTATTGATTCTCAGGCCCTTGAACGCCCCCACATTGACAGAGAAATATCAGATGACTAGAAAACTCTTCAGAGTCAACAAAATAATCAGAATAAGAATTCAATTTCAATTCAATCACGATCAATATAAAGAAGCTAGACGGAAAAGTACTCATGGGAGAAAAATATAGAAATTATTTTATTACTAGCCAAGTAATTACATGGAGAAAATACATCCATTGTATTATTACTGGCCAAGATCCTTCTTTAAGAAAAGCTTAGAAGTGATCATGAAATGTCACATGATATCTTGGACCTTCTGTAAAATTGGAATGCACCAGTATTTTTATGGACATGACCAATTCAGAAATCCATTAGATGCATGGTGTCAAGCTTATACAAGTTCCTATGACAGTATAGCTGCTTTTTTTTAATTCAACAAACTGAGAGAGGTATCGTATGTATGACAGAACAATGAAACATCTAGGCCGGAATGTCTGTTTGTGTGTTAATGATTTGTTTCCGATTCTAGACATTGCACTCTACAATACAAAGATATCAAATTTACCATTTTACACCAGATGGATGCTCAGTCCCATTGGCACAACAATTGATGTTTACAAGGCTTTTAAAAACAACTGTACATTTGGATATGGTTCAAAATGCATTTGAGTGACTTTTATGGGACAAAAAAATCCCCACAGTTGGATTTCAAGCTTTATTTACTTGTCTGAGGTTTTTTAAAACTTAAATTTAGTCAACACTCAAGGACGTCCTGAAACTCTTATACAATGTTGCGTAGCCTAGGGCTTTACTATCAATGCGTCATGTCTAGTGCCAACTGCAAAAACAGTGCCTTTAATGGCTGTTACTTAACCCATTTCTCAAATGAACAAACATAAATCTTTTTCTTTAAAAGGGACACTCTGGAGATTTTAACAGAGTGTCTTTATAATATTACCTCCAAGTACAAGATGTGTGTGTAAAATACAATTTTTTTATTGTAGGAAAGTTGATTTAGTAGCTACACTAGAAATAAAAATTACAGCCATGTCCATTATTTGCATGTGCGAAAAACATTCTTACACCAAGAAAAATATGGATCCGGTCATATTGATGATAATGCCAATATGGACCAGCATGTCAAAAGAGTTCGAAAAATATATTTACCTCTTTAGCGTTGGTGGCCACCAAGAAAGCGTTTGTACGACCTGGATGGTCAAAGTCGTGCATTGCTGCAGCTGTGTATAGCGCCATCAACTCAAGGGCGGGGAAGTTTCCTCCCATGATGCCGTAATCCTCCGAGTTAAAGCTGTTGGCTCGGTAGGTCAGGCTCTTCTCTGCGTCCACATCTGCAGAGGGAGTGAGTAAATAGTAATCATTCAATACAAATCAAAGTATGTTTACTGAGAGTACAGAAATTCACAGAACATGTATTTACATTATAGAATCACTTCAAAGCATCTTGAAATTATATAGGTACATATACATATTATAAATTAATCTCAAATGGTTCAGAGCTGGATTAAACACTTTAATACCCTTTTATTAATACTCATACTGATAGTATTTTGCTTTTTGAACATTTTTTTTGTAGGAGGAGGGAATTTTTTTTTTGCACTTTTTTTATCAAAAAAAAAGATGTTGATCTGCGATAGAATTTCAGTAAGAGAATAACATTTCAAAGTTCCATAAGATAAACAACATGAATTTGTGTGTCTGATTTTCCCCAAAAATTACTCTAGTTTCTCCAGCAGTTGCCCTTTACTCAATGCAGAGAGGCACGTATACACCCTGAAATGACATCACTAACCATACACATCTATAGAATAAATCTCCCAGGCAAGGAGAAAAACTAAAAAGTTGAGCATGTTTACACAGGGAATTCACGTTCATTAACTGCCTCATTACAGTAACATATTTTTTTTTCAGTGACGTATCCAAGTACATCATTTGGTGGAAGAGTGGGTATCTTATATGGAAAAGGACAGACTGTGTATTAACAATTCACTTTAGAATACAGGCCATTTAATTCATATAGACACACTTGAATTCAACCTTGGGAAAAAAACACTTGATTTTGTTCATTCTTTATAATCTTTCTTTATCAATAGAGGGGAAGCCTTACCCTCACGGTTGCCAGTGGTCATTCAACTGGTCTCTGAAAGCTTTTTCCTGGAGTATCATCCTATTAATTCACAACTGATAATTATATCATTGGTTTTTCTTTCTCTTTTTATTTTTTAGGTGTAGATGATCTGTCGGGCCATTGACAAGATGTATAGGCCAATTCTTTAGAAGATGAAGCCATGAAAGAAACTGGCTGCGAAAAAGCTGACGTTTCAGATCGGGGATAGGAAACATTTGCCAAGTGATTTAAAAAAGAGAACTTGTATGGGGAGATAAGTTATTACAGAGGGTAATTTTGGATCTCTTTGTCATCGTCGATACGCAGCCTCTTATCAACACCGTGTTCCTCCAGGAATACATACATAAATACTCGACAGATTCAAAACAGGAAGTGCGTACAGAAACAGGGGCTGGGGCTGGATCTGTCAAGTTACACAAAAAAGAAGCATTTCTGCTGGCAATAAAAGTACAACATCTTTAAGATGCTTTATGGTGCAAAAAATTTGGAAAATTTGAGAGCTATCTTTTAATTGCTTGATAATCACTTCAAAACAGCGCAGCATGCCTTGGAGTGTCTTGGAGAGAGGAAACTGATTATTGATTAGAGGTGGATTAGGGAGGGCAGACATCACCAAACATTTTCTGTGTGAGACAGCTATAATACAGCTCATACAGGCAACAACTGGCAACATTTATAACATGTTTCATTGTATTATCAATCAAAGTCCATTTTTCTACTCCAGATTTCCATCAAGAGAGTTTGTATAATGGGAAAGTGCTATGATTTGATTCCTTTTAACATATACGTATGAGATGTATCAGAAAATTGCCACAGTTGAGAAAACAGCATCAACATTCTAGGATTTGTTTTTGAGAGACAAATTTAGCATTCTGACCTTAAAAAAGGGTACATACAAATTATATATAAAAATTGGTTTTAAGGGTGGGGATATAAAAAGGCCAGAGGGCCCACCTTGAATCAGTGTGCAGACATAACACAAGTACATAGATATAATATTGGTTGATCTTCACCTGAGTAAGTACCTGAATCACTGGATGACCCGTTTCTGGAGAACATGTTGCTGGTGTTGACTTGGGTGAAGCCCGGGATGGGCTGGGTGGTGAGGTAGAATACCCCGTGTAACACGTCTGTGGCATGTATTCGATTATGATCTGTCAAAGAGCAACCAGAAACCTCACACACTCATCAACTACATGTACATGCATATAAAACTACCTCGTTAAGAAGGCACGATGGTCTTGGCAAATTTATAGACTTTATTAATCTCCTTAAGAAGAAGATCTCTGTATAAAGATATAGCAAAATATTCAAATTTCAGATCTAAAATGTATGGATATTTTCTGAACTAAATGATAGTTAATAGCTAAGCAAATCATATCCAAAACTTAAAAGTAGATCTGATGGTTAAGTTGTTGACCACCTAGTCTCTTTAAGTACCATATATCTTGCTGCCTATAACGAGGCATGATAGCAGTGAATTTTCTACCAAAATTTCAAAATTGCTGACTGTAACTCGATGCAGGCCAACTGTCATCTTCAAAAAGAAAGGTTATACAGAAGACCTGATCAAGATTTTCATCAAAATGTGTGTTTAAGATGCACCATTATTTTTGATCTTGGAAATTAAGTGAAAAGTTGAAGGTCCTAAAGAACTCTTGGTTCATATAAACATGATTCTGCCAAATTTTGGCTTCTGTCTGATTTTCTGAATGAATGGTGCCAGGTAGACTAACTGATGACTTCCAAATACCTTGGCTCACTGTTTATGCTAGCATGGAATAGAATAGTTCTGTTCAATTCTTAGGAACTGAATGCTGGGAATACTTACATGGTTTATCTCGATAGCCTTGTTCTAATGCATGGAAGTAATGTAAAAAGGGAGCAACAGGAATCCGGAATGTCTCAAATAACCCCACCTCCACAAATAATTTATACCCAACCTGAAAGAAAATTCATAACATTTCAGAACATTCCTCAAAGATAATCACTGAAAATCAGGGCTGTAATCAGATCAATTCCTGGAATTTCCCCCCATTTCTTGCTGGCTTCAGAGATATGATTGACACAGAATGAAGCTTCAGAGATAAAGAAATTCATTCACAAGGCAAATACTCTTTTATGAGGGTTTTCTAATTTATTTAACAGTCCAGAAAACTTATGCACACATAATGCTTAATCACTTCCCAAAAATGTACAAAACACACTCTAGTAGTAAAACAATATGCAATAGCTATGGTCCATAAATTTTGACTATGAAGCAAAAATTTGCACATTTGATTCTGTGTGTATTGTTTAGCCTACATGATGACACTAATGAAAAAATATATCCTATTTCATGTTTGCATCCATATAATGAGCACTGCATCCGTTTAAAAAGCATTAAAAATAATGACTTGGCTGAATTTAACCGAAAACATTATAGGAAAGATGAAATCCCTAATTTAAAATTCATTATTAGGAATAAAATTTTCGAAATATTAAATACACATATTGAATCCTATTAAATACCTACATAATGAAATCCATGGCCAGAAATGGCCCCTACGACAACACTCCAAAAAATATAACCCACCGACAACTCACCTTACTAAGGATAGTATCACTACACTGACTGGCTAAGTCAAAAATAGGGTAATCCCATTCGTTAAGTCTGTGTATATGCAAGAGTTCACAATCGTCAATGTTTTCAATTTCCCATGGAATTTTCACACTGTTGGCCGTGGGGGAAGCCACGGATGAATTCTTGCCGTCTACTTCCTCTGCCGTCAGCTCGTTTTCGTCCTCTTCGTCTGCGTCTTCTGCCATGTCCACATTCTCTTGTAGACGTCGATCATGTATTACCTACAGAATGAAACATAAAGAGGTTATTACATGTATGTTAAAAAAAATCCCACCACAGTCAAACTCAAGTGGGTGACGAGAAGGTCACAATGTTGTAAGATCTACTGTGATGACGTAAAATCACTTGAGTGTACTGATACAACGTCTAACATCAGAACACTAATCAATTCATCATCAATTCAATTACAGAAGTTTTGTTTTTTTATTAAAAAATTTGTAAATATAAAGGCAGTTAATAACCGTCAGAGAGATAGCAAAAGAAGGTTGGCTTAATGAATTTGAACAGTATTTTTTGCTATGCAGGGTATTAAAATATGAGTGGGAAATGTTAGAGACTACAGAATAATATGTGTATAATGATAGCTTTCATTAATCAAATATCTAATTTCTAGCATAATAGCTTAATGATTAACATAATGATATAGAAATTCTATATAAAAAGCCAGCCACAGCAAGAAAATATGTATGACGAGGAACTGAACAATTGAAATACAATCTGAGAAAGCCTCTTGGTCCCTTTACATTCCAACGACTCTCTACCTTGCCAAACACCATCCTAGTCCTTGAGACTTGATACATCTCCCTGGGAAAACTCAAATGATCCCTCGTACATGTACTGGCGACAACTATCCAGTTACACTTTTTTTTCTACACACGAAAGTTTAACCTTGAAGAAGTTTGAAGTCCTACCATGTCATATCATTTTAATTGAGGAATCGTATGATGATATAGCAAAGCAAATGCATATCATTCATATATAGAGCGGGCAAACCTTAAACTTCCTGTTATAGACATCATAATACACAGCAGTACCTTTCTTCATAAGGTAGTTTTATTTAGATTTTTAATTTGTGAGAAATTGACTTTCATCCATAGGAAAATAACAGGATTCCAAATTGAGCAGTAAACAACAAAATAGAGTTCTAGGAAGAGCTGAGCTGATTTTCTAGTTTTGCGGTACCAGGACGATACAGAACCTAGAGACCTTATTGGAGAACGATTTGCTCACTCAAACGGAGGGCCCTGGAGGGGGGAGATGAGAGAGTTCTAAACCTGGTGATCTGGTAGACAGACAGTTTGTTAAAGGGTTTTTTGTTGTTGTTGTTCTTGCAGTAACACATTAAAACCACAAACTACATGTAGATGGAAGCAAGTGAGGTGTGGAGAGGGGCTTGTCCTTTGAAAGAAACAACAAACATCATAACCTTACTAACCAACCACTACAGAACAAGTAGCATGATTGTGTTAAATATTGCACCTTGTGACTCTAGTACACCATTGGTACCAGTACTTCACAGCCAAGACCTCTGAGTCCAAAGGAAGCCGACCACTACACAATAATCTGCTGTCGTCTGCTGTCTAGTTAGCAGGGTTAATGAACTTCTGTGGGACAACACAGATGAGGACAAATCTTCAGAGGGCCGACCCATGATTACCAGAGACAACTCATGACGCGTACACACTGAAACAATGGACACCATCAGGACGTACAACTAAAGCTTCGGGCGATGACCTCCACGCGCAAAAAAAATATCTGTCAATGCGATGTTGAACGCTTCTTCGGGTCAAAATCTTTCTGCTGCACACAACAAGACGTTGTTTTTCCAATTTAATCTGCAACTGACCTCATGTGTCCAAAATATCCAAAGTACTTTTGCCAAAATATCCTATAAATCCTAATCCTTTTTGTGCAAGAACAATGTCTAAATAGATCATTCACCCTGAACAGCCAGTTCATCAACATATGTTATGGGGATAATATACCCATTGACATTTTAGAAACCATTCCAGACGACACTTTTTCCCAGAGAAAGAGAAACTCAATGCAAAATTGTGAAGAAAACTAGTGAAGCTGAGAGAGTACAACCAAAATTATCCAGAATACATTAGAACTTAGAAAACATAAAAATAATATCTACTTCTTGGATCTAGATCTGCAAAAAAATTATAAAATGAAAACTTGATACTCATTTGAAGTCCACCGTGAAGTGAATTGATTATGGCTGAACAAAATCCTGGATGATGTAAATGTAATACCTTGTTTAATTCTTTTCTGTCACAACACAATGATTTCAATTTTTTTATCCACTCACAAATGTTAAAGTTTTTCCCTCGTAACTCCATGGTTTGGATAAAGTACTGTACACTAATTCATAGCGAGCACAGTTCGATTCAGAAATAAAAAGTTTCAATTAAAACGCTGTATCCCATACGTCTCCTTATAAACAAGGTCCTCAAATTACGAGAGCTTGCGTATGTTGTGGTTAGCTGTTAGGACTTCCTATATATTTTTGATTTCCGCCCGTTTACAGGGAATTAATAATGCTTACTGCCTTGTTTTACACAACAGGTAAGTGACCCTTCACATGAATGAAAGCTTCAAACACTTGACGTTATTTATACATCATACGAGGTAGATACAGCCTTATATATAGCTCACTAAAATTCTGGCAGGTCATCTGACATTAGTAAGCAGTTCATTTAATGGCTTGTAAAGGATTGTTTCAACTTCAGTTATGGTGCAGGGTGAGTTGTTTCGTTGCTAATTTCACTGCAAGGTGTCTGACATCGTGTTTTAAGAGATCCTGATGAACAGACCTGGAGACAACCTGTTTTTTTCTGAATCACCTCCCCACAAGGACATTGTTAAGCCATGTATAGACACTCATCTTTCTCAAGGTAACAGAAACTACTAGGATCTCATTCATTCATGCAGGCCGATGCTTACAGCCTATATCTCATTAGCAGGTTTCCTTCACTTAATCTGAAGTGTTGACACTGCGTTCTTGTTTTTTAGGGGGGATGCTTTCACTGATCTTTGAGAGACTTCAAAACAAGGTCTGGTGACAGCTCAAGACAGTGACAATGTCATAAAAATTTCAAATACATGGAGTTCCTGACTCGTATAAAAAATGTCCTACTTTATTATAATAAGAGATCTGAGGTAATCAGGTCAGATGCCTGCGGTCTGTCGTTTGTCACGGTAAATTTAATTGTGCATGAAGGAGTTGACAGATTCATCATAATTAATGACCAGAGTTACAAGAGGTGCTGCATCTTACTGTTTCTGTTATTATTTTTTCGTATATAAACTTTGGCACAACAGTAGGTCACTTCTCTTTTGATGTATTTCATTAATTACGGCCTTGTTATTATACGTCAGTTAGGTTTTTTGCGCTGTGACATAGTAAAAATTCAGAACAAATTACATTGTATGTGCAGCTAAACAGATGCAAAATGTCCTAAAGTTGTTTTATTCACTAAATCAGAATACATGAAGGAAATGAGATCTCCAAAAGCAAGATCTGCTCATCTCAGACTGAACTATTTCATTTCAGCTCATACAGGATAAATAAATTGTAGGTTTTGCATTGTGGGACCTCAGTCCACTGAGATTACTTCTTTAGGGGACCTCAGTATGGACGCACTTCTCTGAGATCTTGCTGGGTTTTTCTGTACTGTAATGACTTCTACTGCTAACATACCTTTGGCATTCAAGACAATAATTACTTGTCATTATCTCTTGCAGGAACAGGAAGGAAAAAGTTGGCTGGGCTTTGTTTTCTTTTATACATGATTATGCCTATTACTGCTTAATGAGGCTAAATGGCTGCCTGTTACAATTTTCAAAACTTTGGATCAATGCTGTATGACCTAGGGCAGCCTGTGTACAATGTGTGGGTATAAGGCCAAAACTCACCCCCACGCCAGCTCCCCCCTTAAATAAGCTAGAGGAGACATACTGGGACTTTGGCCACAGATCACTTCCGACTGAACTAAATCACCAGTGGTCCCCTCAGCTAGTCTGTTGTCTCTTCAATTATGCTGTCTCAGTGTTATTCACCTAACACCTTACTGTGGAGCTAATATCTGCTGTTTTCTTAGGAAGCAGTAAATCAGAGAGGTAATGACAACATCAGACGATTGTATCATTTCAGGTGTTAAATCTTCCTCCCTATCGGATCCCCACCCACTTACTCTGTAAGCTGCTTTTCCTCTGTAAGCCTACTCAAGCCATGGACTGTAACACACTGGAATATTCTTAGACAAATAAATGACGTAAATTAATGACCTAATTAAACACAAAGATGGAACGTCATGAAGATGTGCCATCCCTTCCACTGAACATCTTTATTTTTCTGAGGTTAAAAAAATAACTTAAGGGCCTGGTTTTTATCTAGGTCTCTGCTTTTGGATGATGAATTTGATGGTTGTGTGTTTTTCCTCCATTAAACAGGGGTCTGTTTTTCCCCCTCATCTTGACATACTCCTGATTACAGAAGTAGTAAACAGAGTGTTCATGTTTATGTATTCAGATGCTCCATACACCAACAAACAGATAAACAAAACACTCCAAAGAGACACAAACAAACTCTCCAGTCTCTGATTCCATCGATTTCTGATACACAACCTGTGTGAGGTATGGCGAGGGTTTTTATGATGTTTAATCTAAGGTGGCAGTTATATGTCACACAGGGCTCTCGACTAATATTTATGACATCATATGAAGATCATTGAAGAGGCCAACACTCCATAATCTAGACCAATGTGCTACCCTAACATGATAGAATATTGATATTGCTTTGGAATTCCAGGAATGCCATATTTTACACGTCTGCTTCTTGTGACAATATTTGCCTTGTATGATTCATATCTGTTTATTAAAGTGAACTTCAACTTAACAAGTATATAAACTAGAGTATACAAACAAGTACACAAACAAGCTGTTCTTCAGAAACCTGACATCTTCAACACTTATAACAAATTCTCTATTCACACTACCTTCCAATCATATCTGACCATATTCATGCAAATGATATGTATCCTGTTCCCAGGCACCAAAGCAACATTTATGTCTGTATGAGCTAATAAAACACTGACATGCTTTTATCTCTATCTACAATAGCTAGACACCTATCATACACAACCAATCTACATCTACATTAGACATGGCTTGCCTACTGAACTACTATGAAGAGCAATGCAGAGTTGTTTTTCTAGACATCAATGAAAATGGCAAAATGGCTGAACAAATCGTGATGCAGAGGGATTGAAAGAGATAGAGAGGAGGTGACGGTTAGACCCAGTGTTGTCTTGTGACTGTTACTCAGGATTAAGGAGGACAAACTTCATCCATCTGCATCAGAATTAGTTGTTTCTGCTCCTAAGCTGACAGCAATACAGACCAAGAAAGAGACATACAAGTTCATTCATTCCACTGTCTTTAGTATTCTCTATAGCATTTTTGATTTGCATGATTACATTATGATTAGTAACTGGTTTCTAAAGTAAAAGATTAAAGAATAAATTTGTGAAATTTTTAAATGACTTTAAAAGTCTTATTACTTTGTATTAATTGACAAACACAGTTACAAAAAAGACAAAAGGATCAGGAACATACAGGGAATGGAATTGAACTTGTTCGGCAGGCAGATAATGCAGAGTGCTCCTGAGTAGTACATAAAAGAGGATTACACTGTGAACATGGCCTCAGACTTACCCATGACTTTTGTGAACTAGATGGAGTCCCATGGCTATAAATAACCTTCTTAGGGGGTGACCCTGCCACTTCATCATAAGTAGTCACATTATCACTATGGTCACTAGAATTAGGGGAGTCATTACTCTCGTAATCTGAAGTCATATTAATTCTGCGAAATGATGCTGAATTATTGGACTTTTTGTCCCCCTTTTCCTGAGCAAAATCCAGTTCATCTTTAACCAAAGGACTGAGTTGAATGAAATCGGATGATTTGGAGATGCCACTTACTTCAGTCCCCATGTTGGAGGCTACACTCTTCCTTGAAGGTCGCTTAGGATGCGATCCTCCAATAGGAACTGGTGCAACGAGCGAGAAGGACCGTGATTTGGGAATAGATAAGACCACGGTCGGAGAGCTCGGGGAGGGGGAGTTACTGCGACTCCCCACTGGGCTGGACCCAGGCGTCCCATCACGATTGTGACGGAAGCTGGAACTCCGGATCCTGCACGGCTCCAGTTCTAGCGTGGGCATGCCCGTAGCTGATGTTGTGGTAGTCCACGTGCTGGTCGACATTCTACGTATTAGGCTTGGAGGTAAACTACGCCTTGACTTCTATAATAAACAAAAAACCAAATTAAAATTTTCAATAATTTCTGAACTCACAAGTGATATCATCGTAAAAGGCAGAATTCTAATATTAATAACAAAACCTACATTCTCTCTTCCTGTTCACATTTTCATACATAATGAACTCGCCATTCACAAAACAAAAAAAATAAGTGACATATATTGATATAAAAATTGTACTCAACATCTTAAAATACGTAGAAATCTGTAAACACTAGACAGAATTTGTTTTACATCACGATAAAGGATCCCCAACATAATCTTGAAGTGAAACATATTTTTCTTAATGATTCAACTGATCCTTGTTCTATCTATTCAGCCAAAAAAAATTAATAGACATGTGTTTCAGTAATATCAGTACACCGCATTCAGGTTTCCTCAGATCTACCATGCTCCTCTCATTAAAGTACAGGAAGGCTCAAACCATGTTTTTTGCAGAGAAATAGCAATCATTCAACTAATTAGAAATTTTTAGGTCACTGGCATAATTAAATCATCATGGAAACCAGCACAATAAATAGAAAGGTTGCACAGATCTTGTATCAAGACGTGACTATTAATTAACGGCAGATCTGATTTGAAGGGCTTGCGAACAATTTTGTGTGTGTATTGAAAGGCAAGGAAAATTTTTTTTTCCCTTCAGTTTCTGTGCCCCCCTAGAGAGGTAAAAGAATTTATCAATGAAAATTCTAGGCAAAATCTTTCTGGGGAAAAAGTACAATTTCAAACCTTTCCCATTTCACAGAAAAATTGCAACATGTGCTGGCCCTATCACAAATTTGAGTCATTAATACATAATATCAATAACATTTTTCAACTTTTGCAAAATTTTCTAAAATTAATGAGATAACATTTATCAGCACTTCGAAACTGCAGACATTTTAGAAACTGAATATACATGAGGTTTGTATTCAGTAAGTTAAACTAAATCTGAATTCAGTAGTCTTCTGCTTGCAAGCCCCCAACACTAAGTTTTTGACTATCACAATTTATAAAGGAAAGTCATTGCTTTCCTATTTGTAATTGTCTAAGAAACAAATGATGAGGAATAAAGGACTTTAAAGCTCTTCCTTTCTCACAAATACAAACATGCTCCAAATAAAATTTCCATTACAAGAGCGTTCAATGTTTTTATGCTGAAGAATTATGGTTAGAAATTTATAATCCTGTAAATCAGGAAGAGAGCTTGTCATAAAGATGTTTGGTTTATGGGCCAAACAGATGCGTTATCAAGCTAAATGACTATCGATTATGTGTTTTTCCTTCCAAAAATGCATTTAATTGAAATTTGAGCATGGAGAAATTCATCCATTTTGCTCATCCTCTGTAATTCTAACTAGAATCTTTTTACTGATACAGATTAAGGGAATACTGTGGATTGAGAGCAATAAAATTTGTAGTTATAATGCCATGAAAATATCTTTTTACCTAAATTGAAAAATAATATAAGAAAACAATATTAAAATCAATTTCCAGATACTCTAATAGCATCGAATATTGATAAGGATAATTTTTCAGATTTTTCAAAAGTTTTCAAGTTTTCCAACATTTTTTGTTGGAAGTAACTTATCAGTGCTATGTAAAAATTTATAATAGAAAAAAAATTGAAAAATATTACCAATGTAAGTCAATTACTGTATAAAAATTTCTCCAAGTGTTTGTCCACATGGATAACTGTTCATACACTTATTTACTTTAGTAGCTTATCTATTCCCTATATTGAAAGATATTATAAATTAATGTATGAAACATTCTCCATGATGCTGAGTCTGACCTTGGATGAAGGTCGTTCCCCGGTGTAAGGGTTTTCCTCCGTGTCCGATCCATAGTTGGTGGACTCTGTGAGCGAGACGAGAGGACTCACTCTGGTTTTGTGGAAGGAAGAGTGACTCTCTGGGGGCTTCAGCAGGTTGCTGAGAGTTCGGAGGCCGCTCACTATGTTGAGGGGTAGGGACTGGTCAGCCAACATGTCTGTGATCAGTCCGTGAGCCTCGCCCAAAATCGCAGACTCAAAACTGGATGAGCTCTGAAACAAATAAACAGGCAAAGTCAAAGAAGGAACAGATGAACTCATTTATATATCAAACCTAGATAGGTGATCATATCATTTATATTGTGTAATATCAAACTGGAATAAAATCTTTGATTTGGTTATCATTGAAACATGATTTTTATTTATCTTAATTATAATTTTTACACAGAGTACCAAAGCTATTATGATCAACCCACATCTCTATGTCTGTAATTCAGTGTAGCAAACATGATTTCAGATTTTAAAAAAAAAAAAACAAAAAAAAAACACAACAACTAATGAAATCATAGATTAAGCATCATATTGCTGTCGGAATGGAAGGTGTGAATATATTACGCTAATGTTAGTTTGGCAGGTTTCTCCCTTTATTTTACGCAAGTGTCCATTACCAATAAACACTAACAAGTTATTGTATTCATACTCAGCTGGTACGTACTATACTATTTCTTATGTAAGTGTACTTAAACAATGCATGAATACACACAAGTACATTCATACTAAACTGGTACTATAGTATCTGTGATGGTATCATCTGATAGCTAGCTTGAATAGATATAATTGTCACAAATATCATTTGAAGGTATTGTTTATTGGCTAAATTCAAATGAATTATAAGCTGTTGAAACATTTGAAGGTGAAGTCTGATGTATGACACTGAAGATAATGATTATTTTACCTAACGAGGCTTGGAAATTGATATCCGAGGACAAAAATCAAGGTGTGACACAAATTAATATATGTTGTATTGCCCCCATCAATGTAGGGTAAATGAAGTGAGTGGGATTAAGTAATTACAATGGCTAACAATACACAGGCAATACAAGCATCAAGGATGCTATCCCAGCCCACCTCATGCAACAGCTGCCTCAGATTTTTCATTTCAAGCATTATCTGATATATAGAGCTGTAGCGTTATAACAAGTTTACATTCTGAATTTGTTTTCCCCCTTAATAGCATTTTTGTGTGCCAAAGATATTCGAATTTATCACAAAGTGCAGAAAAAAAAAAGAATGGAGAGGTTCCAAGTCTCTGCTAGAACATAAGCCTAAGTGTGAATATAGGTGAATACACAATTCCAAGTCAAGCCTACATGTGACTCTATGTGTATATATGTACACTATTGCAAGTACTGTAAGTCATCATGCCTATTACATAATAAGATTTTATCAGAGCCTTTGGTGACAACAAAGAAGGCCCAAGGGGATCTGTAGCTCTAATCCCACAGTCATTTCCATTCTACAGAGCCTGCCCTTGATGACGATATATCCGAGTTTGCAGTAATTTCCTTGTTTGTGGACCTTCATTTGCATTGCTAATGTCTCCTGATTAAGATTTGATCCTCTTTATCATAGAAACAAGAAACTTGCATTTCCATCAGAATCAATACTCCTGACAGCCTGCTCGGCAGGATGCAGGGGTCAGAAGAATCACAGAGCAGCTATCCCTCAAGTACAATGATACGAAGAGAGGACCCCAGCAGGTCACCATTAAGTACTGCCTCTGTGGGCAATAAAAGCAGGAATAATTTGTTTCAAGTCTGTGCCTTATGGAAGATTTTGCTGAGACCTCACTATTTTGCCAAACTAGGATTCTGTAATTGATGACACTACAGAACCATATTGAGCTGTAACCTCTGATTTTTGACATTAAATGGTGAAGATATGAGCAAAATTTCACTAAATATCAGCCCTTTACATTTGCCCTTTCACTAATATTATTAAGACCTTATTTTTTGAAATCACATTGAACTGATCCGACGTAAGAGGGATTGGTATCAATATAAGGAAGTTTGTAAGATTAGCATCTGATGCAGACTACAATTTAACACACATATCAGTAGAAAAACCACAAGGAACAAGTAACACTTCAAATCAACGTCATCATCCTTTAATAGTAACAAGTTTTCTTTTTCTTGGAAAAAAACAACTATACAGAAATCATCAAATTGCTTATCCAAGAGATGCAAATTTAAACAAATTTTCTGTAAGACTCTTCATTGTAAAGTACATCAGCAAAATGTGTGGGAGTTTTAATCATATGTTTGGTACCCATGAGAGTCCCTTATCTAGTGCTTTGATTGAATTTCATTTTCACCAATAAAGTTTGACTATATAAAATCAGCACTCTACTTAGAATAAATAATTTGACTGATACAGACAACCAAAATTAAGTGTTATAAGCTTATTCTAATATAGTAAAGGTAAATTCATCAAATCTGTAACATCTTTGTAGTGCTTGCATCAGTTTTTTTTGAAGCTGCGTAAATGGTGGGATGCTTTAACCCATCCCTTCACTAAATCCCAGAGTTTATGACTAAGGGACCCCACCAATTTCACTCTCCCAGAATTACAGGAACATATTCCTTAATGGTCCCACTAGGACTAAGGGCTGGCCATACCTCTGATAAATAATAAATCCTTCTACCGGTACTAATTCACATATCATCAGAAGTCCGGATAGTTACAGACAAAATCTTATGATTCAAATTTAGAGTTCAGAAACACCCAATGATATTACTGACTCAATACTGATATGCTTAAAAAGTTAATGAAAATATATGACCTGTAGATAATAACATTACAATTGTCCATTAGACTCTGGGGCCATAAAAAAAAGGGAATAGGGGGTTATTATGCTCTTAGTAGCAGGAGCCAAGATCATTCCACTCTGTAACCTCAACATTCTTGAAACACCCTGGAGCTACCGCAAAAAGCATTTCAGAATTATTACAATGACACGAGTAGTGGAGTACTCTGAAGATGTTCTTAAAAACATCGACAGACAATCTAAGAATAGATCAAAACGATAAACAATCGCCCCATTCTCCACAGTCTACAAAGAAAGATTCTGAAAGGTAGGAAGAAAAAGATCCTGAAGCATTAAAACTATCTATACCTCTTGTACCGAGTCTTGGCTGTGGCTTCGTTTCATTTCCCCGTAAAAAGCATTTGGCAAGGCATAAAAGTCCACAATGGTAAAAGAGTACATAGCAGATATATCTATTGCAATTTGTATTTCTGATGGGGTGTTTTATTCAATAAAGAAGAATTAAATGAAGAAAGCATGCTTGACTGGGTGAACGGGCCATGAATACAGACAGGGGCACACTGTACCTCCAATACAAACCTCTAACATTTTCAATGACGTAAATGCCAATTTGTTCTCAAAGGCCTTAGCCCCGCAACACAATAGATAGCAATCAGAGGGGTTTAATCGTTCCACATCTCAATACCTATCTACATTGCTCTTTGTGACTGGAAGTCTTTAGCTTTTTTTCCCCTTGTTCATATAAAGCTTAGAATGAGAGACATATATATATTCAAGGAACTAATAGCGTTATTGAACGTCACTTGAAGCCAAGATTGAGTTTATAATTACTGTCAGAAAATGTGATCATCTTGAAGCACCAAGTTCTCAACTAAAGTAAATTCTAAATATGAACTTGAGAGAGGATTGTTTTTTTGCAAGAATATAATAATGAATGCAAGGGTCTTCAACTAAGAATGAAAGACAATAAAATTGTGATGAGACAGAGAAATTTATGAAAGCGTAAAATCAATGGAAGCCACACATTAAATGTTCCACATTTCTTTTCTTCCATGGTAGGGGAGGTAAATGGGGATTGGGGGGAGGGGCAGCTATAAGTTGTGACCTTCCAAAAAAAACAAGTTTGAAAGGGGTAAGATAATAGGGAAGTGAAGTTTGACAGTCTCTCAGTCTAGACACGATTACAAATAATGAAAATGTGATATTGATAATATAATATACACCACCAACTTGAAGAAGGGTAATAGGATAGTATACATTTCCTGAAGAGTCAGGCCCATAAGAACCTGATGACCTGCAGGAGAAAGTCTCAGACCTGATCTAAGAATCAAACGCTCCAAAGCTTATTATGAGAGGCTTCTTCAATGAGAAGAATGACGTCAGAGAAATCTCAGATTGCAGTCAGAAACTCTGCTTCTTCGAGGGTTATAGACATCTCGCCCCTCTACTTTGGATTGTAGGAACAACCCCCTAACAACCAATCATTTGTACCACAGCCAAGATTCTAAATGCAAAATATCTATTTTATAGGAAAACATATATGCATGACTCCTGCATTAAGATGTCTTTGAATTTTTCCTGGTAGAAGAATTTTTGTTTTGCGTCAATGTTTGAACTTAAAATGTATATCAATGAGCTAAAAAAAATTCAACACAACACATATTATACCTTGATAATTTTTTAAAAATCTAAGATGGTAGGAAAGGTGCATCAATAATTTAAAACTTTTGAATGACTGAACTACTTCCCTCTCCCAAATGTTGATAACAATATATACCAGTATAAGTATTTATTTACGAAAGAATCCATAAAATGACAAAGTTTCTAGGCTGATTTGTACTGATATGAAATATGTTAAATTTGTTTCATTTCTTCTTATTCAAATACAGGTAATATATTTGGAAACCATAATATTCTTTAATATATTTGACCAATTTATTCAAGTTTATTTTATTATTATCTTATAAGGAAACAAGATCTTATAGTTGACAGGATGTAAGAGTAACATTATTTTTCTTCACTTGCCCTTTAACAGTATATATTACAATTATGAATTCATAGGGTAATATTTAAAAATTCATCAGAAAGTTGCAGATTGTTAGAAAAAGAATTTGTGGCATGAATATCATCAATTCAAATTAAATAAATTAAAATTTTCCAAATAAACATGCAAATGAGTGGATGTTTGAGATAAAAATGCCTACTGGTATTTTCAAATAAATATAAAATGTATAATGTACTCATGGCCAGGTTTTTTTTAAAAATTAATGTATAATAAAAGCATGGCCAGGCGAAAGTTGCAGTGCTGGAGCCATTCACCAACAGTACCATTTCTGAGAAAATGTATTCTCAATTGCTGACCATATAACAGTGAGGATATTGTAGCTGTCAGCCCAACAGTCTAGATTCTCAGTCAAATCAACCTGCTAATGTGTGGTCTGGATAGATAAGCTTTCTCCTTATGTTAATTGCCGAATCTCATTATCAAATTTGGTACAAAAAGATCAAACATTTGTACTCATTAGAATGAACCTGTGTTATAAAAGAATAGCAAATTACATTAATACTAATACTTTGTCAGATGAATTAGAATGGAGAAAATCTGGGGATTCACAATTAAAATGGAGAGATATCCCCTCGATTAATGACAAGTAAATAACCAAAAAACCACAGAAAAATCACATTCCAAAACACGAGTTTGAAGTATTTAATACGCAGAATGTGATACCGAAAAAAATAAAACATGAAGCATTTATTGTGTCATACTGACACACAAGACGTCTGGCACAACGTGACACTGGACCTCAACAACTAATTCATACATCTTACATGTATCCCATTACACAAACAATGCAAAGGACTTAACCACCACCTCATCTCATGGCCACCTTTCTACCACACCAAAGCAAAGCTTGTACTTGTGACACCTACACTGCGAATACAACTGTTGTTTTCTGTGTTAGTACATGGCGATCTGTCAGTCAGTGCGATAGCGAAGAAGTACAATAGCAATGCAGCACTTTCCATCCTAGATACTCTGTGTACCGGTTTAAGTCTGGTTGCGTGCATATTTCTTACAATGCCAGCCCGACTCAAAGACAACTGTTCAGAATTAGCACTTTGAGTTCAATACGTACAGAGGAAAAACCAAGAATCATAATGTTTGTATCTATTTACCCTCATCTTGACACAAATGAAATAACCCATTGAAGAAGAATAAAATTCCTTAATTCATGTACCATAATTAATGCAAGATTGTGTGACAGCGTCAACTGACAGTTAATGAAAGAAGAAACTTGTACAACATGACTACAGAGAAAAATGATCTGCTTACAAACATGATCAATATCATATTCCACAGAAAATTTTACCTAAAAAGATCATTAAAAAGGTTAACAGGTATCTGCAATAAATTGTCACTGCTATAATAAAGCAGGTTTCCATGGTGACCTTACCTCACTATAGCATCGTCGAATTTTCTGGTGATCTCTCACCTTCCCTTGCTTCTTGGTAGACATGTCCACCGATGAATCGAAGAAAATGTCATCCGATTCGTAGTCATAATCGGTAGGGATTTTCATTGATAAGTATGCAATGGCACAACCCAAGGCTATAATACAGCTGGTCCCTCCAATAAATCGTCACAAGCCGTGACGTCAAGTGAACAAACCTTTTTCAATGAACTCCTTTATCTCCTGGTGTGTTTAAAAATCATATTTATATTTTGAAATACTGTATTTGCTTTCGAGCTGAAAAGTCTTTTAACTAAAAGGTGAAGTGTTTTGTTCACAGCTTCCAAGCTCCAGTCTGCTGTTCACAGATAAATATACCATACGTCATCAGCTGTCTAAAAAAATCCAATTATATAAACACTGGAATTCCAAGAAATAAAAGCCAGCAAGAATCTTGAGATCCACAGCAAAGAGAGAGAGTGCAGATCCTGTTTCATTAGAGGCAGCTTTACAACATCATCAAAAGTCACATGTACATCTACAGTTAACAACACGATCCTTTGTCCTTGTGGTGAGGTTTTCGACACACGATAACCCCTCTTGCTGCTAGGTTCATGGATAAGGTCTCCTGTAGCTTAGGCTGGTAGGGACTACTTGACTGCAACAGAGTGCCAGGTCTGTATATCTCGAGATCTCCCGAGTAATTGACTCCTATCTCAGCCTCCAGAATTACACAGACTCTTTTAATAGTTTGCCACCTTCATTTGGTTTGCTTGCCCTTAAAGTTCCCACTTCAGAACCACCGGAAATACGATTGCTATACAAATCTAACCTTGCCAGGAAGTTGATACACTGTACAAATAAATCTATTTGTACATGTAAGGTTTGCTTTCTCTTTCTTCACTTTCTTAAAGTACTAGTATCTGAAAACACAGCTGAGTCAGCTCATTTCAAAAATGCATCCATTCATTCTGGATTTTCCTATGTCTTAGTATAAAACTGAAAACTGTCTTGATTTTATAAAAATAAATTTCTGAAAATAAAAAGATGTTTTTTCCTCGCTGTTTGTAATGGTATATATTCTCATGAGAAAAGAAGCATTTCTCCAAGTTTTTCAAATTGGAGGCAGGCACTTAGTACCCGACCACGCTCGACCTGTCAAGTAGTTCCACCTCTTGTGGGAACCAATCAAAGACATCACTGTATATTGCCTGAGTCAGTGACCAGTCAATTCTATCCAAAAATTCCCTTCAACCTAATGAAAAATCAATGGAAAATGATTGCTGAGATTTCTCCGCTATGCCTTCAATAAAATCAACTATTTTACCAACAACTTTTTCCTTCTCAAAAGGTTATCAGTTCACAGTGAGAAAATGCAGTTTCTTTCTCCGATGTTTTTCTTGAAAAAAAAATCAATTTCTAATATGAGATTGACTTTGAGATCTACAACCTCTGTTTATCTGATGCCTCTAATGATTTTTTTCCCTCATTACTTTCCTATTGACATCACTAGGAGAAGGAGCTGAATTCTCTGGTGGAAAACAAGGAATTAAACTTCAAAAACCTCTTACACAACTGCGAAGCATTAACCAATTAAATCATTTGTTACAAGTTACCAGGATGCACCTAATGCGTTTGATGGGAAAACTAAAATAAAAAAAAATCATATCAACAGCAGTGCTGAAGAAAGATATTTATACAATGAACTTCTTTTTGTGTAATTTCCTCGATATTTTTATCTTAATGCGTAACCAAGAGCTATGTCAGAGTGCTAAACTAATGTTTCGGCTTTTGAAATACAAAGTGTTCACAAGTGGGTACCAGCAAGGTTTGACACTTGAATATTTCTTTCACGCATGGTGCCAAAACAAAAATTTTAAGAATTGAGAGATAGAGACTGAAGTACATAAAATTGTAGCGGTTCTCATTCACAGTTATATGTGGTATGTTTTCGTCATGGACTCCTCTAGTAAACATCCACCGACACACCGAGTCAATTAGATCAAGGTTACCTCGATTAAATCATTCAATGAATGCATACAGGTAAATGATGTCAAACTGTGTGCATCATGAGGTGAGGACAGAATAATGGCCTAGCTATCAGTAAAGTGCATACAATGGTAACATTGTGGGTTGGGGATGAATGGTGTTCTTTCACATACACTGCAGAATCAGCGGTGGGGTTATGTGTGCAGCATACTGTAGGTCTGCAGTCAGCTCTGCTGCCAAAGGACAAGTGGATGTTGACTTAATTTGCCCTACTTACGTCATAGCCAACACTGCTGCATTATAGAGCCAGGAGTGATCAATCCATACTGGTTAACACCTACAGTCAGCCGGAGCACAATCAAAAGACTGCTGCCCTCCCCTTGCTGTGAAAACAAACACCTTCTACCCCAAGTAACAGCTGAATTCAGACCTCCCCCACAGTTGTGAATGGAGAGAGGAGTTGACAGGGAGAGCATGTACTATTTCCATTCAATAAGTAAGGCATGACAGGTCACCCGTGTCACTTCGATCTTATTATTCACATTTATTATGGCCAATTTTCTTTTCTACACCACAACACTTAAGCCTGACCTTTCATGGTCAAGAACTGGAATGAAGACAACTGTCAAGGACTTAAAATGTGTAAATCTAAAAACTTCTCAATGGTAGATATTCTGCAATTGACTGATCAGATAAGTGCACAAGACAACACCTCTATTCATTTACTACATAAAAAGGTTTCAGTTCCTTCAAGATTATAACATCAACTGAGTGCATTTATGAGAATTACACCAAATCTGTAGTTTAGGACTAACAGTGGATGCTTATTGGACCTATCAGTATAGTACAAGAGAGGTAACTCTAGAAATATATCTGCACTAGTCAGGATCAATGATGGAATATGAAATAATGCAAATGATCGTGATTTCTTCATGTGAGAGAGCTAGAAAGACTTTATTTCCTGCTTGTTAATTAACTAGACTGGCACACCTTGCCTTAAATTAATGAACATTACAAAAACCATGCAAATTGTTTTGATTAATTACAACAGGAAACTCTCTCTACTTGATAAGTCAAGGTCACTTGTCACCGTGGCGACCTACATGTACCTTGTGGTTTTATTTAAATGGTTTTTATGTAGGTGAGCAAGGAGGAGGGCAAAAGTCTATGCTTATTATTAACATATACAAACACACTTCTGTTCCCTAACAACCATGTTGTTTACAGCAGAGAAGGTGGAAAGCTGTCATACAGAACAGAACAGAACATACAACAGCGGAACATAGAAATATTAGGGAAGGACAAAACGCAACAGTTTCTGGGGATTTTCTTTTCCTGATATTTTTTTTTATGCCACTCATTCAGTTCCTTCTGTGTCCCCACACGAACACCTTGCGTAAACTCATTTGTCTTGGTTTGTCATCTGTTGTTCTGCTTGGGTCATGGTTATTATTTACCCTTAAATACCTGTATCTCTTTTCTGAAAACTGTGCGGAAGTCTGGCAATGGTGAAGTTTTGGGGAAAAAATATTACAGTTGCCTGTCTTAAATACTGTACAAAAAGCCATTTATTGGTTATTAAGTGCAAAAAGGTCACTCTAGTGACTGGAAATGAGAGAGCTGCACATTTTTTTTAACAAAAGTACAAACATCTTAAACAGCTTTCAGATCAAAGTTTAATGGAATGTGTCAATTCAAACAGTGTCACAAAATCGTGGAAGTTTTAACACTGCCAGAGAGTATTTTGACATCATTTTCCTGTTTGAATTAAGTCAATTTCCATAATCTAGGTTCACTAAATAATCTGAACCACAACAAATTCATGAAACTTTCTGTATTTTGCTTAAATTTCCTTTTAAAAATCACATAAAAAAACTATAAAGAATTTCTAAGAAATCAGTTCCAAGTCAAAAAAGTAAAATGACATCTGCCACTAATTAATCCAATATATCATCCAATACATGTTCATAGAATTTGAAAGGTTTTCTTGAAAAAAATGTAAAACTGAAAATCCCTCTGCGGTAATTAGGATCTGGAGAAATTTAGCCTTGTATGACTTCATTAACTATGTACCTCAACAATCAGTCAACATTTCTGATGAATAAGATTTCAATATTGATAAGAACTATTAATAATGAATAAAAACCAAAGTCCATGACAAAAAAGCCGACTTTAGTAAAGCTGTCCTCATTACTAGATGATTTATGACCCCAAAACTTTAGACCAAGTGATGGATTTTTAATGGCATTTGTCATACTTCATAAATGACTGGGATTTTAAAATTAGGCCATCTTTTTTTTTTTTACCACCACAGAGACAGAATCTGAAGTTTTCATAACTTGGCAGCTTAGACTCTGCAAACCCTGTACAAGATCCAACAGTTGGCTTACCATACAAAATCGTGTTAATTTGATGTTCAACGAATACAGCATAGAAAAGAAAAAATAATACGAAGACCGCACACAAAACGCGAGATTTTTGTCTTGATTCTGTCAGGCAGTGTAAATAGTGGAAAAGGAAACATAAATCATCTCTGTATAAAGATGATAGGCTTTTTTGTTGCAATCTTTTGACAGATTTCACAAGGTGATGCTTCATCCTTATTAATGATCTCCATGGGACCCCTGACAGCCATATTTACTTTGTGCAAAAATCTCCGACCTGATAATACCATTGACCATCATTCACTGTTTGGAAAGGGTCGTAGAATACTGGGGATGCTGGGTAATTAAATGGCCTAGGGCCGAGGTGTATAAACATGGAGGGCTGAAACCCCTAAATCGTGGACCATGATTAGCCTTACAGGTCAACATTACCCTAAGCTAAGTACTTCGTAAACATACATATAGCGAAAACAAACATTAAACAGAGGAGAATATTCAGACATGAAAAAAAGGCTGGAGATTAATATTCACAGGGAACCAGTTTATAAGCTTATCAAAAGATTAAAGGCACTGATAAGTTTACAGAGAGCCAATACTGATATCTCTTACTCCTATCTACACCACACAAAAGCTTATAACTCAACAATATCAGGGAAATAGTCCAAACTATACAGGGGATTTTTTGAGCTGAAATTATTTTTAAAACCATTTGAAAATGGAACAGAATTTTTTTTTTGAATATGCGAGTTCATACAAAGTACATTTATCAGGGACTGATAAAAATTAAGCCCAATTAGAATTTTTTTTTTATCTTATCATTGTATGACCTTGGGGTGTGAAATCTGCCCCCTGCCCCCTCTGTTACAGTACCTACCATGTAATAGGCTACCTCATCATCTGTGTACACGCAGTGTACACAATGATCCGGAGTCTGGCTAGCTTTGTCCTTCCGGAACATCATTGTGACTTAGAAAATCCACATCCCATAGGTAATAATATTCCAATTTGAAAATCAAATAATAATCTCCACAATTTTAAAATTGCACACACACACAAAAATAAAATCAATGTTCCACGACTGCTTAAAAAATCATGCCCTCCATTATCTCAGAGGGGAAAAAAAATCAAGAAAATTCTTGTTAGCACCACAGCATCTGAATAGTTTTTTTTTCTCATTCCTTGGAGAGTCAGAACAACTTCTGGCAACAAGTTGGGGTTCTCTGTGATAAAGGATGCGTTCGTTTACTCAGGTGAGTTCTGGCAAGTCTCAATCAACAGGTGATTCAATCCTGTGAATTTCTTCTTCCTACCAGTGACCGGCCAAATTCAGCCAGCACCTCCTCCCAGCTCAATGATATAGTTCTTGTTTTGTTTTCACGAGGAAGTGTATATAAAGGTTTTGCTGGGACATGACATGGGGGGTGTTGGGTCACAGTCTGTCCAATGTTATAATCCCGTGCTGACCCCTGACCTCCTGTGATGGATGTTAATACACAAGCCCTCAGTAAGTGACCAGTGTGTTATGCCTGTCTAGGTTTATACATCATAGCATGTTCGTCAGAAACCTAAGTGACATGCAGCCAAATCAATCGCAATCGTTTCCACCAATCAGGGAAAAGCGTCTCCTGAAGAGGGTTTAAACACTTGGTAGAAGTTAATTCACAAAATAAGATATATAATTAGGTTTTCAACGTCAAAAGAAATTAAAGGGAAAAAGTACAAACAGCACAGAATTTCCTGACCGATTCTGCAATATGTCCTTGAGGAAAATCCTGACTGTTACATTGTTCACTTCCTTCGACAAATGGGAGTCTATAGCACTCAAAGGAGAAAGTTTTACTGCTGATAAATTGATATCTAACTCCTCTTTTCAAATGTAAGACAATTTCTCCAAAAAGAATTTTTTAATGGGCAGCAAACCAAGAAAATACCACATAGGGAGAATAAAGCACCTGTTAAACAGAGTCTTCAATGCATGAAACTTTCTCTCTTTTCATGCTGCATTTAATTTGGCTGGGAAGATTCCATCAATTGTGAATGTCCTTTCCATTGATTTAGAGCAGATATGCATATTTTAAATTATCAATAATGAGGCTATACCAATCATCTCCTCATTTGAAAATTGATCCTCACCACTAAAGCTCAGTCCAACAACTCAGTTTATCAAATTATCTCAAAGCTGTACTGAAGCCACTAAAACAATACCACTGGTTAATTGGAATTAATATGCAAAATAGCCTGGGGGTGCATGTTAGTAAATAGAATGATTATGAACATTTGTAATGAATACGACTCCTGGCAATGGTTCAAGGGTAGCTGTTCTCCAGCGTTGGTTAGACACAGCTGTAAACATACACCAGGCCTGGATAGTTTTCCTATTTACCGAGATCTACATAAAAGAGACAACAGTCAGCCATAAACTCTGTCCTCCCAGAGCTGCTCAAAAATGCCACAGAGAAGTCTCCCTAAGTATGCCTGCCAATTGAATCGGAATTTACGCAATCATTTAAATGTTTTCCTGAGTCTCAATCGTCATAAAACAAGTTTTTTCAGTAATAGAATTTATCATATAAATCATTCACAATCTCTGACCCCTTTTCCCAGTATTTAAGGAAGAAAAAGGATTTTAGGCAAATTAATGCAGTCCAAAAATGTGTGCACAAAAAATCAGTCCAAATCCAGTAGCAGCAGATGTGTATTGAATGCACATGACCAAGGTCCCATTACTGATGTTATCACACAATAGATAGGTACCAAGCAAAGGGGTCTGTTGACGTCTTTGGTACCAGCCGACTGTGTCCGACACAAAAGTCTGAATCAGATTGTACAATATTCCCATGCATTCTGTATGTACAAGTACAGAGGAAGGACACAGTGCGACGTATCCTAGCTGACTTGTTTGTAGGAAACTCGTGACAACCTCTACAGAGTATCAATCACAGACTGCCTCTTCCAGCATTCACTATTCATTTACACAGCAGTTGTTACAGATTCTTGTTAATAAAGGTGGATCAAAGATACTGGCTTAATAGTGCCACAGGGGAGAAAATTGCTAGATTAATTAAGAAATTGGTTTGGTAAATGTGTACCCAATGTATTGGAATATGTCAATTCAATGTTTAATGGCCTTTGCTCTGATATACACCATAAACAACTCATATAACAGTGGTATTAATTCCTGATAGATTCCAGATACCGGAGAGAGATGCTGCAATTACTACAAGGGCTCAAAGTTCCCTAGAATCCTTCCAAACAACAGGAAACCACACAAAATTCCCCGTTTTATATATTAAAGTTGACGAAACATGTTTGTTGAAGCAAACGGATATACATGTATATACACACATATAAAAGCTATATTAAAAGTAGATGGTTCATTTTTATTCTCTCTATTAAAAGATAAGAATAAAAATAACCAAAAGGCTTTTAGATCTACAGGATCTGACAGCAACAATATATATAAACAAAAACAACAGTTTTATTCCCAGGTATTTTGGGGGACTGTGATTGGTTGATGTTGGCCCGGCCAAGTTTTTTTGGTTGGACCAGGAGTGACAGGGCTGTTCATTCTCCCACACAGCTCATTGTCATCACGACAGAAGGTGACGGGAGCAGCAATGACTCTTTTGTTTGAATTATTTATTAATGTGTACCCATATTAGAAACAATGTCCTCTCTCACTCTTTGCTCTTTTTTTTTTGAGTTATATTTTGGTTTGTGCACAAACAATGTCCTCTCTTTTGACCAATCTTTTTGCTTCTTTTTTTTTGAGTTATTTTTTGGTTTGTGTAGAAACAATGTCCTCTCTTTTGACCAATCGTTTGAGTTTTTTAAAAGTTTTTAATATTTTGTGTGTGTGTGTGGCGTAGAAGTTCTAAGGATGGGGAGAAAATGTATTAACCACTAAAGTATCAGCCATTAGAATATTTCCCTACAAGAATACAAAACTTTCAAACTTTCATTTTATGGTCAAAGTGCATTTTCTTTGCATAATGCTTTCTTGTACAATAACATGGGTAATAAATGGACGTGCCCAGTCTTTCCAAGGAACATTCATGTAGGTGTTTCATGTTACACCAAGTCTTTCATTCAGACTCTAATCGAATTTTCATCTCATGTAAATATATTATATAATTGTATAACCAAGACTTTCTTCTGGCAAAAGAACTCATATCTTAACACCCACATGAACAACAAAATTATGTAATTTTCTTGATAACGAACAAAATCAACAGATTTTAGTTTTCATACCATTTTTCCTGCAGTAAAAAAAAAAAATTCCTGGTCTATGTACAAGTAGACCAAGCGCCTTTTTGCACTGCTTTATTTATTAGTTGTGTAAGACAATGAAAAAAATATACTCTGTCAGTTAACAACGCTAGCATATTTTTCATCCTGGCATTTTCTCTGGTATATCTTTGGTACCATCCTTGCTTTCATTGAAACAGTTTAATTAGGAAGGTGAATTGTGAACTGTGCCACTTAATTCATGTTCATTACGTTGATGTTTTCATTTACATTCATTCAGGTAAATTATACCACTGAATTTTATTACTTGTAAAGGTTGTTATTTCCGCAAGTTAAAGTAAATACAAATGTTCTTCATCCAGTGTGGAAATCTGCAGAAGACTGATCATGGAATTTATTTTTTAGCTGTCTGTATATTAAACATGATTTTTTTTAAAATGAAGACCAATCATTGGTTTGTCACTGGACAGTAAAGAGGTTGCTGGGGATTTTCCCTTTTCTAAAAGACTTACTGGTATCTAAAAATGTTATAAGCAAAACATTTCATCTAGTTTATGAAAATAAAGTTCCAATGCATTTAGCCCTACATCAGTTTAAAAACCCTGTATTTCTTTTTAAAGTTACCAATACCTTAAAATCATATAAAAAAATAATAACTTCACTTCATCCATACCAACACCAAAACAAAAATCTTAAAACTTCAAAACAGCAGATCATAAGAACAACTGTAAAAGACCAGATTGATGGAAGAATTTGGCATAAATTAGCATTGATAGATCCATATCACTGAAGTCAAAGAAATAAAGGGTGTGACGGCCATTAATCTAGATCTAATCGGGACCTTGATGCTACATAAGCAAGCTAGGTGACACAACAGAATCATAAGTGCTAACAATTTAAACTAAAAAACAGTTTCCTGCTTGAATACAACAAAGAAAAGGCAGATTCTAAAAAGAAAGTTTATTTTCACTATGTTCCATTAGGCTTAATCCTTAAAATGGTAATTTTGACCTTTTCTCGATAAGTAGAATGCCTTAATACAGAGATCGTGTACAGAAGTGATTGGGTACATGCAGGCATTTTTGCAGCTGCGGATCAGCATATGAATTTTTATCTTCAAGATCTGTTCCAATGTTTTTTCCCCCTTGTAATTTTTGGACATGCCGATTACTGACTGACATCTACAGAAAATTAGCAAGAGTCAGACAGTTCTAAAAAGATTGATATTTGACTGCAGGCTTCAGTGCGCTACAGAACAAAGATACAGAGCAAAGACAGGGTGCACTGCTGACAAGGCCGTCACTATCTGCATGGCGTGACATGGTCAAGTAGAAAAATGTTTGGAGTGCAAGAACGTGCTATTTCCCCATGTTTTTGGCTTTTACAGTACAATTTAAAGATGGAGAGACCCGATTGGAGAGAACAGTTTTACTCTTTTCCTGGGGCCGTCGACTGCCTCCCCTTGAATATAATCACACATGTTGGCATCGAGTCAACCTCAGTGACTTCTAGGTCCCTGCAGGCGACAGATATTGAACAGACCACAACAACTCAGAATACATTATCCTAAAAGTCCATCCACATACTTCACTGGGGGATTGGAAGTCGGACAATTAATTCAGTATTAATTAATGAAATTTAAATACTGCAGTGAGGAAACACAGTTCAGAGATACATCCCTAAAGTTAACCTCTAGTAGAACCTAATTTATTTATCACAAGGCTGATCTTTACAAATTATTGACTGTTTAAATGACATCACCATTGTACTGTGTGAGTATGAATAGTTGTTTACTTCCACAGAAATATGTCCATAGGATCGCTATATTGATTTGAACTAAATTTGGTGTTAAAAGAATAAACATATGAACATTATTAAATTGACAGGACAAGAAAAGTTCTAAGACATCAAAAATATGCATCGATCAATACGATATAAGCTACAGATACTATACAAATTTCACAATGCTAATGAATTAGGTTTCATTTATTGATACATGTATACATTGTATGTAAAGTTCATTTCCTGATTTCATATTTACCTATAATAACAATTGAATATGATGACTTCTACTTTTACTATATATGGTAGATGTATCGTAAAAGCACACAACTTCTAAGTATAAGATTGTCAATTATCCTTTAAAGAAAGATCAAGTTGATTGTTTTCCACTTAGTAGATATATTTTTCCACTTAACTGATCAACACTTTAAGTGACCCTGGCAGTTTTTATCGCTATATAAGCAGTAAACATCTATAATAACATATATTTTAAAAAAAAAAAAACGCATTCAATGGTATCAAAATTTTCCATTCCACTGATTTCAAAAACCATTCTCCCAGAAAAAAAATCCACATTTCTTGATATCCTTAAAATCACACATGCAAAGATATTGCCGTATATTGAAAAAAAGCTTAATAGATTTTCTGAAGTCTCCCAATGATCTACAACCCATTATAAAATGCTGCGATTATATTTCAGCATAATGAGGTTTTATTTTGTAATGATGTGCAACACAATATTACTAGGTCAAAGTGATTGGAACTGGTCCAGTGCCAGTTTAAAATGCTCCTATTCATAACATCTTTACAAAATTCGGATTCAATCCAATGAACATTTGAAATTCGGTTTGAAAAAACAGGAGAAGGGTTGACATCAACAACAAGAATTTATGGCAGCTATGCACGGTAATTCAGAAACGGGAGCAGGAGAGTCAATTAAACGCGGAATAATTTTGCTACAAATCAAATTTACTATAAATATTTAAAAGGAAAAAAAACCCCAGTATTGGTGGGTGGAATGAACCTTCTCAAAAAATTCAACTTTAAACGTTTCAAGGCTTCTGGGTTTCTGAATCATAATTTTCTTTTCATTTGAGAATCGGGTCAGGGACCCTCCAACTAAGATTGTAATGACTCTCAAGTTTTTTCTTAGACAACATGTTCATAATAAGAGTTAAATCTCCGGTGTAGAATTACAATAAATCTGCTTATTATTCACATAATTCATCAACATTTCGTGTTTTAAAGACATCAATATAAAGAGGCTAATTAAGCATGGTTTTCGTACAACTGTACTAATTCAATGACAATTTTTGCTCTACTCTACATTACTCTTTATCAAAGGCTTTATAAAGTTTATTGCATTGCAAGTTTCCAAAACAGATTTAATGGAGGAAGCACCCATCAAATAATCATGCAATCAAAGTGCTAGTGCAAAATGGTCTTGTGTGCACAATTCAGAGTGTATGAAAAAAAGGTGCTGATGTTAGTAAATAAAATTCACATCAAATCCATTAATTTAAAGGACTGACTGATTGACTGACTTAGGATTCTAGTATCTACAAGTACACACAATGGTAGGGTTAGAATTTTTTACGATGTCAAAACAAACAGAGAGCAGCAGGCGTTACCTTGTTCGGATAGCGCAAAAAGTCAATCTGAAAATACAAAGTAAAAAGCTGTGATAATACAGTCAATAGGTATACAGAGGTGTACTTAAAGCATTAAATAGGATACAACAAGAAAGGTTTAAATAGAAATCAATCATGCATAGCAAAAGAAATTAGAGCCTTCGCTTGCACATGTAGGTTTATTTTGCGTTTTAGTAAATTTTCATGGAGTTGAAGTGGGGGGGGGGGGGGGGGTGGTTGGATTAGGCAATAACAAGTACATTTGGTTGTGTTCAAAAGGAATCACCTAGTAGAGTCCTCACTTGTACATTTAGATTTATTAAGTTTTTTAGTTAAACTGGCTTATTGAGATAATTCAAAGGTTTGAAGAAAAGTGCATCTGTAGCGTTGGAGTGGGAAGGAAATGTTTGGTTATGTATTCAATGATTTTTCCACTATCAACCATCACATTACTTTCTGTTTGGAATATATTATAAAGCAGATGCATTTCATAATCTCATGCAGTATCGCATTCCTTTTTTTGACATATTTTGCTCATTAAAAGTACATCACATTCATATCTTTTTATAATATTTTATATAAGTAGAATGTTACATAATAAAGATTATTCATTAAGCATACTATAAGCAAGTATATACATCTGAGATATTTCAGATAAGTGATTATTCCACAGACAAGTCAGATTCGCCTCTCTTATACAGACGTATGTTATGCAACGTCCGTTGTTTCATTTAATTACTGAAATTATGACAGTTGCAATCTTGGGTCTGTGCTGAACTAGCTCTTTGAAGCATGGCGTCACAAACACATTCAGGCATTTAATATGCTTGATAAAACTCCACTATAACATCACATTAAGATTTGTATCTGTACTCGGTTTCACTGACTTCTCCCTTGCCTTACTAGTCCCTAATCGGCCAAAACTAAGTGTTATTACATAATAACCATTACAGATTTCATCTGGTACCCAATCAGGGACCAAGACGACCTTGCCTGATTGGTATTGCATCCCAACACCGCCCAGTATCTAACGCATCACATTTACACTGACGTCAGTCGGAGCTTCCTGTAATATTTCTGTTGTGACCTAGGCAAGGTCTCAAAAATAAGTCTGCCAGAGCCATTATTTCCATTTCTGCATCAGCAATGAGCCAAATTAATATCATATGAAATATCATATCTGCTTTTTTTGGTAATATGTCAACTTCCGATAATGAAAGAGAATAAAAATAAACAACTATTTTTTTTTTACTCTCATTATGTAAGAATAATGATGTTTTTTTTGCTGCTTCAATTTATTTTAGTCTTAAATTTTTCTTGTTAAGATCAAAATGCTTAATTGGAAGGTCAGACAATGAAATGTTTTTTCTTGGCCCTCTGTCAATTTTTATCTGCAATCAGATACAACCTTGCCTGATAAAACTCTAAACAGAAAAAATACAAAAGTAATCAAACCTGAGAAAGAACCCCCCCCCCCCCCTAAAATACATACACTGTAAAGAAAAACTGACTACGAGTTCCAGCCAGATGTGCAGCATAAGTAAAACTCTCACTCCGACACTTCAGGATCGGAGTAAAATTATTTCAGATTTCCCCTCAAGGAATGACGATAAATTCTTAATCAGACTTTCCCTTCTGGATGATTGACAATCTCCTAAATTAAAATATGTTCGGTGAATGCTTTACAACATGGCGCAACAAGATAATGATTAGAATGCTTTCTTTTTCGGCACTGGATAAAATACCTTTTTCCAGAAAAAAAAAATAAATCTCGAATGGTCTAATTGCAAAGAGTTTTTCGACACAGCCCTGCTGTGTAATACCCAGAATCGCTGAAGCATGACCATTGACGTCAATCACCAGAATGGATTGTCATTTTTACTCCACGCTGAATTACTGCTATTAGAGTTTGTCATTACTGGATCATTATTCTGCAGTAAACTTACAACAGTTATTGGTCCCAGTCACATAGACTGGACTGGGAAGGTTTGCCTGAGTCTAGAACATACACCTGAAAATAGGCAGTGTCAGCATCAGACCTCTGAGGACACTTGGTGAACAACCGAGACTTATCAAAGGATGCATGTAAATTAACTCTGTCGCGAATTTTTGCTTCCACCACCTTGCTTGATATTTCAATAACCATAAATACCTTTGTGCTAAAACTACGTTCATCCACTAATATGAAAAATGTCCAGATTATCTGTTTTGAAACGCCCCCTCTGCCGCTTCAGGTTTCAATACACATCCATTAATAGAAAGTCTGTGGGATTTTGCATTGAATCAGCCATTAATAAGCCCGGATGATTACGTTGAAAAATTGCGCGAGGTATCCCATGTACTTCCGAGTGGAGAAAAGATGTTAACATTTCCCATTATAAATTTCCGTAAGAAATTTGTTATCGCTCCTGTGAACTTTAATGAGTGAAAAATGATAATTGTTCAATGAAGATATCTTGCACATATTCCCTTTTATCGATTTCAATTGTATTTCTTTCACAGGTATGTGTATCTTTATCAAAAATCATCAAAAAGTGATGGAAGCAATAACTTTGGACAGACTATAAATAGAAAATAGGAAAAAAGTTACATTTCCCAAATAATTAGTGTAAGTAAACTGCATTATAAATTCCTTATATTACGCGAGTACTTAATTTCGCAATCCCGCTGTTTTGTATCAAATCGTGAGAATATAATATCACAAACGCGGAACTTTTATCCATATTTCTCACAGTTCTCAACTCTCAAAAAATAATTGCGAGATTTTAAAATTCGCGAAGGGTGCTTCTCGCGATTTTACGCGGATATTAATTCCTCGCATTTAATTAGGAATCTACAGTATGTAGAAACACACATTTAGCTCAGAAGTTAACGACTTGTATGTTGTAAGTAATCATAACATTACAAGAGATATAATACTGGATTTACATGATAGACTGCATGCTAATAAATCTAGTAAGCAAATAAAACAGGATCAGAGTGCTTTTTAAGAAATTGCCAATCCATTAAAACCTGCAGAGAAAAGCTGTACTTTAGTTTTAGTAGGTGAAGGTTTTAAAAAATATTGTCATTATCTAAAAAGCTTTACGTTACACTGTATAGCCAGCATATAATGTTATCGGCCAGATTATATCTACAGGTAATATCTGAGTATTTCAGAGGATGCATGTACCTCCAATTAGGAGTAATTGCAGCAATTTCTTAATTGAAACAAGATTCATTTTTAATAAATAACATTGCAAACGAACAAATAAACCTTACATTAATAGTAAAATTTTCAAAAGTGTTTTCTCTCTCTTTCCAAGTACATGTGAACTCATTCAGAGTTCAACAAGAAATGGTATCTGTGTCCAGCAATGAGCTGAAGCCACATGACTTTCTGGTGCTCACTCTTTGAGTGCTTTCAGATCTGTCAGGATCTCAAGCTACCACCCTAGCTCTGTCTGCAGCTTAATTCTTTATTCCTGCATCATTCCATGAATACCAATAAGCTGTGCTTCAAGGCCGGTGATATTTTGAATGGTTCTGTACCTCTGCAGTTCATCATAGGTTTGGCAGACTCACTCGCTGACCAAGTTACCTCTCCACCGAATTACCCCACCCCCACCCCCAATGACCATCACCGAATTCCAACACCCACTGACCATCAACAAATTATTACAACCCACTGATGAGAAAGCAAGACGTGGAATCAGAAATCTCAGCACTGCATAGAGAATAGAAGAAACAGAAGAGAATATTGTAATCTTTTCTGAGAAACTCAAAGACAAATCTAAAAGCAAATTTTTTCTTACTAGATCTCTCTTTTCTTCTTGAATTATAAAGAAACTGAAGTTTAATTACAAGCATTACATTGTACCATCAATCATGAAAGGTTTCCATAGACTTTGCTTAGAGCTAAACATCAAAAAGAAAATCATTACTGGAACAAAAGAACTAGTTCTATTTTTTTCAAAATATGGTCAGTAAACTGATTTGTGGTAAAAAGAAGCTTTTTTTGAATGTGCACTAGTGGAGCCAGTGACCTTCAGAAAGTTGAAGGTCACTGTGTCATTCACGCAGTCTCCCGGTAGAATCCATCCATCTACTGCCTACCAATCCCACTCAGCAAATATTCTCTGTCATTAGATTGGTTTTTTCTGAATGAAGTGTGTGTTAATAGCCTTGCAAAATAATTTCCAATAAAATAAAGAAGTAAGAATGGAATCAAACCTTACGTGATGAGTTCTGCTCTGTAACTGCATGTTCTTAACATAACTTTTCAAATGAAGTAATATGAGAGAGAGAGAGAGAGAGAGAGAGAGAGTGAGTTTTAACCTTGCAACAGAATTGACCTCTGATAGATACACCTATTATAGGGATCAAATAAAGTTGCTAGTTGGCAAGGGTTATAGGCAACTTTATAGAACCTCACTTTGGGGGGTAATCCAAATGGTGATAAAATTCACATTATTCCTGCAGCTCATTATTTCATCCTGTCTTATGTAACACTGGGTGGTATGTGTTTTAAAAAATGTGTTAAATTGGAATATTACAGACTGAAAATGATTCCCATATGTGTATAAAAGACTCCTACTCTAAATCCTGAGAAAAATTAATATGAAACAAAGAATCCCGCACCTCAGTCTTATCACTTTTTGAACCCGAAAATTATGAATAATAAAGAGCTCCAAAGATTGTCTAACATTATTATAATGAATGAGCAATAATTATTTTTTTCTCTTTGCAGTAGAAAGTGTATCAAAGATTGGAAACAGAAAAAGTGGGACAAAAAATGTGTCAACTGCACTCTGGTTTGTCAATATAAAAAATACAAGTAATAAAAGCCCATTGCATAATTACTGAAGATCTACTTTAATATTTACTCTGTTTAAAAAATGTGGAGAGCAATGTCAAAAGAAATGAAATGATTTGCGTCATGGGGCCCATTGTCAGAATGGCCCAGACCCGTTTTATCTGATTTTAGTGTAATGTGCATTAGCACTAAAAAAAATCATGACCAAGGCCCCATAAAAGAAAATGAATGATCTCAATTTGGTGTTTCTAGTGGGTCAGTGTAACAGAGTTGGATAGTGCGTCATCAGGCAGTGATCAATAGAACCAACACGTAACATCAGAAATTGTACAGAGCCTGCCAACTCTCAGTGCAATAGAACTTCCCCTCTGTGCCATCACAAAGATACAAAAAATTCTTTTGTTTGGGAAATCTGTCCCCAAATCGTGATCGAGAGCACAAAAGACAATTTCAATCCTGAATAAATGTATGTTTAGAATTAAAAAAAAAAACTTTTTGGAAATGCGTATGGATTTGAATTATATTTGCTTTGGAGTATTGATCGGAGCTCACTCAGATTAAACCTCTGGGTATGCCTCCCCCTACCAGTGCAGAATTGCACCCCGCCTAGCAATGAAATACGAGTCATAAACTGGGACATTGACTTGAATGCTCCTCTGTTAATCGTTGTTATATAACACAGAAATGTGGACCACTGACTTCTGCCTTTCAAGTCAGAGGCTGCACTGTCACACAATGCCTGAATGGAGACCTCTCAACTTTATTCCTCATTAACTTTAAAATATTGATTCATTCTTTGGTTCGAGTTAACCACCTTTTTTTCATTACCACGTTACCTCAATTAATCTGAAATTTTTTCTCTTCCTCTTAGCCTATCAGTAACTAATAAAGGTTAAAGCTCTTTTATAATTTGTGGATTCAGCATCTCTAAATAGCATTAAAAATGGAACATGTCAAAGAGAGATAATTCATTATCATTCCTGCACTTCCAGCTGGAGTTACCTCTCTTTGTCACTGCTGACCAAAAACGGCAACCAGTGACTGTGTGCTAATACAATAAAAAATAAAGAGAGATACATATATATTTGGTATGAACTTTCTAATGATTGTTTTTGATTTGACCTCTTTCTAAAGTTTGTCAGCTGTACATTGAATAAAAAGTTAAGCTTGTTTACAAATCCATGATTATGTCAGGTAGTATTGAAAATTAAAATGGGTAGAATAGGTTAACTTGTGAAAAAAATCTTTGTTTTTAATATAAAAAAAAAATTGCTTTTACAGTTTGCCTATCTGACAGTGTAACATATCCCCAACCCCACTCAAAGTCAACTTGGAATGCATTTGTTTTATGTGTTACTGAGTTACAGTATATGTATGGGGCACTTGTAATTGTATGCATCCACTAAACTTATTTATCCTTTATTAGTGTCTAAGTAATAATTTCAAAATCATCATGATTGTTTGAATAAGTGAATTAGAACTATCTGCAGCAGTCAAGAGTCAGTACATTTTGCATGAATTTCCCAAGAGACTTCTTGTACATGTTACAAATCAAAAAACTTTTTTTTAAAGTTTTGAACAAAAAAAAATAGCTGTGTTCTCAATTTAAATACCGGGGTATATAAGAAAGTAATTGTTTTTTTTAAAGACACAAGAAAAAAGATACTCTCTTCAAGAAATCTGTATTACAATCAAACATACAAGCTGTGACATGATGAAATCCTTAAAGATGATTCTCAAGATTGAATAATATTCATACTTTTTTTTTCTATTTTATCGAAGTTATCCTTGAGTGTATCAATGACTTTTTTCATTTGTTTCAATGATGCTCCCCAAAATGGATTCATTTTTAATTACATAATATATCCATATGTTTCATTGTTGATCTGCATACTTCAAACTGAAATTGAAATGGTGGGAATAAAAGCCAAGGTTGCGACAGATGCTACATAGCGATAGCCAGGGCTGATTGCTAGCTTATCTCCTTCAACATGTCACCAGTCTGCTTAGAGCCATGCTCTACAGATCCTCCCCACAGACTTGAGGATTCCATGTGCTACATGCTGTGGTATGCGTATGCTGTGCGTAATTTAAAAAAAACATTGATGAAAACATACCCAAGGTCACACTGAGAGAGAGAGAGAGACTAGATGCTCTACTAGACAGGAAGAGAGGGAGATAGACAGATATATTAAAATGCATGGTGTATAAAAGTCTGAGCAACCTGTTAATAGAAGAGACTGCATTTTAATGCAGCCTTATCACCAATCACTTCCCAAACAGACAATGACATTCAATTTGCGATCTATCTGCCGGATGTTATGTAACAGTCTCCATGTCGCACAATGAAACATTATCCTATGGAAATTTGATCCCTCCCTGAATGCATTACAAAAAACACACACCAGCACAAAGAACTCTGTGTGTGCCTATTCAATAGCTATTCTACTGTAGCTGCGTTTATTGTAATTTAAGTGCTGCATCAATAATGCATGAGACCAATTTGTTCACTTATCACCAATTTGCATTTTCTTACACACTAATGATATCTGGAGGTCAGCTTAATTGAATACAAAAAAATAAATAAATCATCTGATTTTTATTTTATACTCTATGCAAGAACAATAACTCTGGTATTCTTAAAACGAGTTGTGGATATTTCAGTTGGCTGAAAGAAATGCAAATTTAAAACATCCTGTCTTGGGTACTGTGGAATCATCATTGTTCCTGGGGGATCAATATTCATGGTTTTCATGGGTAAACCTTACCCATGAATTTACATTCCCACATACATATATATACAAGCATTTGTTTCATACTTAATAAAATCGTACTGAACTTGCTACCAACGAAGCTACATCCCTACTAACCAGGAAAATTTTGGCTGCCCACGAACATTGACCCCCATGAAAAAAATGATTCCACAGTAATTTTTAAAGTCTCCCGATTTCTATTCTTGAGAGAGTGAACAACAAGCATAAAGATGTGATTTGCTCCCATCTGTTTGATGCAACTAGGAGCTCATGTAACAGAGTTCTGACATCCACTAAACAGTGTGATCTCAACCCTCCACATCAGTGTTACAATATCTTGGTTAATCTGATGCTGGCCATGAACAGCAGAACCTCGCATGTAATTCCTGGAATGAGGGAATGCCATCACAGTCACTTAGTGAGAAGAGGTATCAGACTACCTGTTAGACAGACAACGCAATGATGAAGGCTAGGGCTTGACGTCAAACGACACTGGGACCTCCAGAGAAAACCCTGCCACTTTTTATAACACGCCATTATACGGGGACATTCTGATTAATTAAATCTATCACACCCCAATATTCCACTCTTAACTCATAATCAAAGTCAGAATACATGAAATGTTGCATGCTTAATTTATTTAATGGGAATGGTGAAACATATAGGACAATCCAAGAATCTGGAACAAAGTGGAACTGAGTAAGAGGATTGTAACATCCAAACTAACAGGATCAATACCCTTCCCACATGCCTTACTGCATGATTACAAGAAGCCTTGTGTAATTACTCATGTCTTAGGGTCCTTGCACTGTACGATACAGCCCATCTGACCCCGATCATCTCAGTCCATATGCCCAAGGCCCTGTTACACAGGAACTTGTATCCATTAGTGATAGTGTCTCTCCTCCCCACCCTATCCGCTGAATACAGAATGGAATTTCCTTGTTGGGGGACAGGGAAGGAAACTAGTTTTAATTACATGAAAAAGGCCATCTTGGTGTTCCATCAATGACTTTTTGGCAATATTGTAATCAGTGTTTTTTTTAAATCCAAAAAAGAAACATTCCCAAAATAAATAGTTGAATAACTTCCCACTGTTGTATTTTCTAAAATTAAGGAAAATCATTTATACAGCATCCTAGGAAACTGTAATTTTTATATCCTCTCTGATCATCAAGAACCATGATCTCATAACATGAAAACTTGAGAGAGCTGAGCGTGATTTGCATGAGACTTTGAAATACAACACCATTCTGTTGAAGTACATGTTGGGTAGTTTAGAGAGAACTTGTAAAGTACATGTACACCAAATGCCAAGCCCCACTGAGATTTTGTGTCAACATATTACCAATAAGTAGAAACAAAGTTCACTGCGAAATGAATTATTGATGCCTAATGAATTTGATAATGCTGTCCACTGAAAAATTGCCCACAAGGCTGTGGAAAGATGGCAAATACCAAGCATGCTTATATACATGTCTGTGAATGCAGGTTCAGCATATCTGATTGACTATTGCATCTAAACAATCAAATGGTATGTATGATGATGAATATGAGCAAGCCAATGATATGTGTAAGCCTCTGTAAGGTGATAAAATGATGTGCAAGTTGGTGAATACAAACTATCCAATAATATGCAAAAAGCTTTATTCTTCATTCTTTTTATAATCTGACATTTTAGTAAAAATCTAACATCCCCCCTCCTTATATAAACAAAAATTGAGTTATATTATTGCAGCTAGTATGTATGCTAATAATTATAACCAACAATCTAAACTGAACATCAGACTTTTCTCTGTGTCCGACATATTTATTCTACAATCAATAAGAGGCAGAAGCCTTGGCTTCTTTTTTGTTCATAAGTTAATACAGTCATAAAGTTCATTTTACAAACAGATAACAATCTCAAAATCCCTAGTGTTCAAGTGGGTAAAATGGACATGATCGAATCATGTCATCTCCTAAGTAACAATTAGGCCTAAAGCAATATGGTATATATTGGTTAAGTTTTGCAAGAATATTTAAATTTCAATTTTTACCTAAAATTGCAGTTTAACCTACAAAGAATCATATTCTTGTTATGTTCATTTGTCTATAAGCATATACAGTTGAACTTTAAAATCTCGAACACGGATATGTCGAAGTGATTTTTAAGTTCCGGCTACTTATTTTTAAAACTATTTTACCCTTGATACCTCAAATACTCAGATATCTCAAAGTTTTTAAACATGCAGTCCCATCTACTTCAAGATAACAAAGTTTGACTTTACATGTATTCAAGTAACAGTTTTAATGATATTTCATGGGATTTTTTTCTTGACAACAACATATCACCAACCATGCACTTTCATGAAATAAATATCATAAATATATGTAAAGGCAATTTGCTGTTTATGAATTTATCAAACTGTAGGATCAAATCACCATTGGAATATTGCTGAAAGATTGATTAAAAACCATAATCTCCAAATTACAAAATTGGGGTGAAAAACCCTCAGAAAATATATTAGATGTTATCTGAGCATTTTATGTATGGATAATAATATCCCCTTTTCACTATATCCTACGTATCATCTTTTGGTCATAATGTTCTTGGAGGTATAATATGATGATATCAAGTACATCTTGTTTTGTCAGAAAAATGTAATAATGTTGACTTTTGGGGTAGAGTTACTGCAACGTACTCAATAGGGTCCTCTTTTATTGCATTGTAAAACCCGAGGAGTTAGTCTGCACTGAGCATTGAAGGTCTCGTCTTGTCATAGCAATTGTCAAAAGACATTTCATTAACATGGTTAAATTGACAGTCAAATTATCACTGTCACCAAATCTTAACGATCCAAGTTCCCTGTTATTGTCAAGTCTATATACATTATACATAACCGAGTTCCATTCTCCGTGCCACTTGTCAGTCAAAACCCAACGACACCTTTAATACTATTGATCAGGCCTACATGAAAGAAGTGCTACACTACCTGACAGAATTTCAATCGAGTTTGGAAAATTAAACGCCAATATATATAAAGCTTAAGTTTAAAAGTTCAATATCTTATAAGCCTAGCGTCAATTTCATGTTGTTAAAAGAGATCTACATTAATTCTGCTCTATGGCTTTTTCTTCTTGCAATACACAGATATACACATCAAATAAAAAGACCTATTTCAGCCCTGTGATGGCGGTAAGAAAAGAGGTGTTTTGAGGATAAATCAACTGATGATGATCTTGGCACAGGAATATAAATGAACTGTCGGACCCCAATGACAGGGGGGCAATTTCATTGTACAGGCAGGCTTTTAATAAGTTTCTTTAACACATACTGACCATCAAAATGAAAGGCATTAGTAAATCTAAATATTTACTCAAGTTTTTTTTTTATATGTATATATAAGACATTTCTTGGTTCTTGTGTTTAGATGTCTGCATTTCGTGGCTGATAAGCGAGACAGTGATTGAAATCCCCTGACCCCAGATCAGGCCCAATAACTATAGTTGTCCATCAGCCTTACTAAAACAAAGAAACCACTACTCTCTTGATGGAGTGACAGTAAGGCAATCTATCCCCCGAACAAAAAATGGGAGCAAAATCCTACAAACTTCTGAAGCCATGAAGAGCACTGTAGATTAGACTGACGTAGATGGTGACCTCCTTTCTATTCTCAGAGGTTTACCTATATTGATACTACAGGTGAGAGCCAGGGTATAGATGAGATTGATTCCTCAGCTCTCTTCTCTCATTGCTTCTAGAGTCCCACCAACTTGCAACAAATCTATAATTAATGTTCTACCGCTGAGCATAAATCATATCCAATCTACAACCAATTTCTCTCTTCCTAGGAATTTCCCTGACTAGGTCAAGAAGGGGGTGTGAGAAAATGAATTTTTGAAATTGCTTTAGTTAAATACTGTATACTAAATTTACTTAACTGATTTTGATATGAAACTTATTCAACTTATGAATGAGAACAATTTTTTTAATCACTTGAAAATCTAAACCATCAAATTCCTAAATTCAATTGACTCACAATAAAAACCTTAAAAAAAATATGTCAGACACAAAATCAAGTCACGGATATTCTACAACCAATCCTTTTTCCATCAGACCTAAATCATTAACATCCTTGTATGGTAAATTTTCACTCTTGGCTTAGATTCACTGAATGTGAGCAATACAATATTTATACATGTACTTTTAATTATCATCATGTGCATTGATTTACATGTCTGGGACACCTGCCCAAATGTTGTCATCTACCGTATGTCACCATGAACATATCTCTATGTAAGCTATATTATATGTACGTGCAAACAGTGCTCATGTATTGGCATTTAAATAGAAACAAAGTAAAGGAAACTATTTTAATATGTACATGCATTGAAAACTATTCCACTGGTAAGCAGTAATTTTGCCTAATACAGTAACTACATGATTGTATATACATACAACAGGCATTAACCAAAGTACTATAGCATTGAGCCCCTATCTCTTCAAAGCATTGCACTAGTTTGTCATTTTTCATGACTTTTATTAGAGGAACACCCCTCTGCATCGCACTTCCTGTTTCCAAAAGCTGTTCACCATCAGCCAAATCAATGAGGAAAGCTATCGTAATTGTATCTAGACTATAATAAAATTCCACCAATAAAATATTGTGGTTTAATGTGCAACTGCCACTATGTAGGATCCTATACTGTTTCATTGATGTGATGGTGGATCGTAGACCAAAGAACTTGGAAGCATCAATTCCCTACATTAACCTTCAAACTGATCACAGAGATAGAACATGGATATTGCAGGTTAACAGTCTCCCCAATACTTTTTATCTTGTATTTGATAACGTACATGTATATTATAATCATTATAAAATGCAAACTGAGCTGCAAAATTCCTTCTACAGAGACAGTTGTTTTTATGAAGGATACATTTAAAAGAGACTCCCTGAAGAAAGAGTTGTTTTCTATAAAAAAACAGTAGAGAGAACTGCCTAAATGATAGCTTACCAAATATAATCCTATATTTACGACAAATCATTTCAGAAATAAATGATATTTTGCAATGATATATCAATTAACCTTTTTTCCAGAGAAAAAAAAGATAGGAAGAATTTCACGTTATTTTTGTGTTCAGGCATAGCTTTGGTTTTAGACCCTTTCACAATTACATAATCTTCCGTTTTTCGATCAATGGGTTTACGGAAAGCACTTGTATTTTTTTTTAATCGTTTTTACAGGTTTTAACCAAGGAAACTAAAACCTTCGTGCAATAACCGTCATATTATGTAAAAATCTTGTAACTCATTCATCAGTCCTAGAGAACTTGGAATCAAAGCTGTATATTGTGTAGATGAGGTATAAGGTTTAAACAAGATGCATGGCTTTCACACTACCTGCTGAGTGATATACAGAAAATGGGCTCCCTTCCATATAGTCTTGTATTTTTTAACAAAAGTGAAGCTAAAAACTTTTTTTTTTCTTCTAACAACATCAACGCTGGTCTAAAAAGATTCTCAGTTTCATAACAAAATTTTCTTAACACAGTAAATGACACCTTATAAGTTACTACAAATTTTTGTTGGGCCTTACCGGGTACTTCATTATGATGTTGCGTTTTTAAAACTATCCCGCTTATATAAATTATATTTTACCAAACTTGGGTTTTATCTATAACCCGGGATGTTTTGAAATGCAACTTGTGGGTATTATTGTATGAAGAAAATATAAAATATAACAAGGATCATCCATTGTGCATTGCACACTGCACACTGATTAAACCACAAATGGGAAAACTTTTTTACTTCATGAAATATCGTGCATTATCAAGGGAAATATTTCATCTGGTGATTTTTATAACATCAGAGAACAAGATGGAATTCTTTTCTTTAATTTCCTTGGAAATGATTCATGTGTTTGTGTGTTGTTTGATTTATAGTTTAGATTATTTGAAATTGCCAGCAAATTCATTACAATTCTTGGTAATATTTTTTCCCCTGTCTAATGGGGCTGCTCAGAAGCTGAAGCTGAGAGAATTGTGAAGTTCGATCTTTGCAAGCTGTTGGTATCAATCGGCCTACATACCATCCACACACAAAAAGCCTACCTTGTTGATGCACTCTGAGATTACATTTCATAGAAGACACCTACCTGTAAAAGATAAAAACAAAGAAAACTATTAAACGAAAGTTCAAATGATATACCAAAACATTCTGCAAGAACCTCAGTGTTTTGTAGAATCAAATCAAGGATCAAAACATGAAGGCATTCCATAGCAATCTATTTAAACAGCGCTATCAGAGAGATAGATTTTAAAGAAGTTAATATCTCTGAAAATACTCAAATTCATTCCTTCTATCCTGTACCTAGCTAGGCTGAGAAACCCCAGAATGTTGGCCAATTTATAAAACATCTTGGGACACGTTGCATAGTTTTGGTGAGTTAATGACCAACTTCTTTTTTGCCTATTTGGCTGGGTGATCAGCCAAATCACCAATCAGGTCCACTTGAAAATTTTATAGACGATTTTTAAGCCATAAACTATTATCTGATGGGAAAGAAAAATTCTGTAATATATTTCAGTTTTGAAATTCTAATGTTTCCCTATTTCTTTTTTCAAAGCTCTTTTTCTCTGGGAAATTAATATAGTCTAAAAATGGCCACAACCATCCCCTGTTTTAACTTCATCACAGTGTGGCTCTAGAATATGGTTTCAGATTCCCCCCCCCTCCCCCCCCCCCCCATTTCCCCATCAACAACTATGTTGACCATACAGATTATACACAGAAATTTAAGGCCATAATTCCTTACAATAATCTACCACCAGGACGCCTGACAGAACAAGACATTGATTGAATAGAGGGAGTCTGATTGATGTAAAGTTTGCTGATGTAGAAGTTTAGATTTAATGGACACTACAGGGAGGGATGATGAATAGTTAATGACACCGAGGGTCTCCTTCTGTTCCTCTGTCTATAGACTCATTCCTAGGAACCAATACACAACTCTTTAAGTCAATACACAGTTCTCTCCTCTAGAGACACCCTCATAAAGGATTAACAAATGATGAACGCAACAAAGACGGGTGCATCTGTGTTCACCTTAGATTCTGTCAGGAATGCCAAGATTTGCGACATAGGCAGAAAGTGGACAGCTTGGGCTCCAAGAAAATAAAATACGAGACCGCAAACACAGGAGTTGTATAAGGACATATATTGAGAATATTGTGTAATGATCATGCATGCTGCCATAAGGACACCCACACAAGCACCACCACAGCACAGGAATGAAATTTTCAGCTGTTGCAGCATTCAAATGAGCAAACTGAACACAAGTTTCTGATGAAAATGTTAATTGAAATGCTTAAATTTCAAAAATTGTGGTGTCAGTGAAGATCTTGATATGAATCTAAATATCACCAAGGAGACAAGTAAAGAAATCAAGGGAGACCAAAGAAAAGTTATTAATAGAACAATAAATAAGCTCATGCACACAAAATAATTCTTAGCCAATCAAAAAGTCTGTTGCAAACCATAATTGAATTTTTTTGCATATCCTTTCAAGTTTTCTTCAAATCAAATTGATCCATAATATATTAAAGATCTGGTATCCGAGGGAGGGGTTTGACCTTCATGCTCAACAGCATAGTATCAGAAAGGGGAGGAATTGAGTTGAGTTGTCACATGGCTCAGCCAAAAGATTATAAAATCTGCATTCTCTAAATCAAATCTGAGCCCCCATTAGTCACCAAAATCCTACACTCCGTCAATCACACACAGTAAAAGTACCTTTAGCCAGCAATCAAATTTATTAGGACGTCTTATCAGCAAATTTGAAAACCAAACTGAGGCAAAGTAAACTTTAGCGTAATTTGGTGTAATTTGAAAGTGCATGCCAGACTAATTTTAATGAGACCTATTAGATTGGATCAATGAAACTCTACTCTATCTTTACTGGCTTTCTGCACTGTTTCCTCTGTGTAACATAATCATTACTCATGAGTGCCTGAATTTTCACATAAAATTAATGTTCATTAATTACTTTTGAAATCAATATAAGGTCTGTGAACATATTCAAATGGCAGATAATGGATTATCTCCTGAAGTCATGACTGAATCATGCAATTTATTAATTTCGGTGATAATCTATACACATATATATGAAAGATACCAATGGTTAATAAATAAATGGTGCGGTGGAAAACACCAGAAAAATCTGGTTATTCTTGAATCATTTTCCCTTTTTGACGCACACAAAAATTCAATGCCTATTATAACAGACAAAAACATTAGATATAAATGCAACAGGCCTGACAGCCTGCGTATATAATGGTAATAACTTTGTCAATTACCAACAGAAAAAAAAAATTGATGATATACCAGTATTTATAAAATATGATACTATTATCTATGTATTTATAGACTATACATGAAACAGTTTGGAGCCTGCTTATAAAAAAAACCAATCATATTTCATAAGACTTGCCATTCTTTTATTGGAATTTCTGATGTTTTTCTAAGAATCAAAGAAAGAAATGAATTTCCAAGAAAAAATACAAGAAACCCAGAGGCCACATTGCTCACCTGAGCAACAATAGCCATAACTCTGATCAGATCAGCTTTATCTAGTCCAGCACAAAACATCTGGACAATTTAGTAGAGCATCTACATCTTGTTACGATAAACATCAAGTCCCTTTTGTAGTTTCAATATTTGAGAAGATTTTTAGAGATTTTTCTCTATTTATTCCTAGTATGTAAAAATTCAACTTCACGTTGTGGACCCACCCTACCCCTGGGGATCATGATATGACCACACTTACTATAAATCTAACTACTTGATTGCCAAATACTTTTTGAGAAGATCTTTTTTTAGTTTCAACAATTTTATAATTATTAACTTCCCTTTCAAAATATGGTCCTTCGTTTTCAGAAACTTCAATACTCTCCACACAAGGATGTTTCATGCAAAGTTTCAGTGAAATTAGCCCAGAAATTCTTGAGAAGTTGAAAACATAAAAAGCTTACAAATGGTTGGATAGATGGACAAACAGACAGATGCTGAAAAAAAGTAATCAGAAAAGCTCACTTGAGCTTTTGGCTCTGATGAGCTAATAAAAATGTGCAAAGAAAAGAAGAAGAAAAGAGTTTAGAGCTTTTCCTTGAATTATTCCCATTCTTTAAGACTGGACTGTGTTATAGTTACATCCCTCACGGAGACAGTTAAACAAAATAGGCTGCAGTCACAAAGTCTTGGTCTTAACAGCTTCAATTAGAGACTGGATTGTAGTCAGTCACAGTCTTTATAAGTACTAATGTAACAGTTAGTTGATTGCACTGTAGTCTGCAGTCACATTCGTTACAAGTACATGTACTATAGTTTGATATTGGACCTTTTTTTTTACAGCTACAGTTAAAAGACATGGCTGTAGAGATTGTATATTTTGTTTATTTTTTAGAAACTGCACTGTCGTCACAATTTTAACAGCAACAGTTAGAGGACTTGGCTATAGAGAATCTGAGGCTACAGTTTGAAGACTTGGTATAAGTGACTACAGTTCATACAGAGCAGAGCCCCAGTATTCCAGTCTATAGAATTACAGTTATTGGAGTCAATCTTGATCAATGACCTCGGTCAGAATGCTGAAGCAATCAGACACACACCATTTACTGGAACCACTTCAAAATATTCAACTTTATAACCCTACATTAGCCTTGAAATTCAGATAATTACACATATTTTTATCTAATTTTGCTTAATATCAAAGGGCATTTAGTACATCCAAAAACTTTTTTTCCCATATTGCAAACCATAATATAATGTCAGTCTCTGAATTAGCTCTTATACTTCAAGGATATTTAATGGCTGTATGTACGAACTGTAGAACGTTAAAGTACATGGCACCATTACACATCATCGTGCTGTTAGCCTCTATCTCATGTTCAACATCTATATACCATTTTTATGTCAAATTATACAATACCCTTAAATTCTACAAAAGCCCTTTTATCTTGGCATCAAATTTACCACAAATCATTTACCATACATCCCAACTTTTCACACATTTTTTGTCCCTTCTGATTATGAAAATAGGGGATGAAACAAAGAAACATAGACAAAAGCATCAACAGGGCCCAGAACCAGACAAACCCAATCACCAGCTAAGTAGTAGAGCTGTGAACATCACTGACTGCCGAGACAGGTTTGGGGATTGTATGGCTGGAGTGGTGAGGACAGGCCACCAGTCCAGTACCCAGGGACCATTACGGTAATACACAGAGTCTAGCCTAGTCTCTTTAGTACATGTATCAAAGGGGAGTTCATAGTAAAATTATAGGTAACTTATTTCTTGTGACAATATGTTACCAACACACGACTACAATAATCTCTAAATCTTGTTCACACAGAAGAACAATGATGTATGTACATCTTTATCTTCAACAGTGAAACTGCATAAAAACTGATATAAGGAGAATAATAGAGAATAAGTAAGACTTCATCTCCCATCAAATCAGCTTATCTTAATCTCCCTCCCTTAATGCAAAGAAAAAAGCGTCTCTGAGCAGGGGAACAGAGCACACGTCCTGCGGAGTTGTATCAATACTGCACATAAAGAGAGCTCCCACACAACAACAGTAACAGCCCAACACAAATCACACCATTTCCTGACAAATTTTTATTGCTGGTTAATTTGGTTCTGACTCCGTCTTTAACAGTCCCCTGTGGCTGCTGATTATGGTGTATCACACCTGCTGGGAACCCCCCACTCTCAATAGCACATAATCTTACCCTCTTGCAGCACTTGTTTCCACCAAATTTCTAAAAATTTCTTACTCTTTGGAAGTCAGTGGTTCATTAATAAACCAGATTTTCAATGTCACTGTGGTAAATAGATGCTGGATACTGGCTGAGCACTTCTTCATAAAATGTATTGTGTAAAGACTGTCTCGTCTTGTACCAAGTTCATATTGTTACTGCGAGCAATGAACTTTAGATTTTAATATGAAATTTCATCAAAAGCAATATTTCTAATGCTGTTCAATATAATGGTGTTTCTTAAATGTATGTTGTAATTAATAAGCCTACGCCACTATGCACACTCTGACATTTGCATAGAAGACTCCATGTGGAGGATCTAACACTATGGATTCCACCATCCCCAAAGTCTGCCGTTTCCAATGCATTGTTAACAGGGAAGTGTTGGCCACTGAAGTTCCAGTAGCCTGTGCCAAGAATGTGAAATCACTTCTTTATCTGTGTAATCACGGTAATTACTTATTTCAGGCTACACATCACACTGGGAAAGATGCACTCCTACATACCATAGACAACTTCTAAAGCAAGCAAGCTCTCTCTCTCTCTCTCTGACTGGGGCTGATGACTTACATTGGCATGTGACGGCATCGCCACCAATTTCAAACTTGTACACTCATAGTCCAAAAACTGGGACCCTAACTGTTTACAAAAACTTAATCACACCATGGTCTCCATACTTTTTACTTATTTTATGATATTTGGTTGACAGATAGGAACTCTTGAAGAAAATCAGGGACATGAAGTTCAATTGCAATGTACACAGTGATTACAAGTGATGTAAGTAGAATGGATTGTTTTGACTGCAAGTAGCCATCTCCTTGTCTCCAGGACATAAAACAGCACTCCAGCTTTTAAGCTTTATGAGCTGTCTGACCAAAACTGTCAAGGGAGTGTACCGAAGCAGACATTGCAGGCAAGGAAACAATCAGTGATTACATCATACATAATCAAACATCCTGCAAGTCACCACTTCACACTATAGTCTTTTAAGTTGGGAAAGATTCATTACATTGTTCCTTAATTTACATTCATAACCTCCATCCCTGTAACTATGTAATAAACAGTATCGATAAATTTCCATGATAACTTTCATGCATCTATCTCTCTACTTTTATGGCTCTCAAAAATAAAAACTTTCCAAGTAAATATGGCATCATTTTTCAAACTGGGGCAACCTTTGCACCATGATTAATTTGCATTATCCAAGCAGACCTTTTGGAAGGGAAATAACTCATGAGGCATTTCATTAATAGGGCAATACTCAAACATAAATAGGCTATTGATTTTGTAATTGCTAAACGGTGTTTCTCTCTCCTATTTCACATCCGACATTCACACCCATTTACATCATTTCCAACACTAGCTGATTTGGTTTTCTTTTTACGTACATATTTTGCTCACATTAAGGTGTTGTAAACAAGGGCAGGTTTATTAGTTCGACCTCTCATACATTTGGTGATATATGCCTCGTTGCTTTAATAATTGATGATGTAACAGTCTATAGAGTGCTAATAATTCCTAAATATTAGTTCACCAACGCAAGAATGACGTTGCTGCATCAATAATTAGAGGTAAAACTTCCTATATTTTCCATGTTCAAAACCTCAACAGCTGTAGACAAGCACACAGACATTTAGAGTAAAATCTTATAATAAAACTCAAGAACTGCATCCTCAAATCTTGAATGACTTATCAACATTCCTTTTGTTTTGACAATTTCATGACTTATTTATTAAACTTGGTAAGCCAGAAATAAACGTTGTGACGCACTTGTCTGTATCTCGTTCAGGGAAGAGGTAGACCTCCTTAAGACTACAAAGGATGCTTAACACTACTGACCAGATATACACAAGTGCCTTCTTCCTCCCCAAAACCAACCCCGCTTTGTTTGAAGTCCAGATTAAATTCAGCTACCCTAAATTATAGCCTCCATCCTAATCCATGTCTAACTCATTATTTCAATGTTGGGATTTATTAAAACAAGATAAGCGAATCCTGCAAGATTTGATAATATTATATCAAATATGTTTTTAAAAAGTACAAAGGACTGGAAGCATGCAGGCAGAATGTTTCAACTTTCGGTATTCTTTGACATAAATAAATATAGTTGCTGTAATTTGCCAAGATATGTGATTTTTTTTATACTAACTTTAGACAAGTTATTTTTTTATTTTAAGCACAAGAACACTTATGAATTTTTAACAGGGGGTTTGATTTGGCACATCTCCTAGCTTTGTTACATTTTGCTAACAATCTGCTCACTATAATGATTGGCAAATTTCCACAGGAATAAACATTAATACATGTATCAATATAAACACATGATTTCCCCAATCTTTTATACAATTTGACAGAATGTTTCCCCCCAATTCCCCAAGACAGATGTACATATATTCTATGTCAAATCTGACTCAACAGACGTCAGTTTGTTGTTTTCCACAGTGAACTGTCGTGATGTTGGTGATCTAGATTGTCAGCGGCAGCAGCAGAAGTTGGTCATCTCTCAGTGGATCCCGGAGATGTCGGGGTGATTAATGAGTCGTGCTTGCCACAGACACTGCATTACTATCAGCCATACTTTCCTATAGGGTTTCTTGCCAAACTCTCTGAGAACTGAAGCTCTATCTATGTTATATTGACTGATTACCTTGGTCTTTAATTACTGTGGGGATGCTTACATTCTCCATTGACCATCATATCAACACTTGTAGGTTGTCAGGGATCAACTTTTCCAATGGGGTTTCCTCCACTTTTCTTTACTTATCCTCTCCAAAGTTTAAAGGTTAATCAATAAATATCTGTCTTTTACAGAGCAACACTACATAAAAGGGCATCTCAAGGTCAACAAAATTAATTCTAAAACCATCCACATCTGTTCTGGACATAAAAACTGAAATTTGAAACTTACATTAATCCTATAAGCCATAAAAATAAAAAATTACTCAGTAAAAAATTGCATCCATCTCCGAGACCATAGTTTACAGCAAAACACTTCAATGTAATTTTATTAATTTATTGCAAGCATAAGAGATACTATCAGTGATGAGACAAAGTTGACACAGAAACTAGGCCTGCATTGTGCGGTGGGGCATTGTTTAGTAGGGTCTTCTGACCAGCTGTTGCTGCAGAAGATCAGAGAATCCCAGTGACTTCAGCAACTGTCAACAGAACAATGAGCCATCACCCAGCCAGGGCAGGCAGAACTAGGGGTTCTTCCAACAACAGGACTTGATAATCATTTTACAATGCTGTTAATGCAGGATCAAATAAATCAGGGGCCCAGTTATTATACTCCCAGTGTAGATAAAACACACACGCACATGTTGAAACAAAGGTTGTCAATGGTTTTTATGGATCTCGAATACTCTTGGTTTTTTTCTGTCAATATCATTTTCTCCTTCACAATCATAAAATGCTAAGAGTCTAACATTTCATAGTGATTTTATTATTTTAGTAATATATCCATTGCTTGCTCTCCATTTAAGTTCTATCCCCTGGAAGTTTGGTGTACATAAGTCACAACCTTGCATTTCCATAACATCCACATTATAAAAGTTCGACCTACAGATTCTAATTAACGTTCTTCAACTTAATCCTTTCTAATACCCTTCAATTCCTGGACTTCTGTCTTACAATTTCCATAAAATCCCAATTTGTGTCCTGTGCATTCTAATCCCAATCTCTGGAATCGATATTGCTGGAGGGTTTCTCCGTGTTAATTCTATATCTAGAAGAATCTGTATTCCAGGCTGATTAAGTGAATCTTGACCAGTTCCTGCAAGCTGCTGAGATCCAGTTCTATTGTCAGCATCAGATTTTCAGATACTCTCTGAAATGCTACATTACAGCCTGACATGAAAATATTCCAAATGAACATGTGGTAATATGGTTCAAACTTTTCAAAGCCAATGTGGTAATCATGGTAATATCACGGGTTCAAACTTTTCAAAGCCAATGTGACTCACAAAATTATCATTTTAATAATATCCTTTTCAAAATCATAAAGAAATAAAAGAATTCTCTCCCCTTTCCCCCTCTTCTCTGTCTGTCTGTCTGTCTCTCTCTCTCTCTCTGCTTACAAACACATCTACAAGTACCATTGATACAGGGAAGCCAAATGTAGTTGTCAACATACAAACAAGCAAAACAACATCTACATTTTATTGCAATAACATTCATGAAATCTCTGATCTGTTGTATTTTCATTCAAAGATCTATCTCGGCCTTACCCTTCAAAAATTGTGCTAGACATGCTTCAAGTGATGTGTGCAAAGGGCACCCATCCATAGCTATAAAATCTTTTTCTTTACATAATCCTTTTTTATACAGATGATTTTGGTCTAAAACTATGTTAAATCCATCCAAAACACTATTTAATGCTTGAAATCATACTCGCTTCAGTGCATACAAAACATATGTACATAGTTTCAGAGAAAATAACCTTGGTACAATGTACATGTGCAATTTTGTCAACATGTATTAGTTCTAAATAACAATAATTGCATATTATGTCAAAGTAGGGTACGATTCCTTGCTGTTTAACTCAATTGCAACAGCAATATCTTGTTTTGTAAACTTTCCTCCTTTGTTGTTGTCCTTCCATGTTGTATGTATTTTAGGTCAATCGTCCAAAGGTTATCAAAACACTTCTCTTTAAATACTGACAGAATGTGTGACAATCCACATGAAACAAATATTGGTGAAATTGACAAATCATAAATTGTTGGGGTAAGTAGCTCGGAATGATCGAGATCTTTGTACAGTTGGTGGATGACGTCAACACAGCTCCACTGTTAGACATGGAACAGAATCAATGTTTACTCTAAGCCTCAGAAATATTACCCCCTGGTCAACGGGCTTATCATAACCTTGAAGCACTCAGAAGTTCTTACTCCAAAATCCTTTCACATAGATAGCAGAGATCTTAATAATAACACCGTTTTAACGAGATGGTTATTAGTTCTGATTTATTGTTTTCTCAAGACTCCTGTACGAAAATTTGCATAAAATTCACAGTTAGCGGAGCTGATTAGCACCTAGTCTGTCAAACAACACAGATCAATGTCAAATCTGACTGTCATTTACAACAAAGAATCAATCTGTAATTTGTCAATCCTTTTGTATAATAATGCTGTTTTCAGTCCATTAGCAGCATATGCAATTAAAATTGAGAAATGATCTATTTGATGAATGGACAGGTTTTTTAGTCATTGCTATTTTAGTAATCCAATTCCTTTCTCCAGATCTCCAGAAAATGCTGCCTCCTTGAAGGCCAAAACATCAAAATAAAGGGAGAAGGCAATGAAAATATAGGAGCTTGCGATAATATACAGATAGTACATATATCTAAACAAATCCTGCTTGGTCATAGCTTTACCAGCGAAACAGAAATTACTGAAAGCCGAAAGCCAAAACTTTGCAAACATATAAATATACAGTAAAACATGTTCTAAATACAATCACAGATATAGCAAGTTTTTGGGGTTCCAAAAAAATTCTCATCTGTTTCTGTAAAATTTTACAATTTAATAGAATGAGCTACTAAAAATCATCTATCATAACACATTGTTTTAAAAGTTTGCAATATTTTTGAAAGAATACATTTCTACAAAAATCCTTCCTTTCATATTCCAGTAATTCTAGATTTTTAGATATATACGCACATATTGTAGTAATTGTGTAGAAAACGTATATTACAAATTTGCTGCATACTTATGATTATTACAAATTCTTCATACAGATATGATGAATTATGAATGCAGCAAAGTACCTGTAGATAAATTGGTTCCTAAGAATTCACTATAACTAAGTTTTATTGCATAAAGATACTGCCCAAACTTTAAGTGCAAATAATGTATTATCCCCAAAACCAAATGCAGATATTCAGTTATGATAACTGATTACATGTAATAATTCATATTTTTAAGTTGTTAATTATGTTAACTTACATCGGTGATTTTTAGATTACTCATAAATAAAGTAAACAAATAAGTAGAAACAATGAAAATAAATCGTTTGGTAACCAGTTCACTGTCTGATCTGGTTCCCTGCTCTTCATTCAATGCATACCGGTATCTATCCCCATTATTTACAAAGAACACTTGTCTGACAGTGTTTAGCCACTCTGTAAGTTGAAACCTAAACCTTCTTTGTTTTTCGTAATGAACTATCAGAATACAACAATAACACTAAACCTGTGCGTCATTTCTTTGACGAAAATTAATCATTGGAGCGTCATTTCTTTGACGAAAATTAATCATTGGAGCGATTGTTACTACACACAAATGTGGTGCCAAATCAGGGCCAAGAATATCAGTGTGCCAGTGACTTTGATCACATGCCCAGTCATTGAGCAGGCCGGCATTATTATAAACTCAATCAATCAGGTTCAACAACACTTTGAAACAATGCCTCTAAAGTCTTTAAAGATTATTTTTAAAACTCAGACTTTAAATTCCAATCACGACTCATCAAACTGTGTTATAGAGTTCAAATTAACAGGTTGATAATTATTATTATTTGGAGATCTACAAACCTATTTAAATGTGCAGCTCTTGGGATGAATGTTTGACCTCTCTGTACAGACAAATTCTCAATAAAACCTCCACAGTAAACAGTAAATCACACATAAATCATACATTTATTTTCAAATTACATACATACAAAGGCCAAAAGGTTGTATTTCTCCATCAATTCTAGATTTCCATAAAGATTTTACACCGATAGCCTTGGCACACACGAAGAAAAATCTTTAAGTCTACCCAGGGGTCATAATGCAACTCAAGAATTGTTAATGTGTCTCTTTTCTTCCCAATAGTTAATAAATATAAATGATGGATCAAAGGCATACATAAAATAAAATATAAAAAGTTTAAATCAAGAATCTCCGACGATTTGTGATTGGATAATATTTACTATATATATCAGTATGTTTTACGCTCTTGTGGCCTTCATAAAAGGATAAAAACACACAATGGTTCCAATAAAAATCATACTCCATCACAAATTATGGAGATTCTTTTTGTCCTATGTTTCATTATCATATTGATGTCAAAAGATGCTTTAGACATTACACTGTCCTTCACCTTAACAAAGTTATGTTCTGTTATGTTATGTTCTGATTCAATCTTCAATCCAATGCAAATCAGAGCATGCAGAGGCAGAATACTACCATCAAAAATTCAATCTTTCAGATCAAAATATATAATCTCCAATTTCCATTTTGAATCCTATTTAGATTTTCAAAACAAACAAGCACAACTTTTTGAAATGCAAGCATCGTCCCTTGTTGAAGAATAATATATCCTTTTCTGGCAATTTGAATGACAGTAGAATTTGATATAGCGTATCAAATTTCCAACTTTCTCCACATATGCAGCAGTAATTGTGAAGACGGAGATATTAGAAATTCACCAATCACAGTATTTCTTTGTCTAAATTAAATGACTATTAATTGCCCTTTCCTAGAAAATTCTTAAATTTAAATTCTATTTTTTTCATCAAAACAATTATTTTGTACAAGACTGCTCAAAAGATTTCACTACAGCATGAAATCATAATCACCCTGAACCCCAACTATAACAAGAAAGTTCAAGAAACTGAAAATTTTGACATAATTGAATTTTTCCAGGGTTGTCTCTAAAAATTGAAGTAGAAGGGAGAAATAAAAAAATACAAGGGTGGTCTGGGGGTCTTGCTTATAGCTACATTGTGTTGAAATGCAATAATAGCTGGGTCATTAAGGCATTATAGGCGGGGGAATTCCCCGCCTCACGGGTCTTAAAGACAACCCTGTTTTTCCAATTAATACCCAAAATAACCAGTAAGCATCGATCTTTACTATAATAAGAAACTGAATATTTTGACAGAATGGAATTTAATACAAAGAGATTACAGTAGAAATTAAAGCAGCAGCATCACTGTTAAAGGACCTGCTGCAAAATCACGATACAGAGAGAACCAGACAGCAATTCAATTGTAAACTGTCATTTATTTCTGTGTAATGCTATTCTGATGTTATAAATATATTTTACTCAATCAGTTTTCAATCAAACAAATGCAATCATGTGATGTTTGTTTTGACTGAAATTTGTAAATAAATTGATTTCCCATCTTTCCTAAATCCACTTGTATCCAACTTTCATCGAATTGCCAGTTAGTACTTTCAGTGCTTTGATTACCTAATAACAATTTTGGCATTCCAGAGAATTCAACATGCACAAGATCCTGAGGAATCAAATCAATCCAGATGGGATCAGACAGGACTATAGATTCCTCCGAGTTTCTAACACCAAATGAATGGATATAAACACTCCATTTTGTTCTGAATGCCATATTTCCTGGCAACCCAAGAATGCCTATGAGTAGGGCCTCATTATTTAGTCAATTGCTTCTTCTCTCCCTCTCTCCAGATGAAAATATCTGAGAAAACTGTGAACTGATAGCATTTCTAAGTGTTGAAAAACAATTCAAATCCCCTTGTTATCACCAAGATAATATTTTTAGTGAACATGCTGATTATCTGCAAGAGAAGATTAACGTTTCCACTTAAACATGTCCAAAGAATTTACACCATCCAAAACCCAACAATGTGATGTTTACAATTCCAAGAACAAAGATTTCAGAAGTATTTGGAAATTTCTGCAAAAGGTTGAGGAAGTTGTTCAGTGACAAGATCATTAAAAGAGTCAAAGTTTTGTTATCAATTAATATATATCATCTGTTACTATGTGTTGACATGTCATCAATCGACAATTCCCTCGTAGTCAAGCAATGCTTTTATATCAACGCATATGACTAACAATATCACTCGATAAACAAATTTATGTATGTATATACTGAAGTTAACATGTATATCCATATAACTAATTTTCAAATCAATATGGCTGAAAAATGACAGTAATTGAAATTAGCGTTTTCTCTTTCAGTCAGTAAATTTTTTATGGCCTTAATGGAGAAATATGAGAATCTACTAATTTCCAATTAAATCTTAAAAGCCTAGAGGCGAGAGTAAAAACATCATTATAGTATGGTTGAAAAATACAGAAGTTAGTTTCAACTGAATGAAATGATTCTGTAACCCTTTCACTTGTTCACTGAAGCTCCCAAAGCATCCTGGTATGCAAGTACCTGCGAGTTTGAAGTAAAACTAAACTAATTTTTATTAGATAACAGGCACATTTAATGATTGTTTTTGTAAGTGTTTCAACAAGACAGGCTTTCTTCATCATCCATCCACTTGTTACCTTTTCCTTTTACACTCCAAGCACATGTATTTCTCTCTTTCTCTTGAGCAGCCATTGTGAGCATTTTATACCCCCCCCCCCCCCAAAAAAAAAAATGTACCGGTATTATAAAGTGACAAAAAACTTGATCAATGTTCAGAGCTTGTGTGGTCGTCATCTCAGGCAAAAACTTGCTCCTTGTTTTTTGGGGATGACAGTGCACGTCTGTCATAGTTTATTATATACATACATATATATATATGTAGGTTTCAAATAGGTATCATATGTATCTCCACAGATTGTCGACATCTTGAGCTTGCTCTTGAAATGATGAAATGCTGCCCTCGTTGTTTCGATGACCACCAATGGCTACCTACATATTTAAGCTTTCTAGTTTATCTTTTAGTTCAACAGAGAAACAATATTGCTCTACAATGATGATAGATTACTGGAAGGTTGCAGTCATTTCTGATTGTCTACAACATATGTTAGCAATCTCCGGTAAATACCAAGCAGTGGATGGGGATATTTTGACATGTAAAAAAAAATAATAATGAAAAAAAAGAGAACAAACATGATATCTAACTGCTTCTAAACATTTTCAATTGGCAAGACAAATAAAATTTCAAAGCCATAAAAGTTGCTTCAATTAAACACTTTGACACAAAAATGTATATGGCAGTTACTGGTACATGAAAATGCATCATAAAACGGTAACCTCTAAAACTATCTGCATTATATTCAAAATTACATTACGAAAATAATCCCATTTTAAGCCCAATAGAAGGTGCTATTTGGGCCCAGACACCGTATATATTACATTAATGGTAGATGCACATTCAGACATCTTTTATGAACAATCAGGCAATCAAAAAACCAAATACTTATTTAAGAGCTGACATCTGCTACCAATGATGACAACGGTAGCACACTTTGGGCTTCCTATGGGGCAGAACCAAGGGAAAAACGGGGCAATTTGTCAACTTAATTTCATAACTGTACAATGTTTCCACTCTAACATCATGGAATGAAAAGCCAATAAAAGTTAAAAATTGATTTTTATTTGTTTTATCTGTCTATCTTTTCATGACAATTACCATACATATTTCCATGACTTTGAATTTTTCGTCACAATTCAAACAAGCTGAAGATATAAATTTTACAATCATAATTCGACCAGATACGTTTGTGTTCTAATGTTAGCTCCAATTTATAAACCTTTTAGACTTATACACAAGAATATGTGTGTATATATAATATATTCAATGAAAAACAAGAAACGGTACATTGTTGTCCTTGAGTGATAAAATTTTGACATTAAAATATTGTATGTTAATCTTGTAATGTAATCCATTGGAAAACTGCTGTAAACTTAAGCATATTTCCTGGGCAGTCTGTTGGAATTGATTTTGGGGCAGCTATCAGGATAATGGATCGGATGGATTCTGACAAGGCAGCTCGCCTACCCAAACACCACAGCCTGATCCGGAAAGGAAAACCTTATCCTCATATCCATTCAACTTTCTCAAAACCCAACTGTCAATAAAAGTAGATCAGGTAATATTTCAAACAAATCCATAGCCTTTGGTTACCCTTTGTTTCAGGCAGGAGATGGTGTAATTTGGCCACAGAAGCCAGCCTAGAATGAATGTCTATCTATTGATTGCTGTTTAATGCTCGAGTTTTCCTGTGTTTTAGGGACCGGATTGTGAATATTTTTGGACAAGTACAACTCAAAGGGACAGAGCAATTACACTTCCACAGTCTAAAGACTCATTTTTTATAACCTCTTATGAAAATTAATCTGATATAAGATTAAATTTTATGCTGCTTGATCTAAAGGGATTATTCAAAGAAGATTTAATTTCAAGTACATTTCCTGAACTTTTACATGTATGCATGTAAGAAATGCATTGAATGAATGTGTTATTATAAAAAAGTTATTTCTCTCTTTTTTAAAACCATTTCATGATTTTGATCAACATTTTCAAATTTCGTCCACAAAAGATATGTGTTAACCACATATACTTTGAACATCTTCACAAGATGATCAAAACATTACACAGTTATGATCATAAAGATGAAATTCATATATACTAATGCACCTGACAAAGCTGAATTTTCTGCAGATGGTCAAAAGTTTGCAATGAGCAATGTATATATGTATATAGCTAAGAAAAGCTTTGCTTATACACCTATTACACCGACTGTTGGATTCAAAGGAATACTGTGGTTCTAGGGAGATCATCCATTAAATCAGCTCAATGGACATATCGAATATCAAAGGATCCAAGAGAAGTCTCTTCTATGTATTTTGTCATCTATACTATTTTGATAAGACAGAAAATACTGGAGGGAAAAAACCCGGGCACAAAACAAAACACTAGAGCAGGGAGCATTGCCCTCATTCTTGTGTTTCTACAGTTTTAAAATGTCCCCTGTGGTCAAGTGAAAACCAACTATTGTAAACCTTCAGTGCTAAAATGCTTAACCTTGTAGAAATCTTGCAATCCTGTCCCATTTCCCCCTTGTTAATCAGTATAAATGAGATGGAATGGGGCTGAAACATTCTGGGGATTTATAAACCCTTTCATGTTTTCCATCAAACTTCATGGTGTAGATCTGAGATAGAGAAGGCATTGAGGGAGGGTGCCTGAATCTGATGATTTTATTATTCCACATAGTCTACACAAATGACAATTACTTTACTGAATGAGCTATAGAGCTGTACGAGTTTCATTCATCCAGGTAAGTTTATCAGCAATGCTGTAACCTATAAATTCACAGGTGAAACTACCTGTGCCTGTCTTGTTTCAGCAGTTTGTAATGGCACCTTACGTCACAAAAGGTGAGAAGAGTCAACACAATTTAACAGCTAAGTAAACTGATTGCAGATAGAGTCTTCACTGCATAGGACTGCCTGATAAATCATCTCAAAACAGAGGAAATCTAGACTTAATGGAGAATGGGGTGCTACATTTAATTGTTCGCATTTGCATTACAATTGAATGTCACAGCATCATTTCACTCTGATGAAATGTCAACTCCACCAATGATTGCTATCAGGGTACAACTGTTCCCGCGAAGGAAATGGACGCTTTTTTTGCGACCATAAAAATTGTTTGCTAGCTGGCTAAAATACTGGAAATAATTTATCCGTTAACAACAAACTTGTAAAAGATATGAATAGACTGATGATTCACAGAAATTGAAAAAACAAAAATAAACAGTGGACATTTCTTCTATGAAAAGAAGACTGAATTGCCCATGGACCCAACTTCTCTAAATGATTGTAGGGTTTTATATGGCAGTTGTAATGACCATCAGTTGATTGAATTCAAGAAATTCTGTTAAAACTTGCAAGAAGCCCAGAAAACAAGAACTGATTGATGTACAACGTATGCTTCGATACATGGGTCAATTACTTGTCTGTGCCAACCGGTAATAAGAAGGACAGGAATAAGATCAGACATTATTAATAATCCATTGAACACCTGCAAATACCAGACAACATTCTAATGACATCCAAACTTCACATTATTGTGGCAACAAAACCAGAAATAACACCATATCTAACCTATTTCTGAACCTCATTCAAATAATGCAACGACACAACCAAAGGGAGTCATTTAAACTGCTAAAAGAAGTGCACTAATACTCTGCGGCATTGTCTAAAGTCAGTGGGACAGAAAGAGTGAGGTCAATTTTCTATGAAGAAATCTTTTAAAATCTGTGCAATGCACTGACACGTTTTGAAAATGGCATATGGCTTTGAGACATATGTCATAATAAAGGTTTTGCAAGTAGGTATCATAGTATAATATATATCACATTGCAGTGCATTAAATTTTCCCCATTACAAGATATCTTAATGACATGAATTTACAGTCAGTATTTCAAGCCTTGTGTAAACAAGCAGCAAAGAATCTATCATTTTTTCCTTTCATACCATGATATACAACAAATATTTACATACATTAAATTGTTTCCCATTTAATTCTCCAATCAGCATAATGCTTTAAGTTTATATTCTTATTCTTCATTTTTTATTCGAGAAATAGGCCTCATTGGTTTACAAATTGTGGTCTCTTTTTTTATGCATACTACGAGTGTGGTTTCCTATTCTGATTTATTTTGATACAAAAGTGACTGATGATAGATTTAAAATGGCAAATTAATGCAGATTTATGCTACAAAATACAATTTACAGGTAAAAATGACTTGTGTTTCATATTTTCATAAGCAAAGGTGAGTCCTCTCTTGCTAATACAAATAAAGAATTTTACAATGCAGCGTATAAAGTGTCAACAAAACTATGCAATTTTTTAAAAAGTACACTGATAATGATAAAAAAAAGAAGATAACCAAAATAAAAAAAACGCAAATGATGACAGCTCTTATATTTGCGTCATTTATTTTTTGTCGTGAGATTAGGTTGCAAAATATGCTAGCTATCACTACCTACCAATTATATCTTATTTGTTACAAAATAAAAATCCTTATCAGCCTTGACATTGCAATTGCCTAGGAAAGAAATAGACTGCATTCATCAAAGTAATGTTCATAATCTAAATTAATTACACGACAGGTTATTCTTAGCACTCTTGTTTGCATGGTTGTAATCAAATGAGGGGGCATATTTTGACTTAATAACATAAAAACATAACCTCAGTTTCTCTCAACCCACAGAGCAGGAAATGTAGCAATGCTTCATTCAACATGTTCAGACTGCTCAAGTATAAAATGTTTAAGGTAAATGTACAGATGTTGAACATGCTGTACAGGAGAAACATGTTGACAATCTAAGCATATTCACATTTGTACATTGGGAATAAGATCTAAGTAAAACAAATTGTGCTTCTTCTGTATATTAATTCTTTGAATTATTCAATTTTTCTCAAATTCTTCTTTTTTTCGAATTAAACAAGAGGATAAAAAGTAAGCACGTTAGGGAAAGTTCATATCATTACATGATTTCTTGTATAATGTGTTATTCCGAAACATTTTCAGATTATTTTTAAATAATATAATCTACTTTAATCCCAGTAAATAAGAATATTACTGAAAAACATTGCAGCAATCCTTAAACCCTTTTCCTTTAACTAGGTACACTGTTCTAGCAAATGTACTTTGGGACCATAGGAGCTCATTTTTAATGGTCAAATAAATGTGCAAATACTTTGACTTTAAATTTTCTTTCTTTTTACAATTTTTTAAATAAATATACCCCCATTTACCTGTGATTTTCCAAGAGCAGGTAGGGAGACCCTCCTATCCCTTGTATGATTGGCGGTCGCCCTTGCTGCTGGAAATCCACCTTGGGAACTGGAGCTTGATCGTCTCTTGTATGCTGGAATTTTTCCATCCTGTGTCATAAAATTATTTATTTGAGGTTTAAACAGCGTTTCCATATATTTAGATATGATTATTCCAGTAAGCCCACACACATAGGACACATAAGGTCTGAGATTTTGGGGAAAGTCGCCCAACGTGGAACATGCTAAAAAGCGTGTGAAGCTGACCAGGAAAATGACAGCTGCACTGTGCTGAGTTTCTAATGTTGAGAACACACTCGCTGAGCACACAGCAAAAAGGACCACAAAAACCACAAGGGGCTGGGTGATTTGACTGTAATTCTCTATACCCTTGTCCCCTGGCTCTAGGGAGGGACCATCCTCCTCACACCAGGACTGAATGAATATTTGTGCGATGGCTTCCCCCACAAAACATGATGCAAATAAGAGATACACGCTGGTGCAACTCCATGTTTTCCGCAGCCCTACAGAGAGCCAAAAGAAGCTCTGAATTATTGTAAACATTGGTACAAGGATCCCACATAGTCGATGAAATACTGATCCAATATCACATCTTAGTAACTGATACCCTATCACAAGGGATACTGCTAAAACTACTCCATAAACTGCACCCTGATGCTGACACGATATTTTACTGGCCGTTCCTCCTAACCAATTCAGGACAAGGGACAGGTTTCCTTGCTCCAGAGGCTTTACAAGCACCTGCACGTAGCCATTATTTTCCGAATCGTCATCGTCCTTTTGCGAATCATTTTTCGACCCCCTTCTCGTGGAAAGGGGGGAACGGTGCAGGGCCATTTTAAATTACATTGAGATTGTCCCTTCTAATACACCGACGTGCCTCGAACACAACACTTCTGCAATACACAACAAGAATCATGGGTAATATATTTCTGCGCTCCCTCTAGCGGTAACGAATTTCGTAAACAAGGAAGCGAAAAGTCTACTTTCACATTGACTGGCTGCTACATACAATGTTAATTATGCCTGCCGTTCCGTTGTGTCACACACTTTTGTTTGTCAGCAAGTGTTGTTTTTGATGCGAAGTGATACACAGAAATCTTCGGAAATCGATAGTTGGTGTTGCTCTCTATAACAGCGATAGAATTGAGTGTGTGTGCTGAAACTTCGGAGTGGATCGGGCATTTCCCATAGCCATTCCCCATTTAAGTCATTGTGTTAAAAAAATTATAATATCAGGCATTTCCCATAGACAGTTTTATTAACCAACAGTGCACGGATGAAGATTTTTTCCACCGGTTTATATTTATAATTATATTAGATTAATAATTTTCTATACTTTTTGGCTCCATAAAAATGCATGTAGGCCAATATAATGTACATATGTAGGGGTGTTTCACGCATGTAATGTAAATATTTTTAATGCTTTGAAATCAATACTTTATTCTTTTTTAGTTCAATAAGCCATCATTTCTGTATGTAATTTTCACGGTTGGTTTTAGAGAATACACGACAGTCATGAAGTTCTATATATACCCATTCAAACTCGTCAGTGTGGTACATATGTTTTGGCCTCATCAAATAGAAAACAATGCACGACTCCATATTTTTTACACTCAGTAAGTATTGATTTAATTTGAACATATTTTATTGTGTAAATTACACAAAAGGATTGGAAACAAGTTCTTACAAATTACAACTTCCTCTCCTAAATATTGATGAACTATGATATACAGAATAAACATTTTGAATACATACGCATACGTAAAGCTTCATTGATTGTCTAAAATATTGAGAAATATAATACACTCTGGAAAGCCTTTTCCACCCTTTATTCGGTAATTTACATGTATGAGTACAGTTTGTGTGTTAAAAAAAGGCCGGTCATTTTTATACAAAGATGGACATGTCCATACAATGCTTGCATGTAGCCATCAGTTAATCCTTCAAAATCTTGTTAGTAACCTCATTTAGGCTGGTAGTAATTTCGTTGGCAAAGAGATAGACAGATATCACGAACTTTCAGCCGAAGTGAATTCCATCACACACTGCTGTTGGGTTCAGTGAAAAATGAATTAAGAACTAATGTGTTTTAAATGAGAAGACAAACTTTTCGTAATTATTTATTGATTACTCCAAGTAAAGAATCTCAATTTAATCTCTCTCTCTCTCTCTCTTTCTCTCTCTCTCTCTCTCTTAAGAATATTATATTTACATCAATAAGATTTTTAAAAATAATAACAATAACGAGTTCTAAATGGTCAAAAGCGCAAAATTTTAAATGAAATATTCAACGAATATTTTTATGAGATTTTTATCCAACAGCTGAGCGTTCAAAAATTCGAAAAAGATGGTCAGTTTCTGGTTTGTTGGTTAACTTGGGACTGTTTCAATAGTTGTCTAGCAATAAAACTCCTCACGATACATTTAATGCAGCACCGAGGGTGATAAAGCATGTAGGATTATCACAGACGTCAGACATGGATTAAACCGATTTATCCGGCTTTCTATAGAGGATTATTGCCTTTGAATGCCGAGTGTCGTAAGAATGACGGAATCCAGGCTGTCGCTAAGCTCACACATGCACAATTTTGGAGCTGTTCATCGTTTGATCTTGTACTTTCAACCATACTCTTCTCTCAGATTGAGAGAGAGAGAGAGAGAGAGAGAGAGAGAGAGAGAGAGAGGTGTGTCCGTGATTGTTTTATGACTGTGCATGTTTTTCATAACATTTAGATATTTAATTATTTCAAATTAATTTTTTTTAAACTCTGACATGTAATAATTGTTCAAAGGAAAGATAACTCTCTTAAAAGTCTTACACATGATTTGCCTTGTTTTGTATACTTTTCGAATAGGCACATGTGCCCCTGTTATGAATTATGGATTATGCACTGATTGAGAGTTTTAGTATACATGTACTATATTGTTGTAAGGACGGGTCCACCAAACACGTGGATGTAATTACATTTCCACGTCATCATTTGATATCCTAAGAAAATGGTCATTATATAATTCTGCAGATTCCAAGTCTGAAGAAATATAATGGATAATATGGATAATATTGTGATACATATACATTTAGGAAAATTCCCAACATGGTGTTCCTGAGACTTTATATAACAATACCAAATAAGCATTTTTGCGGCTTGCATATAGCAAAAGAATTACAAACATTTATTATTAGTAGAACTCTAATTAATTAATATTGTGTTTGAAATACCAAATTTTACAAAGGAGTTGACCAAAAAAAAAATTAATGTTTGTCAAAAAGTGCAAAATGAATATGTATTAATCAAATCAAATATCTGAAAAAGTTGACATCAGAAATCCTTATATAATTATATATATACAGGGAAATTCACTTGTATTGGAGCTTCACCTCCGCCCCGACCGAGGCTTGAACTCACGACCTCTGGAATCCATTCTCCTGGCACTGAGCGGCCACCGCTCTACCCACTCGGCCAGCGCGCTAAGTTCCGTTTTTCATCGAAAGCAAGATTTTTGTCTTGCCTAGATGGCCGAGTGGGTAGCGCCTAGATGGCCGAGTGGGTAGCGCGGTGGCCGCTCACTGCTAGGAGAATGGGTTCCATAGGTCGTCACAAAAGTGATTTTCTCTGTGCTTTATCATCATTCAGTATGGGCAATTGCCAGGTAAAAACTTTGGGCTAAAGTCTACTATATTGTAATATACAATCAAAGTACTGAAAATACCCATAGGACTTATTTCTTTGTTTATAGCGGGTGCGTTTAGAGTACTGTGGTTGGCAGACAGATGTTACCACGTAAATATTTTTACCATTGGTATGCAAACGGTACCAATGTTTGTCGATAAAATTTACCATAGGTAGACATTTCTGCAGACGATCTAGAGCTCTGTTAGCGATGGTAACCTTTTTTATGACGTCACAAAAATGGCGGATATTATTTATGCAGTGATGGCAACAGATTAATTTCACAGCTTTTCCACCTTAAATCTCGTTGTAGCTGAACAATTCCTTCTAAGCATTGTAACATACCAAAAGTACAACTGAAAAAAAATTCTTTCAGTATATGTAGGCATGTTGCAGGTGTTTGAGGACATTGGTTGGAATATGACTGCCATCTAAAGCACCAAAAACAATTTGAAATTGAAAGTCTTCTCCAATGTTTTGCTTGTGATGTAGACTGTCTATCTATTCTATATATTTTATGAAGAAAATATACTCTATAAAATCTTTCTTTTAATAGATGTTCTAAAACACTTCTTTTGTTATTGTTTTTGTTTTTTTTTCTTTACTATTTTTTTGGTATTTTTTCCTTTCTCATTCTTTAATTGTTGTTGTCTGTGCATCTCCTGTTTAAACATTTTTTATTTTCATGCACCATACTTATATTATTAATTTAATTACATAGTGTTATCTTGATCTTGTTTGTAGGGAGAGGACAAAAATAGGCCATGCCTGCTGTTTGATCCTATTCTATTTTGAATTAAATATTGTTTACATTAAAGCTCTCAAACGTAGTTTCCACAAAACACCAACGGTTCTTTTTCAATATTAGGGGTAGGACCCTTTAGATTTTTGTTGGCATTAACCATAGCATTGACTTTCAAATGTGTCCCTGGACAAACGGTATTAATTACAATCATCGGGTGTGTATTTGATGGTATAGTAATCGCATAGTAATGACTCACCCCAAAACTCGTTCAGAGTATATATGGGTCCAATGGCACCAATGGCACGAATGCTTACCATTGGCAAACAGGTATTGGTACCACTTGAAATACTCTGAACGCACCCAGTGTTTATTGCATGGTCAATATATCTGGCCATTGCTGTTATGATGGGTCTCGGATTCACGTCACTCTTGTCTTTATTTTTTTTTAGTTTTAAGGTTTAGGCAGTTTAGTGGCATGTTCCCCCATTTTTTTCTCAGTCTTAGCATATTAGAATTAAAGGTCTATATCCACTACATTTGACAAGATTCTTTACATGGACGAGCCCTATACTTCCTGTTGCGATAAAAACATATATACTGAAATGGCGGGGGTTGCATGTATTTTAGATTTGATTGTACAGGAGTGAAGATATTTTATCTTCTGATGTAGATCTGGGTGAAGACTGTTTTGAGGATATGATCAGTAATTTCGCGGAAATAATTACATGTAACTCAGATTTCATTCACTTTAACACCCCCGCGATGGCTTAGAGTTGACTACCAAAGACTATATTATATATACTACCAAGAGATGTGTCAGACATTACAGGGCCATATTAAATGTCAATATCATGGGTCAATTAAAGGCTACTTATCAATATCACCTGTAAAATAAAGGTTACAGGTCAATCTTACAGGTCACTAATTTAAGGGAAGTTTATTTTCCTGTAATAGAATGTATGTGTCTTGGGCGTTGAATAGTATTTTTTATTTTTTTGGTATTGAAAATCAACACAACCTCAATGATATCATTTCCACAGATTGAAGTCTAATTTCCTTTACATTTTAAGAAATTGATACTTAAGCATTGAATCATTATTTTTTGAAAGATATAGGCCTAGTCCCCTATCTTTCAAAAAAAAAAATGATTTAATGCTTATATTTACATTTTTAAAAACTTATTTCCTTGTCTGCAAATGTGATTTTTACGTCAAAATTTCTGTTTTATTTTAAGGGTAAGTTTAAATTAATGGAAGAGCCACTGTAACAGCCACAAGCGTGAACTTTGATTCTCGCTTGTGACGTTGCATTTTACAGCGTTCAACGTTTGTGACGTCATAATAAAACTAGTCATTCTAACCTTTGAGTACCCTGTGTGTGTTACAGTCTTATATTTACATTCTACTGTGTTTTTCCATTAAATTCTGTGATCTTCAAATGCCTTTAAATGCAACAAGTAGTCAAAGGTCAAATCGACGAGTTTTATTATGACGTCACAAACGTTGAACGCTGTAAACTGCAACGTCACAAGCGAAAATCAAAGTTCACGCTTGTGGCTGTTACTGTGGCTCTTCCATTAATACTAACTTACCCTTAGGATAAGATAGGAATTTTAAGGTATGAATCACATTTGCAGACAAGGCAAGAAGTTAAAAAAATGTAAATATAAGCATTAAATCATGATTTTTTAAAGTATACACTCTCATAACTGCAGCGGTGTGTGCATACAAATTGAGTAACGCGCTAACGCGCGTTACTCAATTTGTATGCACACACCGCTGCAGTTATGAGAGTGTATACTTCAAAAAATCATGATTCAATGCTATAATAACTGCAGTATCTTTTCACACACTTTACATGCAAAAAATATTTGGAATGTAAATATATTACTATATTTACATTCCACATATATTTTGCATTTAAAGCTACTGCAGATATAGCACCATAACACAGACAGGGTACTAAAAGGTTAAATCACGAGTTTTAATTGTGACGTCACAAACGTTGAACGCTGATAAATACAACGTCACAAGCGAAAATCAAAGATTAAGCTTGTGGCTGTTACTGTGGCTCTTCTTACCCATAGGATAATGCAGTAATTTGAGGTATAATGTGCATTTGCGTACAACGCAAGAAGGTAAAGAAAATGTTAATATAAGCATTAAATCCTTATTTTTTGAAAGATATAATAGTCTCATAACTGCAACGGTGTGTGCAAACAAATTTTCATAACGCGCTAACGCGCGTTATTCAATTTGTATGCACACACCGTTGCAGTTATGAGACTAAATCTGTCAAAAAATAAGGATTCAATACTTAAATAACCTCTAATATAGATACACGACTGTTGATCACAGCAACGTCCTTTGCCGAGTTCCATTATTTCCTCTATCTTTTGATTTCATTCTCTCTCATGAAAACAATTAAAAACGTATTGGCGACGTAAAATATTAGAGGAAACATAGTATCTTGCATACTTTCACAAGTGCAAGCGTTGAACATTCCGGTAATTTATTTTGCTGAAAAAGCAAAGGTATATTATGCAATCTGTGAACTCTAATCGCGTCTGCGCACGCTGTCCTGTCCGTTCAACCGGAACATTGCACCGTACAATGCAGCGGTGCACTCTGATTTTTTTATGACCGAAGAAATAAGTTTATTGACCCTTACCACATCATTTATGTTTGACGTCATCAAAGGGATGCACGCAAAAGCGGTATATAATTATGTATTTATGCAGCTATCGCAGATCTTCCCCTGCGCTGCAATATTTTATAAAGACATCAGCTAATCAAACAATCGATTTTTTTCTTCTCTCTTATTTCCTAAGAAGACGAGGAAGAAATTGCGCCTTTTCGCGGCCTTGTCTACAAAAAAGTAGTCACTTTTCTATAATTTTTTGATAATTGGATTTCACTGACGTCAGTAGTTCATTGGAAAGCAGTAATTATAGCGATTACAGGAGGCGACCATCAGTGCAAGGTCAACTGTAGTGTGCGAAAAAGTTGAAATAAAAGGCCGGAATCCCCAGCTGATTGAACGACAGTCGTAAAACCATATCACAGGGGAGCGAACATTCAACGCGTAAAAGGTCTACAAAATCAAAGTACTAATAGTCCTGATGGGTTTACGCAAGGCAGCGTCGCAGCTATTATTGCATAGGCCTACATCTATATGCACGTGCTTACTATTAAAAAATAACACACTGTTGGACCTTTTGAAAATATTGTCTTTCGTTTGATGATTTGTACAGAATCAAGTAAAAAGTTTTACAGATAATCTAGTACAAAAAAAATATTTTGTTGACCAGACTTGTTTTAAGAAATCAGAAATGAATAGAAATGGCATTGACACAAATGTCGATATATACAGATCTACACGTATATCGACCAGTACAAACGAATAAACCAAAAATAAACCATCAGAAAATTACACATGCAAAATTAATGCACATCCGACAAGGGACTTGGAGAGTCTTTATACATGTGTGCATGCGTCGAGTTTACACAGAATTGTTTCATTATTATCTGTTTGTTATCTAAAGAGGTACAGATCGTGCTCACAGGAATTAAACTTTCAAATCAATACTTATTAAAAACGGAAAAAGTACTGAACTATTGAACTGAATAATTCAGCTAGTTTTTTGTTTGTTCATGTGTAATTAACGTTGGTTCAAAATATTCTGCCCACTTTTATTTCGTTCTGTAGATAAGGTATATCTCAACCGTTGACCCATCTACATCTTATGCATTTTTTTTCACAAATCAATCACGTGTTCACATGAATGAGTAAATTACTGAACACAAAGCCCGTTCTACAAATGAAATTCAAATTTTTACAGCTTTTGTCGTTGTTGCGCGCGGTTTAACTTTCACTCTTCCTTCAATATTTCTAGGTCTTCTGGACCAATTTAGAGAATGCAAACTAAGTAAAAAGCATAATTAGTATTTAAGTGCTTAAGCATTTTTAAAACAAAAAGTCATGCTTTCCTGCAATAAGATATACAGTATACGTAATTAATTAAAAGAAATCACACACAACATCCCCATTCCCCGAGAAAAAAAAAACCTGCAAAGAAATGCAAAACTATTACCATGCGATATTTACAGAAAAGCTGCTTTATAAAGTGAAGTTATCGGGATAAAAAATGGATCCCTCGAAAAAATGTTGAGTTCAACATAAATTATATAGGGAAGACTATCAAAACACAACCTAACAACTAACATGCTACAATTCGAACCTAGTTCTCCAAGTATTACTAGTTATACCACTTGGCCCGACAGCCACGTCTTGTAAAACATAAACTTGCATGGTTTAGTAATAGAAGGAACACCCCCTACAGTTATATATTTATGTTCATGGTGATCGTTACCTTCTGTTTGAAAGTTTCTATATGTACAATGGTTATGATTTTAAAAAAATTAAGAAATAAAAGTATAGTTAAAAGCTTTAAAAGAGAGAGAGAGAGAGAGAGAGAGAGAGAGAGAGAGAGAGAGAGAGAGAGAGAGAGAGAGAGAGAGAGAGAGAGAGAGAGAGAGAGAGAGAGAGAGAGAGAGAGAGAGAGAGAGAGAGAGAGGGGTTTTCATTCATTTTACACTCAGTCTAGCAGAGTCGCTGAAGCGCATTTAATTCAATATCTTCCTCGTTTCTCTATATCGCCAAAAAGGATAATGTAGCGCTTAAATGATTGAAATTTTTGTCGGAAAAAGAGTTGACAATATTGTAAAAAAAATCGCTGATTGACGTCATTGTTGTTGCAGCAACGGGCTCATATTTATAATTATTTATAGCTCGGGGGACTATTCGGAAATAACTGCGGAAAACGTGGTTTTTCCTTGATGTCGCTCTTCGTGTTAAATTTATCCCTTAATCAACTATAATCTATTCTATGTGCATTTGTTTTTTGTTGAAAATACGCATTTAAATTCAAAGCAAAGACCCATAAATATTTTCTACATTCACGAAGCCATTTTCGATACAGGATGCAATTATCAATATTATATGCTTATAGATCGGCCATCCAAAAACGCAAGAAGCTGGATAGCTTACGTGTTTATTTGTTGTTCTCGTAAACCTTTCAATAAATACGTTAATTTAAGAATTGTAAACTTCTTTACTATAAATTTTTTTCTCGAATATATCGATTGGCCGACAACTTAATGTTGCACCTCTTTGGATTCTCTGCTTTTGTAATTTGGACCCACCAGCACACGGTGACGCAGTGTTAATTACTCAACGTCGCTATATATCAAATATTTTGGGAGCAAATTCGATAGAAATGGGAAGTATTACACCAAATGGGCCTTTGAGAGAAAGTTTTTGTTAAAATAATCTATTTGAGTCGCATAAGGGTTCGAGTAATTTTCTCACATTAACTGATAAAGCATCTTAAATCTTGCTTTAGTATACACAAACTTCTCATATTTCGTGCGTCTATTGGTGAGGAAACATGTACGTGTCAAATTATATTGTATCCTTCTTTATAAAGCCATTTTTTTAATTTCTCTCAAAATCAGCAAATAAAGAGTATACATTAAATGCTCATTTCGTGAATAACTTAATGCAATTTGCATGTTCAAATTCTAGACTTTTATGGAAATATCAACATGATGGATCTTGCATGGGGGGACGTCGGGATAAACACATTTATTTCGGCAAGTTCGATAAACAGTCCGATGTATGCTTTCAACAAACGGCTAGATCCAAACGTATATTATTCTGCCCGAATATTGCGTTGTCCCAAAATTAGAGCCCCCCCCCCCCCCCACTCCCTTGTGGCGCGATAAATAGCCATCTCTATCTAATATAGACTACCGTGAGAGAGGTGACATTGATTTTAGAAGGTGTACAATATTCCAATCCACAGAAAACAATAAAGACTAAATGTTACTCACGCAACACCTCGCTTTCACTGTTTCCGGAGCACAGCAGACGATCGGCACGCACGTGGCTGTTGATGACGTCAATATTAGACGACATATTATGCAAATGACAAATTAACTGTCCCAGATCGCTCACCCAAAATCATCATTAATCTAATATTTATGCTATTCTCCAAAACGTGATAATTTTTTTTTTTTTTTTTGCAGAATTACATCAGGGTAATGGCTTGCCTTTTTCTTGGTTTTTTAATGATCTACCTGATAAATATATCTGAATAATTATAAACCCTGTTGTTTCTGCTTTGTTGCTCATGTAAAAACATAAATTATTAAAGAATACCACATTTCTGGGTGCAATCAACTTAAAGAAAAAATATGAATATAAATATAAAATTTTATTGATTTCAGAAATCGGCCTTCAGCATCATTTAGGACACAAAAATGTAAATGACAGGATATAGTCTTGATTCTTTAGGCTTGCGTTAATCATGTATCTTTGTTGGAATGCAACATCCAAGTATTCACCATTATGAAACACTAAAACAGGTAGTATAAACCTATGAACTTAAATAAATCTAAGAGATGGAATACATTCAAACCTAATACATTTTTTTGTTCAAAATAATAAAAATATCACCATAAGTGGAAAATGTAATATGAGTGTATAATGTTACAATATACATGTATCAAAGAATCATAATAAACTGACAGTTTTGATCCTCAAAGCATATCATTTTTTTCATTGAGGTCCATATAATTTCTATACAGACAGCATAACACATAAAGTTTATGCATTAAATCAAAAAATTATTATTGACTTCAAAATGCTTTACAAAATACATACACATATATAATATCTTTATTTAAAAACTGTTTGTATACATCGTCATCAAAAAAGTGATACCCACATAAAATAAGTATGAATGAATATAACCATTTATCAAACACATTCAAAGGAAGACAGGGTTCCAAACATTCTTTAAATTCATGGAAAAAGCAATTAAACATTTATTAAAAAAAAAAATGAATGACTATTTCTTTGAAAATTGTTATATCGTTGCATATAATGGTTATACCATGACTTGAACCCTTAATCTCCGTCATCTGTTTGTATGAAAAACTGGAATCTGTGCACTTTGAACTTTCGAGCAGAAACTTTGTCCCTGGATTTCACTGCTGTATTTCCACATAGTTGGCTGGGAAAAGTCCGTTTTTACCTCGACACGATCCCCTCCACCATCCCTCGTCCACCTGTAAAAAAACAGACTAAGGTAAGATCTTGTCAACAAGCAGGTGTCATAAAAAACACATCAAAGAAGAAACCAAACACAGCATGACAGAACTCTTTACCGAAAGGAGATTATTGATAACCTAAGTTGACATATAGATGCACCTTAAAGATAAATCCCAACAATATGTACAGGTATTTATGAAGTTTGATAAGGAAGTCTGAATGAAAAAAAATTTGACCTTCTAATCTCTCGACCTCTGACCTTTATTTTAACCAAATAATTATCAAGTCTCTTTTCTGAACTCTTAAGTTCATATGATATGGCCAACATTAAAGCTGCAGGTTAAGAAACTTGTAGACACATCAAACATTAATTTGCCCCTCGTCGTTAATCTTAGGGCAACGAAACAATTCAAAGTAGGAAGAAAAACAGCAATAGTAATTTCATCAGTTATAAAGCAAATAAAACATGCTGTCAAACTTGGTAGAAAATATATTGCATACAGTGACACATGAAATAAAAAAAGTGCAACCATGTGTATGATCTTCGAATGTAGCGAAGAAATTGTCCTCGGGATAGCACCAATAATTTTCCGTCTCGTGAGGAACGTCCTCTGTACGAGCGACCCTGCCTTTGGAGGCATCAATCTACATTTTGATTCGTTCATTAATTTTGATGTGCTTTAGGTGCTATCCACTTTCATGGTCGTGCACAACACTTCCATGGTTGAAGGTAATAAAGCTATCCAGATCATTGACAAATGCAGTGGTCTTTCCCCGGCCAGAAATTGGTTGCTTTTGTCGTTGGAAATAGTTTCTTAACGCTGACTGATTGAAAGCCATAAAAATAACATTTTCTAAGAAGGATATGGTCTCTGGAAATGTCTCCGGTTATTAATGGTTAATTCCCTGTGGAATTTCGGAACATGTTATCTACACTTCAAGATTACACAAAATGAACCAACTTAAAATGTGATGTGTGTGTCAACTCAAAGTTCTGACTAAACATTTAGAAAGACAAAGGAATATAGGTGGGTAGTTAATATATAAAAGAAATTTTTAGGCAATTTTTATAATTTTAGAGAAGATATTGAATACACATACGATTGTTACTCTGTACTAAGTATGTACAAACAACAAGTACATACAAACATTAAGTACCACATTCAACAATTTTCTAAATCAGTCAACTGATAAAAGATAACAGATATTAATTACATGGACATCATGATGCTACACGTCTTTCTTAATTATTTTTCTACTTCACTGGCTATCAGTTTTCTCCATCCTTAGCAGTTTAATTACCACTTCCACACCAGAGAATTCCTCAGAAAACTACTCATTTAGATGCGAACATTCATCTCATAAAATGGCAATTACCTGTTCAATATCTGTAATGATGTCATCAGGGTCAAAGGTTATTTCATCATCATCAGCTGAAAAAAAAAAATGAGGATTGTAATAAATATGTTGTCCAAACGTCATTGCATTCACCGACAGGTAAACCAACAAAAAAATTCACAAACTCCCCCCAAAAAACCAATTATGTATTCAACAATTTAAATCAATCACTACATGTATTTAATCCTTTACATAAAGAGAAGTAACTCTGTTTCTCTCCACTAACCAGCTTGATAGTCATAAATTGCTACAGCAGTTAGCCCCCCAGAACTTTTCGTTGGTTCAGGCGTTATGTCCTCATAAGCATCCTGAGGAGTCGTGTCCTCATATGCATCCTCTGGCTCCTCAGCTGGAGGTTCTTCCTGTAAACCACAAAAACAGGCAAAAATAGTGGGGATAGAATCTACCATATTACACTTCAAATACCTCAGTAAATGTCACACTGAAATGTTTATCTAAACAATAATATGTTTTCCTTGATGATTCATACGGTTTATGAAGGTGGCGACATTGCAGAAAAAATACATAAACTGTGATAGCAGTAATTTTTTTCTGCAATGTTGAGAGCCTTGTGTATGTGACACCGCTACATACCGGCACCTGTCTGTGAACCGGTTCCGGTTGATATGACACGTCTCCATAATCCTCCTGTTCTGGTTCCGGTTCAGGCTCTGGTTCTGGTTGTGGTTCCGGTTGACTGGCCGCCCTCTCTTCTTCCTCCAATTTTTCTCTGTTTAGTCTCTCCTTATATAAATTAAAAAAAATATATGTTTGAATCATTTACAGCTATTCATATTTCATAATTTTAGGAACACCATGCATAAAATCAAGTTTGCTTAAGGGTCCTGCACATATGGAAACTTACACTTTTTATAACATGGAGAACAAATTGCATTGGCAAATTGTTTAGATCCACATGTTTTCTTATTCGTGTATAACTTTGTAGTGCAGTGATTATAGCATCAGACTACTGACCCACAGATCTTACGTTTGAATACAACAGGGATTTAGTATGTCAAATTACAATTTTTTGTTGAAAATTATGCCCCCTCCCCCTAAAAAAAAAATAGCTTTTTATAAGAAATTTTCAAATTGAACATATGCTAGTACATTTATATCTTATCTTCAACAAAATTATTAATTAACAATAAGCATTTCTCACAGTATGGAGAACCTCTCTCATAAAGTTGTTTAAATCATACCCTGTTATTCACACAATTTATCTACTGTTGATTCAGAAATATTTGTTGAGGATTTATATACGTTACTTTCGTCGGAAATTTTAATCAAAGAAATTAAATCCATGACAAATTTTTAACCCAAGTATTCTTAAATACAGAGTTTATACATAATACATTTTAAAGATTAAATTATGACAAAAGTAAATCCCTTAGAAATTTTATTTGCTTAACAAACAATGAAATTTTAACCCATCGAATACTGTAAACCAACTTATATTCGGTGTGTGAGAAATTTTCGAGAGGTTTGCGAGAGTCTCGTCACGAATATTTCCCGCCGTGAACCAGTCGTTGTCATATGGTTGTTATAACAACAGGAGTCTGGATAATGCTTGGTCATGAACAAAAGTCGTAGCAAACCAGTTTATCGGAAGTAAATTGCGAAATAAAGTCGTCACGAATATAAGTCTGTGTACAGTATGTGCTTCTACAGTATACACTATACAACCTCATCTCCACTCTAACTTTTACCATTCTTTATATACACATTATACACTTTCTGGCCCCTCACCTCCTGTTGTCTCCTCTGTTCCTCCTTCTCCCGCTCCTCACGAGCCTGTCTCCTCTTCCTCTCCTCCTCTGCCTTCTTCTTCGCCTCTTCTTCCCCAGATTTGGCCAAGTTCTCAAACCTGGCTTTGATATTTCTGGCTCCTTCTGAACCTGAATTTGAAAAATTACCAGGATATATTATGCTAAAAGTTTTTTTTTACAAGAAAGTAAGATTGCTTCATATGTAGACTTGGTCAGGAGTACATATGTAGGTCTTCTTCATATACAGAGAGGATCATACAATTTGGTCATGGTTTCAATACAATAACTTTTTGAATGGTTTGTATTGATACTGTAAATGTCAATTGATAATTTGGTATGCATGCAGTTAGCCTTAAAAATGATCATTAACAATTTTCGTTGTATCATCACAGATTAATGTATGAATTGCTTGTTTGCAACAGCTGGAGAATATTTCATTTAAACATTTGATTTCTGTATAAATGACTGGATTAAAAGCAACTTTTCTGCACTAGCTCAGTCTCAATCTCTGCAAGTCTGATTTTATTCTCTAATATTCATCAGTTGTCTGGAACTACCACCATATTTACATATAATGGTGATAAAACTTAGCAGTAAATTTGCAATGAAATTTAAATCCCAAATCTTATAATTTTGATTTATGTTACATTATCAGGGTTTGACACTAAGGCATGTCCGACCGACTTTGTCTAGTAAATGATAGGTCCGGTCGGGGCAAAATGTCTGTGTACGAGCCCGACTGGGTCGTGTGAAAAAATAAATAAGTGTGCACATAACTTTAAAAGCACCTTTTCCTATAAAAGGCATAAATTCTACAAACTATCGTAATTCAAGTACAACCCAATGACTAACCTAGAAGATGATGTAGGCGAAATACTCGCTTTTTGATCGGTTACTTCGCCGGAATTTCCTCCGAAAGAAAAGTTCAAGTCACCCTGTACACTGAGTTCACAATCGTGTATGTTAACCCAGATGCAATAAATTAGTAATTATCTAATTCTAAAGACATCTTCTCAGACTAATTTAATGCCTGTTGTGATTAATAAGTCGAGACGGGTGTTGCAACCACATGCTGTGCAAAACAATGTTGATTACTTTTAGGCTAGACCCAGTGTTGATATTTCAGTTGGTTGGTAAGTTGTAATTAGTTAATAACTCTGCCAAATTAATGCTAAATAATCATAAAGTTTGAATACAGTTATCTTTTAAAAAAAAAAGATCCTTAACATACAAGTTGATTAAATTGACTCTTAAATAAGGTTTGAATGATTCATTATTGGTAAAGATAAACCAATACAATTAAACAGAAAAAAGTCTTTCATATTTGGTGTTTGTTGTTACTTTTAGTCTATTTTTGTCAAAATTGGTCAGGGCTAGTAGTAAAGCAGTCAGGGCTAGTGAAACATTGCTGACGTAGCCCGACTGGTCTAGTAATTCAAAAACTTAATGTCAAACCCTGATTATACTTATTTTTAGACTCCATGTGAATACTCACTAGCATCAGCCTGTGTTCTGGTGTATGAAGACGACACTCCCTGCATGTCATTGTATGACCCAGCAGACTGAAAGGAAATCAACGACTGATAAACTCACCTATTCAGACAAATATGCAGGGCTGTACTTGTATTTAACTGCTTCTTCTCTATTGTAATATGCTCTTACTAATATGAGGAATACGCATTGCCTCTTGTACCGGTAACAGAGCTTAAACTAATTATTGTACAAAAAGAGGTTCATTTTGAGGAATTTTATGTAAGCAGGTAAAAAACATACATGCATATAAAACATAATACATTTCTACATTTCATGTGACACAGAAAACTGTATCTATTATGTAGATCACAATAAACATATCAAACCACTTAGAATATTTTTCATGTACCTCAGGATACATGGGTCCCTTACAACTTTCCAACCAGAAAAATGGAGAATTCTGGGTCCATTACATTCCACGATAATATGTTCTTCGTAAAAACCAACTTTCTGAAAACATGCAGTTCCATGGATTGAGAAACTGATTCCACAGAAAATAATCTGACCTTGTCTTTATTTTCGGCATCGACACCGAATTTCCCGCCAAAGCCCTTGCTCATGTCGGTCTGTGAGGGGTGGAGGGCGACCTTCTCCTGACTGTCGTAGCCCAGGGCTGACTTATCCTGTCTGTCTGTCTGGACACCATATTTACCTCCAAAGCCACGAGAGTAGTCTGAAATGTCACAAAAGCAATACAGAGAAAACTGTTAAGTTTTGACAAACTGATAAAGCAGTATCGTAAGAATTTAAGAGTTAAGCTAGTACAAATATTGGTACATGGTTTTTTTTTTTAATTGATAATGGGAAGTCTAGAAGCACACATTAAAGATTGATAGGACACCGTTTTTTTTAAATTTCAAAATTGTATCCATCATGATCAATAAAAAATATACATTGCAATTGTTCGATTGGTATGAAATTTTTTAGTCTTCTTTCAGCATTAAATTGTAAGTATTATAGTTCATGTACCTGTACAAAAAAAAATTATACATAATATATAAAGGTATGATAACAGCAAATACACAGTCTTATCAATTCACTCAAACTATTCTAGCGCAACAAACAAAACAACATCGAAGACTCATTTTACACTTCATAGCATCAATTATTGTTTTAAAGAAGACACAAAACACAGTTAATCACATTAGAGCAGTGAACAAGCTTAAAATGATTGATGGTCCAGTAAATCTAGGACCAATAATTTGGGGTTTCAGCTAGTGATCTGTAAAGATCAGTTGCCCTTTAGACCAATCAAGTTTCATACTTTTTCATGACTATTATGGTACAAAAATTTTAACAAACTATTAAATTGCCATCTTGTGACATAGCGTCATAAAAAGTATAAGCATTGATGTGGTGAGGTACCTTGAGATGAAAGGCCAATTGACTTGTGATAAAATATAACCCTGAGTGATGAAATTTAATAAAATGTTTTTGTGCAGTTTTATATACATGTAATGGATTGTAACCTTGGTGTTCTTTTACAACTAAAACAGGTTTGTAATGAAATTATCATTTTAACATATTGTACATGTTGATGCTTTGAAAGTGAAACTTGGGAACTCAATTTTAACACTCCTAATCTGCAAATAAAAATTCCATCTACATGTGTCCAGTGGTACAAAAGTTTCACAGCACTGAACTGATAAATTCTTATGTGGTGGTGGTTTGAAATAAATTCTCTGCAAAGAAAGACACCAAGCAAGTTAACACAACACCCATGCAGGTCACACCGACCAACCTCGCTGGGACTCGTGTTTTGAAACTTTTTCTAGGTGATCAAATCCGACGGCGGATTTATCCACACGATCCGTCTGGATGCCAAACTTTCCTCCAAAACCCTTAGAGTAATCTGACAGGAAACAATTCAGTTTGTACAGCAACGATACGATAACATGCAATACAATTCATCAAATCTCCAATATGGCTCTTGTGTTTAATCTTGAATAAACCTGTATACAATGTTATCAATTCAAAAATACACATTCCAGTGCATCTATTTCAGAGTAAGTTTTTAAAATTATTTTTTTTAAAATCTAGAATTTCAAGCTTGATATATTATGGCAAATCAAAAGTACCAAAACATATTAAAGATAGCAGTCAGATTGTTAATTAGACTGTTTCTACTGGGATCTTTGAGATTAATTACGGTAATTAAAATTAGAGCCATTAGAGCTAGAGGAAAGGTTGAGCATGGACTGCTGGAATGAAACTAACAGTACTTGTTACTCTAGGGTGGTATTGGACACCTCCATATTGTGACTACAATTCATCAAAATCTAGTGTAATTTTATGAATAGTTTCTTTCCCCAAACTGTCATCTAACAGCATAACACAGTGGGTTAGAGGGTTCACTACAAATCTGTAGGTCATGAGTTCGAATCCCAATGGGGATTTAAAATTTTAACCTTCCAAACAATATTCAAAAAGGTATTTTTTTGTTAAATATTGTAATGTCTGAAAAATTTAAACCAGTGAAAGAAGTTTAATTATAAATGTACTTTAATCCATATAAATATTGACAGATGTCACATACCACCTATCATCATTAATTGACATAATGTTAACATAACTTAACATTACTCAAGTACCTTAAAGACTGACACACAGGTATTTACCTTTCTGTGACTCGTGTTTATCCACCTGTTCATGGTGTTCGTACCCCAGGGCCGATTTATCAACCCGGTCGGTCTGTACGCCGTATTTCCCACCGAATCCTTTGGAATAATCTACAAAATCAAAAACACTGATTCAGAAACTTATAGTCATAATTTACTTGATGGGTGTAATAATCAAATAACATAAAAAATTGTTGTTACTGAATAGATAAAATCACTAAATTAAAATATTTTGAATCTGAGTTTTAGGCTTCTAAATATTCCGACAAAAAAATCCTTATCAAAAGAAGGAGGGCAAATCATTTCAGTTTAACCAAAGGTTGGACAATAAATTCCTTATCATATGTGTAATTTATTATATCCTTCAAGTTTAAAACATGTAATATAGTCACTAGGAATGAAAATCACTTCGCTGTAAGCATCAATTCATTATAAGCGGGTCTGCTATAACCGTGTTTTACTGTATCAGTATATTCAAACAATTTTAAAAGATGTAAAACTGGTACGAAACAAATATAAATGTTGATTTATTGTCCCCTCCCCAAAGTTCTTTTAACTGTGAACATTGCTTAGTTTGTGAACATAGCTTAGTTAATACCACTGTAATGTATTCAATGCTTATATTGTCTAGTTACCTTTTTGTGACTCGTGTTTTTCGACCTGTTCATGATGCTCCCAGCCAACGGCATTTTTGTCCTGGCGATCCCTCTGTACTCCGTATTTACCTCCAAATCCTTTAGAGTAATCTACAAAAATTCAGGCGCTTGATGAATACAATTTCCAAAGATGATTTTCTTAATTCACATAAATATGTGCTCTAAATTAAAAAAACTCCCCCAAAACCAATGATGTAGGTGTTGCAAATTTTTGATGTTATGCCTTTGTCAATGAAGGTTTCAAGATGAGTTAGACAAACACTTGAAAGAATTATTATTAATAATGACAACTTGATATTTAAGCATGCTTTAAATCTTTGTAAATCAAGCGAACAGAGAAACCCATTGCAAACATTTGCCACCAAGTACTGGATAAGCTCTGAAAAGCTTTCACATCAATCAGCACATCTAAAAAATATGCATACACACACATACTAGAAGATGTTAAATGCCACTTTTCCATGTATGTGTATCTTCTTTAAGATATCTGTTGAAGAATTTTTTGTAATCACAATCTTTAGTAAATCACCCCAACCCCTCCAATAATCTCTCAAAATCCACTGTATAAGATCTTTTTAATTGTATCTGATATTATTTTGTAAATTTAAGCACTCCACACTCCAACAGCGTATGAAATAATGTTTAGGGGGCGGGGGCGTTGGGGGGCAAACCTTGTTGTGACTCATGCTTCTCAAGTTTTTCTTGATGCTCCCATCCGACAGCAGATTTATCCTTGCGGTCAGTTTGAACTCCATATTTCCCTCCAAAGCCCGTGGAATAATCTACGTTCACAGTCAAAGAGATTCAAGAAACATAGAAAACATGCAACAGATTCATGCATATTCACATTAAATCATTTTCCATTAGATTTATGAAATTATCATCAAAACTTGTTGGATTTAACATTCATAGTTAATATGCAAAATCTTTTCATGCATGTCAGCACGTGACAAGATATGAATCAATAATGACCCACTAAGATGCAAAAAATGTTCTTGGTTCCCTATTAACATGAGTAATTAGCTGATAGGATTCAAATCAATAACATCCATTCAATTTTTGCATACAAAGTTAATTAATATCATTCAAACAACATCAATCTGAGTTTCGAAATTGTTTCATGCGAAGTAAATTCATATTAAAATGTTATTAAGATCTAGACTGTTGTGTTTGTATACATTTTCTTTCCCCATACTCTTTCATTTTGACCATTCATGTCCCATACCGGTATATCTGCATTAATCGGTAATATGGATATGGACAAATGACATTTATATAAACTGCAGAAGATGTAGCAAAATACAATTTCTGGGAAATTCATGGCATTTATGATAAGTTTTGGAGTACAAAGAATTCCTCTAAAACTGGTAGAGAATGCAACTTGGAATTTAAAATTGATATTTACAGAAAAATAAAAAGCTATGCAGTATTCAGTTATATTGGATAAAGATTTTATATGCATTTTGACAAAATTGATTTGAAATTCAAATTATTGCTAAAATGTCACATTTAAAATATGGTATGCAGCTTACTAAGAGGATTTGTTATGTTTTTTTTCAATTTAATGCTAAAAGTGATATACCATAAAGTACACACATAAATTAATAATTACTGTATTTAAAAAAAAAATCTTTGTTGTTGTTTTTTGTTTCCATGGAGACAAACCTGTTTGTGATTGATGTTTTTCTGTTTTACCAGCATAGTCAAAACCAACAGCAGCCTGTGAAGAAATTCAATTCATAAGTGTTGTTGATACACGTATTCCAAATATACATTTATTATGAAGTCTTCATTTTTGGGTCATTTAATGAGTCAAAAATTTTTTTTTTCTAAATATCTCTTTCTTCTTATCCACCACTTTTGAATTTTACAAAATAATACTATTAAGATAATGTGCAAAAAAGGCATTAATAAACACATGTTGGAAAGAGTTTTACATAAGGAATCTTACGAACAGCTGAAACACACACCATATCAGAATATCAATAACAGCTTTCGAGGCAATTACGATTATTTACAATCTCAAAATTGTCTTTTACCCCTGTAAGAATAACTTCTCTCTCTTAAAAGGGTAATTGTACCTTTACTGATCTCCCTCTTCCCAAAAGTACCGTATATTAGCCACTAACTCTGGGGGTAGCATACCTTATCTTGTCTGTCTTTCTGGACTCCATACTTCCCTCCAAATCCTTTGGCAGCATCAGTTTGACTGCTGTGTTTTTCTACATCTGCCACATAGTTGCTTCCAACTGCAGACTGGTTAAAAAATAATAAAACACAAAACCTTGAACTATACATGTACAGTGTACTATAACGTTTGTATTTTGTTTTCCAAAAAAAACAAACCCAGTTTAAAAGAATCCCACACAAAGAAATAAAGATTCTAAGCACTTATAAAACTTCACTGGGACATGTTCACCTTGTCCATTCTGTCCTTCTGCACCCCAAACTTCCCTCCGTATCCATATGATGCCTTTGGCCCCTCCTCCATTTGTTTTTGTTTGACGGATTTGTCATCCGTCGACACTTCCTGTCTGAGCTGGTCCAGGTTCAGTGACCCCTTGTGACCTGAGCCCTCAATTGTCTTGGCACCCCATCTCTGTTCTTGTTCACTGACATCATTCTGTTCAGATGGACAAAATGTAACTTCCTAAATTTCTTAATCTTTAAGAATTATTTTGTTTACATTCTTCTAATCGATGGATTAAAAAACAATCCAACTCTGATATACTTGTCAACATTTTGAGTATCATTAAAAATTCTAAGTTGTTTATACATCTATTTTTTACTTAAGTAATCAGAAATGATTTAGTAATACTGTAAGGGTATTATATTTGGCGTGTAAGATATTTGGCAGAAAATAGTTTTTGAACAAGTTAGAGTGGATTTGAATAAGTGTTTTCCTGAATTTGACTATTCTTAATTATAAATATGGGCATGGCATTTAGCAACGAATTTGATTTAGCGGAGGTTGCATTCCGCCAAAAACGCTAGAATACACAGCAAATGTAGTTAGTTTACAGTAAAATGTTCTGTCAATTTTGAATTTTTTTTTTAACCCTACCAACCAGAAAAGATTTACACACATTTATAGAAACAAATACAAACCACAAAGTCGGCCTCCGTCTCCCAGTCGTCATCGTCGTCATTCACCGGGGGCTTCCCTGTCTTCACGCTGTGTCCAGCAGCGGCCTTCCACATGATTGATGACTGTGTAACAATATCACAGAAAATATATCAATATATATCAACAAACTGCATGATGACTACAAAACCACATTCACTGATTGATAAACTAAATGTAAAGAAAAACCACCCCAAACAATTTGTACATTAACTTGAACTCCATAGATAGCTAAAAGATAATATTGTAATGTTGAAATGATAATGTCCAAATGACCCAGTTTAACGGCAGTGACTTTTGAATTAAGTTTTGTGGGTTATTATTTCTATTTAATTCAAAATCAAAGTAATGGACATATTTTAATCAGGCAAACAAGTAAATTTAATGTACGAGGGTTGTTCGGAAATTATTGAGACATTTACTCTTATTTCCTTAGGGAAAAAGATAAACCCTTCAAATTTCCCCAAAACGTAAACCAGGATAGGGTTCATCACTGCGAAAAGTTTTGTGTCCATAGCATGATTAGATCATTCCTGGTAAACTGACCAACTTGCCTTCGTCCAGTGGACCGGCGCAACCGCAAACTTACCGCAACGGCATTTTAATGCAGCTCATTGATCCTATGTTTTAAACACCTTACAAACAAAATAGAATAGAATTAATTTTTCATTTCTCATCTTTTGTTTACATTTTAAGATGTCAACATTCGCACATTCTCTCCATTCTAGATTTTTGTGGAAAAAAATCGGGTTATTTCTAAGCAAAAGTCAAATTACTGTAAAATGTCTCCTACAGTCATTCTGTGTACATATTTTAGAACTGTTGACATTTGTAAGTGTGTAAAAAGTACTTGATATTTAGTCACTTTGTCTGAATTCTAGTTAATCAATTAGTGAACAAAGAAGATAAACCGAAGCTCTTTATCCCTTGCCATCGTATATTTTTTGTTAAAGCAATTAATTGCCCTGAAAAAGGTTTTTTTCCGAAATTTCCACCAATTTGATGATATTCGCTGCGCCGCATTGACATCAAAATTCAATATACCTTCACTGTCAGATTTCTATTGCTTGGTAAATATACCTGTACCATATCCGTATTTCAACTCGAACAATAGTGAAACTTGATCAAAAGTTAGTCACAAAAAATAGCAAAATGAAAATATATAATCTGATTTCTTTTATTATAAACGGTAAGTTTGCGGACACTTAGATAGATGAAGTTTTAGTTTTATTATTCTCCGAGTTTATGATTGCGCCGGGTACCCCGACCACAGATTTGTTTATCTACCGTTGAAAACAAAATATTAAACAATTTTTAAATATTACTTTCATTAATTATTTATTAAGGTTGATTCAAAGTCCATGCCAATTTTCACCCTAATTCATCACTTGGAAAGGGAAATATCCGTGTTGTCTCAATAATTTCCGAACAACCCTCGTATATGCCCACCTGAGGGCCTTTGATTGGTTAATGAACAAACATATATATAATCTGATTTAATACAGATATATAATGCATTCCCAAATCTATGTCATGTGCCACACATTTATCATTCATAAAAAGTAGATCACTAACCAAGATTTTTTTAGATTGCAAATGAAAGGTAGTCTATATATAATAAACAATTGACGGTTTTTCATAATCATTAGTGGCATTATTGTCATCTTAAGCAAACATTATTCTTAATTAATTAAAAAAAAATTAGAGTACTACAATATTGCTCTCTATATTACAAACAGGAACATATATGACGATTACTCTTCCGTCTTAGAGTTTGTTTTGAAAATCATGACAGAGAAGCAAAGGTGTGTTGCATGTTTTCGCGCACATCACCCGGCTGACTCATTTAGAAACGCACGATTGCCAAAAACTAGCGATGCATAATTTATATATGTCTAAGACGGGCCAAATAAATGTCCACTTACCTGATAATAGCGGAAAACTCACAGAAACTTCAATTTTCTTCCCTGTCAAAAGTAAATAAGTGTCTGTACACAGAAACTTCCCACTTCCGCAATGTTAGTCAAAGCCTAAGAATACCGAACCCGATCTTTTTCACAACATCGGCATCTGGTGGTATCGACCCCCGATCAATTTGGCCCTATCATATCTTTTACCACTGATTGAAAATTGCCTTTTGTTTATGTTTTTTCTTAGTCTATTGAACACATGTAGTTCTAATTTCAAGGATAGCCTTGTAAGTTTCCTAAAATGGCGTACTGCCATTCCAAACGCAGGTGCAACAGTTAAAGATCTTGTCCAGGAGTATAGAGAGAAATATACATCAATTTAAAATGCATTTTTCATGTCAATATAAGTTTCATTATCCCCATCACCAAAACCTCTAGGGTCCGAAGCGATCCCACAATACATAAATGTTACCATACATATAAACTTCAGAGGTGTTCTGGAGTGTATAACAATATGAACTAGAGCCGAGCTCGTTGCAAAGCAACGAGTAGGTCTTCCGTCGCAACTTCGTGTCGCGAAAGGATTGTCCATCAGTCTGATTAAAACACCTCCTTCTCCTGACACTTGTCAGAGCCTGACAGACCCTGTATTGATAAAAGGTCATCTTTACACGACCATTTCTTCTTAATTTAGAGCTTTAGAAAATTGATTGGAACTCTTCAAATGGAGACAAAAAAAAATTAATTCATGCCTGTTTTCTATGTAACCTCTAGATTGAGTATTGCACCACTCATTAAACAGATAAAGGCATATCTTTGCTAAGTAGGTGTTTATTTAGATTGTATGCAAATGTGGAGGTCAAGTGGAGATAGTCTGTTATTGATACAGGTCTATCAGAAACTGGCGAGTGTAAGGAGAAGGGAAATGGTCTTTAATGATACTGGATTATCAATATGATAATAGTAAGTTCAAGAAATCGAAAACGAGACTCAATTTCAAAGTATTATTTTCATACCAGGCAAGTTCTTCTATATAATATTATATCAAAGCTTTTGAGATGTTACATGTAGATATTGAATTTCTATAGATTTCAATTTAAGGTTAGGAAAAACAACACTTTTTATACAGTAAAAAAAAACACTAAAATAGCTTTATGTACGCGTACACATAAATAAGAAGATGTAGCGAAAGCTATAAAGACTTTATTTCTTCTGTTCTAGACTTTTTCAGAGTTAACAAGCTACAAGTTAACAATCTCCCATTTTGACAAGCTAGATTAAAAATAAAATATTCAGCTGAGTTTTAGGTCACTTAATCTGCATTACAACCTCATACTACACAACTTCAATTTAAGGTTAGGAAAAACAACACTTTTTATACAGTAAAAAAAAACACTAAAATAGCTTTATGTACGCGTACACATAAATAAGAAGATGTAGCGAAAGCTATAAAGACTTTATTTCTTCTGTTCTAGACTTTTTCAGAGTTAACAAGCTACAAGTTAACAATCTCCCATTTTGACAAGCTAGATTTAAAATAAAATATTCAGCTGAGTTTTAGGTCACTTAATCTGCATTACAACCTCATACTACACAACTTCGATGATTTTTTTTATCAATGTGCATATAACAATAAGTAAAATCTCCAAGAAAAAATATCTATCGCAATTAAATGCATACGCTATATTATAGTCTGCAAGTCAATTGTTTCAAAGAAATAAGAGACTGTCGACACTTGCAGTACTCTGATGATTTAATGACGATCGACCGACTTTATTGCTTAATGTAGTCGTATATCATTACTTCTAATCCTGAGAACAAATTTTATTTAATCTTTGACTTAAAACTATTAACTTATAAAACCAGAGACATAAATAACTTATTAAGTTATTTATGTCTCTGATAATATATATTTTATTCTGTTCATAACTATAGAAGTTTAGCGTGTTCAACAGGTTAATTTTTTAGCCACATTCTCAGATTACGATATCGCACCTTTAATGTGAGGTTAATTGACATCGAATATTTAGACACTTATTGTCTATTGTTATTAACAATTGACCGCTGCAGTGAAAGCATCCTTCCAAATGTTACTCAATTATTTATCAGTTGCTGATCTGCAGCCCGGGGGCAATATTCTGAGCTATGTGCGCTGACGCGACACAAGATTTTTGGTCGCACGTGGAGCGGATTGACTTAGCATAAATGGCAGGGGATAGTTTCGAAGGAAAGACCCGGTCAAAATTTTGAAATAAAGGGAAAACCTGAGGCTTGGCTGGTTTTTTGAGGGGTATAAATTGCTAGAATATTTATTGCATTCATTTTGTGGATATAGGAGCTCGTGTCAATTTAATTGATATATGACACTTTAATAACGGTAGCACTTTTCATCAGATATGGAATGAAAATGCGAAACTGTGGCTAAAATTTTCACTTTTGGTTTTGTGCTTGAAAAGTAGGGTGGGTTCAGAACACGAAATGTCACTCGAAAAGAAGGTGAATGAACCCCCATCAATTGGTGATTATTTGCATGGGTATACAATAAGCTACCAATCTTGTGGTAGTTTATGGCAGTTGCTTGGGACTGAAGCGTGGTGCTGGACCCGTGAAAATGTGAAAAAGGGCAATTTTTCAGAAAATTTTGAGACCGTCCCTGGCTATTCTACATAGTGTTATATGTAAGTTGTACTTGTTTTATTCTGAAATGTTTAAAAATTCTCAAGAGTCGGGACCATGTGTCCCCTGCATGCAAACCAATTTAAGCAAATTTAAAAATCCACTGAAAATTTAAATCACATATATGAGCACTATCTGCCTCGCATATCCTCGAACAAAAAAATATCCCCTGCCACCATAGACTGACCGAATAAACACACGGGTGGGAAAGTGACATACATTGAGGAGAAAAATGTACACATGTTAAGTAGTCGCCAAAAATAGGTCTTCAAAACCACATTTTGAAAAAAAATAAAGCCCTTGCACTTTGATCATGAAACCGATAAAATCTAAACAAATCTTGTTTAAAAACTCATGTGAACATTCTACAAATAATCACTAAATCCCTCAATTCTGGACAATTCTTTTATCGTGTCAGCCTCTACCGCCAATCGCAACTTCTCGGGCCTTTCCGGCAAGCTCGGAAAAACACTTCGAATGTATTACCTAGGCGTCCATGACAACCCCCCTTTTTATAAAACTTGATATAATTACAACACATTTTATGATCTGTTGAGATGCGAGCTATACTTCATTAAAGGTATCAATATACACTAAAATATAACACAGAAACGACATACAAGACTTCTTGCCGATACTTATTTTAATGGGAAGCCACTCCATTTTGTATAAAATTCTAACACCCGGTGATGTTAATACATTCGAGGTGTTTTTCCAAACTTGCCGGAAAGGCCAGTGAAGTTGCAATTGCCTCTACCGCATGTGTTAATTTGATATTTGATTTTTTTTTATCCTGCCTTGAACGCTTGGGGACTGTTTCATTTTCTAAATTCGGCTAAATAATGCTACCAATTTTGAGCGCTCTCTCTCTCTCTCTCTCTCTCATTTTATGTGCAACCTTATGAAGACGTCAACTACTTTCTACGATATCTATGAAACCTCTCAGCAGTATTTAGCGGAAATATTCGTGGGTAAATAAAAAAATCTTAAATTGAAACACAAGTCAATCTTACATGTACCGGTCAAAATCTCGAATAAACAAATAGTTTGAATCGTACAAAATATCAATAAACATGCACGTGTGATAAGGTACATGTAGAAGAACACGAAGCTACCGCGGATCACTTGTCAACTCGCGCGGGATCTCCTTGGCTATGTTCTAGGGGTGATCATCATTTTAAGGTTTAATCTTTGTGGTTTTTCGTTGTTTATCTATAACATTATTAGTACATGTATAAGTTTTTAGAACATTTTAGAATTACAAATTCACTATTGAATTGTGTCTGATGATGTTTCTGATTTGGAATAATATGGCTTTTATCAATTTTTAGAGGGGCTTCTCAATTCACATTCTAATGTTTAATTAAATAAATTGAAGGTGAACAAACTTTAAGAACATAAAATTGAAACAATTCTTGTATATATATCTTGTTGTTAGATAACCGCTGACCTCTAGGTAGTGCAGCCGCGACCGATTTCCTCGGCCGCGGATGAGGGATCGGATAACTTACGTAAAGGTAAAACACACATAGAGAGCTCAGAACCCAGGAAGATTTACAATGTTTGCAGTATGATGACTAAACTCTAATTAATATAAGTTTTTTTTTCCCCCTTTAATCCCACAGCTGATCTATCTGTCTGATACTGCTTCAGTTCGAGAATGGCATTGCTTTTATGATTAAGCAGAACGATTTCTTATTGACACTCTATCGTTTAATTCAAATTAAGAAGAGTAAGCTTTAATGTCATTGTGTACGATTCTTGTGTTTGCAGCTAAATAAAATCACATATGACAGACGCGATTCTTGTGAATTAGATAACTGCTGACCGCTAGGTAGTCCAGCCGCGACCTTGGCGATCGATTTTCTCGGCCGCGGGCGAGATGGGTTATGTAATGACACACACAACTAAGAATTTAGGTCGATTTGAAATGCTTGCAGTAAAATGACTCAAATCTATTTCATGGAAGTTATTTTTTTTTTAATCTAGGCCTAGTTTATTTATCTCACTAAATAAGAAAAAGAACGTTTATATTTTCTCGTTTTTGTTTTTCTTAACGGTTGTCCACTATAGGACCTAAACAGAGGTGACTCCAAAAAAAGGCTGTAAGAAAAACATGTACACGTATACTTTTTAGACACTTTTTCAAATGAATCAAAGCCTCCCGTATATGCTGGTACACTTTCAGCTGTTAATTTATGTACGTTATGCGCACAAAGACGATTCGCTTACTTGCCAAATGAATACAGGTACATGTTAACAAGACAAGCTTTTTACACTCATATTACGCATTACTGGTACAAAATAATTTTGTAGCGACATTGATAACACAGTAATGAACAACTTTTCTATCGACAGCTATAGCGAAATATTAACCATTTTTGAGTTATAAAGCGAAAACTTTTAAGGGCTCTAGACCCCTAATTTAAGGGGCCAGCCCTTTTTCAATGGTGTCAAGTGAAAGCCCTTGATAATTCGCACATATTTTGTTCTATATGTGTTTAGAGAAAATTTTAAACTAAAGAGCTACATAACAAAAACACAACCAAAAATCAGCATTTTTTGAAACACAAATTTAAATTAATTTTTTGAAACTTTAAAGGAGGAAAATTGTAAAAACAAAACTCGGGGGACAACGTTCAAACTCTCTATTTTTAAGATTTGTGACTTTGTAACACATGCTGTGAGCGGTTTCAGAGCCTTTGCGTGCACAAGAATGCCTATATTTTTGGGGAAAAGGGGAATAACTCGGTACCGGAAGTGTCGATTTCAACGATTTTCCTTATATATTGAGGATTAGTAACTACCAATGGGCTCTGAAAATTTGAATTTCATAGGACAACAAACAAGCAAGATATTTGAGTTTTAAAAAACGTCTAGAAGAAAAAAAAGAATAAAAAGAATTACCAACAGAATCAGTACAAGGTCTTCCGTTGAAAACGGAAGACCTTAAATACATATAATACAATGTCACTATCTGGTATATGCATCAGGAGCACAATATGTCTAATACTAACCAACATAAGTTACTCTAGATATTAAGTGCATGGATAATTATATATCTAACAGCTAGAGTAGTTTGACCTTTGATCTAAAATTCAATTGGTCATCTACTTCTTGAAGGGTTCAAGGTCTATCCTACAAAGTGTTTAAAAAATATTGATCATGCAATAATTAGTCTACCAACTGATCTACAGGTGCAAAAAATCCTCATACGAAACCAATGGTTGGTCTCACTTCCAAGAAGCCAGACCAACCGTGGTTTACCGATGATGACAAAAGAGGTGGACACATTGGAACTCTAAAGTTACAGTTCATATATTTCTCACTCAACGCACAGATTAAGAGCAAACAGAGAGAAAACATAAATTTATCAAACTTTTAATAGCATCATAGACTCAAGCAAACAAGAATTAAATTCAACATCAACAATAAAAATTATCCCTGAGGTCTGTCAATAGGATTTTAATTTTGTAATCCACAAATTTTACTCCTCTAACAGTTGGTCTCTCACTACCACCATTTCTCATATCGGACCTTCTCCTTCTGAACTCCTACTGACACCAGCATTTCCTCTAAACTGTGAATCATAGGAGGCGGCCCACATATAAATACCATCAGGTCATGTGACTTCATCCTCTCTACCTCCTTCAGGAGATCCTCCCTGCAAATCCTCCGACCTGACAAGAAATTGTAGAAATATTTTATAAATAAAGAAGAACTGGCCAGGATTCCATTTTGGCTTATCAGTGAGGTTGTTAAGATATGTTTTCAGTGAACCATTAGTCAAAAACTGTTTTCTGTATATATTTTACTATACTATGTACCGGGTAGAATCCTCAGATTTTTCAACTTCTTCTATTTTCCAGAGTTCATGAGGTTTGAAGGTACATGCATGTAGTTTGAAATATTGCTAACACTTCATTCTTCTTTAAAAGTTTCTGTTGGCTTTAATTAACATACTTTTATTTAGTTTTGTGCAAGAAAATCTCTGTATTGTTTCAGTTCCCTGACCCCATCCCCCTCTTTTTCATTTTTTGGATTACTTCAAATGTTCGTTGAAAGAAGATAACTAACAACAATTTGTGTTGGTATATACATTGTCCCAAGAATCTATGTATTCTCAAAATTGAATTTTCTAAATCCACAAAAATTGTTGAACACAGCTAACAATGAAAGCAATATTGAAAAAAAAATATTACTTAAGAAACATATTTTTATAGCCAATTCTACAATAGATTGACTTTAAGATTGGAAGAAGGCACCTGTTTGTTTACATAAGATTCGTTTCTTACCACAGATCTCATCATTAACCAAGGATGACTCTTTTGTCACAAAGCTTTGGTAAGATAGAATATGTGGCTTCTGTTTACAATGTCTCAAAATGTCCTCCTAAAAAATAAAAATAAATCCTGTATTGTAATAGTTCCACCTGAAATAAAATAGCATTTGTAATGCAATTATGAGACACAAGCAAATGTGTGCAATTTTCATAATGAATTCCCTACAGACTTATTTATACTTTTATAACTTAACTAATTAAATGTATATATCTACAAATTAAATGCATGTGTGTATTAAACCTTAGCTATTCAGAAATTTCAATCAATATGAGAGAACATATGCATTTTACTGTATTATATTAAATATAATATTAAAATTTCATCATTTTTGTCTTCAAATCTTGTTTTTTATACTTAAGACCCAGAAATATCAAAAACTTACATGAAAGATGAGTTCATCCATAGAAGATGCACTGTAGAGAAGAGAAACATGTTTAGGAGAGTGTGTCCAATGAGAGTCCAGAAGATCTGTCACATGACAAAAGATGCTGTGGATTGGATTGATTCCGATACCTCCAGCAATCAAAAGTAGGTCGGGACATGGCTTATCTGGATCTGGATCAAAGTACACGTCTCCTCCCACTCGGATCTGGAGCTCCGTTCCAACTGTGCACTGAATTTCCCCAAATCACAGTATATGTATTTATAATTAAGGTATGTCTAGTATTTTGTCTATTCTGTTGATAATTTAGAATGTCACAGAAAGGATCGAGAAAGTAGAAGCTTTGATCCTATAGAAAAATCTAATTTAGCCCTTAAATAAAATAATCTAGTAACCTAGTACATGTATTTTGAAGATAAGATAACTAACAGTTATCTAATATGGTGGTTTTAATATAATTTTTCAACCTTACTTTATAATTTAATCAGATAGTACCTTTGTAAAATATACTATTCTATAGTATAACATCTTTTTATTCATTTCTCTGCTTGAAATTGGCATGCATATCACATATAAAAGATATATTCAAATAATGTACCAGTATTTCTTAATAACTTATATTGGAGTAAGAGACAAATACAAGATGACAGTTCATTTAAAATAACTACAATGAACCTTAAAACTTTGAAAGCAGCACAGAGGTGTTCAAGTATAAATCAGAAACAAATTAAACAAAAAGTGATGGAAAGGGAACACTGAGAAATCAAGGTAGGGGTGTTAGGTTTAAATTGTCTTGCAATTCTTACCTTTTCATGGATCCACTTTGCTGGAGGATGCTCACTGTATTTGACAGCTAAATCCAGAGTTCTCTCCCTTTTGAGCATTCCAGGGGATGAATACATTGAGAATCCACCAACCTTTTCTAAACCTGGTAGAAAAGTGTCAACCCTGTCGACCGAGGAACAAAACAGAAGGTTTCTTCATTCTTGTTTCATAAATCCTGAGAGAGAGAGAGAGAGAGAGAGAGAGAGAGAGAGAGATTGCTCACCACTGTCCAGCTTTGAATGTCAGGTTTTTTTCTATCACTTTTAGTCTTAAACTTTTCACTGTAGTAGATTCATTTCTCATTGCTATCACTTCGGCCACAGATACAACCTATTATACATATTTCATGTAATCAAGTACATGTAACATTAACAAAGGCACTTAATTCTATCATGTTATACTCTGTCCATTCGAATTTTGCTTAATTACTTGATATCTGTAAATACCTCAAGGTTAAAACAATGTTCATTCAAAAGTATGAAAAATTTCCAAGATTTCTCTTTTGTCAATTGAAATGCCAAATCTAGCTTATCAGGTTTCAGTACATGGCTTAAATATGTGATGTCTTCAGGAATTTGGAATAGCAACAGACCTAGATGATAACGTTAAAAAATTCTGAGTGACTTTCAAATGAAGAAAAGATGTCAACATTCCCCATTATAAATCTCCATAAGAAATCAGTCTGCTGCTGTCATGAATTTTTCCAAGTGAAAAATGATATAATGTGTGAATAAAATTTCCTTGGATAATTTCCCTTTCATCTATTTCAATGCACTTCTTACACAGGTATGTGTATTTCTTGTTGTTCAAATGTGCTGCATAAATATCTTGGGACAGACTATATTTTAACATTTTCAATATTTTATTTAAATAAATTCAAAGCATTGGGTGAGGGAGAGTGTTGTTGTTATCTTTTAAGTTAAGACACATGGGTCCTTATTGTAACATTTAATCATAGTTTAAAAAAATACTTGCATTCTCTCTGGATTTTTCCGCTGTTCTCTGCAGATGGTCAGATTTACCCGACATCAGCTGTAGTCTGAAAAGAATTGTACAAATGTAAACTTACTAGGCCTAGATTTCTACAAAAACACAGACCAAATAAACATTGATTAATATTATCATATATGGCTAAATTAACCTACTAGTTTCTCAATGACTACAGTATAACTATCTCCCAGCCTTATCTACCTGTTAAAACCAAGAGACGCCTTTCTGAGCAGCCGACCCACATTTTGTGTCATTTTTGCTACTTTCACTTTCATGTTCATGCTGTGGGAGGCTAATGAACGAAAACGCTACATACTTCTACAGGCACGTAGCATGGCATCGTTTAAAAAAAGAGATAAAAAAGCATGTTTGCGAATCGTAAAAAGCCTATATTTCGTGGGAGTGGGTGGAGGATGCATATACATGTACCTGTACATGTACTGGCAATTTGACCCACAATTTAAGTGAAGGACCAACACCACATCATGTCGCGGATCCAGAATTTTTTCAAAAAAGGGGGGGGGGGGGGTGGGCGTTGAGGGGACTGGCATGAGGAACATGAACATCGTCGTCTCAAGCCATGGTCGGGAGTCCACGTACATGTACGTGGGAGCGGATTCTACAGAGTGTACATATTGGGCATGTTTTGAGATGATGGAAGTACCATGCAAGCTCTTGGATTTTTTTTCAAGGGGGGAGGGGGTGGTCGCTTGGGGACTTGATTTTCATATAGTAAAAAAAAAAAAAAGTGAAATTTTTCTCAATCTTAGTTCTGATCATATCTGATGTGATTTGTAATTACAAGTTATTGATATGATAAAATGGAATAATTTTGATTCGGAAAAATGGAGCAGATATATATATATATATCATACTGAAATCTGAATAATATTTACCAGTTCTTAGTGTTTCTTCGCTCTATCATGCTAGCATCTGTTTCATTCTCAAGGTGTTAAACATTAAATCTGTTTCTTTATTGCAAATGTGATTCTTGTTTCCATTTTATCTGTAGACGTCCAATAAGTTAACAGTTTTACCTGTCTCTGTCCATTATTATAAAGAATTGACAGTTTTCTATCCATTATTTTTAAGAATGGACACCTGCAAATAACTTAGTGGATTGTTATTAAATTCAGAAGTATTTATCATGTATAAAAGCCAAAAAGAAGAACGGATTCAAAACAAAAAAAGTTTTAAATGTAGGTGTTTGGCCACTGATTTTCATGATTGTTATGTTAGTTTATTTTTAAAATCAGCGGTAACCAGGTATAAGTGTGTATTTAAAATACCGGTATTTGAAAGCAAGCAATTTGAATCCATGCATTACCGTAATCATATCCGAGAAGAAAGGATATGCAGACATGTAATAATACAGTCAGTACAAAGCATGACCGAGATAGAGTTCGGAAGATCTATAAGGCGGACATGTTTTGGTTTCAAGGAGGGGTATTTTTTTCTGAATCATGGGTCCTACGGAGCGGTCCCTGTGCCTGTGCGAGAGAGGCAAAAAGAGTGAGTAATCTAGAGAATAGATACATTTATAACTGGGTGAAATAATGTTATTATTTCAAATTGCATAAAACTTATCTTAGAAGAACGGTAAGTTTTTTTAAATCTCATTTTTGAGCAAGAAATATTAAAATATTGTGAGTAATTTTTGTTAGAAAACAAATTTAGGTTTATAAAATAAGGAGTAATAAAAACTAAAGTTCATCATAAAATATCCAACCCCAATGTAACAAACAGAAATTGGAGGAAAAGAAACTGGTTTTGATTGTTGTTTTGTTTTTCCTAGTGACCTGAATCATTCTCATTCAGCCCCGCCCCCTAAATCCCAGTTACACTTTCTATTTCTATTAGGTAACATCCAAATAAGAGAGAGAGAGAGAGAGAGAGAGAGAGAGAGAGAGAGAGAGAGAGAGAGAGAGAGAGAGAGAGCGAGAGAGAGAGAGAGAGAGAGAGAGAGGTGGAGAAAGAGAGATTTATACAACTAAATGGAATACATCGACATATTGCTTATTTACCATATCCAAAACCGTGACTTCTGGATTTTGTTCATCGTGTCGCTAGTGCCATTATGTAGTGTACATTTGTCATTTGTATATTTGTACACAATGTCGCCGGCGATAATATTTGTAGTGTACTTAGTATATCATGTCGCCAGGGTCAATGTGTATAGTACATGATATCGCCGACGACAGTGTAAGTACATGTAGTGTATACTTTTGTACATACATCGACGATAATGTCATGTGTGTCGCCACACCTCTTTACTTTCTACTTCGACCAGATTGTTGGATTTGATGAATGAGAACCCTGACCGATTCTACAAGATCGTCGAGGGCAGGCTGTATGATGAAGCACGACGAGCGGCCTCAGCATTCTTAGGCGCCAAAGCAGAGAATCTGGTCTTTGTTCCAAATGCAACCACAGGCAAGACATACATGTATATTATACAAAAACGTGTTCAAGTCTATGTATTTTACTTTCCGTTTTGGGAATCAGGGAGAAAATGTCTAAGATTTATAATAACTATAGAGAAATAGATTCTTAAGCAATTTGAAGATAGTTTATGTAATATCTGCAGGTAATGCGAGACTTATACGATAACCACTGTGTCTATAAGCATTGATTTTTACTTTAATTAAGACATAAATTTAAGCAATTCCAACTTTTACCCGCGGATTTCAGTAAGAATATTATAAACCAAACGTCAATATAGTGAAGCCTCAATGTATCATAGGAAGAAACGAATAAATCAAAAGTGTTTGTTATGGTATAAACTAAGAAAGGAAAATAATTTATAAAAGTTTTCAATTTTTAGATATATTAGTTAATACATTAAAGAATTTTGGATCACTTGGCTTATTGGATTTTTGCTTGTATTTTAAGGTGTCAACACAGTTCTGAGGTCTCTACCCTGGGACGATGGTGACGAGATTCTAGGGACAAACTTCACATTTACCTCCAATGTTAATGCTTGCCGCAGTGTCGCAGATTCCATAAATGGTAGAAAAATTGAGAATTTATTCATTATGTAATTATAAGAAATTATTTCGTCTCACGCATGTGCTGTTATAGACATATTTTATTTACTTTCCTAATTGTTTTATAGGAAAGTTTCACCAATTTCAAATACGCTTTCCAATAAAAGATTCGTCAGAAATCGTCAAAAGCATGACGTCATACCTCGATAATTTCCAGAAAATTCGATTGGTTGTGCTGGGTATGTTTTCCAGAACCTTTATATAGATATCTATAAAATGGACCCATATACTTAGAGTTTAGCTAATTTTATTAAATGATCTGTAGATCACATCAGCAGTCCAACTACAGTTGTTTTCCCCGTGAAGGAGATGATTGCCGAATGCAGGAAAAGACACGTTCTAACATTGGTTGATGGTGCGCACGCAATAGGACAAGTTGAAGTTAATTTAGAGGACCTTCGACCAGATTTTTATACCGGAAATTTTCATAAATGGTTATACACACCACGAGGATGTGCCATACTATGGGTAGCAGAGGAACACCAGAAATGGTGTGCCCCATTACTAATTTCACTGCAGTACAAGAAAGGTTATCAAAAGGAGTTCAAAATTCAAGGAACACGTGACAATATACCGTATTTAGTGGTACCGGAAGTGCTCAAGTTCTTTGAAGATATAGGAGGATTGGTATAAAATTTTTATGAAATAAACTTTAAAAATGAATCTTAAGACGCGAAAAATAATGTATGTTAAACTTCAGTTAGACAATACTAGTAGAATAATTATAGAATATGCTTAAGAAATACTTTTGAGATTACAATAAAATGAAAAAGAAATTCAGAACAGACACACACACACACACAAACAAAAAATCTGAAACGAAATATTTATTTCTTAACATGCTTCCGTTATCTTAAAAACACTGAATCTAATTTCAGCTGTTTTTGATAAATATTTCAATTAAAAGATTCAAAATTTTTATTATAAGGAAAAAATTCACTGTTATGCGGACACTCTTCTAGACAGTGCCTGTCAAATGCTGTGGAATCGTCTGGGAGCCAGACCAGTAGAGGTTCCTGAATCCATGAAGGCTCCCAACATGAGATTGATTCATCTTCCTCGATTCAAAGGATACACAATTAACTTTGTACGTAAAAAGTCCTTATCACTATTTATATGATAAAAGACACAATCTCAATATTTGTTTGTGTATCTTTTGATTATTAATGAAAATTAATGAAAAAATATCGTACCTATCTAAGTTTAATTAACACAACCGTTTATATGGTTGTATAGATGTTTTCAGAGAGAGAGAGAGAGAGTTAGAGAGAGAGAGAGAGAGAGAGAGAGAGAGAGAGAGAGAGAGAGAGAGAGAGATGGGCTTAATTTCTAATAGCTTAGCTGAAAGAGATGAAGTTTTTTAAAAACAATTTTACCGGATTTGTAAGTCAGGTTTGGTAATCTTTGTTTCTTCTATATTTTAGGAGGGAGCGAGAAAACTGAATTTAGATATCATGGAGAAACACAAAGTAGTTTGTTTAATTTGTGCTGTTCAGGGCCAGTTTTTTCTCAGACTATCGGCGAACGTTTACAACGAGTTATCGGACTTTGTCAAATTAGTTGACGCCTTAAGCCAGATCAACTGGAAGGACTCGATTCATACAAACCCAGTATCTCACAAATGTAAACTGTAAACCTTTGATGATAAGAAGTTAAAGTTTTACGTAAAAAAAACCTCAGACGGTGTCGCATACATTTATAAAGTTAATTTGAAATATCTGTGAATTGTTCTAGCATTGTGCAAACGAGGAATTGAAACAGAAATATTGTAGATAATACTTATAGTAATCTTGTATTAATCAAAGTCACCTAACACAAATGTAAAGAAGATGGGTGGATAAGGCGTGTAAAATGCCCATACACGGTCGAACAAGTTACTGAAAAATTAAAATGTCAATAAATCTGATATTTAAAAAAAACATCATTTAAAACAATACATATTTAACATATCATTGATTTTTAACCAATAAATATGTTCAATACTTGGAATATGTTGACTCAGACAGGCGTCAACGTATCAAAACCTGCAAATAGTGTCATATTTTGGAACTTCAAGGCATCTTCTTTTATAGAGTGGGTCTGTGCTCCATATTTTTCTCATCGTCTAATTTAGGTCTATTGGAAAACAAACCGATTTCAATCAATAAAAACGTGGAGAGATGACCCACTATACATTAAAAATATCATTTTGTATCCAAACAATTAACGATTTGAAAAGATAATACAAGTCCGTAAATTCGTGGCCAAAGTCACACATAGTATTTAAACAGCCTACTTTGTTGTGCCTGAAATGGATTAGTGGTTAGAGTACCTGACATAAGCTAACCTTAAATATCTAGAGTTTTTATGTTATGGGTTCGATGCCAGCAACATTTCAGAGAATATTTTTTTTTCTTATCTTTTGATAAATATATTAAAAACTGAATACAGTTAGAAATTGTGCTTTTGCAAACTTGTATTATAATAAATTTGAATATATTAATTGGGAAAAAATAAATTCAAAATTATATTTCACGACTAAACCGAATGGGCATTTGCGCCATCTTATTCCCCCATCTTCTTGAATTTTTTAATATACATTGGTACATGTAAGTGGAAGATCATTGCATAACTAGAGGCTTTGTAAACTTGTTGTGCCAAATTAATAACGATGATTACAAACACTAAAAACACAATACAGACAATGTAATCAATTTGTGGATCTTGTTTATGTGTTGTTTTAAACAAAACTAATGGAATTATCGATGAATTTTGAATCAAGAAAAAAAAGGAAGGAAACAAAATATGGATAGGTATTTCCTGATATTTTCAGAATATATTTTAAACATGTATGTTCTGAGTTCAAAATACATTAAATAACCTGGTAAACATGGAGTACCTATAGCAATATTGTGGTTGCAAAAGAAAATTAGTTTGATCAATATTCGTTTTGCGTATGACAATAAAACTAAGCACTTAAACAATTAAACTATATCACAAATACATGTACGCCTTTTCCCACTCCTTCGCACTTAAATCTAGCAATAACGCTTGAAGTGACTTTAGTACTTTCCAAGCAAACTTGAGAATGAAACATGTATATTAGAGGCATTAAGACTACCGCGTTACAGAGCATTTGCACGGTTCTTTATTTCCAATTCTAACTTATAGAAAACACCGGTGATTCATACGCATGCGTCGACAGCGTACGAAATTGCTCCTAAAATTAAAGAGAGAAATATCTTCTTTTCCATTTCTCAGAGCAATAAATTCTCACAGATAATATAATGGTTGATATTTAGTTTTCACCATCCCATATATCTACAAGTAATTCGATATGACAAGAAAACACTGAATTAGGATCCCCCATGTTTCAAGGAAGATAATATGCTGTCCTTCCGGATGGAAACAACATCCAACGATCGACTCGATCTTTTAAATTCTATTGAATCAATCCAAGCTGCTTTTAAATATAACAAAAATATATCAAAAAAGAAAATTGTACAGCGTAGAGTTTACCGAATTTAAATGTACATGTAAGCTGCCTTTGAAAGAAAAATGGCAACATTCACCAACCAAATAACAATAAACAAAACATGTGGATATTTTATCTGTATTTTGTTTATTGTAATTATTGTGATTATTGTATATTTTCGTAAAAGTTGTAACACACATCTTTCAATAAAAATTCACAAAAGCATGCAAAATAAAAACTTAATTCAGGCACATTAAGTGTACGTATATCATATAATCATTTAAGACTTTGTTTGCAGAATCTATTCATTTATTTGTTTGAAGTTCATAGTTCTATTTTCTCATCAATCTCATCTCATATACTTTGTCATTAGAATATTGTGGTATTTTACATTCAAACTACACAGTTATTTCCCTTCGAGTAGAATATGGTGCAGTGGGCTAAATCAAAGGCTTATAATAAACGCAGGCTGGGTGGTCCACAAATTACAAATAACCAATCATATCTGTCTTAAAATGTTTGATTATGATCTATTTGGCCATGAACTTTGTTTTAGTAAAGAAATACAAATGAAAATGTTTAAGCTTTAGATTTAGATTTCGAACATTTTCATACATTTTTATACAAAGCTCTTTGTATAAAGGCGGTAAATTTAGTCAGAAAATGGTCACGACCAACCAGCTCTATTGAAGTAGATAAATGGAACAATAGAAATTGTCACAGTCACTTATATTACTTAAAATTGCTTTCATGTTCTGTACCCGGGGGTTCAATCTTTTAGAATGTCAGTCGTTAAACTATCAATAAGTTTTTCCCCCGCCTTCAGCACTCTTTATTATGAATAAGCAGTAGAGATGGAAGTGTATGTGACTCGTTCCGTGTGTTTGTGAAATCATAAAATCCAGTATTCACTACTGTATATTTTGTTAAATTGAGTAAAATATATTCGTTTTATAACTTTCTATCAAACATATGTACAAGCACATGTAGATAATTTGGAATAAGCATGCGTAAAAACACAAAAGAAAGTAAATTAAATACAATTATGCACAAAGCATGTAACGAAAAAAACCTTAACATTAAATCACTAATTAAAATTTAGTATCCGTTTAGATGTAACGTAATTGCAATCTTTAATTTAGTCTGAAGTAAAGTATCTTCGTCTCTACCCTTTTATCGTTATCACTATTCAATCATTTTGATTAGCCGATCCCAGAAATCATCATAAGCGCACGATTCCATTGGATACTCAATATAGCGGTCTTTCCGAATCAGGTCCATGATTTTACTTGGAAGATCACCATTATACACCTCTGGTAACAGTATAAGAATGACATAATCAAGAGATCCACGATCTTGAATGCCTTCTACTTTCGCCATGTTTAGTTCATAGTCACGCCATTTAGAGGCCAAATACTTCTTGGACACAATGCAAATGGCCCGTTTGCTTTCTTGTAGACTGCTCATAATGCTGTCAACCTTTGGAATGCCAGGCAAATAATCCCGGTCTCTTATTAGGAGTCTTATGTTTTTGCTTACTTCGAGCCGAGGTATAACTTCTTTGAGAACAAACATCAATTCGCGTCCACTGTAGGAAAGAAAGGCATCATACTCATAATGCATGCTGGTTGGCAAATGTTTATTGAATGGAATAACAAATCCAAACCTTTGTCTAGATTTGTAAATCAAATAACGTATTTTCCATTTGTTTTTCACAAGCATTACGCCTATGATAAAACTGGAAAATACTGCAAGAGTTACTGCACAACCAATGTACAAACCTAAATACGACGCACAATGTTTTCTTAAGATGGTTAAAGAAGATCCTAGGCTTTTGAAATCAAAAGACGTATCCTTTGTAGTACAAGTAAAGTTTTCAAAGCTTATTAAGTGTTTTCTGTGTTCTTGTAACCAACGTAAAAATTCTTGGTTGTCACAGGTGCAAGCTAACCCATTTCCAATCAAATTGATGGTCAGATTAGAGCGTTCGAATGCCTTTTCAAACTGATTGCGGGCACTGACACCTAGTGTTGTAAATTTGTTGTCGGACAGATCTATCGATCTTAGATCAGACATTTCACTCACATCCACTAACCAATCGGACAACCTGTTGTTACTGACGTTCACATACATCAATTTCCTTGAGTTTTTAAACAATAGCTTTGGCAGCGAGAAAATGTTATTGAACGACATATCTATTACTTCTAGACTAATAAGTGTTTCAAATATTTCGCCACGTTGCTCTGAAATAAAATTGTTATCGAACCTATTGTTTGATATATTCAAGTATTTCACATGACGTCCGTTATTTACTGGAATATGGGAAAACATATTGTTTGAAACATCACATATAGTAACGGTGTTGTTTATGAATCGTATTTGACCATTGCTAGACATAATAAAATTATCCTGTAGATAAATATGCCGAAGACTCGGCGCTAAAATAGAAAAGCTTGGATTTTTTATTAGAAGTCTGCTCGATTGGTAATACAATGTTTCTAGTTTTGGGGGTAAAGGTATACTCAAATTTATACCTTTAAAAAATACTTTGGTATCGAAATTATCAAACAGATTCTCAGTTTCTTTATTAACCTTTTCTTTGCAATTATCTAGTACCGAGGAAGGATACTTTGCTTGTGGGTGCAGTTGATAACTCAAATTCATAACTCTGACGTTTGACATTGTGTGCATTTCGATAAGATATTCCCCAACAGTCAGTTTATTTGCTGCTATAGAAAATGCAGTGATAGTTTTTGGTAAGTGATAAATCACTCCGTTTTCAAATAGCTCCAATCTGTTGCTTGCTAGAAATAATTCTGTTAGATTGGTTGTTCGAATGTTTTCTAATTGATTTTTGGAAATAGCAGTGCCAACGCCAGTCGCACAGTTGATTCCATTCAAGTTTAATGATAAAATCTTTGTTTTGTTTAGGTTAAATGTAATATTAGGCAAAGATGCAAATCCTAATTCTCTGTTGTATGAAATATTAAGGTATTGTAGATTATCCAGCTCTCCAAAGACTCCTTTGTCAACGTCGCGTAAGTTGCAATATGATAAATCCAGGTATGTCAACTTCGGTAAAAATCCAAAGGACTTACCTTTCAATTGCTTAATGTTATTCCACGAAATGTCAAGATGTTTTATATCAGTAGGGAAAGGTTTCACTGGTGGAATGGAAAGGATTTTGTTGTGACTCAAGTCTAAATAAGTGACACTGTCGTTAAACCTTGGTACACTGGTCAAATTTCTTCCAGAGCAGTCGACCTTCACTTCGTTATCGAAATATGTCCATGTGCAATTTGTTTCAGAGCAGTTGACCTCCACTTTGTTATCGAAATGTGCCAATGTGCAAACTACACTCACAGAACAAAGACCTCCTATCAAAGTTATCAAAATGAGCAGACCTGTCATTGTATCAGATCTTTAAAAAAAAACTTTCGAAAGAAAAGAAGAATGAATGATGACTCCCTTTGAAACTATCGAATGCAAGGCCCCATATTACATCTTATATTAGTGAGATGTAGAAAACATCTTTATCCACACTTAGAGGTTCCGTATACCAGTGTACCAGGAAGTACTTATCATAATAAAACAAATATGCAGTAACAGCTCTTAAAGTACTTTTTTTTATTCTTATGAGACAAACTATATTGTTGAATCGTAACACACACGAACAGCCGACTCCATGGTAACAGTATTTAAGAAACCCAAAATAAGAGAATATGTACTAGATCTTTGTGTTTTAAAATGTCAGTTCGTACAAATATAAGTCAATTCACATTACACTATGCATCTCTTCATATAATATAAAAGAAGAAGAAAAAACTCCAAATCTGGGCTATTTCTAATATTTTATTTTTTCATATTTGGTCTTTCTTTTCATATATATTTATTTTTTCATTTTTAGAGCTTGTTGTATAGAGAAATGTGTGTTTTAGCAAGGTTGTAGACACTTTGTGGTTAAATTTATAAAATGAAAATTAAGATTTATTATAAAATAAAACTCAAGTAGGTATAGTAAGAGTTTCACTGATACCTTAAAAATTCATTTGATAAATGATTTATTTCAGCTATCATTTTATTATTGCGTTTTTTGTATTGTTAAATTCGAATCGTAATAATTCATCACATCCAAATAAAGTTAAAAATACGGTGTAATCATTTTAGTAAGGACAGTAATTTGTTTTATTTCGAATCATATTCTTTCTCTACATAATTTGCATGAAATTAATACAAAAGTATTGAACATGACGTGTTGATTCTATTTACAAAATTAAAAAGTAAACTTTTAATTATATGTTGTGTGTTGATACATTGTATATGTGTGTATATAATCAGAATTCATAGAATACTGATTGTGTCAAACCGCTGTCAAATGTTACCTTTGATTGATTATTCATATTTTATAAAACAACTGACTAGAGGCCGAAACCTTCTAAAACAACCTGCCCAGACGTTTGGAGTTGTAAAACAAATTGGAAAAATGCGATCAGAATCAGTGTTTCGTTGTTTAGGAATTATTATGATTTATCAATTACAAATGAATCATTTAATATGCATATGTCTACTTTATTCAATCACTCTGGGTATTTTGAATAATATAAAATTTTCACGATTACAATTTGTAGACTAGTATATTTTTTTCTCGCACATGAAATAAAAGCTGTGGTGACATTTTGTATCGTTCCATTTTTCATTGCCATTATGAAATATTACAGCACAGTGTTCAATTGAATTGTGATTGTTTGGTTCACCACTGAACCAAGGGAGATAGGCTGCGGTTTTTCCGGATGAGAACCACATCCATTGTCCTTCTTTTCCTAAATCAACGGCATCAATCCATGTTGCTATGGTAATAACAAAAGAAATAAAATAAAATAATTTTATTTTAATTTTTTTTCTTCTGTAATAAAGTTTGATCTTTATAATATACAGAGATATAATCTTAACACTCATAAAAAAAATCTTTATGTTTAAAATTAAGTTGTTATCTTATGCGAAGGTTTACCCATTTTAATATCAGGATATTGTTTCTTTAACCATTGGTTTTCAAGTTCATCCTCAATTTGAACAAGCGTGCTATCATGTTTTCGACAATTCATCTGTGAGGAAAATGTACTCTCAGAATATCAACCAAAACATAAAATAAATAACTTTATCGAATATAATCAAACACTTCTTTATCATTTATAAATTGATCTGTCACTACCTGGGCTTGGAACCAGTTCACCTTTTCCGAAAACACTTGATAACAACTCCCCTTTCTCGATTTCCACCCTTTTGGACAAACTTTAGGTACTGGAACTGATGAATTCAAAATGCATGATAAATTAGCAAGAAAATTATAAATTTTATAAAATAACAGAATTCTACATTTAAATACAGTATTAAATTTAGGTTTGACTTTTTGTTTGTATCTTAAATTGTGCTGCTGCAACTTAAAATGACCACATCAGGATATTAATTTATTATAAAAATATGACGTTTTTATCAACATAATTATCTTGTTCTATTTAATCATCCTTTACAGGCCTTTCAAATCCTAATGGGAAAATGATATTTTAGAAGTATTCTCTTAAAAATTCATTCAAACAGTTCAGTAATACTTGTACAGAAAAATAATTTTCCCAAAATATATGATTTATGTGAGAGCTGTATATATATGAAATACCATTATTTTAATCACCCTACCATGTTTTGCCATGGATGTCCGTGTTAAGCACCTCTCATTCGAACATCTTGTTTCAAAAGTGGTCAAGAAGACACTTTCCTACAAAATTATATACAACTACAACAAATGAATATTTCTTCATTTTTAAATTTATCGGAAACACGTATACGAACAATAAATGAAATAATACTAGGTAAAGTACCTTAAGGTAAACCTCACTTGACTTGGACACATGCCACAGATTTGAATGAAGATGGAACAGCTTCTTGTTAAGCAAGGTCGAACAATTAACCTTTAACCTAACGTCACGATTTGCTGCATAGCCAATGCTTAAATAGAGCGTCAAAGTGATCCAGATTTTTAACATACTCCCTTCTTGACCGAACTTCAAAAAAGATGTGGTGGTAATAGTTAGAATAAACCCAATCCCATATTATATATACAGGATATTGTTTTACTTGCACATATTGCTGATTGCTAAATTGCGTGATAAATTCGACGAATCATGCAAATGATAGAATCAGTTAAAAACTGTCCTGGCTACAACCTGACACAAAATTTATCAGATGGAAAAAAGGCAAAATATTTACCCACCATTCTGAAAAAATTCAACGGTTAATATAACCAGAATATGCACTAAAACGGTGAATGTTATCATTTTTTTGTTTATTTAAAAAACACATACATATAATACTGATAGAAACTGGGCTTATCATTTATGGAAAATAGATATGATAAAGTATATAGAATATGCAAAAATCACTAGACCTATATCACATCGAAAGTTCTAAAAGATAATTGTTGCAATAAATCAAACATCTTTAGTGGTCAAATAAGTGTGGAGACAGCAATAAAAGTTGCGTCTGCAGACTGAACAAATCATTCCTGCAATGATGATACCCTTTCTACATCTATTTTAATATCTCTTCATGTATTCATGTAAAGTGTGCAAATGTGCTTAAACATTCGTATTACCAATCAATTGGTTAAACGTTTATAATTTTGACATCCAATTCTTCTATATGAATAAGTTATCACTGGAATCATGTTTGATCTCTACATTAGTCCGGGCAGATTAATTAGGCAAATTTAAATTTAAAAAATTGTTAAATAAAGATTATATATGGATAAATTCGTTTTGCCTAAACATGTCATGTTCGATAAAAATCAAATACCAATTAGTTGAAAGTTGAATAACTCTAGGATCAATAAACGTCCAATTCAATCTGTAACATCAAAGTTCAGTTAAAAAAAAGAGATGATAAGAAAATAAAGATCACCAAAAAAAGAAAACTAAACAAATGTTATAGTAAGTATCTTCTATTTAAACAATGTGAAGAAATGTATTTATAAAATAAGTTCAAAATAATCATAATCGATAAGTCAAGCAACAGTTATTCTTCAATCATCTTGATTAATCGATCCCAGAAATCATCATAAGCGCAGGATTCCATCGGATACTCAATATAGCGGTCTTTCCGAATCAGATCAATGATTTTATGCGGAATTTCATCGTTATAAACTTCAGGTAACAGTATAAGAATGACATAATCAAGAGATCCACGATCTTTGATGCCTTCTACTTTAGCCATGTTTAGTTCATAGTCACGCCACTTAGACTCCAAATACTTTTTGGACACTATGCAAACTGTCCGTTTGCTTTCCTGTAGACTGCTCATAATGGTGTCAACTTTAGGAATACCCGGTATGTAGTCCCGGTCTCTGATCAGGAGTCTTAAATTTTTGTCAACCTCGATCCTAGGTAAGACTTCTTTGAGAACAAACATCAATTCACGCCCACAATAGGAAATGAAGGCGTCATATTGATAATGCATTGTGGTTGGCAAATGCTTTTTGAATGGAACTACAAACCCAAATCTTTGCCTGAATTTGTAAATAAGATACCGTATTTTCCATTTGTTTCGAACAAGTAGTACACTTATTAAAAAAGTTAGGAATGTCGCTAATGTGACTGCACAAGCAATGTACCAGCCTAAGTATGACGCGCATTGCTTTTTCAGGATGGCCAAGGAAGATCTTAGATTTTTGAAATCAAAATAAGTACGTTTTGTAGAACAAGTGTAGTTTTCAAAGTTTAGGAAATGTTTTTTGTGCTTTTGTATCCAAATCAAGAATTCTTGATTTTCACACGTACAAGTTATCCCATTTCTAAACAAATTGATAGACAAATTAGATTTCTGAAACGCCTTTTCAAAATGGTTGCGGTCTCCCTCACTTAAAGTTGTAAATTTGTTTTCAGACAAATCTAATGATATTAGATTTGGCATTTCAGTCAGATCTACCATCCAGTTTGACAGTCTGTTGTTGCTAGCATTTATGATTTTCAACTTGTGTGAGTTCTTAAGTAGCATCGTTGGGAGAGAGAAAATGTTATTGAAAGACATATCTATTACCTCCAAACTAGTATAAGTTGCAAATATTGTACCATCTGTGTCTGTCATAAAACTTTTATCAAACCTGTTGTTTGAAATATTCAAGTACTTCATGTGACGGCCATCATTCACTGGATTATGGGAAAATATATTGTTTGAAATATCACATGTAATTATGGTATTGTTTGGGAATATTATTCGACCACTACTAGACATGATAAAATTATTTTGTAAATATACATGCCGCAGATTCGGTGCTATAAGGGAAAAACTTGGATTTTTAATTATGTATCTGGCAGATTGCAAATACAAAGTCTCTAAATTTGGAGGCAGAGGCATACTCCAGTTTGGCCCGCTTAGTACCGCTTGAGTATTGAAACCTGTAAAACGAGTTTTCATTTCTTTTTCAACTTTCTCTTCGCAATTCTCTAGTACTGAGTAGGGATAGTTTACCTGTGGGTGATATTGATAACTCATATCGATTACTCGGACGTTTGACATTGTGTGCATTTCAATAAGATATTCACCAGCAGTCACTTTATTCCCTGCTATTGAAAAAAACATTAAAGTTTTCGGTAAGTTATAAATTACACCACGTTCAAAAAGTTCAAGCCTGTTATTAGCAAGTGACAGTTTTCTCAAATGAGTTGTTCGAATCCCATCCACATGATGTTTCCTGATATATGTACCAATGCCTGTCGCACAATTAATTCCATCAATGATTAAAGACAAAATTTTTGTTTTGTTTAGGTGAAACGTTATATTAGGCAAAGAGGCAAATCCCAGTTCTCTGTTATATGAAAGATTAAGGTGCTGCAGATTTATCAGCTCTCCAAAGACTGCTCTGTCAACGTCCTGTAGATTACAGTAAGACAAATCTAGAAACTTCAGCTTTGATAAAAATTCAAATGTCCTACCTTTTATTTGTTTTATATTATTCCAAGAAATATCAAGATGTTTCAAATTATTAGGCAATGATTTCACGGGAATGGATGAGAATCTGTTGTGACTTAAGTCTAGATAGGTGACACTGTCATTAAACCTTGGTATTGATGTCAAACCTCTTCCAGAACAGTTTACCACCACTTCATAATCAAAATATGTCCATGTGCAATCGGTATATAATGCAAACACAGAATATAAACTTTCCGCCGCGAGAATCCAAATGACGAAGCTTCTCATTTTATTCAGTTTTTGTAATTTCGAAATGACACAGTTTAACAAAACGACAAACAATGACTATTCCTTTATTTTTTTTATCGAATGCACTGCTTTTCATAAGGCCATCGTTTTAGCATTATAAAAAATAACAGAATATGTTGTAGCTCTACCGTGGAAATCACCAACATATCCACGTTAGCAGTATAATGTGTATTTCCCGTATGCACCCAAGAAGTACTTGGAATAATTAAGTGTAAAACAGAATTTTGTATAAGGGTTTCATTTTGACAAGAGGCATTAAGTAGCTAAACTAAACCACCAAAAAGGAAAGGAGTATTAACACCAACTTTAACAAAACATGTTTTTTGAAAAGTTGTTGACTAAACATACTGTATTCATTCTGTGTGATTGGTCGCTTTAATATTTATCATAAAGCTACTTTTTACTCAATTAATCTTTATAATCTTGAGGAAACGTAGAAGTTATTTAATCTTTAACAATAACTGCTAAATGATTTTTATAATGTTCGATTGTATTTTCTTTTTACATGAATTGCATAGGTTCCTCCCTTTTATTTTAAAAACAATTTACTGAAACAAAAAAGGTCATGTACAAATACTCTTCATTTTTGCACAAACAATTTCGTAAAGGTCAAAAAGATAAAATATATCATAACAATAAGCAATCCCATCATTCTATTCTAAAATATTAAACATGGATTTAATTATTAACTACAACAGCATCTTATTCCAATAAGCAATATAGGTGTCATAACAGTATTTCACTGAAGGTTCAAAACATGGCTAAGGCAAATTAATTCCCGAATTTCCCTTTGAATTTGCGGCGTTCACGCGACATGAGCTGATTTGCTGATGAAAACAATGTGTAAGAGGTCAAACTATGCCAGTTTTGTAATAATGCGAGGTATTTTGAATTTTTGATGCGTGTTGTTTCCGGAAGGAGGGGGGGGGGTGTGAAAAGGCCCGGCCTTGATTTTCAACTAACTTCGAGGTAAACAAAGTCTCACGCCTTGCTGGATGCGCGTGTATATTTTGCTAGAAAATTGTAAATGAATGTTGTTTAAAAAGATGTCAAGGGGATTTTTCCAGAAGTTCGTTTTAGATTTTTAATCTGTATGTAAAGTTTTGCAATTTTGGTATATAATATATATAGTAAAATTTAAAACTGTAGTGCAACCTGCAACCGAACTAAGCTAGATTTTTTGAAATCCACAACCCATTTTTCTATTCCTAAACGATAGGGCATACCATCTCGATTTACTTTCACGTTAGGATATTAATTAAAAATGTATTATAGAATAAAAAAAATACGAATAATTAACACCAACAATAATCAGACAATCCTACTAAATTCAGAGCCATAACTTATGAATTTACGTATTAAAAAATAGTAATTTTTTTTTGGTTTGAATCGAATTTTAAGAAACCAGTAAAACCAAAATTACTTACCCAATCTAAATAACTCCAGATTGATTGAAGAACAAAAATTAAACAAAAACAAAAACACCTCCCTCCCAAAAAAATGAAAAATTTACGCTTATAATCCTGCGTAATATCATTATTCATGTAATGATAATAATCTATTTACAATGCATTGCAATCTTCAGCTATAAAACAAACGATTTTCGTAAGATTTGAATTTTTAAAATATAGAAAATACATCATTGATATCGATAAAAGATCAGTGCCAATTTTTCTCTATCAAATATCAATCTATCATCAAGTTTGTAACATACAGCACTGAAAAGTGAGCAAAAACTTTTGATTTATTGACTTGTTTTGTGAGGTATTGATTTTTGATTTTATTGAAAAAAGTTCTGCTAGCATATGTAAATAATATATGAAACATTTAATGTTTTCATCAAAATAATTATAGTAACCATAGTTTAATTTGACAAAGGCATAAACCCAATACACCTTGAAAAGTGTTGTTATACAGAAGAGCAAAACAACAATAGAAATTTTTTGTGATTTTAAGTGTTTTGTGGAACATTAATTTCTACAAAATATGTGTCTATGTGGCCACGCGGAGACCAAAAAATAACAATAAAAAAGAACAAAAACAGTTTGACACAAAGAGATACTGAAATATTTCCCCCAATTCTATCGTGATTGTGACGTATACTTGCAATAATGTTTTAAAGTGTATGAAAACCGTGATGAAATTTATATTGCTTTGATTTTTAAAACGTATGAAAAAAATATAGCAACGTTGGAAGGATACGGAAATTGGCATTATAGAACTTAAGGTATCAAAGGAGAGAGATCTCCTAGTGATAATACTGTTAACGTAATACAAAAATTAAAAAATATATAACTTAAATTTAGTGTTAAACTGTTATAAAAATACAAATACTTGAAAATACAACATCAATCTAATGGTAAAATAGCAAACCATATCTACATTCATTCTAAACATTGGGAAGTACTATTCTGGCTCACTAACAGCACTAACCCCCCCTGGCCCCCCTGATGCTACGTGTCTGTAAGAGATCAAACTATGCCAGTTTTGTAATAATGCGAGGTCTTTTGAATTTTTGATGCTTGTTGTTTCCGGAGGGGGGGGGGGGAAGGCCCGGCCTTGATTTTCAACTAACTTCGAGGTAAACAAAGTCTCACGCCTTGCTGGATGCGCGTGTATATTTTGCTAGAAAATTGTAAATGAACGTTGTTTAAAAAGATGTCAGGAGGATTGTTTTCCAAAAGTTCGTTTTAGATTTTTAATCTGTATGTAAAGTTTTGCAATTTTGGTATATAATATATATAGTAAAATTTAAAACTGTAGTGCAACCTGCAACCGAACTAAGCTAGATTTTTTGAAATCCATAACCCATTTTTCTATTCCTAAACGATAGGGCATACCATCTCGATTTACTTTCACGTTAGGATATTAATTAAAAATGTATTATAGAATAAAAAAAATACGAATAATTAACACCAACAATAATCAGGCAATCCTACTAAATTTAGAGCCATAACTCATGAATTTACGTATTAAAAAATAGTAATTTTTTTTTGGTTTGAATCGAATTTTAAGAAACCAGTAAAACCAAAATTACTTACCCAATCTAAATAACTCCAGATTGATTGAAGAACAAAAATTAAACAAAAACAAAAACACCTCCCTCCCAAAAAAATGAAAAATTTACGCTTATAATCCTGCGTAATATCATTATTCATGTAATGATAATAATCTATTTACAATGCATTGCAATCTTCAGCTATAAAACAAACGATTTTCGTAAGATTTGAATTTTTAAAATATAGAAAATACATCATTGATATCGATAAAAGATCAGTGCCAATTTTTCTCTTTCAAATATCAATCTATCATCAAGTTTGTAACATACAACACTGAAAAGTGAGCAAAAACTTTTGATTTATTGACTTGTTTTGTGATGTTTTGATTTTTGATTTTATTGAAAAAAGTTCTGCTAGCATATGTAAATAATATATGAAACATTTAATGTTTTCATCAAAATGATTATAGTAACCATAGTTTAATTTGACAAAGGCGTAAACCCAATACACCTTGAAAAGTGTTGTTATACAGAAGAGCAAAACAACAATAGAAATTTTGTGTGATTTTAAGTGTTTTGTGGAACATTAATTTCTACAAAATATGTGTCTATGTGGCCACGCGGAGACCAAAAAATAACAATAAAAAAGAACAAAAACAGTTTGACACAAAGAGATACTGAAATATTTCCCCCAATTCTATCATGATTGTGACGTATACTTGCAATAATGTTTTAAAGTGTATGAAAACCGTGATGAAATTTATATTGCTTTCATTTTTAAAACGTATGAAAAAAATATAGCAACTTTGGAAGGATACGGAAATTGGCATTATAGAACTTAAGGTATCAAAGGAGAGAGATCTCCTAGTGATAACGTAATACAACTGATTAAAAAAATATATAACATAAATTAAGTGTTAAACTGTTAAACTAATACAAATACTTGAAAATACAACATCAATCTAATGGTAAAATAGCAAACCATATCTACATTCATTCTAACCATTGGGAAGTACTTTTCTGACTCACTAATAGCATTTAACAACCTTTTAGTTATAACCAATATAAAGATACTGTGAATACAATCCACTTTTTTTCAATATGGTTTATATTTATCATCAGACAATTATTTCAGTCTAACATTTTATTAAATGCTGGTGCCAAAAAAAAATGCATGCTTATATCAAGTTAATTTTTTTTCAGATATATTAAATGCTTTCAGATATTTATCATTGTGAATAGTTATATCAAAAATCTCTTTGGTTTAACACGCATAAAAATAGACACTCATTTACCTTCATTGCACCATAAGATGTGTGAATCTTCATTTCAAACGATTGAAAAAAAATTCTATTATGTGTATTTAATAATTTAACACATCTTCAGAATTGATCATATGTGTTTTTAAAGATAGAATTTTTAAATAATTTCTATCGTCAACAAATGAAGGGAACAAATTAACTAGTACAAAAACAAAACGACTGACATGTATAGACATAAGAAAAACCCCAGTAGCTTTTAGTAATTCGGATAGAAATAAGAAAAACTACGCTTAAGAATTTTCCTAATAGTAAATAATAAAATTCTACCACCCTTGAATAACAGACTGTCAATTAATTGATCAAGCATCCCCATAAGCCTCTCCCAAAAGTCATCATACGCGCAAGATTCCATCGGATATTCAATAAAGCGGTCTTTTTTGATAAGGTCCATGATTTTATGCGGAATTCCATCGTTATAAACTTCAGGTAACATTATAAGAATGACGTAATCAAGAGATCCACGATCTTCAATGGCTTCTACTTTCGCCATGTTTACTTCATAGTCACGCCACTTAGACTCCAAATACTTCTTCGACACTATACAAATGGTCCGCTTGCTTTCCTGAAGACCATTCATTATGCTGTCGACTTTCGGAATGCCTGGCAGATAATCTCGGTCTCTGACAATGAGTTTTAGGCTTTTGTTGACCTCGAGCCGAGGTATAACTTCCTTTAAAACAAACATTAATTCTTGTCCACTGTATGAAAGGGAGGCGTCATATTCATAATGCATACCAGTTGGTAAATATATATTAAAGGGAGTGACAATTCCGAATTTTTGCTTGGATTTGTAAATAAGGTATCGTATTTTCCATTTATTTTTAACAAGTACTAAACTGATTACAAACGTAATGAACATTGCCAAAGTTACTGAACAACCTATGTACCAACCTAAATATGATGCACAAGTTCAAAACTTTTGAATCTTCTTTAAACTTGAATAAAGTATTTGTTGAAGAACAAGTGTAGTTATCAATATTTGACTGCCGTCATGAGAAAAGGACCCTTATCTTTTGACGTCACAATGCTCAGAAAACGACGTCAAAGTTGCGGCTTTGTAAACGCAGTTTTTTAATTTTCTGTTTCTATTTTTTTTTCTGCGTCTGTGTTGTGTTTTCTGAATAACTAGAGTCTGGCCTTGTTTTAATACCGCGATTAATATTTTTTCAGTCAAATATTACCTGTTGGTTTAAAAAATAAATATTGATAAATGAAATATACACATGTAACGTCAATATCTACACATTTCGAACGCGTAAATATTGCACAAAAGTTGATGCTGAGACGTCATAAAATTACTGCTTTTGCATCCGCTATGAAACTTAAACACCACATTTTACATTCTAGTGTGTGATGAAAATATTCCCTAAATGGGAAATCACTTTTTTTATAAATCATTGTTAAAAACCAAAAACCCGTCTCGCATACGCTGTTAATTGAATGCGCAACTGGTCGTGGATTCCGATGATGATTAATAAAGTAACCTGAGTAAAATTCTACAACTTTAGTTAGCATGAGCAATACATGTATGATTTAATAAAGTAAAAAAAAACTACACTGTACACTCGTTGTTGATAAGAGATGTTGAAGGCTGAGACATACCGAATCGATGCAGAGCAGTATTGTTCAAATCTACCAGTTATCTGTGCAGTAATTACTGTGAAACAATACAAGTCAAATATTTCAAATCATAAGTTTGGAAGTTCACCTCACGGGAGACGATTCTACACTTTTTGAATTAGTAGGAAGGAATACGAGAGAAGCGGCTATATCTCAATTATAGTGCTACTGCCAACATACAAAATGAATTCTCGCATATTCTATTACATTTTAAGAATTTGCAATCAAATTTTGAAATTATTTAACGAATAAAAAGCTATAATTAAAAGATTAGTAGAGTTTGAGAAATATTCTGACAGCGTAAAAATTAACTCTGATACATGTATATCGCATTTGATTTCACGGAAAGGTCTGATTCTTAGTGACATATTCATATTAAAGTGCCTTTAATGAAACAACATAAAAGTATGTTTACATATACGAATGAAAAATTGTTTATTAATTGAGTGCAACATATTTTGTTTTCTTGTGCAATTTAACAACCCAAATCCACATGTTGTGTGTACTTTTATAGCTTAGATAAAAAAAAATCAGTCATATAATGCCTGAAAACTTACCACAATTTCATGGATTTATAGCATTTGTATGATTATATTCATCTCAAATCAGTTACGTACATGATTCAAAATTAAACAGGTTTGTAAACGCAATCATTATACTACTATAGTAATATGTTACATATCAAGTCGATAAAATTGCCGTTTTATAAATTAATTCATGTTTATCGATAAATATAAACACTACATGTGCAACATTTACAATTAATTACATGCACGGCCGTACAATTCACCTTCATAGATAATGGTTTCTCATCTTTTCTTTTTAATGCAAGAAACAATTTTCGATGATAGTCAATGTGTATAAATGTGTGTTTGTTACAATGTACAGCAATAAAAAAATCCGAGAATCGCGATATTTCTTAAAACTTCGGAATACCGTATGCAACTTTATGCACTCTATAAAGTCTATCATTTAATTTGTCATTTTGTTTAAAATCGATAATCACTTAGCCGATATTTGGTGTGTACTATTATATTTAAACAATAAACATGAAAAAAAAGTAGGGATGTAACCCGCGTTCTGAAATGTAACTATCTTTATAGCCATAACCCGCATGTATCACCGAAGACCAAAGAAAGCATTTTATTATTTATATATTTACATCTTTTACTTAATAAATTAATTAATTGAATTGATCGTAAAAAGTAAGCAAAGGTCATTAAATTATTGTTAATGTACACCAGAACGATAGATGAAAGCTGTAGCCAAAGCATCTTATATGGGAATTTAAGTTTGGCATCATCATGATTATATACCATATATCAGTTTTTTCCGCGTGTATCCAATTTCCGCTTTGTTCGCGACGATTTCCGAATCGCATAAAATATATCAGCGTAAATTTGATACAAAATTTGGTATCTATTATTTAGTTCTTTCTTTTCTTATGAAGTAAACAGGTATGTTAAAGTACAATGAACTGTGATCAGTAAGTTTAGAGGTACAAATTGCGGGTTTGGCGGACAAGCGCCACATAACATGTATGTAAGCCTCGTAATTTCTTTAATAATCCATTGACAAGCTTATTAAAATGGTCGCTTTTCTTGCGTAAACCGATGTCTAATCATACCTGAGCTACTGGTATATGTAAGGGTACATGATCTTTTTATTTATGACTGTTTGCGTCACTGAAAATAGTTATCGGTAATTATTTAACATTAAGGAAATCGAGTAAATGGGTTTATTGGCCAATTTTTTTTTTTTTATTTTAAGAGCGGCAATTTAGATACTTTTACCCTCCTTCCTCACAAGTTTAAACAATCTTGAATATTATAATATTTCCACTATGACTTTGAAATAGTAAAAAAATGTTATATACAGTTTTAAGTTCTGAATCGCGGAAAAAACAAGACACGGAAAAAAACCTGATATACGGTAGTTCGTGCAATCAGTGATTTTTCTTAGGTTTCTGAAGATTTCGACCGATCGGTAAACTGCATGGTTAGAACTGGACCGAGTTGATTTCAGACTTGTCTTTTTCTATACAGCTGTGAATTACAATCAATTTTCGTACGAAATAGAGGGAATCATACTTAATGGATGTAAATTTTCATCTATAAATATAAGATGCCATTTTTGTTAAAATATTTTTTCTCAAATAAACTGTCTACATTCTTGTAATTGTAATTACTTTTCAGTGAGACAGTCAAAACCGATTTTTTCCATCGGTAATTTTATTAGAATTAAGTGTTGATAACGTATAAAAAAGAAGAGAAATCATGACAATAATTTAACACCATACCATCCGAGTTTCAAAAACAGCTATAATTGATTTTAAACTTGTTTCAGAACTATGAAGATACTTAAAAAGTAATATCAGTAAATATGCGATAAAATTTCCGTGCAAAAGGTTAATTAAAAAGAATAAATATTTCTCTTTTTGAAAATAAATTCGTGTATGCAATTTTACAATGCCCCGAAATTGGGAAACATAAGCATCGAATTTGACAATCTTTTTGTTTGTTACATGTTTGCTTATTTAATTTGCTTCTCGGCAGCTTAAATAACTTTGATTTATTTAAAGGTTGGGGAGAAGTTTGATATTTGTTGTTCTCCTTAGATATCCTTTATCTATTTATCTTATGTGCAGGGGGTGGGGGTATTGCGTGTGGAGTCATCAGAAGTGTGCAGAACTTTAACTATATCCGGATATTTAAATGTTTTGATCTCTTTTGCTAAAATTGTAAAAAAAATCTAGAGTGGTAGAAAATTATTAATTAATTCTACTTCATTTCAAACAATTCAAGACGATGAAAGGAAGTATAGAAGAAAAATATTAATGCCAAAAAAAATTTGACGTTCGTGACGTCGTGACGTTTTCGACGAGCTACGTCAAAGTCGTGTTAACATCTCTTACTAAAATTGTCATAAAATGCTTAAAACACACAAGATCTTGGATTTCTTAGTATATTTGTATTCAGAAAGAGTTGACTAATCAGAATTGACAAAAAAGTGAGTTTGTGAAATTTTGACCTTAAGGGCCCTTTTCTCGTGACGGCAGTCATTTATAAAATGGGATTTATATTTTAGAATCCACATCAAAAACTTTTGGTTTTCGCATGTACATGCTTATCCATTTCTTGACAAATCCAAAGCTAAGTTGCTTTAGAAAAGCTTCTCTAATTGATTGCGAGCACTTGGACTAATTGTTGCAAATTTGTTGTCAGACAGATCAAATAACGTAAGATTTGACATGTGTTTTACATTGACAAACCACTCTGATAAACGATTATTGCTTGCATTCAGATATTTCAGTTTGTTTTGGTTCTTTAGCAGTAGCTTTGGAAGGGACAACACTTTGTTAAAGGACATGTCTAATACTTTAAGATTTGTAAACGTTTTAAAGATTTCACCCTCTGTGTCTCTTTCTATATCTTGGCTTAAATCATTTTGAGAAATGTTCATGTGTCTAACACTTTTCCCATCAAATGCACGAAATAAATGGCTACAAAAATTGTTTGAAATATCTATGGTTTCTACTTGGTTGTCTTTCGCTCGTATTTGGCCTTTCAAAGAAATGATAAAGTTGTTTTGAAGGTAAACATGTCGAAGGTTTGGAGCAATAACTGAAAATCGGGGATCAACGATATAAAGTCGACTAGATTGTGCATACAAGGTTTCAAAATTTGGAGGAAATGGCATACTCCAGTTAAAATGGTGCGACATGGTTTTCTGATGGTAAACAATTCCTTTCATGTTTTATCCACCTTTTTTCTACATTGGTCTACGACAGAATTGGGATAAACAGGTGGGTGTAATCGGTAACTCATGTTTAGGATTTTCAATCCAGACATTGATTGATACTCCAATAGATAAACACCTGCTGTTAATTTATTTTCGGCCGTAGAAAGAAGTTGCTCACTTTTTGGCAAATTATATATCACCCCTGGCTTAAAAAGTTCAAGTCTGTTATTAGCAAGAAACAGTTCAGACAAATTTGCTGTTTCAATGTATTTTAAATGAGATCTTTTTATCGTTGTACCTACACCAGATGCACAGTTCATTCCATTAAAATTCAAAGACAAAATATTTGTTCTGTTGAGATCAAACGTTAGATTGGGCAAGGATGCAAATCCTAGTTCTCTGTTATATGAAAGTTAAGATACCGTAGATTGACCAGCTCTCCAAACACTCCTTGGTCGACATCACGTATGTTGCAGTAGGACAAGTCTAAATATTCCAGCTTTGGTAAAAATCCAAAGGACGCCGTCTTTAAATGCTTGATACTATTCCACGAAATGTCAAAATGCTTTAATCTTTTTGGTAATGAATTGCCGGTGATTACACCGATTTCGTTGTGACTCAAGTCTAAGTAAGTTACAGTGTCGTTGAATTTTGGAATAGATTTTAAACCTCGTTCAGAACAATTAACTTTTACCTCGTTGTCCTTGTATGTCCATTTGCAATTTTTCGAAAAAGCATGGGAAGAGATTCCATATCCAAACGGGATAATCCAAAAAAGAAGAACGCCAAATCGTTCATTTTTATAATGTTCAAGAATATTAACCTCGTGCGAAGCTACTTCATTTATCTATTTACTATTTACTATTTATCCTATCTTACACATTATAAATTGCATAAATAAGTTGGCCTCGTGATAGTGATATTAAAAGTAGGAAGTTAAGATTACTTCTAAAATTGATATTGAATGAGTCATTTTTTTTTCAAGATTCCAGATAAGACTGTTGCCTCTCTTACTCACGCTTATCTTATTTGTTTTTAAATACACGACCTATAAATCTTTAAGATTGCAATACTTAAGTGAGACTTATACATACAATAAATAAGATGAAATGTCACACAATTTTGCAATTAATATGCATCTGTTGAAATCCTACATCGTGTGATTTGATATATGTGTTTAAATAGATCGGAAAATTGTGTAAGTAAGAAAGGCCCATCAATTTTGATCATTGATAATGTTATGTTACAGATATTAAAATCTTTCGTGTGCAATGTTATTTCATAATATTAAACCCTTTTTTGTATTTTAGGGCAAGATACATTTGTAAGAGAAAATTATGTAAATTAAATGTAAGTTAAAGACAAAGATAATGTGTTCTGAAAGTTAGGATGAAGAAGTAAACTGAAAGAAGGCCAATTGATTTTGTTTGAACATATTTCATTGTATAATGATATACAAACCGTTCAAAGTCACGTTCTAACAACCTTCTAGGTTTTTACAAAATCAGTTACCTTGTTCATACTTCAGAAGAGGGGATTTGGCAGGCAGATTCTTCCGTGATTTCACATATCCCAGGAAAGTTTGAAATCGCAGTTCAAAATGTTTGATTTATTTTGCCAGCTTTTGTGCAGAACGAAATAAATCGTAAGATATTATTGCATAATAATCTTTATTTAAACATTAAAAAGCCCAATTTAGGACTGTGTCAATAACGAATTTTGCAAAAAATACTCTATCACAAGCAGCTAAATAAAGTTTTGCTATATAAGACAAAATAGTAATATGAAATGTTTTCTTGCCCAAAATAACCCAGCATTATTTAATCTCAAATCTTACTGACTCAAACATTGATTTACACAGAAATAGATAGGCAAATATTTTAGAGGCGCAGGCAGAACAACAGTATTTGGAGAATGCCCGTAGAACAGTTTACACTCTACACAATGTCATGACCTGTTATCACCCCCCCCCCCCCCCCTTGGACCAACACCTGTACAGACCTTGTTGACAATATGAAAATGTATTTGAATAGCAGAAAAGTGACATAAGCATACCTTGAGAGACATTTTTAGGCCTTTTTAGTATTATTGTTTTAATAAAGTCAAAAGTCTTCAAAGAATTTTAAGTAATTTATAAAACCCTACGCATATGATTCTACGAATATACGTGTAATTATAGTCATAAGTATATTATAAGTATAATTTCTTTGGATGGAAAATATTTTTTTTTGGTTATGTTTACAATGTAGTGTTTCAGGCAGGTAGCATCGTTTTTGAAAGTTAAGGGGTGTCTATTTGAGAATGAGGTAAACAATTTAAAAATTGTCAATTTAAAGATAAGAACTGATTATTAAAATTTGAACGACCTCTAGACAGTCATCTGATGTATCGCCCCCGCCCGCCTCAGAAACAGATCGTCCTGGGTGGTCTATGATTTTCCACCCTGTAAACCATTTGATGAGAAAACTACCATGAGTTGTCGATGTTTTACAAGCCACAGTACAGGACTATGTATGAAGTCAAAAAGAACGTCTGGATCTTGAAAAGTTCAATACAGTAATATGTCTTCGGACTACCTGACTAACCAAATATTAGTATTCTTTGAACTAAAGCCGTTTGCTCCAAAACATACATGTACACACAATTGTTGGATATAAACAATGAGCTGCATATCAGATAGTACTTTGCAGGTACAGTATAACATGTATTATAATACAAAAACTATGGAAACATGACATATTTAATGTATATTCAATGTACATGATAAGAGGTTTAGAGCACTTAGTTTACACTTTTGCCTCCAATATAGTGCTTTTGCAGACATCTGATGTTTTCAATATTAAACAATATTTAGGTCTGAAAATAAACAAAATAGTTTAATAAGAAAACGCTTAATATATCAAGTAATCAACAGAAAATTTCAGCGAGTGATTTTGTAAAGATAAAGATACTTAAAATCAAATTAATTTGTTCAGTTTTGACAAATTAACAAATAAATGTAATAAAATTTCGACTTGCTTCATGGAAAACCTACTCATTACTCGCAACGAGCTTTACTCTAGTTGTTTTTTCTACTTGCACTTCTCAAAATAAAAATGTACATTGTATTTTATTTAAGCTTAATCTTTAAGCAACCTGAATAGTATTTAGCTATAGCTGTTAAGTTGACGCTCTGTGGAAAATGTTTACCGACATACAGACACGTGCCATAAGTTTGACTGTCATCTGCATTTTCTACAGTATTTTGATGACAGTTTTCAAGATGGCAGAAAAAAGAAAAGCATTAAGCCCCGACGTTAAAAACATCATCCTTACCTAAAGCTTCAAATCATCTTCTGCTTCCGTGACGTAAAAAATCACGATTGATTGTGAACGACAGAATATAAGCTAATTATAATCTAAATCCGGAATTGGTTTAAATAAATTTTCAATAGGTTAGCTGGCAAAAGTTTATTAGTATTATAAGTATTTTATGTTGTTTGAAAAGTGTATTTAACATGTATATGTTTTAGATATGTGTAAAACACATGTATAATGCATATGTTGCACATGTGTATAATATGTGTTTAACATATACAATAAACAGGTAAAGTTAAACATATATTTTTCAAATGTGGACATTTTGTTTGTGTATTATTTGAGATATTTATTAGATGGACGAACTAAAGGCGCTACCGATTGGTCATCAAATTTCTTTGATACCTGCATCAATAAAATTATAGACGGATTTACTTACGATTTAATAAAGAATATTAACAAACATTGTTATATAAATGCCATGTTTGATTTTGAAAAATTGCATAACTGTGTTGTGGCATGCATGCAGAGACAAATTTTACTGTTGTATAGTAAGGGTAATATATCCACTCTGGTCGCTATTTTACAGTTGCACCCATAACACATATCTTAGCCAACTCTGATGAATAAAAGTTACTATTTCTTTAAAACTGGCGTCCTTTGCATGTTTATGATTGATAATAGTTTTGCACATAACAAACCACACAGGACTGTGCATTTATATATTTTTTTTATCTTCTGCCCATTTGTATTTATCGCTCATCTTGCGGAAGATGTTGCATAATATTTTTAGCTCTCTGTTATGTGTAAAGACTGTCAGAGAACATATCTTGTAAATAAAATTAATGCAGTTTTTGTTGTGCTTTTTTATCAATAATGCTAGATTATCTGCATGTTATTAGCTGGATATGGAATGTGTTGTTTTAACAGCGATTTGAAGTATGTGCACTGTATTTTAGTACGTAGAAATAAAATAGCCGTAAAGCAGCCAGCTTTTGGCGATTAAAAAGGCAATTGCTCGTCGAACAATAAGCCCGGTTAAAAATTATATACAGCAAAGCACAAGGGACATGCGATTTTGATTTGTTTTAACAAAAATTATAACATTCATTAATATTCAATTTTAAGTTTTAAGTGTGAAACTTGAATTCATTTAAAGCTTGCTTGCTGTAACAGTGTTTACATGTAATCAACTTACCCAGACAAAGCTGTCCCACAAACTCGGGCTCGCAGCCCTCTGCACACAGTCCGGTCTCTATTGTCACACGAAGTCAAGCCTCGACATACCCCACACTTAGAGGAGCAGTTGTCTCCATAAGTAAAGTCATCACAGGCTGTCAAAGAAAGCACCTTACCATTATTATTTAGTAAAAAAAAAATTATTGGTATTCAGGTTAGGTAAAGAAACCTTCTTTGATAAAGGCTGTATGCCACATTATGCATATGGCATGGTCTGTAGTTAAGGTGTTCTGTATCAATTTTTTCTTTATTTAACACATTATAATTTTTGTATTTGAAACATAATTAAAGTATGTGTTTGTCATGTTCTTTCGTTATCACTTTTTTTTGACAAATGTTATATTTGACATTTAAAGTATATAACAATGTTTTTAATTAATATAGTATGTATTTGACACATTATTTAGCTGCCTCGATGAGGAGCTGTGACACCCACCATCCTGACACTTCTCTCCCTGCCAGCCTGGAATGCATCCTCCCACACACGCCCCCGTCACAAAACGGCAGCTCCCTGATAAACAATGTCCACACACCTCGCTGCAGTTAGCTCCATACCGACCGGGGTCACATTCTGTAATCGAACAATTGCAGTAACACAATGTTATCTTAACAAATATACTGTTTCAGCATAGCACCAGGGACAAAGGACTAGCAATTTCTATTGTTTTAGCAGCAATTATTTATATGCAATAAGTTTACGACAAACTTTCAAAAAGCATGAAGAGCGTGTATTAAGGATAAATGTAAAAACCACGGATACACTGACAGGTACGGAAGTCACATGTCCCACAGGTACACTGACAGGTACGGGTGTCACATGACCTCCAGATACACTGACAGGTACGGATGTCACATGTCCCACTTGTACACTGACAAGTACGGAAGTCACTTGTCACCCAGATGCACGCCCTACACACTTTCTGATAGTTCTCTTTATATTCTTTCAGGTCACAACATACAAGAGAAACCACACAGTGCATGTGTTTTTGTAACACTAATTGACTGCATTAAGTATAATCTTCTAACTAATGCGTTTAGTTCATTTGAATTAATCTCCAAAATTCGGACTCTAAATTACAAATACTGAAATTCACTAAATCTAGATGATTCATATGGAGATATCACTAACTATTTAGAGAATATAGAATCATTCTTTGAGTATAATGAGGTGATAATTTTGGTCGGGTCAATTTAATAAAGGCTGAAGGTTTGATCTAGCACCGACAGAAATCATTACCTCATAATGTTCACAGAATGATTCCTTATTACTAAGATTGATATAATTTTCAGGTATTGTATGATTAAATATTAGAATATAGATAAGCAAACCCCTTTTGTGCCACAATTGTACGTATTTTGAATTTATTATACTATATAGTACAAAATTTATACGTAGTGTTATCATTGGCAAAGACACTGAAAAATGTAAATATAACAAATTAAAATCACACGACAATCACTTTCTCCTGTTACTCACTTGTTTTACATAGCGCTCCTTTCCATCCTGCAGCGCACCCACCCTCACATTCTCCTGTTTCAATGTTACATGGCCCTGACTTGCATTCTCCACAATTTGAGTTACAGCCGTCACCATAGCGACCAGACTCGCACTCTACAGTACGCAAAACGAGGCTAATTGTTGCACACAGTGTCCATCACTTCACTTAATTAAACTGAACTGTGTTGTAGCTTTCATTTTTACTTCCACTCATTATTTTTTAAAAATTAAATGTTACACTTAGGCTGTTAAGGTTTACTAAAAAAGTTAAGGATTTAAAATTTCATATGTCTTTTTGTTTGCAAACCATAAATAGAGGAATAAAGACTGGACAATAAGAAGATGAACGTGAAGATTGTGTTGCCGAGTTATACTTGTCTGGCACGTGGTGTTCATCCAGCCCGGGTGACATCCGTGGGGACAGCTGCCGAGATAAAAGCATGGTTCCTCGTTTTTGCAGTGGCATTCAAACTCACACATCTCTCCAAACTTCCCCGGGTCACAACCTTACAAACACAGAGAACTCACGATGACATTCCTCTATCTACGTGAATATCTTAAATTGTAACGTAATCATTCATGGGAATTAAATTTTGTTGATTCTATTAATTGTTATATTAGTGATACAAATTCAAATGCTTAAATGGGTAAGAAACATGACAAAGAATGCCATTGAGCATGATATCCATGCAATGCCACTAATTTTAAATTTTACAAAGTGCGAGATAATTTTAAAAAGTTACCCATAAATATATTTATTATTGAAACCGGAGTGTATGTACATGTCACCCAGATTCACATTACATGAGGACTTTACTAACCTTGGAGTGGAAGGTCACATGATTCCATGAAGTTGGAATCCTCGGAGTAGTTAGTAAAGCACCAAGGTCCTTTGTCTTTCGGTCCAAGTCTATTCAAAACTTTGTCCAGCATGTTTCGACATACGGCCCCAGGAATTTTTTTGTCAGGAAAATACGACGCATGTAGCCCGTAACATTTAACAAAAACAGTGCTGTTCCCCTGCACGCATTGTTTACCAGATTCTGTTCTGTCCATGTTTTCAAGGTAACCATGTGCTAGCTTGGAGTATCGGTACACTGACACTGGAATAAAAATATGGTAAAGAAACTGAGGAATAGAGCATTAGTAACAACCACAAACTTTTATTACATTGATTCACAATACTTTCGCATGTTATTAGCTATTGATTATGTCTTTGAATTACATACTAAAATAAATGTAAAGCTCATTTACACTCCCTGGAACTTACGAAGCTGACATCCTGGTCCGTAACGATCATTTTTACAGCCTGAGGGACAGTGTCCAGTGTCTGAGTCACAGTCTCCTCCAGCACAAAAACATGAGAACTTACAATGCCATCCGAACTTGCCTAAGGGACACACTTGTGCTGAAACAAAGAACACGTTTCATTTTTAAAAAGATTCCTATAACATATCCTCTGAACTTCAGAGATAATATCTTAAAAGTTTATGAAATTCCTAAATTTAAGAATTAAAATATTTAGATAATTCTTTATCCGTTACCCATACGATTTGATGTAGTGAGTGCCCCCATCGTCATAAATATACATTGCCTTACATATCTTGAAATACAAATCACGAATGACGCAAGTACATTTCAAACTTGCATCAAACGGATTATGAATCAACGAATTACTGAAACCCTTAAAAGCTTACAAATAACGATTTACAAATGGTTATATGTACAATATTCGAAGACTCAATGAATGATTGAAAATTTAAATTTCTTCGTTAACATTTAACGAGTAACGCATTTAAGAAAAAAAAAATCAAATATATTTTAATCACAAAGATATAATATTGAATCCTCTGGCTTTCCATACATATTACAATTTTCTTTTCGTGAGAAATTCATTACATTCAGCTCACATTAGCTGAAGGTGCATTCATTTTGAATACCGTCGCTGTTATTATTGCGTATTCATTCACAGCCCCTCAGTTACATTCAGTTACAAGATCAGCATAATTCTATTTTAAAAAATGGTCAATTGATGTTAATATATTTTTGTTCAAGGGAAAAATGCACAAGATGATATGCTTGATTTAACTTATACTTTTAGAAGTAATTAAACTTATTATTAATTTTGCTTGATGTTATAAGCCACATATTAAAAGTCTAGCTTCAACAGCAATCGGGAGTGCTTATCTATTTAAAAGAACGTAGGCTTAATTAAGCACTGAAATGGTAAGTTTCCGGCCAATGAACAGGACGATAATAGCTGGCAATTGCTCTTCAAGAAATCAACCCGGCTAAATATACTGTTACAACAAAGCACAAAGAACTTGCAATTTTTCAAAATTTATCCGTTGGTACGTCAATCCAAAAACTTATTTCTTAAATCATAAACCAGTACATGTTAAGTATTTTAAAATACATGTATCTTGGAAGAAACCTGTACAATTTTTAATCAGTAGACAACCATGTATTCCTCATTTAGCGGATTTGTGTGGACTTATGGTTGAATTTCCAGTAAACACGAATCTACAACTCAAAGAATCATCATTGTGGGTTGGAAATCGGTGGTTTTATGTATTTTGACAGTGGCAGTTAATTCTATATTCAAAATCGTAAAACTATCTACATGTTAGGAGATATGTGATATGGTAGTTGCAATCTAAGTTGTCCAAAAAAACGGGCACTGACAGAGTTCAAAAGGGTTCTTCAAGAGACGTTTTTAACTGTTGTGTGAGTCCAAGGAAGAGACTCTAGTGACACTATTGAAATAAGAACCAAACATGTAATTAAGGACACTCGAATGCTTGAGAGACACCGACGAAACGGATAACTAGAAAAATGTAAGACTATTTCCAGTAGCGGAAATAAACCAGGAAGTTGACATCAAATTTGTGAAAAATGAATTCAACCATGTTGCCTTCCGCAACAGAGTGTGTCGACGAAAATGTATTCAAAATTTTAAGCAAGAAATACATAAACACCGGCATCAATTAACAGGAAGTTGACGTGCGATTGGTACGAAAATAAATCCCACAATATGGCATGTCTAAACAAAAAGTGTATTAAAATTTCAAGCATCTGCAACAAACAGTTGCTGTAAAATCTTTCACAAAATTTTGTTGTAAAATTAAGGCTAAATTTTTAAAATTTTAAAGTTGACGTGCAATTGGTAAAAAAATCCCAATACTTGGCTTGCCTAAACAAAGAGTGCGTAAAAATTTCAAATGAGCATCTGTTAAATAGTTGGTAAGAAATCTTTGACGAAAATTTGTTGAAAATTTAGGCTTAAGATTATCAAAAGTCGTCATTTAATGGGAAGTTGACGTCCAATCTGTATCAAGATAAATGCGACCATGCATGTGGCATGTCTTAACAAAGAGCGTATTTTTTTAAGCATCCCCACTTAGTAGTTGCTGAGAAAAATGCGACAAAATTGTTACGGACGGACGCACGCAAGCACGCACGCACGCACGCACGCACGCACGCACGCACGCACGCACGCGCGCGCGCGCGCGCACACACACACACACACACACACACACACACACACACACACACACACACACACACACACACACACACACACACACACACACACACACACACACACACACACACACACACACACACACACACACACACACACACACACACACACACACACACACACACACACACACACAAGGATTAAACAGTATACCCCGTCTCTTTCGTGAGGATTTTAATAACGCTGTTATTCCCTAAATCAAAACAAGGACACGGATAATAGGCTTAAAGGTATTAATGAATAAAAGGGGATGAACCAAGAACTTGGTTCAAATAATAAAAAAATGCTTGAAACAAATTGCCATACAAACAAAAAATGCAAAGAGTGATTTAAGATCGTCTTTTCACCAATCAATATACATTGCCTAATTCAAACTAGATTTTACGATATACATTCTCATATATTCCAATGATCTTTTTTAAGTTTATCTTAACATAGAAATCCCACCCCAAATATAAAAAAAAACTCGACAATATTACTTATTTACAAAACTTACCAGATGATATACTGATTAAGGGGACCAGAAAGACTAAAATTAAGATTATAAACAAGTTGTTGCTCATTTTTCTTGAGTTTCCTTTCTCGTCTAAATTTACGGAAGTAAAATTTAGCCTACTTCCCGAAGTCTTCCGAAGTGCAAGCACGAAGCTTGCACTTCGGAGGCTTAAGGCCTTGGAAACCAGGCTAAAGTTAAATTGTGCCATCTAGTGGAGTTTAGGTAAAAACTTACATCCACGATGATGCATAAAATTACAGATTTCGTTCGGAGAAAACAATTATTTTTAAAAATCGAGACACGTTTAGCATCCTAACTTTTTTGATTAATATTGCATAAAATATGAATTTCTTGTTTTTGCATATATTGCAAAATTTAATAAAATGCTGTTAAGCGATAAGACTGCATATACAGATCTTTACTGCAGGTAAATAATGCAATTGAATACGCAGGTTTTATAAACCATTTTCCACCAGCTATTTTATGTCTATGCATAACGTTATTATTTATATTTACATCTCTAAGTAATTTCATTTTGTTAATTAGGTCATTCATTTCATGTCTTCTTTTTTATTTATTCATTCGTATAAAATCTATTTCTATAACCTAATTAAAATTAGATGTTTAAATTATATTTGCTACGGCTTCTCAAAAATATTCTTCGAAAAAAAAAAGCGTTGGACCCCCCCCCCCCCCCCCCATCCCTGGAACAAGATACGGTAATGGCAGTATTTGACCGCAACATTTACGATATTTTTAACGCCTTCGTCTGTGTAATTGATGTGCATTGAACGAAGTATGATATGAGCTAAATCATACAGACACATGATGTGTGCTAAACATGGGATCCTCGTTCATGATGTTTTATGAGTATGAGACACTTTCACACACGATAACAATAGACGCACGTTTAAATTAACTTGCAGGCTCATAATTTCATCACTTATTCATCCAATCAAAGTGGTGTTGGTTGTCACATGTGAACAATATAACTTCTTTTAAAACTGAATTCGGAAATTGATATTTTACCGACATTAATAACGCTTTAATCTATCGGTATCTACGTCAACAACGCTATCGACGCTGAAAGAGAGGCTGATAACCAGACTTTAGTTTTTATTCTATAAGCACTATTCTATAAGAATCCACGCTAAGCGAGGAGGTGCCCGTGCCTTTGATCTGTTGTTTTCTGTTTTGGCCTCGACACAAAATGAAAAAAAACCCGCGGTGCGATAAGGCTCAGCAAAGTGTAAGACGAGGTGAATATATATATATATATATATATATATATATATATATATATATATATATATATATATATATATATATATATATATATATATATATATTAAAGCACAGGGAAATTCACTTTTGTTTGAGCTCCACCTCCTTCCCGACCGAGGCTTGAACTCTCGACCTCTGGAACCCATTCTCCTAGCAGTGAGCGGCCACCGCGCTACCCACTCGGCCATCTAGGCAAGACAAAAATCTTGCTTTCGATGACAAAAAGAACCCATCGCGCTGGCCGCGCACTACACATTCGCTTGAGATAAAGGTGGAATACAGTTAAACGACAATTCGAGAGGATCGGAACGATACACATTGCATAGAAACACACATATATGATAAGCACAAACATTGCAATAACTCTCGAATTGACATATACCTGCCCATAGTGAATGATATAGATATATTTAAAGCACAGGGAAATATATATATATATATATATATATATATATATATATATATATATATATATATATATATATATATATATATATTTGTGAAACATGGAGGATTTAAGAATAATACATTTTTGTTTTATATTAATTATTTTAAGCAAACTTAATTATTTATTCATTTACGTAAAAGAACCAAAGGAAAAGAAACAGAAATCATTAACAACGAAATATTACAAGACACTAACATTAACACCTTTGGACTGTTCAGGTAGATTTCTGTTGAGATAAAGACCGAAAATAATCGCCGACATATTGAGACAAAATGCTATTTTCAAAGTCTGCTCTTTCAAAAACAGACTTAAGGTCAAGATCTAGTTAATGAAAGGTGCCTACAGGTTTATGAAATTCAAGATATAAATTCTTTTAATGATGCTTTGATTCATAGGGTGTAGCGGGGCTTAAATCTTTGGTAGACACAATGAAAATATCATGTTTTAAACAACCATTTCTATGAAATATGAAGGATAAAAGTAACAGTCATCGGAATTTTGTCCATTTTTGACTAAAGAAATTTATCTAGAATGCCTATAGTCTCTCCAAAACGGCATTAAACAAGCTCTTTACCTCCTCTTTACAATGATGTCAAACTAAATATAGGTACCGGGATTACTTTTCCCGTGATAAAATATAGAATGTCAAAATTTGTTTTATTTTCTACATGATTCCTTTAAAGCCGTAAAATACGGGAAAAGATTCATCAAATCAATTATGGCAGCCATCAATTATGACGTTATAATGGTTTTAGCACCAAAAAGACAGTCTGGAATCATTTCCTAGTTCTTGACCTTCATGTCAAGATCTAGTAAATGATAGGTGCCTACGGGTTTATAAGATTTTAGATATAAATTCTTTCAATGATGCTTTATAACATTTACTTTGTTTGATATGGTGTACTGGGGCTAAACGTTTTGGTAAGCACAATAAAAAGTCATGTTTTAAACTGTCAATTTCTATGTAATACAAAAGAAAGAAGGAACAAATTTCGGATTTTCCATTTTTTACTACTAAAATATATATTTAGAATACCTACAGTCTCTCCAAAAACGGAATTAGATAAGCTCTTGACCTCCTCTTTAAAATGATGACGAATTGAAGTTTCTGCAATGCAATCTGCATTGATAGCAATGAGGCATTAAAGAAAACATCTACACCTTATGTTTATATTCACATTTACATTTTATTATTTAAACAGTTCCCCATAAAACGAATAAAATAACGTAAATTGTCGTTTACGACGTTGCAAAGAAGAAACAGTCATTTTCCCTATATGTGAATGTTGTCATTGTATCAACAGTCTACTTGATTGTCTAAGAACAGCCTGTGTAAAGTAGAGTTAGTGCTCTCAATGTAGCTGTAGCTCTGATCAAGAATTTTCTCACGCAAAATAATCAGCAAAAGTGTTAAAAAAGACATCTATGAACAATGTAAAACTTATCAAATAAAGCTACTTGAATCGAAGTTAACATTTTAAAAGGTTAACAATTTATCTATAACTTACTCCCATAGGAAAGTCGTGCTTTGGATTGTGTATATTTTTGTCCCGTCATGCATGAATTATAATCAATTTCTGTTGGAGAAAGTAATAAACATATTTCATGGATGTAAATACATGTATGTTTATCATTAAAAACACATTATAGATTGATATAATAATATTATGGTGCATCGAACAGCCTTAAAAGCACAAATTTATGCTAAGTGACCTTGTTCTCTGTGAATAAATAAAAGGTTTTTAAAAAAAACCGGGAATATTCCCTAACATAGAAAGGACCTTTAAATGTCCTTAAAACACTGCTATGATATGATTTCTTTGTTCCAGCAGTCTAAAATTTTACATGTGACAGTCCGATGTTGATACGTTTCTTAATATCAGACCGTTACCAGTGGTTACAATACTGATATCCTTTAAAGTCGGACTGTCTCAGATAAATCAACAATGAAATTCAATGGCAGTGTTTTTAGTACGATATGTGCCTCAAACACTTCTGTATAAAAATATCAGACAGTTTTCCGCGCTAACGGGCCTCGAAACTCTCTGATATTTTTTTCATACAGAACAGTTTTCGGCATATATCTAACACGAATTGCTTAAAGAGTCATATCTCTAAATATAGACACATTACATAGACGGCTACATTTACATAGCTAGTATGTTTTGTTTGAAGGCAAAAACGTCAAACATTTACGCGCATTCTATCGAACACGGCAATAACCATCTTCGCTAGCCAAGGGTTTCTGATCCGCACCGCTTCTCACGAAGCGGTGCGGATCAGAAACTCTTGGCTTGCGAAGATGGGCAACAACCAAAAAAAAGTTAGGAAGATAATAATATATTCTGTATTTTAATGTTAACATACATAAATTTGATTTCTTCTTCTTTATAGCTACATGAATAAATCTAATTCTGGCTCTTCAAAATCGTCAGAGTTGTAATTAAAATCATCCTATGATTCTATAGTATCTAGATAAACGCCTAGTTCAGATAAAAAGGTGGAAACATTTTATCCGTACATACTTTCATTGACCTATTGCTTCACTATCGATGCTTTCATCTTTTATTTTGCTTTTAATTACTTGTACATGTATCTTTGAAATCAGCATACCGGTTAAGGAGAAAAATCAACTTTCTACATTGAAGCTTACATTGTTTTACAATCCCTTGTTAAGATGAAGACGTTTAAAATTCCAGTTTATAACGGAGACTTCACACAGTAAGTAATACTGAAAAAAAAATTAAGCACACGGCAAACTATTATGAAAAGTGTATTTTAAAAATGCACCTGCCTCGGGATTCGTACCCATTAAAACAAGTCGGTCAAAGTTACAATCTATTCTATCTGCATAACCACACGACTAATCTAGACTTGACTAATTGTGGAGAAATTTAACAAAGCGTTTTTAGATTTCAGAGGTATTAACATTTTTTTCTTCAAAAAGTTAGATTACTAAAAAATATGCCTCAAAAATCGGAAATAGCAGTTTTGAAAAAATCGTCTTACTATATACATTAAGATTAATTTTGTTTTAAGGAGGCAGTTTTTCACAACAATGAGGATTCCCCTTTTATAAAGGGTGAAATTGGCCATATTTGTCGGTGCAACCAATTTCAAATTACATGTATATAATCTTTTATGATAGTCAGTAAACTTTTAAGATAAAATTTTACACTGCTTTATATACAACGTTGCAAGCAAAGAAAGAATTACATCACATTCTGTAACAGTTACTTCGATTTTTCCATTTTATCTGCAACTCCTTTAGGTAAAATTAGTATTGGAGCTGCATCACCTTTTTTGAAAAAAAAGTTGCGATTTATTGTTGTTTGACAGGTGAAAATTCTAAATCATATGCTAGTTACATCTATATTTCATCTCTCCAATACTTTTTCTAGTTGATTTTTTAAATGAAATGCTGGGGAAGACACTAACCGGCGCTGTTTAGGACCGATTTCGGTTGAACAAATACAGCACTTTGTATTAGCGGCCATGCTGTTATCATTTGGAACATTGTTAACGTACTTTTTTCTTTCCCTTGAGTAAACAGTATAGAAACATCACGAACGGAGACTGTACGTCATATGAGATTTGTTATGCACTTATTGATTGGTCGACCACTTATAGTAAACCCCAATCAGAATTAAGGGAAAAAAATCCCGACTTTTGATAGCACGATAGGCCAGGGGTTCGTGAGAAGCGGTGCGGATCAGAAACCCTTGGCTTGCGAAGATGCTCCTAAGCGGAAAATAAATAAGCCTAGGTTGGCTTAAACAATGTCATGTAAAAAACCATAATATCTGCTTTCTTGAAACTTTAATGACAATCGCAAGTTTGAGGTTTAAAAAGTTAAACAGAATAAGACTGGTACATGTTTTTGCCATTCTGAATAGCTTAAAGAAAGGGAATCTTGAAGTTCTTACGATCCATACCAAATTGGTCATAAAAGCATGGGTGCTCAGACTCTCAGTTTAATTATTAACTATTGTTAACCATGCGACAATAAACTTTTTTTCAACCCCATGTATTGATTACCTACATTTTATTTGCTTGAAAGATCTTTCAAATCAGACGGCAATTAGAAGAAAGTTTGTAGTGACTTTAGTATAGATAAGTGACAGTTATGTTTTACCTTGGTATACATGCCAAGTTACATACAGAGCAGTTGACCTTCACCTTGTTATCAAAATATGTAAATGTGCAATCGGTACAAACTGTAAATTTAGAACAAAGACTATCAAGATTATCTAAATGAGCACCCGTAACCGTTTTTAGTTTTTTATAAACCCAACCTTGGGCGCAGAAATGAGGAATGGTGAGTTCTTTGGAAACTATTGCCAAAAAGCAAACTATAAGAACAAATTTTAGTTATATGTGGAAACAATCTTCATCTACACTTAAAAACCCAGTGTACAAGGAAGTACATAACATACATAAGTATGAAGTGAAAGCTGTTACTTATCTTTCTACCCGTGAGACAAGTAAAGTATTTAAAATATGACACAAACTTTCTGTCACTTTACAAAATAACGTGAGCAGGTTTAGGTTCAGTTATTTAAAGCACAATTTTATATTTCTATTAATTTTGAATATGATTGATTTTAAATAAGTTTTTTTGCAGGAGAGTTATAATCTAAAGAATTTTTAAAATGTTCATTATGAAATAAAAAACCCAATTTATTTACAATTTAAACAATTGTGCAACATGGTAACGGAAAACATATGTACTTAAAAAAGCCTAACCAATAACAATTTTAAAAAATACTGTAATGACCGTAGGCGTGTAAATGTTCCTAAATTTAACGACTTAAAAAATTATTGGGTCTTATGTGTTTAAAAATACTTACATTTGATATATGATTTTCGGTTCACGCATTAATATTTGCTTTAGAATACAGAGCACAATATTCTAACAAATGTGTTATTCAATTTTAACAATTTCCAATAATTTAAATTTTGTTCATATTTATATTAACGTTATATAGGGCGTTTATTTCTCTGAATTAACAAAGTTCAAACTCATGCATATGCCATTGTAAGAAATATAACAAACTGAATTAGGCATTTTCTTAATTTGGTAAGAACATCATATGAACCAATTAGTTAGTATATGATGCAAAGGTTTGTCTCTTATTGCGTCTGTTGTAGGCAATAATTTAAGAATGTGGGTGAGGAGCTTTCACGTAAACTGATTATTATGTACATATTAGATAGGTTGCGTAGACTGTTACCAAAGTATTAATAGGGGATTGTACTTATAAAAAAGCCCCAACTACCAGTGATTAGTATTTTCCTTAGAGTCCTGCCATAGTTTTTCAGTTACAAGCAAAAAAGTAAGGCATTATCATTATTCATCTGATATTAAAATCATTACTATTTATTTATTTAGAAAATAAAGAGCAATCTTAAATTTCACCATGAACTTGGTTGGTCACGTGAATGCCAAAGAGATTCTGATAAAGTTTGATCACGTACCAACCAAGTTCATATTTCGGTGAATTTAATAACATTGCTAATTGTTATTTCTATTAAGGTTTGAGAAAAGCAACTCGTCTAAAATATATACATAACTGTGTTTTTATGTCTTCAGTACAGTAATGAATCCGTCAAAAGATAAGCGCCTATGGTAATCATTGTGATGTCATTAAAATTTCACACGCGCACACAAAAAGTTTTCGCTTTACAAATGCTTCATCTAAGAAACATATGTGTATATGTAAATATTACAAGATAAATGTCACATGGTTTACATGTATTGGTTCATAAATACCGGAATTGAAAGTTACATTAAATGATGAACAAAGAATTTGAAAACTAATTAATTTTTTTCTCACAAAGGAAGTAAAAGCTGTAATGACATTTTGTGTCATGCCATTTTTCTTGGCCTTTATCGAAGATAACTGCACAGTGTTCAATCGATCGATAATTGTTTGGTTCACCACTGAACCAAGGGAAATAGGCTGCGGTTTTTCCGGATGAGAACCACATCCATTGACCTTCTTTTCCTAAATCTACGGCATCAATCCATGTTCCTTAAATGTATATTTTAGATTCAGTGAAACGATCATAATTTTTACATGATACTTCCATGGATATTATTTCATATCGTATAGGGTAGTATATTAATTATAACTCATCATATTTGAATATGTTACATATATGAAATATACCAATCGATGTCACTGGTGGTCGTTCGCATAACATATAAAATGGATATTACACGTTGCTATTTTCCTTTCACTTAAATAGAGAGCAATAACGTTTTAAAAGAATTTTTTTAAAATTATTTCATCATATCGTGTATTTCTCTCAACCCAGACATAAAGGAGAAAAACAAACAGAGCTATAAATACAAACACACTTAAATACTTCAAGACTCTCTATATTCTGTGATTTAATGGTTTGACTAGAATTACCTGTTTTGATATCAGGATATTGTTTTCTTAACCATTGGTTTTCAAGTTCATCCTCAATGTGAGCAAGAGTGCTATCAAATTTTCGGCAATTCATCTTAAAGAAAAGCATACGTATACTTTATCAATTATAGGTAAAATCGTACAAAAAATCTAATATAATAAAATGCATATATCATATTGTTTATAAAAGAGGCTGGATGGTCCATCCATTACTTATCAGATCTTGCGTAAATTCTTGTATATTGTTTGTTTAGATCTAAAAAGTGGGGACCAACTCCGACGAGGGGCAGGGGGCAGTCACCCCACTAATGTTACGAGTCTGGATTAATGTAGTCCAAAAATTACCACAACCATTCAGTCCTATTAAATAATTTATCTGCCATTACCTGGGCCTGAAACCAGTTAACTTTTTTGTAGAATACTCGATAACAACTACTCATTCTCGATGTCCACCCTTTTGGACAAGATTTAAGTAATGGAGTTGAATAAAAAAATTGTGTATTAAATAATTGGAAAGAACATGAAACATGTTTTAAATTCATAATTTTTGCGTATTATCTTTCATAGGTAAATGGGTTTTTTTTCGGGCAAAGAAGCATGACACACCGGTTGCATTTGGTAAATTCAATAATCTATTAAACTGATTTTTTTTTCAAGATTTATCCACATGTTATTTAAAACGTATTTTCCCTTCTCTTTATCATACCATGTCTTGCCATAGAAGTCCGTGTTAAGCACCTCTCATTAGAACATCTTGTTTCAAATGTGGTTAGGAAGACGCTTTCCTACGAAATTATGTACAATTTCAGCAAATGTGTATTTCTTCTTTTTTAAATCTATCAGAAACACGAACGCAAATAATAAAGAAAAAACAAAAGGTTAAGTACCTTAAGAAAAACCTCGCTTGACTTGGACACATTCCACAGATTTGAATGACGATGGAACAGCTGCTTGTTAAGCAAGGACGAACAATTAACCTTTAACCTAACGTCACGATTTGCTGCATAGCCAATGCTTAAATAGAGCGTCAGAGCGATCCAAACTGTCAACATACTCCCCTCTTGATCGAATTTAAAAAAGTAATGGTAGTAATTAGAAAAACAGAAATCTGACCAGTCATATAATATATATGATATAGATTTACTTACAAACATGGTTGATTGCAATATTGCGTGAGTACTCCGACGGATCATGCATATGGTACATTCAGTTACAAGCTGTCCCGACTGAAACCTGACACAAAACGTATCAACTGAAAGAAGGGAAAACATTGTCTAACATTTTGAAAAACACCACAGTCACGTTATCCAGGATATTGCACAGAGACAGTGAATGTCATCAATATTTGTTTATATTAAAAACCACATACATACAGATTATACGGTATACAAACAGCTTTTTTTCTTTTAATGATAGAAGGGATAACCTATTCTACATTTATTGGGATATTTTAAATTAGAAGTCTTGTCGCATATCATAAAAAAGGATTTGCAATTTTAAAAGCGAGTGCCAAATTCAAATAATCATTGATATAAAAGAAATTGATTTGTTTGATGTCTACGCATTCGAAAGATGGGAATTTCCCTTATTTTACTTCCATTTTTCATTGAGTTTTCATTCAAGGTGTTCTTCGTTGCTAACTATAAATTAGGGACGGGCCTCTGAACCCTAATGTTAAACATTACCGCCTATAAAAATACATTAGTGGACTTTTCCAAAATATTTCAGAATTTTCTTGGCGCCAGTAGATATTCCTAAATCCACAATGGCTCTAAACAGAAGTCTTGTTTATCATAGAATGGATAATTACACCATTAAATCTATATGGAGAGAGAGAGAGAGAGAGAGAGAGAGAGAGAGAGAGAGAGAGAGAGAGAGAGAGAGAAAATGGGGTTGATCAACATGCTTTTATTTTCTAACGGCTCAGGTTTTTTAAGAATTACACCCGATTTACATCCGATTCTAGCTCTATTGGAAATATTTGCTTTGTCCTTTTTTGGGGAATGAACGAGGAAAGGAAAGGTGCAGAGTAGTCTCTTTAATTTGTACTAGTGCTGATCAGGGCCATTTTTTTTTCTCAGACTGTCTGCAAAGGATTAGAACGAGTTATCGGACTTTGTCAGATAAATTGTCGCTTTCAATTACTTGAGCTTGGAAAATTCAATTAAGACCAACCCAGTATCTCACAAATGTAAGCTGTAAAACTTCGTTAATCAATCGTTTTTGTTTTAATTTAAACAAAACCCCGCACTGTGCCGCATACGTTTAGAAAGCTAATTTGAATAATCTGGGAATTGTTTCAAATGTGAAATAGTAAATTAGGAATTGTAACTGAAATGTTGACGAACACTAGTTATAGAATCCTGAAATATCACGGTCACAGATCACAAATGTAAAATGATTTCTTAAAGATGGAATAACACATCATCACAAAAATGGTTGACCTCTAATCGAAAAGACATTTCTTTTTATTAAACTGATTCCATCGACAGCAACATGTAACTTACTCCAAAGCCGTGTGGATAAAGTGTCGGACTTGTGATTCATTGTGATTTTGAGTTTGTATCGTAGAGGGGGCTTTTGTTTTTACTTACTGAAGTAACTCTTTAGAAATTCATTTTTTTATCCCCAAAATGCAAATATTTCGCTTATTTTACATATGTATTGTTAAGCAATCATTATATCTTTCATAATCAAATAATTTACTATTACTTTGATTGACTTTTCTAGATGGTGGGTTATTCCACCTCAATGGACACTGGTACATGTAGGTAAAAGAATACTGCACATTCATATGCTTTTTAAACATATCTTGTCAAATATCGAAATAAAAATCAATAACGAGGATGATAAATTATTGCATAAAGATATAATACAGACAATAAAAAAATCTGTTGATGTTGTTTATGTGTTGCTTTAACAAAAAACCCATCATGAAATTCTCATACATTTTGAACCAAGAAAAACAGATTCAGTGTTATCTTGGCAAACTCATTTACGTGTAGATGTGTTGAAAATTAAATAGGAACCATTATTTCATCTGGAAGATTATAATGGGAGAATACTACTGTTTAAGAATGAAAACAAAATATTTCTTGCTTTCCTTGAAGAATTAATTTCCTTTGCTCTCAATGTAAGCGTACATATCTCCTGTGTGTACGGCTCTCCTAGTTAATTCTAAAAAAAGGTGCTCACTTGATTTGTAACGCGGAAGTCTAAATGCCTATCATAAACATGTCTCACCCTCAACTTTATTTGTGGAGTAATCATTTTCATCATTCAATATATCTACACGTTATTCAATATACCAAGATAAAACTGACTTGTGATCACCGATGTGTCAAGGGAGATAATGTACTGTAGCTCCGTAATGAAACCACATCCAACGATTGTCTTTTTCTAATACCACATTGATTGAATTAAGCTACTTCTTAGCATCACAAAAATCTATCGAACAGGATTTTACAATTAAAGATCATTTAAAATTGTTTACTGAAATGAGCCTGTGCAATTAATGATATTAATCTCCCTTAAATGGCAACTCTCATCAACCCAACAACGGAAATTTTTTTCTGAAAACATGATTTTTATTGTTGAAAATGTTGATTGTGTTCAATTTCGTAATGTTTATTAAAAGAATTTCTTTGCAGTTGTAAACACACATTATTTGATTAAAATTCGCAAAAATCATGCAGAATAAAAAAAAAAAGTCAGGCACTTAAATTTTATGTCACAAAATTATCTTCGAGTTCATTTGCATTATATATTCATTTTTATATAAGTAGTTTATAGTTCTTTTTCCTCCTCATTCTTATCTCCTATACTTTGTCATTAGAGCATGGTGGTATTTCACATTCAAACTGCACAGTTATTTCTCATAGAGTAAGATATAGTGCAGGAATGCAAAGGCATATAAAGAAGGCTGGATGGTCAGCACGTTGCCCATCAGAACTGCCTCATATTTTTAAATATGATATATTTGGTAGTTAAAAATTTTGTTAGTAAAGAAAAACAAATAAAAAAATGTTTGAGATTAAAAAAATTTCTTTTTTTATACGGTAGGAAATACCGTCAGAAATGGATCAAACCAGCCCTCTTAAAGTAGTTGAATGGAATGATGGAACTTGTCATAGTCACTTGTACTACTTAAAATTGATATAAATTTGTTCTGTACACGCAAATACCAATCATAAAAAATTGTTATGTTAAAACTAGCAACAAGTTTCACTTTTGCGTTCAGCTACCTTTATAATAAGCAAGGATTAGAAACAGAAGTCTGTGTAACTCGTCTAAAGTATTTGTACGAGAAATGAGAAATCCTTTAAACCAATATTTACTACTGTTTTGTATAAATTGAGTAATGTATACTCGCTTTGTAACTTTGTTTGTTTGAACATATTTTATTGATTAACCAAAAGGATCAGAAACAAGTTCTAACAACTTACAAGTTCCTTTCCTTCAATATAACAATAGTTGTCATGCATATGAAAAGAGAACAAAAGAAAATATAATATTGGTATACACAAAGAAATATTATTTAAATCTCAAGGATGCTTTTGTTGATATATAAAGGTAGGTTGTTGTTGCCATATAAAAGAAAATTAGTATCAATATTGACTTAATCTAACATAAACCATTGATCAAACGTTGTTTCTCGCTCTAGAGTATTTTTCACAAGAAAAAAAGAAATGATGCACATCTTCTGTTTGACCACATAAACACAACGGATTTATGATATTACGTTTACAAAGATCATAGTTTAATACATAGTTATGTCTCAGCTTTGTATGAATAATGTTGGTACAGCGTTTACCAAAAGAAAAATAAATAGGGGGTTTCGTAATTTTAGGCATGTGTTTGCAAAACAAATTGATTGAGATGGCTGTTCTGGTTTCTATATTTAGTGAATTCCATTGATTGACAGCATTGGGTACAAATGATTTTTTAAGTAAATCTAACCCGCACTTAGGAACATTAAACTGATCCTTGTTCCGTGTGTTGTATCGCGATATATTTTCCCGCTTGTTAGGAATAATATCACATAAATTATCAGGCAGACTCCCCATGTTAAATTTGAACATAGTTTTCATCTTAGCGATGCATCGTCTGGTTTGAAAATGTCCCACCCTGTTTCTAAGTAAAGCACTTCCCTTGGTACAAAAATTGGCAACCCAGTGACAATTCGTGCAGCACACAATTGAACCTTTTCAAGTTTGTCTGCATCATGCACAGAACAGCCATCCCACACAATCGAAGCATATTCAATGAATGAAATGTATAATTTAGAGAGATGCTCTCTACCCAATTTATACTTAAGTTTTTTTAAGAGTCCTTATTTTTTGTATGCAGAGTTTACAATACCATCAATGTATTCAGACCAGCTGAGATTTTGTGATAATAAAAGTCCTAAATGGCGATGGGTCTAACTCTAGTCTATCGCCTTGAAAAAATAATTTAGGTAAAACAGAGTTATGCTTCTTAGTAAAAACAACATCCTTTGTTTTTGATGAATTGAATTTAAGAAGCCACTTTTTGGACCACGATTCTGAAGCGGGCAGCTTATTTATGTATTTTTGGTTAGAGTTATTTCCCTTTGGTTTATTGATTTTTGATAATTTAATTAATGTTCCAAATAATGACCAATGAGTTTGCTAATTATTTTTATATAATAATAAATAGTATATGTAAATAAGGTGTTTTGCATAAGTAGTTTTAGATTAGGTTGGATTAGTCTGTTTATTTTTGATTTCCTGTTTTAAGATACCACAAAATATTTTAGGCCGGCACATATATAGGGACAGTGTCTACTACACGTGACCGAATTTAATTAGATCTGCCTCCTCCCGAAAGTCATGGGCGCGATTGTTGAGATCGTAAACTTTAATTTTGCCATTGGAGAAATAAACCGATTTTTTCGAGTTTTTGACGAGATGAAATTTAAGATCAACCGACTTTAGTCTGGCAATAGTCTGTCTTGGGCGTGTTCGATTTCGATCTGGTTTGCCTACTCGGTGTGACACAATTATATCTTCTCTCTGTTGAGGGATACAAACTGCCGAGACTGCCTCTAGACTTTTGTCACTAGTGTTTTCGTCAGCGGTTTCTGGTATACCAGTCACTCGAACCAAAGGTCTTCGACCGTATTGCTCAAGCTCATCGACTTTTTGAAAGAGGTCTTTATTTTGTTTTTCTAAAACGTAAACTTTTTCCTTCAGTGGCTGAGTAGCTTTGTGAACTTCAGCTTTTACGATGTCTTGAATTTGAGTACGTATTGTTGCCAGTTCAGCGCTTAGTAAAGACTTTACAGCTACAGCAATACGCTGTATGTCATCATCACATATAGTGAATGGCCTAGTTACAACAAATGTAAAGTTGTCAATTTTTCAGTTCTGTTATATTCTGGGGTTGATGTTTGTGTGGGTATAGCAGTTGGCTGATCAGAGATTGAGCCATCTTTGGATTTTTTTGGCGCTTGAACATCTTCACTGAACGACCTTGACATATCAATTGAAAGTTCTCCAAAACCTCTTTTGTTTGAGTCTTTATCACACATTTTGACAATAAACATTCAGTACTATTTTAATGATATATTTTCGGCACTTTGACGAAGTATAGTAGAGTGTAGTATGGTAGCTAAAAACTTTGTGTCAATTCTAGGTGAGCGCATATCACGAACACAAAAACACTTCTAAGTCACAGTCAGCAATTCGGTTCATGCCAATGTACAAATTGTTCAATTTTATGCTACAGTCATGGTATAAACCGTAAGTATTAACTTACATCGATAACATCCACCGCCCACACTTGTATATCGGTCAATCAAATTGTTTAGGGTGCTCGATAAAAAACGCTACCCACCATGACAGGGGCAGATCACAGATAATTTTGTATCATGCACATGTACAGGTACATGCGAATAAAGATAATTTTGGATGAGCATGCGTAGACACATGAAAGAAAGTAACATGGTAAAGGAAATAGCATGTACCTAAAAAAACCACTTATATAAAACAACCAATCTAAGCATCCGTTTAGATGTCATGTAATTACAATCTTCAATTAAGTCTGAGTAAAGTATCTTGGAATTGGAAATACTTCAGCTGTTTGTGTTTCTACATAAGTTCAGATATTCAGGCTTTTTTTAAAAAAAAAACATGAAAAATAATTAAAGTCCAGGACCTGACGGATGCACTAGTGAAATTTTCAATTTTTTTTGAAACAACATTGGATCTTTTTATTGCGAGAGCAATTAATAACTGAAACGAACTACTGCATTTTACAGAACCAAATAAGTTAGGAATTATAACTTGCTTGCCAAAAGCTGGAAAACAAAAACAGTTCCTAAAAAAATGGCGTTCATTCATTATAAGTCTTCTAAATGTTGTTTACAAAATAGCATCAGGAAGCACTGCTTATAGAATTAAGTCACTATTAGACAAATAAATAAATTAAGACCAAACTGGTTTTATCAAAGGAAGGTTTATTGGAGAAAATATGACTCATATATGATTAAATGAATTCACTGAACTATATAGAATACCAGGTATCATAATGCTTATTGACTCCGAAAAAGCATTTGATACTATATCTTGGAAATTTTTAAATTGAAACACTTGATTATACTTTTAAAATTTGGACCATCTATAAAAAACTGGATAAAAAGCTTTTACAATGGCACCAAATCATGTGTTTTGCAAAATGTATTCACTTCTCACAATATTTATCTTCAAAGGGGCTGTAGACAAGGTGACCCCATTTCTCCATATTCGTTTTTATTATGTGCGGAGATTTTAGGGTTTTTAATGGGAAATAATTGGGATATCAGAGGAATTTTTATAGATAGAATAGAATATAACCTTTCTCAATATGCCGATGACACCTCTCTTATTTTTGATGGTTCAACGCAGTCTATGGATGGTATTTTAAGAGTTTTAGGTTATTTTGCAGACCTTTCAGGACTTAAAATTAATAACACAAAATCTAAAATGGTTATGATTGGGACTATGAAGTTTTTAAATGTATTTCACCACACAAGATGGAAACTTAATTGGAGTAACTGAACCTTTGATTTATTAGAATAAAAATTTCTGTAACTCTAGATGAAATGTCTAGCCTTAACTATGATCCTAAACTGTCAGAAATTAAAAGGATTTTAAACGAATGGAAATTAAGAAAACTCACCCCAATTGGTAAAATCAGTAATAAAAACATTGATTCTAGTTGGATTATAAGAATGATTTTCTCAGACACAAAATGGATAAATCTTTTAAAGGCAGAATTACAAACAAAAATTAAAAACATATGGGTTAAAGGTATGGACTTTACAACAAATTCATGTAAAAATAAAAAAAAAAAATTTTTGGGAAAGAAGTTTTTAACAGCTGGGTTTTAATTGTAAAAGCAACTAGACAAGAAATTATTAATGTTCCATTTGCAAACATCTGGCTCAACCCAAAAATAATTTTTTTTTTTCTAAAACACTATTTTAATGCTAGTTTCATACATATACAATATCTTTTTGATACTGAGGATGTTTTTCTTAGTCTAGAAGCAATATAAAATCAAAATATAATTTTTTTATGGAATATGCAAGCCTAAAGACAGCAATACTTGAAAGATTAAATAAATATTAAACAATATCCAAAAAATAGAATACAAGTCTGACTCAAGTATACCCAGTCACAAAAATATCTTCTTCACCAATAAAAAAGATTTATTCCAAATCAGTCGACCTTCACTTCGTTTTCAATATATATTTATGTGCAATTACTTCCAGAGCATATCCAAACTACACCACAGAAGACTTCCTATTAAGGTTAGCAAAATGAACAGGCCTGTCATTTTATCCAAATTTTAAATAAAAAAAATTCAAAAGAAAAGTAGAGCGAATGAATCAACAAACATCAACAAATTTAAGTTGTAGAAACCATCTTTATATACAATCAAAGCTTCTGTATACTACTATACTATGAAGTAAATAGAAAAATATGTGTGCAGTGATTGGTCTTATCTTTTTACTTGTGAGACAAACAAAATACTCTAGATCTAGTTATATCATAACACGCTCATGGGTAATGTCGTCTGCATGGTAATAATATTAAAACAACCAAAAGTAAGAGGCCAAACATTACAAATATAAGCCAATTCACATTATACAATGCTCCTCTACATATAATAAAATACTCCAAATCTAGGCAGTTTCCCAATTTTTTTTATTTGTTATAAACAAGGAGTTTGTCTTTCTTGTTGCCAGTCATGATGGTAAGGTGTAAGACAGAGGCTATTGAGGCCTTTTGGAAATTAAATGTCCTAATATGACCATCACACATGTGTCATTTAAAAGGAATTCTTACTCTGCTAGTGCCAAGGTGGCATTTTTGCACTCGCTTAAGATGCAGATTTGTTAAAATTCATTTATACCAGAGAATAGATCATTGTCTAGAGAGTATATATTAACTATTGTTGTTTTTTATTTGTTCCTCCCGTAGGTTGATATCTTAACCTTTAATTCCATGGGAAAATCATAATTCTCATATAAGAAATATTCATTTTTCTAAAGAATATTTTGAAAATCCTATAGGATTATCTAATTATCAAACATGAATTCTATTTCCTATAGAATTAAAAAAAAGTTTTTCCGACAGGAATTATAATTCAAACATGTATCTTCTTACAGGAAATTAAGTTTCCTTTCATAAATTTTGCCAATCTAATATACACGATTAAATTAAATAAGAAAATTATATGCTTACGTGGCTCTTCTGTTTGTACAGAGATGTTGGTATTATTGTTAATTTTGTTTGAAGTTTTAAGATCTTTGTTAAGTTAACCCATTCCTTTGAATCGCCATCCATTATACCTTGTACAATTAACAGATCAGTTTACATTTAAAACAAAACAAATTGCCGTTCAGGACTAAAAAAAGCTGACCACAACTTTTAAGCTTTATATTTGGGGTTCTACCTTCAAACCTTATATTCTTTGTTTATGCTTGCACAAAAATTAGACAATGGATCTAATAGTCAGCTGATAATATCACTCAATGTATATCTAAAACATTTTTCTTTACCCGTCCTTTTAAACATCAAGACATAAAAGCATGAACAATAGTGACCCGGCACACATTTACATAAACACAATTTGATTCCACCTTTTTAACGCTATTAGAACTTTACGGTGACCCCGAATCTGCAAGGTTTTTCATATTTTCTTGAATATGCCACAAAAATTGATCAACAGTTCTACTACTGATCAATCTGCTTTGTGCTGATTATAATACGTTTTACTCAGTTACATACCTATCGGATACCTATCGCAACACACCACAAGGCCATTGTACGAACAAATTTATGTGATTTTCTAGACTTCCATATATTTATTTGTGAGACAATATTATGGCAAATCGGTATGTCCCCTTGCCTAATTTTATGGAATGATCTGATTGGCTGTTTAGATTTATTTGATTGACTTATGAATCGTAACAAGACATTTCAATCTATTCAATTCAGTTTTTGTTTTCGGTTCTGTTTCATAATTAAATCCTTGTAATAAACCAATGTATGTTTTGTTCCAACAGGTTTTAAACATCCATCGCAATTCACCAACTGTGCTTTCAACGATCTGATTTTGTTTCAGAGGATTGTAAGTACTTTGTATTTTATTTTTTTTCAGATAGGTATATCAAAAACTACCTTATACGTCGTTTACTTAGCACATATTCTCTTTTTTTTATTTGCAAAAACCAAAAACAGTTAATTAACTGTGAATATGTTCAATGAAAGTTACCGATTGGCTAACCGTTTACATAAGGTTGTGTGTAATATTGTTTTATTCTTGTCATTTAGTTCTTGTTGTTTCATATTCGGTACACCATATAAAAACTATATTTTTTAGGTTAGGAATCTTTTAACCGCTTATCTATACTACTATATTAAAATAATAGACTCGAATTTTTGAGCTTTAATACCAATTAATCGGAAGAGTACTGTCTTGTGTTTTCTATATTCTAAACATCATTGGTATTTGAAAATTACCAATTTGTTTTTATTTTTTCTCAATCAAGCTTCGCTGATTAATAATCAACGAAAATTCCTAAAAAAAAAATCCGGAAATCATCTGAATTTTTTGGATTTTACAATTTTGCGCATGCGCATTACATTCACGGTAAATCACGGGAGGCTCTTTATTTTATCACATTCCACAATATCACATTTGCATGGATCAACTCAGAGACGATAAAACAAATGCGTATAAATTTTTATTAGAATTTTTTTTTCTGTTCATCAAAGAAAATACGGGAGATAACTCTAACACAGTGCATTTACTAAAAAAAAATCCCGGGAGTTTTGAATGTCAAAATCGTGTGTAAAAAACGTTGTTGAAGAAATGTTGAATTCTGCAATTATAAAATTAAACTTTTCGAAGAAAGGTATTTACAGCTTCAAAATGGTTTGTTATGAACAATTTGACTGTTATTTTCAATGCAACTTTATTAATTTTCTCCAAAATCGTTTTGGAGCGATTCTGCAATTTTCTACTACATTACGGGTATATGGGAGGCAGACACAGATTACATTATTCCTACTCAGCAGAATGTAGTGAAATTAATAGCATTATTGTAGGCTTAAAGCTTGGTAATGCAAATGTCAACAATATACGGTGTGTCGATGTATCTATTTCGTAAATGTCCGATATCATATGCTATGTCAACCCGTGCACGCACGGGTCAAAATCTAGTATTTATTAATTGTTTACGCAGTAACTTCTAAAATGTGTTCTTCTGAGATATGTATGAGGTAGAACAGATTTATTACTATTTATTTCATTTGTGTTTATTCGATTTTGGATTTTTCTATTTCCGTTTTGTGCAAGATATTCTTGAATATTATTCGTCTAAAGTTTTATTTCGCGCGTATGGTTCATTAGTTTCATTGGTTCAGAATATTACCCAATAAATGTAATTCATCTTGGAGTATGTTAATTTTATATTTGGTCATATATATTTTTACTACCATCATAGTGATTGGGGCGTATTTTAATTGCAAGGCTTATACTTTATCGTATTTTTGTAACTCAACTTGCCATAGTAATTTCTAAAACTTGTTTGTAAGTCCTAATATAAAATTGTTACAAAACACGTTTTTTACCTTATAAATGAATACTGGAGTAAGGATAAACACCTTTTATTTTTGATAAGTGGTGAAGTTTTAATGTTAATTATACTCTGTCTTAATATATCCTCAATTCACATTTTGCTTAATTGCTTGATATTGATAAATACCTCAAAGTTCAAACGATGTTCATTAAAAAGTATTAAAAATTTCCAAGAATTCTCAGTCAAAACGCCTCTGTTAGATTGGCAGGTTTGAATACAATGCCAAAAATGTGATGTCTGCGGGAGTTTTGTATTGCAGCAAGCCCAGATGATAACGTTGAAAAATCGCACGATGTATTCCGAGTGTATTCCGAATAGAGAACAGATTTAAACATTCTTAATTATAAATTTCCATAAGGAATCTGTTTTCGTCCTGTGAATTTTTCCGAGTGAAAGATGATGATGTGTCAATGAAATTATCTGGGAAATTATCCCTTTCAACAGTTTCAATTGCACTTCTTTCACGGGTACATGTACATGTGTATGTATATGTTTATTAAAAATCGTCCAAATGTGCTGCATAAATACCTCGGACGGACTATATCGTCGTCCGATCTTTAAACGCTGAAGTACGGTAATTGTAGCATTGTATTTCTGTCGACGAAGAGAAATTTTAAACAGAATCCCAATATATTTCTGTTTTAGACTTTGAAGCCCTCTCAAGGCACCAAGATTAAATGTTCACGATTTGAACATTTAAGAATCTAGTATACCATCTTAAGATGCTTGCACAGTAATCTTGCAAAATAGCATTGTTGTTATTGAGAAGATTTTAGAACATTTTCCTTACTTATTTTTACTTTAAATCTAGGTCAAAAAAGATTTTAAAAAATCCATAGAAAATTTGCTACACTTTAAGAGTTACTTACACAATTTTTTTCTTCCTTTTCCGTTAATGCGTCAATATTTCTGGATACGTTTCTATTCCCTGGGGTGTTTAGATCCCTTTGCTTTTGAAAAAGCAGAAACTGTTAATGTTTAACTGTTTACGATGTATTTAGCCGGTTTTATTCGACTTGAATCATTTATCTGTTAATTTGAGAGCAGTTTTTGTTTTTCAGGAGAAAAAATATATTAAGGTAAAGAAAACTATGTCCGCTATCAATCACATCGATCAGTTTGAGCAGGAAATACGATGTTGTAGAGAACTGGAAATACCACGGTATAACGATTCTTATAGGCATCACGTGTTCGTGGGTAGGGTTGATAGAAGAGGTTGCTATCTTTATCACTACGAAAGTGTGTCTTCTGGTGTAGAATTTCCTGCCCAAATTAGGAAAGTATATCTTAACTTTGAAAAATACAGGCATAATACCTCTTATAAAGTTCGCAATATATTTAATCTCAATGGAGAAAATGGTGTTGTGATGTATATAGTCAAACGGACTGACTATCCAAAAAGTGAAGAAGCCGAGAATGAATGTATTAAAAGAGCAGAAATGAGGTTGGGTGAACAACGCTACTGCACAGTTTGCAACAATTGTGAAAGTTATGTGAACTGGATTTTTTCGGGTGACAATACGTCTAAACAAGTCGAAAAGTCCGGCAAAAAGATTATAGGTGGTAATATTATTGAAGGAATCAAGTCGAGAGGAGTACAACGTCAAGTTAGTCAAACTCAAAAAACGTTACCCGTGGCCAAAAAAAAAATCGCTAGTAAATTTGAAAGCAGATATCAATTAACCGATATCATAGATTATTTTATACCAACAGCAACTGCATCCATAAACAGTTTAAAAGGCACCACCCCATCTCAGAACGATATCAAATCAGTTCTGAACAGCAATACATTGAAATTAACCATGCCTTCAAAGATGCGTGAAGAAATGCGCAAAATGACTCTCTCCTGGGATGTTATTAATATAGGACCGCCTCAAAATAGAATAATGTTTGAAGAGTTCCAATCTCGCGCACAGGAGCATTGGATTAAATCTACAGTTCGAAAGATTAAAAACATTGTTGAAAAAGTAGGAAATCTATCATTTGCATTTACATTTGGTATTCATTTTTATTCTGAGATATCATCGCTATCAAAAAAATTAGAGGATATTAAAAATGACGAATATATGACACCTGACCAAAAATCACGAAGCGAAAAAAGGGAAATCGGTTCGTCTTGTGGTGGACTCGTAGGATCATTTTTAGGACAAACTTTATTTCCGCGTTTAGGAGGACATGTTGGTGGTTTGATTGGCAGTGCTGTTGGGGGTGTGATTGGCGGAACAATTCATTCAGTTAGTAAATTTCTAAAGAGAATGAGTTTTTGGTGATTATACATTTTTGGTGATAAATTAACTCGCCTATGTAGTTTATCTGGCAAAGCCGTATTTGGACCTTGTAAAAATTATGGTATTTCCCCACAGCTGACAAAATAAGTATTGTTTTTTTTGATAATAATCAATTGATTTGATGTAAAGTAAAACAAGTCATTGTTTTCAATCGTTTTGAAATACTTTTAAAATATTCAAATATTATGCGGTATGAACAATTTATATAGGGTTTTTAATTGTATATATTCCTAAATTCGTTTCCGACACTTAAGCAGTATTCCTCGGGCTGCAACAACTGTTAGCTATAGTTCTTGATTTTCAAAACCGATTATTATGAGTATTTCAGTGTGTTTTGTGGTGGTATTTTTGTTTTAACAAAATTTATTTGCTAAGTTTTGACCTCTGAGCGATTTATATGATTAAAAGCAAGATCTATTAATACTTGAGAAAGAATAAGATGAACTTGTTATATTTTAACTGGGGTTATTAAAATTGACGCCAGTTGGCTGACTAAAGTGTACCTAAGTTGTCTTGCAAACTTATTGTACATATATTTAAGGTGTGCGTATTATTACTTTGGTTTTCATTTTTAATGCAAAATATTCTAGTTGTCGCTTTCAGGCATAATTGTACATGTATAGAATTTGCACAAAATACCAGTTGTTTAACTAAATAATATTGGGCATCAAATTGCTAATAAGTAACCCTAATGTCCGAATAACTTTTTCTACCTTTTAGTTGTCGTTTTCAGGCATAATTGTACATGTATAGAATTTGCACAAAATACCAGTTGTTAAACTAAATAATATTGGGCATTAAATTGTTAATAAGTAACCCTAATGTCCGAATAACTTTTTCTACCTTTTAGTTTAAGTTTTTAAGAAGTTTTGTTTTGCAGATCAGTTGCTTTAACATAAAAAAGTACATATGATTTGGATTTTTTACAGTTATATTATAAAAAAAATCCAAGATGTAAAAACTCAATCATTTTGCTAATATAGGATATTATCATATTGTTTAGATAGGTCTTCATACAGATACTAAGTTAGAAAATGTTTGTTTTTCAGATCACTTATACATATATTTTAGATATGGGCTTAAAGATGGATTTTGGTTAATAGTTAATGCATAAAATACTTGCTGTTGAAATTTTTTACAAATTCTAGCAGATATGGTACCTTCATTATCTGGATAAATCCTCCTACAAGTTCCAAAATAATATTTTATTTTTTCATGTTGCAGATCAGTTGTTTAAATATCAAGATGTTCATATTACTCGTATTTAAATAAATAAGACCCGAAAAACTGACCAACTGTTGAACTAAGTCATTTCTTAACGAAATGTTACTGATATAGAGTATCCCATTTGTCCAGATACCTCTTTCTACAGTTTGCAAGATAAACTTTTTTTTTGTCTTGCAGTTCCATGTGCACATATGCAAGTTGTGTATTTTATTTTGTATATGCAGACGTATAGCAATATATTTTTGCATTTGCTTTTGTAGATTTTGTCCTAAATGATATATTAATTTTTGTCATGTACAGCTTTATATTCCAAATCTACTGTGTGCAAATATACAGATAACTTCGAAATTACAGTACTTGTGTAAAAATCAAGGATTGTCCACAATTTAAGAATTATGTTTTATGAAAAATGTTTATATTATGGAAAGGTTTTGGCCCCCATGGAACAGGTATCTTAAAAATTGTTCAGATCCCCACCATTAGATGATATATTCTTGTTTCTTGTATTCTGATGCATTAAATGGTGTGAAGAACATGACCTCTAGGAATTGTTTTTAAACCATCCTCAGAAATAAGGAATGACTATATAATTTGATAACTTTTGAAATCCTTACCTTTAAAGGGACTAGGACAAGATTTGAGCCCATTTTTTCAAAATTTATTTTTTCATTTTAAATGTCTTGAATAATCAATATTGATGTTTTAAATGCTTTGTTAAAATTTTAAAGTCAGATATTGGGTTACAAAGGTTAGAATTCTTTGTATTGTAAACAAAGCTAGAGTCCTGTTGTTTTTTTGTTTTTTTTTTACATATGTGTAGTATGGTATAAGTTTCAATCTAGTGTTGCTTTTTGTTGTTGATACAATTATCTAATTTTTTTTTTACAGTTATTTATGAACAAATATAAGACTTGTGCTTTCTTTACATAACAACGACTTCTTTTCTCTACATCTCGCTTGTAACTTGACTTCTAACAATCAAATCCTGTGTAAGTCCTTTTAAGCGATATTCATTTTTACTTCTTGTGCCATTGCGTATCGAATGGTATATAGATAACCCCCTAGATCCGAGATGATAGTAAAAAAACTGGCTATTACATGTAGTAACTAGCTGTTATTTAGTAAAAGATTTGGACTGAATTGAGGAAATTGATGACAGATATATGTAATTTACAAACAAATTTTTATAAATATTCAATCCTTTGTGGAAAATATGATAATAAAAATATTCATAAGTTAGAAAATTTAATCCTTTTTTCACAAAACAATACATTCTGCAAAGTAAAATGAAAACATTAAGGCTAAATGTAAATATCATTACGAAATATATAACTAGAAGACTGTTTATTGAAAACATTTTGCTTCTGAAAAATATGGAACATTAAATGGATGAATTTACTACCGACGTATTTGTTTGCTTCCATTGGATGTGCGTAAACGGGAGCAAATCCACGTTTTTTTAATTTGCATTGGACGATTGCTATTTTTTAATTTTCTCACAGTCGACATTTTTTTTAATTAATGATAAATCCATGATAGTTTAATTTTTAAAGAAATGAATTATTTTTGAGCCCACTATTTTTTCAAGCATGTAATAAAGGGAAATGATAATAAGGAAATTAATGATAAAATTTAAGATAAAAAAACTATAGACTAGCTATATTTGTACAATTGCATACAAGTCATCATATGTAGATTCAGGGAGGGAAAAGATAAATGTTTAAAAAAATAGTTTATTGAACTCGCTAAAATCCCCTATTGTTATAATGATGTACTTTTTTTACAGACACTGAAAGGTCAACCTCTACTACTCCAGTTGCACGGTTCTGTTCGATACGCTTTGTGAACGGTACAATACACTCTGCCTTGCATTAGCATGTAACTTGCATATCTTAAAGTATGTATGTGTGTGAGATGGAATAATTCAATTGTTATTAAAAGCAATAACTCTTTTTTTTTCGAATCATGTCCATTTTTCTCAACCAGTGCAAGCATGGGTATTATTCAATCAAATTAAAACAAACAAATCAGATCACAAAAAGGAGTTACAATAATTGTCCACCACCTTCACTGCTGCCGCTGACCAATTTTCACTTAGCATTAATCTTACCTTTGATATACACCCCAACCACCATTATTTATTATAATTTTGATTTTGGAAGAAATAGTACATTACAATATAGTTCATATCCTTGCCCGTTATTTTTGCCGATTTTTTATTTTTATTATCACACCCTTGAAAAGTGTAAAACTCGACTGTTTTACAAATTACTAGCATCATCTATTAGGATAAACATGCTATGATGGAAACTAATAGGAATATTTAACTTTCATGCTTAAGCTATTGAATAATTTATCTGATAGAGTTGTAAGTTTTGATTCGTTATCAATACATGTCAATATTTCGTAAATGAATATCTAGTCTTTTTATAAGGAGAAAAATTGACAAGCTGCAGCTCATAGATGGAACGTAAATGAAGGTTAATAATTAAACGGCCTTAATATTGGTTATCAATTAGATCTATGGTTGAGCATAAAACATATTTGGCTGTATTATATCAGAAGGATAGCAATTTGACACACTACTTGGACTTTAAATGAGATCTTTTGAACATGTACGCAAATCTGATGTTATGAAAAATACGTTTTAGTTTGGCATTTGACGTTACCCGTTTAAAATTAAATTAGGCAGGGTTCGATTAAAAAGATAATTGAAAAACCATTTTTCGTTTTAAGTGGCCCGAGGGTTGAGCATAAAAGATGTTTGGCTGTATTACATCAGAAAGATAGCATTTTGACACACTACTTGAGGACTTTAAATGAGATCCTTTGAACATGTACGCAAATCTGATGTTATGAATAATACATTTTTAGTGTGGCATTTGATGCTACCCGTTTAAATTAAATTAGGCAGGGTTCGATTAAAAAGATAATTGAAAAACCATTTTTCGTATTAAGTGGCCCGAGGGTTGAGCATAAAAGATGTTTGGCTGTATTACATCAGAAAGATAGCATTTTGACACACTACTTGACTTTAAATGAGGTCATTTGTACATGTACGCAAATCTGATGTGTAAACAGATAGCCATACTATGACCTTGAATTGCTAGTATTACATATCGGTCACTATGATACTTATGTATACCTAGGTACTGCTCACTGAATGGTGGTAATGATAACTAACAGAATGAACTCTTGTAGCACTGCGTAGTATGCCTAAATGATGTTATGAAACCAGGTGAATAGTACGGGCATAATAATATCCAAATTGAGAGTTTAAAAACACATTGCAGTAAAAACTGATGGCTGATCGTCATATTTGGCGATTCTGTGTCTGCAACGATAGCTCTGGTACTCAAATTGAGTCATGTATTGTATAGTCTATATATTAACCTTTGTAACCTTTTATGCCACGTATGAATGAACGTATTATGAGTAAGTGATGCCTCATACCTAGGTGGGGGACTCGGAGACTCAAATCCTGCATCCGTACTCTTTGATTGGCAGTTTTGACAGTTTTGTTACTTTATTTAGAAATAAAATATTAATCTTAATTTTGAACACTAAATGTTCACTCATGATCGTCGTAGATGGGCCGAACTAGTCAGAACTGTCCATCATAAGTATAATCTTATATTTACCCATGTAAAATGATGTTGAGCAGATTCTTTGATTTGGGCTGCTTTCAATTGTTGTAACTTTGACTATACGATCACGCTTGTTAATAAACTATTGGTGAAAGAAGTACTGGACTTCGTAGCTTGAGTAGCATCTCCAAGAGATAACAAAGTTTGAAGGCTTACAGATGTTATGAATCATACATTTTAGTGTAGCATTTGACGTTATCCGTTTAAACTAAATGAGGCAAGGTTCGATTATAAAGATAATTAAGTAACTATTTTTCGTGTTATTTGACCGAGGGATGGACACAAAACATGTTTAGCTGTATTACATCAGAAGGAAAGCATTTTGACACACTACTTGAGGAGTTTAAATTAGATCTGTTGAACATTTACGCAAATCTTATTTTATGAATAATACATTTTAGTGTGGCATTCTACGTTTCCCAGGATTGATTCTATACATTCTTGACCATAATTTTATCCCAAGAAAAAAACCCCTGACGTGCCTTCCAAACTCTGGTTATATATAAGATGTATGATGTGTTTTTAACATTATTTAATTTGTAGGAACACACAGTTTTAAATAAATAAACGACTTAAGCCTCCGATAAGTCGACTAAGCCAACTGAGTAAAAGTGACATCCTGAAATATAACTTTTCCCAGGAGGGCGATATAACTTTTTCAGGTGTAATTTATATATATATATATATATATATATATATATATATATATATATATATATATATATATATATATATATATATATATATATATATATATAAATTACACCTGAAAAAGTTATATCGCCCTCCTGGGAAAAGTTATATTTCACAGGAAATGGTTATATTGAACTCCCGAAACTGTTATATCACCCTCGCGTGCAATAATGCTGCATATTAATTACGTCGGGTTCGACAGTTCCTCGAAAATTAAAATGCCATGATAGTGTCTGCAATTTAATTTTATATCGGGCAGGTTCAGGCTACCTTGGCTAGGACAGTTTCTTTCAGGGTCAGTGGGTTGATTTTACATTGCCATTTTCATGTTATAACAAGCCAATTCTGCGTGACATAACTTTCTTTGAATTAGTACATATTGTTTTAGCCTCTGTGATATGGGGATTGAGTTTACAAAAAAAAAATCCTTTATGTAGATAATATATCACTTGTACACTCTCAACAAACAGTCAGCCAAGTCTCCAAGAGTAATGATATTTATCAGATCGTTAGTGTTAATGGTTTTAAAACACAACATACTATTTAAAGCACAATATATTCCGGGAAAATCAAACATCATAGCTGATTCTATAACAAACAGTGGAAAATTTTCCGGGCAGGATTATCTAATGCCGACCTTCATCCGCAATTCATTCCAGTCCAATTCCAGCCACTACTCTCACAAGTCACATCCAATCATTGTTCAACGCTTCAATAGCTGTAAACTCTAGACAAACAGCAGGCACCAACTCATTTGAGACATTTCGCCGATCTCATAACCTACCAAATATTTGGCCACCCCTCGACACTCACATTACAAGGTTTATCGCTTACTTTTCACTTTCAGATTACATATACTCCACAGTTCAGTCATACATTGCCGCCATCAGTTTTTACGGCAAAGCATTTTACAATGTTGATCCTACTAATCATTTTATTATAAGAAAGCTTCTTCAGGGCATGCAAAGAAAACTACATAAGGACACTCTATTACATTAGACATCTTTAACAAAATTATACCAACCCTGCAAACTGTTTGCAACAGTGTATACGAAACCAAACTATTCACCACAGCCAGCCTTTACCCTAGCATTCCATGCCCTCTTGCGGATAGGTGAGTTCACCGTGTCTAAAGGCAACACATCAGCAACTATCATACAATTTGAAGACATTATAATGCAGAGACCAATATTCACCAGACGATTTGTCATTTAAAAAACAAACCAATTAAGTGTGGGGACAAAATACACATTCGCGCTTCAAATGGTGTTGCTTGTCCTTTCGCCTCAATGCTTGCTTACTTAGAGATACGAACATCTAAAACTGGTCCACTGTTTATTCATTGAAGGTCGGCCATTGACCCGCTATCAATTTATTACAATATTGAAACGCTGTCTTAATGCACTAGGGGTTGATAGCTCAAAAGATAATTCGCACTCATTTAGAATAGGTGCAGCTACATCCTTGCAATTCAAGGCCTTCACAGTGACATCATTCAAGGGTCAGGATAACGCTCTATCGCATTTCGTACATATATTCGGTAACCTTACCATTCCAACAACATTTATCTTACTAATCATACACAAGCTTATTCTAGGTCCTCTCAGAGTTTAGATTGTTGAATCGTCTATCATCATCAAGAGAGAGGGGCTTAATTTAAATATCGAGAACACCTCAGTCCTATGGCAAGAATACAGTGGCATAAAGCTACAATACTGGTTAAAAACCACTGAAAAAATGGTGGAACTTCTTCCACAACCTTGTCCCGAATCTGTGACATGTTTCCTACCACAACAACAGTTTGGTCTTCTGCCTTGCCTAGATTAATTTGGCGCTTTTTAGCAACATTAAAGCAATGGATGAATTAAGGGGTCGAATGAATCGAGAAGGGATAAAATTGGTATCATTCAGGGGCGGTCATTACATAAAATGTGCTCAGTTTTCCCCCAAACCACCTACGTTGTTTGACCCTGATGAAGTTCACTTATCCCAGTTGGGTAATGACATCATTGTAAATACCATTCAAGGTGTGTTGCAAAATTTACTAAATTGTGGCGGTGTTGGCGTTCCTGCCCAATCACATAACAATTAACTACTACTGGCTCATGGTGACCATTGGAGTTGCGATTCTGCCGTCGTCACCAAGGTTACATTTGGAACAGTGTGCACTCCATTGGTGGCGGTTGCAGTGTCATAAACTAAAACGTTCATGACCCTTGCAAGTGGCGCAATCGTCGCACCCCAACTCCAAAAGAAGAGTTCAAGCATTCACATTATTATAGTATACATTTACAACCTCCATATAATATATTTATAATGCTGATAATGTGTTTTGAATGCTGTGTATTCATGCTTGTGCATTTGTGCACACACTTGCTGTACAAGAACTTCGACAATTTCAATGTGTTTTGAACTTTGGGCCGTCACGTATTGTTGTTTGATTTGTTATGAGGCAGCCCAATGGTAGCCTTAAGTCACTGCGGCCAGTAATGCAACACCCTATTAAAGTATTTAGTCCTGATCAATTTTTCAAGATATTTTTCAGGGACCTATAAATAGTGTTTATGTTTTTCCGGATTTTTTTCGATGGAATATACTCTCTTCAAAACTAGGTCTCGTTTTACACTTCCTTTCTCGACTCTTCTTAAAACTGGTAAGCCACGTTTTAATTGTCTGTAAAAATCTTTTTAGATTAAATCACCCTACCCTCCTCCCCCTTTTCCACCCTTTAGAACCAAATACTGCTTATCTATACATTTTTCTCAGGTTAACCATCATAACCTTCATCATGACGTTCGTGATACCTCCAGTTCCGGACACTAAAATTTTTGTGATACCTGCAGCTCCTGACGAAAAATCGTCGAAGTGACTCGTTCTAATTGAGACATTGTCGTTCAAATTATGACGCAATCGTCGCACCCCAACTCCAATGGAAGATTACAATCATACAAATTATTATAATAAACAGTTTCAACTGTCCATATAATGTGTTTATAATGCTGATAATGTGTTTCAAATGCTGTGTATTCATAATTTATGCTTGTGCATTCGCGTGCATACTTGCTGTACAATACCTTCGACAATTGTAATATGTTTTGAACTTTCAAACTTGAGCATTTGCGTATACCCACTGACACAAACCTTGTGTCGTTTGTATATCGGTGCATTTGCGCTTACCCGTAATACATAATATTATATTGTGTGACTTTTTTTATTACCTTGACTTATATTTTACTTTTATTTCTACAACATGTGTATGACTTCATCATAATCAAATAATTGTTCAACATAGATGTATATATCCACTACAGATGTTTAACTTCATACCGTATTAAAATAATAATCAAAGAATAGTTCAAACTATAAATATTTCTTCGCCTTCTTTAAATTATTAATTCTTAGCCCAAATTTTAACAAAATGTCATGTGAACTTGGTCACAAATAAAATAAATGAACATTGTAAGTCTCTCATCTTTTTATTTAAAGGTTTTTCGGATGATAGACATTATTTGTGTTTCGGGTGCCAGACTCTTTAAAAACTACATGTTTTACAAAAAAATTACATATTTTGATTTGATAAAAATGAGATATTCTCTAGCCATCCCAAGAAAACTGCGCGTCGTATCTAGAACTGCACATTGTACATTGGTTCTATGGTGTTTTGCAGTTTTATGATAGTTGTAGTGGTTATTAAAAACAAATGTTTTTTGGTGTTCAAAATATTTTTACATCTAAGTGGCGTGAGTATGAACTTGGCTAAGGAAGAAGGTATCAAAGATTGTTGATGTCATGGATCTAATACGGAAGGAACGGTGTATTGAGTCAGGGGGAGTTGTGTGCATATAATGATTGTTGTCAAAATTGTTGAACAATGATTCTGGTTTTCTATCTAATCATTATTTTGGTACATGTATAGGTGAAAATCATGAAGTTAGGTTGATAATGTACGAATGCTATGCTTTTTTAAAAATAATTAAAATATCCTATGTTATATGTACTTAAATGATAGTTTAGGTACAATTGCTTATTTGCAAAGTTTTTGAACGTATTCAATTCTGGATTGCACATATTAACAATTTTATTTAAAGAAAGAAGATAATTTGTGTATTGCATAGAAAATTATCAAATGAGTAAAGACATCTAATTGATTAGTAAGTATACAAAATAACCATTAATCTTTATAGCTATCGCAATTGATTTAAATTAGATGTTCGATCTGCTGCTTTAGCAACAATTAAAAAAAGATAGGAGGGGATCGAGGATCTAATTATATCCAGATATGATTAGTATACTGACCTTATGTATATAAGTTTAATTAATTGTGTGTTATATCGATTTATATTTTAATAGTCCATTCATACCTATCATTATTAATCTCTTATAGATTGCAAGTTTTATCACTGAAATCGAAGTTTGATTTTAAGGTTTTTTTTAATAATTTAAATTTTGAATATTAGCAAATTTATCTGATCTTGAAATTAACATTTAAGTCTATGAGAAAATTGCATTTTTAAATACTAATTTTTAGTACAAGGAGTTTTCTCACAAATCTCTTGTTAAAAAGTTGCAAAAAGTGTCACTCTTTTTGGATTTGCCAAATATATCCATAATTTACCACATTTGTTTTGAGAAAATAATTTTTCCTAATTTTTTGAACGGCCGACAAATTTTTAAAAAAAATTTAAGTTCACTGCTTAATCTTGTTCAGTTTCTGCTTAAACTTTAGTTGAAATTATAATATATTGATCTATTTCTAAGTATTTTTTTTACTTGTTGTTCTTTTCACATGGGCTGGATTATGAAAACTCTAATGTTTTATGTCTGTAGGTATGCATGATGTGATGGGGTTAACAATGTAGGTGTTAAAGTATTAACTACATGTATGGTAACTTACAAATTATTTAACAATTAACATATGGAAAAAGTCAAGATTATTTTTTAAAATTAGCATTCAATAATTTTTATGATGTTGTTTTTTTTTATCTTTAACGTCTTTTACGTAATGGTTATTTCTATATACGAGGGTTATTCGATGTGAAATGTAAGATATCCCGAAAGCATTGAATTAGTTTATTAATTGAAATTAAAATAAAATTCAATCAAAATATTCTACGTGGATTAAAATACATAAAATTGATCGTTAAATCCATCTTTGAAAGGCGTCACGTTAAACTGATTTAGGTGGACCCCTTGGGCACTGGCTGAAGGTTGAGCGTGTTAGTACTTGTAACGACGACGACCTGGCACAGGGCGTCATTTATTATAACATTTTTGAGCTTGTTGAATAAATGCATTATATACCAGTAGTACCTACTTGTAACACTTTTACCATTCGGCACCCGAATTTGTAGTCATACCATCACATGAAAAGAATATGGAACTTGATCTTGTTACGAGTAACGAGTAGGTCTTCCGTCCAATTTGTTTTAAATGATACGATGAAATATCGATACTGTCTGGCAAATCGGAAATCTTGTTGAAACTACGTTTTTTGTCTCGGGACCAGAAACGAACGCACGGAGGGGAATAATTGAAATAAAAGCTGGTATTTCATGTACATTTGCCTAGTGTACATCACTGTTTTCAGGCTAATTGAAACACCCAAAAAGTCTGTGAAACCTATAAAAAAACCGTGAAATAGTTTGAACCCTTACAATTAGTACTGGAAGTGACTGTTGACAAACCACCGTTAAAACATTTTCAATCAATTGTCTATCATTAATAAAAGGTTCATGTCTCAATTACTTACTGTGACTAAAATCTCACGGTTATCAAATTTGTAAAAAGGAAAGCTACAAAAGATATGTGATATATCTCACCGGAAGTAGAATATGTTTGCGTACATAACATTGTATAGTAAACATAGATAAGATTTTCTACTGATATATTCATCAAACAAGGGGGAAAAATTTAAGAGCTTTCGGTGACGACAAGAAGTCGCGACGAATCAAACAATATAATGTAAACACAGATACATACATAGGGCTATAATCTAACAAAGTTTGGTTGTTCAAGTCGTCATCGTTATTGAGATCTCGTATAGTCAAAGATTTTGTCTAGGGACAGGAAACGGACAAGCGGAAGTGCTCAGTGAAAATGAAAATGAAAGACGCTATTTATTAACACTAGATAACTGTACTTTATTGTTTATCAGTTTTATTAAAATTGTCAAACAAAAACATGTTAAACATTACAAACAAGTTGATCTGTTTAAAACTTTCCAGTGAAAACCGGAAGTGACGATTGACAAAATGAAACCAGTTAAACGTATTTTCTATCAAATGGCTATCATCACTGTAAGTTTGGCGTCTTAATCACTTGCACTTTCTAAAATCTAAAACATTTGTTTAAAAAGGCTTTCTGAGATATTTAAGATATCTCACAGAAAGTAGAATGTTTTTGTTTATTTAACATCGGCTTTATGACATATGTAATGATTTATACTTATAATTCAATTCTATGTGAAAATAAACTGAATGCGTTAAATTTTTTTTGAAGTGCTTCCGGTGATGATCGGAAGTTGTGACGAACAAAACAAAATAATTTAAAGACATTTACAACTATTGGTCTATAATTTTACAAAACCAGAATGTTCAAGTCCTTATCATTTTTGACATCTTGACGTCACAAGCTTTTTGTCGCGGGACAGGAAACGGACGACCGGAAACAAAGTGTGAAAAAAAATGGAAATAAAACTTCGTGATATTATCATTTTCTATCATCCCTGCAAATTTCACAAAATTATAATAAGAAGAAACAGTACGAAAACTATAAGGTCTTCCGTTGGAAACGGAAGACCTGAAGAAAGAACCTTCTTTGTGCTTGTGTTCCTTTTAGCAATTACGTGTAGGCCTTCTAACGCAATTTGTAATGTTTTGTATCCAATATTTCTTACTGGATCGAAATAGTTCAACTATGTTTCTTCACCAGTTCTAATATTTTTTTGGATTGATTATTGGACTCATTCTTACAATTGTTTAGAGGTTTTTACTTGTACCCAATTTTAGCCATCTGTCAATATATACAGTGTCTATATGACAGAAATCTTTCAAAATACGTATCTAAAAGAAATACTTCTGCAATAGCGACATGCCAGCAGCTTTAGCAACATCACGAATCGTTTATCTGAACAATGCATTGCAAAATGAACGATACAGGGATAATCTTTCTTCTACCCATAAATAAATCCTTGTAATCATACAAACAGTTTTGTCCAATGAGATACAACGAACAATCTGTGAGCTGGCAATTATGTGATTGGTTTTGTTATATAAACCCTTGTTCTAGTCTCATAAAAAAAGATTCAACAAGTAGATATTAATTGCCGACTCTTGTTTTACAATTAAAGGAACGCTGGTAAGATTACTTGAATTCTTAACTAATTTGGGTTTTCTTTATTAATAACTTGCGATTTTTGTTTATTTGTAAGGATTCCATATATTTTCTTTCGTAGGTGGGAGTGTCAGAAAATTACAATTAAGTCCGATTGCTTAGTAAGTTTTATTTGTCATTAAGACATTTTAATACTTTGGAATCATAGGGAGACATTATTATTTGTGGATTTCGTGGGTCACCTTTAACCACATTTTTTTCATCACCAAAACATGTGTTCATATACATGTGTGTTGGTATTCATCCTCATTCACATTGGATTTCACATGAGGTAATAGACACATTGTCGAAATAAAATGTCAAAACAAAAAAGTGCAGGCCGTGGGTGAATGAAACAGAGGTTATTGATCAAATAGAAAATGTACATTAGTGAGGTTTTCTCTCTGTACATTCATATCGCGTTATCTTTTATCACCGGTGGTGTAAACACAAGGCAGGTTTTAAACATTGAAACAAGTTTATTAATCAAAGAGGTTGAGAAGACAGGATTTGACACATTGTTTTATATGTTTTCAAATAAAGTCAGTATATCTAATTATAAATGATAATGTGTGCCTTTAATGCGTTTTCAGCAAATCTACACCCAACAGAACTATTTCAATTTTGAGTTGTCAGTTAAATCGCTAGTCTTACACAGTTGAGCAATCGGCCCTGTTAGTTTATACACCAATGTCACATGAGTTTAACAATTGTTCTGAAAAATCAGAACATGATATCTTCAAGGCAGTGGAGCCATTTGAATTATCAATGTCATGTTTATATTTCTCAAATATTTTACAATGCAAATTATATCACTTTGTTGTAAAAACGAAAAATACTTTTAACCATCACTTTATATCGACTTGTGGCACAATGAGCAATGACGTCATCATTGCTAATGTGGCACCAATGGAATGTGGATTGAAAAGACCTTGAACAATATCCCCATAATAATAATAAGGATCTTTACCTCTTAATTTGAAAACCTCTTTTCCCCGTAAACAGTACCCGATGAAGGTTTTGCAGGTAGAAGTAGCATGCATTTTCTTTTTTATCTCAAAACATTCAAATGTTAGTATATTTTTCTGTACCTAACTTGTTGTCATTTATGTTGTTCTAATTAACCATTAAGATGTATTAAATTTTATTTAAAATAATTATTAAGTTTCGATTAATTAAAAAAAATCGGAAGTCAAATGCGGAGAACAGTATGTATGGATGGATGGATTGATGTAAGCAAATTTTTGTATAATAAAAAAAAACGTGTTCAGAGATATATTTATTTTTGTTTGATCAACACAAATTATTTTGATACAATATTTACGATTTACAAAATGGCTCTTCTTATTGCATTTATTGATTGGAAATTCTTGTTGTAACTACCAGATACTTGCTACATAAGTTTTCTAACAAGTTATGCAACAACGTTGACAATTCCACACAAAGACAGCGGGCTTTAAAGATAGTTATCTTCTGTATGATGCTGGTTAACCGAACAGGTCACGAGTAGACAATTGTCATATACGAATTAAATGCCTTCCAAATACCAATTTTATAATGCTCATGTACAATGGAAACTACATAATAACCATTAAGTTCAAACGGCAGATTATATTTCGTATGCCTTTTTAAACAAAATTATCATTTATAGGAGCAATGAAGCTTTTCATTTGAAACAGAAAAAGTAAACTTATATAGTTCAACCTGGTCTTAGCTCCGATCCAAATATGTTTCAATAGGTAATAGTGGCCGTCTTATCATTTTGGCGTGTATAAGATATGTCCACCGACATTATTGCTTTATTAGGGTTTTCCGTTTGAAATTATAGTGATTGTAATGTTTTTTAATGTGGTTGTAATGTTTTGGTCCTAGCCCCCCTCTTTTTGTCGGCAGAATATCTCAAAGATGGCAGGAAAGATTTTCCTGAAATTTTCAGATCTCATAGAAAATAATTATATCTCGAGGCGGTTTTTCATTCTTTTTAAAATTCAATTCCTGTCGCTCATTTCCTGTCCTGCGACTAAAGGCTTCTCACCTCGAGATTTCAGAAACGATAAAAACTTGAACGTCCAAACTTTGTGGGATAGTAGACCTATCATTATAAATGTGTTAAAACTATTTTGTTTAATTTGCGTAACTTTCGTTCGTCATCGGACGTACTTTAAAATTATTTTTTAACGTATTAAATTTTTCTACATAAAATGTATACATTAGTATAAATCCTTACATAAGACATCTATGCGATGTGAAATAAAAAAAAACCCCAACATTATACTACCGGTGAAATATCCTCAATTATCTCAGGTAGCTTTTTGAAACAAACTTTGTACCCACAATATCTCAGAAACTGGAAGTGATCAAAACACGAAACTTATTTCAGTTGGATAACAGACATATGATAGAAGATGTGTTTTACGTTTCTTATTTTGTCAGCCGTCACTTCCGGTCCTCACCGGAAGGGTTCAATTAAATGACGTTGTTTATAAGTTGAACTGCTTTTTTAGCTTGATAAACAATAACGAACGGTAGTAAAAAATTCAAGAAATACTAACTTTTATTTTCATTGATGAGCACCTCCGTTCGTCCCTTTCTTGTCCCTAGACAATAAACCTTGACTCCACGAGATCTAAAAAAAAAACCAGTAAAGACTTAAGCAACCAAACGTTTTTGGATAAGAAACATTTGCATGTAGATATATTAAACGTGTTTTGTTTGATTCGGCGAAACTTCCTGTCGTACATTTCTGTTGTTTATCGTGGAAGTAACATCTGGAAGTTGTCTTAAAAGGAAATAATATATCCATTATATTTTCTATTTAAAACACGTTTTCTTTTTACAGATTAATACATGTATATAAGAACGGACGACGTTTTGTTGCTATAGCAACAAGAGTCTCGTTTAAAATCTTATTGAGAACATATCATTAACTTCGCTTTACAATGACTTCTTCATTGTTCAAAATTACAATTACGTTTAGAAAATTACTTTACAAAAATGCACTGTCTTTATATTTTCATCTTCATATGACTTCATCATTATCTTGTAGCGGGAAACTAAAAATCCTGTCTGACTTAAACCACCACTTTTTTCTTTTACTTGTGAGAGTCTGAACGATATCAATAAGAGGTCATCTTCACACAACCTTTACTCCTGACTAAGAAAGGAACTTCCACTGCTTTGGAAAATCTATTTAAACTCTTCAAAAGCAGAAAATATTAATGCCTGTTTTCTGTGTAATCTCCAGTACTGAAAAGTTACATCTGTTATGAAACAGATAAAAGCATGCCTGGGATTAGTGGGGGTATATTTATGTTGTGTGCAAATGTAGGGGAGGTCGTGTGAAGACCAAACTTCTGCAGATACATTTCAGACCCAAACAATTCTAAATGGAAGAGGGTGGTGTTGATTTTAATAAGACTGCTAAAAATCTAGGTTTTAACATTTTATGTTGCGTGCATAATATTTCATTCCATGCAGAATAACTACAAAAACATGTAGTACGGTAAAACAAAGACATATTATTGTTCAATATAACATTGAGTGGCGAACACTTTTATGTATATTCGATTGTTGATTTTGACTAACGTGAGTGAGAGGAGAGAATACATTGTCAATAAAAGTCTATTTTTTATTTTATTAACTTGATTGATAACATGTGAATTTATCGGTCTTTTAATATATTTCATTTTATTACATTTGTTTTAGGAAAGATACACGTTTTAGATTAACGAAGAAACAATGTCTAATACTACAAGCATCGACCAGTTGAAGCGAGAAATACGACGTGGTAGAGAACTAGTAATAAGAAGACCAATGCTTAACTACACTCATCACGTGTTTGTAGGCGAGGTAGATGATGATAGATGCTATCTTTATCAATACACATCTGCATCCGCTTGGAAATTGAATTCTTCTCACAAAAACAATATATAAGGAAAAAAATAAGAAAAATCAAATAATATAAAAAATAAGACTCAATTTTGACAGACATATAGAGCTTCTCACATAATATTTAATTTTGACAATGTTGAATGGTCAGGGAAAAAAATTGGTGTCCAATAATAATTGTCAATGTTATGTAAACTGGATTTTCACGAATTGCAATACATCAGATCAAGTTAAAGGAAGTTCACCAAAACAGGTCGTCGAATAAGATGTTACACATCCTTGCTTGAGACGGGTGATGCCATCACTTTTTTCGTTATTATGTCCTCTGTATTCACGAGTGGTATTATTTATACTATACATCATAAATATTTTTCATCCGTTCTAAAGATGTACCTATGCAGCATGTATGTTTCAAAGGAACAATATACATAATATTCCTGGAATCTTTGAATAAATACTCAAAACTTAAGTCTTATCTTAATATTTTTTCACAAATTATTCAAAAATCTTATTTGATGTTGTAACACCGAATTTTATTTTTGAATAAACATTTTTTGAAAGGTATTTGCTAAGATCGATGTATTTCTTCTGCTTCAATATTAAGGTAATTTACAGTTATTAATTAAATGTCTGTGTAAAAATGAAACACGTTAATGTATTATAACACATCTTTATTTCATTCCTATAAAATACGCTTACATCCACGCCCTTTTTTAAAAAAAAACCTTGTACATAACAATATAGATAACCCTCTTTCATTTCTTTTTTGTTTTTGTACACTTTTAAAAAATATTTATCTGTATTTTTTTTTTTATATTTCATTGTTTTTGTTTCATACATACTTGTATTGAATTATACTAATTAATCCAGTTATAATAAATTTTATACACATGTATACTGTATTCTGTATACTCTACTCACACAAAAGTTCATGTTTATCAGTATTTGTTACTCAAAAGTTCAAATTTTATAGGTTTAGACATTTCCATGCTTGCAAAGGACATACTTACAGGTGCATACTTTATTATATTTTGTAAATAGATAATTTATCTAAAAACATGTACCGGTACAATTTGTCTACATGCCTGATTTTTTTTTTTTACATAAATAACCATTTCTATCTTACTCCAGAGAAGTAACCCTTTTGGTCCCTTGGTTTTCGAGCATAGCCAAAATAGTACTCAGCGGAGGGCGTACTCCAATTTTTTTTATAATCTTAGATCTTAAAGTCGTACTCAGTAGAATACAAACTCGTACGGAGTACACGTTTTAGTACGAGTTTGAATTTTTTTTTTATAACTTCGGGGACTGAGATCTATATCATGTATTAAGTTTATCTGTACAACAATTACAGTAGAACTTCTTCAAATACCGTATTATTGTAATGGGATACAACTCATGTTTTACAATATGGTACATTTGATGTTTGTTAAAATAGTTTTGTACATTTTATAAGGAACTGTCGAAGACTTGATTAGACCTCCCAATTTTAGACTCAATTATTGCGCTTGTTAATTTACAAAATGTCATTTTTTATACTGGTCTGTACTGCTTTAATGTGTACTATTTAAATAAACTTTATGATATGAGACAACTTTAAATATTTTAACTTTAAAAATGTTATTCAATATACATGCCACTTTTGAAACATATATACATTGTAAATACATTCGGGTACTTCTAATGCACAGTAGACTCAATAACAAATTGATTTAAGTTATTTAAGAAAATAATTATTCCGCTCAAGTTCTAATACCTTTTTCAACGTTTATATAAATAGAATCGCCATTTTGATTTTTTGCTTGCTGTCTGGTAGAGTTTTCATTAAAATGGAGGGTAGCTAAAAGTAACCTATTCAAAAAAATAACGTCATTTATGTTTGTATTATAAATTCAAGATAAAAGAAAATTAAATGCTTGAATTTCCCCAATTTTTGCTTTACCTTGCTTCCATCTGTGCATGGAAGTAGTGCACAAACTTTGGGGCAAAATGGCATATAACTTTATGAAAGGCCTCCAGTCCAGATGTCTGTTCTGCCGGGGATATTTTCTTGATATCTGTCATCAGAAGTCTGCCTTTGACAATTTTCTCCAACTCCATTGTAAGCTTTAGAACCTAATAATACCATTGAAATGTAAAGTGCAAGGAATTATCACTAATTGATAATTGATTAATTTCATGCTCAGTTTTCCCTTCCCGTTAAATTAAAAGATAAAGACAAGGTACATGTAATTGAGAATCTAATTAATGAACACGAAATGATTGTTGTTGTAGTGATCATTATTAAGTGCAAGCATTGTTAGGTGCATTTAATTATAATTAAAAAAATGTTTAGAGGGAATTTACATCAGATTTAAACAAAAAGTGGCCCAAAAGCTCCAATTAGAAACGTTGCTTAATGGAGTATTTAAAACATTTATTTCAGAGTTAACAGTCGTATTTGGAAAAGATACATAAAATCCTACATCAAAGCAAAGGAAATAATAAAAATTGTTTAGATTCCTTGTCGGCATTTTTATCTCTTATCAGCATGTGCTTGTGGAATGCGGCTATGTACGAATAAGTTCTCTCTGCAGTGTTATCATTTGCCTTCTTGCTGTCCGTGTGGGTTTTTTTACGAGGTCAAACCCGGTCTTTAAATTTTGTTAAGTGTAGTTTCATCTTTGACGTATTTTGTAACGTTTTGAAAATTTACGAAAATCCAATCTAGAGATCAATAACCTAAAAATTTAACCATATAAGATTAGACCGGATGATGGTACCCATAAATATATCCTTGTAATCATGCAAACAGTATTGTCCAATGGGATACGAAGAACCTGATATCAGCGAGCTGGCGGTTATGTAAATGGTTATGTTAAATAGATCTTTGCTTTAGTCTCATGAAAGGGATTTAATGAGTAGGTATGAACCACCGATTTTTGTTTTGAAAGTTAATTGGTACGCTGGTAAGAGCATGGCTCACCTTTAAATAATTTAGCTTTTAATTGGTTGTAACTGGTACAGATTTATAAATCATTATTTTTAAAAAATCAACTTTTGTTTATTTGTAATTATTCTGTATATTTATTTTGTAGGTGAGACTCCGAATAAAACTCGATTAAACACCAGTCGTAAAGTAAGTTCTTTTTATATGTATGACGTTTATATGTTATAAAATCATCAATAATTGTGGGGACCAACATTTACAGATTTCGTAGGCAATTCTTACCTTCGAATTACCAGTCGTACGAAAATATTGTCATAGAGAGTTATTCATTTCTATGAATATGAGAGGATTTAACTTAAACTGATAGTCAATTTATAAAAAAAAAAAACCAAACAATGATTAGGCTTATTTGTGCAGATCTGGTTAAAAAACAAACAAAGGTGTCTTATAAAATAGAAATTTTTAAGTTTAACCAGACCTAAGTGCAGTCATCAATACCAATTGAATTTGGTGGCGCTCATGTTCTGAAGATATACGTTGACTTCTATCACAAGTAATGTGTACGTAGGACAGATGTCAATCATAAAAACAAAGAAAATTATGAAATTTGTTGGAAAATCAAAATTAGACATGGACTTAATATTTTAAAGGTATATGTGGCGTATTTGGAGTAAATTTTTTTATATGAGTTCGAGTAAAATACACATCATGTGTCTTAAAATAAGACGTTTCACAAACTCTGGTCCCGTAAAATTCTTTAATTTGTTATTTTTCTATAAACTTTGCTACACGTCTGATGAATATTAATGTGTTCCGCCATTTGTAATATCATTGCGCATGAGTGCGGGAAAGAAAACCTAGTATTGAAATCACGATGGTAGAAAAGTTTGTTTACAAATTAAAATCACGATTTTCATGTTTCAAATTAGATTTTAAATTAGATAATGCTTATATCAAATGAAAATCAAAGCATAATTATTCCGTTATTCATTAATGTAGAACGATATAAATTGCTTATTATGTGAAATAAAGATGAAACACGACTTAAACATAAACGACACGGTAAGATGAGTGAATACCCCCTCTCCCTGAGAGATGCATGTACTTAGAGTTTTTATTCATTATTTATTCAAAAATTCCTCTAAACAAAAAATTCTACTTGTGGTTTATAACTTATAAAGTAAAAAATGTAACATATGGAGAACGTACAAACCTGACTATAGCAAAGCTCCTGCAGCTTCATGATAAAAACTTAAGATTAATTCCTATTCCATCAATCTACAGGGTCTCCAATGACAATCTTCCCTTTGTTTCTATCCTTGTCAGTCTGTCTCGGCTTCGGCCGATCACTGTTGTGTCCATATGACGCATCCGGCAAATGCTTCCACGTGCGCACACATTGATTTATAAACAAGGTTACGTATTAATGCGACCTCAATAGCAAGTTGTGTTTTCCAGTCGCATTAAATTGTTTCAATACAACTCTTTCTTTGTATACGTGTTAATGCTCTTTGAAGAGCCCTACTCAGTATTCTGAGGAAGAAGAAGATACATTAGCATTTAAAAATTACGTTAAAATATAAAACTAAACAAGAAGTGTACGAGCGGCTTTCCCAAAATTTATTTCAAAATTAAATTTGTTGACGGTTTATAATGATGAAATTATGGTGTACAGATTCAAAATATTCCACTTTTGTAAAAAAAAAACACCAAAAAACCCAGTACTTTTTAATTATTTTACATCACACTTATCATGTTGATTGCTTCTAGCAAACAGTATATCATTATTGCCGATCATTCCTTTAAAAGGAATAGTTGTTTCTTCCTTTGCCAAATCTGTCAAACTTTACGGTATACCTATCTTTCTCGTCGTCGCCATGATTGATGTATTGATAGACTGAGCGTGGTATCACGTGACCAATTTAAGGTTGGGTTTATTCAAATGCTCTTTTTATAATGAAGTCAACAATAATTATAAAATTATTTATTAATTTCTATATCTTTTTAACCCATTTAATATAAATTGCGTCATTTATTGTGAAGATCTATCTTTATATAACATATTTAAATAAATAAATCATTCAAATATTTTTTAGCATTAAAAAAACGTCAAATATACTTTTAAAATGAAGTAAGGAAAAAAGGACAATAAAAAATTACGTCTAAACAAAAAATAAGAATTTTGAGGTTTGCACCAGGTAAGGACAAGTCAGGTCTAACGGGGATTTGAACCTTTGGCCTCTGGCGTACCGCACCAGCGCTCTTACCACTGAGCTATTAAAACTCGATATATTGATAGACAGTCACACACCTGTTAACCAAGTTTATACATACACTCTCCCTATTGGTAGAAATTTACGAGTAGAATTCTACGAGTGAAGGAAATGTTGTGAAGCATGTTATTGGCAGTGACCGTGGGATTTGTAAGCTTGGCGCTAAAGAAAACAGGTGATGAAATGTCAAGTCTCAACCGGGACTAGAACCAAAGGCTTTTGGCATTCCGTGCTAGGGCTCTAACCACTAAGCTATTGAGACCCGATATATTGACTGACAGTAATACATCTGTTAACCGAAGGACATGTACAATGTCATTTAGTTGGGTATTCAGTTTTCAAAGGGTATCTATTGTCTGACCAGATTCTTGCTTCCATTAACTTGTGTTATTTCACTTTCCAATTTAACTGATACCAAATAACACAGATGATTTTTGTCCCTCTTAAAACAAAGCATATAACTTTTGATAAACCTATGTACCTTAGATATCATATTGCCTTGATGCACACCATCTTTTCATTCTATACTTTATTGGTCAGATATTTTTTGCAACACATTCTGACAGAGTGTGTATTGAACCTCGTCGGAACGGCTATCTTTTTGACTACGTTTCCTTACAATTGTGTTGTATATATATAGGTACAGAATTAAGATGATTAATATTTCTCATAATGAATGTATTTTTGTATTTGTACATAGTATCTGTTTTATAATGAAAAAAATCAATTACTAATATGGTCATATAAGGACGCCGTTCTATAGAAATAGTTCTGCATATTGAATGCAATATTTTGCAGAACCTAGTTTATTTCGGAAATGGTCATAAAATATTTATACGGATGAATAAAGACAACATTACATAGAAATAGGTTCTGCATACTGAATATAAAATTAATTTATCTGTACGTTTTAAATTCTTATTAGACTCTCATTGTTTGATAGGTGCTATATGTGACAATTTTTTGGTTAGATTTTATTCGTTAATTTCTAAGACGAAAGTGAAGAGATTTTAATTTTAAAATGGACCAGACCATCTATGACATATATTGATAGATTATATTTTGTATTAATTTAGATCAAATTTTAAGAGGCCTTGGTGATCGTGTCCATTTTTAGAATTTATTCATCTCCTTAAGAAGAACAACTTTATATAAACATAAAGAAAAATATTGATGCATATTAATAAATTATTGAATAATTTATATGGAAAGAACTCATGAAATAGCTTTGTTTGATTAAATCTGCAATACCTAAAACGACCAGTCAAGCACGATATGTCAAGCATTCAGTCTTCAGTTGCAAAAACCAATTATTCATCAACAATGCCATTTGATCACAATGAATTATGTAATCTACGTAATAGTTCTAATAAGATAAAAACAACTGGCAAAATGCCAGCGAGCACATTTTAGCTCCTGTATCTCACATTACATAATTGAATACTGTGAAATCATTTAATTTCGTGAGGGTCAATTTCTGTGGATTATGGGATTTTTGCTTATTCGTGGGGGTGTAATTTCGTGGATGAGTCGGTTTTCAGTTTCATTAGGTAAACTAAATCTTTCATAATTAGTTTTGGTGATGTAATTAGTTTTGGTGGAGGATGTAAATTCGTGGGTGGGGGCTATCAACGAATACCACAAAAATTGAGCCACCTCGAATTCCAATGATTTATTTTTATGGACCGAACAAACTCGTTGCTATCATATTATATTTCAAATAACTATTATTTTATTTGCTTTATCAACACAGAAAGATTATTATTTCATAATTGCACAACATTTAAAAAAATCCATTTCAATTGAAGAAACAAACAAATTATTGAGGGCACCATGTTTTCGTGCGGAAGGTTTTTTAAAGACAGAAATTGACAGAAACAAGCAACTTTATGAATATTCAATTAACCTTAATAACCTGAATAAATAACCTTTTCTTTCTAACATACTTAATTCATTATTCATATTTTTAACATTTTCAACGTTTGTAACATATGCTATAGGTTCAGTGGGACATGTACAAAATCAAATCTTGAGAGAGTGATAGACGTTTAGCATGAAATCATGCAAATATAAAGATATTGACTAATTTTTTCAGCCAAATTCTTCAATTTTTTTTATTATTTATTTAGTATTAAGGTGTTGTCATAGTTACTGCTTGTAAGCAATTTTCTTAAGTTTGTTTGACAAAAAGGTATCAATAAGCTAAAATGAGCAAGTAAAGTCGTGTTCCATCAACATAATCAAAAGTAATAAATTAATTTGAGCCTAGCTTCCTTCATCAAAATTTCATCAGCATGTATACACTTAATGTCTTATACCAACCACAGTCTTGTGTCGTTTGGATACAAGTGATCATATGTATGGTTTGGATAGTTAATTCAGATATTGAATATCGAATTTCGTAGTTATAACTTTGTTTTTCAAATATCAAATAAGCCTCTAGGCTTTTCTAGTTTAATAATACAATTTTTTTCCAGTAAATAATCTACAATATAATTGAATACTTTCCTTACTTTATTTCATTTCTCTATCATCTTTTTTCAGGAAAAATATAATTTTTTCGATAGTTCACGGAAACAATGTCTGCTATAACAAGCATCGATCAGTTTAAGCTGGAAATACGATGCTGTATAGAACTAGCAATACCAAGACGGAAGTTTGACTACACTCATCATGTGTTTATAGGCGATGTAGATGATTATGGGTGCGATCTTTATCACTACGCATTTTCAGTCATACCCGCTTTTAAGTTTAACTCTCCTGGCAAAATCACAAAGGTAAGACTAAATTATGAAAGATATAGAGCTTGTGCCGAAATTCTTTCAATATTCAATTTTGACAATGGTGATGTGGTTTTCATTGTCAACCGTGACGATTATCCAAGTGACAAAAATTCAGAAGAAGACTGCATTAAAAAAGCAAATTCAAGGTTAGGAGAAGAAATGTATTCGGCGTCAGATAATAATTGTCAAAGTTATGTAAACTGGATTTTCTCGAATGACAATACATCAAAACAGATTAAGAGTAGTCCATCAAAACGTTTCGCAGCCGATGCCGTAGACGGATTGTGTTCAACAGGATTATTACATCCTTTAATGCATTTAGCATCTGGGGTTATTCACAATTCTGATACATCAAAAGATACTATAGTAACAATGATACCAAAAAAGAAAACACCATCAGAGGATTTGGTAGAAAAAGAAAAGAATTTAATTGCACAAAAGTCGGAAAAGGAAAACAAAAAAATCCAGCCACAGGAAAAGAAAAAACTAAAAAAGAATAAAAGCAAAGAGGTTAAGAAAGAAAACCATGGGGAAAAATCAATGAATGCCGTAAGCAGTCTAGAAAAAACAAAAAATAAAAAAATTAAAGGAGACACAGGAATAGCAAACCCACATACAAATAAAAAGAAAACAAATGCTAAAATTGAAATCAAACAACCACAGTCTTTTAAAGACACGATAAAATCAGCAGAAATGACAGGAAGAACAGGATCTTTGGAGTCTCAAAAACTGGAAACCGAATCTAAGAAATTTAAGACAAAGATATCGAAAGAAGAAATTCAGTCACACGTAGATAGAGAAAAATTGAAGACACAACCAGAGAAGCAAAGAGAAAAATCAGAGCCTGTAACATCACAAAAATTAAATCAAGAGATTAAATATGCTCAATCACAAAATATGAAAGAAAACATTGAACGCTTAAAGTCACAGAAAAAGAGAATAGAAGAAACACCAAAAAATGATGATAATAGAGGAAATACATATTCACATATATTGAAAAAAGAAGATAAAATATCCTGCACAGAATCATGGCAACAAAACATGAAATCAAAACAATCCGATCAACTAATAAATGAATTAGAGAGGCTTAAAAAGGAAGAAATAATTAGTAAAGTACAAAAAATTACAAACGAAAAGGAAGTGCATCTACATAAAGCAGAAAAACCCATTGAGCAAGCAGCAATATTAAAACTAAAGAATGAATCAGAGCAATGCCAACCACTAAGACTAAAAGTTGAATTAGAAAGATTGGAAAAGGAAAAAATAAATACCATAGAACAAGAAATTAAAAACAAAACGGAAATGCATCCACATAAAGCAGAAATATATCATCTGCCAACAGTAGAAGAAAAATTAATGCGACCGGAAAAGGATGCCGAATTTTTTTCAGAAAAAAGATTGAAAGAAAATGAAAGTAGAAAGTCAGTAAAATCTGAGAAAAATCCTCCTAATTCCTCTTCTAATAGTAGCGATGGTATAAACTCTCAATGTTTACAAATGCTGGGATCACTTGCTTCAGGCTTTGATAAAAGACATTTGGTAGATATTCCCAAAGCGTTAAATCCTTTTTCCGTTGATAAATCCTCCACATCTTTAAAAGCGTTTTATGAAAGCTACGCCAAAGATCATCTTGCTACACAAGCTGCTAAAAAGGTTCAAGACGAAGGTATTAAACAAGTATCACAATCGTTATCAACAGCTGCTGTATGTTTTTCAGCTGTTGTTGAAATAGGGTCTTTAACGCGAAAATTCCAAAACATTAAAAATAATGAACACATGACAGACGATCAGAAGGCGAGATGCGCTGGAAAAGAAGTTTGGACTTCACTATCTGGAGTAGCTGGCTCAGCTCTTGGGCAATTATTTATTCCTATTCCAGGAGTTGGAAGTATGATTGGTGGAGCGATTGGCAATGTTGTAGGAGGTATTGTAGGTGGAGGCCTTTATTCTTAAACTCGTATGGGCGCATTTTTAAAAATGACAGTACCATAGAACGATCTTTTGATATATTACGAAGTTAATTCCATCATATATATTTTACTTTCTTCAACGGTTAATCATGATATGTTCAAGTTTAAATTTTGTGAAAAAATAAAATAAGGTTTAATCTTATCAGTATATTTGACAAAAATACAGTTGCAATTTTACAGGAATGTAAGGAAGACTTACATGGTGTTTAATATTTGATTTTTGGATGTTTTAACAATATCTAAGAGTTTTTCTTTTATCAGCAGTACATACACGATATCTTGACCAAATCTATTGACTATATATAAAATTAATTTCACTTGATTGTCGTTTAAATTGTTATGCTTGAGAATAGTGTTGCATTTAACAAACCAATGAATCGAAGAATTGAAAACTACCAGTGGATGTCTCCTTTCCATTTGTATTTATCGCTCATTTCGCGAAAAATGTTGCGTTGTATTTTCACTTTATTTGCATTTATGTTTAATGTTTGTAAAAGAGCATATCTCTAACATGAATGTAATTCTTAAATATTATGTTTGATGTTATAAGCCAGATATTAAAAGTCTAGCTTCAACAGCAATCGACATATGTGCTCATCTATTAAGAACGTAGGCTTAATGTAGCACTGTAATGGTAAGTTTCCGGCCAATGAACAGGACGATAATAGCTGGCAATTGCTCTTCAAGCAATCAACCCGGCTAAATATACTGTTACAACAAAGCACAAAGAACTTGCAATTTTTCACTAAATTTATCCGTTGGTACGTCAATCCAAAAACTTATTTCTTAAATCATATACCAGTACATGTTAAGTATTTTAAAATACATGTATCTGGGGAGAAACCTGTACAATTCTTAATCAGTAGACAACCATGTATCCCTCATTTAGCAGATTTGTGCGGACTTATGGTTGAATTTCCAGTAAACACGAATCTACAACTCAAAGAATCATCATTTGGGGTTGGAAATCCGTGGATTTATGTATTTTGACAGTGGCAGTTAATTTTGTATTCAAAATCGTAAAACTATTTACATCTTAGGAGATATGTCATATGGTAGTTGCAATCCAGGTTGTCCAAAAAACGGGTACTGACAGAGTTCAAAAGGGTTCTTCAAGAGACGTTTTTAATTGTTGTGTGAGTCCAAGGAAGAGACTCTAGTGAAACTATTGAAAAAAGAACCAAACATGTAATTAAGGAAACTCGAATGCTTGAGAGACACCGACGAAACGGATAACTAGGAAAACGTAAGACTATTTCCAGTAGCGGAAATTAACCAGGAAGTTGACATCAAATTTGTTAAAAAATGAATTCAACCATGTTGCCTTCCGCAACAGAGTGTGTTGACGAAAATGTATTCAAAATTTTAAGGAAGAAATTTCAATTAACAGGAAGTTGACGTGCGATTGGTACGAAAATAAATCCCAAAATATGGCATGTTTAAACAAAAAGTGTATTAAAATTTCAAGCATCTGCGACAATTAGTTGCTGTGATATCTTTCACAACATTTTTAAAATTTTAAAGTTGACGTGCGATTGGTACAAAAAATCCCAATACATGGCTTGCGTAAACAAAGAGTGCGTAAAATTTCAAATGAGCATCTGTGTTAAATAGTTGGTGAGAAATCCTTGACGAAAATTTGTTGAAAATTTAGGCTTAAAATACTCAAAAGTCGTCATTTAACGGGAAGTTGACGTCCAATCTGTATCAAGATGAATCCGACCATGTGGCATGTCTTAACAAAGAGCGTATTTTTTAAAGCATCCCCACTTAGTAGTTGCTAAGATAAATTTTGTTATGGACGGATGGACGGACGGACAGACAGACACACATACACACAAGGATTAAACAGTATACCCTTCGTGAGGATTTTAATAACGCTGTTATTCCCTAAATCAAAACAAGGACACGAATAATAGGCTTAAAGGTATCTATGAATAAAAGGTGATGAACCAAGAACTTGGTTCAAACATTAAAATAATGCTTGAAACAAATTGCCATACAAACAAAAAGTGCAAATAGTGATTTAAGTTCGTCCTCACCATTCAATATACATTGCCTAATTCAAACTAAATTTTACAATATAAATTCTCATATTCCAATTATCTCTTTAAAGTTTATCGTAATAAACAATTCCCACCACAAATATAAAAAACTTGACAATATTACTTAATTACAAAACTTACCAGATGATATACTGATTAAGTGGATTAGAAAGACTAAAATTAAGATTATGAACAAGTTGTTGCTCATTTTTCTTGAGTTTCCTTTCTCGTCTAAATTTACGGAAGTAAAATTTGGCCTACTTCCCGAAGTCTTCCGAAGTGCAAGCACGAAGCTTGCACTTCGGAGGCTTAAGGCCTTGGAAACCACGCTAAAGTTAAATTGCGCCATCTAGTGGATTTTAGGTAAAAACTCACATCCACGATGATGCATAAAATTACAGATTTCGTTTGGAGAATACTATTATTTTAAAAAATCGAGACACGTCTAGCATCCTAACTTTTTTGATTAATATTGCATAATATATGAATTTCTTGTTTTTGCATATATTGCAAAATTTAATAAAATGCTGTTAAGCGATAAGACTGCATATACAGATCTTTACTGCAGGTAAATAATGCAATTGAATACGCAGGTTTTATAAACCATTTTCCACCAGCTATTTTTATGTCTATGCATAACGTTATTATTTATATTTACATCTCTTAGTACTTTTATTTTCTTAATTAGTTCATTCATTTCATCTTTTCTTTTTTATTTATTCATTCGTATAAAATCTATTTCTATAACCTAATTAAAATTAGATGTTTAAATTATATTTGTTACTGCTTCTCAAAAATATTCTTATAGAAAAGTTTTCGAAAAAAAGCGTTGGACCCTCTCCCTGGAACAAGATACGGTAATGGCAGTATCTGACCGCAAAATTTACGATATTTTTAACGTCTTCGTCTGCGTTATTGATGTGCATTGAACTGAGTATGATATGAGCACATGATGTGTGCTAAACATGGGATCCTCGTCCATGATGTTTTATGAGTATGAGACACTTTAACACTCGATAACAACAGACGCACTGTTATATTTTAAATGTACTTGCAGGTTCATAATTTCATCCCTTATTCATCCAATCAAAGTGGTGTTGGTTGTCACATGTGAACAATACAACTTCTTTAAAAAATTAATTCGAAAAATGATATTTTACCGACATTGATAACGCTTTAATCTATCGGTATCTACGTCAACAACGCTATCGACGCTGAATGAGAATCTGATTACCAGAATGTATCAAAAATACTTTAGTTATTATTCTTTAAGCACTTAAGTGATGTACACTAGGCAAATGTATAAAAAAAAGTTTTTATTTTCATTAATCACTTTCGTTCGTCCGTTTTCGGTCTCGAGACAAAAAAACCTAGTTTCAACAGGATCTCGGATTTGGCAGGGAGTATCGATATTACATCGTATCGTATAAAACAAAATCGGACGGAAGACCTACTCGTTACTCGTAACGAGATCTAGTATTCTTCCACTGATTCTTAAATCATACATATAGTACAGCTCACAAATATCCCAACAGAAACACCAGAAATCCACGCTAAGCGAGGAGGTGTCCGTGCCTTTGATCTATTGTTTTCTGTTTTGGCCTGGACACAAAATGAACAAAAAAAACGCGATACGATAAGGCTCAACAACGTGTAAAACGAGGTGTATATACATGTGTATATATTTGTGAAAAATGGAAGATTCAAGAACATTTTTTTGTGTTTTATATTAAGTTATTTAAAGCAAACTTAAATATCTATTCATTTACGTAAGAGAAACCAAAGAAAACGAAATCGAAAACAACATCAACATATTACAAGACACTAATATAAAAACCTCTGCGACTGTTCCGGTGGATTTCTGTTGAGATAAAGACTGAAAATAATCGCTGACATATTGAAACAAAATGCAATTTTCAAAGAAATACTATGCTCTTCCAAAAAACAGACTTAAACAACCTGCTGTATTGTAAACCCAACTCTTATAACTTTATAAGGGCTTTGCTCTGCGGGCGCCCTTTAGTGATCAGTTTGTACGTCCGTCTGTCCGTCCATCCTCTGTTTAACTTTCATATTTGTGCCAGTTAATCACCATAACGTTTTGAATTGTTTCATAAGTTTGGAAACGGAAGACCTTATAGTTTTCTATAAAAACCGATTTTCAACTTTTTTTTTCAAATATGACTGGAAAGGATCTGAATTTATTTTGTTTTCAAAACTTTTGCTGTCGTCACTTCCGGTACCGATTTATTGCTGATTTTGTAACTTGTATGACCCATTTTGTGCACGCTTGATCTAAAAAACTATCAGAGATATGAATATGAAATTTTCAGGATATGTAGACCATGGTCTGATTCTTAAGAGCTCACTATGCCTCCAAAATTGGGCACGATTTTCCCCTTTTTTATATCCACAAGATTTCTCAATGATGGCTCAATAGATTTTCTTGAAATTTTCTGGAGTGAGAGAAAAATTGTATCTCGAGGACGTATTTCCATTTTTTCCAAAGATAACTTCATGTCGACCGTTTCCTGTTCCACCACAAAACGCTGGTGACAATGAGATCTCAAAAATGATTAGGACGTGAGCATTCAGACTTTGTAGAATTATAGGATTATATATGTCATCTAACCAATGTGAAATAAACAGAAAAACCCTACTTCCGGTAAGTTATTTCAAATATCTCAGCGTTTTTTAAAACAAATATTTTATCTCCGAGATCTCAGAAACTGCAAGTGATCAAGACACAAAATCTACACGGATGATAAACATTTTATTGAAAATGCGTTTAAATGCTTTCATTTTGTCGACCGTCACTTCAGGTCCTTACCGGAGGGGTTCAAGCAAATCCAGTTGTTTGAAAGTTTAAATGTTTTTCTTTGACAATTTTAGTAAAATTGATACATAATAAAGTACAGTTGTCTAATGTTCAAGATAGGCTAACTTTTATTTTCACTGAGCATTTCCGTTTGTCCGTTTCCTGTCAAGAGACAAGAACATTGACTCCATCAGAGCTCAAATACGGCGACTTGAACAACCAAATTTTGTGGACTGATAGCCATAAGAATGTTTTTGTGTTTAAATTATTTTTTTTATTCGTCTTAACTTCTGGTCGTCACCGGAAGCACTAAAAATTATTATTTTGCCTTATTTTATTAATAGTACATGAAAAGAATATAGCATTATAAAATATAATATATGTTAACCATACAATGACGTGTAAGCAAATATATTCTACTTCCGGTGAGGTATATCAAATATCTTAGGTAGCTGTCCTTTTTAAAAATTTGATACCCGCAAAATTTTAGTTACTGTAAGTGATGGAGACACGAAATTTCTATAAATGATAGACAATTGAGTGAGGGTGTGTTTAACGTTTTTTTTTGTCAACTGTCACTTCCGGTACTCACCGAAAGAGTTAAAACTATTCATGTTTTTAACAAGTTTAATGGACTTTTTTAGGTGTTTCATCTAGACTGGTAAACTGTTATATAAGGCAAATGTACAAAATATACCAGCTTTTATTTTCATTATTTACTTCTTTTCGTCTGTTCCGAGACAAAAAACCTAGTTTTAACAGGATATCAGATTAGACAGAGAGTATCGATATTTCATCGTATCATATAAAACAAATCGGACAAAAGACCTACTCGTTACGAGATCTCGTTGTTTTCGTACTGTTTCTTCTTATTTTTTCCCACAAATTTTGTGCAAGTGATTTCTCGAAAACTATTCGACCGATTTTGACCATTTTTTCATAGATATTTGCCAGTGGTCATTATTCTAGACGTTTTTTGAAATTTCAAAATCGTCACTTTCGGTTCCGATTCACGGCCGGTGTTGTAGGTTTTTACAATATCTATCTAGAAAAGTAATGGCCAGTAACGGCCATTTATTACGTACATGTAATAAAGGATTTGTATATATTATCTGAAAGGGGGATTAGTTCTGAAATTGTATCGAATATTCACCGTATCATTTGAAACAAATCAGACGTAAGACCTATTCGTTACTCGTAACTAGATCGTATCTAGCTTTTACACCAATTAATCAATTCATTTGATTAAAATTTTTGACTGTTCGCAAAGCTACGTATTCTAGTTGTTTATTTGCCTGAACAAACAGCGCTACCCAAAACGTCCTACACTTTGCATGTAGTATATTCATTGTTGTATCAGTTCACTCAGTAGATAAAATTCCTTTCGTGATCTTATCTTAAAGTTTTTGACTTCATCTTTATCAGGCACTTTAAACTTTTAGATAAAGCTTCTTCCGTGATCTTGACTTGAACCCTGGGGGTCATGATTTTCACAACTTTGATTCTACACTACCTGAGGATGCCTCCACACAAGTTTCAGCTTTCCCGGCTTTGTGGTTCTTGAAAAGAAGATTTTTGAAAATTTCTCAAAAATTTTCATTAGTTTCTAATTATCTCCCCTTGAAAAAAGGTTTGGTCCTTAATTTTCACAACTTTAGATTCCCTTTGCTTAAGAATGATTTGTGCCAAGTTTGGTTAAAATTTGCCTAGTAGTTCTTGAGAAGATGTTGAAAATGTCAAAAGTTTACGGACAGACGGACGACAGACAAAATGTGATCAGAAAAGCTCACTTGAGCTTTCAGCTCAGGTGGGCTAATAAAAAATTTTACCATTCAAGGGCTGTACAAAAATCTAATTTTTGTGTTATCAGAAATTTTAAGTAGTTCCTTGGCTACATGACTTAGAGATGTGCCTGAAAATGAGTCCTTTAACTTGAACTCTTCTTCTGTGTATCAAGTGTCCAAGAATGGCCTGTAAATGACATTCAGAAGTTAATGACTTACTACTGTAGGCTCGTTTATGATTTTCATTAGGAGAATCTGCTATGGATTGGTTAGACGACGGTTATGAATAAATCAAAAAATTTGCGATAATACATGCCAAAAAGAGACGTATAACAATTTATAATTACATTCAATGGTGAAATATCTATGGAACTTTACAAAGCACATGCTAGTCTCGAGCAATCTTATTGTGAATCTAATTAAAAAATACAAATTTTTTTTTATGCGTAATGCGAGAATAAAAAAAGTTCTGCAATGCAATCTACATTGATAGCTGGAATGGGGCATTAAAGGAAACATCTACATCTTATGTTTATATTCACATTTACCTTTTCATTATTTAAACATTTCCCCATAAAACGAATGAAATTACGTATATTGTCGTTTACAACGTTGCAAAGAAGAAACAGTCATTTTCCCTATATGTGAATGTTGTCATTGTATCAACAGTCTACTTGATTGTCTAAGAACAGCCTGTGTAAAGTAGAGTTAGTGCTCTCAATGTAGCTGTAGCTCTGATCAAGAATTTTCTCACGCAAAATAATCAGCAAAAGTATAAAGAAGATATCTATGAACAATGTAAAACTTATCAAATAAAACTACTTGAATCGAAGTTAACATTTTAAAAGGTTAACAATGTATCTATGACATTCTTACTCCAATAGGAAAGTCGTGCTTTGGATTGTGTATATTTTTGTCCCGACATGCATGAATTATAATCAATTTCTGTTGGAGAAAGTAATAAACATATTTAATGGATGTAAATACATGTATGTTTATCATCAAAAACACATTATAGATTGATATAATAATATTATGGTGTATCGAACAGCCTTAAAAGCACGAATTTATACTTAGTGACCTTGTTGTCTGTGAATAAATAAAAGGTTTTTAAAAAAACCCGGGAATATTCCCTAACATAGAAAGGACCTTTAAATGTCCTTAAAACACTGCTATGATATGATTTCTTTGTTCCAGCAGTCTAAAATTTTACATGTGACAGTCCGATGTTGATACATTTCTTAATATCAGACCGTTACCAGTGGTTACAATACTGATATCCTTTAAAGTCGGACTGTCTCAGATAAATCAACAATGAAATTCAATGGCAGTGTTTTTAGTACGATATGTGCCTCAAACACTTCTGTATAAAAATATCAGACAGTTTTCCGCCCTAACGGGCCTCGAAACTCTCTGATATTTTTTTCATACAGAACAGTTTTCGGCATATATCTAACACGAATTGCTTGAAGAGTCATATCTCTAAATATAGACACATTACATAGACGGGTACATTTACATAGCGAGTATGTTTTGTTTGAAGGCAAAAAACGTCGCGCATTCTATCGAACACGGCAATAACCATCTTCGATAGCCAAGGGTTTCTGATCCGCACCGCTTCTCTCACGAAGCGGTGCGGATCAGAAACCCTTGGCTTGCGAAGATGGGCAACAACCAAAAAAAAGTTAGGAAGATAATAATATATTCTGTATTTTAATGTTAACATACATAAATTTGATTTCTTCTTCTTTATAGCTACATGAATAAATCTAATTCTGGCTCTTCAAAATCGTCAGAGTTGTAATTAAAATCATCCTATGATTCTATTGTATCTAGATAAACGCCTAGTTCAGATAAAAAGGTGGAAACATTTTATCCGTACATACTTTCATTGACCTATTGCTTCACTATCGATGCTTTCATCTTTTATTTTGCTTTTAATTACTTGTACATGTATCTTTGAAATCAGCATACCGGTTAAGGAGAAAAATCAACTTTCTACATTGAAGCTTACATTGTTTTACAATCCCTTGTTAAGATGAAGACGTTTAAAATTCAAGTTTATAACGGAGACTTCACACAGTAAGTAATACTGAAAAAAAAATTAAGCACACTGCAAACTATTATGAAAAGTGTATTTTAAAAATGCACCTGCCTCGGGATTCGTACCCATTAAAACAAGTCGGTCAAAGTTACTATCTAATCTATCTGCATAACCACACGACTAATCTAGACTTGACTAATAGTGGAGAAATTTAACAAAGCGTTTTTAGATTTCAGAGGTATTAACATTTTTTTTTTCAAAAAGGTAGATTACTAAAAAATATGCCTCAAAAATCGGAAATAGCAGTTTTGAAAAAATCGTCTTACTATATACATTAAGATTAATTTTGTTTTAAGGAGGCAGTTTTTCACAACAATGAGGATTCCCCTTTTATAAAGGGTGAAATCGGCCATATTTGTCGGTGCAACCAATTTCAAATTACATGTATATAATCTTTTATGATAGTCAGTAAACTTTCCAGATAAAATTCTACACTGCTTTATATACAACGTTGCAAGCAAAGAAAGAATTACATCACATTCTGTAACAGTTACTTCGATTTTTCCATTTTATCTGCAACTCCTTTAGGTAAAATTAGTATTGGAGCTGCATCACCGTTTTTGAAAAAAAAGTTGCGATTTATTGTTGTTTGACAGGTAAAAATTCTAAATCATATGCTAGTTACATCTATATTTCATCTCTCCAATACTTTTTCTAGTTGATTTTTTAAATGAAATGCCGGGGAAGACACTAACCGGCGCTGTTTAGGACCGATTTCGGTTGAACAAATACAGCACTTTGTATTAGCGGCCATGCTGTTATCATTTGGAACATTGTTTACGTACTTTTTTCTTTCCCTTGAGTAAACAGTATAGAAACATCACGAACGGAGACTGTTCGTCATATGAGATTTGTTATGCACTTATTGATTGGTCGACCACTTATAGTAAACCCCAATCAGAATTAAGGAAAAAAAATCCCGACTTTTGATAGCACGATAGGCCAAGGGTTCGTGAGAAGCGGTGCGGATCAGAAACCCTTGGCTTGCGAAGATGCTCCTAAGCGGAAAATAAATAAGCCTAGGTTGGCTTAAACAATGGCATGTAAAAAACCATAATATCTGCTTTCTTGAAACTTTAATGACAATCGCAAGTTTGAGGTTTAAAAAGTTAAACAGAATAAGACTGGTACATGTTTTTGCCATTCTGAATAGCTTAAAGAAAGGGAATCTTGAAGTTCTTACGATCCATACCAAATTGGTCATAAAAGCATGGGTGCTCAGACTCTCAGTTTTATTATTAACTATTGTTACTAGGGTTCTAGTCACGGGACACTGAGCAGAGTGGACGCGTTTTCACTCCTCTCTGTCATTTTGACTTTATTTTCTTGCTTTGATGCAAATTTGTGCTTCCAAAGTTCATCTGGGTGATTGTCTAGGATAATTTACCCCTTGGAAGTTTTTGATTTTGTTCGACTTCGTATATTTCATGTGATTTATTGGAGGATTTGCTAAATCGCACTGAAGAGTGAGTACATACTCAGTTCTGTTTACCAGTCACCTATTGTGTATATATTGAATCGCACCTGTAAATAACTGTAAATACCACTCATTTTGACTTCCTTTTCTGTCACTGCAAAATGGCACAATTATTCAAGCCTATCTACATAAAGGATAGTGAATTGTACAAAGAAGAGAACGAACGTATTTCTAATTTTGATCTTCTTGAGGCGGTCAGTCATTGTGTTAGCGCTGATGCTATCAAATGCATCCAGCTCGATCGAAATCTTTGGCGAATTTATTTCACTGATAAACAAAGTAGGGATTCTATTCTATGTGAGGGCTTTGACTTTAAAAACCACCACATCTCTGTATATGACTCGAACCCCTACTCCGCTGGCCTAGAACATCCCAGTGACGAATCGCTCAAAGTTACGATATGCGGGGTTCCCCTCTCAGTTGATGACTCCGCCATCCTTGAGATGCTGTCAAAGTTAGGAGCACATCCAAAAAGTGAGCTCAGATATGAAAAAATCAGAAACCCTGCAAACAATAAAATGACAAGCGTTTTGAATGGCAATCGGTTTATATATATCGAGCCACTTGCATCAAAACCTCTACCACGCTTTAGCTACTGTGCTGGGCTTAAATGCAAGATCCTGCATCGCGGGCAAAATTCTGACAAACCTACTATCTTATGTACAAAATGCTGGAAAAATGACCACTACACCCGTAATTGTCAAAATGAGCAAAGTTGCGCAGCCTGCAAAAAACCCGGACACGAACCCGGCTCAAGCGTTTGCGCAAAATTTGTTGCAGATCCAAAAAATGTTGCTACCGTCCAAGGCGCAAAACATGTGCTATCGAATTTCTATCCATGCGATCTTAAGATCTTTGGAGAAAACTTCAAATCTGCAGAGCAGGCCTACCAGCTAACCAAAGCCATTCGTACAGGCAACCTTGTGGCAGCAGACAAAATTCGAGATGCCAAGTCAGCTTTGGAGTGCAAGCTAATCGGCAACACCGTTACTAACACCCCACAGTGGAGGGATGAAGCTGATGATGTCATGGAGAAAATATTATGTGCAAAGATTGATCAGTTAAAGGAAATGAATGATCTTTTAGCTTCCTCCAGGCCCCACACCATCTTCGCCCACTCCGTATACGATCTCTACTGGGGCACCGGCTTGGACTCCGAAAAAACCGCACATACTGCTCCAGATGCATGGCCAGGTCAGAACAAGTTTGGCAAGCTGTTACAGCGTCTTGCGGACAAACGACGAACGAAGCCGCGTTCCGTCTCCATGTCCAGAGCGGTAAAAACCAGGCAGCAAGGCATCGATAAGTACACGTGTTAATCTGTCTCTACTAACTCTATTAACCGGACACAACAATGACTTCTGTTAAATTTATTTCTTTGAACTGTCGTGGACTTAATGATTATAAAAAAAGAGTAATTTTATACAATTGGGTTAATGATATTAATTGTGATGTTGTATTTTTACAAGAGACACATTTTATATCTGAAAAAGAATATATTTTTAATTCAGGCTGGAAAGGTACATCTTTTCATAGTTTTTCTACTTCTTCACACAGTAAAGGTGTCTCAATTCTGATAAGTAGCAAATTTCACTTTACATTACTAAACCAGCATAAATCTGCAGATGGCAGAATTATACTGTTGAATATAGAACATGATAGTAAAATTATTACACTTGTCAATATTTATGCACCTAATTCTGAGAACGATCGGGTTGATTTTTTTAAAAAGGTTACAAAATGGATTTCAAAGTATTCTATTAATAATGAAAATGTAATTCTTGTAGGAGATTTCAACTGTTCTCTGTTAAAAGATAAAGATAAGAGTTTAAATAGTTTTAAAAATTTACAAAAACATTTCGATTTTGTCGATCTCTGGGCAAAAATTTAACCAGAAAAAAATGGTTTCACTTGGTGTGATGGTAGCGACACCGCAAAAAACAGAATAGACTATGTTTTTTTAACGCACCTTTTTTGCTATAAACCGGAAAATATATACTTACGTAGGCCGCCGTCCGTCTCAAATGTAAGAATGAGCGACCACATTGCTTTAATTTTTAAATGCGAAATTTCCTCCAATAGCAGGGGGAAGGGATATTGGAAGCTAAATACGTCTGTCCTTTTTGATATACAGTATTGTAAAATTATCAACGATTTTTTATTGAATTTACCAGATGATATTAAGCTAGAGATGAATCCAAAAACTAAATGGGAATTGATCAAACTTAAAGTTAAAAATTTAAGTATTAGTTATTGTAAAGAAAAAAGCAAAAATATGAAACGGAAAATACAATTTATCGAGAGTGAATTAGAGCAAATAGAACATCAACATCATTTAAATATTAATATGATACGGAAAAAAGAATTAGAGAATGAATTAGACGCATTATATGAAATTAAATCAAAAGGAGCACAAATAAGGTCAAGGGCCAAATGGATTGACGAGGGAGAAAAAAATTCATCCTACTTCTTAAGACTTGAAAATAAGCATCAATCAAAAATGTTATAAATAAAGTTAGCAATGCAGGATCGACCTTTGTAAAGACTAACGTAAATGGAATGAAAAATAATAAGTCACCTGGAATAGACGGTTTACCTGTTGAATTTTATAAGATGTTTTGGAAAAATATCCGGAATTTTCTATATGAAGCTATATCCCAAATTTATATCGAAGAAGAATTAACTTCTACACAAAAATGTTCAGTTCTTTCACTTATACATAAAAAAGGGGAATTAGATAAGTTAGAAAATTACAGACCAATAAGTCTCACTAATTGTGACTATAAAATAATTGCTTTTATATTTGCCAGAAGATTACAAAAATTAATCGATAGGTTAATAAGTAAAAATCAATCGGGTTATATAAAAGGAAGATATATTGGCAATAATGCTAGGCTTATTCTGGATATTTTCGAGTATTGCGAAAATACAAATAAAGAAGGAATTTTCTTATTTGCTGACTTCCAAAAAGCGTTCGATTCAGTTGAATGGAACTTTTTAATAAAATCACTAGAAAAATTCAATTTTGGGAATAACTTTATTAAATGGATAAAAATTTTGTATACCAATCCAAATTTCTATATCAAAAATAATGGTTGGATTTCTAAAAAATGTAAAATGCACAGAGGAATACGACAAGGATGTCCCGTATCAGCAATACTATTTTTATTTGTAATGGAAATTCTAAATGAAAAAATTAATAGCTCAAATTCAATTCGAGGCTTTAGGTTAGAAAATATGGAAAAAGAAATAAAATGTATTCAACATGCCGATGATAGCACCTTTCCTTTAAGAGACATAACCTCTCTAGAAAAAGCAATCCAAATCATAGAAAATTTTGGAAATGTTTCAGGAACAAAATTAAATCTATCAAAAACTGAATGTATAGTATTGGGAGAACTTAGAAACATTCTTAAGGAGGATACAACCATAAAAAATATCAAAATAAACATAAATACAGTAAAATGTCTAGGTATTTACATAGGACATAATAAAATAGAGTGTAATGAAAAAAACTGGCTATGTAAGCTGAGAGAGTTCGAAAAAATATTGGACTCATGGCGAACAAGAAAGCTAACTCTCTTCGGAAAATGTCAGATAATTAATTCTTTAATTATTTCTAAGCTTCTTTATGTCGCAACAATACTTGAAAACCCTGATCAAACTATATTTAAACAAGTAAACAAAATTATTTTCTCGTTTCTATGGGGGAAAAGAGAAAGAATAAAGCGTAAAACTCTAATAAGACATATAGCAGATGGAGGGATTGGTATCACCGATTTTGAAACTAAGGTCAAAGCTTTAAAAGCATCATGGGTTTCAAAACTTATTCATTCTAACAATGATTTAAATCAACTCTTGAACGCTTGTATAGAAAGATATAATTTAGATATTTCTTATCTATTAAACACTAATATTACAAACGCACAAGACCTAAATATCAAATACCTCCCACATTTTTATAAGGAAGTAATATGCGCTTTTAATGAATGTAAAAACACTGATCGAGAGAATATCCAGTTTCAGAATATATGGTTCAATAGAAATATAACGTATAAAGGAAAAACAGTCTTTTTTCCAAATTGGATTAAAAGCGGTTTTAAGTACGTGAATGATTTATTCAATTCAAATGGATTCAAACCAATAAACGAAATCAAAGAAAGTCTGATATCTACAAACAATTACCTATGTGAATATATAACTCTAAAAAGTGCCCTTAAGAAATATGCCGCTAATATTAACTTACAGAATATAACACATAATAGAAGTACAAAGTTGTTTTTCAATTTTCATGGATATTTCGAACATGTCGAAGGAAAAAAATCTAAATTTTTTTACCACATCTTACTACAAAAAAACTCAAAAAAGCCTAGAATGGAAAATTTTTGGTCCAAACTTTTTTGTATTGATGACCGTCAAATGTGGGGTAATATCTACCAAGAAAAAGTGAAAAAGATATTTGATAAAAATGTATCAGAATTTAATTACAAATTAATACACAATATTTTATCTTGTAATAAATGTGTAAGTAAATGGAAAGAAAATTTTGACAAAAATTGTCTGAACTGTAATGTAGAAGAAGACATTAAACATCTAATTTTTGATTGTTGTATATCTAACCCCATTTGGAAGAAAGTATCTGATATCTTAAATATAAATGTTACATGGAAAGTTATTGTTATTGGTTTTCCAGCATATTGCAACAAAAACACGTTTATCTTTAATAATGTTGTATCTTTTGTAGCTTATAAAATGTACAAATATAAAATGAAATGTAGAGTTTTGAACGACATTGTAACATATAATGGTTTATTATGTTTTTTGAAAAGTGCACTGACACAGTTTTATATGACAGTTAAATCAGCAAAAAGCATTATGTTTAATTTTGATATTCTTAATAGATTGAATGAAAAATTGTAATTATATTTCAAATTATGTTTGTCTAAAGGTGACCTGGCCTTTAGATTATTAAACTGGTAGGGGGAGTCTCTGGACACTTACACTGATTTCCCCTACACATATCTACCAGAAAAATACTTTGCTGTTACATGTATTAGCTATATCTATGTACAAATCGAAATATTATGCTTATAGTTGAAAATTTACTCGTAAATGAATGCCATTGTGAAAAATATAACTCTAAAGGTGACCAGACCTTTAGATTATAAAACTGGTAGGGAGATTTTCTGGACACTAATACTGTTATCCCCCCTACGCATCTAACAGAGAAATATACTGTTACATAAACCTGCTAATTACTTATGTACAAATCTAAATATATGTTTGATATCTATATATTTTTCATGTAACAACCTGGTTATTTTTTTTCCTTTTATCTTTGCTGTATTAATGACATACTTAGCATGAAACATTTCATGTGCGGAAATTTACTTGTAAATGAATATTTTCCTCCTTTTTTTCGTGCAAAATTGTAATACAAAAACATTTCAAAATGTATGTTGTACTAAGCCTCTGCGCAGGCCCACTACCTTCTGTTTTGTTACATATATATGATTGAATAAATGTGTGAAAAAAAAAAAAAAAAAAAAAAAAAAAAAAACTATTGTTAACCATGCGACCATAAACTTTTTTTCAACCCCATGTATTGATTACCTACATTTTATTTGCTTGAAAGATCTTTCAAATCAGACGGCAATTAGAAGAAAGTTTGAAGTGACTTTAGTATAGATAAGTGACAGTTATGTTTTACCTTGGTATACATGCCAAGTTACATACAGAGCAGTTGACCTTCACCTTATTATCAAAATATGTAAATGTGCAATCGGTACAAACTGTAAATTTAGAACAAAGACTATCAAGATTATCTAAATGAGCACCCGTCACCGTTTTTAGTTTTTTATAAACCCAACCTTGGGCGCAGAAATGAGGAATGGTGAGTTCTTTGGAAACTATTGCCAAAAAGCAAACTATAAGAACAAATTTTAGTTATATGTAGAAATAATCTCCATCTACACTTAAAAACCCAGTGTACAAGGAAGAACAAAACATACATAAGTATGAAGTGAAAGCTGTTACTTATCTTTCTACCCGTGAGACAAGTAAAGTATTTAAAATATGACACAAACTTTCTGTCACTTTACAAAATAACGTGAGCAGGTTTAGGTTCAGTTATTTAAAGCACAATTTTATATTTCTATTAATTTTGAATATGATTGATTTTAAATAAGTTTTTTTGCAGGAGAGTTATAATCTAAAGAATTTTTAAAATGTTCATTATGAAATAAAAAACCCAATTTATTTACAATTTAAACAATTGTGCAACATGGTAACGGAAAACGTAAGTACTTAAAAAGGCCTAAACAATAACAATTTTAAAAAATACTGTAATGACCGTAGGCGTGTAAATGTTCCTTAATTTAACGACTTAAAAAATTATTGGATCTTATGTGTTTAATAATACTTACATTTGATATATGATTTTCGGTTCACGCATTAATATTTGCTTTAGAATACAGAGCACAATATTCTAACAAATGTGTTATTCAATTTTAACAATTTCCAATAATTTAAATTTTGTTCATATTTATATTAACGTTATATAGGGCGTTTATTTCTCTGAATTAACAAAGTTCAAACTCATGCATATGCCATTGTAAGAAATATATCAAACTGAATTAGGCATTTTCTTAATTTGGTAAGAACATCATATGAACCAATTAGTTAGTATATGTTGCAAAGGTTTGTCTCTTATTGCGTCTGTTGTAGGCAATAATTTAAGAATGTGGGTGAGGAGCTTTCACGTAAACTGATTATTATGTACATATTAGATAGGTTGCGTAGACTGTTACCAAAGTAATAATAGGGGATTGTACTTATAAAAAAGCCCCAACTACCAGTGATTAGTATTTTCCTTAGAGTCCTGCCATAGTTTTTCAGTTACAAGCAAAAAAGTAAGGCATTATCATTATTCATCTGATATTAAAATCATTACTATTTATTTATTTAGAAAATAAAGAGCAATCTTAAATTTCACCATGAACTTGGTTGGTCACGTGAATGCCAAAGAGATTCTGATAAAGTTTGATCACGTACCAACCAAGTTCATATTTCGGTGAATTTAATAACATTGCTAATTGTTATTTCTATTAAGGTTTAAGAAAAGCAACTCGTCTAAAATATATACATAACTGTGTTTTTATGTCTTCAGTACAGTAATGAATCCGTCAAAAGATAAGCGCCTATGGTAATCATTGTCATGTCATTAAAAATTTCACACGCGCACACAAAAAGTTTTCGCTTTACAAATGCTTCATCTAAGAAACATATTTGTAAATGTTAGTATTACAAGATTAATGTCACATGTTTTACATGTATTGGTTCATAAATACCGGAATTGAAAGTTACATTAAATGATGAACAAAGAATTTGAAAACTAATTTATTTTTTTCTCACAAAGGAAGTAAAAGCTGTAATGACATTTTGAGTCATGCCATTTTTCTTGGCCTTTATTAAAGATAACTGCACAGTGTTCAATCGATCGATGATTGTCTGGTTCGCCACTGGCCCAAGGGAGATAGGTTGCGGTTTTTCCGGATGAGAACCACATCCATTGACCTTCTTTTCCTAAATCTACGGCATCAATGCATGTTTCTTAAATGTATATTTTAGATTCAGTGAAACTATCATAATTTTTACATGATACTTCCATGGATATTATTTTATATGGTATAGGGTAGTATATTAATTATAACTCATCATATTTGAATATGTTACATATATGAAATATACCAATCGATGTCACTGGTGGTCGTAAGCATAACATAAAAAATGGATATTACACGTAACTATTCTCCTTTCACTTAAATAGAGAGCAATAACGTTTTAAAAGAATTTTTTTTTAAATTATTTCATCATATCGTGTATTTCTCTCAACCCAGGCATAAAGGAGAAAAAACAAACAGAGCTATAAATACAAACACACTTAAATACTTCAAGACTCTCTATATCCTGTGATTTAATGGTTTGACTAGAATTACCTGTTTTGATATCAGGATATTGTTTTCTTAACCATTGGTTTTCAAGGTCATCCTCAATGTGAGCAAGGGTGCTATCAGATTTTCGGCAATTCATCTTAAAGAAAAGCATACGTATATTTAGTCAATTATAGGTAAAATCGTAGAAAAAATCAAATATAATAAAATGCATATATCATATTGTTTATAAAAGAGGCTGGATGGTCCATCCATTACCTATCAGATCTTGCGTAAATTCTTGGATATTGTTTGTTTAGATCTAAAAAGTGGGGACCAACTCCGGCAAAATTAGATTTTTTTATATGTAATTTTAAAAATAATGTTTCTTTTAAGAAAACAGTGCGAGGGGCCGGGGGCAGCCACCCCACTGATGTTACGAGTCTGGATTAATATAGTCCAAAAATTACCACAACCATTCAGTCCTATTAAATAATTTATCTGCCATTACCTGGGCCTGAAACCAGTTAACTTTTTTGTAGAATACTCGATAACAACTACTCTTTCTTGATGTCCACCCTTTTGGACAAGATTTAGGTAATGGAGCTGAATAAAAAAATTGTGTATTAAATAATTGGAAAGAACATGAAACATATTTTAAATTCATAATTTTTGCGTATTATCTTTCATAAGTAAATGGGGTTTTTTTCGGGCAAAGAAGCATGACACACCGGTTGCATACCATGTTTTGCCATAGAAGTCCGTGTTAAGCACCTCTCATTAGAACATCTTGTTTCAAATGTGGTTAGGAAGACGCTTTCCTACGAAATTATGTACAATTTCAGCAAATGTGTATTTCTTCTTTTTTAAATCTATCAGAAACACCAACGCAAATAATAAAGAAAAAACAAAAGGTTAAGTACCTTAAGAAAAACCTCGTTTGACTTGGACACATTCCACAGATTTGAATGAAGATGGAACAGCTGCTTGTTAAGCAAAGTCGAACAATTAACCTTTAACCTAACGTCACGATTTGCTGCATAGCCAATGCTTAAATAGAGCGTCAGAGTCATCCAAACTGTCAACATACTCCCTTCTTGATCGAATTTAAAAAGGTAATGATAATAATTAGAAAAACAGAAATCTGACCAGTCATATAATATATATGATATAGATTTACTTACAAACATGGTTGATTGCAATATTGCGTGAGTACTCCGACGGATCATGCATATGGTACATTCAGTTACAAGCTGTCCCGACTGAAACCTGACACAAAACGTATCAAATGAAAGGAGGAAAACATTGTCTAACATTTTGAAAAACACCACAGTCACGTTATCCAGGATATTGCACAGAGACAGTGAATGTCATCAATATTTGTTTATATTAAAAACCACATACATACAGATTATACGGTATACAAACAGCTTTTTTTCTTTTAATGATAGAAGGGATAAACTATTCTACATTTATTGGGACATTTTAAATTAGAAGGCTTGACGCATATCATAAAATAGAATTTGCAATTTTAAAAGCGAGTGCCAAATTCAAATAATCATTGATATAAAAGAAATTTATTTGTTTGATGTCTTCGCATTCGAAAGATGGGAATTTCTCTTATTTTACTTCCATTTTTCATTGAGTTTTCATTCAAGGTGTTCTTCGTTGCTAACTATGAATGGGGTTGATCAACATGCTTTTATTTTCTAACAGTTCAGGTTTTTTAAGATTTACACCCGATTTACATCCGATTCTAGCTCTATTGGAAATGTTTGCTTTGTCCTTTTTTTGGGGAATGAACGAGAAAAGGAAAGGTGCAAAGTAGTCTCTTTAATTTGTACTAGTGCTGATCAGGGCCATTTTTTTCTCAAACTGTCTGCAAAGGATTAGAACGAGTTATCGGACTTTGTCAGATAAATTGTCGCTTTCAATTACTTGAGCTTGGAAAATTCAATTAAGACCAACCCAGTATCTCACAAATGTAAGCTGTAAACCTTCGTTCATCAATCGTTTTTGTTTTAATTTAAACAAAACCCCGCACTGTGTCACATACGTTTAGAAAGCTAATTTGAATGATCTGGGAATTGTTTACAATGTGAAATAGTAAATTAGAAATTGTAACTGAAATGTTGATGAACACTAGCTATAGAATCCTGAAATATCACGGTCACAGATCACAAATGTAAAATGATTTCTGAAAGATGGAATAACACATCATCACAAAAATGGTTGACCTCTAATCGAAAAGACATTTCTTTTTATTAAACCGATTCCATCGACGGCAACATGTAACTTACTCCAAAGCCGTGTGGATAAAGTGTCGGACTTGTGATTCATTGTGATTTTGAGTTTGTATCGTAGAGGGGGCTTTTGTTGTTACTTACTGAAGTAAATTTTTAGAAATTCATTTTTTTTTATCCCCAAAATGCAAATATTTCGCTTATTTTACATATGTATTGTTAAGCTATCATTATATCTTTCATAATCAGATAATTTACTATTACTTTGATTGACTTTTCTAGATGGTGGGTTATTCCACCTCAATGGACACTGGTACATGTAGGTAAAAGAACACTGCACATTTATATGCTTTTTAAATGTATCTTGTCAAATATCGAAAGAAAAATTAATAACGAGGATGATAAATTATTGCCTAAAGACATAATACAGACAATAATATAAATCTGTTGATGTTGTTTATGTGTTGCTTTAACAAAAACCCATCATGAAATTCTTATAAATTTTGAACCAAAAAAAAGATTCAGTGTTATCTTGGCAAACTAATTTACGTGTCGATGTGTTGAAAATTAAATAGCAACCATTATTCTATCTGGGAGAATATAATGGGTCTAATTACGGTCTAAGAATGAAAATAAAATATGTCTTGCTTTCCTTTAAGAAGTGATTTCCTTTGGTCTCAATGTAAGCGTACATATCTCTTAGCTAATTCTAAAAAAAAGGTGCTCACTTGATCTGTAACGCGGAAGTCTAAATACCTATTATAAACATGTCTCACCCTCAAGTTTATTTGTAATCATTTTCATCATTCAATATATCTACACGTTATTCATTATACAAAGATAAAACTGACTTGCGATTACCGAATTGTCAAGGAAGATAATATTTTGTCGCTCCGTAATAAAACAACCTCCATCGATTCTCTTTTTCTAATACCATATTTATTGAATTAAAGCTACTTCTTAGCATCACAAAAATCAATCGAACAGGCTTTTACAATTTAAAATCATTCAAATTTTTTGTTACTGAAATGAGCCTGTGCAATTAGTGTTATTAATCTCCCTTAAATGGCAACTCTCATCAACCCAACAACGGAAATTTTGTCGGAAAACATGATTTTTTTTTTTGAAAATGTTAATTGTGTTCAATTTCGTAATTTGAATTAAAAGAATTTTTTTGCAGTTGTAAACACATTATTCGATTAAAATTCGCAAAAAGTATACAGAATGAAAACTTAAGTCAGACACTTAAATTTAATGTCACAAAATTATCTAAGAGTTCATTTGCATTATATATTGATTTTTATATTAGTAGTTTATAGTTCTTTTTCCTCCTCATTCTTATCTCCGTTACTTTGTCATTAGAGTATGGTGGTATTTCACATTCAAACTACACAGTTATTTCTCATAGAGTAAAACATAGTGCAGTAATACAAAGGCATATAAAGAACGTTGGATGGTCAACATTGTGCCCATCAGAACTGCCTTATATTTTTAAATATGATATATTTGGTAGTTAAATATGTTGTTAGTAAAGAAAAACAAATTAAAATGTTTGAGATTCAATTTTGTAACATTTTTCTATGTATTTATACAACGCTCTTTTTTGTACGGTGGTAAATACAGTCAGAAAATGGATCAAACCAGCCCTCTTAAAGTAGTTGAATGGAATGATGGAACTTGTCATAGTCACTTGTACTACTTAAAATTGATATACATTCGTTCTGTATACGCAGATACCAATCTTTTTTAAAAATGACAGTTGTTATGGTAAAACAAGCAACAAGTTTTACTTCCGCGTTCAGCTATCTTTATAATAAGCAAAGATTAGGGACAGAAGTCTGTGTAACTCCTCCCTAGTATTTGTACGAGAAATGAAAAAACTACTGTTTTTTATAAATTGAGTAATGTTTACTCGTTTTATAACTTTCTTTTATGTATATGTACATGCGAATATAAGAGGTAATTTTGGATGAGCATGCGTAGACACATAAAACATCACAGTAAATGAAAAAGCATGTACCGGAAAAAAACCACTTACATAAAACAACCAATCTAAGCATCCGTTTTGATGTAACGTAATTACCATCTATAATTTAATAAGAGTTAAAGTATCTTTCACTTGGAAATACTTCAGCTATTTATGTTTTTACACAAGTTCAGATGTTCAGGTTTATTGAAATACTTTTAACTTACTTCGTCCTTGTATGATTTATATCTATCTGATCACTATAAAAAAATATATAGTCGTTCACACATCAACCAGACAGCGCCAAAGCATCCCAATTTCTTATAACAGTATATATTATTTTAATCATTATCACTATTCAATCATTCTGATTAGCCGATCCGAGAAATCACAATGAACGCACGATTCCATTGGATACCCAATATAGCGGTCTTTCCGAATAAGATCCATGCGTAATTGGTTTTATTCGGAGGATCACCATCATACACCTCTGGTAATAGTACAAGAACCACGTAATCAAGAGATCCACGATCTTTGATGCCTTCTAATTTTGCCATGTTTAGTTCATAGTTGCGCCATTTAGAGGCCAAATACTTCTTGGGCACAATGCACATGGCCCTTGTTTTCCTGTAGACTGCTCATGATACTGTCAACTTTAAGTGCGTGTTGGTTGGCAAATGTTTATTGAATGGAATAACAAATCCAAACCTTTGTATATTTTTCACAAGCACTACGCGTATGATAAAACTTGAAAACACTGCAATAGTTACTGCAAAACCAATCTAACAACCTAAATACGAGGTGCATTGTTTTCTCAAGATGGCTAGAGAAGACCTCAGAATTTTTAAATAAAAGATGCATCCTTTGCAGAACAAATGAAGTTTTCAAAGCTGATTAAATTTATTCTGTGTTCTTGTAACCATAGTAAAAATTCTTGGTTTTCAAACTGGTTGCGTGCACTGACACTTATATAGTGTTGTAAATTTGTTGTCAGACAGATCTATCGATCTTAGATCAGACATTTCATTCATCTCCACTAACCAATCAGACAAGCTGTTGTTACTGACATTCAAGTACACCAATTTCCATGAGTTTTTAAACTGCAGCTTTAATAGCGAGAATATCTTATTGAACTTCTAGACTGTACATGTTTCAAATATTTCGCCATATCTGACATAAACTCTGTATCGAACCTGTTGTTTGAAAAATTCAAGTATTTCACATTAGGTCCGTTATTTACTGGATTATGGGAAAACATATTGTTTGAAATATCTCATGTAATGGTATTGTTTATGAATCGTATCAAAGTCTTGATAATGATAAAGTTCATCGGTTTTTATTCAGGAATAAATGGAACAACACAAATGTGCATGCACATTTTTTTGTAAATGTTTAACAAAGGTTATTACATTCACGGTGCAAATGTATGTGTCCGAAGTATGGTGAACTTAACATAAACTTCCCAAGTGCACATACATGTATATTAAGTATTTTGAATAATGCTTCATATAAATTTAGATAAAAATACACAACGTGTATGTAATCTACGAAAACAATTCCAAAGTTTTACATTGGTTGTATGATAGATACATTATCTGGTATTTTAAAGAAAATCAAGGACTTTTGACAAGTCTGAAACACATTTGGAGCTTACATCATATTTAAGTATTTACATTTTAACAATAATGAAATATACATTTGTGATTTGCCTTTAACTACCTCAGTGTGACATTTTTCACTCATCCAATATGAAGTAAAATTGTGAAAAAAACGTAAGCCTTTAAATTCATTAAGTGAGTTTAAAATTTCAAAACATCCCGTTCGCACATATTTTTCGTGGAAGTTGGGAAAAAAATGAAATGCTACACATTACTTATACAAATACACCTTTGCACTACATGTACATCATATATGTTTTCTGCATTTTTCATTACTCAGTCTAACTTTAATAACATTATTGAAAACAAATAAATTAATTGAATGAAAACAATCGATTGTTTGTTTAAATATGTCATTTTAACTTGTATAAGGCAAATGCAGATATGAATAATTTTTAAAGCATTGTAAGGATATTACTATGCATGAATGATACCATTTGTCAAAATTCTCTGTTTTCTTAATTTCATATCAACTTAATTAAATTTACACGAAAAGAGGAACAATTTAACATAAGGACAGCAACGTTATTCTCAGCAACAAAATTAACAATCCTTTTATGTTAAAAGTTACGACTAACCTTTGGCTAGGCTTAACTTAGGTCGGGCGCAAAGTTACGCCTTTTAGTGAAACGGTCCTTAGTTCATATGTTTAACTTAGGTCCGGATTTACGCCAGGCGTAAGGTTATGACAGGCGAACACCTTTTGGTGAAACATGACCCTGTTGTGAATGAAGTACAGTTAGAGGAATATTCTATTTTTCTTTATAATGAGCGGTTGTTTAATTATAATTTTACTATTTCTTTAAATATAAAACGATATGTGGTTTACAGGGAATTAAGGTTTTGATTTTTGAAGCCAAAATATACAGGATCAATGTACAGCTGGTCAGATTTTTTCCGCAAACGTCTTGCCCTTAGAGCTGGAAGTGATTTTTGATGCTTTTCACTTGAAAGCTATAATTAGAATCAATGTTTAAGCAGCTCCGAAAGATGAATATAAATTAAAGACGAATAAACCTGTTGTTTATTTATTCTAAAAAATATGTAATAATATGAAATTCAATGAAAATAAATAATGAAAAATTCACACACTATTTATTTTCTTGCACATGAAGTTAAGGCTGCTTGTACAGTTTCCATCATACCATTTTTCTGTGCCAGAATTGAACATGAATGCACAGTGCTCCGATGAATCATAGTTGTTTGGTTCGCTATCATACCAAGGGAGATAATTAGCAGTTTTTCCGGATGAAAACGACATCCATTTACCTTCTTTTCCTAAATCAACGACATCTATCCATGTTGCTGAGGTGAAGATGAATTAAACCATATATTCAAAAACTATTATCCTTGCTTTGCATATAATGTTTTAAATTTCAAGGTATTCTATATCATTGGTCTTATAATTTGCATAATGTTGTTTTAAACATATAGAAAAGATATGCCAAAAAACCATAACTTAAATAAATGAAATTAAAAATGACTGAGGCAGAATCAAAACAATTTGAATATTTTGGGTTTTTAACTATCAATTTTGAAATATACCACAGATGGGAGATTGGAGATTGATTAATTCACTTTCCTTCTATTGTTTTGACACCGAGAGGAAAGGAACACAAGACTTTTAATATAGCATTGAGATACTAGTATATAAATTTTATCTTTAGCTCCTCTATAATAACCCTACATGTATTATTATTGTGATTTTGTGCTTGTGTTAATATTACCTGTTTTGATATCAGGAAATTGTTTCTTTAACCATTTATTTTCAAGCTCATCCTCAATGTGAGCAAGGGTGCTTTCATATCTTCGGCAATTCATCCGAAAGGAAATTGTATATTTAAAAAAAATCAATGTTTAGACTAGATCGATTAAAACAAATTGTATACAGTCAAACTTCGGTATCTCGAACACCGATATCTCGAATACCACGGATATCTTGAGGTATATCTGTGGTCCCGGCCAGTTTTACTATAAAAATGATTATTAAAAAACCCTGGAATGTGGAACACGGAAATCTCGAAAACCCCGGTAACCTCGAAGTAAACTTATGGTCCCAGTCACTAAAAGACATGCGTTATCTTGAGGTCAAGTCAATTAACCGCCTCGGTAACTGCACACCTTCAGTGCACTGTCTCTCTTTTACGCCGATTTTCCTACTGAACAGATCCGTACAGCACGTGCTATTACTGAGGTCACCTGTGATTTTCACGCCTTAACAGCCCCAAACTGTTGAACCCCTTTCTTCATAATTACGCAAGCCAGGTTATCGACGATGCTCACATAGTGACATCGGATGACACGATAATTAAACATAACTGGGAATGATTATTTTTTAAACAAATAAAAGTGAAAAAGAAATCGAGAAATAAATTAAGTAAATACTTCTTGAGTAATATGAATCCACACTAGAGACTTAATTCGCGGTAACCATCATCTCTGATAAACAATTAAACAACGGACCAAGTCTTAATTCCGGAGACAGATGATCTGGCAAAGGTACTTACCATTAAAACAGAATTCAACGCTATAACAGAAGTCGAGAAGGTATAAGTAATCTTGACTTTTGTTTTACATTTTTGTTCTAGAGTAATGTATATCCGGTTATAAGAATTGCTGACAAACAAACACGATCGCAAGTCTTCTTTTAAAAAGTATTTAGATAATTTAAGAACATTTCAGGTTTTTATATTTATTTTACATATGAAATAAAACACATTGAAATCTTTAAGTGTTTTATTATAAACTATGAATTACGATTACATAAATGACTATATACATGTGTGTATACATTTATAGAAAAAATATGTGCATTTGCGTGTCTTGAAACAGTAAAGACCAACTTTCATCAACTTCGATATCTCGAACCCTCGGATATCTCGAAGTTTTTACTCAGTCCCGCCATTTCGAGATACCGAAATTTGATGTTATGTAATTCATCTTTTGGAAAATTATAATTCCCAATTACCTGGGCTTGAAACCAGTTCACTTTATCCGTGAATACTTGATAACAGCTTCCCTTTCTCGACTTCCACCCATTTGGACAAATTTTAGGTCCTGGAACTAATTAAATCCAAAAATTTATATTAATAAATCAGAAATAAATATTATTCATATAAATAGATTTTAATATTTTTGTTTCTACCGGTGTTTTTGGCTTTGTAATTTAAAACACCCTAATTCATAATATAATATATTATAAAATATAAATTTTGTGTCTCTACATGTATTCACCCAATTCTATTAATTTATCTTTTGCAAGTTCTTTGCAAAACCTTACGCAAAATAGCATTTCAAAACTATTCTTAAAAATCATTAAAAATTCTAGAAACATTTTTTTTTTTATTAAATTAGTATTAACATGCTCTAAAAAATATGATTATTGGAAAAGTCGTATTTAATCTAGAATTTAACAGTATTCTCTTAATCATACCATGCTTTTCCATAGAAGTCCGTGTAAAACATCTTTCATGGGAACATCTTGTTTGAAACGTGGTAAGGTAAACGCTTTCCTGGGAAATTACAACAAATGTGTAGTTTTCTATTGCTTGACGAAATAAACGTAAACACACAATAAGGTAAAATATACTAGGTAAAGTACCTTAAGAAAAACCACATTTGTCTTGGACACATTCAACAGTTTTGAATGAAGATGGAACAGCTTCTTGTTAAGCAAGGTCGAACAATTAACCTTTGACATTACGTCACGATTTGCCGCATAGCCAATGCTTAAAAAGAGCGTCAGAGTGATCCAGGTTGTTAACATACTCCCTTCTTGACCGAACTTCAACAGTGATGTGATAATTAGTAGGAAAAACCAATCTGTCACACATTCAATATATATATGATATAGTTTTACTTACACACATGGTTGATTGCTATATTGCGTGATAAATTCGATGCATCATGCAAATGGTAGATTCAGTTACAAACTGTCCCGACTAAAACTTGACACAAAAAGTATTAGATGAAAGAAGGGAAAACATTGTCTAACATTTTGAAAAAAAAACCGAGTCACGTTATTCACAATGTTGCAAACACAGGGGCCAAGCCCGTTTTAACATAAATTTCAATGTAACCATAAATAAAGAAAGGAGTCGAACTCTGACCCAGATAAAAAACTACCAGCTTGCTTCAAAAGCCTAATAAATCAATTATTTTTTACAACACTTGCAACATGCATGTATTTTCCTTAAAAGTAATGTCCAAGATACACTCATGCTGAATTTCAAGTTGATGGGTCTTTAAATAGTTGAGATATACGTCATTATTCTCTCGAAGTCTTCTATTTATTTTTACTCGGGCATTTACCGGTCCAGGGCTCACGATGGGATTTTGCCTATGACAAAAGCGGTATTGCAAAAAGTCGAGAAACAATCGCACTAATCTTTTAAAATCTCACATCAAACGCATGGTACTTACTTCCTTGAATTCTGATAAAATTCCTTAAATACTCTCCAAACTGAACTTTTCTTCTGCAGCCACATCAACTCTCTTTTTCCTTTACCTAAAAAAATAGAACGAAAGTGTTTTCCTTAATCAAGGAAGGAGCACGTGGTGCAGCTCACGGGCTGATTTGATTGACAGGTGAATACAAATTTTTATATTAGTATATTTCAATTGAATGCAATGGCGTCGTTGGGGGGGGGGGGTAAAGAGTATTACCCTTTCTCTCTCTCTCTCCTCTCTCTCTCTCTCACACACACATAAAGATCGTAGATAAAATCAAGATTGGCGACACTCAATCAAAAAGTCTCCTCTGTAAGATAGATGTACTATGGTGGCATATTTCTGCCATCCACGTAGTTTTAGTCAACATAACATATCACGTCAAGTCGAGATAACTATCTTGTTTCTCAACAAACTCCGACTTCTATTTTGTCTAGTCTACATAAGCTATCATATTTTGTTGTGATAACTATGAGATAATTTATATTGCATCTTGACTAAAATTTGTTGGATTTGCAAATGCTGCCATCCACAAAACGAGATGATACATGTATAACAATTGTATAAACGTATTTTGGAACTCATTATTCAATATTCCCTTACGTTTCTAGAAAGGCATTTGTGCGTAGTCAAAATGAAATATACCGAATTGCCCGTCAATTGGTGTCTGGTCAGTTATCTTTTAGTTGATCTTCAGTTGCAAAATTCATATATGAATCGGTAGTTAACATGAGTATATAAATATGCTGACTATAGAGCTTTTTATGCACCTTGAATAAAAGACTAATGACGCAAGGTTGATACTGAATTACATGTTAATTAGATTAACTCATACAATTAAAGATTATAATACTTTTAAAAAACAGTTTTTAGAAAATTATTTTTAATATGTTTTAATCAGCAAGGAAAACAAAACAAAAATATTAGGTTAAAGTAGAAATACAAACAATACATGTATAACCATATACGGAAGGTAAAAACATGTTTATTTTAATTCTTAGCACAACACTTTCAATTTCATGTAGTTTTAAGTATTAAAGACAGTTCAATTTTATAAATATAATAAAATGACGTACAGTGTTTAATAATAGGGAAAATGAATATCAGCATATTTAATATATATTTTGAAGACAGCCTGATAATTTTCATTAATATTCCTCGATGCAGAATAAAGGAGTCCTTGGTAATTAGTTCCAATATTCTTTTATCAAATATCTATTCATAACTTATCTTGTTTTGTGAATGGCAGTATTTGCAAAGTACATGAGTTTTATTCAAGATACAAGATAAATTATCGAGATAGCTATCCCAACAAAAAGTCGGTTTCGTTTAAGAAACTAGAAATCTATCACGACTTTATGAGATAGTTATTTTGACTTTACGTGGTATACTATGTTGACCAAAAATAATGTGGGTGGCAGAAATATGCCACCATAATGTACGGTTAGACGAAGCCATACGCAATTTAGAGATTTTCTTTTGTCTTTAATAGGTGTGGAAACCCCTAGAGCATGTCGTTTTCTACCCTAGGTTTGTTAATCACTATACACAGGAAATGATCGCGACTTATAATTAATATACACAATGTAGGAAATGTGTACAAAAATAGTTGGCATTTGAATTTTTTAAAAGTAACTCGAGATGTATGCATTTAATAACATGTACAACTTCCCATGTTGTTTTGTGATGTAACAACCTCATTCCATTTCTTGTAAAGAAATGTCTATCTTCACGCACACCAGAACGCCTAGCCATTGTTTTATGAAAATCACAGAATAAACGTGTATATATCATTTCAGGGCAACACTTAGTTTAAAACAGAATAAAACCCGCGCGATGTGAAGAATCATACAATTTTAATTATGAATACCTTTTTCCTTTGTGTTTTAATTAGGAGAACTGATATTCCTTTGAACATGTTTTCATAAGGCTACAACTAGTCGGTCTACAAGTTCAGTTTATTTGCTCAAACCAAATAATTTGGTACAAGAGGAACATATATATAATACATACAAATACAAATCGTCAGAGGTACAGACAAACAGGTACATTTTCATACAGGGAAAAAATATAAATAAAAAAGAACAGACTATAAAATCACTACTTATGTCAGATTTTAGTATAAAGAATCATAATAGGAAAACAACTAAGAGGAGCAGACAGCATCAAACATTTTTGAAATAAACACACATAATTTTCTAAGCGATTTACAATTGCAATTAGTCATGAGTTCAGAAAACTTGAAAAAATTTGGTCTTTTCCAATATTTTGTGTTTAATATGTATTTTTTCCTTATTTCTTCTAGTGTTGAACATTCTAAAATATAATGAAATTCATCTCCAATAAGACCTTTATTACACAAAAGACATAACCTCTCATTCAAAGGAATGTTATACCATCTGTCTGTCTCTACAGGAAAACGATGGTTTGATGTACGAAATTTAATGATTTTTTTCTTAGTTTCACAGGTAAAATATCAAGATACTTCTCAAAGCCAATTTCTTCATCTGAAATTCCACCGTTAGGAATATCGTCAAACATACATATACATGTAGCAATAAAATCAGTGATATCAATATTAGATTCACCGTTCTCACACCCTTCATTCATATCCTTTAAAAGTTGAAACATATCGTCAATGCTAACAGCACATTTTTCATCCCGTCTTGAACCATGTAAAATTTTCCAGTAGTCTTTCGGGTTAGTAGAACGCAAGTTGACAAGTTTCTTAGTAATGTTTTTCTTATAATCTTTGATAAAACCATCCATTGTTCTCTTGTATTGCTTACTTAGTACCTTCAGATTTTCTTTATTATCTGTTGAATTATTTCTATTATATAGTCGTTTTGCTAAATGATATTTCCTTCTTGCTGTTCTACAAACCCGATTAAACCACGGCTTACTACTTTTTTCGTTACTAAAATTATCTACGTGTTTACTCATGCCTAACGTTTCTCTGTCTGTGTTGACAAATACAGTGCATATATCTTTTGCTATTTTGGAAATGTTCTCTTTACAAATATTATCGATACAAGAGGAAAGAACGTTAAGTTCATTTTCAATTTCACACACCGCTGACATCTGAATATTATTGCGAAAATCGTCTGCTTTGTCCGCACACCAGAGTTTCACGCTTGGTTGGTTTTTAACTGGAATGCTATTTTTAGCGTCATTAATACAAATGGTAAATGAGAAAGAAATTGGATTGTGAACATCCGAGAACAAGTCGCAAAATTCGGGGTAATTTAGTCTTTGTTTGACACCGCATACGTTAAGCGAGAGAAATTTCAGAGATGTGTAGCTTTTTGTTCGCGAGAGTTGTTCTCCTGCGTCTCCCTATCCAATTCGGTCGGGGGTTGATCCTTGACGTTGTCGTTTAAAAGCCTGTCGGTCGTCTTTGGTCGGGTTTTTACTGAGCTGGTTGAAATCAATTTAATTTCCGAACAAATTATAAATTTTTTATCAAAACAATGACGCTTGTTACAGCAATTATAAAGTCGTGTTTTCCGTAATATGAGTGATTAAGCCACTTATAAAATTTGAATGAATTTTTAATGGTTTCATAGGATAAAAAGATAAAATGATATTGAAAAAAAAATATTCATACCTGAATATTTATAAAGTAAAATATTTAATTTAAGTAAATAAGTCTTATTAATTTTACATTTTTTTTGTTAGATTTTAAAATTTAATTTAATCGTATATCGATATATCAATAGGTTAGTAAAGCATGATTTTTCAACCACCTGCGGGCATGGCTCATTTCACCTTGGATTGTACAGATAACGGCTTTAAATAATTAGAATTCAAATATTACCCCAGTATTACCAAATAAACAGCAAATATTAAAAAAAATATTTACCTTCAAAATATGTGATTTTCTATAAAAGGATCATGATTATCTTTATGCATTTGTTAACTTACATTTATGTTTAATGCATGTTATATATTTTTAATCGAGGGAGATAACTCGTGTTCCTTTTCGATATTTTTTAACACCTGTAATCGATTGTTCAAACCGCGGGGGTGTTGTCATTATGGGTGAATGACCCGCGGGGGCACGCGGTTTTTACCTAAGACAGGTGTTTAAACCGCGTTGCAATTTGGACCGCGGGGGTGCGCGGAAAATACGGGATCCGCGTTGACGGTACGGTATAATGGTTGATATTTAGTTTTCACCATCCTATATATCTACAAGTAATTCGATATGCCAAGATAACACTGAATTAGGATCCCCTATGTTCCAAGGAAGATAATATGCTGTCCTTCCGGGTGGAAAAAACGTCCAACGATCGACTCGATCTTTTAAATGCTATTGAATCATTCCAAGCTGCTTTTAAAAATAACAAAAATATATCAAAAAAGAAAATTGAACAGCGTAGAGTTTACCGAAATTTGAATGTACATGTAAGCTGCCTTTGAAAGAAAAATGGAAACATTCACCAGCCAAATTACAATAAACAAAACATGGAGAAATTTTATCTGTATTTTGTTTATTGTAATTATTGTGTTTATTGTATATTTTCGTAAAGGTTGTAACACACATCTTTTATTAAAAATTTGCAAAAGCATGCACAATAAAAACTAAAGTCAAGCACATTAAGTGTACGTATGTCATATAATCATTTAAAACTTTGTTTGCAGAATCTATTCATTTATTTGTTTGAAGTTCGTAGTTCTATTTTCTCATCAATCTCATCTCATATACTTTGTCATTAGAATATTATGATATTTTACATTCAAACTACACAGTTATTTCCCTTCGAGTAGAATATGGTGCAGTGGGCTAAATCAAAGGCTTATAATAAAAGCAGGCTGGGTGGTCCACAAATTACAAATAACCAATCATATCTGTCTTAATGTTTGATTATGATATATTTGGCCATGAACTTTGTTTTAGTAAAGAAATACAAATGAAAATGTTTAAGCTTTAGATTTGGTTTGGAACATTTTCATACATTTTTATACAAAGCTCTTTGTATAAAGGCGGTAAATTTAGTCAGAAAATGGTCACGACCAACCAGCTCTATTGAAGTAGATAAATGGAACAATAGAAATTGTCACAGTCACTTATATTACTTAAAATTGCTTTCATGTTCTGTACCTGGGGATTTCAATCTTTTAGAATGTCAGTCTTTAAACTATCAATAAGTTTTCCCCCCGCCTTCAGCACTCTTTATTATGAATAAGCATTAGAGATGGAAGTGTATGTGACTCGTTCCGTGTGTTTGTGAAATCATAAAATCCAGTATTCACTACTGTATATGTTGTTAAATTGAGTAAAATATACTCGTTTTATAACTTTCTATCAAACATATGTACAAGCACATGTAGATAATTTGGAATAAGCATGCGTAAAAACACAAAAGAAAGTAAATTAAATACAGTTAAGCACAAAGCATGTAACGAAAAAAACCTTAACATTAAACCACTAATTAAAATTTAGTATCCGTTTAGATGTAACGTAATTGCAATCTTTAATTTAGTCTGAAGTAAAGTATCTTCGTCTCTACCTTTTTATCGTTATCACTATTCAATCATTCTGATTAGCCGATCCCAGAAATCATCATAAGCGCACGATTCCATTGGATACTCAATATAGCGGTCTTTCCGAATCAGGTCCATGATTTTACTTGGAAGATCACCATTATACACCTCTGGTAACAGTATAAGAATGACATAATCAAGAGATCCACGATCTTGAATGCCTTCTACTTTCGCCATGTTTAGTTCATAGTCACGCCATTTAGAGGCCAAATACTTCTTGGACACAATGCAAATGGCCCGTTTGCTTTCTTGTAGACTGCTCATAATGCTGTCAACCTTTGGAATGCCAGGCAAATAATCCCGGTCTCTTATTAGGAGTCTTATGTTTTTGCTTACTTCGAGCCGAGGTATAACTTCTTTGAGAACAAACATCAATTCGCGTCCACTGTAGGAAAGAAAGGCATCATACTCATAATGCATGCTGGTTGGCAAATGTTTATTGAATGGAATAACAAATCCAAACCTTTGTCTAGATTTGTAAATCAAATAACGTATTTTCCATTTGTTTTTCACAAGCACTACGCCTATGATAAAACTGGAAAACACTGCAAGAGTTACTGCACAACCAATGTACAAACCTAAATACGACGCACAATGTTTTCTTAAGATGATTAAAGAAGATCCTAGGCTTTTGAAATCAAAAGACGTATCCTTTGTAGTACATGTAAAGTTTTCAAAGCTTATTAAATGTTTTCTGTGTTCTTGTAACCAACGTAAAAATTCTTGGTTGTCACAGGTGCAAGCTAACCCATTTCCAATCAAATTGATGGTCAGATTAGAGCGTTCGAATGCCTTTTCAAACTGTTTGCGGGCACTGACACCTAGTGTTGTAAATTTGTTGTCGGACAGATCTATCGATCTTAGATCAGGCATTTCACTCACATCCACTAACCAATCGGACAACCTGTTGTTACTGACGTTCACATACATCAATTTCCTTGAGTTTTTAAACAATAGCTTTGGCAGCGAGAAAATGTTATTGAACGACATATCTATTACTTCTAGACTAATAAGTGTTTCAAATATTTCGCCACGTTTTTCTGAAATAAAATTGTTATCGAACCTATTGTTTGAAATATTCAAGTATTTCACATGACGTCCGTTATTTACTGGAATATGGGAAAACATATTGTTTGAAACATCACATACAGTAACGGTGTTGTTTATGAATCGTATTTGACCACTGCTAGACATAATAAAATTATCCTGTAGATAAATATGCCGAAGACTCGGCGCTAAAATAGAAAAGCTTGGATTTTTTATTAGAAGTCTGCTCGATTGGTAATACAATGTTTCTAGTTTTGGGGGTAAAGGTATACTCAAATTTATACCTTTAAAAAATACTTTGGTATCGAAATTATCAAACAGATTCTCAGTTTCTTTATTAACCTTTTCTTTGCAATTATCTAGTACCGAGGAAGGATATTTTGCTTGTGGGTGCAGTTGATAACTCAAATTCATAACTCTGACGTTTGACATTGTGTGCATTTCGATAAGATATTCCCCAACAGTCAGTTTATTTGCTGCTATAGAAAATGCAGTGATAGTTTTTGGTAAGTGATAAATCACTCCGTTTTCAAATAGCTCCAATCTGTTGCTTGCTAGAAATAATTCTGTTAGATTGGTTGTTCGAATGTTTTCTAATTGATTTTTGGAAATAGCAGTGCCAACGCCAGTCGCACAGTTGATTCCATTCAAGTTTAATGATAAAATCTTTGTTTTGTTTAGGTTAAATGTAATATTAGGCAAAGATGCAAATCCTAATTCTCTGTTGTATGAAATATTAAGGTATTGTAGATTATCCAGCTCTCCAAAGACTCCTTTGTCAACGTCGCGTAAGTTGCAATATGATAAATCCAGGTATGTCAACTTCGGTAAAAATCCAAAGGACTTACCTTTCAATTTCTTAATGTTATTCCACGAAATGTCAAGATGTTTTATATCAGTAGGGAAAGGTTTCACTGGTGGAATGGAAAGGATTTTGTTGTGACTCAAGTCTAAATAAGTGACACTGTCGTTAAACCTTGGTACACTGGTCAAATTTCTTCCAGAGCAGTCGACCTTCACTTCGTTATCGAAATATGTCCATGTGCAATTTGTTTCAGAGCAGTTGACCTCCACTTTGTTATCGAAATGTGTCAATGTGCAAACTACACTCACAGAACAAAGACCTCCTATCAAAGTTATCAAAATGAGCAGACCTGTCATTGTATCAGATCTTTAAAAAAAACTTTCGAAAGAAAAGAAGAATGAATGATGACTCCCTTTGAAACTATCGAATGCAAGGCCCCATATTACATCTTATATTAGTGAGATGTAGAAAACATCTTTATCCACACTTAGAGGTTCCGTGTACCAGTGTACCAGGAAGTACTTATCATAATAAAACAAATATGCAGTAACAGCTCTTAAAGTACTTTTTTTTATTCTTATGAGACAAACTGTATTGTTGAATCGTAACACACACGAACAGCCGACTCCATGGTAACAGTATTTAAGAAACCCAAAATAAGAGAATATGTACTAGATCTTTGTGTTTTAAAATGTCAGTTCGTACAAATATAAGTCAATTCACATTACACTATGCATCTCTTCATATAATATAAAAGAAGAAGAAAAAACTCCAAATCTGGGCTATTTCTAATATTTTATTTTTTCATATTTGGTCTTTCTTTTCATATATATTTATTTTTTCATTTTTAGAGCTTGTTGTATAGAGAAATGTGTGTTTTAGCAAGGTTGTAGACACTTTGTGGTTAAATTTATAAAATGAAAATTAAGATTTATTATAAAATAAAACTCAAGTAGGTATAGTAAGAGTTTCACTGATACCTTAAAAATTCATTTGATAAATGATTTATTTCAGCTATCATTTTATTATTGCGTTTTTTGTATTGTTAAATTCGAATCGTAATAATTCATCACATCCAAATAAAGTTAAAAATACGGTGTAATCATTTTAGTAAGGACAGTAATTTGTTTTATTTAGAATCATATTCTTTCTCTACATAATTTGCATGAAATTAATACAAAAGTATTGAACATGACGTGTTGATTCTATTTACAAAATTAAAAAGTAAACTTTTAATTATATGTTGTGTGTTGATACATTGTATATGTGTGTATATAATCAGAATTCATAGAATACTGATTGTGTCAAACCGCTGTCAAATGTTACTTTTGATTGATTATTCATATTTTATAAAACAACTGACTAGAGGCCGAAACCTTCTAAAACAACCTGCCCAGACGTTTGGAGTTGTAAAACAAATTGGAAAAATGCGATCAGAATCAGTGTTTCGTTGTTTAGGAATTATTATGATTTATCAATTACAAATGAATCATTTAATATGCATATGTCTACTTTATTCAATCACTCTGGGTATTTTGAATAATATAAAATTTTCACGATTACAATTTGTAGACTAGTATATTTTTTTCTCGCACATGAAATAAAAGCTGTAGTGACATTTTGTATCGTTCCATTTTTCATTGCCATTATTAAATATTACAGCACAGTGTTCAATTGAGTTGTGATTGTTTGGTTCACCACTGAACCAAGGGAGATAGGCTGCGGTTTTTCCGGATGAGAACCACATCCATTGTCCTTCTTTTCCTAAATCAACGGCATCAATCCATGTTGCTATGGTAATAACAAAAGAAATAAAATAAAATAATTTTATTTTAATTTTTTTTCTTCTGTAATAAAGTTTGATCTTTATAATATACAGAGATATAATCTTAACATTCATAAAAAAATCTTTATGTTTAAAATTAAGTTGTTATCTTATGCGAAGGTTTACCCATTTTAATATCAGGATATTGTTTCTTTAACCATTGGTTTTCAAGTTCATCCTCAATTTGAACAAGCGTGCTATCATGTTTTCGACAATTCATCTGTGAGGAAAATGTACTCTCAGAATATCAACCAAAACATAAAATAAACTAGAGCAGAGCTCGTGGCAAAGCCCCGAGTAGGTCTTCCGTTGTTGCTGCGAGTTGAAAATATATGTTATATGGTGTCAAACGATTATAATGACTATACTTTCAGTTCTGCTTTTGTTATAAAAACGTGTTGTGATTGAAAGCCTGTATATAAAACGTGTTTTGAAACAAAGAAAGGAAGAAAATATTTTAGGAAAACTATTTGTCGAGCAGAGTTTATGTAATCGTTTCAAACATTCTTTAAAAAGTGAGATGCTTAATGGCGAGTTAAATTTTCAAGGGTAGCAAGCATTGTTATAAACAGTATGTACTCATGATTCATGTCAGGAATTGTATTTCTTTTTTAAACTGAACCCGCCTACAAAACACGTAAACCTTTCTCAAAGATAACTTCTATATTAAAATATTTCTAAATTTTTGAAGACTATGTGCAAGTTTAGAATTGCGTGCTGACAAAATTTACAGACCCTAAAACGTACTACTACACCAAAAAAGCGTGCGGCCTACGTGAGAGGAACGTTTCGTGTAAACCTTTTAGAGTTTCATGTAAACCGTTTAGCGTTTCGGGCAAAGCGTGTAAATCGTTTCGAGCAAAGCGTGCGAGAACCGTGTGAAACGTTCATCAAATTTCATTCGGAACTCTCTGACAAGTTAATTGTTTCAAAATGGCGCCCGTGTTTTACATTACTTTAACAAAATTGAGCGAATTTTTAACAAACAAAAGAAAGGTATATATATTAAAAGACGACTAGTAACAGATAAATACATGTATATTTAACGTTTTCATGCGATGTTTCAGTACTGAAACAATATTAAAATTCGCTATACATAAAAAATATTAAATACAGTTAGCGAAACATGATTTCTATTGGAACAAACCTAAATCAACTTTAACCTGCACGATCATGTTTTGATAAGCATGTATTTTTATTATTTATTTACATCGATAACTCTTACTGAGACCATTCGGCTGTGTACAAGCAGCACACATAACCTCGGACATCGGGTGAGACCTGCACCTGGCTAAACCTGTCAATCAAACTCTGTGTATTTGTTTTCATTGGATGGTCAGGCGTCTCTATTTTGTCAAAAGCCAATGGAAAATTAATGACTTCAAGGTAATCGGAATACGTATTTGATGAAGCACACAATTTAAATGATAGAAAATTTATTAATTATTTGAACAAAATTAAATGTAAACATAGAAAGGTATTAAAAAAATTAATTATTACGGGAATCTATACGCATGGTACTCAATTCAAATAGATTATATTATGATTTTATTATTTTATGTAGTAAAATCACCCTTCCAACTGTTACTCAATTACATAACAATTGATGACCTGGGGCTATAAATGTTCTGAGCTGTGTGCGCTGAAGCGACACAAGATTCTCGGTCGCATGCGGCAATTGAATTAACACAGACTGGCCGAATAAACAAAGGGGTGGGAAAGTGAAACAAAATGTTACACATAAGAAACCACCAAAAATGATTTTCGACAGATCTTGCTATCTTTTCTCCAATTAAAAAAAAAAATCCAGTGCGAGCACCTGTCAGCGGGGCGGGAGGAGGGGGGGGGGGGCAGCAATGAGTTTGCTTCCACAATGAAACTACAGTAGTGATTAATATGTGACCGATAGAATCTAATCTAAAGTTGTTTAAACTCATGTGAATATTTTTTAAAATAATCATCGAATGCCTCAATTCAGGGCATTCCTTTATCGTGCTAGCACCTACCGCAAACATGTAACATGGAACTTTGATTTGATTTTTAAACTACCTTATACGCTATCGTATAAATCAATGCTTAATCAACTGTACAAGTAAAATAAATTCATCTTTTCATCTTAAACCAATATAATAGTTGAAAACATAATAAAATATAGTTGTGTCCGTGCAAAATATGAAACACAAACGCGTCATAAGGTACATGTAGAAGAACACGAACCGACCGCGGATCACTGATCCACTCGCGCCGGATCTCCTCAGCCATGTGCGAGGGATGATCATCATTTAAATGTTTAATATTTGAGGGGGGGGGATGTTGATTTAAAACATTAATTGTACAGTTTTTAAAGGAGTTTACATAAACAAACCAACCATTTGTTTATGTCTAACGATTTTTCCGATTTGGAGTAATATCGTTCATTAATATTCATTTACACTCAAATATTTAATTAAATATATACAAATAGGACAAACTTTTATAACATAAAATTAAAACAGTTCTTGTATATACGGCTATATTAACTCAAACACGTTCATATGCATGTAAGTGTAAGTCGCGGTGTACGAATCTTGTGTATTAAATAACCGCTTACCGCTAAGTAATGCAGCCGTCGCTGATCTCCTCGGCCGTGGGCAAAGAATATATTTCGTAAAGGTACAACGCACAGAAACGCACAGCTCACAACCAAGGAAGATTTGAAAAGTTTGCAATATAATGACCTTACTCTATCAAATAGAAGTTATATATTTTAAACTTAAACCCCACAATTGATCTATGTCTATTATTGCTTTAGAGAATGACATTGCTTTTATTAATTGAATGAACTATTTCTTACTTGACATCCATTCGTTTAATCCACAAAAGATTTTGTGTAATCAAAACTAAAACAATTCTTGAGTTCGCGGCTAAATAAACTCATATATGAGAGACGCAACTCTCGTGTATTAGATAACCGCTGACCGCTAGGTAGTCCAGCCGCGAGCATGGTGACCGATTTTCTCGGCCGCGGGCGAGGGAGAGCTTACGTAATGGTACACACACACACACAGCTCTGATTCAAGGTAGATTTTAAATGCATGGAGTTAATAAATAAAATGTAATGCATAGAGTTTTTTAATTCCATATTTTGTGGTTTAAAAGAAAAGAAAAAGAATGTTTTGTTTTCCAATTGCCGTTTTTAATGATTGTGCACTATAAGAACTTCACAACAATGACTTAAACTCCTAAAAAAAAAGCATGTACTCCAAAAAAAAAAATTCTTATAAATTAATGCCTCCTGTATAAACCAGCATACTTTTTGCGGCAACTTTATGCCAGTTGTACGCACAAGGACTTTCGTTAACTTGTCAAATGAAAACAGGTACATGTCAACATGTAAAGCTTTTTACACTCATACTACACAAATCACTTACAAAATAATATTGTTACGACCTTTATGAGATCCCAACAAACAACTTTTCCAGCGACATCCATATCAAAATCCAAACCGTTTTTGAGTTATTACGCAAAAACTTTTAGGGGCTATTGGCCCTTAATTTAAGGGACCAGCCCTTTTTTATTGGTGTCAAATGAAAGCCCTTGATATTCTGCACAACTGTTATTCTACATGTTTTAACAAAATATTTTTCGTTAAAAAGATATAAAGGAAAATATGTCTAAATTTTTGCACTTTTTTGAATCCTGTTTTTTGACCCCCTACCTTTTCCTAAATAAGGAACGTAATCCAAAAACAAAAACCGATGTATACAACTTCAATGTCTTTGTTATTCAAATTCGTTGGATTCTCATTCCCTGCTATCATAGTCTCGGAGCCTTTGTCTGGAAACCAAAGGCCCTAAAAAATTTTAAAAGGGGAATAACTCGTTAACGGAAAAGGAATTCTAACTTTTATGATTTGATGAAGATAGTGTTTTGTAAAGTCCATTAGCCCTGAAAATTTGAGCAAAATCCGTTCAGAAATGAGCACGATATAAAGCCTCAAAGTTCGCGTCTAGGAAGAAAAAAAGAAAAGAAAAATAAGACTAGAGCAAAGCTCGTTGCAAAGCAACGAGTGGGTCTTCCTTTAATGTTGGAAGTAAAGCTGTAAGTTCCTGTAAGAAGCAGAGCTCTTATACCAATTGCAAGAAAAACTAAAATACAAAGATGAAAAAAATCGAATTAGTCCTGGTACGACTTAACAAAATACGAATTATTTTAAGTACGACTTAACAAAAACCTTTCCGATTTCAAGAACGACTTAACAAAAAAAATCGATTGTGTTTAAGTACGAATTAACAATTTCCGAATTATTTTAGGTACGAGTTAATTTATCTTTGAACACAACACTATTTCCTTAACCAAGAACGTGGAATCAAAATTTCCGGAAAACTCAATTTTTAAATCCCAATATCTCTGTAATGCATCGTCCGATTTTAAAACGGATTTCAGTTTAAATTAAGCTTAATAAAAGCTCCTTTGTTGCTTTATGATTTATATCAAATTATTGATCAGAAAAAAGTTATTATAAAAAGACTTAGTAGCCCTTCAGGCCCTTAATTTGAAGGGACAGCCCCTTTTTCTTGATATCAAATAAAAGGTCTCGCTAATATAAACAAATTTTGTTCTAGAAGTGTTCATGAATTGTCAACCGTTTTCGAGATATCTAAACAACCTTACCGGGGCCACTAACAACAAAATGTTTGGTATCATATTGTTAAAAACATTATTTTTAACCACTTTTGTTCTACATTGCTTTTCAAAATATTTATCCTTTTTTAGATATTAACGATCAAAATCTTGAATTATGGCCCCTTAAAACCCCTAATTACATAATTTATGACTTAGGTATGGTACTGTATAGATGAACAGATGTACAAACAACATTTTTGCTTCTATATTTAATAACAAATTATTGTTCAGTAAAGAGTTATTGTAAGAAGACATAAGAGCCCTCTTGGCCCCTAATTTGAGGGGGCAGCCCCTTTTTCTTGATATCAAATGAAAGGTCTTGCAAATACAAACATATTTTGTTCTACAAGTGTTCAAGAAATGTTAACCGTTCTTCAGATATATGTACAAATATGTTTTAGGGGCCGACCCTTTAACTCCTAAATGGGGTCATAAACAAAAACATTTAAGGTAGCATACTGTACAAAACATTATTTTGAGCAACTTTTGTTCTACATTGCTTTTAAAAATATTTGTCTTTTTTCAGATATTAATGATCAAAGTTTTGAATTTCAGGGCCCCTTGAAACCCCTAATTACGTAACATATGACTTAAGTATGGTACTGTATAAATAAACAGCCTAACAATGAATATTTTTGCTTCTATAATTAATAACAAATTATTATTCAGTAAAGAGTAATTGTAAGAAGACTTTACAGCCATTTTGACCCCTAATTTGAGGGGCCAGCCCCTTTTTCTTGATATTAAACGAAAGCCCGTGTAATTTGAAACAACTTTTGCATGATATGTTTTAACTAAATATTTATACATCAAAAGATATCACAGAAAATGTGCAAAAATTTCGTGAAAAAATTTGGTGCCAATTTTCAGGTTCAGGCGAGCTTTGAGGCCTTTAGCAATTTTCATCATTGGACGCATGGGGGTACATCTACATACATTCGTTTACAATCCCTGAAAATTTCAAGCTTCTATCTTGATTAGTTTTGGAGGAGATGCGTGGACAAAATGACCCTTAAAAATTTACAAAATCGTCAATATCTGAAACCGGAAGTGACGTCATCCTTTAAAAAATTTATAATATGTAGCGCCGATCATGCTTTATCCGTCCTGAAAATTTTGTGCGAATCGGTTGGATAGTTTTTGAGAAATAGCGTTCCAAAAAAGTCAGAAAAAGAAAAAAAAGAATAATAAAGAACTAGAGCAAAGCTCGTTGCAAAGCAACGAGTGGGTCTTCCGTTAATGTCAGAAGTAAAGCTGGAAGTTCCTGTCAGAAGCTGAGCTCTTAAACCAACAACAAGAGTAACGAAAATAAAAAGATGAAAAAATCGAATTATTCCTGGTACGACTTAACAAAATACGAATGATTTTAAGTACGACTTAACAAAAACATTTCCGATTTCAAGAACGACTTAACAAAAAAAATCCGAATGTGTTCAAGTACGACTTAACAATTATTTTTGGTACGAGTTAATTTTACTTTGAATATTACGCTATTTTTTAAACCAAGGAAGCGGAATCAAAATTTCCGGAAAAATCAATTTTTAAACCCCGATATTTCTGTTATGCATCGTCCGATTTTGAAACGGCTTTCAGTGTTAGATTCAGCTTAATAAGCTCTACAAAACACATATTCGTTTTTGATTTGATCAGAAAATTCATTTTTTCGAAAAAATTGTTTCACTTCCGGTTTCGACCGGAAGTGACAAAATAAATTTTTCTGTACATTTGCCATAAGTCAATCCGCAGATTTACAATCACAGAAAATGTCAAGTCTTTATAAACAACCGTTTACGAGAAAAGTGCTGGACAAAATCACTTTTTGAAAATTTTTAAAATGACGTAACTAGAAACCGGAAGTGACTAAATGACTAAAAGTTTGAAGGCTTCAAGGGACAAGAAATTAAAATAATCCCTGAAAATTTCTTGCAAATTGGTTGAATAGTTTTTGAGATATAAAGCAAAAAAGAAGTCAGAAGGAAAAACAAGAAGAATAATAATAATAAAACTAGAGCAAAGCTCGTTGCAAAGCAACGAGTGGGTCTTCCGTAAATGTCGAAAGTAAAGCTGGAAGGTCCTGTAAGAAGCAGAGCTCTTAAACCAATAACAAGAGTAACTAATATAAAAAGATGGAAAAAATCGAATTATTCCTGGTACGACTTAACAAAATCCGAATGATTTTAAGTACGAATTAACAAAAACCTTTCTGAATTCTAGAACGACTTAATTAAAATAAAATCCGAATGTGTTCAAGTACGACTTAACAATTATTTTTGGTACGAGTTAATTTTACTTTGAACATTACGCTATTTTTTAAACCAAGGACGCGGAATCAAAATTTCCGGAAAAATCAATTTTTAAACCCTGATATCTCTGTAATGCATCATCTGATTTGAAAACGGCTTTCAGTGTTAGATTCAGCTTAATAAGCTTTTCAAAACACATTTTCATTTTTGAATTGATCAGAAAATTCATTTTTTCGAAAAATTTGTTTCACTTCCGGTTTCGACCGGAAGTGACAAAATACATTTTTTGGGTCAAATGCCATAAGTAAATCCGCAGATTTACAATCACAGAAAATTTCAAGTCTTTATAATCAACCGTTAACGAGAAAAGTCATGGACAAAATCACTTTTTGAAAATTTTTAAAATGACGTAACTAGAAAACGGAAGTGATTTAATGACTGAAACTTTAAAAGCTCCAAGGGACAAGAATTTAACAGAATCCCTGAAAATTTCTTGCAAATCAGTTGAATAGTTTTTGAGATATAAAGCAAAAAAGAAGTCAGAAGGAAAAACAAGAAGAATAATAATAACTAGAGCAAAGCTCGTTGCAAAGCAACGAGTGGGTCTTCCTTTAATGTCGGAAGTAAAGCTAGAAGTTCCTGTAAGAAGCAGAGCTCTTAAACCAATAACAAGAGTAACTAAAATAAAAAGATGAAAAAATCGAATATTCCTGGTACGACTTAACAAAATCCGAATGATTTTAAGTACGACTTAACAAAAACATTTCCGATTTCAAGAACGACTTAACAAAAAAAATCCGAATGTGTTCAAGTACGACTTAGCAATTATTTTTGGTACGAGTTAATTATACTTTGAACATTACGCTATTTTTTAAACCAAGGTCGCGGAATCAAAATTTCCGGAAAAATCAATTTTTAAACCCCGATATCTCTGTAATGCATCGTCCGATTTGAAAACGGCTTTCAGTGTTAGATTCAGCTTAATAAGTTCTACGAAACACATGTTCATTTTTGATTCGATCAGAAAATTCATTTTTTCGAAAACTTTGTTTCACTTCCGGTTTCGACCGGAAGTGACAAAATACATTTTTTTGGTCAAATGCCATAAGTAAATCCGCAGATTTACAATCACAGAAAATTTCAAGTCTTTATAAACAACCGTTTACGAGAAAAGTCATGGACAAAATCACTTTTTGAAAATTTTTAAAATGACGTAACTAAAAAACTGAAGTGATTTAATGACTGAAACCTTAAAAGCTTCAAAGGACAAGAATTTAACATAATCCCTGAAAATTTCTTGCAAATCGGTTGAATAGTTTTTGAGATATAAAGCAAAAAAGAAGTCAGAAGGAAAAACAAGAAGAATAATAATAATAAAAAAAAACTAGAGCAAAGCTCGTTGCAAAGCAACGAGTGGGTCTTCCGTTAATGTCGGAAGTAAAGCTGGAAGTTCATGTAAGAAGCAGAGCTCTTAAACCAATAACAGGAGTAACTAAAATAAAAAGATGAAAAAAATCGAATTATTCCTGGTACGACTTAACAAAATCCGAATGAGTTTAAGTACGACTTAACAAAAACCCTACTTATTTCAAGTACGAGTAAACAATTATTTTTGGTACAAGTTAATTTTACTTTGAACATTACGCTATTTTTTAAACCAAGGACGCGGAATCAAAATTTCTGGAAATATCAATTTTTAAACCCGATATCTCTAATGCATCGTCCGATTTTAAAACGGCTTTCAGTGTTAGATTAAGCTGAATAAGCTCTACAAAACAGATATTCATTTTTGACTTGATCAAAAAATTCAATTTTTCGAAAAAATTTGATTCACTTCTGGTTTTGACCGGAAGTGACAGATTTTCATTTCGAGCCTTATAACAGAGGTAAAACGGCTAAATCATAACCATTGAAAATTTCAAGCCTCTATCTTAAAGCGTTTTTAGAAACGCCCTGGACAAAATGACTTTTTAAAATTTTTTGTTTAAATGACGTAACGTAAAAACGGAAAGGGCGTTTTCAAAGAAACTTTAGGATCTTAGAGGCATAATAGTTGCACATAATCTCTCAAAGTTTCATCTCAATCGGTTATAAACTTTTTGAGTTATAAAGCCGAAAAGGAGTCAGATACAAAAGATGTCACCTTTGACCTTCCAAACTGTGCTTGTTGCACCATCAAATGTCAGAAACTTAGAAATGTAAAGTTTATTATATTTCTGTGAATATTTCCTATGTAAAATTACAATGAATAAACATGCTATTCCATCTAACTGTGATATAGTTTCTATGCTATTCACCAGCAGCATACGATTTCCCTTTTTTAAACTCGGAACACCTCTGGTATAATCCGATCACAGCATTAAATTCAAAGTCCGATAATTCTAATTTGTTTATCATCAAGAAATTCTGCATCGCCAACAAATAAAGTTTTTTTCAGGATAATAATTAAGATACCTATAGCTATTTACTGACAGAAAGACAGACTGAGACTGTTGTGTTGTGTGAGGATGACAGACAGTTTATTGTCCCCCTCAACAGCAACTATTTCACTTGGCTTCGCCCATGAAATAGTGGCTGTCTTGGAGGACAATAAACTTGCTATTATCCTCATACCAAGTGAATAGGTATATAATGTCCCATCCACATAAATTTCGAGTTATATAACCTCCCATTTGTAACCTGCAATTGACAAACAGTGTAAAGTCTACACAACAGTCTTAGCCGCAAGTTTCACTATTCAATTCTCATGTACGTATTAAACATTAGGGGTTTTCATATTGCATACCAATTCCAACAAGGGAGATCCCTCTAATGATGATCTTTAAAATTCATTTTATGAATCTTAGCAACACTCATAAGCCTTCAAGTGCAGCATCTCTTAAGGTGGCTCAAAACACCTTGAAATATTTTCTCAAATCAGCAGAAAATTACTTGATTATGATAGATATCATAATTGATAAGAAGTGTTTAAGTCAAATAGGCAAAAAATGTGCAAATTTGGATGAACAATTACATTTTCAAAAATTTAATTCAATAAACAGTAACAAAAGCTCCAGGCGGACTAAAACTCAAACGCTTTAGAAACCCAATACTTTAACCATTAAGCTATGACGGTATACAACCCAATCGAACGATATTATGAGTTCAACAAAATATTTAAATCGCCATCTTGTGAAGAAGTGTCTTAAAAAGTATAATTCTAGGTGTAGTGATGTACCTTAATTTTACAAAAATATTAACGGATACTTTATCCGAATCGTCCCTTGCTACCTTTAACTTAGTACATTTTATGAACAGATGTCTTTGTCTTAGAATAAGAAAGCTAATGCAATTCTGAGAAAAAAGTATACCACATATTGACAATCCCATTGAGGTTTAATAAACATATGGCCATTTAAGTGAACCCACCATTTCCAATTTCTTTTACTCAACACAGATTTACAGGGTTCTCCATAGTAAAACATCTTTACCTGACCTTTTAGAGGTCAATTGTTGTTCAACCACCTTTAATAAGAATCCTTATTCAATACAACATACATCTACATGATATTATCTTGATAAAAGCATCACATAACTTAGAAATGCCCTTACATGTATACCCACCCCCTATCTTTTGATTTTCATAAAAAAGTCATGGTTTGAAATCTTTTACCTAATTTTCTGAAACTTGTGGCAATTTCTATGAGTCATTTCTCACACATATTTGAAAACAATCATCAATGATACTAGAATTTGATCTTTTTATGTTTCTTGAATGATTTGTAGCATTTTAATAATTAAATAGACAAGTATTCCTGCATGTGATTTCTTTTTTCCATGAAAAAAAGTAAGCTAACAATCATATTTATTAAATATCTAATCTATTCTGGTTTATTGTCTCTTTTTAACCATGCTAAAACAGTAAGATCAACAAGTTCAACATCTGCCTTAAATAAAATTAAATTCAAACACACCCGGGTAGCTGGAGGAGGAGAAATCCATTAAAAATGTTCAAATTTGACATGTTTTTTTCTACTTTTTTATGCATATATACCTTAAGCGGGTGAAAATAGATTGTTTCTTGCTCATTTCAAAAGTAATTATCATTGCTGGTGTTATTCAAAAGTCAAATGTACATTTACATATCCTACATGTAATCTTATGGAGAAAATTGGAAAGAGTTGGGTGATTTTTCAACTATGTAAACACATCTAAATATCTTTATAAAATAAAAAATGAAGGAAACATAATTGCATACTTTTATTGAAAAACAAATTTTCACAACAATTATGAATTTCTTTAAATATATAGCCTTAATTTTGTTTTTCATAATTTCTTATCAAACATGAACAAACCACAATAGGACATGATGCTTTCTTAAAGTTCCATTATTGTTCATGCATTATCCGATTTAATTTGAATTACCGGTAGATAGTCTGTAGAACACAAGGAATATGCATGTGGGTAGAGGTGACAGGTTAACCTCAAGAGCTGAAACCACAAGAATCAACAGGTAAAAGCCATGTGGTAACAAGAGTCTGCTTTAAGCTGAAATTAAAAAAAATAAATTACGGTAGCTGTGTTAACATACATGTACTTGTAATAGCTGTGTTTACATTAACATATACATAATATTTTTGGAAAAAATACACTGACCATACAGTGTTATAAGTATGACATATCCAAATATATGACATTAACATTTAGCCAGTACAAAAACAAAAATGTGCATATCAAGTCATAATATCATAACATTAAAATAATTTCTTGGGTATAGACATATCAGATTGAGCGAGAGCAGGAGTGAGCGAGAGAGTTTGTTTTACTTGAAGTGCGACAGCAATATTTCAATTCATAAACTACAAACTTTAGGAATATTACCAATCCAAACAGTGTCAAAGTATAAGCTTCTGCTACGTGTATACCATGTTTTGTCAATTCTACTGTGGTTTATTGCGAATAAATTTAGCGAGGGTTTTTTTCTTACAAATTACATGTTTTAAAAACAATACTATGTATAATGCGCATAAAAATGAGGGATTAATAATACATCCTCATTTTAAAATTCAATGCACTTTGGATTTCTTTTACAAGATCGAGATATTTTTGTCACAAAATTAAGCCCTCTGACAGTTTCATGAGTCTTTGCCAAGATTAAAAGAGAGAGAGAGAGAGAGAGAGAGAGAGAGAGAGATCTGAGGCACATGCAGTAAAATTATTTACATACTATGTAGATGTGATATGCATGTAAAGCTTACCTAAAATGAATCAATATGTATAAAAGATAATCTAATCTCTCAAATTACAATGATTCTGTGAAATACTTATATCTTGAGAAGACTGTTTAATAGATATCATGGAACATTGACCTAAATTCTGAGCTTGATATAATATGAAATTTGAGACTTTTCATCTCGCACTCTGTTTTACATGCCTGTTACACAAGCAATAACCATATAGAGAGCGAGACAAAAGGTCTAATTTTAATTAGATTGAATATTTACTTTGTCAAATATATTTATTTAATTAAACACAAGCCTGAGTTTTTTAATTTATAAATTCAGTGAAGGCGATATTGTAAAGATCTGCTATATTTAAATATTTGGGTAAAGTTATCATCATGCATACATGCACTCTAATTACAACATTCTATTCTTGTGTACCTTAGGACTCCCACCGCTTTTAATTTTAAATTCTTCATGCAATTTACTACTGATATCCTTTCTTCACTTGCCTCGGATAGTCTTTTAAACACCATCACCAGTCCCGTAAATTCATGTGGTCCACTTTGTTTACATGTAAAAATGGCGACTCTCGATCTCGATGTAAATTCAACATACTTGATTTCCCGAGGTCGGTAGCGTGTTTCGGAGAAAGTCTGAGGCAAATAAAGAGGCGATATCAGTAGTAAATTGCATGAAGAATTTAATGGTACTAATTGTTTTCACAGAATTTGCGTATAAATAAGGTAAATCAGTCCAAAACTAGCGCACGTTTTTCTGCGCAATAAATATACATGTACAATTTTTTCAATGGGTGGCCCTGTAGCTCTCCGGTCTGTCATTATTTTTTCCCGGAGAGCTACAGTTCTGCAGCTACCGTGAAAATACACTGGACAGATAATATTCCGAGATTCCGCTGACTCTAACGCCCGCTTTTATATTGTGACGTACTTCAAAAGCGGAGGTTAGAGTCAGAGGAATCTCGGATTAGATTGAAAAGACTAAGTGCAAATACTCTGAAAAGAAAAAGTAAATACGACATATCCTGTATTGAAACATACCTTTATAATCTGTCATACGTTAGTTGAGCTGAAATTTCCACTATCGACGTCTTGCAGGCCTTGCTTTTTTTTAAAATGTAGACACACCGCTATCAGCTGTTTGTTCGCAGTCAAAACATGGCGAGTTGAAATGGGGAATCGTACGATGATTATTTCGATTAAAACTAATAAGACTAATAAAAACTAACAACGTAATTATCGATCGAAATAACTAAATTGTATCGATAAACACTTTAATTAACTATTAAAAAACAGAGTCCGGTTTTATGACCTGCACGAATTGTTTTCAGCAGGAGTTACTTTCAGTGTGAATGTTACACTATTTTTTAAACCAAGAACACGGAATCAAAATTTCCGGAAAAATCAATATTTAAACCCCGATATCTCTGCAATGCATCATCCGATTTGAAAAAGAATTTCAGTTTTGTATTAAGCTTTGCAAACTCTACAATATGCATATAATTTTGTGTTTTATATATAGTTTAATTATCAGTACGAATTGTTTTCAGTAGAAATTACTTTCAGTGTGAAATATGCACTATTTTTAAAACCAAAAACACGGAATCAAAATTTCCGGAAAGATCAATTTTTAAACCCCGATATCTCTGAAATGCATCATCCGATTTGAAAACGAATTTTAGTTTTGCATTTAGCTTTGCAAACTCTACAACATGCATATAATTTTATTATTCGCTCAAAAAAATGAAAATTCCGAAAAATTAGAATCACTTCCGGTTTCGACCGGAAGTTACAAAATATTTTTTTTTGTAAATTTGCCATAAGTAAATCCGCAGATTTACAATTACAGAGAATTTCAAGTCTTTATAAACAACCGTTTACGAGAAAAGTCCTGGACAAAATCACTTTTTGAAATTTTTAAAAATGACGTAACTAGAAAACGGAAGTGACTTAATGACTGAAAGTTTAAAATCTTCAAGGGACAACTATTTAACATAATCTCTGAAAATTTCTTGCAAATCGGTTGAATAGTTTTTGAGATATAAAGCAAAAAAGAAGTCAGAAGGAAAAACAAGAAGAATAATAATAATAAAAAAAAACAATAGAATAACAAGAGGGTCTTCCGTTGAAAACGGAAGACCCTAATAAAAAAAAACAATAGAATAACAAGAGGGTCTTCCGTTGAAAACGGAAGACCCTAAAAAAACAATAGAATAACAAGAGGGTCTTCCGTTGAAAACGGAAGACCCTAAAAAGAAACCGTAGAATAACAAGAGGGTCTTCTGTTGGAAACGGAAGACCCTAAATAATCTTAACCCGCACAATAATAGAAAGGTCTTCCGTTGGAAACGGAAGACCTTAATAACTTTATCGAATATAATCAAACACTTCTTTATCATTTATAAATTGATCTGTCACTACCTGGGCTTGGAACCAGTTCACCTTTTCCGAAAACACTTGATAACAACTCCCCTTTCTCGATTTCCACCCTTTTGGACAAACTTTAGGTACTGGAACTGATGAATTCAAAATGCATGATAAATTAGCAAGAAAATTATACATTTTTTAAAATAAGAGAATTCTACAATTAAATACAGTATTAAATTTAGGTTTGACTTTTTGTTTGTATCTTAAATTGTGCTGCTGCAACATAAAATGACCACATCAGGACATTAATTTATTATAAAAATATGACGGTTTTATCAACATAATTATCTTGTTCTATTTAATTATCCTTTACAGGCCTTTCAAATCCTAATGGGAAAATGATATTTTAGAAGTATTCTCTTAAAAATTCATTCAAACAGTTCAGTAATACTTGTACAGAAAAAAATTTTTCCCAAAATATATGATTTATGTAAGAGCTGTATATATATGAAATACCATTATTTTAATCACCCTACCATGTTTTGCCATGGATGTCCGTGTTAAGCACCTCTCATTCGAACATCTTGTTTCAAAAGTGGTCAAGAAGACACTTTCCTACAAAATTATATACAACTACAACAAATGAATATTTTTTCATTTTTAAATTTATCGGAAACACGTATACGAACAATAAATGAAATAATACTAGGTAAAGTACCTTAAGGTAAACCTCGCTTGACTTGGACACATTCCACAGATTTGAATGAAGATGGAACAGCTTCTTGTTAAGCAAGGTCGAACAATTAACCTTTAACCTAACGTCACGATTTGCTGCATAGCCAATGCTTAAATAGAGCGTCAAAGTGATCCAGATTGTTAACATACTCCCTTCTTGACCGAACTTCAAAAAAGATGTGGTGGTAATAGTTAGAATAAACCCAATCCCATATTATATATACAGGATATTGTTTTACTTGCACATATTGCTGATTGCTAAATTGCGTGATAAAATCGACGAATCATGAAAATGATAGAATCAGTTACAAACTGTCCTGGCTACAACCTGACACAAAATTTATCAGATGGAAAAAAGGCAAAATATTAACCCAACATTGTGAAAAAATTCAACGGTTAATATAACCAGAATATGCACTAAAACGGTGAATGTTATCATTTTTTTGTTTATTTAAAAAGCACATACATATAATACTGATAGAAACAGGGCTTATCATTTATGGAAAATAGATATGATAAAGTATATAGAATATGCAAAAATCACTAGACCTATATCACGTCGAAAGTTCTAAAAGATAATTGTTGCAATAAATCAAACATCTTTAGTGGTCAAATAAGTGTGGAGACAGCAATAAAAGTTGCGTCTGCAGACTGAACAAATCATTCCTGCAATGATGATACCCTTTCTACATCTATTTTAATATCTCCTCATGTATTCATGTAAAGTGTAAGTTATCACTGGAATCACGTTTGATCTCTACATTAGTCCGGGCAGATTAATTAGGCAAATTTAAATTTAAAAAATTGTTAAATAAAGATTGTATATGGATAAATTCGTTTTGCCTAAACATGTCGTGTTTGATAAAAATCAAATACCAATTAGTTGAAAGTTGATTAACTCTAGGATCAATAAACGTCCAATTCAATCTGTAACATCAAAGTTCAGTTAAAAAAAGAGATGATAAGAAAATAAAGATCACCAAAAAAAGAAAACTAAACAAATGTTATAGTAAGTATCTTCTATTTAAACAATGTGAAGAAATGTATTTATAAAATAAGTTCAAAATAATCATAATCGATAAGTCAAACAACAGTTATTCTTCAATCATCTTGATTAATCGATCCCAGAAATCATCATAAGCGCAGGATTCCATCGGATACTCAATGTAGCGGTCTTTCCGAATCAGATCAATGATTTTATGCGGAATTTCATCGTTATACACTTCGGGTAACAGTATAAGAATGACATAATCAAGAGATCCACGATCTTTGATGCCTTCTACTTTAGCCATGTTTAGTTCATAGTCACGCCACTTAGACTCCAAATACTTTTTGGACACTATGCAAACTGTCCGTTTGCTTTCCTGTAGACTGCTCATAATGGTGTCAACGTTAGGAATACCCGGTATGTAGTCCCGGTCTCTGATCAGGAGTCTTAAATTTTTGTCAACCTCGATCCTAGGTAAGACTTCTTTGAGAACAAACATCAATTCACACCCACAATAGGAAATGAAGGCGTCATATTGATAATGCATTGTGGTTGGCAAATGTTTTTTGAATGGAACTACAAACCCAAATCTTTGCCTGAATTTGTAAATAAGATACCGTATTTTCCATTTGTTTCGAACAAGTAGTACACTTATTATAAAAGTTAGGAATGTCGCTAATGTGACTGCACAAGCAATGTACCAGCTTAAGTATGACGCGCATTGCTTTTTCAGGATGGCCAAGGAAGATCTTAGATTTTTGAAATCAAAATAAGTATGTTTTGTAGAACAAGTGTAGTTTTCAAAGTTTAGAAAATGTTTTTTGTGCTTTTGTATCCAAATCAAGAATTCTTGATTTTCACACGTACAAGTTATCCCATTTCTAAACAAATTGATAGACAAATTAGAGTTCTGAAACGCCTTTTCAAAATGGTTGCGGTCTCCTTCACTTAAAGTTGTAAATTTGTTTTCAGACAAATCTAATGATATTAGATTTGGCATTTCAGTCAGATCTACCATCCAGTTTGATAGTCTGTTGTTGCTAGCATTTATGTACCTCAACTTGTGTGAGTTCTTAAGTAGCATCGTTGGGAGAGAGAAAATGTTATTGAAAGACATATCTATTACCCCCAAACTAGTATAAGTTGCAAATATTGTACCATCTGTGTCTGTCATAAAACTTTTATCGAACCGATTGTTTGAAATATTCAAGTACTTCATGTGACGCCCATCATTCACTGGATTATGGGAAAATATATTATTTGAAATATCACATGTAATAATGGTATTGTTTGGGAATATTATTCGACCACTGTTAGACATGATAAAATTATTCTGTAAATATACATGCCGCAGATTCGGTGCTATAAGGGAAAAACTTGGATTTTTAATTATATATCTGCCAGATTGCAAATACAAGGTCTCTAAATTTGGAGGTAAAGGCATACTCCAATTTGGCCTGCTTAGTACCGCTTGAGTATTGAAACCTGTAAAACAAGTTTTAATTTCTTTTTCAACTTTCTCTTCGCAATTCTCTAGTACTGAGTAAGGATAGTTTACTTGTGGATGATATTGATAACTCATATCGATTACTCTGACGTTTGATATTGTGTGCATTTCAATAAGAAATTCACCAGCAGTCACCTTATTCCCTGCTATTGAAAAAACCATTAAAGTTTTCGGTAAGTTATAAATTACACCACGTTCAAAAAGTTCAAGCCTATTATTAGCAAGAGACAGTTTTCTCAAATGAGTTGTTCGAATCCCATCCAAATGATGTTTCCTAATATATGTACCAATTCCTGTTGCACAATTAATTCCATCAATGATTAAAGTCAAAATGTTTGTTTTGTTTAGGTGAAACGTTATATTAGGCAAAGAGGCAAATCCCAGTTCTCTGTTATATGAAAGATTAAGGTGCTGCAGATTTATCAGCTCTCCAAAGACTGCTCTGTCAACGTCCTGTAGTTTACAGTAAGACAAATCTAGAAACTTCAGCTGTGACAAAAATTCAAAGGTTCTACCTTTTATTTGTTTTATATTATTCCAAGAAATATCAAGATGTTTCAAATTATTAGGCAATGATTTCACGGGAATGGATAAGAATCTGTTGTGACTTAAGTCTAGATAGCTGACAGTGTCGTTGAACCTTGGTATTGATGTCAAACCTCTTCCAGAACAGTTTACCACCACTTCATTATCAAAATATGTCCATGTGCAATCGGAATATAATGCTAACACAGAATATAAACTTTCCGCCGCGAGAATCCAAATGACGAAGCTTCTCATTTTATTCAGTTTTTGTAATTTCGAAATGACACAGTTTAACAAAACGACAAACAATGACTATTCCTTTATTTTTTTTATCGAATGCACTGCTTTTCATAAGGCCATCGTTTTAGCATTATAAAAAATAACAGAATATGTTGCAGCTCTACCGTGGAAATCACCAACATATCCACGTTAGCAGTATAATGTGTATTTCCCGTATGCACCCAAGAAGTACTTGGAATAATTAAGTGTAAAACAGAATTTTGTATAAGGGTTTCATTTTGACAAGAGGCATTAAGTAGCTAAACTAAACCACCAAAGGAAAGGAGTATTAACACCAACTTTAACAAAACATGTTTTTTGAAAAGTTGTTGACAAAACATACTGTATTCATTCTGTGTGATTGGTCGCTTTAATATTTATCATAAAGCTACTTTTTACTCAATTATCTTTATAATCTTGAGGAAACGTAGAAGTTATTTAGTCTTTAACAATAACTGCTCAATGATTTTTATAATGTTCGATTGTATTTTCTTTTTACATGAATTGCATAGGTTCCTCCCTTTTATTTTAAAAACAATTTACTGAAACAAAAAAGGTCATGTACAAATACTCTTCATTTTTGCACAAACAATTTCGTAAAGGTCAAAAATATAAAATATATCATAACAATAAGCAATCCCATCATTCTATTCTAAAATATTAAACATGGATTTAATTATTAACTACAACAGCATCTTATTCCAATAAGCAATATAGGTATCATAACAGTATTTCACTGAAGGTTCAAAACATGGCTAAGGCAAATTAATTCCCGAATTTCCCTTTGAATTTGCGGCGTTCACGCGACATGAGCTGATTTGCTGATGAAAACAATGTGTAAGAGGTCAAACTATGCCAGTTTTGTAATAATGCGAGGTATTTTGAATTTTTGATGCGTGTTGTTTCCGGAAGGAGGGGGGGGGGGGGTGAAAAGGCCCGGCCTTGATTTTCAACTAACTTCGAGGTAAACAAAGTCTCACGCCTTGCTGGATGCGCGTGTATATTTTGCTAGAAAATTGTAAATGAATGTTGTTTAAAAAGATGTCAAGGGGATTTTTCCAGAAGTTCGTTTTAGATTTTTAATCTGTATGTGAAGTTTTGCAATTGTGGTATATAATATATATAGTAAAATTTAAAACTGTAGTGCAACCTGCAACCGAACTAAGCTAAATTTTTTGAAATCCACAACCCAGTTTTCTATTCCTAAACAATACAGCTTACCATCTCGATTTACTTTCACGTTAGAATATTAATTAAAAATGTATTATAGAATAAAAAAAATACGAATAATTAACACCAACAATAATCAGACAATCCTACTAAATTCAGAGCCATAACTCATGAATTTACGTATTAAAAAATAGTAATTTTTTTTTGGTTTGAATCGAATTTTAAGAAACCAGTAAAACCAAAATTACTTACCCAATCTAAATAACTCCAGATTGATTGAAGAACAAAAATTAAACAAAAACAAAAACACCTCCCTCCCAAAAAAATGAAAAATTTACGCTTATAATCCTGCGTAATATCATTATTCATGTAATGATAATAATCTATTTACAATGCATTGCAATCTTCAGCTATAAAACAAACGATTTTCGTAAGATTTGAATTTTTAAAATATAGAAAATACATCATTGATATCGATAAAAGATCAGTGCCAATTTTTCTCTATCAAATATCAATCTATCATCAAGTTTGTAACATACAGCACTGAAAAGTGAGCAAAAACTTTTGATTTATTGACTTGTTTTGTGAGGTATTGATTTTTGATTTTATTGAAAAAAGTTCTGCTAGCATATGTAAATAATATATGAAACATTTAATGTTTTCATCAAAATAATTATAGTAACCATAGTTTAATTTGACAAAGGCATAAACCCAATACACCTTGAAAAGTGTTGTTATACAGAAGAGCAAAACAACAATAGAAATTTTTTGTGATTTTAAGTGTTTTGTGGAACATTAATTTCTACAAAATATGTATCTATGTGGCCACGCGGAGACCAAAAAATAACAATAAAAAAGAACAAAAACAGTTTGACACAAAGAGATACTGAAATATCTCCCCCAATTCTATCATGATTGTGACGTATACTTGCAATAATGTTTTAAAGTTTATGAAAACCGTGATGAAATTTATATTGCTTTCATTTTTAAAACGTATGAAAAAATATAGCAACTTTGGAAGGATACGGAAATTGGCATTATAGAACTTAAGGTATCAAACGAGAGAGATCTCCTAGTGATAACGTAATACAAATGATTAAAAAAATATATAGCATAAATTAAGTGTTAAACTATTAAACTTATACAAATACTTGAAAATACAACATCAATTTAATGGTAAAATAGCAAACCATATCTACATTCATTCTAACCATTGGCAAGTACTTTTCTGACTCACTAATAGCATTTAACAACCTTTTAGTTATAACCAATATAAAGATACTGTGAATACAATCCACTTTTTTTCAATATAGTTTATATTTATCATCAGACAATTATTTCAGTCTAACATTTTATTAAATGCTGGTGCCAAAAAAAATACATGCTTATATCAAGTTAATTTTTTTCAGATATTTTAAATGCTTTCAGATATTCATCATTGTGAATAGTTATATAAAAAATCTCTTTGGTTTAACACGCATAAAAATAGACACTCATTTACCTTCATTGCACCATAAGATGTGTGAATCTTCATTTCAAACGATTGAAAAAAAATTCTATTATGTGTATTTAATAATTTAACACATCTTCAGAATTGATCATATGTGTTTTTAAAGATAGAATTTTGGAATAATTTCTATCGTCAGCAAATGAAGGGAACAAATTAACTAGTACAACAACAAAACGACTGACATGTATAGACATAAGAAAACCCCCAGTAGCTTTCAGTAATCCGGATAGAAATAAGAAAAAACTACGCATAAGCATTTTCCTAATAGTAAAGAATAAAATTATCTACCAGCCTTGAATTACAGACTGTCAATTCATTGATCAAGCATCCCCATAAGCCTCTCCCAAAAGTCATCATACGCGCATGATTCCATAGGATATTCAATAAAGCGGTCTTTTTTGATAAGGTCCATGATTTTATGCGGAATTTCATCGTTATACACTTCGGGTAACAATATAAGAATGACGTAATCAAGAGATCCACGATCTTCAATGGCTTCTACTTTCGCCATGTTTAGTTCATAATCACGCCACTTAGACTCCAAATACTTCTTTGACACTATACAAATGGTCCGCTTGCTTTCCTGGAGACCATTCATTATGCTGTCGACTTTTGGAATGCCTGGCAGATAATCTCGGTCTCTGACAATGAGTTTTAGGCTTTTGTTGACCTCGAGTCGAGGCATAACTTCCTTTAAAACAAACATTAATTCTTGTCCACTGTATGAAAGGAAGGCGTCATATTCATAATGCATACCAGTTGGTATATATCTATTAAAGGGAGTTACAATTCCGAATTTTTGCTTGGATTTGTAAATAAGGTATCGTATTTTCCATTTATTTTTAACAAGTACTAAACTGATTACAAACGTAATGAATATTGCCAAAGTTACTGAACAACCTATGTACCAACCCAAATATGATGCACATTGTTTTTGCAGGGTGTTTACAGAAGATTCAAAAGTTTTGAACTTGAATAAAGCATTTGTTGAAGAACAAGTGTAGTTTTCAATATCTTTAAAGTGGGATTTATATTTAAGCATCCAGATCACAAACATTTGATTTTCACAGGTACATGCTAATCCATTTCTAGACAAATCGATAGTTAAGTTGCGTTGGAAAAGCTTCTCTAATTGATTGCAAGCTCTTGGACTAATTGTTGCAAATTTGTTATCAGACAGATCCAAGTATGTAAGATTTGACATGTGTTTAACATCGACAAACCACTCTGATAAACGATTATTGCTTGCATTCAGATATTCCAGTTTGTTTTGGTTCTTTAGCAGCAGCTTTGGAAGCGACAAGATTTTGTTAAAGGACATGTCTAACACTTCAAGATTTGTAAACGTTTTAAAAATTTCACCATCTGTGTCTCTTTCTATATCTTGGCTTAAATCATTATGAGAAATGTTCATGTATCTAACACTTTTCCCATCAAATGAACGAAATAAATGGCTACAAAAATTGTTTGAAATATCTATGGTTTCTACCTGGTTGTCTTTCGCTCGTATTTTGCCTTTCAAAGAAATAATAAAGTTGTTTTGAAGGTAAACATGTCGAAGGTTTGGAGCAATAACTGAAAATCGGGGATCAACGATATAAAGTCGACTTGATTGTGCATACAAGGTTTCCAATTTTGGAGGAAATGGCATACTCCAGTTAAAATGATGCGACATTGTTTTCTGCTGGTAAACAATTCCTTTCATGTTTTCATCCACCTTTTCTCTACATTGGTCTACAACAGAATTGGGATAAACAGGTGGGTGTAATTGGTAACTCATGTTTAGGATTTTCAATCCAGACATTGATTGATACTCCAATAGATATACACCTGCTGTTAATTTATTTTCGGCCGTAGAAAGAAACTGCACACTTTTTGGCAAATTATATATCACCCCTGGCTCAAAAAGTTCAAGTCTGTTATTAGCAAGAAACAGTTCAGACAAATTTGTTCTTTCGATGTATTTTAAATAAGATCTTTTTATCATTGTACCCACACCTGATGCACAGTTAATTCCATTAAAATTCAAGGACAAAATACTTGTTTTGTTTAGATTAAACGTTATATTAGGCATAGATGCGAATCCTAGTTCTCTGTTGTATGAAATGTTAAGATACCGTAGATTAACCAGTTCTCCAAACACTCCTTGGTCGACATCACGTATGTTGCAGTAGGACAAGTCTATATATTCCAGCTTTGGTAAAATCCCAAAGGAAGCCGTCTTTAAATGCTTAATACTATTCCACGAAATGTCAAGATGTTTCAATGTCATTGGTAATGAACTGTCATTGATTACAGTAATTTCGTTGTGACTTAAGTCTAAGTAAGTGACAGTGTCGTTGAATTTTGGAATACATTTTAAACCTCGTTCAGAACAGTTAACTTTTACCTCGTTGTCCTTGTAAGTCCATTTGCAATTTTCCAAAAAAGCACGTGAAGATATTCCATATCCTAACGTGATAATCCAAAAAAAGAAGTAAGGCAAATCGTTCATTTTTTTTATGTTCAAGAATATTGAACACGTGCGTAGCTATTTCACTAGGATTTCAAGTGACGCTATGTATCCTATCTTACAGATTATAAATTGCATGGAATAAGTTGGCCTCGTGATAGTGATATTAAAAGTAGGAAGTTAAAATTACTTCTAAAATTGATATCGAATGAATCAGTTTTATTTCAAGACTCCAGATAAGACGGTTGCCTCTCCGTCTCCCGTCAATCTTATTTGTTTTTAAATTCACGACCTAGAAATCTTAAAGATTGTAAAACTTAAGGTAGAATATACAATAAGCAAGATGAAATGTTACACAATTTTGCAATTAAAATGCTTTAGGTGATTTGATATATGATGTTTTAATAGATTGGAAAATTGTGAAAGGAAAAATTATGTATATTAAAAACGTTGATGTGTTCTGAAAGTAAGAAAGAAGAAGAAAACTGGATAAACGCCAATTAATTTTAATTTTAACATATTTCATTGTATAATAATAATTTAACCGTTCAAACTCATGTTCTAACAACCTTCTAGGTTTTTACGAAGTCAGTTACCTTGATCATACTTTGGAAGGGGGGATTTGGCACGCAAACTCTTCCGTGATTTAAGATTTCCCAGGAAAGTTTGAGATCGCTGTTCAAAATGTTTGATTTATTTGGCGGATATTTTGTGCATAACGAAATAAATCTTTGAATATTATCGCATACTAATCTTCGTTTAAACATAAAAAAAAACCAATTTAGGACTGTGTCAATAACGACTTTTACAGAAATAATTTATCACAAGTAGCTAGATAATGTTTCGCTATAGAAGAAGACCTAGTAATACAAGACAAAATGCAATTTATAATTGTTTTCTTGCATAAGATAACCCTGCTTTTATTAAACTAAAATCTTACTGACTCCGACATTGGTGTACATAGAAATAGATATGCACAAATTTTAGTGACGAAGAGAGAACAACAGGATTTTGAAAATGCCCGTAGAACAGTTTACACTCTACACAATGTCATGACCTGTTATCAGCCCCCCTTACACCAACTCCTGTACAGACCTTGACAATGTGAAAATGGGCCAATTTTCGTGGATAACTTAAATTTTACAGGTTCATGGGGAGGTAATTTCGTGTACGGTTTTATATGATTTTATTACCCCAATTAATAAATTCGTGGAGGATGTTAATTCGTGGATGAGAGATACCCAAAAACTCCACGAAATTTTAGCCACCACGAAATCTAATGATTCCACAGTATACATGTTAATTGGAACTTTCTTTGAATGAAAAAATATTTTTTTGTTTATGCTTACATTAGAAATAACAATGTATTTCATCATAAAAAAATTAAAGTATTTCACCGTATACATTTACATTTTTCAGTCTTTGCCTGTGATAACTCTAAGTATCGATTTTGTACTATATAACCCATAACTTCAAATGATGCCAAATTAGACGCCATCGGAGTTTGCTTATTTATATTAAAATATTTAATCGTACGACGGCTTTAAAGTATATACATATAAGTAAAAAGGAATCATTCTTTAAATATTCTGAGGTGATAAATAGAGCCTTTCGGGCTTTATTGGATTTGATCACACCCCGACCAAAATTATCACTTCATTATACTCAAAGAATGATTTCTTACTCCTTAAATAATTTATAAATATGTAGCTATATCTATCAGTCTCTATTGCATGATATTTTACACTATCTTTTAATGAATTTAACGCAGATTATGTATTTTTTCTGCAATGTCGCCACTTTCATATCCCGCCTGAATCACATCAAAGAAAACATTTTATTGTTTAAATGAATGTTATTATATGTAATAATGTGGTGTAATAACAGTGAATTCTACGTCAGAAATATTTAGAAATATCTAAATAGACTGGTTGTATAACAAATTACCCTTCATAACCACCTGAAATAGTTAAAATGACTGTATATTATCATATATAGCTACTTATTATTAGCCCCTACCGGTTTTCACCGGAGTGGGCTATAGCTTTCCTCTGCGTCCGTCAGTCCGTCCGTCTCCCTGTCCGTCCGTCTCTCTGTCCCACTTCAGTTTTCCCATACAGAAGACGGTAATAAATGATATTCTGCATAACAGTGCATTGTTTTCACAAATTTCTACAAACCGGTAGGGGACTTGTATTTCTTATGCAATTCTCCCAGAATGCTTGTTAATTAAGGACTTCATCTAAATCTTACAAATTTGAGCAAAGACCGTCTAATGTTACTGATAATTTTTAATGCAATTTTGTATTTATAGTTAAAATGACTATATATTATTAACTAAGGACTGGTAATTTTTTAATTTGAGTTTGTACCAAAGTATCGAAACAATTAAAATTCTATCTTAACTTATATGTTGTAACGTTCAATAAAAAATCATATTGAAGAAATGTTTGCTCTCAAAGAACGGTAGATTTTAGGAATTTGAATGCTAGTGATAAACAATCTTTGTGAAATGGCAACAGTCTCTGACATATAATGTGGTCTTTAAAATTGCATTTTACAAATTTGGTTGATTTATTCATACTCTTAGTAACAACCTCATATATATAGATCATTCTTTATTTTCATTTCATTATTTATTAATTTTCTACTTTTGTAAGTCTTTGTTGAAAAACATTATTGATGAAATGATTTGTTTAAATTTTGATTTTTCAATTATATCAAAAAACTTTTAAATCGAGTTTAAAGTGTCAAATTGATGTGTAAGCTAAAATATTCTGTTGCTCTTGAGTTAGATAACGTGTTAAGTAAAATAGCTGGATTTATATCAAGCCTGAAATTTCTGAAAATGATATTTAAAGTGGATTAAAGCCAGTCTATTTCTATTGTTCTTGCAATTATGCATACAATAGAATTATATAAAAAGAAACCGAATAAATATTATACTTTTCATAATGTAACACTTCTTTATATTGGGTCTTAATGTTTTCATATTGATTTCAAAACATCAATTATCTGTTGTCTATTTTTAATGTTTACTGAAATCATAGTTTAAATTGTGTTGTTGTAGTTCAAGTTTGTATTAATATATTGTGCTTAAATAACTCGAATTCAATTACAAATCGGTTTTAAAACATCCTATTCAGGCTACTGTCGTTAAAACTTGGCGTGAAATATTACTTTTTTCACAATTATGAGACAACTTAAGAAGACTTAAATTGAGTTTAAATAACTTTTCATCGTATTTTGAACGTCATATTAAACATGTTCGTGCAATTAAGCGCACAGATATACTTAAGAAGTTTTAAATTGAGTTTAAATAACTTTTCATCGTATTTTGAACGTCATATTAAACAATTAAGCGCACAGATATACAATTAGGATATGTTTTTTAATTTAAAAAAAAACATTTGACGTAAGTTTTAATAACTTCAAATTGATTTAAAAGGATCATTTTTATTGTTAAAGCAATTTTTTAACATTTGTAAAATAAATCAAATAAGTAAACTTGGCCAAAGAATGCTCAAAACGTTATTAAAGGTTCAGTGACACCTTGGTGGAAAGGCTGAGTTTTTTTTTCAAATTGTGAAATTGTTTAAACTGCATGAGGTAAAATAACTTATCATATTAATATATTAATATTATTTAAAAAAGAAATCTACGCATCCTATCTAACTCAAAAATCAAATTACAATTACTAATAAATTATAGTGACACAAATTGCCATAGTATACTGTTTTTTGTAGTTGATCTTTTCTGTCTAAAAAGCGAATCAGAAATCGTCATTGATGGCATTGGTATGGATTCACAAAAATTTCATTTCCATAGTTGGCACTAATGGATTCCCCGAGTAGATCTATAATCCTTTACATAGATTTACCTGTGTTTATTGAGATGGAAAATAAAACATATCCTTCTATCTGAAAACTTATATAAATTAGCACGCTGAACCGTAATCTATCCAATTAATAAACATTTGTCACGAACTTTTTTTCGGGCCTCTCGTGCGTTACCCTTAAGTCAATGACATTCGGAACACGGGAAGAGTTATCGTTCTTAGCAAAGATGTCGCTGTGCAGCTAACTTCCGTAGCTTCTCCTTGGAACGTTTCAAAATATCATGAATATCGTGGTCGCGAGTGACAAATGTTTATTAATTGGATAGATTACGGTTCAGCGTGCTAATTTATATAAGTTTTCAGATAGAATGATATGTGTGGAAGTGAGAAAAATAGATGACTTCAAAGGTATAGCGATTTTTTATATAGTAATCGTTTGAATTTCCCAGGTGGTACCTCAATGTAAACAACGGGAGTTGCTTACCTTCTCTCTTTATATATATAGGGGAAACGAGTGTGATTATAAAATGCTACCAAGTCGTGATATTTCTTTTATTTTTCGGCTGGAGACATATATAAGGGGTTGTTAATGATAATTAATAAAAGAAATTTAAAAAAATATAAAAAAAGGGGGGGGGTAGTGCACGGTCCAGTCCACAAGCACCTGAGTAAATTATTTTAAAATTTAAGATATAAGGATAAATAAACTTAACGTATGTAAAATAAGCGAAATAATTTGCTGTTCTGGGATGAAAAATGAATATCTAACAAATTTGATTCAGTAAGTAACAACAAAAGCCCCTCTGAGATACGAACTCGGGATGTACGGATCACAAGCCCGACATTTTATTCGCTCGGATATGAAATAGGCCTAAGTTACATGTAGCCGTCGATAAAATTGTTTTAACAAAACAAAATGTTATTTCGATCAGAGTTCAGGCTTTTGTTATGATGTGTTATTAACCTTAAGAATTTTTTATTTTACATTTGTGATCTGTGACCTTGATAATTACAGGATACTATAGTAAGTGTTCATATAGGGAACAATTCATATGTATTTTCCCCTGCAGTGGTTACTATCTAAACACCTACTTGACCACTAGTACAACAGATCACAACCTTTATCTTTTGAAACATTCGATATTCTGTTTTAAAAATTATTTCCTAAAAATTATAACAATCTTCATATATATTTTCAAATAATTGAACACTTCCGGTACCACTAAAACAGCAAAATGACTTTTTTGGTAGTTAACAAGGATTTAGGCTTTGAAGGTAGCGATCATTGCAAAAAAAGATTTATATAATCTACAGACGAACCTTACATATTTTTCACTGCAATGGTTACTTTCTAAACATCCACTCGACCACTAGTACAATATATAACAACGATTATCTTTTTAAATTTTCGATGTGATAAAAGGTTAATGGTATTTGCATTTTTATATAGTTTATCATATCTATTTTCTATAAATGCTGTTTGTTGAAACTGTTATACGCATGTTTGTGTTCTTAAAATAAACAGATATTTATTTAAAATAGATATCATTTATTTATAGATTCACCGTATATTTGCAATATTCTGGATAACTTGACCCTGTTTTTTTTCAAAATGATAGGTAATATTTTCCCTTCTTTGTTCTGATACGTTTTGTGTCAGGTTTTAGTCGGGACATTTTGTAACTGAATCTACCATTTGCATGAGTCGTCGGAGTACCCACGCAATATTGCAGTCAACCATGTTTGTAAGTAAATCTATATCATATATATATTAAATGTCTGACAGATTGTTTTTTCCTGCTAATTGTCACTTCTCTATTGAAGTTCAATCAAGAAGGTAATATGTTCACAATTTGGATCACTCTGACGCTGTATTTAAGCATTGGCTATGCAACAAATCGTGACGTTAGGGTAAAGGTTAATTGTTCGTCTTTGCTTAACAAGCAGCTATTCCATCTTCATTCAAATCTGTGGAATGTGTCCAAGTCAAACGAGGTACTTCACCTAGTTTATTTTTCCTTTTGGTGTGTTTACGTGTTTTTCATCAAGTAATAGAAATTTGATGTATTTGCACACAATTTCTCAGGAAAGCGTTTTCCTTACCACGTTTGAAACAAGATGTTCCCATGAGAGATGTTTTACATGGACTTCTATGGCAAAACAGGGTATGATTTAGAGAACAGTGGTAAAATTTTATAGATACAACTTTTCCAATAATCATATATTTTAAAAATTATCATGTTTATACTAATTTATGAAAAATGTTACTAAGGAAAATATAACGACATTTTTTAATGATTTTTGAAGAATAGTTTTGAATGCTATTTTGCGTAAGACTTTGCAAAGAGCTTGCCAAAGATTCAGATTTGCTGATTTATTTAATATAAAAAACATTTCGATTTATTCAGCTCCAGTACCTAAAATTTGTCCAAATGGGTGGAAGTCGAGAAAGGGAAGTTGTTATAAAGTATTCACGGATAAAGTGAACTGGTTTCAGGCCCAGATTATTGAAGATTAATAATTTTAAAAAGATGAAATATAAATACAATTTGTTTTATTTGATCTTGTCTAAATATGGATTTTTAAAAAAAAAAAAAAAAAATACACTTTCCTTACAGATGAATTGCCGAAAATATGATAGCACCCTTGCTCACATTGAGGATGAGCTTGAAAACCAATGGTTAAAGAAATAATATCCTGATATCAAAACAGGTAATTTTAACACAAACCTTAAAATCACTATAATGATACATGTAGGGCTATTATAGAGGAGCTAAAAATTAAATTTTTATATGCCAATGTTATATGAAAAGCATTGTGTTCCTTTTATCTCGATGTCAAAACAAAACAAGGAAAGATGAACTAATAAAGATCAGATTCCAATATGTGGTATGATTAAAAATTGATAGGGAAAAAACCCAAAATATTGAATTTCTTTTTATTCTTTCTCAGTCATTTTTAATTTCATTTATTAAAGTTTTGATTTTTTTTGGTCTTTTCTATATATTTAACATTATGCTAATTGTAAGACCGATGATAAAGAATACCTTGTTATTTAAAACATTCTATCTAAAGCAAGGATAAGTTTTTGAATTTATTGTTTAATTCATTTTCATCTCAGCAACATGGATAGATGTCGTTGATTTAGGAGGAGAAGGAAAATGGATGTGGTTTTCATCCGGAAAAACTGCTAATTATCTCCCTTGGGACAATGGCGAACCAAACAACTATAATTCATCGGAGCACTGTGCAGCCATATTCCATGTTGGCAAAGAAAAATGGCATGATGGAAATTGTATAAGCAGCTTTAACTTTATGTGCAAGAAAAAAATAAATTAGTGTGTGAATTTTTCATTATTTATTTTCATGTGATTTCATATTATTCAAGATTCCCTAAGAATAAATAAACAACAGGTATATTAGTCATTTATTTATATTAATCATCGGAGCTGCATAAACACTGGTTCTTAAATAGCTTGCAGGTGAAAAGAATCCAAAATCACTTCCAGCTCTAATGACCAGACGTTTGCGAAAAAAAATCTGACCAGCTGAAAATCCTGTATATTTTGGCTTCAGAAAATCGAAAACTCAATTTCCTTTATTTCACGTTCCCAAAACAAATTGTAAAATTATAATTAAAAACACCGTGTATGATAAAGTAAACTAAAATATTTCTCTAACTGTACGACAGGGGCCATTAAAAGGCCTACGCCCGGCGTAAACTTACGCTTCGCGTAAATATGGACTTATGTCAAACATTTGAACCGTTTCACTTAAAGGCGGATATTTTCACCAAAGTTAAGCCAAAAATTCAACACTTAGCCAAGGGTATTCGTAACTTTTAGCATATACATAAAATGATTGTTAATTATGTTGCTGAGAATATTGTTGCTGTCCTTAATGTTAAATTGTACAATTTGTCATGTAAATTTGATTGAATTGATATGAAATTAAGAAAATAGAAAGTTTTGATAGATGGTATCAATTCTCACAAAGAAATATTCTTACCATGGTTTACACATTATTAATATTCGCACTTGCCTTATACATATTAAAACGACATATCTAAACGACTAATCGGTACTTTTCATTCGATTAATATATTTGTAATTAATAATTTGATTTACGTTCCAAATATTTTGAGTAGATTGAGTAATGAATAATGCAGAGAATATATATGATGTACATGTAGTGCAAATGTGATTTTGTTTAAGATATGTGAAGCATTGTTTTTTCCCAACTTCCATGCAAAATATGTGCGAACGGGATATTTTGAAATTTTAAACCCACTTAATGAATTTATAGGCTTACATTTTTCACACTCTTTTACTTCATATTTGATGAGTGAAAAGTGTCATACTAAGGTAGTTAAAGATAAATCAAAAACGTATCTTTCATTATTGTTATAATGTTAATACTTAAATATGATGAAAGCTCTAAATGTAATTGAAATCATAAGTGTACATGTATAATCATATACATGTCTCTTTGCAGTTTTTTTCTCCCGACCTTCCGTCTTTTACTGACCCTTTGTCTTAAGAAGTATTTAAACGTTTCAGAGAGAGATTTTTGACTCAAGAAAATAATTGACCGTGCTTTTACATACACATATATGTTTCTGTTTGTAAACGTTACTGACAACAATTTATTTGACTGGTTGGTAGCTTTGTGTAAAAAATTGAATCTTAAGGTAACTCCATACTCGTAAAATTCTCCGATGAAAGTTGAAAAACCGAACTGATTTCAACTTAATAGACTTAAACTTCATCATTTGTAAGAAAAAATATACATGTCATCACACTTTTTGAGATGCCAGATAAACATAAACTAAAGCATATTTTAGCAACAGAAAACTGTATTTTTTTTGTTAAAAGTAAAATTTTTGTACGCAGAAATTTCTTTATCTTGTTTAATTTTATTGTCAACTTTATCAGAAAACTAAAACTACATAAATATTTTAAAATTAATCGTTGGGATAAGAAAAACTATGGCATTTAGACATACAACTGAAAGAAAGGCAGAAAAAGAGTTATTTCCCCTTAGCATCGATAAAATGTATAAAAAACAGGAAATTTAGGATAAAACTGAGCTGCAAAAATATCTTGAACTTAACAGTATTTCTTATTACATCCATGTGATTATATTCACATAAAATAGATAAAACTATCTTGCACAAATTTTAAAGAACTCAAAGTTTTACAAAATAGCATGACATCACAGAACATTGGATCTACTTTAAAGGGTACCTGCAGCATAACCCATTTTAAAGTTATGTATAGAATATATAGAATAAAAATATAGAAATAGAAATAGAATCCAATCCAAAAAAAAAAATTAAGCAATAATGCGACTTTAGCGGAGGTGAGGTCACGAAGTCAACAATTTTTAAGCCGAAATGAATAACGCTTTGAACTCAACAACAGTATATATATGCATTCAGAGTTGATATGGGATCAGAAATACCAAACCAATTGTTCATTTATCTATGAAACAATGCAAGAAAAAAGCGAACAGTTCTCATACGATTTTCTTGTTTTTCTAACAGCAGCCTTGAACTCGTGACCTCAAATTTCATCTTGCGCCAAATCGCCTTGATTCAAAAATCGTTCAGGTGTGAAATGGGGTTTTCCCCAAATATATGAAAAAGTACTTATACAATCGAAGTAAAATATTCAGAAGGTGTTTTAAACATAGATCTCCATAATATTAAAAATTCAATGGCATTGCAGGTACCCTTTTACAATTTACAACACTCAGTGTCAGGGCATACATGTACAAATAGTTTCAAAAAAGCATTCGAACGCTCTGATCTAACTATCACTTTGTTTGGAAACAGATTGCCTTGCAGTGTGACAACCAAGAATTTTTAATAACGTTTCAAGAACACAACAGTCAATTTCTCAGGAATAAAGAGGATCATCTCCCTGTTTCTTGCTAACTATTTTGGGTCATCTTTATTCTGAAAATTCTGGATCGTATAAAAATCCTAATCGTAAGTTTATATTTCAGAATACCAAATATACTATTTTGAATAGAATAGTTAAGAAAAAATTACACATTAATAGAGATTCATAATGGACTGTACTTTGTGGCGGACGGTTTTCAGGTAGGAAATGAAAATCAATTATAACTCAATAGTTTTAAAGAACTGTTACTTTAGCTTCCAAATTATTAGGCATTTCTGGTATACTTACCTTATATTTCATAAAAGTAAAAAAATAACTCGAATTTTGCAAAATATTAGCTCATTTTACGCCATACCTCAAAGTTTTGAAATGTGACCCCTACTTTTTTAAAATTTTATATTAGGTTTATGTTTATTTGTATGGAAAGTTTTGGAAAGATTGCATTACTAATATTTTTTTGTGTTAAAATTTGATTGCTCCAACATTTTGTAACAATCTTAATAAATGTTCAATCTAAATATTTGTTTTCATCATGTACTGGCATATAAAGCCACCATAAAGGCAAGGTTTTTTTTATTATCACTTAAATATTACTTATATATCTATAACATGTGTTGAACTTCATCATAATCAAATAATAGTTCAAATTACATGTACTTATATATCCAATACATATGTTTAACTTTATACGATATTATATAAATCATAATTAAATTATAGTTTAAACTATAAATATTTGTTCGATTTCCTTAAATAATCAATTTTTAGGCCAAACTCTAACAAAATGGCCTTTGACCTTGGTCACAAATAAAATGAATGAACATTTTAAGTCCCCTATCTTTATATTTAAAGGTTTTTCGGACGATGGACGTTATCTGTGTTTTAGTGCCCGCCTCCATAAAAACTACACATGTTTTACACATAGTATATATTTTGAATAAATATGGAATATTCTCTAGCCATTCCAGGAAACTACACATACTATCTAGCATGGTACATTGTACATTGATTGTATGGTCACTTTATCAGTGTTTTGCAGTCCTATCATAGGCACAGTGCTTGTTAAAAACAAATGTTTTTGGTGTTTAAAATATTTTTACCTCTAAGTGGCATAAGTATGAACTTGGGTAAGGAAGAAGGTATCGATAATTGTGGATCTCTTGATTACGTCATTTTATGTCATGGATCTAAAACAGAAAAAACGGTATATTGAGTGTCAGGGGGAGTTGTGTGCATATAACAATTTCTGGGATCGGTTATCAAAAACGCTTCGCGTCGGGCAATATTTCGTCCCTCAGGGGCTAATATAATCAATGTTGCCCTCAACCCCAGTCAATATTTGTATAATACTTAAGTGAGAGTTTAAGTACAATTGTTTATTTGCTAAGTTTCTTAACAAATATTATTAGTTTTATTCAAAGGAAGAAAATAATTTGTGTATTGCATAGAAAATTATCAAAAGAGTGAAGATATCTCATTGTTTTAAAAAGTATACATAATAACCATTAATTTTGATTATTATTGCAATTGATCAAGGTGGCTCACTATACCGTAAAATATTTTCTCAAATCAGCAGAAAATTACTTGTTTATGATAGATATCATAATAGGTAAGAAGTATTGAAGTCTAATAGGCATAAAATGTGCAATTTTGGAGGAAAAATTACATTTTCAAAAAATTTAATTCAGTTAACATAAAGAAAAGCTCCTGGCGGATTCGAACTCTTGATCCGCGGTTCAGGATCGAGCCCAATTCCACTGAGCTACGACGATATACAACCCAATCGAACTATATAAACAGTTTAACAAAACATTAAATCGCCATCTAGTGACGTACTGTCTTAAAAAGTATAACTGTAGGTGTAGTGAGGTACCTTAAACCAGATCCCTTTGATCTGCTGCTGCTTTTGCAACAATAAAAAATGATAGGAGCGGATTGAGGATCTGATTATATTTAGATTGGATTAGTATACTGACCCTATGTATATACATTTAATTGATTGTGTGTTTTATCGATTTATCTTTTAATAGTCCATCCATACCTTTTATAATGCATCTATAAGTTTCATTTTCAGGTTTTTTTTTTAAAGAATGAAAATTCACCATTGAGATTTTAAAAAAAATTGACTATTTACAATTTTATTACGTCTTGAAAATAGCAATGAAGTCTATGAGAAAATTGCATTTTTAGATACTTATTTTAAGTACAAGAAGTTTTCTCACAAATCTCTTGTTAAAAAGTTGCAAAAAGCTTCCCTCTCTTTGGACTTTTGTCAAATATATCCATAATTTTCCACACTTGTTTTTAGAAAATAATTGTTTCCTAATTTCTAAAGGGCAGACAAACCTTTTAAGAAGTTTTAAGTTCACTGCTTTAACTTGTTTAGTCACTACCTAAACTTATTCAGTTAATATTATAATATATTTATCTTTTTCTAAGTATGTTTTTACTTGCTGTTCTTTTCACATGGGCTGGATCATGAAAACTCCATTCTAATTTTGTATGTCTGTGGGTATGAATGATGTGGTGGGTTGTTAATGTAGGTGTATCACCCATATATGGTAACTTACAAATTATTTAACAAGTCACATATGGAAAAAGTCAAGATTTGTATTTAAATTTCAAGTATTCCTTGCAATATCATATTCTATAGATTATTTAATACTGTATAATCACTGCTTGACTTTATGTTTCGGAGAGGGTTTATATAGGCTTAGCCTATTGCCTAGTTCCTTTTTAATCGTCAATAAATGTTTTAATTTTTGAAAAAGTTTTTAGTGCAAACAGTTCATTTGACATCATACATACTCTCAAGTTTGGTTAATGTCAGCCTCATGATGATTTGAAAAAAAAAACATACAGTTATTTAATGCAGTTTAGATCAATCAAATTTGTTAAAATAACATCAGTTATGGATAGTAAGAAGAGTTTCCTTTCTTTAAGCTGTTCAGAATGGCAAAAACATGTACCTGCCTTTATCCTATTTAATTTTTTAAACCTGAAACTTGTGATTCTCATTGAAGCTTCAAGAAAGGATTTTTCCCGGATTTCCGGTTTTTTAAAGCCTTTGCTTAATTGTATTCCGCTTAATAGTCACGCACAAACCCTCGTTCTATTAGCAAGAGGAAATGCTCGAGATGGTGACAGAGAAAAAGAAGAGAAAAGGAAGATCAAATTTCCCTAATTAATTACAAATAAGTAGAACGCATTTATTTTACCGTAAAGACACACATGTATCGTGAATTTAGATCTTGTACAACTGATCCCAGTACTTATTTTGTAGTATTACTATTATAGCGTATTTTTTCTAAAGTAGATAATTTATCGATGTATTACTCATGTATACTTTTTTGTAACTCTATTTGGTAACAATAGAACTAAGATATTACTAGTATATCATTTAGATTTTCTTCCTGTCAAACACCAATTAATCAAACTGTTTTCCAAATTGTGTTTAAAGATGCATTTGCATCTACAAATTTACAGAAAAGGTAACTGAGATATTGTGCTTGTAAGGCTGCTCGGCAAACCAAAATACTATTATATTAAAGCTGTTATGTGTCTTCATGATATTTATATATTTACATTCACTAAGTATGTTTCCCTCTATATTTTTTTTACCGAAACTGATTGTAATTAATACATGCATGACTGTACAGAAATCTACTCAATCCAAAGGACGACTTACCTCTAGGCGTAAGAATGTGTATTTCTAATTTTCAAAAACTATTATAGATGCATTGTTAACATTTCAAAATGTCAACTTTGATTCAAATAGCTATAACTGATACTATTTTTACATCGTTCATCGATATCTTCTTTTCTTTATACTTTTGCTGCTTTCTTTGCTTTTCTTGATCAAAACTAGTAACACCGAGAGCACGAACTCCACAAATTTGCACGGGCTGACCAAGTAGACTGTAGTTACATGTACCACGACAACATTCACACAACTGGCTGTTCTTCTCTGTAAGTTTTAATCGACAATAAATATGATTTACGTAATTTTATTTGTTATATGGATAACTGTTTAGGTAATTAAAAGGTAGATGTAAAAATAAACATAAAATGTAAGGCTTTCTTTGGTACCCTATTCGAGTCTTGAGGGTAGAAAGCATCGCAAAAAAATTATTTTCATACTCGCCTGACGCACCAAATTAAGCATTTTATTTTTTAAATGAATTAACTAATTAAAACTTTTTATATATATTTTATATATCTGTTTTATATTGCCTATATACACCAGCAGAATCGGTCTCCTTTCAAAGTTAGAAATATTCAATATTAATAAAAACATCTTTATGGGCAAAGAAAAAACCCAAACCATCATGGGAATGTTTAGATAAGGGAACCGTTTGGTTTCGTCCCCCGAATGTTTGGATTTATTCAACCCGCATGTTGTGCATTGTTTAAACAAAGCAACTTTTTGAAAAATTATTGAACGTCTGGGCCAAATTTTAAAATGTGTTGAAACAGGCGGTAACCTTTTGCGTCGTATATTGAATTTAAAATCATAAGGCAGATATGATAGTTAATTTTTTAATCATCTAGCCTCTTTAAAGAGGGAAGAGTTTTTTTTTAATTTGAGACAGCAAAGAAACAGAGACCTATCTGTTTTTTGGGGCGAAACCGCCCTTGTTTCCTAATAATTTTTAAATTTGTCCCATACGTATTTTAGAACTGATACAATTGTATAATTAATTTAATAGAATAATTATATCAAATAACTATTTCTAATTTGAATTTATATTAAGTAATTTTGAACAATGAAAGGTACTTCAATGTTTTAGGTATTTTTAGTTAATATAACAAAATGACACTTTTTAACCTTTGAAAATACCTTGGCTAAATGTACTTCAAATTTACCGATGACTTTTCTTCCTATGCATATAAACAGCATAGAGTTTACATAATGACAAACTGTCACGTGAAAAAACAGGATATACAGTGAGAATATTATGTTAATTAAAATCATAAACAAACTGGCTCTAAAAAAACTCACTCCTTTTGAACTCTACAAAATGACTTTATTTAACTGGATAGTAACTTTAGGAATTTTTTCTTCTTGTGTCTTTTCAGAAATGTGCACATGGACACAGAAGGGAGAAAAAGTAATAGTAAATTGTTCTGAAAGAGGTTTACGAACTATTCCAAAACTCAACGACAGTGTCATTTATTTAGACTTAAGTCACAACGAAATTGCTCACATTCCATGCGGTATACTACCAAATAAGTTGAACTACCTCGACATGTCTTGGAATAGTATTAAGCAAATTAAAGATGGTTCATTTGAATTGTTATCAAATTTGAGCTTTCTGGATTTGTCGTTCTGCAACATACGTGACGTTGACCAAGGAGTCTTTGGAAAGTTGATAAATCTACGTTACCTTAACATTTCATACAACAGAGAACTAGGATTTGCATCGTTGCCCAGTATAACGTCTGACTTAAACAAAACAAAACTTTTATCACTTAATTTAAATGGAATCAACTGTGAAACTGGCATTGGTACAATTCTAAAACGATTTCATTTGGAAAACATAAAAACTACAAACTTGACAGAGTTGTCACTTGCAAGCAATAGACTTGAGCTCTTTGAACGTGGTGTGCTTTATAATTTACCAAAATCTCTACAAATGCTTTCAACAGCTGAAAATAAACTTACAGCAGGTCTGCACATTTTGGAGTATCATTCTTTGTCGGGATTAAAAGTCCTCAATATGAGTTACCAATTACATCCACCCGTGTTTCCTAATTCAATTGCAAACCAATGTATTGAAAAGGAAGATTATTTTAATAGTACATTAGAAAAACAGTTTTATCAGAAGACAACCAAACCATTTAATTTTAACTGGAGTATGCCATTTCCTCCAAAATTAGAAACAGTATATGCACAATCTAACAGACTCTACATCATAGATCCCCGATTTTCCCTAAGTGCTCCAAATCTTCGGCATATTTACCTACAAAACAACTTTATTCTGTCTTTGAGAGGAGAAATTCGAGCAAAAAACAATTATATTGAAACATTAGATATTTCAAACAATTTTTGTACTCATATATTTAGGTCAATCGATGGTCAACATATTAGATATTTGAATTTATCTCACAATGATATTAGCAAAGATTTGGAAGAAGACACAAATGGGGAATTACTTGAAACTTTTACAAATCTTGAAGTGTTAGATTTATCCTTCAACAAAATATCATCTCTACCAAAGCTGCTTCTGAAGAAAACAAAACATTTGCGTTGCCTTAACACAAGCAACAATAGGATATCCAGCTGGATGGTGGATATGAGAACAGTTTCAAAGCTTAAGTTATTAGATCTTTCTGATAACAAATTAAAAACCCTTGATGAGGGCGCTTTTACTCAGATTGAGGAGTTATTCGAACGTTCTAATTTAACTATCGATCTGTCTGGTAACGACTTAGCATGTACTTGTGAAAATCAGAATTTCTTAAGATGGATGCTGAAATACAGAGAACATTTTTTGTACATTAAAAACTACAGTTGTTCTTCAGGGAAGGCTTTGTTTGACTTTAGAACTTTAGATTCTTCTTTAGAATTATTGCAAAAATTATGCGAATCATTTTTAAGTTTGTATATTGGCAGTGCAGTTTTTCTAGCAATGTTTCTTACATTAGTTACAAGTATAGTATGTGTTAAAAACAAATGGAAAATACGATATCTTATTTACAAATCGAAGCAAAAATGTGGTTTTTTAACACCGTTTAATAATAGATGTTTACCAACTACCATGCATTATGAATATGATGCCTTCCTTTCCTACAGTGGTCAAGAATTAATGTGTGTCTTACATGAAGTAATACCTCGGCTCAAAGTCAACAAAAACCTCAGACTTCTAATCTGAGACCGAGATTATCTGCCAGGTTTTCCAAAGGTTGACAGTATCATGCACAGTCTACAGGAGAGCAAACGGACAATTTGCATTGTGTCCAGGAAGTATTTGGCGTCTAAATGGCGTGATTATGAACTTAACATGGCGAAAGTAGACGGCATCAAAGACCGTGGAACTCTTGATTATATCATTCTCATATTGCTACCAGAAGTATACAACGGTAAACAACTTCCGCATAAAATCATGGACCTTATTCAAAAAGACCGCTACATTGAATATCCGAAGGAATCTTGCGCTTATGATGATTTCTGGAATAGATTAGTCAAAATGATGGAACAGTGATTATGCTTCCTTATATACTATTAAACTGTGTGTGTGTGTGTGTGTGTGTGTGTGTGTGTGTGTGTGTGTGTGTGTGTGTGTGTGTGTGTGTGTGTGTGTGTGTGTGATAAAAAGTCATGCAGTCAGACTTTAGTTGTACAGTTTGAATAATAATTACTCTATTTTTAAAGTTGTCTTATAGACATATGATATTGTGTCAGTTTGAGAACACTTGCCTATATGCTTAGAAATTTTATTTTTACAATTAATACATGTAGTTAAAATATCTGTACATGTGATAAATATGGAATTAAAAAAACTAATAAGCGAAATCTATTTTTAAAAAATTCCAACATTTTCTCTAGATTTTTGTTCGTCATACAAATATCATTTTCAAAACTATTTTTATTATAATGCATGTAATTGGATATATGTTAGATCTGTCTGGTATTTCCTTTCTGTTGAAAAAGTAAAAGTTAGTTATGGGACATTCTGAGCCCCTAAGTGCTCGTGGTCACTTTGGAATAGATTGTTAGAAGAGCTCTCATTCTATGATATTTATTTGAATAAAACATTGCTGTCTTTTTTCATTTTTCCGTTATAAACTTTTAAACTTAGATATACTTGTACGCTTGTCATTTGCCATTGGAGTTTCAAGTATGTATTGTCCCGGATATCCGTTGTGTAAGCTTTGGCTTGTTTATTTTCCGCTACATAGACGTGCATCAAATCGCAGCATCATAAGAAATAGCTCTACTAACTCATAAACTATATATACTAGTCAAACTTTCGAACGCCGCAGGCAGGTGTTTGTATTTTACTGTTCGTATTTCCAATAGTTTGACCATGACAAGGATCGAATATGAAAATTAAAGAATAATAAAGCATTTTAAGAAAAATTCAATCAACATTTTTAAGGGCTTTATGAAAAAATCAAGAAGCTACAGGTACACTAAAATATAAAATTCACATTGAACATCAATACCTGATACGTTCCCCATTTGCATTATTTCATGTAGCAGCATCTCATAGAGATCCCATGATTGAATAAAAACACCTTTGTGGAAGGTTATTTCCTTTGTTTATGTGGTCTAGTTCTGCGAAATTTGGATGCCGAGGAACTTGTCCACGCTTGGGTTTATATCTTCCCATTAAGGTCATTGATGTGGTCTAAGATATGTTGTGCAGTTGCACGTGCTGTGTGGTGTCTTTTAGAATCGCACATTTATAATCTTTTTAAACATATTTTGTCAAACATCGAAATGACAATTAATAACGATGATAATGAATTATTGCCTGAAAACACAATAAAGACAATATGATAAATTTGTGGATCTTCTTTATGAATTGTTTTAACAAAAACCCATTCTGAAATTCTGATACATTTTGGGCGAAGAAAAAAGTAAACGAAGGAAATTACGTGTTAGATATGTTGAAAATTAAATACTCTCCCATTATTTTATCTAGGAGAATATAATGGGAGACTAGTGTAATCTAAGAATGAAAAGAAAATATTTCTTGCTTTTTCTTATAAGAAGTAATTGCCTTTGATCTCGATGTAAGCGTACAAATCTCCGATTTGCACGGATCTCCTCGTTAATTCTAGAAAAAAACGTGCTCACTTGCTCTGTAACGCGGAAGTCTAAATGCCTATTATAAACATGTCTAACCCTCAAGTTTACTTGTAGAGTAATTATTTTCTCCATTCCATATATCACGTCATAAAATTATTTAAGAGTTCATTTGCATTAGATATTCATTTATTTCTTTGTAGTTCTTAGTTCTATTTTCTCCTTATTATCATGATCATGATCTCCTATACTTTGAGCACACTCACATTCAAATTTCACAGTTATTTCTCTTCGAGTAGAATATGGTGCAGTAATGCAAAGGCATATATAAGAGGCTGGATAGTCGACAATTTACCCATTAGAACGGCTCTATGTTATATAAATAGTGCCTGTTTGGGAGAGTAACTGTTGAAATTGGAGCCCGAGAAAACCATTGTCAACCGACGCGAAGCGGAGGTTGACAATGGTTTTCGAAAGGTGTAAATTCTAGAAACTCAATTTCTAGAAAGTCACCCAAACAGGCACTATTTATTTTATAATACTGAATGTCTTATTTTTAAAGAAATTTATATAGAAATGAAGTGAATTCTACGGCAACCGTACGCGCATAATTTAGGTGCATGTAACAATTCGTTGTTACCCGTTGCCAAATGTGATGCTAACGCTGAGGGTAATAGAACGGATTACCAACTGCGTCTAAACCTATCAGATTTCAGTATTTTACATGAAAGTATAATAATTTATTATAATATATTTGGTAGTTAAATATTTTGTTAGTAAAGATAAAAAAATAAAAATGTTTGAGATTTAAATTTTTAACATTTTTCAATATTTTTTACGGTAGTAAATGCCGTTAGAAAATGGATCAAACCAGCCCTCTTAAAGTAGTTAAATGGAATGATGAAACTTGTCAAAGTCACTCATACTACTTAAAACTGACATAAATTTGTTCTGGATACGCAGATACCAATCCTTTAAAATGAAAATTGTTATGGTAAAACTAGCAACAAGTTTTACTTCCGCGTTCAGCTATCTTTATTATAAGCAAGGATTAGAGATAGAAGCCTGTGTAACTCGTCCCAAATATTTGTACGAGAAATGAGAAATCCTAAAAATCAGTATTTACTACTGTTTTAGTAATGTATACTCGCTTTATAACTTTCTTTTATGCATATGTACATGCGAAAATAAATAATTTGGGATGAGAATGCGTAAACACATGAAAGAAGGTAACACAGTAAATGAAATAGAATGTACCAAAAAAAAACCCACTTATATAAAACAACCAATCTAAGCATCCGTTTGGATGTAACGTAATTACAATCTTCAATTTAGTAAGAGTTAAAGTATTTTTATATTTGAAATACTTCAGCTGTTTTTTTTTCACAAGTTCAGATATTCTTGTTAATTGGTATGCTTTTAACTTACTTCGTCCTTGTATAATTTATATCTATCTGATCACTATAAAAGAAATAAGCAGTCAATCACACATCAACCAGTGGGCGCCAAAGCATCCCGACCTCAAATAACACTATATGTTGGTTTTTTTAATCATTATCACGATTCAATCATTCTGATTAGCCGATACCAGAAATCATCATAAGCGCATGATTCCATTGGATACTCAATGTAGCGGTCTTTCCGAATAAGATCCATGGTTTTACTCGGAGGATCAACATTATAAACCTCTGGTAACAGTACAAGAATCACGTAAACAAGAGATCCACGATCTTTGATGCATTCTACTTTCGCCATGTTTAGTTCATAGTCACGCTGTTTAGAGGCCAACTACTTCTTGGACACAATGTACATGGCCCGTTTGCTTTCCTTCAGACTGCTCATGATGCTGTCAACTTTAGGTGTGCGTGCTAGTTGGCAAATGTTTAGTGTATGGAATAACAAATTTAAACCTTTGTCTAGGTTTGTAATTCAGATAACGTATTTTCTATTTATTTTTCACAAGCACTATGTCTATGATAAAACTGGGAAACACTGCTAGGGTTACTACACAACCAATGTACCAACCTAAATACGAGGTGCATTGTTTTCTCAAGATGGCTAAAGAAGATCTCAGCTTTCTGAAATCAAAAGGCGCATCTTTTGTAAAACAAATGAAGTTTTCAAAGCTGATTTTTTTTTCTGTGTTCTTGTAACCATGGTAAAAATTCTTGGTTGTCACAGGTACAAGCTAATCAGTTTCCAAACAAATTGATGGTCAGATTAGAGCGTTCAAATGCCTTTTCAAACTGGTTGCGTGCACTGACACTTATATAGTGTTGTAAATTTGTTGTCAGACAGAACTATCGATCTAAGATCAGACATTGCATTCATCTCCACTAACCAATCAGTCAACCTGTTGTTACTGACATTCAAGTACACCAATTTCCATGAGTTTTTAAACTGCAGCTTTAATAGCGAGAATATCTTATTGAACTTCTAGACTGGTACATGTTTCATATATTTCGCCATATCTGACATAAACTCTGTATCAAACCTGTTGTTTGAAATATTCAAGTATTTCACATTAGGTCCGTTATTTACTGGATTATGGGAAAACATATTGTTTGAAATATCTCATGTAATGGTATTGTTTATGAATCGTATTTGACCATTGCTAGACATAATGAAATTATCCTGTAGATACATATGCCGAAGACTCAGCGCTAAAATAGAAAAACTTGGATTTTTAATAAAAAGTCTACTCGATTGCCAGTACAATGTTTCTAGTTTTTGGGGAAAAGTTAAAGTCAAATTTTTACCTTAATCAAATACTTTGGTATCGAAATTATCAAAGAAATTCTCATTTTCCTTATCGACTTTTTCTTTGCAATCATCTAGTACCGAGGAAGGATATTTTGCATGTGGATGCAATTAATAACTCATATTCTGAACCCTGACGTTGGACATTGTGTACATGTCGATAAGATATTCCCCAACAGTCAGTTTATTTGCTGCTATCGAAAAAAACACTGATAGTTTTTGGTAAGTGATAAATCACCCCGTTTTCAAATAGTTCCAATCTCTTTCTTGGTAGATTCTGTCAAATTGGTTGTTCGAATGTATTTTAATTGATTTTCCGAAATAGCAGTGCAAACACCAGTCGCACAAATAATTCCATTCAAGTTTAATCACAAAAACATTGTGAAACTTAATATTAGGCAGAGATGCAAATTTTAGTCCTCTGTTGTATGACATATTCAAGTATTGTAGATCACCAGCTCTCGAAAGACCTCTTTGTAAGCGTTACGTATGTTGTAGTATGGAACAGATACACATGATACATACGGCGACAAAATAAAATATTTTAAATTGACTGTATCGTCAACCTGAGAGTTCGTTTATCCAATTGATACTTATTTCAATGTCTGTCTTTTTAGTTAAACAAAACTACCATGTGAAAAAACTACAGTTAGAGGAATATTTTAATTTTTTAAATAATGTATGATGTTTTTTAATACGTTATTTCTTATTTTTACTATTTCTTGTAAAAAGGTGAAATAAAAACCAATATAAATGTAATGTACAGGAAATTGAGGGTTCGATTTCTGATGCCAAAAAATTTGCAAATTCAATGTAGAGCTGGTCAGATTATTTCGTAAATGACTTGACCTTAGAGCTTGCAGCGCTTTTTTGGCGCTTTGTCTGGTGAGCTGCATTATTTTAAGAATCATTGTTTATGCAGATCCAAAAGGAGGCATACAAAAAAGTACAAATGTGTCTGTTTTTTATCCATCTGTGTAAATTTATTAACATGAAATAAAGAATAAAAATTTCACAAATTAATCTTTTTCTCGCACATAAAGTTATAGCTAGATGTACAAAATGCATCATGCCATTTTGCTCTGCCTAGATGGAATGTGAGTGCACAGTTCTCCGATGATTTATATTTGCTTGGTTGGCCATTGTCCCAAGGGAAATGGGTAACAGATTTACCGGATGAAAACCACATCCGCACACCATTTTTTCCTAAATCAACAGCATCGATCCATGTTGCTGAGATAAAAATTGATAAAATAACCACAAATACATAAAATATTATACAGTTCAACTTCGGTATCTAGAACTTGGCGGGACTAAGAACATTTTTTTTTAGATATCCGAGGGTTCTAGATATCGAAGTTGATGAAATTTTCTATACATGCTTATACACACGTGAATATAGTCATTTCGGTTATTGTAGTTCATAGTGTATAAAAAAAACACTAAAAGATTTTTTATATTTTTGATAAAGATATAACACACTAAATGTTTTAAATTTTTTGTAAAGCAATACCGGCACTTTTTAAAAGAAGACTTGCGATCGTCTTTGTTTGTCAGAAATTCTGTTTCCAAATATACAGTACATTATGTAAATTGATAAACCAATCAAGGTAAAAAAAAACAAAGACCGAAAATCGAAACTTAACAATTTAATTTCAATTTATTCATACCTTTGTCGACTTCCGATATAGCCTGGAATTATGTTCTAATGGTCTGATCTGAACTTTGAGTTAAGCACAAATGCCAGATAGTCTAAATATTCACGGCTTGAGACCAGCAGGCATGTTCACGAAGCCATCTTAGGGCTATGGTATGTCCTAAGTACATCTTAGGATACGTCTTAGTCTTAAGTCTGTTTCTCGAAGCTCTCCTAAATGTAGGAACCGCCATAACTTTGTCCTAACTTTAAGACATCACCTACCTTGTCCTAAGACCATCCTAAAGCTATAAAATCACGGTTTTAGGTATATGGGGATGTTGTGAAGCCTTTTCTAAGATCGGTAGAATAAGGCAATATTTTCCACAGTTCCAGCATTTTCGACAAACACCAAATTCCTAAACGGGAGGGGGGGGGGGTGATATAGTCAATTATTCTATCATGTATGTTCATTTTAACAAAATGATGTGGAGGGGGCCCCCGAACTTTCACCACTTCCCCGTTGCTACATGCCTGCCTTGGAGCTGACAAATTAAGATTTTTTTTTTGCAAATACTATCTCTGTTTGACGAATGAAAGTTATTCATTTATTTTTTTTTTATCTACATTGTACACTAAATGAGTTACATTCATTGTTTTGATTATAATAATTTTGGATAACAATTAATTAAATGTCCTTTGCTATAAAAAGTAAATTTACATCGGGTTACATATACCATGCATGATCATTCCTAATTTTTATCACTTTAGTCTGAAAAATATAATCTTTAAAACATTTGTAATGTTGAATGAACTGTATTTATATATTTTCGAAATATATTACAACTTATTTCTTATTTAACATGTTCGTGTACTCTATATATTGTAGATTAAAGGGAAATTGGTTGTGTTTGTACGGGTACATGTGCTTCCTCATGTAACGTTTCAAATTCTATGAAAATCGCGTGTTTATGTAATATATATACTTGAATGACATGATTCTCAAATGTTAATTATGAAATGACAATACAGACTTTTGTTTACATAAATATCTACTTGTAAGCCAATTATTTCCTGATAAATATTTTTTTTAAAGAACAGTTATTTGAATTTTTTGGGGCTTGTAATATCTTTAGTTTGTTTTTCTTTAAATGACCCCCATTTGAAGAAAAACAAACTAAATTGTTATTGGTAACTGATATATATTTAGGTAAATGTAAAATTATTAAAATGCATACATTAAAATTACTGGTTTTAGGCCTTTTGTGTTAACTACCGAGACGTACACTTTTCTCTGGCAAAATTTTTAATGATTCATCCCTACACAAGTCTCTCAAATTCGATCTGAATGAATAATTGTGAAAAAAAAGAATGGTTGCAGAAGGTTAGGATATCCTAACTTAAGTTATTCCTAAGTAACCGTCGAAATACATCTTAAGACGTGTCCTAAGTTGATCTTAGGATGTTCCTAACTTTTTTCCTAAGTCATATCTTAGGAACACACTTAGGTCATATCTTTGGAAAGTTTCGTGAACATGCCTGCAGGTCCTTCGATAGATTGATTAACAGATATGATCTTTACTGAAAATTGACTTTCTGGTACATATTTATATACCTCAAAAAGTATTCAGTCAATACATTTCATGATTTATTTTTCACTTTTATGTGATTAGTGTGTTTACGAAATAATCACCACAAGCTATGTTTAATTGTCGTGTCATCTAGAGTCACTTTATAAGCATCGTTGATAACCTGGCGTGCGTAATTACTAAAAAAGGGTTTCAAAAGCTTAGGGCTGTTAAGACGTGAAAATCACAGGTGACCTCAGTAATATCACGTGCAAAACTAAAGGATCTGTTCGATTGACCGGGAAATCGGCGTAACGGAACGACAGTACTCTGAAGGTGTGAAATTATTGAGGCGCTTAATTGACTTTATTTCGAGATAACGCATGTCTTTTAGTGACTGGGGCCGCAAATTTACTTCGAGATAAGCGGGCATTCGAGATTTCCATGTTCGACATACCTGGGTTTTTAAAAAAAACTTATATAGTAAAAATGGCGGGGACCACAAACGTATCTCGATATATCCGTGGTATTCGAAATATCGGTGTTCGAGATACCGAAGTTGCATTGTACTTTCATTAGATATAACGAAAAAATTACTAAATATTTAATATCATTTCCCTTATATTTGGTATATTCTTAAACATATAGAATAGACATGTCAACAAAAATGCACAATTCAAATACATGTAATGGAAAATGAATGAGGCAAAATTAAAATTGATTAAAGATTATGTTTTTTCTTCCTCTTCAAATATTGAATTATACAGCATAATGGAGATTGGTTGTTAATTTAATTAATTGCATTGTTAGGATAAAAATATAATAGCTAAACTACGAATTCTATGTATCAATGACATATAAAACTGAATTTGTATTTCTTTTGTAAATATCCTACATGTATTAATTGAAGTGATCTTTTGCTCAGAAATACCTGTTTTGACATCAGGATATTGTTTATTTAACCATTGGTTTTCAAGTTCATCCTCAATTTGAGCAAGGGTGCTATCATATCTTCGGCAATTCATCTGTAAAAAGTGTATTTTAAAAAGGTCATTGCTTGGGCTACATCAAAGCTAATGAATTGTATATGTTTTTACCATTATTTATTGGTTCGCGATTACCTGGGCCTGAAACCAGTTCACTTTATCAGTGAACACTTGATAACAACTTCCCTTTCTCGACTTCCATCCATCTGGACAAGATTTAGGTACTGGAACTATTTAAATCAAAATGTCATAAAAAGTGAAAAAATCAGCAAATTAAATATTATAAATATACAAAAACCTGTATATAACAATTTTCTTTGATATTCTTTTTCTTCATCAGTGTGTATTTTGGCTTTGCAATTTAGCACTTCGATTGCTCAAACCATGATATGTTATGAATATGTGGCATTTTGTTATTACGTGTGTTTACGTAAGTCTATATTGATTAATATTTTTGCAAGCTTTCTGTAATATCTTAATGCAAAAAGGCATTCTTAAAAAGCCTATTTTCTTTTTAAATGCCATGATAATTGATACTAAAATGGTATTCCAAAAAAGTATGATTAATTGAAAAGTTGTATTTATAGAAAATTACTACTATTCTTTTATATCATACCATGTTTTGCCAAAGAAGTCCGTGTGAAGCATCTCTCTTTGAAACATCTTGTTTCAAAAGTGGTTAGGAAAACGCTCTCCTAAGAAATTGTATACACGTACAACAAATGTTTAGGATTAAAAAAGAATTCAAGAAAAGGGTACTAAATATGTGAAATACCTTTAGATAAACCTCGTTTGACTTGGAGATTTTCCACATATTTGAATGAAGATGGGACAGCTGCTTGTTGAGCATTGTCGAACAATTAACCCTTGACCTTACGTCACGATTTGCTGCAAAGCCAATGCTGAAATAGAGCGTCAGAGTGATCCAAATTGGGAACATGTTACCTTCTTGATTGAACTTCAATTGTGAAATGATAGTTAGTAGGAAAAACCAATCTGTCACACATTTAATATATATAAAATAGTTTTACTTACAAACATGGTTGATTGCAATATTGCGTGAGAACTCCGACTGATCATGTAAATGGTAGATTCAGTTACAAACTGACCCGACTAAAACCTGACACAAAATGTATTAGATGAAAGAATGAAAAACATGGTCTAACATTTAAAAAAACAGTTACGTTATCAAGGATATTGCATATAGACAGTGAATGTCATCAATATTTGTTTATATTAAAAAAACACATGCATACATATTATACGGAATAAAAACACCTTTTTCGTTTTTAAAAAAAATAGAAGGGATAAAATATGTAGAATATACAAATACCGGTAAACTGATGTCATATTGTTGTGATAATTCAAACAACTATAGTACTAGTGGTCAAGAAAGAAAAATACATTTACTGCGTCTGCAGACTAGATAAATCTTTCTTGCAATGATATCTTCTAAAAAAAGTAGTTTACTGTTTTTAGTGGTATCGGGAGCACTTAAAATTCTTTAAGATATTTAATTAAAGAAGTATTTTATTCAAGTATATATGTAGATACATTGAAATGGATTGAGCAGCAGGCATAATGCCTATTTATGTTCTCTCCTTAGTCAAGGTATAATATGAGTAATTATATAATTTAATATAAGATATATAAATATATATATATATATATATATATATATATATATATATATATATATATATATATATATATATATATATATATATATATATATATATATTGCAACTGAATTTTGTATAATACATTAATATTAAAAATAGCATTAGAAGGCGGTACAGAGCAAAAAAAACAAAAACAAAACAAATCGCTAATGATAGGAAATTGAAAATCAAAATGTAGAAAAATACTGATTAATTGCTAAGGATGAAAATAGAAAAAAGTATATGTAGTGTAGGAAAAAGAAAAGAAAAGAAAAAAACATGTATTAATAACAAAACAAAAATTGATAACGGAGTAGCAAAAATGGAAAGTTTGGGGGAGGAGGTGGGGGTGGGAGGGGGAGAACAAATAGGCAATAAAAAATGAAAAGAAAGGAGTTTAAGGAAAGTCAGTGTTACCCATTTTGATACATTTTTTATACAATGTGTACATTTTTACCTAACTTACTTAAAGTTGTTTGTACTTTTTATGTAAAAATGAATTTTATCAAATAATAGTAAGTTATTTTGAAATGTTAGTTTATCATTTCCAAAAAGTAGATTCTTAATTGTGATTGGTATGGAATTGTTGTTCATATAATTATATAGAGATTTTCTTTGGGAGGCATATAATGGACAGTGTAAGAAATAATGTTTAGAGTATTCCACTTCCAGAAAGCACTTCTGATATAGTGGAGAAGCAATAAGGTGATGTGAGTAAAGGTCAGCATTTAAGTTACTACTGTTATTTCTCAACTGACAATGCCAGGTATTTTCTAATCTTTTGCCATGGTTAAATAATTTATGCATATTCAGTTTTTTACTATTTATATTTTTAAGGCTGTTCTTAAATGCTGAAACTGAAGTTATATTTTTCGTATTTTGAGGTAGATTGTTCATTAATATAATTGTAGATGACATAAAACTATTGAAGTAAGATGTTGTTCTTGCAACAGGAGTGCGATAGATGAAATTGTTACGAAGATTGTAGGTATTATGTGGAGGGAAACATTCACCAACAATATTAGATAAGTATTCAGGGGTATAATTGTTTAATATTTTGAACAATAATATTAATTTATGGTTATTTCTACGTTTCTTAAGTGTTTCCCAGCTGAGTTCCTGATATAGGTATTGTTTAGATGAGTTTCGTCTAAGACCAGTAATTATTCGTGCAGCTTAAATCTGTATACTTTCCAATAAATTACTTTGTTCATCTGTACAATTGTCCCAGACTATATCACCATACTCTAACACAGGGCGAATAAATGGAAAGTAAATTTTAATCAATGATCCCCTATTTATTTTATTTTTAAGAATGTGTAGCATGTTCAATGTTTTGCATGCTTTTTCGTAGATATTTGATATATGATGTGACCATCCCCCAATTAATTGCAACATAAGTCCTAAGTGACAATGATTTTTTTTTTGATTATATTGTTTAAAGTGTTACAAAAATAGACCTGGGGATGGGTTTTTTTTCTAGAAAAGTTAACATTTATTGTTTTATTTGGATTCAAATCCAGCAGCCATTGATTAGACCACTGATTGATTTTTTCAAGATCAGCTGTTAATGATTTAGCTGAATTATTATCATTATCATTAACTACTACAAAAAGTGATGTGTTTTCTGCAAAGAGTCTTATTTGGTTGCATATATTTTCAACAATATCATTAATGTAAATAAGAAAGAGGAAGGGTCCTAGCACTGACCCATGGGGTACTCCTGCATTAGTGGTTTCAATTCCTGAGGAATAGCCCTCGATGACAACCTTTTGTGTTCTATCAGTAATATAGTTTTCAATCCATCCAAGGATTTCTCCTCTGATTCCATTTTTTTGTAATTTATAGATGAAACCTTTATACCAGACCTATCAAATGCTTATCACAAATATGAACATAATATCTATACCTTTATCAAGGTTAGTATAATTTTCAGTAAGCTGATTATTAGTGGAATCAGAAGGCTGAAATCATGATTGGTTTTTTAATAAAAGATTGTGGTCCTTTATATAATTGTGCAAGTTTTTGAAAAGAATTTTGTCCAGTATTTTGCACAAGGTGCATTTGAGTGCAATTGGTCTATAGTTTGAGGGGTCCTCTGGGTTGCCCTTGTTCTTATATACAGGTGTAAAATGTGACAAATTTCATATAAGATGTAATTCTTGATTTTAAAGTGTAAGGTTAAATAATTTAGCGATTGGATGCTTGTATGAAGGTATGATGTTTTTAAGAATCTTAGGGAAGATACCGTCTGGGCCTGGAGGTTTGGTGATATTTAGATTTGATAATTAATCAACAACATCTTGGGCTGTGATGTTAATTCTTTCTATGCTGTGAGGGGGTCCTGGGCCCTGAGGTGGAAGCCTGGGCCCATTAGTTGTTTCTATATGTGATATGCTTGCAAAATGTTTGTTCTGATGCTTTATCTACTGGGTGTATATGTATTTTACCATTTGATTTTATTAGAGGGGGTACTTTTTTTATTGTTACACTTTGATAATGATTTAACTATTCGCCACCATTTACCAGGAGGAATTGATTTATCTAGTACATGTATTTGTGATGTAAGTTTCTGCTTATACTTGTTTTTTTTTCAGTACAAACCATGTCAATAACCTGATTTCTTAAGCAACGATATTTGTTCCATTTGTAGTCACTATTAGTTTTTTTGCTTTCTAATGGATCCTATTACGTTAGCGCATTTTACGTTTTATGGCGTTGGTCATGAATGGTTTATCAGAAGGGCGAATGACAACTACTTTTTTAGGAATATGTTGGTTCACATGTTGTGTGAATACATCTGTGAAGTTTTTATAGACATCATTAATATACATCCCTGTCCCAATTGATTTGTAGTATTGTATTTAGCGAGGTGTAGTCAGCATGGGTGTAGTCTGTAAGTATTCTTCTGTGTGCCCTTTGTTTGTAAGTTTTAAATTGAATTTCAAGGGTTACTGGACTGTGTGCACTACAAAATGGGGTTAATACATCTATGTTCTCTATTTTTTTTACAGCGTTTGTAATAATAAGATCTATACAAGTACCCCTTGAGGTGGTATAATTAGTTGGTAGGGTTATAACATTTGTCAGGGAAAATGTTTGGAGCATAAGCTTAAATACATGGTTGCCATCAGCTAACATATCAATGATAAAATCAACCAACAAAAATATGGGTAAGCCAGTGTCTATAGCATTTTCTAGTGATATTGCTAAGTTGTCAAGTACATCAGCTCTGGAATTTTGAGGTCTATAAATGACCCCAGTTAAAAATTTGTTATTAACACAGTGAATTTCTAACCATATAATTTCAATATTTGGATTACTCAGGTCGTTGCGTATAGAAAACTGCAAGTTGTTCTTAACATAAATTATAATTCCACCTCCAAATCTATTACGGTCTAATCTGACAGGCTTGTGAAATCCCTCAAATACTATTTCCTCATCAGAAATGGTTCTATCCAGTTGACTCTCAGACATTCCTATCACATCAAAATCACAAAGTTCGTTAAAAAGCTGCCTTCGACTTAAGACTACAAACATTATTATGTACTATTTTGACATTTGACAATAATGAACCTTGAACGGGACCAGGATTGAATTCTATCCCACCAATTAATAGTAAAACAGTAAGTACCAATAAAGCGTAAGGCAATAATGTACCTTTAGGAATTGGATGAGTCGGCTGTATTTCATGATACTGTACATAAAAATATTAGTCATAAGTATCAAAAATGTAGAATTAACTTTTATGCACAGCCTTCATCCCAAAAAATGTAAACAAATCTCCCTTAATTTTCGTATTGCACAGAGTGTAAGCTAATGACCGAAATGGCCTACATCTATAGTAATGTACTCTCTGGTGAACAAAGATAATCAAGTAACATAGAATAAGCGATATTTTATCACTTCTATTGGCTTCTAGTTCTGATTTATAAAATAATAATAATGGGTAATATGATTTTCCACTACAGTAGAAAATAAATGAAATAAATAACATATACACATGGGTATTGTCGAGGTGACAAATAAACATAAAACTTATTTACAAGGCATTTCCGAACAATAGAAATGTCGATTTGGTTACATGAGGAAAATTCAATACAATGTCTTAAATAAGGAAGAAATAGATTGTACTGAACATAAATAGAGCCATTTCCCCTAACTAATGTGATAAGTTAAACATGTTTCCTGACATAAGATGAATCCCTTATTTTAAAGCATACAAGAGAAAAAGATTATTATGCTTCTTAACGACATTGATCAAGAATACACATGTGTGGGTTTAGTAAAAGTGCATAGCGTTTCTTGGATTTTTGCGAATTAAATAATAAAGATGACCAGTCTGAAAATGGACTAAGGCACGTGGGTGGCTACAGAGCAACAGCTCTATAAAACATAGTAAATCACGAACAACGACTTAGTCCCTTTCAGTGACAGGGGTAGAAGTGGTCAGGTTACGTTCATCACAATGATGCTCCAAACACGTTTTAAGCTTTTCGAGGTCGTCCTCTGTGGTAAGTGTTACACGATTTTCGTCCATTTTTACAATGATGCGACCATCATACGTCCACACACTATCGACAAGTCTGCTACGAGCAAGCTTGCGAGCTTCAAACAAAATGTTCGATCTTTGTTTAGTCAGTGCCTCGTTAATAAAGAGTTTCGATGAAGTACTCGGATTATGGTTGTAGTTTTTAAGATTGCGCTTGTGATATAAAAAAACTGGGGCGCGATCTCTGTAACTAAGAAACCGTACAATATTTCTTTGTTTCCCAATCCTCTTGCGCGGGCCGACTCGATGGGTTCTCCCTATTCGGTCCAACCCAATTTTGGATGATTCCTTGGGTAATATCAGGTTGATGACATTCATTGCTAGTTTGTCAGTATTTTCACTATTTCCTTCTTCAGGAATTCCTGAGAATTTTATGCAAGTTCTACTGGAGTACTGTTCAATTTCGTCGATCCGGTCTTTTAATAATTTTGTCTCATTTTGAAGTGATTTAATTTGGGGCATGAAGAGTTCACTTAAACAGTTTTTGATGAAAGGTTTCTGCATTATCAAATCGATAACCTGTTTGGTGCCCCGTTGATCCTTGGTGAGGTCATCAAGCAAAGAACTTAGTTGGTTGAGTTGGTGGTCATCAAATGATTTTACTGAGTTATTGTTGATGGAGTCTGAGGTTTAGCTCTCAACTCTTTCCCTCTTTAATGGAGGTTTCTTTGGTGTAGTCGCTAGTCTTGTGGCTCCCTCACCAAGTTTAGCACTATCAGTGGGTCTGTTTGTTACAGATGATTTGACTGCAGCTTTATTGATGTTTCTAGTGGCGGGTTTAGGTTTGACATCATTAGATAAGTAAATTGCAGCTGTTTTGGTAGCAAGTTATTAAGGATTAGCACAGATAAAGACACTGATAGATCACGCTGGTATCTCTTTGCTTACATTAACAGTTAGGTTGGTGAAAAGTATTCACATACCTGAATGCCTCAGAATTCATTGTTTTTCCAAGAATTTAACCAATTTATCACTAAATTTAAATTCAAGACTACACAGCACATACCAGTCACCCTAAAACTCATCACACAATCCATAAATAACTAATTGGAATGGTATATATCACATTATCAGCCTGGTTTAGGGGAGAACTGAACAGTGTGGCCTACTCCAATGCTCTGACCTTGACCTTTTCTTGAAGATATAGGGGAATTGGTATCCTTTTTTTTTACTAGATAGACTTTAGAAAGGAATCTTAGCACGCGTAAAATAATGTTTGTTGTATTTCAGTTAGAAACTAAAATAATAATTAATATATGATGCTTGAGAAATGCTCATAAGATTACAATTTGTTAATGGTTAAACATTGAAAAAGGAATTCAAAAGATACACACACGTAAACTAAAACACCCGTAACGAATTATTATTCTGAACACCTTTATCATGCTTTCGTTATTATAAATAAATAACACTGAACTTACTTTAAGGTGTTTTAGATAAATAAATCTTTCAATCAAAATTTATATGTTTCAAAAGGAAAAATTCCATTATCATATAGACATTCTACAAGGCAATGTCTGTCAAATGAGTATATCCCTTTAACTATTCTTAGAATCGGTAGGACACAGAAGAAGTGCCTTCAAGCAAAAGAGCTCCTAAAACTTACAGAATGTATTTACATTTATTGTGTCATTTTAAATCAAAATATCATTAAATAGGATTTTCAATTCTAAAGGCAAGTGCCAAATTCAAATAATCATCGATGTAAAAGAAATTGAATTGTTTGATGTCTACGCATTTGAAAGGTAGGAATTTCCCTACTTTTACTTCCATTAACATTTTCACTTGCTCAAAACAGATACATTTGGCCAATGAACGAATCCGATATAACACCACGAAAAGAGACAATTTGATAAGTTTTAATTCAAAGTGTTCTTTGTTGCCAAATATAAATTAGGGATGAACCTCTGAACCCTAATGTTAACATTACCGCCTATAAAAATACATTAGTGGACTATTCCAAAATAATACAGGATTGTCTTGGCGCCAGTAGATATTCCTAAATCCAAGATTTACACCATTAACTTTGTATGTCCAGAGAGAGAGAGAGAGAGAGAGAGAGAGAGAGAGAGAGAGAGAGAGAGAGTTTTTGATCATCAAGCTTTTATTTTCTAATAACGTAGGAAAGAAAAACGGGTTTTTAAGATTTACACCGAATTTTAGCTCCAATGAAAATATTGGGTTTTTCGTTTTTTCGGAAATGAACAAGTTAACTAAATTTTGATATCAAGGAAAGGCGCAAAGTAGTTTATTTAGTTTGTACTAGTGCTGTTCAGGGCCAGTTTTTTCTCAGACTGTCTGCAAAGTATTACAACGAGTTATCGGACTTTGTCAAATAAATTGACGCATTTAATCACTTGAGCTTGGATAACTCAATTAAGACCAACCCAGTATCTCACAAATGTAAGATGCAAAACTTCGTTCATCAAACAATTTTGTTTTAATAAACAAAACCCCGCACTGTATCGTATACGTTTAAAAAGCTAATTTGAATTATCTGGGAATTGTTCCCAATGTGAAATAGTCATAATCAAACCAGGAATTGTAACTGAAATGTTTTAGATGAACACTAGCTATAGAATCCTGAAATATCACGGTCACAGATCACAATTGTAAAATATTTGTTTATTTTACATTTTTTTGAATTTGAATTTCGTTTTATGGATTTTTGAGATTGTTGACGGTTTGTTATTGTAATATTTTTCATTGGGCAGTGGTTTTATAGAAGACATTTTGTTGTGACTTAAGTTCAGATAAGTGAAACTGTCTTTTAACTTTGGTATAGATACTAAATTTCTTCCAGAGCAGTTGACCTTTACTTTATTATCATAATATGTCCATGTGCAATCGGTAGATAATGAAAACACAGACCAAAGACTTCCTATCAAGATTATCAAATAAAGCAGACCTGCCATTGTATTCATTTAAATAGTCAAACGTTTGAATAAATGATGATGCCTTTTGAAACTATTTAGTGCGAAGTCCCATATGGCTTGGGGACAACATCCTCATCCACATTTAAAGCTTCGGTATACCAGTATACCAGGAAGTACATATCATGAATAAGTATGAATTAATAGCTCTTACAGTATTTATCTTCCTCCTAGTAAGATAAACAAATATACACACGCGAACCACCGATTCCATGACATCAGAATTAAAAACCTCATTAGTAAAAAATAAGATGATCCTCTTCGTGCTTTAAGTACAAATATAAATCATTTCACTCTACGATTTGTTCCTTTACATATGACAAATATGAATAAACTTCCAAGTCTTGACTTTTTCTAAATATTTTTATTTCTCAAATGTTTTCATGGTAAACGTCTTTTATTAATTGCTTTTATTTAGTGACGATCTTATCCGGGTTTGAGGAGTCAGGCCGTATAAACATAAGCCAAATAACTGTACACTATGCAACTTTACAAATGAAGAAGAGAAAGAAACTCCAAATCTCTACTTTTTCTTATATTTTTATTTTTCACATTTTTTTTTTCAAGAAAAACGTCCTTTTTTAAATGCTTGTTTAATTTTTCTCGTTCTTTTTAGCTTGTTGTACATTGAGACAATGTGTATTTTCGTCTAAGTACAACCATTTTGTAGTGCATTTTAATTCATACTTAATTACCAACCTTGTTTTATTTAAAAAGAAGAATTGTGTAGCAGAATTTATTCAATTTTTTTTTATAACGAGAGGCATTGAGTAAAAAACTAAAGCACCAAGAAAGGACAACTAAACACGTTTTTTAAAAGTTGTTGAATAAACATACTGTATTCATTCTGTATGCCTTGTAGCTTTAACGTTTATCTCAAATAATTATCATGAAGAAATGTAGAAAATATTTTGTCTTAAAAAATGTTCAATAATTTTTTTTAAGTGTTCAAATGTGTTTTTGAACATGAATCGCATTGCTTTCTCCCTTTTATTTTTACTGACACAAAAACGTATATGTACAGGTTGTCTTTATTTTTGCACAAATGATTTTCGTATAGCTCTAATATATAAGATATATCACAACAATAGGCAGTCTAATCATACTACTCTATACATTCACTCATAAATCAAGTTTAGTTACAAGAACAGCATGGAATATCATTGTAATAAGTAGTATAACCGATCAAAGCTAGAACTTTAGATATCTACACAATTATTTCCCCAAACAATAGACCATACCATACTGATCTACTTTAACATCAGTTAATTGTTTAAAAATGTATCAAAGAATTAAAGAATTATGAATAATAAATACACTTCTGAACTAACTAATAAAGAAACTTTTTAAAAATTTTGAGTCAGGTTGAAGAAACAAGTAATAAAAGAAATACATTCACAATCTAAATAACACGAGATTATTTTAAGAAGCAAAAAAGGCCTATTATAAATATATTATCGTAATGTCATCATCCATGGAACTATTATAATACTATTTACTACAATTTTATGTAAAACATCTAATGTTGTCATAAAAATGATTATAGTAACCATAGTTTGCCGACGGCATGCATCCAATGTACCTTGAATTTTTTTGACAACAGAACAGCAAAAAAAAACCCCAGAAAACCAAAAAAAGAAAAAGAAAAAAGAAACAAACAAACAAAAACAAAGCTACAAAACATGACCATTTATTGTAATATTGATAGAATATAATTTTCTACATTTACATGAATGTATCTTTCTGGCCGCAAGGAGACGAACAAAAGAATGAAACGTTTGACGCAACACAATCCCCAATATTTCTCCCCGTTTTATCATGACTTTGTACGTACATGTACATGTAAATTTGAAAAATTTCATAAAGTGTATGAAACAGTAATGAAATTTACCTTGGTTTTTTTTTATTTATAAAACAGATTGTAACTTAGAAAGGATGCGATATTTAACATTTGGGATCATAGAACCTTAAGTATCAAACAAGACAAACTCCCAGTTGCAGTACTGTTAAGGAAATACAAACGCTAAACAATGACTACAATAAATCAAGGGTATTACTCAACTACCTACTGATACAAATAATTGAGATAACAGCATCAATCTAATAGCAAAAAATCAAACTGTATTTATTTTCTTTCTATTCTAACCAAGCACTCTTCTGCATCACTAAAAGTATTTAACAGCCTTTGAAGATATCATGTAATAAAGGGTACTCTATATACAATTAAGTTTTATCTTCCAATATGGTTTATTTTGACATTCAAACAATCAATATTGTATATTATTTTGCCTACCGTTGATGAAAAACAATAATTGTGATGCTCAAAAATTCATTATTGTTAATAGTTATATATAAATTTCTTTTTTTTTCATCATGATAACAAATGACTTATGAAATTCTGCTATTTAATTTGTGACATGGAAGAGTACAACTTACGACTTAAAAGTCAATTTAAGGTTTAAAAAATCCACATAAATGAAATCAACAACTATTTACCTTAAATGCAATATAGGATAAGTAAAATTTTATTTAAAACGATTAAATAGGTTTTTGGCATCGTATATTAAATGTTTGCCCTAATAGTCAGAATTGATTATTTGTGTTTTTAAAGAAAAAAATATGAATAGAAATCACTTTTGTTATCCGCAGATGAAGATATCATTAGTTTTTAGTGACCTATTTTAAGGGAAAATATGCATGAGCATATTTCTGGTAGTAAAATATAAAGATAATCAGTCATTCTTTAAGAACACATAACACAGGTTGTCAAATCATTGATCAAGCATTACCATTAACCTCTCCCAAAAGTCATCATACGCGCATGATTCCATAGGATATTCAATAAATCGGTCCTTCTTAATAAGATCCATAATTTTATGCGGAATTTCATTGTTATAAACGTCGGGTAACATTATAAGAATGACGTATTCAAGAGATCCACGATCTTCAATGGCTTCTACTTTCGGCATGTTTAGTTCATAGTCACGCCACTTTGACTCCAAATACTTCTTGGAAACTATACAAATAGTCCGCTTGCTTTCCTGAAGACTGTTCATTATACTGTCGACTTTCGGAATGCCTGGTAGATAATCTCGGTCTCTGACAATGAGTTTTAGGCTTTTGTTAACCTCGAGCCGAGGTATAACTTCCTTTAAAACAAACATTAATTCTTGTCCACTGTATGAAAGGAAGGCGTCATATTCATAATAGATACCATTTGGTAAATTTCCATTAATGGGAGTTACAATTCCGAATTTTTGCTTGGATTTGTAAATAAGGTATCGTATTTTCCATTTATATTTAACAAGTGCTAAACTGATTACAAACGTACAAAACATTGCTAAGGTGACTGAGCAGGCTACGTACCAACCCAAGTATGATGTACATTGTTTTTGTAGGATGTTTAAAGAAGATTCGAAAGTTTTGAACTTGAATAAAATATTTGTCGAAGAACAAGTGTAGTTATCGATATTTATAAAGTGGGATTTATATTTTAAAATCCATATCAAAAACTTTTGATTTTCGCAGGTACATGCCAATCCATTTCTTGACAAATCAATAGCTAAGTTGATCTGGAAAAGCTTCTCTAATTGGTTGCGAGCACTTGGACTAATTGTTGCAAATTTGTTATCGGACAGATCCAATAAGGTAAGATTTAACATGTGTTTTACATCGACAAACCACTCTGATAAACGATTATTGCTTGCATTCAGATATTTCAGTTTGTTTTGGTTCTTTAGCAGTAGCTTTGGAAGGGACAATACTTTGTTAAAGGACATGTCTAACACTGTAAGATTTGTTAACATTTTAAAGATGCTGCCATTTGTGTCTCTTTCTAAATCTTGGCTTAAATCATTATGAGAAATGTTCATGTGTCTGATATTTTTCCCATCAATTGAACGAAACAAATGGCTACAAAAATTGTTTGAAATATCTATGGTCTCCACTTTGCTGTCTTCTGTCCGTATTTTCCCTTTCAAAGACAGAATAAAGTTGTTTTGTAGGTAAACATGTCGAAGGTTTGGAGCAATAACTGAAAATCGGGGATCAACGATATAAAGTCTACTTGACTGTGCATACAAGGTTTCCAATTTTTTAGGAAATAGCATACTCCAGTTAAAATGAAATGGTGTACTTGTCTGTTGGTAAACAATTCCTTTCATGCCTACATCCGCCTTTTCAATGCATTGGTCAATGACAGAATTAGGATAAAGTGGTGGATGTATTAAGTAACTTATGTTTAAGATTTTCAATCCAGACATACTTTCAAACTCCAATAGATATACACCTGCTGTCAATCTATTTTCTGCCATAGAAAGAATTTTTATACTTTTTGGTAAACTATGTATCACCCCTGGCTCAAAAAGTTCAAGTCTGTTATTAGCAAGAAACAATTTAGACAAGTTTGTTGTTTGAATGAATTTTAGATGATATCTTTTCATCATTGTACCAACACCAGTTGCACAGTTAATTCCATTAAAATCCAAAGACATAATACTTGTTTTGTTTATATCAAACGTTATGTTCGGCAAAGATGCAAATCCTAGTTCTCTGTTGTATGAAATATTTAGATACCGTAGATTAACCAACTCTCCAAAGACTCCTTCGTCAACATCACGTATATTGCAGTAAGACAAGTCTATATATTCCAGATTTGGTAGAAATCCAAAGGACGCCGTCTTCAAATGCTTGATACTATTCCACGAAATGTCAAGATGTTTCAGTCTCTTTGGTAATGAATTGCTAGTGATTACAGCAATTTCGTTGTGACTCAAGTCTAAGTAAGTAACAGAGTCGTTGAATTTTGGAATAAATCTTAAACCTCTTTCAGAACAATTAACTTTTACCTCGTTGTCCTTGTTTGTCCATTTGCAATTTTCTAAAAATGCCTGAGAAGAGATAAAACATTCAAACGTGATTATCCAAACAAAGATGATCGCCATATCGTTCAAGTAATCAAGGGTTTAGGGTATTGAGCTCGTGCGTAGCTATTTCAATAGGATTTCAAGTGAGATGAAATCCACGCTATTTATCCCATCTTACACATAATAAATGATATGATATAAGATTGCCTCCTCCTAGTGATCTAAAAAGTAGGAAGTTAAAATTATCTCTGATAAAGATAAGTGATAGGCAAATGCCTTTAGATAAGGCTGTTACCTCTACTGCGCTCTTCAATGTTTGTTTGTTTAAGAATTCACGACCTAGAAACTCTAATCTTATGCTTACTTTTTTTAAAAAATTAAAATGCACATGTAGAAATCCTACATCGTGTAGTTTGATATTTTTAAGGGATTGAAAAATTTTCTAGATAAGAACAACCTTTCAAGTTTTGTCATTGATAAGGTGTTTTTAGAAATATTAAAATCCTTCATGTAAGATATGCTATTTTATAATATTATTTTGTTAATTTGAGGGTAAAATATGTTTGTGAGGGAAATTATTATGTACAATTTGGACAAAAATGATGTATTCTGAGAGTTTGGCTAAAGGAGTGAAGTGTACAAACGTAAGTTGGTTTTGTTTAAATATATTTCAGTGAATAATCATATACAGATCGTTCAAACGCAAGTTCTAACAACTTTCAAGGTTCTAACCTTGTCAGTTACCTCATCTGTAAAAAAGGGGCATTTGTCCTGCAGACGCTTCCGTGATTTTAGATTCTCAAGAGAATTCTGAGATTTCAATTATAAATAATATTTTTTTCTACGAAAGCCCTTTGAGCTCATTTTCGTAGGTGGAAAAAAAATTTTTTCGCGAATAAACGCGAAACTTTCGCAATAAAACGCGATTGTTTCGCGAATAAACGCGTAACTTTCGCGAATAAATACATAACTTTCGCGAATAAACGCGAAACTTTCGCAAATAAACGCGTAACTTTCGCGAATAAACGCGTAACTTTCGCGAATAAACGCGAAACTTTCGCGATACAACGCGTTAGTTTCGCGAATAAACGCGAAACTTTCGCGAATAAACGCGTAACTTTCGCGAATAAACGCGAAACTTTTGCGAATAAACCCGAATAAACGCGAAACCATTATATAAATATTGTCATTTCATACAAAACCCTAATGAAGAAAAATGATTGAAAACAAACACATTTTAAGTTTTATATCAAAAAATTTTTATTATTCATTATTATTATAATATCCGCGTTACGTTGATTTATGAAGAAAAAATTATCTTTTTTGCATATAGATAATAATAAATCTGATAAAACTTTATAACATTTTTATATGTTATTTGTCCAATGTAGATAATAAGTTTGCGCATCATATTAGGCTTTTCATTTGTTCGTCGACCCTGTGTTCGAACAGGCATTCATTGGTTATCTTTTCATATAAAATTGATATTCAACCGTCGGAAACCTTTAAAATCTTGGTATTAATTTTCAAATGAAATATCTGATTAATTTGGAAGACGAAATAACGTCATCTAGATTTGTACAAAAGCTTAAAAATTTCAATTCACAGCTCGACTTATCTTTCTAACTAGACGTTAGTTTATGTCGCGGCGATATAACATATATCATAACGATTTAAACAATGATATCCTTTAAATTCTAAAATGATACTTAATAAAACGTTTAATTCGAATTAAAATCGTTATAATAAAAAAAATGTTGCTGCCTCTTTTTTAAATAATACAGCGCCCATTAGAATGTGAGAAGCGCGATGCATTATGTCCTTTGAAAATCAGTACTAAGATTTTAAAGATTTCCAACGTTTGAATTTATGTTAATTCGTATAAAGTAAAATCTTATTCATTTACATTACATCTTTATATAATATTATTTTGTTTTATGTAAATTAATACATTTGTTTTCAGTAATTATTCTTCATAGGGGTTATTCTATGAAATAACAATATTTATATATAAGTTTCGCGTATATTCGCGAAAAAAAAAACGCGTTATATCGCGGAATTTTCGCGTTTATTCGCGATAGTTCCGCGTTTATTCGCGAAACTTTCGCGCTTATTCGCGAAAGTTACGCGTTATTTTGCGAAACTAACGCGTTTATTCGCGAAAGTTACGCGTTAATTCGCGAAAATATCCTCTCCTACTAAGGTGAGAATTAATGTTGGGTATAAACGAAAAGTGGGAATTCTGCATTTGTTGATTTTATTAAACATCATTTATTATATATGCACATTTTTATTTATCGCAAATTAATAGGATAACGGAGCCATTGCATGTTTTGGAGGAAGAGTTGCGGGAAAAAAAACTCCAATAACATAATAAACGCTAATGAAAATTTATGTTGGTAGATATCAGTATTCGCATTGAATATTCAGGTTTAAGAAAAGTTAACATATTTTTTAAAATTAATAGACAACAGGGAAACAGAGGCTACAAGTTCGACCTTACGGGTACTTTGCAATTTACCCGTATGTTCATTCGGGTACATACGTGTAGAAATTCGTTATTACACAAACTGATGACGTAATGCACATATTTTCCGTTCTACATGCACACGTACGCGTACACGTTGGTTTGCTAAACCTCTCTATTATATAGCGGTAATTGTTAAAAAAAAATACACAAATAAATTCCCAAATATTTTAAGGGCAAATTTTTCTCGTATGATTTTCTTACGTTCCACTAATTAAACACACATTTTGATTGTGACGTCATATTTTACATCACATTGATGAAAGTGGTATATAATTTAAGTTTTATATATTTTTTTATGAAAATGTTGGTTTATTTATATGTTTCTTCTGTTTTATAAGAGTTATAAAGTGAATTCAAATCGTAGCTATGGAAAGGATAACTCGTAAGTTAATTCTTAAGTGAAACCTGTGACAAATGTGTTCGTGAAAATCACTTAAGATTTCTCTTAAAAGATTCTTAAGTTGAAATCTTACGCAAAAGCTTAAGAGTTTATTTTTTAGAAAAGGGCTACAGGCACATACTTTTTGAATCATGTAAAATCAATTTTATTTTGAACACGTGTTGACTATTCCAGCAAAAAAAAAGAACCTTTGTTTTTCAGATTAACAGATGAATATTTCTCGCAGATAAAGAAAAGGTGACCATGATAATTCAACACCAAACTGCCAAGACACAACATTTCCACAGTGTTCTATAGATTTGTAATTATCTGGTTCTACTCTGAACCAAAGGAGATAATTAACATTCCACCCGGAAGAAAAACCGCATCTAGAAACCTTATTTTCCTAAATCAACAACATCATTACATATTCCTTATTAAAATTAAACTTCTATAAAATACACACATAAACATTTGTAGTGTACATTTAAAGCGTGAGTTTTGTTTTTGAGAAAAATCCTTAACTTTTTTTCTTTTATTTCGCATTGCAAAACATCTCTTAAACAATATCCAACTATCTCAAGATAATAATTAATAATATCTATAATTCAGTAGTAGATATGTATTTTAACAATTATGGCATATATCTGCAAATTTCACAATATTAATTCTAAATATCTGTATTATTGAAATATTTTACAATGAAAAATGACAATAACAAACTCATCTCAAAAATCCATAAAACGAAATACAAATTTAAAGCAAAGCAACACAGGCCTCTAAAAAGATAAAGGTAGGATCAGGTGCCCAGGAGGAGTGAGCATCCTCTGCTGACCGGTCACACCCGCCGCGTGCTCTTTGTCGTAATCGGGAAAAAACCGAAAAAGTCCGTGGACAATTAGGTGAATAATTATGGTCTAACAATTAGTATGAAAAACGTCAGTCATGCGACCCAGTGGAAGATTGTATTTGTCACAAGGTCATTGTATCGACCAGAGAACTTAAGACGAGACTACTTCAAACGAGACAGTTGAAAGTCCCGTTTTATCGACTTGTTTGTCAGTAGCTTGCCTCGTCTTAGAAACTGTTCATACGAAGAGCATCAATATTGTATTTTATGTTTTTCAAATATAAAACCAATACATTATATGTCTCTGTTTTGTTTTTAGATCTATAACACATTTTATATTTTACAAAAAATTTTGAACCTAAGACTGTTTAACATAAGTCAAAACAATTGTGTATTTAGATCGATTACATGCCAATTACAACAGAATCCACAGGATGAATGACCATCTTTAAGTCCTCCTTAAAGATAGCTTAAAGGTGTTTAAAGGTAGCTTAAAGACGATCTTTAAGCCACCTTTAAGCTACCTTTAAGCTTTATGTATTGCTTAAAGGTGGCTTAAAGAAAGCGTAAAGATGGCTTAAAGGCAGCTTAAAGACTATCTTTAAGCCACTTTAAGCCACCTTTAAGGACAACTTATAGGTCCTTAATGTCCAAACTTCTTTAAGCCACCTTTAAGCCACCTTTAAGCTACCTTTAAGCCACCTTTAAGCCATTAAAAAAAATTAATTCAATATTGTGCTTAATTTCCAACAAAATGTATTAACTTTATGAAAGAAAAGGTATTAAAACGGTTTTTGTTCTAGAAAGAAAAATGAAAAAAAAACACCCAAAAAAACCGGCCACGGCGAGAGTTGAACGGGGACCCTTAGTTTACTAGCATCACCACACACCCTCTGCGCCACGGCAACTTACAGATATAAAAGTGTTTTTATATCCTATATATCAGTGGATATTGAATCACTGTATTGAATGTGTTAACTTGAAAAGATTTTGACAAACCATTCAGTTTGTAACAATCAATTACATCTAATTTATAAATTACATGCATGCATGTATTTAGAATGAAATACGGAACTTGGTCTTTAGTGAACAAAAATTTATTATACCTTTATGGAAACCGTTAGGTTCACTAGAGTAGGCTTTCTTACATGTAGTTAATAAATTTAAACCGAGTAGATATACGTTCATCTTATTTATAACTATAAAAATGTAAGAAAGAAAATGAAATCATTTCTAACTTTTATTAAATGCATTGATACTATTAGGGTATTTGTTCAATTTCCCGGTTTTCATGATCGCGGCGCCGTTCCCATATGTTTAAATATTTACATGTAATTGTATGTACATGATTTATAAACTATCAATTCTATAACAAACATGCACTTTACCACCCCATAAAAATTGAAAAATATCATTTTCGAAGTTTTTCAAGTAATCAGTACTTGGGTTGGGTAATGTTAGTATTAAATTATTTAATTTTGGTATTAATAATGTCTTAATGACTGTGATTCGCCCAATAGGGGTTAATTTTCTTGATTTCCATTGATTTATTAATTTTCTTATTTCTGAGAGTTTTGGTAAGTAGTTTAAATCTTCCATTTCATCTAGTGTTACTGAGAATTTAATACCTAGGAGCTCAAATGTTAAATTGTCCCAACTCAGTTTCCATCGTGAGTGATGAAATACATCTCTTGAAAATTTTTTACTACCGATCCAAACCATTTTTGTTTTTGTGAAATTTATTTTTAAGCCTGAAACCTGTGCGAAAGAGTCTAAAACCCTGAGGATGCCATCATATGATTGAGGTGTACCATCCATTATTATTGAGGTGTCGTCTGCGTATTGAGTTATTTTGTATTCTTCCCCATCTATGATTATGCCTTTAATATCTTTATCGTTTCTTATTAGTATTCCTAAAATTTCAGCACAAAGTAAAAATAGGTATGGCGATATTGGGTCCCCTTGTCTACAGCCTCTTTCCGGGTAAAAATATTCTGAAATTACACCGTTTTGAATTACACAAGCTTTTATTCCATTATAAAAGGTTTTAATCCAATTTTTAAAGGAGGGTCCAAAATTAAAAAGATCTAGTGTTTTCGAGATAAAACTCCATGAGATAGTGTCAAAAGCTTTTTCAAAGTCAATTAACATTAATAGGCCTGGTATATCATTTTGTTCTGTATAGTACATGAGGTCATAAATAAGTCTTATATTTTCCCCAATAAATCTTCCTTTTAGAAATCCAGTCTGGTCCTTATTTATCAGTTTATCTAGAACTGTTTTCATACGTTCAGCTATACTTCCTGATGCTAACTTGTAAATTACATTTAATAAAGTTATAGGGCGCCAATTTTTCAAAAAATTTTTAGGTTTTCCTGCCTTTGGAATGCACGTTATTACACCAAGTTTATTAATTTCTGAAAAACTTCCTATTTCAAAGGATTGATTGAGGAATTTTTGAACTCCCCTTTAAATCTACACAAGAATCAAAACTACATTGGTTACAGTTCCAAATTCTTCATAGGATTGTTCCGACAAATAAATATCTTTTCAAAATAAAAAAAGCAGAGTCTCCTGTATGTACTTTCTGTAAAAGAGATGAAGAGAGTATTGGACATTTATTCTATGAATGTACTATTGTAAAAGAATTATGGTCTGCTGTTGAAGACTGGATTTTGCGACAGTTTGATCTGTTAATAACATTTGATAAACAATCAGTTCTCTTTGGAAAATATAAAAATAGAGATATTTATAGATTTTTTAACTTGTTGGTTCTTATTGTGAAGCAATATATTTTTTCTTGTAAATACAAAAGTAATACAAATCCAAATATACATGGATTAAAACATGTTGTAATAGAAAGGCTCTTGACTGAAAAATATATGCTAATGAAAAATTGTAGATATAAGGAGTATGAAAGCCATTGGCAAAATATATGTGATAAGCTATAGCACTGTACTATATATAGTTAAATTGTCTCTTTATGTGTCTCATCTCAATCTTGTTTTGAACTGTGATGTCCTTTTTTCGTGTTTTATCCTTTTTTCCTCCCTTAAGTTTCCCTGTAGAACAGGGATCTATCACATGATTATGGTTTAAGTTTTATATTCATATATGAACAATGCCCCAAACCTTTTCCTTGCTCTCTCCCCTTCATTTACTCTCTCTCTCTCTCTCTCTCTCTCTCTCTCTCTCAAAATTTACTTTCACTACATAAGAACTGTATAATATAGAATAATCATATACTTAGAAGCTTTTCAAGAAATTTATATAAATACATGTACAAGATAAGTCATGTATGTATGTATATATGTTGTGAAAGTGAAAAACTCAATTAAAAAAAAAAAAAAAAAAAAAAAAAAAAAAAAAAAAATTCTATAACAAACAAAATTACCAATTACCGGTGACGTATTAACTGCATGTGGCAATTGCAAATGACTTGTACATACAATTGTATGATGTGCCAGGCCGGGTATATTTGACATATTTACCCTTATACATATATTTAAATAATCAACCCCTATTTATGATCACCGGTACATTAATTAATAAGCCTCAAGATTTTACTCTTACATACATGTATCGTTAATTTGTAGACGTAACATCTTTGAAACCCAGAGCTAGGAAATAATACCTAGAAAATGAATTACAAATGTAAATTAACTTTTATTCACTAGACTTATCGTATACTCGTACATACTAAGATTCAACGGCTTTAGAAACCCTGACGTGCACCTGGGCACACGACACACCTGTTGTGTATATCTTGTATATTCTGTGTCAGTTCCAGGGGTTTTCTTAAGTTGGACAAACAATAGACTTTAATTAGATATACACAAACATGCACCTGGGCACACGACACAACTGTTGTGTATATCTTGTATATTCTGTGTTAGTTCCAGGGGTTTTCTTAAGTTGGACAAACAATAGACTTTAATTAGATATACACAAACATGCACCTGGGCACACGACACAACTGTTGTGTATATCTTGTATATTCTGTGTTAGTTCCAGGGGTTTTCATAAGTTGGACAAACAATAGACTCTAATTAGATATACACAAACGAACAAAACTATGTCTAGACAAACAAAGCAGTAATATCCTGCCCGATATAACAAAGGCAGTTGAGAGTTTTTTCATCTTTAACATGTAGGCCTATCTAGCAGATCTAGAGTTAGCAATAATGAAAATTGAAAAAAAAATACAAACCTTAAACCGATTAACAAATTAAATCATGCATTAATTTTTTGTTCATTATCTTTATTTTGTTTAATAACCAGATGAACTGAGAGAGAGAGAGAGAGAGAGAGAGAGAGAGAGAGAGAGAGAGAGAGAGAGAGAGAGAGAGAGAGATTTTTTCACCGATTAATTCATAATAGAAAACAAACATACTTTAATTAGTTTTATGCACATATTAAGATACAGAGACTGCGCTCATCCCTACAATAATTTTGAAACCCCCAAAAAATTATAAAGAATTTTATAACGGCAATCTGTGTCCATCGGAGCGGTGCTGATGATAGCGATCTGCGTTTAATGGAGCGACGATTAAAACCGCCTAGAACACCCACCCCCCTTCCTTGGAAATTATATTATCACTCGGATGACCCCTCCCATCTCTATAAAAGAGCTTTTGCATTTAATATATGTTTTTATTGTTCAGCTTGATCAATATTGACTTAAAGGCCACTTAAAGACAGTGTAAAGGCAGTGTAAAGAGAGCGTAAATGCCACTTAAAGATGCTTAAAGGTGGCTTAAAGGTGGCTGAAAGAAGTTTGGACATTAAGGACCTATAAGCACTTGCTTAAAGGTGACTTAAAGGCGGCTTAAAGGTTGTATAGCCTTTAAGCTCCTTTAAGTCACCTTTAAGCCACCTTTAAGGACTTGCTTAAAGATGGTTTTTCGCCCTGTGATCATTCTACATTAGATTTTTTAAGGTACTGGTAAGAGGAAAAAATCGAAAAGTAATAGATATATGACAACAACACTGACTTAAAATGAGCGAGAAACATTTGAATCTTATATTTATTTATATTAATCATAAACGAGAAACCCCACAAAGTAAATGAAATCTACTTGAAACTGTAACTGAAAATTATGGATCTTTAAATAAAGTTACCGGTTTTAATATTTGAATATTTTTTCCTCAGCCATTTGTTTTTACTTTTATCTTCAATTTGAGCAAGAGATCTACCATATTTTTGACAGTTCATTTTAATGAAAAAGGATTTGTCCACAAATAAAGGGAGAAATTGATACTTTCAATGATTTTGCCATGAATAGAATAGCAAAGAAATTCAAACAAAATAATTACGTGAGCCTGAGGCCAGTTTGTTTTTTCCTGATATAGTTTTCTTGATACCCAACCACTTGGACAAACGATATATTGTAAAGCTTGATAATATAAAAACATAATATGCATCAATAAAATATAAATAAACTCTTTTATGAAACTCATATATGTTGTGATATATAACAAAGACAAATAAAATTTCATCTTAAAAGCATATATTTTTCAAAATGAATATAACTTTAGGGTATATTTAAAGCCATACCATGTTTTGACATAACACTTCGTGCTGAGCATCTTATTTGAACACTTTGTTTCGAACGTTGTCAGAAAAATGTTACCTATTAAGTAGTGAAAAAACACGATTGCGGAAAACATTGATATTACCAATATGCAAAAATGTTCTGATAGTCAGTTCTTTGCAAAAATTTACGTGTAATCCTCTATTCCACAAAATTAAAATTAATTTTGCGGACATTGTCGAATTTCTTTGGCTGAATTAAAAACCACAACCATTTAAAGCCAAAAAGTCAAAAACAGTTTCCATAAATGTTACACTTGTTAAAAAAATTGATACAGATTCTTGGTCCACAAGATCTTTATAAGTTGAAGTGTCAGATTCCTACTCTTCAATTTTATATATAAATGAAATACTTCGATCCTTTATACTTTTATATACTTTCAGAAACCAATTTTTTTTTCATGTTTCGTATCTCTATGTTATTAAATTTTGTTGTAAAATTTAATGTATACAAATTCTCTCAGACCATCGATTTGCCCTTTAAATAAAGTGTCTAAATTATATCGGAACAGCCCACCTATTTGGTTCATGTTATATGGTGTTTCGCTTAGTCACGTAAGAACAAAAAGAACTAGACTACTAACATTCGTCGTTGTGTATATCCTAACTGTTTTTGGATTATATGATATTTTTAATTCAGTTTTCTTGTTAAGTCACAAAGGAGAGGACTTTTAATTTAGTCATATTCCCTTAAATCTACTGAAACACACCGGAAAAGTAATATTTATTTGTCCTGCCAGAAAAAGTTATATTTCAAAAGAAATGGTTGTATTGGCTTCCTGAAATTAATGAATTAGCCTCATGTGCAATTATTCTGCATTGTTAATTACGTCGGTTCAAAATTCAAAGAACCATTTGCTATGAAAACGTAAACGGTTCAGAGACGTACCTGTTATATATTATCGTTTTACTAACAGCGTGACAGTTTGCTTGTCAGACCGTGCTTAAATGTTGTATGCTGATTATCATATTACTCATCGATTGGTTGTTAATACTAATTTGCATATCAAACACAGAACCCAAGAAGACGGACCAATGATATTACACGATTGTTTTGTTGGAAATATCAACACGTGATCAGTCCAAACTCCGGTTTGCTTTATTTATTTATAACAATTTACTATTGTCATAATGATTTAGAAAAAGATATCAAAGTCAGAAAAACATCCACAACCATCGTTTAATAAATCATTTAAAAATTAAACATCTATATACTCCGTTGCTCGAAAAATGGCAATGTGTCGTGAACAGTTATTTCGCTAAATGCGCTATACAAAGCAACCTTTATATTCTGGCCTAAAAGTGCGGTGTATTTTTCTGTTTTTAATAAAATTTTAACTTTTCTAAAACACAACTCGGCTGGATATAAGTCAGGAGTATATGTATTGAATGCCAATTGTAGGTAGCCAGTTTCTGAGAACTACCTCAGACTTATTACTATGCCAGGGTGCGTTGTCCACTATGAGGCTGTCTCCTCGTTGCAGAACTTTTTTTCCTTCATCAGTAGCTACATTTCCTGCCTCCCCTAAGAAATTCGAAAATTCGATAAAATTCGAGGAACTCTCAACTATTTTTACAAATTTTACACCCGATATACCAACTATGAGGCTGATAGTAAAATGAATTTTCGCATTAGATTTAGCAACAGCAACACACGTGGTCTCCTTTGCAGAAGGGCCATATACTTTGTTTCCATCACACACAACAAATCCTATATCATCCATAAGTTTGAGTGCAAATGGATCCTCGTTGTTCACATATTTAAAAGACCTTTGAGTGTATTGTAAATTGGGAAGAGTAAATCTGTTACCGTGACAGAATGTGACTCGTTAAAGTGTCACATGTAGATCTTTTCTGATAATGTTTGACACTGTAGGAAAACTTATATTTTGAAGTGTTTTGGAGTACTGTAAGATGTTATCTTTGACTGGTTTTAGCGACATTGTAGGATTAATAGTTTTCAAAACAGCAATATGATGTACATCCTCCTGTTACACAATTTTACTTGGACCTCCTCGAGTCGACGCGGTCCTCTGCGTACGGTACCGACAGTTACATAACGTTTCCAAATTGAGGAAATACAGTTTGCACTGATACCAAATTTTTTGAGACCCGTTGGCGGAGACCTCTCGGCAGTTGAAGATCAGAAACATTGCCTCCTCCTTCGATCCTACCAAGTTGTCTATTACAATCCTCCTTAAGCCCTTACTCAGTTCTTTACCGTTTACATAAAATCTTCCTAATTTATTTCTCTATTTTCCGTGATGATTTCTATTTATGAAATTGAAAAAAATGTGCATCAATAAAAAATATGCTCCATAAAATGTTAGTATACAAACTCTCTTCGCTGTATAGCTATTTAATTTTTCAAATCTTCCGATTTCTGGTTATTGTATCTATTATCTTCAAGTTTTTTTTTGATCGGGATCGAACTTTCAAAATCTAAAACCTCTGCCGCTCTAAATAGATTTTTAATACGAGGTGCAAAGTTAATGCATGTGCAGTGAAATAAGAAAGTAAGTCTAAATATTGATATCTTCAATAAACATGGCAGGGGTGGATCCCGAATCAACAAAAACACACGTCTGTCTCCTCGGACATTAATACATCAGATGGCTGGCTGAATTTATGACCGTTAACCCGAATTTGCAAAACCTAATTCTAGACGATGACCGGTATAATATTTCAGTTTGTGCCAGAAGAGGTTTACGAACATACGACCTGCACCGAATGATAAAGGACGTTACAGGGACTCCCAATATGTTTTTTAATACAAATAGGTGGCAATGACATTGGTTTATACCAATTTAAAAAAATACAAACCAACATTGTTTCCTTCGCCGAGTACCTGACATACGGCCTCAAGGTGGCAGGGGACAGTTTTTTTGATACAATTCATTGTAGCAAAGGGATGCATGTCTTCGGAACTCTGTCACTAGAATTTCCTCAGTTCCCATTCAGCACAAATACCTTTAATTCACTCTTTATAAGGCCAATCACCAATTTCTGAAGAAAATTACTAATCAAAACCTGTAAAATTCTCTACATACTGGTTTTTATGAGATTTTGACCTTTTCATATTTTGCTAATTTTTCATGATTTTTCAGCTTTTTAGACCTCCCCCGGCTAATTCCCTGCAGAGGGTTGACCTTCCGTACCACGTGCATGTTGCATTATCACATGTCACAAACTTACCGGTGTATAGTTTTCAATGTCCCATCCACCTACTTTTCGTGTTATTTTACCTCCCGTCTGTAACTTGCAATTTCACTGTGTAAAGTCAGCACAACAGTCATAGCCGCAGGTTTCGCATTTTACTTCTGATTCTCATGTACCTAACATAAGGGGCCTACATATTGCATATCAATTTCAACAAGAGACACCCCTCTAACTAATGATAATCATTAAAAATCAGTTCATGAATTTTAGCAACACTCATAAGCCTTCAAGTACAGTAACTCTCAATTTTACAAAAATATTGACGGGTACTGTATTCGAAACTGTCCCTTGCTACCCAAGACAAGAGTGGTGATCATCGGTCACCTTCTGCAATGGGATCCTTCCGCGAGTCCCCCGGGATACAACGAGAGCGTGACTAAATTTAATGGTCTCTTAACACAAAAAACACAGACATTGAGCATGTTGAGCAACATATTCTACTGGAGACAAAGGGGATTTTCGATGGATATGTCTCACCTAGGCAGAGATAGCGTGCACCTCGCCAACCCTCCGCTGAGAAGCCTGAAGCCCGGGGATCCCTCCTTGTTAATGAATAAATATTGGAGAAGCATCAGGAATGCAGTTAATGGGCATTCTCCTAGATAAGTATTACTGTATCAATATTAGATGGCAACAGGGTTAGTATATCTCAAATTATTAAGTATGGAAATGCATTTATAACGGCCCATTGACAATTAGTGTATAATTAAGGCATATCAAGTTATGCCATGCATGTTATTAACATGGGTCAATCGAGTCATGTTGTCTGAGCATCATTAATTTTACATGTTGCAAAGTGTGAGGCAACAAGTTGTTTTCCTTTCACCTTCCAAGACTCCTTAGAACATGTCAGGAAGTCTGTTTATTTCTTTAAAATGGTTGCCTAAAGAATGTTGATGATCTTGCATCTGTGCTTTATCTTGAGTTATGATCATATTTTGTGCGGCAGCAAGTTTATTTATTTAAACTTCCTGAATTCTTGTCTCTGTGTTGGGAGCCAGGAAGTCTGTTTATTCATTTAAAATGGTTGCCTGAAGAATGTTATGATCTTGCATATGTGCTTGATCTGAATTTATGATCTTACCGTGAATGGCAACAGGTTTATCTTTTTAGCCTTCCAGGTCGTTTTGGGGAGTCAGGAAGTATGATAAATATAATTATTGATCCAATATTACCTGCCATGTCTATCGTGTATGACTTATAATTTTGTGCTAAATATTATTGACAATGGCTGGTTAAAAATTGGCAGTAACAGATTAATTATGAGATACAGAGTTATGCTTCTTGCACTCTATGTATTTCTAGGCTTTAATCTTTAATTTATCATAAGACCTTATCCCAGTTATTACATTAGCTAATATAATATGATAATTGTTATTCGACATTAAATGTGCTTTATTTATAAATTTGTCATTTATTTGATCAATAAATGGCACAATCACTCATTGGGTAGTCAAGATTTTTTCTTCTGGAATTCTTGCCATAAGAGCAAGCTGCGGAAAAGGCATTCAACATTGTACTGCTTTTAGGATTCTCAGTATGAAAAAGTTGTGAATATAAATGTATAATATAACTTAATCATTTGATATCACTCTAGCTAGTAGATGCAATTAAATAATATTGGAAAGTGTGTATCTCTAAGTATGTTTTCATGATTTGAGGGGAGGGGGTATTCAATGTATTGAAAGGGGGAACCAATTACTCGAACGCTCCTGCTTTTCAAAACTCATCCGGCCCACTTAATTCAAATTTCTACATATTATAGTCTACATAATTGTTGTTATCATTAATAGAGTTATTATAATTAATAACTTACTACGATATACGTTTACATACCTGTTTATTTTTTACGGATGGATAAACCTTGGCATGCTTGCTGTGCTCGGATTTAGCAAGGTAAACTAGGTTGTATATTACGAAACCTTTGCTTTTCAAAAGAATGTTTAACAATAACTTTTAGTGAGGAAAAAGCTGTATGACAGAATAATGGAGTGAAACGCATGTCTCCGGTGTCGGCGGAATTTTCTGAACTTACTTCGTATATTGGAATAAAAAGTGCCATTTATTCAGAAATAAAAGCTATAGGTCTTGTGTCTTCGTCGATATTAGCATACCGCGATGAAGAAGTAGATTACGTGGACCTAACAGGAAAACATTACAATAGATTTTTGAAATTCGCACCGTCAACGGATTCAAATATAAATATTAAAGTCATTGATAAGGGTTCTGAGCCAGTCATGCACAAAACTCCTCAAAGTATGCCTGAAACTCAGATACATGTGCAGGAAAAGACTCCAGATATTTTCCAAAACTACACTTATCAAACGCCCATCGAACATTCGATGAGTAATCTAAAGCAAGAAATTTTGGAGTTTGGAGTTCAAAACGAAAGTGCTCTGGACCATTTACAAAATTTAAAAGACAAATTTTGTGGGAATATTACTCCCGGATTTGGGAGACAATGCTATGATTGTCATTTAAGTTAGACCATAACTCAAGACAGTGCAGACTGGAGAAGTGTGTCTCCAAACAAACAGTGTGGAGATATAAACAAACATCAGGAGGAAAAAGCTCTTGTTGAATCAGAAAATAATGTGTTGAGAAAAATACAAAAGGAACTCAAAACAAAAACTGTAGAATACGAAACGAAATGTTAAGCTTCCGAATCTGTCAAAAACTAATTTTTTTTTAAAATTTAGATGTCATTTAATCAACAGTAACAAACAAAAGTATCTAGTACAAGTGTCAGATCAAAATTTTCTTCCTCCCTCAGGAGTCGTTAATTGCGCTATATTTAAACTTGAAAAATACTATCAGGGAAAGTGTCCCGATAACTTAAATTTTTTCGGAAATATCATTTCTAATTTTGATAGAAAGCACGCACAATAATATTTCAAGAAACACTGGAAGCAATTCAACGAAGCGCATCCTTGAGGAAAATACAATTTTTCCTGTTAGTTCCCAATACGTCTTTCCGTTTCGACTCATCCGAACCCTGACAGTACTTATCAAAACAAAGGTATGTTATTATGATATTATGTATCAATTCTATAATTGAACAAATTGCTCAAGTTCAAGTTCAAGTTCAGTTTATTCGCTCAAACCAAATAATTTGGTAGAAGAGGAACATATATATATAATACACACAAATACAAATTCTCAGAGGTACATAAAAACAGGTACATTTTCATACAGGGAAATAATATAAATAACTAGATACGATCTCGTTACGAGTAACGAGTAGGTCTTCCGTTCAATTTTTAAACGATACGATTAAAATATCAATAAAATTTCTGAATTCCACCTCAAACAATCCCTTTCAGATAATGTATACGATTGTCAATATCCTTTAAAATGCATAACAAAGTGTTTTGCTTTTTCACATTTTGCATATTAAAGATTTAAGAGTTTAGTCTCCTAAAATCAATAATTACGTCATCAATGGGTGTGGCAATGCGTTTTACAAACTGATATAGTTATGATCAACAACTTTGTTTCTGTAATGCATAATAAAATCTTTATGGTTTTTAAGGTATATGAAAAAGACTTTACGAGTGGCTTGGCCCCTAATTTAAGGGTCCATCCCCTTTTTCTTGAATTCGGTCGAAAGGTCTCACAAATTCTAACATTTTTTGTTATTACACGTATCTAAAATTGTTGATCATATTTGAGATACAAATGATTGAATATTTAAGGGGCCAGCCCTCTTGATCCTTAATGGGGACAGATATTGGTGTTTTGATTGATGGAATCGATTAGAATTATCAACGCAAGCATTTTCTCTTTTACAAAGCTTAACAAAATATGTCTCCTTCTCTAGATATATTGTCTCAAAGTTTAAGTACTTTGGCCCCTAAAAATCCCTAATTACGTAATAAATGGGCGTGGCAATGATTTTTCCTGATAGATATTGTTACGATCAACAACTTTGCTTCTATAATGCATTACGAAATCTTTATCATTTTTAAGTTATCTGTAATAGAGTTAACGAGTGTCTTGGCCCCTAATTTAAGGGGCCAGCCCCTTTTTCTTGAATTCAATCGAAAGGTCTTACAAATTCTAACATTTTTTGTTCTTACATCTATTAAAAATTGTTTATCATTTTTGAGATACAAATGTTTGAATATTTAAGGGGCCAGCCCTCTAGATCCCTAATGGGGACGGAAATTCGTGTTGTGATAAGTGGAATCGATTTAAATCATAAATTCAAACATTTTCTCTTCTACGATGTCTAACAAAATAATTTTACTTTTCTAGTTATATTGCGTCAAAGTTTAAATACTCTGGCCCCTAAAAATCCCTAATTACGTAATAAATGGGCGTGGCAATGATTTTTTCTAATAGATATTGGTACGATCAACAACTTTGCTTCTATAATGCATTACAAAATCTTTATCGTTTTTAAGTTATTTGTATTAGAGTTTATAAGTGTTTTGGCCCCTAAATAAAGGGGCCAGCCCCTTTTTCCTAAATTTGTTGGAAAGAACTTTTGATTATCTACCACTTTTGTTATATATGTCTTATCAAAATATTAACTGATAAAAAGATACAGATCAAAATGTATGAAGTTTTTGATGCAAAATTCGTATCCAATTTTCGAGCCTAGGCGAGCTCAAAGGAATGGCGCCACTGGCGCAAAAAAAATACGTTCTGCACATTTTCAAACTATGGTCTACCTATCCTGAAAATTTCATATTTATATCTCTTATAGTCTCTGAGTTTATGTCTGCACAAAATGGGTCGTAAAAACTTACAAAATCGGCCGTAAATCGGAACCGGAAGTGACGATTTCAAAATTTCAAAAAACTTCTAGAATTATGACCACTGGCAATCATCTGTGAAAAAATGGTCGAAATCAGCCGAATAGTTTTCGAGATATCGCGTGCACAAATTTTGTGGAAAAAAATAATAATAATAATAATAAGAAACAGTACGAAAACAATAAGGTCTTCCGTTGGAAACGGAAGACCTTAATTAAAAAAGGACAGACTATAGAAACACTACCTATGTAAGATTTTGGTATAAAGGATCATAATAGGAAGACAACTAAGAGGAGCAGACAGCTGAAATAGATATTTCGGTGTATTCTCCGAATGCCTACTCCTCAATTAAAAATAATAATTGGTCAAGGCAATTATGGGGCCCTTTAAGGGGACACAGGTAGACTTTACCTCTATATACTTTGGGACACAGGTAGACTTTACCTGTACCTGGGAATGCACATGCGGTAGGAATGGACGGTCAGAGTTTTTGAGAGGAGATTTATTTCTTATTTTACGGTGATATGTCTGTGTTTGTGTGATACAAAACTCTTTGTGCATGTCCCATAATGTCGGAGGATAATAAGGATAGCAAAAGACGGTTATCTTCGGATGGTTCGACACCAAAACCGTACAGTAAGTCAGCCAAAACAGGGAGGGGGCCAATGGCGGGTAAGTCGGCACTTTCAAAAATACACCACCGCACGCACATTCGAACACTGCGCAACCATCATGGGTGGATCATCTAATGATTCGAATCGGAGAACTTGACACCAAAATGTCGAAAATTGACAAAGTAAGCTCTGATTTGACTGCATTGTGCGATTGCATTGAAAATATACAGACTACATGTAGAGATGGCAATCTAGAGAAGTTTACTGGTAACTTGGGGAACTCGATGGGGGAAATCAAGAAATCTCAGACTAGTCTAAAAGGAGACGTTGAGGAAACAGTTAAGGAAATTAGAGAACTAAAGTTAGCGAATAAACAATTACAAGGCCAAATTACAGATCTGCAGGCAAGAAGTATGAGGGATAATTTGCTTTTTTCGGACTCGCAGAATACCGCGGCAGTGGAAAGGAGAACTGTGTAAACCTGATCAACGAGTTCCGTGAAGCAGAACTAAACATTGTTGGCATTAAAGATAATATCGAGCGTGCCCATAGGATTGGACGATTCCAGTACAACAAAACAAGGCCTATTCACCCCTGCGAATGTTATTGTCATTTAAATTTTAGACCACGTGGTTTTATTTGACCCTTTCAGTTTCGCAGTAAAAATCGTGCTTCATGTTTATAGTCTATTTCAAAGAATCTAGGTACTATAGTAGTCAAATATAAAATCTAGCGGTTTATTGATTTTAAACTTTATCTTTATTAATTGGTGGATAAAATGTGTTCTAGAAATAAATGTGTAAATACAAAACACTGGATGAAATATCTGGTTTCAGCGCTGCGGAAACCCTTTGGAAACTCTGCGGAAACTTAAGGTTACTTTAAGTTTCCGACAGGTTTCAGCACGGAAACTTCAAGTTTCATTAAGTTTCCGCAGTGCTGAAACTTAGGCTGTCCATGAATCCAAATGGTTTCCGCAACAGAAACTTACTGAAACTTGAAGTTTCTGCATAGTTTCAATCTCCATATACGTTTGGGATACATATTGTTTACAAATGGTTTCCGCGACGGAAACTTACTGAAACTTGAAGTTTCTGCATAGTTTCAACCTCCATATACAATTGGGAAACATATTGTTTACAAAGGGTTTCCGCAACTGAAACTTACTGAAACTTTTTATATTTTTGCTTTCACAAAAGCTGAGCAAGGTTTCTACTTTATGTAAAAACAAAACAATTTCAAACAGTTCCAAATTTATTTTGTTCAAAAATCTGAAATTGTTTCCAATAATAAATAAAATACAGCCAAGATACAATAATGGAGAAACATCCATATGGCAATTCCCTTATTAGGGACTTTTATTTAAAAAATGATAAAATTGCACATGAAAAAAAAACTCCCATAGAAATCTTTACATTTGTATTTTTTTCATCTCGATTAAAAAAAAGATCTCCCTTTAAAAATGCAACAAAGATCTTACTTTTTTAAAAATATGAATGCAATTTACAAAATAACTGCACGTACGTGAATAAACAAAGAAAACTTAACTGTTACATGAACATGATACACTTGTCTCAATTTGTTTTGAATTACAATGAATATGTACACCATAAAATATTTTTGAAAAGTCTGAAGTATCCATCTTTAAAAAAAAAATACACTACAAGATAGTAGTTGACTATTGAGGTATGACCCAGATTTTATTTGAATATGTCAATAAATTCCAAAATGAGGTCAAAGCGACCCACTTACAAGTTGGAATAAACCTTTTCTTTGTTAGTAATATAATCTAATGTTTTACAATAGAACAGGATTTGATATCATTTTTTTGATAGTCCATTAAGTCCAAAGTGAACTTTTCATTTCCACCCATGATGTACCAACTGATCAGATTTTAATATCATAAGCCTGTCAGTATTTAATAGATGACCCAGAGGGAGATATGAAAAGCTTGTTGGCCAATAAAAAGCTTACAATGGAGCAGTCTGTCAAATCATGTGCAAAAATATGATGTACACATTTAATTAATTATGCTGATTGCAACACACTTCATTCCTGATGAATATTCTTCTTTACACACGGTTTACCTTCCTACATTTCACTACTTTACCTACATTAATATTTTTAAATCCAAGACATGAAGTAAAATATACATTGTTTATATATGACAAGTATTACTATATGTACATGTACTTGCTTTTTGTAGCATGAATGTATAAAATACAAAGTATCACACAGATCATTCACCTTACAATTCTCATCAATACCAGCATTTTACTTATAATATAAAAGCTAATTCCAATTATATATTAGTTACATAACACAGATTAAAATAAAACCCACATGGAAACAACTCTCCATCCAAGTAATTTTGTTATATAAAAATTGTATTACATGGGGTATATGTTGTCTTTATATATTTTCATATACGACATAATTGAATATTGTTTGGTGTAATTTATCATTTCTATGACCCATGCATTCATCTCCTAATGCAGTGTTTTTACATTTAAGATTGGTTTCTTAATTTTTCATATATTGCTGCAAATAAGTTATCAATAAATGTTTAAACAAAGAAAATGGAAAAAAAAGTAGTTAACACTTATCAACTTGGAGGTGTGAGGATATATGTTACATGGAGTCTAATATTTTATGCAATATTTGCAAAATATAACAAATTATTTAAGAAAATGAAAGTTAATATCTGCAAGGTCTAATCAATCATTTAATAAGTCAAAACCATGTGATTTTCTAAGATTCTAGCTTACAGACAGACATTGTAATATACTGGTATTTGATCATATAAAAAAAGTACTTTTATAGTTTATAGGTTTTTTGAAATGAGAATACTTTACAGTTAAAAGTCTTGTTCTGCAGAGGTTTAGTCGGGTCATAGAGATGTGTCCATTCGAATCAATAAGGAGTGTCCTTGGCTGTTGTTGATGTAACCCGAGTCGTAGTTTATGGAAATAGGCCTTTTTGGGGGACTTTCGAGCATTGTCCAGACCGGTGAAGCACTCATGATCACATCATGGCTACAGCAGACTTAGTAGTTCTGGACAGTGGTAGCATTCAAATTCTTCTTCTTGCGATGAACTTGTTCCTTTCACTGGGCTGTACTTTATGTCTGTTCTATTTATCTTAAACATGAATAATAAAGTTTCATTTAGATTTTTAAACAATAAACATAAGTCATTCAGCCTAACATGTAATATAAGCATTCTGAATAAAATTCTGAATACAGAAGCTACTATATGCAGTTGCCAGTTGCTGTTTAAACTATGTCATATAATGACTACAGTAGTATCTGGTCTAAAATGTTTCATTTTATGTTTGAAGCTATGTTATTTTCATTTTGATTCAATTATTGTTTGTTGAACAATGGAAAAACTTATCAACAATAAGTGTGTTTCACCCCCCCCCCCCCCCCCCCCCCAATCAATTTTCAAGAACTTAGACCTGGATTTCCCAAAAATTACTACAGTAAATTATAAACATCCAACACATGTATAAGTTATTGGTGAAAATAATCGATTCCAAAGCAATACCTTGCGTTCATATCGTCCAGCTGGTCAAAACATTCATCCGAATCACCGAACAGAGAACAGAGGATGCAACTAATCACCGGAAACATTGACTTTGTATGCTGTCAATGCTGAAAAAGAAAAACGTGAAAGATTTCATATTCCGGATTTAATAAATAATTTTTTTTCGCTACATTTAGAGTTTGTAAATTGTATAATGTGCGAAAGATTCATTGTTCGTCTTGTTTACCAACCAAGCATTCATATATTAGGGACGTTTATATAATTATATATGTGTATACCCTGGATAATCTTGATTATCATGCATATAAAGTTGGTTAATGGTTAACTTGGTCAAAACGTATATATTTAATAAAAGAGATACGGTAATAAAAATTAAAACGCCGAACCAAGTTTGAAAAAATGACGCCATCTTGATTTGATGGCGCGAGATCTCGTTTACAAATGAGAGATAAATTAGAGCCTTGAAAATGTTATTGGGAGTATCTATATTGTGAATTAAGTTACCTTGACATGAGTTCTTCGTTCCTGCATTATCTCCTTGTTGTAGAGGCTATTAATGCTTCTCAATTCTCCATTTTACAACAGCACCTTCTTGTCCATTTTAACCTTCGCTCGGAATCATAAAGTGCGCCAATACTGACCAATCAGAACCCGCTAAATCTTGGAAAAGTGCATCTTGGGATAGTTTAAAATGAATAATGTTTAATCAAAATTATAATTTTTTACCGAATAGTATACTTTTTACATGTATATTTATTTTAAATAAGAATTGTCGGAGTCAGTATTTCCTGGTTAAATACGACAAAGTATTGGCGTGTGTTTGTTACAATTGTATTTGTAACACGTGATTAACCAAAAAAAATGGCCGACCGTATGTTTACAAATGTCTAATGAAATTAAACAAGTTTTAATGAGACATATGTATCAGATTTTGTCTTTAACTATATTTTATTTACATGTACTGATGATTTTGCCAAACTAAATATGATAGAGCCATATATAGTTTACTGACAAGTTAGTCTTGATTTGTCCAATTTTCACCGCGATTCTAAGCACGGTCATATTCTTATTCAAAATATAGAGGTGTGAAAATATTATGTTCATCACAGAGCAGGTTCTGCATGAACACACATAAATCACAAATATAATTAGATGCCGATCAATTAACGGCCGGGGTCCGGTTAACAGCGTTCACCCGTACGGTGAATTTACAACTACGATGAATTGATGGCAATTATTTTACAGTTACACAATTGCACTGATTGGTCATGCGATGAACAGAACGTTAAGAATACTTATGAAATTAAAATACAAACGCGTTAAACAAACCGGGAAGTAAGACGTACACGTCGGACTGATATATAAACAAAATATAATTTTAATTATTTGGTATACTTTCTACATCAAATGTAAACGAATGTATAATCAAATTTTTAAAATGGGATTAAAATCACGTGCACCACATGGCTAGTGCTGGATTTTAAACTGATTTTGTAATATAACGTATAACTTCAGTAAAATTATAAATAATGCTTATTATATCTTATAACAGAAACATGTGCATGTTTCATAAACATGATTGTATCAATATCTGTGTTTACAGTACAGAAAGTAAATACAAAGTATAGAAATGCACGAATCACATAGGCGTCGAACCGGGGGGGGGGGGAGGTTAGGGGGGGGGGGGGGGGGGGCTTAGTGCAAAGTTAGACTTAACCAATAGGCATATAGCCCCCCCCCCCACTTTTTCTCGCCGGAAATGTAATTGTTCCTAAATTTACCTTGAAAGATTGAGAAGTTGGAGTAATAGGCATACTAGCCCCCCCCCCCCCCCCCCCCCCCCCGACACGGATTAGGAATTTCATGATTTTGGGAAAAAAAATTTGGGTAGGGAAATTTATTTTCGGAAGTATATAGTATAGGTATACCCCCCCCCCCCCTTCCACGGATTAGGATTTTCATGATTTTGGGAATTAGGGTTTTGTAGGGTTTTTCCTCAATAATTCTGAGGATTAGTCTAGCCCCCCCCCCCCCACTTTCAATTTGCTTCCGACGCCAGTGAATCATGCTACAGTCATACATGTAGTAAAGTCTGAAATGCATGTAAATAATTAAACAATTATTATATTAGACTCAAACTCCAAGTGGGTTTTACTTGTTATTATCAACTGTAGAATTTAAAAAAAAAATCCTGTGTACATGTGTTGGCGTGGTATTAAAAAAGAAATGAATTAGCTCTAAACTTCAGGTTGTACGAATATTTGGTACGATTTGTAAAAATTTACAACGACTTTACCTTAATTTGTTTGCTTAATTAGTTACTGTACCTCAAGGTGCATTCAAATGATAACTAAATGATTTAAGAAGGAGTCTTACAAAATAGGTATATTAATTTATTTTACTAAATAATTATAATTTACTTATCAGTTTTACTAACTCAGGTACACACAAATTGAAAAAAAAATTCCCGCCGGGCTCCAGTTATAAACTCACGCTTCATACTGTGTATATGTTATGTAAGTCTTTTGTTCACTCCTGACAGAAAAAACCCTGCAATCCACACAGAATATACAGGAAAATCACAGAGGTGGTCACCTGGACAAAGAATGTATACATATGTATACACGTGCCCGAGTACCTAAGATTAATGATTTCATCATATGCATTAAACAAGATCAGACATCAGTTTTTCTTTTCAAATTCAATTAATTACTTAGTAAGGTTCTTAATCGCCTTATTTGCCACATTTGAAGAAAGTTACATGTATACATATAGTTTCAGTCACGCTGAAACCTTACTATACATTTTAGTATGTACGGATTCATTATCATTAGGCTAGAATTAAACTTAAACCTGTTGAAAATAAATGATATCACTATTAAACTCAAATCAATTTTAGTAATAGTTTCAGCAATGCGTAAACCATTTGGAATCTTAACTTAAAGTTTCAGCATACTGAAACCTAGCGGAAATGTTCTGAAACTGATTGATATTTCCATAATAATTTACACAACTTTTCACATGATTCAGATTTAGTTTCCGCATTGCGGAAACCATCAGGAATCTTAACTTAAAGTTTCAGCATACTGAAACCTAGCGGAAATGTTCTGAAACTGATTGATATTTCCATAATAATTTACAAAACTATTTTCACGATTCAAATCTAGTTTCCGCATTGCGGAAACCACCAGGAATCTTAGACTAAAGTTTCTGCTGACTGAAACCTAACGGATACTTGCTGAATCGATATAATGGTTTCCGCATTGCGGAAACTATACATGAAACTTCAACTTCAAGTTTCAGCAAGGTTTCCATATAGTTTCAGTTTTGCTGAAACTTGATTTTTCATCCAGTGAAAAATAGTTTTTGTCTGCAGTTGCAACAATTTACATGCTAAGTAGAGATCCCCCTGAGGATTAGTTTTCGATCCGCGCCTGACCTAGTAATAGCATCAATAGTGAAACAGACTATACTATTTTACGCAGAATGTTCCTTGAAATCGGCTCAATATACTAAGTTTTTATGCAAAACAGACACCTATTATTCCTTTTAAAAACATGGAATTGCACTCCACAAGCATCAAACATGGATATGATTTTTTAACCACTCAACACGTGGTTGAACACGAACGATAACCCTGTTCTGAATATTATCGTTTAATATAAAAAACCGCTAAATGGTTAAATAAGACATAATGTTAAAAGAATTTTATGTATTAACATAAACCAAAGTAGGATACGATGTGAAAAACGACCAGTACTTACTGATTTTGAGAATATTATACGAACACTTATACTTCCGCTCGAAATTTCACAGGAACTGAACAAATCTCGGTGAAGTCTCGTGAACTTTCATTCGAGCACCTCTGGATTTATTACATACTTAGCAACGATAAAGAAAACATTCCGAACACATTCGCAGGGGTGTATTGTTGGGAAATTCTCGAACTTCAGGGTCAGGGAAAGTGTCAGGACATCTGGATACAAACTCAGAAACAAGCAGTACAATATACGAGAACAATTTCCTAAAAAAATCGTCAAGAAACGAAAGGCTTTGACGCCTATATTGAGAAAAGCATTGGGGGAAAATCGAAGGGCTGTATTGAAATATGACAAACTATTCATTGACGGCAAACTATGCATGGGAGAGACAGGAGACACCATTAACACCGAAGCTGGCAGAGATGACTCCGAGGATGACGAGCCCGAGGAGATACCTACAGAGGACGCTGGAAACGGCAGAGGTGAAGCTTAGGGGCAACTGGAGGATGATTTCGTGAAGATAATCAGCTGGAACATAAACGGGGGTTTTGCCAGTAAATTTAGCGATAAAAAATTTCAGTGCTGCATTCTCTCAAGTGACATCGTTCTCCTTACGGAATGTTGGATAGAAAATAATTTCTCAATTGACGTGGAAGGATTTCATAGCTTTGTTTTTCCAAGAATGCGTTCAAAATCAAAACAATGAGGTGGTTGTGTTACTGTGGAATCATTTTATTTCCTGGAGGCTCAGTTTTCGTGGAATTCGTGGGTACCTCTCATCCACGAATTAACATCTTCCACGAATTAATACATTAAGGTAATAAAGGCATATTTCCTTTGTAAGTTTAAGAGAATACACGAAATTACGTCCCCACGAACCTGTAAAATTTAAGCAATCCGCGAAAATTGGCCCCAACGAAATTTAATGATTCCACAGTATTCTAATTCGTGAAAAACTTAAGCATTATGTATCTTTACTTGAAATTATGTGTAACACTATAATATGGCTTAAGCTTGATACATGTAAATGTCTATTAGATAGTTCTGAAGATTTTTATTTGGCATGTGTGTATATATCACCAAACAGTTCAACTTTTTACCAAGCTTATGATTATGATATATTTTGTGAGCTAGAAAACCAAACTGTTAAATATTTGACACGGGCATCCAGAACGGCAAAGAAATTCTACAGATCCAGAAACAAGCAGGAGAAACCATTCGTCAACCGACAAAGAAGTACGCGAACATTAAGAAGAGACTGCAGACCATGAATGAGCGATACCAAGACGGGATCATCGACCTTATGACCTACGCAGATTTAGCATTGTTTTGTATATAAACTGATTAATTTTCGATCCGCGCTCCGATATAAAAAGATATATGATTATTTTCAGTTGCTGCTCCTCATCTGCCGTTAAAAAAAACCCGCTAGAAAGGGAAGATGGTCAATGTATTCAAATGAAATAAACGACCCGCAACATGTTTACTTGTTTTCTTTAACGTTCCAATGCAAAAAAGTGTAACCTTTTCATGGTAGAAAAAATGCTTCTCTTTGTTCGTCAGATGCCATTTGTAGATAAGAAAAATTTATTTATAATTCAAAATGTTTTATTTCTAATATTTTTATATTTATTCAGCGATAGATGAATGACCGATTTTATGATACTGAACTATGAATACTTATGGTGGGATTCACTGGGTGTATATTTCATAGATTTCATAAACAACAACCTTCGGGCTCTCCTCGTGTTGATTTTTACTACAAAAATCCTGGAATCACCCCTGCGAATGTGTTCGGAATGTTTTCTTTATCGTTGCTAATTATGCAATACATCCAGAGGCTTCGTATGAAAGTTCACGAGACTTCTCCGAGATTTGTTCAGTTCCTGTGAAATTTCGAGCGGAAGTATAAGTGTTCGGATAATATTATCAAAATACGTAAGTACTGGTCGTTTTTCATAGCATCTCCTACTTTGAGTTATGTTAAAACACGAAAATTTATGAAGATGTATGTCATATTTCATCATCTAGCAGTTATATAAATTAAACGATGATATTCAGAACAGAGTTATCGGTCGTGTTCAACCACTCTACACGTGGTTAAGAATATATACATTGGGTTGCTTAATAAGATCAAAGTCATGTTTGATGCTTGTGGTGTGCAATACCATGTTTTTGTTGTTGTTTTTTTTAAAGAATGAGTGTTTGTTTTGTATATAAACTTGGTATATAGAGCCAATTTCAAGGAACGTTCCACATAACATAGTACAGTCTGTTTCCCAATTGATGCTATTACTAGGTCAGGCGCGGATCGAAAATTAATCCTGAGCGGAGATCGCTACTATACTATGTCCCAAGATATCCTGGATTTACATTTTGCTTACTTGAATGATATTCATAAATACCTCAGGGTTCAAACGATGTTCATTCAAAATATAAAAAATTTCCAAGATTTCTCAGTCGAAACGCCCCTGTTAGCTTATCAGGTTTCAATACAATACTAAAAAATGTGTTGTCTACAGGGATTTTGTATTGCAGTAAGCCCGGATGATAACGTTGTAAAATTGCACGATGTATTCCGAGTATATTCCGAATGGAGAAAAGATGTAAACATTTCCCATTATAAATCTCCGTAAAAAATCTATTTTCGTTCCTGTGAATTTTTCCGAGTGAAAGATGATAATTAGTCAATGAAATTATCTTGGAAATTACCCTTTTCAACTATTTCAATTGCACTTCTTTCACAGGTATGTGTATTTTTTTTTTATAAAAAATCGTCCAAATGTGCTGCCTAGTAAATATCTTGGGATAGACTATAAACATATTAGCTATTGCAACAGCAGAAAAATCCCTATTTTTCTATCGTCATATTTATTTCTAGAGCTCAGTTTATCTACCAATTAATGAAGATAAAGTTTAAGATCAATAAATGTCTAGATTCCATATTTGATTACAGGTACTTAGATTCTATAAAATAGATTACAAGTTGCTGTCCTTTAAAAAAAGGACTACAATACGTGGACCATTTGCATGTGTTTCCAACGAAAACGTGAAAGCCTTAAGATTATCAGAGATTCCAACGACTCTAGCCCTCTGCTTTTAACCACTAAATTAATGTGTACGTTGTATTACGTATACATGTACATGTATGTATAGCCCTGACTTTTTATCTCAGAATTTAAAGGATTCATACTTCTAAAATAATTATGATCTATCTATGAATGAAGTTTGCATGTATAGTATCAGGCATTCGGTGAATTCTACTATTTGCGCACACATTACGATTCGCACTACTTTGTTAACTATGCAGTGACAGCTTTGTGTAAATTAAAAATTTCATATTTTGATGTATTTTTCTTGAGATTAAAACTTTTATACAGTGACATAATTATTCAATCATACTTAAATGCTTAAAAAAATTTAATCGGGAAGTTCTCTAACCTCGCCTACTATGAAAGTAAAGTTAAGTTACATGTGTATTCGGAAAACAACCAAACATTGCAAATTATGCTATTTGATGCATGTTGTAGTTTCGGCATAACATTAACTTATTTCATAATACTGATAGTTCATATCACATGCCAATCATTTCTTTAAAAGGAATGCTTTGTTTCTGTATTGTTTACCGACAACTTTAAAATTACAGCGCCTCTGAACTTATGTGTGCATTTAGCACGGAATTCCAGGTTCCCTGAGCTACCCATTACGCTCACGCGTAGGCTGAATTTTCCCCATAGCATCCGGTTTAACCTCGCTTATATATTTTCTGCGTGGACCTCAGGGTCCACGCAATAAACACGAGGCACGATTTTTACTGCGAAACTAAAAGGGTCAAATAAAACCACGTTTTCTAAAATTTAAATGACAATAACATTCGCAGGGGTGGGAATGTCATTGGTCAGTGCGTTCCAGGGTTCGATGTTTGATATGCAAATTAGCATTCACATCATTGAAATCGAACAACCAATCGATGACACCCCTGCGAATGTGTTCGGAATGTTTTCTTTATCGTTGTTAAGTATGTAATAAATCTAGAGGTGCTCGAATGAAAGTTCACAAGACTTCACCGAGATTTGTTCATTTCCTGTGAATTTTCGAGCGGAAGTATAAGTGTTCGGATAATATTCTCAAAATACGTAAGTACTCGTCGATTTTCTTATCATATCCTACTTGGATTTATGCTAAAACATAAACATCTTTTAAGATGTATGTCTTATTTCACCATCTAGCGGTTTTTTTAAATTAAACGATGATATTCAGAACAGAGTTATCGTTAGTTAAAACCACGTGAAGAGTTGTTGATAATATAAACATTGGGCTGCTTAATAAAATCATAGCCATGTTTGATGCTTGTGGTGTGCAATACCATGTTTTTTTTTAAAATAATGGGTGAATGTTTTGCATAAAAACTTAATATATCGAGCCATTTTCAAGGAACATTCTGCATAAAATAGTACAGTCTGTTTCACTATTGATGTTATTACTAGGTCAGGTGCGGATCGAAAATTAATTCTTAGGGGGGATTTCTATTACGCATGTTAATTGTCGCAACAGCAGAAAAAACCCTTTTTTTGTATTGTTACATTTATTTCTAGAACACATTTTATCCACCAATTAATGAAGATAAAGTTTAAAATAAATAAACCTCTAGAATTTATATTTGACTACAAGTATCTTTAAAATAGACTATAAACACGAGGCATATTTTTACTGCGGAACTGAAAGGGTCAAATAAAACCACGTGATCTAAAATTTGAATGACAATAACATTCGCAGGGGTGGATGAGTTAAGTGATAATCAGCATACAAAAGTTTCCGTAAGCCCCGACAGGCAAACTGGCACGTTGTTAGTAAAACGATAATAAATCCTTCGATTTCGTTTCACCCGATTGCACACCTGAAACTCGTGGCCGACGTGTAGTGTTACTTTTGTTGTCTTTGGATTTTTATGCATTTAATTCTTGTTTTATGTGCTTATCATGTTTGTAATTAATGCATTAAACAGTTTATTTGACACTCTTGGTTTGAGAAAAGTGCGTAAAACTTGATAATTCATCGCGACTGACTAAAACGGCTAGGCAAGATGTACGTGTACGTCCACACAGGTGAGACTTCTACAGCGAAATACTGTGAACTATTAAGAGGTATGTGGCTTATATAGGGGTTGTAGGGAAAGTGGTGCTGAAAAGAAATATGGCGGACAGCGCCTATTTACGCGCGGTGTTCAGCTTTAACAAATGGGACTTGTTATTGTATACCAATTTCAACAAGAGACATCCCTCTAACTAATTATTTAATAATCATCAAAAATCATTTCATGAATTTTAGCAACACCCATAGCCCTTCAAGTACAGCAACTTTTAATTTTACAACAAAAATATTGAGTGGTACTCTGAAAATGTCCCTTACTACCTATGCAAGTGCTAAGGTTGCATTTTTGAACCCGTCTAAGCTGCATGTATCGAAATATTCAAATAGTCAATAAGCTATACTTGGTATATATGTTTTGTTGTTTTTTTTTTGCGAAACTGCATCTTTAGCGGGTGCAAAGATGTAACCTTGGTACTTACATTATTATCCGGCAGTCCGTTATCATTTTAATTGAACCTTTAGGACTTGGAAAATCACCGATCCACTTTTTTTTTTACAAACATTGTACGACGATTGGTAAGATAAAAGTACAAGTGTTAGTAAAATACACTTAATAATGAAATTAATTTATCCGTAAACTGTTTAAGATATTTTTAGAATAATGTTATACATGTATAACAATGTTTTATCGGTCGACAATACCGGAATATTTTTTGGTGACAGGAAAGCCCTTTTTATCTTGTCAAAACAACGAAAGAATGCATTAGACATTTAAGTTTGCATCTCAATATGTGATTGTAAAATGAATGAGGAATGAAGAGGAGGGTCGGGGGATGGGCTAGACCCCCTCTCCCCATGACTTACAAAATTATCCTTCGGACCCCCTAGGTCAATCCCGAGGATTAACTTGCATTTGCGCATGTATCAGAACTCCGTTGATTAAACTTAGTCTAACATATAGTTTATTTCAGTTTAAGAATGAATGCATCCTGCGTTACTCTGTTGTTAGATAAAATCCCCGACCTCCCACCAGGAGTTACATTGATGTACTGAAGGCTGTTTACTGTCCGTTAATTGGTGTATAATAGAGGGTGCTCTAAATTGCTATACACCCTGCAGGTCTGAGGTAGATCTCTATTTCTTTCTACATCAGGAAGTCTCGCGTTTATGCCCGCGAGAACAATATGTTTTATGCAAGCGAGAACAAATCAGAGAGAATCTGTACAGTTTGTTGTGCTGTTTCCTGTGAATTAATTATTGTGTAAGTAAAACTCTGTTATCGAATATCACCTAAGTCGTCATTTTTAACTATTCAGTGAGCACATTAATTATTGTCACAGAATGACTTGGAAACTGATATATGAATTATCAATTATTATTAATGCGGAAATGGAGACAGTTGTAACTATTTTTTTTTTTAGAAGTGAACTTATTAAAATTCTTTTTTAAGTATGATTTATGTATCTCAATACATTAAATCATGTCAATTCAATATAATTTATACATCAAGATGCAGGTGTTTTTCATCCTCTTAAAGCGATCCTTTAAAAAAAAGAGATAGACCGGTTAATAAGTACACAAAACATTATGGGCAGACTTGCCAATTTATATCAGAAAGCATATAGTCTTTGCAAAGAAATGTAACGTGCAAGGGGGCCACTGTCTTGGTTCCACATCGGGCCCGTACAAAAGATAGAAACGGGTAGTCCTGATTGCTACACATTTGCGCCAACACTACAAAACCTAATGGAAGCAGGGTGCAAGGCAAACTCGCGCCTGAAAGGCCAAAACACCTGCAGAACTGACCAAACACTTTTGTTCCACCACAACCAACACCTACAAATAGGGATGTCCGCACACTTATATTGCAGCGATACTGAGACGGATGACTGAAGGTTATATCACTGAGGTAACAAAGAGAAAGAAGACAAAAATATCTGTATATTTATTAGAGAATATCTGTATATTAATTAGAGAATATCAAAACATCAACGATCCATTTCATAAAGAAAGAAGCCATTTTTATTGCATTTATATAGTAATGGCAATGATTATAGACTATGTATTTACAATTGGCTGATGTAACAAAATAACAAATAAAGCTAAATCTTTATTTTAACACTATATTATTCCCTGTATGATAAAGAGAATATGAAATATCTCGTTACTGTTTTGAGTGCTTGACTCTCAGGTCTTCCATTGTCCAACAATCTATACATATTTCTCTGTCATAAACATGCCATCTACATGTATTTTATTTGGTATACTTTTTCACACATGTAAAAACTTAAATATCATATGTTAAACACTACTTTTGTCTTGGTTAACATTTATTACTTTTTTGCACTGAAAAAAAAGATAGACAAGTTCCTTTTTTAAACCCTTCACACATAATCACTTTAACTACCAAGAAAAAATCTAATACAGGCACGTAGCATCGTTTTTGAAAGTGGGGGGGGGGGCAGACCCATCCAAAAAATCTTTACAAGCAAAAGAAATAAAACAGGGAAATTTAAAGTTTCCAAAAATCTTCAAAATCCTAATCCGTGGGGGGAGGGGGGGGGGGTGGGGGCAATCAACTATACTTCCAAAAAAAAATTCTTCCCTACCAAATTTTTTTTCCCTCCAAATCATGAAATTCCTAATCCGTGGGGGGGGGGGGGGGGGGGGGGGGGGGGGGGGGGGGGAGGTAATATTCATTTGACTACTCATTTCCTTTTTTCATATCAATTTTTTTACTAACTTCAAAAAAAGTGGGGGGGGGGGGGGCCAACTCCATTATAATTCATTTTTTTATATGTAAATTTTAAAAAATTTCTTGCTGCGAGAAAAAGTGGGGGGCCAGGCCCCCCCTGCCCCCCCCCCCCTGATGCTACGTGCCTGTAATATTAATATTATCTATTGTGCATCTCATTGATTATAGGTTTGGAACTACACACCCTTTTCGATCTTTCTCAATATCCCTTTGGAACTTGTAACATTTCATATCAAGTTTTTACAATTTTTTTCTCTTGTATGAAAAATACTGTTTTCATATCTTGTATGTACAATTATTTCAATAAAAAAACATCCATTGCTCATAAAACAGTCATTCTAATTAATAAAAGATCCTTCTCGCTCCCGTATTTGACATGTCGCTGTGAGCTTGACTGATAAAACAGTGCACAAAGTTTGTTTTTTATACTATGACTAGTACTATTCGCTATGTGATAAGGTCTGCACATTAAAGCCACTCTCAAATATACCCAATGGATGAAGTACACGTGTAATTCTTAGAAAACATGTATACTTGGTTATTAAACTGCCTTAGTGCTGAACCTTATAAATACTTTATCGAGGTGTACTGTACAGTCAGTGGATTTTGGTGGTCCCAGAGACCTACAATAAACGCTTGGTAAGTTCAAAGACAATTTCTATAAGAAGTTTCTATAATTCAATGAAATAATAGAATACCATGATGTCTAACAGCTTATACTACTAAATTAGAATAAATATTTAAACTAAAATTGATTTTGCTTAGCCCAGTTTTATATGTTCTGAAGACCTTGTATAAAGATAAATATTGAAAGAAATGCTCATATATTTACATTTTAAAAAGAGGGAAAATCTGATTTTACTGATTTTTCCCCTCACAGATCTATTTATAGAGTGGGCGCTTAAAAAGCTAATAAAAATGTAATTTGATAAGTAAATAATATTTAAAAACATATTCTGAAACCCAAGTGTCTTAAAATTAGTTCACATTAGTTGGAAAAATCCAACGTTGATGTTAAATAGACTCATGAATCTACAGCAATTCCGAATTGCAAAAACATGTGATTTTTACTACGCCAATGTTACGCCAAAAAACATAGTCCTTTTTGGATTCTTATCTTTGATTACTATATCTATGTCAAGTTGTATGATAGCAAAAAAGAGAGAAAAGTATGATATTTACTTTCATCTTGATTTCATGAATATTTGATCAAATTTACTTTCGACAAGTCGAAAATCAGAAAAATACAGAGGTTTTTAAATTATTTTTGTAGATTTTTTTATTTCTGCTCCTCTCAACAAAATGATCTTTCAACCGATTTTTCTGCTGATTTTGATGTATTCGACATGTGCTCGTTGCATTTTACCAAGTAAGAACATGGCATACTTCTGTTCTCTTCTCTGATATGTTTTAAAATATGACAATTTTAAAATGTCATTTGGATCCTAGAAGATGTTTAAAGTAAGTGATAGATGACATGGCTCTAAAGGTACCATTCGACTTTTGCATGTGCTAGGTCAACTGGATGTTTGTTTAACGTGTACATTTCTTTCTTTTTTTCTTGTAAAAAAAACATTAGAATAAAAGAGATTTGCCTCTGTAACAAATAAAGAGAGCGCTTTTCATTCATACAAATAAAATTTGTCGTTGTTGGCGGCATGAAATATGCGATGCCAGAAAGGAAAATGGAAACAGTACTAGTGACACACCTATTTTTCATATTAAAAAAACCTAAGATGTCTCGCTTAGATTTGTCGCACTACGGGCAGTAAATTACAAAATATTGTTTATGTTCTGAGAATACGTACGACCAATTTTCTAAATAATTATCAGATTTAAGCTGCAGTCGTAAATGTTTTTATTTACCTTTTGAATTTCAACCCCATCCGTCAAAGCACTTTTTCGACGACGTCGCCGGTGAGGTGATGATAAAGAAAAGCGCACATGTATAAAATTTTTTTTAAAAAAACCCACAATTTTGTAGTGTAAAAAAGAACCCCACCAATTTCTCCTTTATTCGTCGTGGTAGGGTTTACAACATGACGTGAAGGATCGCACTGAGTATAAGTCGATCAATGTCAAATGATATACGGCAGTTACCCGTAGTACACGATCCTGTGGTTTTACAGTGCACATAGAAACGATCGAATGGATAAGGAAAAATTCTGCATTAAGATGTACTCAAATGTATGATTAATAATCAAGCTTTGTAATCCGGTAAACGTTGACACCACCCATGGTGTAAAATATGTGTGCATAAAATAAACGTCGAACTGTTAAGAATAAATGTGATTTATAACAAACCTAGGCATTCGGAATAAAATTACGCTACTATTGTTGTTGACAATTTTACATTGAACTTTAAGCCAAGACTAAGTGTTGTCGAAAAGTTTATTACTCCATTTCTGAATGTAAATGCACTTTTTACTTAAAAAATAATTGCAAGTTTACATACTCGTATTCTTCCCGATGTGGCTATGACAGTTTTATCGATTCGTGGATGTTATTATCTTAAATAGCAATAATGTGGTGTAATAACTATGATATCAGTTTATATGTCAAAACCATTTGACAGAAAATCAAAAATATTTAGCAACTTTTAAGGAGACTGTGTGCTCAGCGAATTAGGTAATCTGATCCAAAATAGCAAACATGACAACAGAAAATTAAGAAAGGACAAGCTAAATTTTTACTGACAGCAGCGATCTGACAGCAACGAACATCAAATGAAACTTTTTATAAATGCGATTTTGTAATTAGGGATGGGCACAATTCTATCTGATTTTAAATGTTGTAAAGTTCAATAAAAAAAATGACTCTATAAATTTAACGGCATACAGTTTTTGTAAAATGTCAACAGGCTCTAAACAAACAATTTGTCCTTTGAAATTGCATTTTACAAATTAAGTTGATTTAGTTAATACTTTAGATAACAACCACATATATGTACACCCTTCTCTTCTGTATTTTCATCTTTTCACATTTATTCTTTCTTTGTTAATCTGTGTCTTTAGTAATGAAATAGTTAAATGGTTTAAATTTTTCAAAATATGCCGAAATGTTTTAAATTGAGTTAAAAATTGAAATCTTTGTTGAAATAATAAAACAAAACGAGATTAAAATTTTGACAAATTAAAAAAAATCAAAATTAAGTAAAACTTATAAAAATTTAAATTCAAATTTTACAAATAAAAACGCTTTTGTAACTAAGCTTCAAGAACATCATGTTTGAATTTAGGAACATATGATGGATCATATCGACCTGCGTGCGCCTCCCGGCATGTCTCAACTACCTGATTTACCTGTATCTATAAAAGGGAACATAGATTTAACCTGCTAACTGTAAGATAAATACACGTTCAAATTAATGATAGTGATTCAATTCACTATAATATATTATTGTGTTTTTGAAGCTGATCTTGTCTGTCCGAATAGCGGATCAGAAATCGTCATTGATGGCATTGGTATGGAGTCACAAAAATTTCGATTTCCGGCAGTTGGCACTTTTGGATTCCCCGAGTAGGTCTATTTACAACCTATTATTTTGATCGTTTTAATAAGGTTTTTTTTTTTTTTTGAGGCAATTTATTGTTTTGCACTATATTCGGCATAGATAGTGTTGTTTCTCTCTTGTTTCAGGGATTTTGAATGCAAATGGATCTTTAAAGCACAGCCAGGACTCCGACTTTTGTTACAGAGCAGGGACGCGACCATAGATGAAAATGAAAGAATTCAAGTATTAGATACTAATGGTGAGTTTGCCTTTGATATTGACTTAGAATTTAAAAATTGCTTTTAATTTGCTTTGTTTTGCAATGAAATAAATATTCTCTGATACACGTTTTGCCTAAATTATGTTTGATAGGCGGCAATGTGTAAACTCAGGTGACAGGTACATGTATAAACATATACATATATAATACATAATATATAAATAAACATTTACCTATATCTTTTGTAAGGTCTGTTAATCACAAAGTTGTATATCATTAATGCAGGTTTATGCATAATTTGGTCTTTATTACAGGTACGATGTCTGCTTAGATTTTAAAGTCTTAGATAATCTACAATAGAATTTAAAAAAGTTTACACAATTAAAGACAATCTAAATAAAGCAAAATTCATTATCACCAGGATAAAGATTTCGGAGAAAGCTAAAAAAAAATCCATTCCAGATGACGTCCTTGAGGATGAACCCGGAGCCCTGACAGATCGAGATTCCAACATCGTTACTTCTACCGGTGATTCCTTGACGGTCAGGCTGACCACAGACGGCAATACAGGAAGCACAGAAGAGTTGTTTATCAACGTCATTGCTGGCACAGATTCAGGTGCTTTGAAGCAATCGTCTGTAACATCAATGATGAAATATACAGCTATACTAATAATGAAAAAGATAATAAAATCTGGTAAAATTAATCTTTCAGGGGTTATATCATATTTTCAATTTTTTTTAAAAAGTATGAAGGTGAACGGGTGATTTGAATGCAAGAGTTTGACATTATGCTACATGTAGGTATCTTTATCATGAAATGTTATTCAGCCACATGCACACATTGTTTCTCTGGTTTCTGCATAACTTGGTCATTAATCAGCTGACGATATGTATTTTTTTTATTTGGAATAAAGAAATATAAAAATACACATTGCCGACTTTGGCAACTGATTTGATACTGTTTATGTGAGTGACTTGTAATGTCTAATAAGATTTTTTTTCACTAGGCAATTGCCCAGGTACAACAACGCTTTTTGCTACTGACACGCCTCAGTTTTTGACAACGAATAATTTCCCTAGTAAATATGGGAGGTAAGATTTACAAAAGTACTAAGAGAGAGAGAGAGAGAGAGAGAGAGAGAGAGAGAGAGAGAGAGAGAGAGAGCAACGAAATAAAAAAAACAAAACAAAATGAGAAAACACATCAACTTTGTTCATTGCTATAGCAACGAAGAGTGTGACGTCACTATCCTAGCGGAGGAGGGTAAAGTGGTGAATTATACTTTTGAATTTACAAATATGGAGGAATTCGTACCTGCCCGAAGGCGAATCGGCTGTTTTGACACCATTGAAGTATTTGACGGTAGATAATATAAGATTTTTTTTTAAAAAAAGCAGTCTTATGAATATTCTTTGTTGAAATAACTTCAACTAGACTTATTGTTAATAATTAACGTGTTTTCTAAATTTGTAACTATTCTATATCAAATTTGTGATTTTGCGAAAATTGATAATACATCATACACAGGATGAATCTCTGCCATTCAGTTAAATGGAATGTGATCAGTAACTAAAAGGTGACTGAATAGCATAGCTGTGCCATTCAGTCACCTTTCCAGACCATTCAGTCAACATTCAGTTGACTGAATGGCAAAGGTTCATCCTGTGATGAAATATATGAACATCGCCATGTGAAGTAATTTGATGTGATAAATCAAAAATGTACTACTGCGCATGTTAAAACCTACAAAGTTAACAACTATTTTAACTCCCTATATGAAACAGATACAGATAATCTACACATGTTTTCTGTTTCAGGTTCCTCAACTGACAATACGTTGTTCGACAGCTGTGATCCGTTCTTCCCTCAAAACTTTGGACTCAGCAGTGGGCAAAGTCTGCGAGTTCGATACGAAACTGGGTCTATTAAGGAGGAATTCGGGTTTCTTCTGCGGTACAAGCAAGAAGGTTATCAGTATTTTTGATATTTTTTCTGTCATACGACTGTTTATAGACAGCGCATCTTCGTGTCTGTTAGAATTTGTACTAGTGTCCTTTCTGGCATACATTATTTTTCAAATTATATCTGCACCCAAACCGTTTGGACCCGAGACTGGATTCATAAGGGTGCCTCACTACAAGCGAGTTCCCCAAACATAGATTATCCCCCAAAACTAGACACGACATTAGTAATTTGCTTTAGCAATTAGCACACGGCGGGCGCGACCGGTGACAAGGGATGATTACCACTCCTAGGTCCCATCTCTATCTTTTTAGAGGTCCGTGGTGCTCTGGTTTGAATTTTTATTTCGTTATGTGGATTTTTTAGATAGTTGACAGTTTTTTATTGCCATATTTCATTTTATAGATTGATTTTAATTCCCCCCCCCCCCAATTTATTGACTTTCATTATGACGGAGTAAGTGAAGTGTACGTCACATCGCCTGACATTAAAGACATTTTAAAGTTATACTTTTGTAACATATATCATATACTGATTTTATAATTTCACTTGTGTGTACAAAAAGGGGTGTTTGGGAAGAAATCGTATCGGCCACACTGAAAGGTGTTTCGGGCTGCAATTTTTTTTTATAAATAGCTTTGTTACAGATGTTGATGAGTGTGCTGCGTTACCAGGGCCGTGTTCTGATAATGCCATTTGTATGAACACAGACGGATCCTTCCTGTGTGAATGTAGACCCGGATTTACAGGCAATGGATTCCAATGCGAAGGTGAAAGACGTAAAACAATATCTGACAAAAGAACACATTTTCAAAATGTGGTTAATAAAGTATTTTTAATATTATATGCTGAGGCAATGTGAATTATCAATTTTATAGATTCCTTCTTTTTCTCGAGTTCTTTTAAAATAAAGAATTCCATCGATTTGTATCACATCGAAAGAAAAATACATCCTGTTTTGTTAACACTTCAACATCAAAACATGTGAACTGCTATATATTTAAAAAAATATCCTTGAAAATGATTTTTACAATGCATAATCATTATCTTTAATAAAAACGTAAAATAATTGTACTTTTTTTTAAATAGCAGCAACGCCAGTTATCCGCAAGTTCATCATTCCCTTTCTGGCCTCTTCTGTTGGGGCCGGTCTCACGGGGGCGGGACTCCTGTTTACACTGTACGTCCTGGCCAATGCTGGAGAAACTCCTTACAATGTCAAGTGGTAAATGCAGGATGAGCTATGTCGCATAACCGTTTTGGTGAAGAAGAAAATACGTGTCTCTGTTTTTTGGTTTTTTTTAATTCTGTTAAAATAAAGTACTCGAGGAAGGTAAATGTACGTAAATTATGACTTGTTACAAAAAATACCAGTTTGTAAATGGCCCTCTAAAAAATAACACTTTATATTAAAGGCATCTCAATGAATTTCTTAACCGGGTTGATCTTAAATTAGATAATGCATAACAAGCGTTAATTTATAAATACAATGCGTTCAACAGGACCCGGATGCATATATATCTTATCTGTAGGTAAAGGAAAATGCAAGTTGACGGCAAGGAAGGCGGGCTTTAAGAATCAGAGAGCAGGAATCGCGTACACTTTACTCATGAGGTATATTCCACGTGACACTGTTCTCATTAATATTCATGTCCCTCACTGAAGAAAACAACATACCTTTTATGTGTTAAATTTCTGTGATTAAATCGAAACTTGTATTTTTTTTAACGAGAACACTTGTCAGGGCATTGCACGGGTTATCTGTGTATGTTTTGTCATTAAAATCAGTGATTCACATCTCAAATTAACTTGAAAAGCCTCACTATTCAACCAATATATTATCTAAAAATAGGACTGTACCAGCAAAAATGGATGATAAATAAAACAGTTAAATATCTTGCTTGAAACAAAATAGAATTATAACCTGAAAAAAATCTATTTCAATTTCTATTGATAATTCCTACAGAAATACGCAATAATGATAATAAAACCCCCATTAATTGCCGAGTTGCGAGTTCGATAGCTTACGAAAAATACGACAAATGCCAAATTGAAAGTAGATTTGTCAAAGAGGAATCAACAAAGCTAGATTTCTAACGCAATTAGTTTGCAATAAAAACGTTGCACAAAGACGAGGAAGAACTTTGCCTATGAATGGCAAGTATTTTTAAAATCAATTCGGAAATACCTTACTGAGCTGTTTTATCACTATGCCGATTTTTTTTTTTGGGAGGGGGGGGGGGTTTGCAGAAAAACTACACTAGCAAAACTCTTTAACTTTTAACCATATGTCATTAAAACCAACTCTATTTGCGAAGTTTCAAGAAAATCGACCGTCTGTTTTTTTTAGGGACCATCTCAAAATAGAGGTACATTTACTATAGGAATATAAAGGCACTTGTCGTTTTCCACATTTCGTAGCCGATTAAAAAAAATACTACAAGCTTTTTTTCTCAAAGTGTTATATATGATTAGTAATATTATTTCCTGCCTTAAATGTAAAAAATATTAAATTCTACCGTCCGGTTTTTAGTAGGGGCCATCTCAAAATATTCAAATGCACCAAATTTTGCTATATATTTGGAGCATTACGAATGAAGATTGGTATTATTGATTCATTCAAAAAGTAAGGAAAATGTTCTCGAGGATAGCATCATTCTGTGTATAAAATTTCAACGTTGTACAATTTTTACTTTTTCTTTTATGTTATTTCTAATGACGTGCTCCTACAAAACTTCATTTGATCACAACCTCATAAAAGAGCAATGGCATTACTCCCCTACTGCACAACAGAAAAATCGTGTTAAAAACAAAAATTTCTTTACAAAAATCTAAAATATTTCATCTGTATTTTGTGTATTGTGTTCAATTTTATAAATGATATCGAAAAAATTCATGAGAAGTATAAATCCACTGTATTGTACTAAAATGCGACATGCGCAATGAAAACTAAAGTCGGTCTCTTTAAATACACTTTATTCCTAAAACGCCACGCTTCGAATATTCAGGATTAAAAGGAATCGCCATCTTAACATCTCTTATGAACAAAACAAGCGGATTTTGATCCCGGACGAAGTAAATAACTCCATATATTTTAAATACTATTTCCTTTCAGATATGAATTTAAGCATATTTTCAAAACTTTAAACTAATTTAATGTATTTTTTTTTAAAGGTTGATCTATAATTTGTTTGAAAAAAATGATTTCAAAATTAAACAATGGAAAGAGGTATAACATTTTAGCCATCCTTAGGTGAAAGCTCAAGTGAGCTTTTCTGATCACATGTTGTCCGTCGTCCGAATGTCTGTCCGTCCGTCCGTCCGTCTGTAAACTTTTTTTTACTTTTTTAACTTCTTCTCTAAAACCAAATTTATCACAAAACAATCTTATGGGAAGGTATATATAAATTGCCCAAATGAAAGGTCAGTTTATATTCAAAGCGGAGAAAACCTCGAGACTGTAAAAAGGGGGTGCATTTTAAAAAATGTTTTACTCAAGAACTACTGAGTCAATTTCAACGTAATTTAGCATAAATCTTTATGGAAAGGCAAAAAATAAATTGCAAAAATAAAGTGATTTTTATGTTTTAAATTTGATCTTATTACAAAAAAAGATATCAAAAGGTGAGGGTACCAATCAGTTCGTAAGTTCGGGTTCGTTATTCCATATCTCGAAAACTGGGCTCTTTGTTTGAAGTAGCCATTATGGGTGCACGTTAAAAGGGTCAATCAAACAAAGATCAATTTGTTTATTGTGCTACAGTTTGCGTGTGAAAAATATCTTTGAAACATTATTATTATTATTCAATCAGTCATCCAAAAAGGAATTGTTTAAATTAAAATCATTGTCGATCAGGCGTTTAACAAAAGGAACAGCCCATTTTCCATATATGTGAATGTTGCCATGGTAAATACAGTTTTCTTGTGATTCAAAGGTTAATCCGTGCAAATCTGTAAAGTTCGTGCTTTTTATGTACAATATTTGTAGATTAGTTTGGATCAAGAAAATATCCATGCGAAGTAAGCAACAAATGGCATCAAGAGAAAAATGATGAACAATGTATAAAATTTATTAACTATAGCTACTTGAATTGACGTTGTCTATTCAAAAACCTTAACAATATATCTGTAGTGGTTTTTTTTTTTAAATCGGACAAATGTTTATATTTTTACGCCGATAAGTAAGTCTTGCTTGGATTGCGTAGATATCTGTCTATTCATGCATGCATAATTTACAATTGATTTCCGTGAGAAATAGAGGAAAACATACTTAGTGGATGTAATAATATATCATCACAGAAACATTACAAATTGGTAAAATAACATTATAGTGTGCCAAGCAGCCTTGAAAGCACAATATCGCTCAGTAACCTTGTTGTATGCTGTAGATACATATGCATACTAAATCAAAATGTGGAAAATAATGGAATAAATGAGTTTTATTGTTGTTTGGCAGTTGTGAATTTTAAGCAAGATCAATATAATATAATATCTATGTCCGATTTTTACCAAAAAAGTCACAAAATATATACATTTAAAGGATATGATATTTGATATCGATAAATGATGTACATTAGAAAAGTTATTATACCCGAAATAAGTACTGGGGTCGATTTTACTAAATACGCGATACACGACACATGCGTCTCTCTACCGTAAAATAAGTGCGTTTTACTTATTTGCATTTAATCAAGAGGAATTTGTTTATTCTTTGTTCTTTTCCTTTTCTCTGTCATTATTTTCTGACTTCCTTTTTATAAAAAAGACGACAGTTTGTATGTGCCAATTAGGCGGAGAACAATCAAGATCACAGTTTAATAAACGGAACTCAGGGGAAAAGTTTGTAAAACATTAATCGATTAGTCAAGAGGAATTTGTTTATTCTTTTTTCTTTTCCTTTTCTCTGTCATTATTTTCTAACTTCACTTATATAAAAAGACGAAAGTTTGTGTGTGCCTAATAGGCGGAAAATAATCAAAATCACAGTTTAAAAAGCGGAAATCAGGGGAAAAGTTATGCTTTTATACAAGTTATTTTTATATAAGTTTTTATATAAGTTATACTTTTATAAAGTTTGTGATTAACATTAATCACAAAAAACCTCAGAAATCGCAGGTTTGAGGTTTATAAAGTAAAACAAATAAATACAGGTACATGCAACTGCGATTTTGAAAAGCTTTTTGAAGGAAACTCTGCATACCAAATCGGTCATAAGCACGAGCTCTCGGACTAATAGATTTTTTCTACTACCAATTTTTACTGTACGGCCTCAAAAAATATACTGAACAGAACTTACATTAATTCAATTACATACAATTAAAAAAAGTAATATGTTTGAAAATCTTAGTTGTATGACAAACGAGAATTTAAATAACATTAAACATTAAACTTTCAACTCTAACATAAAAGTGAGCTTTACTTATCAATGTTTAATCAAAGTTCAATGTGAAGACTGCTATTAACAATAGCAATTGTACTAAAGATGGCTTATCACACCTTGAAATAGTTTCTTAAACCAACAGAAAACTACTTCATTATGGCAAATAGCATAATGTTTAAGATGTACATTAGTCAAAAAGAGGAACAAGTATTGAATTTTTAATTATGATTTCCAAACATCCGAAGCTCACAAGCTTGATATATTATACACCGAGCTGTGATGATATTCACCAAATTGAATAATATAAACATTTAAATAAAACATTACGTCGTCATAAAAAAGTATAAGCCTTGCTGTAGTGAGCTTCCTTAAATTGTCACTAAGCACAATAAAATTCGTACTTATCTCTAAAGCCAGAGGTACATTATACATCTAACCTCATTACTTTTCTTCACATACAATGTATATTTAATATCACCATTATTCAGAAAATCAGAATCACTGTTCGATCATTCTGATTAATCGATCCCAGAAATCATCATATGCGCACGATTCCATTGGATACTCAATATACCGGTCTTTCCTTATAAGATCCATGAGTGTTTTAGGAAGATGTTTACCGTTGTATACCTCGGGTAACAATATGAGAATGACGTAATCAAGAGACCCACGGTCTTCGATACCTTCTATCTTAGCCATGTTTAATTCATAGTCACGCCACTTAGACTCCAAATACTTTTTGGACACTATGCAAACTGTTCGTCTACTTTCTTGTAGACTTTTCATGGTGCTGTCTATCTTTGAAATGCCTGGCAAGTAATCCCGATCTCTGATTAGAAGTCTGAGGTGTTTGTTGACTTCTAATCTAGGTATTACTTGCTTTAAGACAAACATTAATTCTTGACCACTGTATGAAAGGAAGGCATCATATTCATAATGCATGGTATCTGGTATACATCTATTCAACGGAGTTACAAAACCAAACCTTTGCTTGGATTTGTAGATAAGATATCGTATTTTCCATTTGTTTTTAATAACTATAATACTAATAATAAATGTGACAAATATTGCTGAGGAGACTGAACAGCCTATGTACCAACCCAAGAATGATTTACATTGCTTTTGCAAGTTGTGTACAGAGGATTCAAGAGATTTGAAATCGAACATGGAATCTGTTGTAGAGCAAGTATAGTTTTCAATGTGTAAAAAATAATTTTTGTTCTCATGCATCCATTCCAAGAACTCTTGATTCTCACAAGTACAAGCTATCCCATTTCTTGAAATGTCAATGGTTAAATTGGATAGTTGAAAAGCGTCTCCAAACTGTTGCCGAGCGTGTGAACTTAGCGTTGCAAATTTGTTCTCAGACAAATCAAGTAACTTGAGATTCGACATTTTGCTCACATCTACCAACCATTCAGATAATCCATTGTTGCTTGCATCTATATATCTTAATTCGTTCGAGTTTCTTAGGAGAAGTTTTGGTAGTGACAGTATCCTGTTAAAAGATATGTCTAGCACCTCAAGACTGGTAAACGTTTTAAAGATTTCACCAGTTGAGTCTCCTTCCAGATCCTGACTGATAGCATTGTGAGAAAAGTTCAAATGTTTCATTGATTTTGCATCAAGTAATCGAACCATGCGGGAACAAAAATTGTTTGACATATCCATTGTCTCAACATGATTTGAAAGAGCATGCACATGCTCCCTTAAAGCCGATATAAAGTTGTTTTGTAGGTAAATATGTCGAAGGTTCGAAGTAGTAAATGTAAAATGAGGTTCAATGATATATATTTGGCTATTTTGTGCATAAAGAGTTTCTAGATTCGGTGGTAAAGGAAAACTCCAGTTAATATTGAAAATCATGTGCCCTGGTTGATGAGCAGTTCTTTTCAAATTCTCATCTACTTTTTCTTGACAATGGCTTAGGATCGGCATGAGGTATAATTGTGAATATGATTGAAAACTTACGTTAATCACTTTTAATCCCAGCATTGAGCTTAACTCTAACATGTACAGACCTGTTGTTAATTTATTTTCTGCAACTCCCAATATTTGTAAAGTCGTTGGCAAGTAATAAATCACGCCCGACTCAAACAGTTCAAGTCTGTTACTTCCGAGATAGAGTTCTGTCAAATTAGTTTTCCTAATGTTTTCTAAATGATTTCTTTTAATGACGGTACCAACACCAGTTTCACAATTGATTCCATTAAAATTCAATACCGAAATCTGTGTTTGGTTTAGGCCAAATGTTATATTAGGCAAAGATGCAAATCCAAGTTCTCTGTTGTAAGAAATGTTAAGGTACTGTAAATTAATCAGCCCTCCAAAGACCCCTTCGTCAACATCACGTATGTTGCAGTATGACAAATCCAAATAGTTTAACATAGGTAAAAATCCAAAAGACGTTTCGTTCAATTGCTTGATATTATTCCACGAAATGTCCAAGTAAGAAACGCTGTTATTGAATTTTGGTATATATGAAAAACCTCTTCTAGAGCAATTGACCATCACTTCCTCATCTCTGTGTGTCCATTTGCATTTTTCTGAAAATGACTTGCCTAAGCTTGATGTGGTTATACCAAACACTATCAATATAAAGAGGGTAGACATTTTCTCATCTCTCAATGGTATTAAATCATCGTTAGCAAATAGTTTATGCACGGAACAATATGTATTCAACTTCCTTGGAGTGTTTTCAAATTTTAACGAATAAATTTTAATGTGTCCTAAATATGCCCCATAAATTAAGGATTTCCTTTCTAGATGTCAGGTTTACTTTATGTTCATCGGTTTATATTTTTCTTTTGAGGAATCGAGTTTAAATTCTTTGCAGACTGACCTGTTTGATTTCCACCTAACTATATTTATTATTATCATATTGAAAAAGCACAACTTAATCGAATTCAATTGCACAAAAATGCTAGAGATGAAATAGTTTTATTATGGAGATGTGGGTAAACAGTAAATATTTAATAGAAAAAAAAACTTTAAAAAAATAGAAAAGAAAGAATACATTAAATATGGTTTCCTTTAGTATTGTCCATTATGTTAGCTGACTTTACGAATGAAATGCGCGCGACGTTGTGGATAGTCGCTGAAGTACCTCTTCGATATATATTTCATTCATAGCATGATAGACTCTTTCTCCTGCCGTTTGATTGTTTTTGACAAGTATACCAGTACTTTCCTTTTGGGTATTGGTTTATTAAATTTAACACAGTGATATAACGATGTGTGTCAGATTCTTTAACTAAACCTTTACGAGTTTTTCCACGACCAGAGATTTTTGTGTGTTGTTCATCGTCGCATTTTCGTTAATCGTTTTTTTATTTCCTTATTTTTGCTTTTTAACATGTTTATAACTGTTTCGATTTCTTCTTTGAGTTTCCTGCTTCTCTTTCTTGAGACGTTTTTTCTTTTCATTTAATTTCCCACAGATAAATATACTTCCCTTTCTAGTTCTGAAGTTTTTATTGGTCAAATTTTGTCTAGTCTTTGTAAAACGTCTTGAGTGATTTAGTGTGATTTAGCCAGATTGTCAAATTTGTAACTCTAATCAATCGGTTAAATTCTATCTTGATATTACAATTTCATTTTTCAGGGTTGAGATCATTTTGGTGGAGGGTTGCTATTTATAACGGAAACCTGCTGCACCTGTAGTATTTGATACGCATGATTGCTTGAAGTGCACTTTCAGTTGTCTGTTGGCAGGTTATTGAGTGCATTTGTTTCTTTGTGTGCAATATCTGCATGTATCGGCATTATCATGTGATTCTGCTTTCTCTACATGTGTGTGTGATCTACACAGCAATTTATATCATATATATGTCACATATGTTAAACATGTGTGATGCATATGTGATATCACGTACAATGAACGAGATTTCAAGTAACACTTCTGTTTAACGTACGTAAACGAATCATACGTTTGATCCACATACTTTTAACGTATGTGGATCAAACATATGCTTTTCATATGTATAACGTAGTGTCACATGTGTATTATTTAAAATGAAATGACTTAATTATTTTAATATTGAGTTAATTCTTGATACACTTCATCTTGCTGCTTGAACCAATACAACTGATTACCCACTAACTTTAGCAGATCTTGAAAAAGAATTCTATTCATTTTGTTTACCGCTACTAGTTAATCTAAAATTAGAAATAACAAAGCCCGTTTTCAGATTGAGAGATAATTTGATTCCAACCACTGATTACATTTAGATATATTTAGACCCAAGCAAAACCTTATGTAAAATAAATGGTTTAAATAACCTGTGTCTTGAAAACCATGGAATCTGCAGGAAGTAAACCGTATTCTCTAAAACAACATTTCATTATTTATTTCAAGTTTTACTTCCAATAAACAACGATTTATGTTCGTGACCAAGCCTTATCCAGACCCTTGATGTTATAACCTTACAACAACGACTGGTTCGCTAACTAAAACCCAATTTACGCAAAACATTAAAATGGAACAAGCATTCTTAGAGTATTGCAAAAGCAATACACGTCCCCTACCGGTTTGTATTATTCTACGAAAGCTTCCAAGCACACAACTATTTCAGAACTATTGTAAACGAGATGTCATGCTTTAATATATAAGATAAAAGAACAAACTATGAGGAAATTAAAACTAAAACGCTATAGTTAAGGTCTTCCGTTTCCAACGGAAGACCTTACTATTATTCTGAAAAATTTTCAAATTTCTTATTATTTTTTTTTTCTTCTAGACGCCAACTTTGATCCTTAATATCTCGCTCGTTTGTTCACCGATTGTTTTGAAATTTTCAGGACTGATAACATGCCGCGTGATGTTGTCGTTGCATATTTTAGTTGAGGAAAATCCCTATCCGGTTTTGAGTTATTCCCCTTTTAGTAAAATTTAACGACTTCTTTTGTCCAGGGGGGTTTAGCTATAACGATGACTGGCAGAGTCTCAAAGATGGGCTGGTTTGGAAGCTAATACATTGAATTTGTGCGAGATATATTTTATTTATTATTTAAATGAAAATAAAAGGGGTGGTATAGATGTTGAAACAAAGGTAAGAAAAAAAATCAAAAAAATTCGCGTATTTTCCGTGTTAGTTTTTTAACTAATAAAAATTTGTTATAACATGTATTTTAAAATATCTTGGTCTTACCAAGACCTTTCATTCGGTATACAGAAAAAGGGGCTGGCCCCTATAATTAGGGAGTTAGATGCGTCAAAAGTTTCTTGTCAATAACTTGTAAAGGAATAAAAATTTCTAATGCATTATTGAGGCAAAGTTGTAAAGAAATTAATTTTGAATCCTTCCGTGGTATTCAATTTAATGTTTTCGTAATTTATAGCCAGTATTTGCAGAAACAATTGTTGTCAGTTCGGTCCATTTTTGAGGGGGTGTGCACGTTTAGGAGGTTATGAAAGGGCTTTTTGTAATGCACTAACTGATACATGCAGCGCGCAAAAATAATTCTACATAAAGTTCCCAAATGTTTTTATTCATATGTACATAATCATTTCATAAAGATGAACCTCTTTGACCTTATTTTTGTTGTTTGTTTCATAACTGTGCCCCTTTCTATATTTAGATGCATTACGAGACTCAGGTAACCGATCGATAGAAGAGTCGCTAGCTGTATTCAGGCCGTCGCCTTGACGACAGTGCATATGCTTGTAGAGCTGGACGTACACATGTTTAACGCCCCACTGTGTTACTGTAACAGAGACATTTTGAATTGTTTCAGTACTGGGAGATGTGTTAATAAAATGGTTCGAATGCATGGTAATTAAACTCAACTTTTCTACAGTACGTATCCATGGCCGTCATATAAAGCACAATGTGTATTACTGACATGACAAATGTACGCTGGCAATTTAAACGAACGCGGGATTGCTCCCGATAGAACATTTCTTTTAAAGCAAAACAAAATACTGATTTCCGATGGATATAATATTATCATCGTGGAGATGATTTTTAAAAGTGAACTTAATATTCGTATACGATAATATTTGAATCCAAACCCGCAATTTTTAAGTAACGGGTATTAGGGATATTAATTATGACTTGCCCCGCGTTTCACGTTTTTTACTTGCAATGCATCTACAAACGAAAATACCAAACAACCTTCGGCAGCAATTTATAAATTATTTATTACATACTAGTACACAATATTAAAGAGATAATTAACTAAATTGTGCTTTATAATTGTACTCGCTATCTTCCGTGGAAATAATGGCATGGAAAAAATGTTGTTCAATGTTCATCAAAAACGATGTAGCCTTAGCAATCGAAAATAATTAACAAACTGTATATTGATAGATTGACACATTAACAAACATTCAGACCCGCAATGTATTTTTTGCAAATTCTATAAAATGTAGACTCAATAAGTGAATTTTTCCGTTTGGGGTATTTTGAATCACATGTGTACGCTATGTGTACATGTACATATAGATTAATAGCCATATAGATAAACACTTTCAGTGTTGAATTTTTAAAAGATATTTTGTATTTGCAATGCAATGCAATGCAAGGGCTATTAAATTCGAACAATGTACATACGGTAGGGATCGAACTGATACTGGTTCTGCTTGTTCTACAAACAGCGAATGAAATGCAAAGTATTAGGGTGTTATTTTTTAAACAAATAAGTATTGCTCTCTTAAAACCTTGCATTACTAAACAAAGTATTTCATCGGAAGCATTATTAGTTACCTTAGCTGCATATATGTAGCTCTCCGTCTGGAAAAATTGAGTACCATCCGAAATTTTTCATACAAGGGCTATACAGACTTGCAGCTAACATTACCTTAGAATTTGCCGCTGTTCATAAATTCATTAAAAGACGCGCAGATTCAAGTGGTTATATGTCGTTTGATATGGGATTTATGATGTCTATTTATATTATTTTAATTAAGGACAGACGAGACCTTCCTCAATTTTATATAATTTTCCTTGATATTTCATTCCTTATTTATTAACATTTAAACCTGTTAATTCCAAAAAATTTAGAGTACATTACCAGACTCGTTTTGGAGCTAGAATATTTCGAACTTTCCTTAAAATAGCACGCAAAATGCATTTGAATGCTTATAAGTAAAGTCATACTATATATTTTAATTTGAACACTTTATATTCAAACCAAAAAAAATCATATTACATAAAGATTTAATTATGAAATAACAAAGTGGAAATCTTCACATTGTGGAGATAGGAAAAAATGGAAGATACATGAAGGTTGCGTCTGACCTTAATATTATACAAGCAATAGCTTTCCAAAAAGCTTGCCTGACTACCCAAATTTATTCAATGGAAGCATGCATGTATCAATTAGGCTATCTTATAAGAAATGAAATTTAATTTTCGCTGCGGATCATAAATTATTAAACTGAACGTGCAGAGTTTAGAAGCAATTTCAATCTTTTTCTTCGATCGAGTGCATGTACCTGTACATCACTGGAAATTAATTTTAAATCATCTTAGGAATGTACATGTATCCAGAGGCGGATCCAGCAATTTGAAAAGGGGGGGGGGGGTTGTTCCATTTGATAAAAACCAATATGTGCAAAATTCATCATTTGTCAATAAACAAGGACTTTTTGAACGTTTTCCGTGCGTATACAACTGTATTTAATAAACATTTATCTCATCACTATTTAATTCACATCTATTTCAACAGCAGAGTGCACTGCATTATTAAGCGTTTTGCCGTTTAGGTTTAGGTAAGGAAGATTTGCATAATATCTAACCTAAAAAAAACTCAAGTCTCCAGCAATGAGAAAGTGCGTCTATGTTTGATAGAAAAGAAACACTAAGAAACAAAAAATAACTCAGAATAATTACGACAAACTATTATAAAAATTGATATTTTGGTAATTTTTTTTATGTCTTTGATGTTTATAAATTCTGAACTGTATATCGATTTTGGTGTTTTAAATAAAGGTCTAAATGATAGGATATGACAAAAGAATGGGAATAATTTATCTGCTGAATAAATGATGCGTGTGTAATACAATGGTAAAAGCTATTGTCGTCCCAGGGAACTTGATGTGACCTCTGTAATGGGTGCGCTACATCATCTGGCACTAGTACAAATGCGATCATATTTAGAAAAGTTTTGGAAAGGTGGGCATTTTAAATAAAAGTAAATATTCCAATTATATGAATTTATATTTGTTTCAATTAATCCAAACTGATGATTCTTTGTTAATGATGATAATCCAACACAAACTATTACTTACATTGTACTACTTAGACAATGTGTATCATCTTGTTGCGATGACACCTCCCTCTTTTTTTTTTTTTGACCTTTCAAATATGGCAATCTATTTTTAAATCAGGATTACACACGTGCAATGTGAAAAGCCCTTTTAATTGAACACTCTTGCTCATTGTTGCTTATTACATCCCATATAACGTTTTCATCAATTATGAATATAAATGTTGACACATTAAAGATGCATCGTCAGGCAATTATTAATTCAAGCTTGTGGGTGCCCCCCCCCCCCCCCACACTTTTTCTCACAGCAACTTATTTTTTTAAAATTTACTTATAAAAAATTGAATTATCAAGGATTTAAAAAAATTTATATAAAAATAAGGAAATTAGGATTGAAATTGAAGTTATATACATACTACGCCAGCCAGCCCCCCCCCCCCCCCCCCCCCCCCCCCCCCGGATTAGGATTTTGAAGATTTTGAGAAAGTTTCTTTTTTTTTTTTTCTTTTTTTTTTTTTTATTGCTTGTCAAGATTTTTTGGATGAGTCTGCCCCCCCCCCCCCCACTTTCAAAAAGGATGCTACGTGCCTGCATAAAGATAACAATATTCAAGGGCCTTCCGTCATTTTCAAGCCATGATAAACATGATAAAAAGGACTCTCAAAATAAGAAAATAGACGCAAAGTAAACTGCATTCACGGCATATGTTCACATTGTATGATGTTTCTCAAAATTCCTATTTTGGACTCGTACTCTATAACTACGAAAAAATTAATGAATGAGACATTCTGATTCTGGCGCGGAGTCTTGTAAATGAAATTTCCATTGATCTGAATGGATTTTTCCGTGAGGGTCGGGGTAGGTATAAAAACAAATTTAATTGTTCAAAGATTTGAATTGTTAACAACGATATATCAGATCGAATGTTTTAGAACGATTTATAAATCCAAAGTACAGTCATTTTTAATCGGTTGACGCGTGAGCATATGTATTAAGTAGGCGGGCATCCTTACACCCTATTAATTGAAGACAAATGAAATCGCGTCCAGCAGAACTCCCTGGCATTTTAGTGTATGTTATTATGAATTTATGATTTTGTTTGTTAATAACAATTCAACATCAATTATTAATTAACAATGTACACTCTAGTACGCTAATACACAATTTTGTTGCGATGACCCCCCTTCCCCCCGGCCTTTATACCTATTTTTAAATCAGGATTACACACGTGCTTGCATGTGCAGAAGACAATCTGGAACTTAACTGATAACTATATCATCTCTTTGGAAATTTATTTCTCCGTAAGCAAATACGTGTAGTAACTGATACATGCAATTGTGAAAACCATAGAGGAATGCATGATCTGCGCATAATAACTAACTGCTTGATACAATATTTCTTTTTTCCAACATGTTTTAAGTCAATGATAATATGAAAATATATGATTGACTTCATAACGGAAATTACTCATTTTCTTTATTCCCCTTTTAAATAAACAAAACAAACCAACAGACCAAATTGATCCAGATAAATATAATTATCAAAAATAAACCTAAAAAACAAACTACACTTTCATCCTTCACCCACAATATTGCCTTTTCGATATTTGTCATCGTGGTAGATCCGTGTAACAATCTACATGTATTAAGTAGGTGCTTGCACGACATAGAACCGGCCCTTGCTGATCAACGTTTTCATTAACGCATATAAAGGAAAAAAAATATTTAGATTTTTTCTTGGATTTATTTTGATGTTAATAAAAAAGAGAAGAAATTAGTTCTCAGTCTCACTTTATGCTTGTTTGTTAGCGGTTAATCTAAGTTCATTTTGTATATCCTTTTGTAATTTAAAAATATGCGATGTAAATCTTTTTTCCATGCAATATTTCGTATAAAACAACGAAGAGTAGGATCTTGAAACTTCATTCAAAATTTTATAAGACCTTTAAATTGTAGAATGCTAACATGGAAAATTGTGCCCGATTTCTTTTTTTTTTTAAGGTAAAACTTTATTGATTAAAAAAAACTGATTCTTTGAGACAAAATAAATTGACATAATCAGTTTGACATTCTCTAAGTGCAGGTCTGTAGCTCTTAGTCTGAAAAAGAATCGGATGGACGACCTAGGACCCAGATCGTCCATCCAAATTTCTTGAATATTGCCATTTCTTTCGTACGCGGACGCATGTTGGCCGAATACTCACCGAGACTAAATGGTTCGTATTTTAAGTTTTAACTGCGTTTAAAGGTAATATTGGAATTCCGATAATTTTGAAAATGATTAATTAAATAAAAATGGTTAAAATTACCGTTAAATTACCGGCATCGGTCTTCCCCATGCGCGAATCTAGAAGAGTAGGGTGAGGGTTCCAGACCCCACCCCAACCCCCGCAAAATTTCTTACCATTACATGTACAATATAAAATTACAAAAATATGCCTCGGACATCCCCAGGCAAACTCAAATAACCGTCAGACACTCAACCCCCACCCCAGGAAAATTTTTCTTATCCGCGCATGCCCCCCTCCCCCCCCCCCCTTAAAAAACAAATTAATTCTTCAGAACCCCCTGTAAAATTTCCAGGATCTCCGCATACATTCTAAAAGATTCATTGGCCCTTGCTTTTGATAAAAAATGCGAGTAAAATGTTTGGTCTTTTTACGTTCATACCGGTCATACCCACTGTGTGATTATAATCGTCGTCCATATTCTGTGTATATTGAGTCAATTATGATGATTAGATAAGTTTCTCAAAATAAAATGCACATGCAAAAAAAACAACATGCGGCGAATCAAACTTCAGACAACTTTTAAAGATCTGTATTTGCTTATATACATGTACTTTGTTTCTTTTACACAGTGTTTATACATCTAATATTGCACCATGGTCAGGTATCAATTTTTGTATTACGTCACAAGTATGACGCAGCTACGACGGAAGACCTAATCGTTGCTTGCAACGAGCTCGTCTCTAGTTGGTATAGAAGTTAAATACAAAGTCGGTAAAATAATACTCCTTATTTTGTATCATGTAATTTCGACAAGTCCATTAAGTATTCGCCGGTAAAAATTTGTGAAAACGATGCACTGTTATGCACAATATTATTTCTTACCGTCTTCTGTACCCCGAATCAAACCAAACAGTTAAACAGCCGAACCCGACAACGAACCGGCCGATTGTGATAATACAAAAAAACCTGCCGATTAAATTTACAACGCAATGTTTGACACTATTTTACAGAATTTATTTGTTCGTTAGAAATGATAAAAGGAATGGTACAAGTAATGCACGATATTATTTCTAACTACACACTGGCCTCGTTTATTTAATACACAACAAACCCGATTACGAACCCGAACATTAAAAAATTGGAATATAAAAAATCAATTTTCTCGAAATACCAGTATGTCAACCAAACGCTATAAAAGTGTAAACTTGATCTGTAGTTAGACATTTTGAAGCTGTTCAGTAAGTTTCATATTATTCCTCAAATGCATAAAGAAAAAAAGTGTGGAAAACTGAAGTGGGACAGACAGACGGACGAACGGACGCAGAGGAAAGCTATAGTCCCCTCCGGTGAAACCGGTAGGGGACTAATAAATGAGTTTTCCATTTTGAATAGCTTTTTGAAGGAAGCTCTTCTTACCAAATCGGTCATGAGTACGAGTGCTCAAACTACCAAATTTTCCCCATACTAACATTAACTGTACGGCCACGGAAAAATTATAACAGACACATCTGACATGAGTTCTATTGCCTGCATTAAATTTAATAATATATTTGAAAACGTTATTTGTATGACAACGAGAATTTAATAAAATGTTGGACTTCACATATCTAAAATGTATATCAATAATCAAACACACACTCATTTAAATGTGTATGCACATAATCAGCTAGGCTAATTCAAGTTTTATCGAAGTGTTGAATATTGTGTACACTGCTATCAACAGTAATAGTTCCATGTAATTTACTTTTTTGATTCTCTCTGGATTACACAAACAATCATCTTTTGAATAACATTAGTTAACATTGTTTCTGAATTGAATGTGTTACGTAACTTACTAAATATGTACTGTGCTTCAGAAAGCTTACTACACCTTGAACTAGTTTCTCTATTCAGCAGAAAATTCCTTCTTTGTGGCAAAACAATACGCAATGTTGAAAACCGGATTCAAACTTGTAAATTCACAGTTCACAAGTCTGATATTTTATCCACTGAGCTATGATGATGAATGATAAAATGATAAAAAATGATAAAAAAATTCAAAAAACATTTAAACTGTCATACACAAGTAGTGAGCTACCTTTAACTGCCACTTAGCACCTACGAGAATTGTACAAATAATTCAAAATGCATCACCAAAGTCACTTGATGATTTTTCCTCACATATATCTAATATCATCATTATACAGAAAATCAGAATCACTGTTCGATCATTCTGATTAATCGATCCCAGAAATCATCATAAGCGCATGATTCCACTGGATACTCAATATACCGGTCTTTCCTAATAAGATCCATGAGTGTTTTAGGAAGATGATTTCCGTTGTATACCTCGGGTAACAATATAAGAATGACATAATCAAGAGACCCGCGGTCTTCGATACCTTCTACCTTAGCCATGTTTAATTCATAGTCACGCCACTTAGACTCCAAATACTTTTTGGACACGATGCAAACTGTCCGTCTACTTTCTTGTAGACCCTTCATGGTGCTGTCTACCTTTGAAATGCCTGGCAAGTAATCCCGATCTCTGATTAGTAGTCTGAGGTGTTTGTTGACTTCTAACCTAGGTATTACTTGCTTTAAGACAAACATTAATTCTTGACCACTGTATGAAAGGAAGGCATCATATTCATAATGCATGGTATCTGGTATACATCTGTTGAACGGAGTTACAAAACCAAACCTTTGCTTGGATTTGTAGATAAGATATCGTATTTTCCATTTGTTTTTAATAACTATTATACTAATAATAAATGTGACAAATATTGCTGAGGAGACTGAACAGCCTATGTACCAACCCAAGAATGATTTACATTGCTTTTGCAAGTTGTGTACAGAGGATTCAAGAGATTTGAAATCGAACATGGAATCTGTTGTAGAGCAAGTATAGTTTTCAATGTGTAAAAAATAATTTTTGCTCTCATGCATCCATTCCAAGAACTCTTGATTCTCACAAGTACAAGCTATCCCATTTCTTGAAATGTCAATGGTTAAATTGAATAGTTGAAAAGCGTCTCCAAACTGTTGCCGAGCGTGTAAACTTAGCGTTGCAAATTTGTTCTCAGACAAATCAAGTAACTTGAGATTCGACATTTTGCTCACATCTACCAACCATTCAGATAATCCATTGTTGCTTGCATCTATATATCTTAATTCGTTCGAGTTTCTTAGGAGAAGTTTTGGTAGTGACAGTATCCTGTTAAAAGATATGTCTAGCACCTCAAGACTGGTAAACGTTTTAAAGATTTCACCAGTTGAGTCTCCTTCCAGATCCTGACTGATAGCATTGTGAGAAAAGTTCAAATGTTTCATTGATTTTACATCAAGTAATCGAACCATGCGGGAACAATTATTGTTTGACATATCCATTGTCTCAACATGATTTGAAAGAGCATGTACATGCTCCCTTACAACCGATATAAAGTTGTTCTGTAGGTAAATATGTCGAAGGTTTGAAGCAGTAAATGTAAAATGAGGATCAGGGAGGTATATTAGGCTATTTTGTGCATAAAGAGTTTCTAGATTCGGTGGTAAAGGAAAACTCCAGTTAATATTGAAAATCATGTGATCTGGTTGATGAACAGTTCTTTTCAAATTCTCATCTACTTTTTCTTGACAATGGCTTAGGATCGGCATGAGGTATAATTGTGAATATGATTGAAAACTTACGTTAATCACTTTTAATCCCAGCATTGAGCTTAACTCTAACATGTACAGACCTGTTGCTAATTTATTTTCTGCAACTCCCAATATTTGTAAAGTTGTTGGCAAGTAATAAATCACGCCCGACTCAAACAGTTCAAGTCTGTTACTTACGAGATATAGTTCTGTCAAATTAGTTTTCCTAATGTTTTCTAAATGATTTCTTTTAATGACGGTACCAACACCAGTTTCACAATTGATTCCATTAAAATTCAATACCGAAATCTGTGTTTGTTTTAGGCCAAATGTTATATTAGGCAAAGATGCAAATCCTAGTTCTCTATTGTATGAAAGGTTAAGGTACCGTAAATTTATCAACCCTCGAAAGACCCCTTCGTCAACATCACGTATGTTACAGTATGATAAAATCCAAGTAGTTTAACATAGGTAAACATCCAAAAGACGTTTCATTCAATTGCTTGATATTATTCCACGAAATGTCTAGATGTTTTAAATCTTTTCCCAACAAACTGTGCAAAATGAAGGTGATTTGATTGCCACTTAAGTCCAAGTAAGAAACGCTGTTATTGAATATTGGTATATGTGATAAATCTCTTCTAGAGCAATTGACCATCACTTCCTCATCTTTGTGTGTCCATTTGCATTTTTCTGAAAATGACTTGCCTAAGCTTGATGTGTTTATTCCAAACATTATCAATATAAGGAAGATATGCATTTTTCTCCTCTCTCAATGCGATTAAAACATTGTTTGCAAAAATTTTATGCACTGAACAATATGAATTTAACTTCCTTGGAGTGTTTTCAAATTTTAACGAATAAATTTAAATGTGTCCTAAATATGCTCCATAAATTAAAGATTTCCTTTCTAGATGTCAGGTTTACTTTATGTTCATCGGTTTATATTTTTTTCTGGAGGAAGCGACTTTAAATTCTTTGTAGTCTGGCCTGTTAAATTTCCGCCTAACTATATTTAATTATTATCATATTGAAAAAGCACAACTTAATCGAATTCAATCGCACAAAAATGCTAAAGATGAAATAGTTTTATTATGGAGATGTGGGTAAATACAAGATATTTAAAAGAAATAAAAACTTTTTAAAAAAATAATAGGAAAGAAAGAATACATTTATAGTGTCTTTTATGATTGTCCTTTTTGTTAGCTGACTATATTAATAAAATGCGTGCAACGTTGTGGATAGTCGCTAAAGTACCCCTTTGATATATATTTCATTTATAACATGGTAGACTTTTTCTCCTAGGCCTGCCGTTTTATTGCTTTTGACAAGTATACCAGTACCTTCCTTTGGGTATTGGTAAATTAAATCTAATGCAGTGGTATAACGATGTGTGTCAGATTCTTAAACTAAACTTTTATTAGTTATTCCACGACCAGAGATTTTTGTTTGTTGTTCATCGTCGCATAAAATAAATTGAATTTGTTATGCACATTTTTTCTTCTAGCAAACACTAGAGTACATGGATTTATTCCCACTTTTCTGTACTTTTTTTCTCAGTTTATCTATATTCAAAAATATTTAAATATCTGACAAATATCTTGTTATCTATTCTAATCTTTGATCTAAAAGCCTTTCAAATTATTTGTAGTTTTCGTTAATCTTTTTTTTTTATTTCCTTATTTTTGCTTTTTAATATGTTTATAATTGTTTTGATTTCTTCTTTGAGTTTCCTGCTTCTGTTTCTTGAGACGTTTTCTCTTTTCATTTAATTTCCCACAGATAAATATTCTTCCCTTTCTAGTTCTGAAGTTTTTATCGGTCAAATTTTGTCTAGTCCTTGTAAAACGTCTTGAGTGATTTAGTGTGATTTAGCCAGATTGTCAAATTTGTAACTCTAATCAATCGGTTAAATTCTATCTTGATTTTACAGTTTCATTTTTAAGGGTTGAGATCATTTGGGGAGGGTTGCTATTTATAACGGAAACCTGCTGCACCTGTAGTATTTGATACGCATGATTGCTTAAAATGCACTTTCAGTTGTCTGTTGGCAGGTTATTGAGTGCATTTGTTTCATTTGTGTGCAATATCTGCATGTATCGCATAATCATGTGATTCTGCTTTCTCTACATGTGTGTGTGATCTACACAGCAATTTATATCATATATATGTCACATATGTTAAACATGTGAGATGCATATGTGATATCACGTACAATGAACGTGATTTCAAGTAACACTTCTGTTTAAACTATGTAAACGAATCATACGTTTAACGTATGTGGATCAAACATATGCTTTTCATATGTATAACGTAGTGTCACATGTGTATTATTTAAAATTATTTTAATATTGAGTTAATTCTTGATACACTTCATCTTGCTGCTTGAACCAATACAACTGATTTTCCACTAACTTTAGTAGATCTTGGAAAACATTCTATTAATTTTGTTTTTCCCGCTACTAGTTAATCTAAAATTAGAAATAACAAAGCCCGTTTTCAGATTAAAAGATAATTTTATTCCTACAAATGATTACATTTAGATCTGTCTATACCCAAGCAAAATCTTCAGTAAAATAAATGGTTTAAATGTGTCTTGAAAACCATGGAATCTGCAGGAAGTAAACCGTATACTTTAAAGCAACTATTTATTATTTATTTCGCCTTTTACTTCCAACAAACAACGATTAATGTTCGTGACCAAGCCTTATCCAGACCCTTGATGTTATAACCTTACAACAACGACTGGTTTGCTAACTAAAACCCAAATTACGCAAAACACAAAATGGAATAAATCAGTGTGTCATTTTGAATAGCTTTTAAAGGAAGCTCTTCTTACCAAATCGGTTATGAATACTAGTGCAAAAACTACCAACTTTTTCCCATACTAACATTAACTGTACGGCCACGGAAAAATTATAACAGACACATCTGACATGAGTTCTATTGCCTGCATTAAATTTAATAATATATTTGAAAACGTTATTTGTAATGCAACGAGAATTTAATAAAATTTTGGACATCACATATCTAAAATGTATATCAACAATCAAACACACACTCATTTAAATGTTTATGCACATGATCAGCTATGCTAATCAAGGTTTTATCAAAGTGTTATGAATAATGTGTAGACTGCTATTAACAGTAATTGTTCCATGTAATTTACCTTTTTGATAATTCTCTCTGGAGTACACAAGCAATCTTCCTTTAAATAAATTAGTTAACTTTATTTCTGAATTGAATGTGTTACGTAACTTACCAAATATGTACTGTACTTCAGAAAGCTTACTACACCTTGAACTAATTTCTCTATTCAGCAGAAAATTCCTTCTTTGTGACCGAAACAATACGCAATGTTGAAAAACCGGATTCAAACTTGTAAATTTATAGTTCACAAGTCTGATATTTTATCCACTGACCTATGATGATAAAGCTAATCAAATGATAAAAAATTCAAAAAACATTTAAACTGTCACAAACAAGTATAGATCTTGATGTAGTGAGCTACCTTAAACTGTCACTTAGCACCTATGAAAATTGTACAAATAATTCAAATGCATCACCAAAGTCACTTGATGATTTTTCCTCACATATATCTAATATCATCATTATACAGAAAATCAGAATCACTGTTCGATCATTCTGATTAATCGATCCCAGAAATCATCATATGCGCACGATTCCATTGGATACTCAATATACCGTTCTTTCCTAATAAGATCCATGAGTGTTTTAGAAAGATGATTTCCGTTGTATACCTCGGGTAACAATATAAGAATGACGTAATCAAGAGACCCACGGTCTTCGATACCTTCTACCTTAGCCATGTTTAGTTCATAGTCACGCCACTTAGACTCCAAATACTTTTTGGACACTATGCAAACTGTCCGTCTACTTTCTTGTAGACCCTTCATGGTGCTGTCTACCTTTGAAATGCCTGGCAAGTAATCCCGGTCTCTGATTAGTAGTCTGAGGTGTTTGTTGACTTCTAATCTAGGTATTACTTGCTTTAAGACAAACATTAATTCTTGACCACTGTATGAAAGGAAGGCATCATATTCATAATGCATGGTATCTGGTATACATCTGTTGAACGGAGTTACAAAACCAAACCTTTGCTTGGATTTGTAGATAAGATATCGTATTTTCCATTTGTTTTTAATAACTATTATACTAATAATAAATGTGACAAATATTGCTGAGGAGACTGAACAGCCTATGTACCAACCCAAGAATGATTTACATTGCTTTTGCAAGTTGTGTACAGAGGATTCAAGAGATTTGAAATCGAACATGGAATCTGTTGTCGAGCAAGTATAGTTTTCAATGTGTAGAAAATAATTTTTGTTCTCATGCATCCATACCAAGAAATCTTGATTCTCACAAGTACAAGCTATCCCATTTCTTGAAATGTCGATGGTTAAATTGGATAGTTGAAAAGCGTGTCCAAACTGTTGCCGAGCGTGTGAACTTAGCGTTGCAAATTTGTTCTCAGACAAATCAAGTAACTTGAGATTCGACATTTTGCTCACATCTACCAACCATTCAGATAATCCATTGTTGCTTGCATCTATATATCTTAATTCGTTCGAGTTTTTTAGGAGAAGTTTTGGTAGTGACAGTATCCTGTTAAAAGATATGTCTAGCACCTCAAGACTGGTAAACGTATTAAAGATTTCACCGGTTGAGTCTCCTTCCAGATCCTGACTGATATCATTGTGAGAAAAGTTCAAATGTTTCATTGATTTTGCATCAAGTAATCGAACCATGCGGGAACAAAAATTGTTTGACATATCCATTGTTTCAATATGATTTGGAAAAGTATGCACATGTTCCCTTAAAGCCAATATAAAGTTGTTCTGTAGGTAAACATGTCGAAGGTTTTTAGCAGTAACTTTAAAATGAGGTTCAATGATATAGATTTGGCTATTTTGAGCATAAAAAGTTTCTAGATTCGGTGGTAAAGGAATAGTCCAGTTGATATTGAAAGTTACGTGCTCTTGTTGATAAATACTTTTTTTCCAATTTTTATCTAATTTTTCTTGGCATTGGCTTATGATCGGGTTAAGATACAATCTTGGGTGATAGGATTGAAAACTTGCGTTAATTACTTTTAATTCCAGCATCGAGCTAAACTCTAACATGTACAGACCTGCTGTTAATTTATTTTCTGCAACTCCCAATGTTTGTATGGTTTTGGGCAAGTAATAAATCACGCCCGGTTCAAAAAGTTCAAGTCTGTTTCCTGCAAGATATAGTTCTGTCAAATTAGTTTTTCTAATGTTGTCCAAGTGATTTCTTTTAATGACGGTACCAACACCACTTTCACAATTGATTCCACTAAAATTCAATACCGAAATCTGTGTTTGGCTTAGGCCAAATGTTATATTAGGCAAAGATGCAAATCCCAGATTTCTGTTGTATGAAATGTCAAGGTACCGTAGATTAACCAGCTCCCCAAACACTCCTTGGTCGACATCACGTATGTTGCAGTATGACAAGTCGATATATTCCAGCTTTGATAAACATCCAAAGGATGTCCTATTTAAATGCTTTATAAAATTCCACGAAATGTTGAGCTGTTTCAATTTCTTTGGTAATAAATTGCGAGTGATTTCATGAATACCGTTGTGACTCAAGTCTAGGTAAGAAACGCTGTTATTGAATTTTGGTATATATGATAAACCTCTTCCAGAGCAATTAACCTTTGCCTCCTCACCGTTGAATTTCCATGTGCAATTTTCTGAGAAGAACTTGGCTGAGGTATTCATTGCAAACATCATCAATATAAGGAACATCGCCATTTCTTCACCTCACTCACTGATAATTGCGATTAAAACATTGCTTGTTGTTGATTTAAACACTGAACAACGTATATTTTTCTTTCTTCCGCAAAATTGTGCCCTTTTGTGTGTCCATTAAAATTAATGTTTCCTTGACAGATGACAGCTTTACTTATTTTCAACGGTTAATGATTTTTTTGACAAGAAATGATATTTAATCTTTGCAGATTGCTGTATTGGATTTCCATCACTTTTTATGGCATCTATACGAGGGTTGTCCCAAAATAGCGTAGACAGGACACATAATTTATAATCTGTTCACTGGAATTTCATTAGATTTCTATGTTTTCTTCAATGACCCTTTGGCAAACAATACTGAAAAATTCAAATCTGTATTTTATTTATTTCTCGAGAAAATGAATAATTAGTAACAACAAGTTTTGTCAGGCGGCGCAATGTGCGACGTCGAAAATTTCCAGTTTTACGTTGTTGGTAAACCCTCCACATCGTTTACGACAACATTTACGTTTTAATTCCGAAAATGTCTCAGAAAAAATATTACCTTTGAACAACCTGATTGCACATTCAACATATATTTCTAGTTTTTTTGTTTTTGTTTTTTTTATTAAATATTTTCTTAGTACAATCGATCTGTCGGCTCCAAACTTGCCTGTATTACTTTTGTCTAACGTCCGTATTGCCGAAATGTATCGTTCAGCATTTTGAAGTCCACCGATATCGTTCGGGGTTTCTTTTTTCCACTCATTTTTATCATACTTGTTCAAATATTTTTAATGTTGTTTAACTACTTATTCACAAAACGCATTTTTAATCGATTTTGTTAATTTCATTTACTTCCAAAGCCGCTTAGTAAATAATAGAATTATTATCAAATATCAATGTATGTTTTATTTGAATTTTTTCATTCGAAAAGTACTTTTCCTCGCAATTTTCTTTTCATTATGTTGATTTTAACTTTTTGTTTTTGACATTGCGCCGCATGTCGAATTTCTAATCTAACATGCTTTCATTTCACTAATTTAATCTCAAACAATATTTGATTTTAAAACATTATTTGAATGCAAATTTCTTGAACCCTTTGTGGCACAAATTTCATCTTCCTTTGTCTTCGATTAACTGAATAACGCCACTTGTCTACGCTATTTTGGGACAACCCTCGTATATGTTTATTTTTGATAAACATACAGTTTAACCGCATTTAATTATATGAAAACGCTTAAAGTAAGAAATGCACGATTAAAAGTATAGTTTTCTTATTTAAAGTTAAAGATTTAATTGTACGATGGCTTAAAATTATATAATTATAAGTAATAAGGAATCATTCTTCGGTCGGAGCGTGATCAAATCTATCATAAAGCCCTTCGGGCTTTATTGGATTTGATCACGCCCCGACCAAAATTATCACCTCATAATACTCAAAGAATGATTCCTTATTCCTTATATATGTAGTTTTTTTTCAATTGTTTTATAATTCTCTTGTTTCCACCTTTTTAGCCGGGCTCTGCTGAAGGCAAATAGCCAATGTTACTATAAATAGCACAAGTAAACAAAAAACCTAACAGCGTCAAAGTAAAAGCTTCCGCTATACCAAATAGTTACACAAAGAGCCACGTTTGTCAAAAGTGTTGGCATTTTGTCTCTTTTATTCTAATTTCGAGAGAATTGTCTATCTTTTTTAGTTTTCTTATTAATAACTTGTTTTCAAAACAAGACTATGCATTTTTGATACATACAATGCGCATGAATTTTTATGAACTACTTTGCTGCGCGTTGAAGAAATTGGGATTGATAATATAACGCTTGTTGCAAAATTCAAGGCAGTAACTGTTGAACTTTTTTCTACTAGACAGATATATTTTTGTTTGTAGCTGCTTACAAAATTTGGTCGGTCTCTAATACTTTGCCGACATTAAAAGCATAATTATGAGAGAGAGAGAGAGAGAGAGAGAGAGAGAGAGAGAGAGAGAGAGATTAATTTTCAGTCTTTACCAAACAATATGCATAAAGACACACCAAAAGAGCCCGGCTTTCAGTACTTCAATTTATTTATAGCATTATAATTGATTTTTTTTATTTTTTATTTCTTTGTTCCTGCTTCTATTTCGTATTATATTTTCTCGTTTTCATTTAGTTTCCTACAGGTAAATATATTTCCTTTTCTAGTTCTGAAGGTTTTTTTTTTGTTCGAGCAAATATATTGTTATATTTTATTGAGCTCTGCTGAAAGCAGAGGCCTGGCTGTAGGCAGTTACTTTAAATTGCACAACTTCAAAAGTAAACAAAAAACCAAACAGCGTCAAAGTAAAAGCTTCCGCTATACCAAATAGTTACTCAAAGAGCCAGGTTTTGTCAAAAGTGCTGGCATTTTGTTTCTTTTCTTTTTTTAATTTCGTGAGAATTGTCTATCTTTTATAGTTTTCTTATTAATAACTTGTTTTAAAAACAAGGCTATGCATTTTGAACACATACTATGCGAATGAATTCCATGAACTACTTTGCTGCGCATTGAAGAAATGAGGATTGAATAAATAACGCTTGTTGTAAAATTCAAGGCAGCAACTATTGTACTTTTTTCTACTAAACAGACATATTTTTGTTTATAGACGCTTATAAAATTTGATCGCTCTCTGACGCTTTGCCGACATTAAAAGCATGAGAGAGAGAGAGAGAGAGAGAGAGAGAGAGAGAGAGAGAGAGAGAGAGAGAGAGATTTTACACAATATGCATAAAGACACACCAACAGAGCCCGGCTTTCAGTATTTCAGTACTTTGATTAATTTGGTAATTCTGCTCTCAATTTGGTCAAATTTTGTCCAGTCTCTGAAAAACAGCCAGACTGTCGATTTTATAACTCCATCTTGATTTTTATAAGGGTTGATATCCTTTGGGTAAGGAGTTATTATTCATTTTACGGGAGCCTGCTGCACTTTGGCTATTCGACACGCATGATTTGCAAGATGTTGACACGCATGATATGCATGGTTTTGACTTTTAGAACTATTTTACTAAGAGCTTGGACTTTGGATAGTTGGTGTCAAACAGCAATTTCATTGTTGGCCACTCAGTCATTGCTCTTTGAAATCAACGAGATTTGTCTTGCTTTTGAGCTAAGACTATGCAATCGGTGTATATTTCGCTTGAAACCAGTGTCATTTTCAACTTGTTTTGACGAAAGAAATAGATAGTTACGTCCTAGTGAAAGTCCAAGGCCTTGTTAAAATGGTTCTAAAATGCGCTCTCAATTGTTTACTGGGATATTGAGTAATTTTGTACATCTGTGTTTAATATCTGCGATGATTGTCAACATTATCTTGTAGCCTTTCTTTTTAAACATATGCGATCTACACTCACAATTTTTTTTTATTGGACCAGCTTCATTGTTAACGTTTGAAAGTCCATGTCGGTCTTCTCACTACAGCCCTCTTCACATCTTCTCTAGCCAAGAGTTTACGATCCACTTTGCTCCCCTTCAACCTTGTTGTTGCTAGCCAAGAGTTTACGATCCACTCTGCTCTTCTACAACTCTGTTGTCGCTAGCCAAGAGTTTACGATTCACTCTGCTCCTCGACAACCTTCTTGTCGCTAACCAAGGGTTTACGATCCACTCTTCTCCTTCACAACCCTGTTGTAGAGGAGCAGAGTAGATCATTAATCATTGGCTAGCAAAGATGCCCTCTAGATCACCTGACTAAGTTTCAGGAGCATCAAATTTAATTAACTCACACCTATTAATCTACACTTTTATACGTAGCATAGCTGTTAAACAGTGTTCAAATGTGTCAAGGTTAGAAATTTTATCTTTCGGAGTGTTTGTAAATATTGTGTGAATTATGTTTTTTCGGACCAATATTCACCCGTATAAATGATTATCTTAAAAAGTATTGTTTTTGGAAACAACATACTGTGGTTTCATTAATTTTCGTGGGTATCAATTTTCGTGGATTTTCTAAAAACCACAGTTTCAAGGATACGTATTTCGTGGCCAATGATCCAATCAATACGAAATGTTAGTTGAAATTGAACTTCAATGAACATTGAATTTCGTGGATCAACTTAACAACGAAATCCACGAAAATTGGTATTCATTGAATATTGATGAAACCACAAGTATGTGCCATCTTATACTGATATTGGATATCATTTCGTTTGTTAATAAACGTCTTTGCTCATACATTCTATTTTGTTTTATCAAAATATTTTACTGATATGTTATGATTTATCTTTCAAATATGCCATAATAATGTTAAATATATATATATGAGTTATTGCCCTTCCCATGATACAGATTGAAAATAAATGAAAAACTATCATGATATTTATCTGATCATATCGTTATGTTATATGTATGTTACTTCAAGATAAACATGAAGATTTAATTTTAAAAATTGTGAACTCTAGCTATAGCGCATACGTATGAAATCTCTTTACGTTACCATAAAAGCGAGTAGTCTTTCTTTGTGCGGTTTAAAAAAAGTTTGATATCGCGTAAGATGACAAAAATTTTAAGGAAAAAAAGCCCCAGTTGTACACTAGATACCTGATAATATTCCCTTTCAAATCACTAGGTCAAGATCCTAAAAATGCAAAACATGTGATAATCTGACCACAAACCTTACACTTGTGTATATTTCTGTCCTTTATTTGATATGGCTTGATAGTGTTTGACAGTGTTATATATATATATATAATTTGTATCGTATAACAGTCACCAGAACAGTTGTATATTACAATAGCTTAGACCATTAAAATGCTAAATGTATGAATATACATTTACAGTTTATAACACTAGAATTTAGTGAGTTTTCATTTGCTTTCCCAAAAGCGCATACAGGCAAAAATGGCATGCAGTCTTCAATTAATATTGGTGAATGATTAACTGCAAAAAGTCCGTAAAAATCGGGGACATGCTACAATATTGCAACACGCTTTACCGACCCTAGCGTATTTAATATTAAAGGTAGTGTATATTATCCTTGTTTCGAATTTTTCATGATTACAAATGTAAATGTCATAGGAAACAAGTAAGAAACTCATTTTTTCAATCAGTCCTGTGCATTGATGAAATCGAACGCACCTTCAAAGAATTCAAAGAAAGGACAAGAATTAGGAGTGGCAACACTCCCGAGCTCTTTTTTTTTTAATGGAATGAACAGACGTTTGCATTTCCCATATACAGTATTCAGCAATCAATATTTGTAGGTATCCAGTGTCAATATTTGCTCAGTGTTCGACCTGACGAGACGTCGGCTGAAGTCAAAGGGAGAGTAAGTTCAGACACATCGATTCCTGTAACTCTCCTGAAAAACTTCTAGTTGTATTAAGATAAACATGAGTAAACTAATTGAGAAATACAGTGTAGTAGCATTGAATCAAAGTACATGTAAATCTCTTACGTCCCGATGGCTCACAATTAAGAAATACAACTATGTGTGTTGAAAAGGGGAGGGTACAATTGGGTCAAAACAAAATTATCCAATTTGAAGTTGCTTAATGCTGAAGTATATGCATTTACCTTGATGATGGGTCATTTCCTAGCTTCGGGTCATTAGCTAGCAAAATGGCTACTCTCGATCTGCACGTGCATTTCATATACTTCATTTTCCGAGGTGGGTTAGCGTGTATGAGGCAAGTAAAGTGATGATATCAGTAGTTAATTGCCTAAATAATTATAAATGGTATTAATTTTTTTCTACAGAATTTGTGTGGAAATAAGATTAGTCAGTCCAATGCTGTGGCTTTTTGTGCGCCATAAATTGCAACTTTTTTAACATGCACGGAACTATATCTCCAGGTCGTCCGTCCGAATACTTTCCAGAACATGATCTACAGACTTGCAGCTGGAGCATTTCCAACTTGGGAGCGGGGATTCTATTGCGTTGTCCAAAAAAGATGAACACTCTATATTCTAGTTATGTTTTTTTTTTCATATTGTATTAAATTTTAAAATTTGTAAGAAGTTCTTTGTTGCGAAATGTTTAAACATCGGTAAGCTAGCTGTAACAGTTAATGACAATGTACGTGACACATTTCATCAAGATCTGGGTTGAGAGTCATACAAAATATGGGCAGTTTATATATTTTACCAATTTTATCATCATAATCGTGAAACAATTAATTTTTGATGGTATTTTAAATTAATCCACAATAGTGACATATCTAAAACATAAACCTTATTTTGAATTGATTATCAATGTATCAAAGGCATGCTCAATAGTCTATAGTTATTTTATTGACGACATTTAAAAAAAATATTAAATTTAATATGATTTGATTGTGTTTTATACCTACTTAATTGAGCACAAAAATGACAGCCGATACCATCGATTTTTTCTGTGCGTTTATGAACAAGTGTCAAATATGTCTGAAGATAGGGAAGGTTTTCTAGTCCTTGATATCGGAACAAACACATATTGATGTTTAATTGCGCTTTAAATCGTGGATTTGATTCCACGATAACGCCTCACAGTCTTTCATAAACCGGCTATCAGCAACATGCTTCCACGCAAGTCTGGTTCTAGATCGGTTCTATAAATGCCTTTGATTACCTGATCGTAACCTTTTATCGAAAAAAATCCACAACCGTCAAATTCTTTAAATGAAGATTAATTAGCCGGCTCTGGCTGGCTTAAATAGGAAAATATGATAATTGTTCCAAAAAATGAGAGATATCAGTCATTTATAATGCTAAGCTAGAGAATTTTATTTAAATTTTGAAATCCTGTTGAAATATTACGTCCATCAACTTTGACTTGGATATAGTTTACGGTTTGACATGATGAAAACTTCCCATTTGATATATACAATTAATTTGGTTTTCACAATAATTTCTAGCCGTCTCACACATCAAGATCTTGTCAACAAATAAATGTAATATACTACAAATAAGCGAGTAGACAAAACTTGTTAAAAGTTGATGAAATGCACGTAAAAAATAATCAAGGCATTTTAAAGATATTATATAGGCTACTTTGTACGTATGTAGAAAACTTGCAGTGCCATTAAATTCTCATAGTATCGATTCCTTAATTACATAACAAACATTCATTTTTATCAAATATTACAAAAAGAAATCCAAAAGGCTAATCTCAATAAACATCTATACGTGGGTAATACGAATTCATTTCCATAAGTAACGTACATGTATATGGTGCAGTTTTATAAAACTTGTTTTTTTATATCGACCCCCCCCCCCCCCCCCCCGCAGTAACTTACCAGTATCTAATTGCATGAAAATGTCTCTCTCTCTCTCTCTCTCTCTCTCTCTCTCTCTCTCTCTCTCTCTCGTTCGTAGTTCAAGGATTGGGTTTTCTTTTCTTTTTGTAAGAATCTTTGTGATTTACCTAAAAAATTTAACGGAAATATTTTCCCCATTTCCTCTTAACCTTAGCTCTAACCTCTGATGAAAGTTGATTGAAAGATAGGCTTTTTTATCCAATTTTCGTATTTTGATTTTATTGACGTCAAAATTAAGGAAAAATTACTTAAAAGAATTTGTCCTGGCTTCTGTCCAAAATTCATTCATTTTTTCCCCTTCTGATCATGAATGAACTACCGACTTTCCCGTGTGCCAAACGACTTCACAAGTCAATATTTGTAGATATCAACTAAACAATATTGACTTAAATGTTGAATAGACTGTTGGGCGGCTGAGTAATTTACAGTCTTATTCAAAATATCCACCTTACGTAATACAGAAAGGTATTTTCTTTGATATGTAAAGTCTGATTCAACCATTGAAATCGAAATCAGCACATGCAGAACTTTATCATTCACTCGAATACACCGTTATTATCGTTTGGTGGCCAAAGATTTAATTTGTTAATTTTTTTTATTAAGTATCAGCAATTCCTGCGAAGACTTAATCTTAATTAATCAAAATTACAGGCACTAGTATTTAAAACCAATATATACATGTATCAGTCCAGCGTTTGTGTAATTGTTCACGAGTATGTTGAATGTTGTTTTTCGAAAAGAACTCTTTTAAGAATCCAAAAGATTTGATAAAGGACAAATAATGTTGATAAACTTAAAACAGGGAAGTACCGCTATTCTTTATTCTTTTTGGCCACTGTTAATAGCTAATGTGGATATCTATTTCCCTGTAACGTTTAAATTGAACTTTTGATAAAATATACACAAACAGGTTAATAATAATTATTTCCTTAAGTATAGGTATACATAAAAGGACTGGGTTTTTTTAACAATAAAATTTTGTAGCATTTTGATATACTAACAGACATGCTTTCAAAACTTTTTTCTTCGGATAAAAGAATTTGTAATATGATTATTCTCATAATTTTGAAAAGTAAGGTCTGCAAAAATTATAACTAAAATTATAATAACATAATAAAAATGTTTATTCATAAATAAATACACCGATAAATTCTGCTCCAACTGAGAATGTCAGAGTATTGCACACAAGAGATGAAGAAAAATGGAATGTCATCATTAATATATCATTTCCTTCTTTCATTCAGAACAAATCTTTTCCCAGCTTCTGTCTGTTGTTTTGTCAAAGAAACCTGAAAAATAAAATTTTGAAATCATTAGTATTCATTTTACGGAATTAAAAAATCAATGGATAAAGTTAGTTTTCTATTTATATAAAAGCATTCAGTTTTCTCTCAAATTTGTTTCTTTAGATTCATCCATTTTGTGTTTCTTTAGATTCATCAATTTTGTGTGTATACATGTTTAAGTATTTTTCTCTTTTTTTTTCAATTGATAAGACAATGCCGTCGCGCACCTGCAGTGATATTTCCTCCGTGGTCTGCTGCATTATGGGTTCCTTGGCCGAGTGATGCAGGGAGAATATAGGATGATTTACGTCTAGGGATCCTAACTGTCAATATTGCACATGATTCATATGATCATATCCACACGCAAAAAACCACATTCATTAAAATTGCTAATCATTTCCTACGCTTAATTAACTGTCAATCGAGATGTCACTTTCTGAGCTATTAATAGACTCCTGTGAATATTTCCAGAGCTTTATGTTCTTCATTAATATTCCGTAATACATTCTGTCGTCCGTGTCCTCCTCTTCCGGAAGTGGTCGGAGGTATGATGGAGGAGTAAGCTGATTGGACGCTATGATGGATGATGCGGAAGAACACAGAGATGCAATGTCATTCTCTGAATCGGTGGGGCTGCTGGCGCCAACGTCTTCAATGTCTGTTAATAGATAAAATGTAATTCAGAATCTAAACAATAGACTTTCAATACTATTTTCAGTTTCTAGTAAGATTTACGTGCATGTAGATATATTCATATGTCACAACTGGAAGCAAATACAGATGTAGCTAAGGGCATATAGTGACAAGGGTAATTCACGGCACCAATGCTCATTTGGTTGTGAAAGTTTTTGACTAATTACTCCCCACCCCTTTCAAAACCGCTATCATGAGTCTGGCATATGTAGATAACTATACATAAGTGTTCGATGAATAGATACATAGACAAGTAAAAACGTGGATAACTTATAGACAAGTGGATATATGGAATATCTGTGTACCTGAGTTGGAATCATCCCGCTCGTCCCCCTGGACCATGACTGGAGCACTCCTATGCCGGACCAGTGGGTTCCGGAGACAGGTGGTCACTTCCGCGCTCCGTCGGTTGGCTATCCGCTCCATACTCCGGGGTTTCAGGGAGCAGACACTGGCGCTACGTAACACCGGGTTTCTGTGTCCACTCTTTGTCATGGAGCCAATGGTGATGTTAATGGATATCAGTTGCTTCATCAGCTTCACATCTTGACTTCTCATGTCCATCTGAAAAGATAACCCTGTTTCATAAAAATTTTGCTTCTCTAATCCAAATCGATTGAAATTAATAAAAATTAATTTAAAAAAAATGTTTTATTAGATTAAAAGCCATGCAAAATTTCAATTTAATGATTTTTTTAATAAAAAAAAAAGATGATAAAGTATTTTATTTTCTTCGTAACTCACCAACTCCGATTTTAATTTCGACAGAGCTAGGGTGATTCTGTCCAAAGATGAATCCTTCTCCATGTTTAACTGTTTGAGTCGTGTGTAGACTGTAGACGGGTGTGTATTGTAGAGTTTTTAAACCGATTGCAAAGGTGTCAACAGATTTTATACGTCTCCTTCTTTTTAAAAAAAATTGATTGACGGGTCCTTCTAGAGGTTTACCTGAGATCACGTGATCTTCAATTCAAGCCCACTTTTGTTGTCAAACGTAACAACCAAAAAATTAGACAGTCAGTCATAAAGTGCACGAGACAATTAGCGCGGATAATAGAGGGCCATTTCCAGGTATGATGAGTGGCCTTAGCAAAATAAAAGCCAGTCTGTGTCGGGAGCTTGAGAACGGGAGTGGCAGCTTACTACAAACATTAAAACTAAACCCGTGGTGTTGTCCCCGTAATCCCACCACAATCCGTTATATAGATAAATAAGAGAGACTCGTACAGTGCACTGAGAGTTTACAAAGGAAGAAAGAGAAAGTAGTTCGATCTTTTTATTGCTATTGTTCATTGACATTATTTACTTACACGCAGTTCACCAAATAACATAATTTTTAAAGGGAAGAAATACTACATTTTTAAAAATTGCTATTACTCAAATAGCTCAAATGTATTTTGACTTCAATAAGATAGATCGGAACATGTTTATTTATTATTTAAATTATTTCAAAGGCAATCAAGTTCAGTAATTATCTGTGATATTTTATCAATATCTATATTGAACAAAAATTGAGTGTTATGTAGCATGTGAATTTGTTACCGTATATTTTTGGTATTAGTATTAATTGTTTTTCCTTCCCTTTCGTCTATATTCAATCTAGATAGACTTAATGTATAATTGTAATGTGTATAGTTAAAAAACTTCATATTGCAGTTTAGTTTTCGAGATCGTTTGTCTCACAGAAAGATAATGTCTTTTAAATACAATTTCCTTGCTTTTCCTTATACCAAAGTTAAACAAATCGAAGTTTTGCATATCTGTATTATTTTATAAATCTTAAGAATGCTGCATTTTGACAAATGGTAAATTTAGAGTTCGATCGCTGGGGGATTAAGTAATGGAAAATTGGTATTTATACTAGAGAATCTGTAGAAAGAGTTCTGAATGCTGTTAAAAAATTGCATTCTAACCAACAATAAAGGACCGTGTCAATTTTGTTTCTTTATTCTATCATTTTGAATCATGCAAACCAATTTTCCAAAACGCAAACGTGTCAAATCAAATTTTGAGAGTTGACTAGTAAAAAAGAAATTGTTTGTATTATCAAATCTAGAAATGGAGATTACATCTTTGTCGTGACTAATTCCGTTTTTAAATTCTAATTCATTTGCTTATTCTTTGTGAATCTCGACACACATCGGTTTTGAAAGAAAGAAGCAATTATTCTGAATTTTTTCCGACTTTCCATCTGAAGTCATGCATGAGATTGATTAATAAAGATTTCCTGTTTATCGGTCCGATATATACACGTAAGATGTAGGACAAATAAGTTACTAGGTCAACAAAAAGGCTTAATAGATTTGATTGTACTTAAATTTACTCATCATCGTTTTAAGCTGTAACAAAGATACTGGTACAGGTACATGTACTAATTCTTGACAAAATAAAGCAACTTATCATTAACAATTTAAAATGAATAACTGTGCAACTTTTTAAGAACGATGTAGAGACATTTTCATTGTTTTTCTCTTAAAACTGGTATACAATATTATTTTTAAAAGAATTGAAATTTGTTAACTCAACCCCCCCCCCCCCCCCGCCTTATTCAGTCCGTTTGAACTACAGGTACTTTAAAATTATTTAACCTTTAAAACCTGTAAGCAAAAAGTTCTATGTAACATTATATGTGTTTACACACGCAGTATGATTTTAGCCAAAATACTAAAGAATATAAAGTGCAAAATTCAAATGCCAATAACAAGAGGGGGTTAGAAACATGTACAAGACAATCTCCGGGGGGGGGGTGTGTTAAAATTTCTACTTTTTCAGTGTATATGTGGCGACTTTGATTCGAATTGAATTTCCAATATATTGCTTCTCAGTTAGGAACAAGTGACTCTATCTAGTAATAATATTTTCTCTGTCTTTCCTTGTGTATATATAACCTCATAATCCAGTACGATTTCTAAATGTATTTAAAGTGCAAACTATACATGTAACGCTTTTGTTGGGTTTGAAAAGAGAATAAGCTAGGCCAAGTACATTTTTAAAGCATTTTGACGAGCTTGTTAAAGATTTTGAATTTTCGGTAAAATAGAAACTTTGACTTGAACATCCAATAAATTGCCTCTCAAGAAAAGAGAATGTTTTATGTAGCAATAACATTTTTTTTCTTTTCCCTCTCCGTATATATACATAACCCCGCAATCCAGTACGATTTCTTCGGAAACGAACCAAGGACATTTGACAATCCTCAACTTCTTTTTATTAAAAACTCAAACATGTAACAATTAATTCAAAATACAGTCAGTGAAGAGTGCGAATGTTAAACATCACGAGTCGACTGCAAAATATTTGAATTGTTGCGATAACTGGGTAGTACTTTAACCATTGTGCCAGGGTCGACAGAGTTGGGTGCTTTGCAGTTCAAATCCCTGATTAGATGAACTATTTGAATGCATCCTCTTTCACAGATCGTCGAACTAAGATTTAATGAACTTGTTGGTATAGCTGTAAAATTGTCCGTTTGTTCAAAATCTGCCAAAAAGGCCCACTCTGAAAAGAAAACGTACGCTTATAACAGTTGTAATGAGATACCACCGACATACGGAAATTTATGACGCGAATTTTCAATTCAATAAAATATACATACAAAGAAGCAACAAAACGGACTGTGTTGAACCTGTTTTCTCTAATGAGAGACATTCCTTCAATCTGCATTATATTGTAAATATAAATGTCATTGCTTTTTAAAAACGGCTGGAGTGCGTGAACTGATAATAACGACAAATTCCACTTTTTTATTTAATTAAAGACACCCTCCGTAGGCAAGGAATTCGCTGGGATCTGCTCACCAAATCTCTTCTTTTAAAAACTGGAAAATAGAAAGTTGTTTGGCACTTGAAATAAATTATAGAGGTGTTGTTTGACCAAGATCACTCAGACTCAAGATATGATTGACAAATGTATAATAAATTGTCCGTAAAGCGGTACTTTATTTGTCATCAAATATTTTGAAGACTTGCGTAATAAATTTTATAAAAAGCGTTACTGTATAATGTCTGATGTTTATTCAGGCGTATGGAAGGTTTAATGAAATACGACAGAAAGGTAGAATTTTACTGATCGAAGAGAGAGACACATAAAAACCGCATAAAAACCTCACGATTAAATGGATGTTACGAATATCGTACAAAATGCAAGTGATCTGTCTTGTCTGAGGTAAATACAACTCTTCTATTGAAAACAAGAACAGAAGGGATCGGAGCTTAGTGAAACCTGATTCTGTCTGAGGAGATGGAAAAGGATTCCTGCCCAGAAGACAGGATAACCCATGCCTTATCACAACTAAAATCCGACTTGGTAAGTTCAGTTTTGGACAAGTTTACTTTCGTTTTAACTCTTGCTATTTGGTTGTTAGATGTCATGCAGCTATGTTTATATTCTCCTTATCAGTTTCGAAGACACTACTGAATCAAAACAGGGGTACAAATGGCTAATCAAACTGATCAAATACATATGAATCATCTCCTTAAATCCAATTTATGATTTTTTAGGAGGATATCCGAAGTCAGGATGTTAAACTCATGAAACAACTGTTGGCCATCAATAGCGTCATAACCTCCATTACCAACCCAAGAACCAGAAACCCCATTTCAAGGAGCGCCACCTTCAGTTGTTCTGGAAAAAAACGCCCAACCGTCAAATACACGAAGAAAAGAGCGTGCGATGACGTCATGTGTAATCTCAAAAACCCATTGGTCAGATACGGCAGTGAACCTTTGGTGATAGATGACGATATAGACAAAACTGGTTCCCAAGAATCGGTGTCAGATTTGAATGCCGAGTCCGCCCCAGCTTTTCCGCTATCGCTATCCTTCTCCGGAAGAGGAAGTTCTATCACACTCATGGGTTCTCTAACCGAGGAGGAAGAAATGGACGATGCAAAGTATCACCAGATTCTTATGAAGAATATAAAACTTTGGAAAAAGTCAAAGAGTCCAAGAAACTATAACTAGTTTCATCATGTGTCATGTATTTCATAATGTGATTTTTGTCGACAAAACGTATACATTTGTTATAATTTATATAAATGTACATGTGCAACCAGATCTACATCATTTTTATTATTTTAAAACTGTAATTAAGATACATATATATATATATATATATATGATTATAAACAATTATGTATATTTTAAAGATATTTAAACAATATATGTACTAATGTATATTACTACATTGAGAAGATAGTGTGTACATGGTACTAGAACCACTTCTCTTGTCATACAACCTAATATTATTCAAGGTTATTAACTAACTAATAACTACCGATACCAAATTAAAGATACAAGAGCATTAAAGATAATTTCATTATTCCATCACTGCATTTCGTGTAAATGATATAAAACTCATAAAAAAAACTTAAGTTTATTTATTTGTTCAGCGTATCTGCACACGATTTTTAAATTGAAAAAAAAATTGTAAACCGGATATATATCAGATCTATATGCTAATGCTATGGTCGTGGGAAGGTTTGTCATGGAAATCTCGGTGAAGACAATGTCTTCACTCTATTACATAATAAACATAAAGAAAGCAAACAATGAATCATATTACAGCAATAAATGTAATTGAAATGCAGAGGACCGTCTCGTTTTAAAGATTAGACACCGCACATTTACTGAAATCATACAGGTATCTTCTCTGACTCAGGAAAATTTATGCAGGTGTAAAAAGTGATCTCAACTCGGGAACAAAAGAAGGCATTGATTTGTTTTACCAGTATAGGTAAAAGTTGTCGTCTGCTGTCACTGGGTCATAGCGACATCTGTGGAAGTTTTTGATAGAGATTAGAATTGATAGATTGATACTTCTAAATGTCACAAAAATAACGAAGAAACCAAATGATCTAACTCCAGGTTGAAACCAGAAACGTTTGCTATGGTTTAATTTTCATCGAAGAACATTGCAGAGGGTTCTCCTATGATGGGTTCATCTCAGATATGATCTGAGAAAGCAAATTTGTCATTATAGCAAAGATTCACACAGAGAACAATGTGAACATTCTTTTCACTTGCAGCAACCTGGCAACAAAATGTGAGAAGTGTGACGTCAGACCTTTAAGAGAATGGCAACCAATGGCAACCTGAAATCCAAAGAGATTATATAACGTAAAGAAATCTCCAGCCAATTTAGAGTAACCCAAAAAGAAATGAAAAATGGATCCCCGATTCTCTTTTAACTCCGGGAGGTTGCATTACTTAAAGATTAATCAAATACCGAAAGTTTGATCGTTTAACTTTGATGATGGTCGTTTAATAGTATCAGATGACAAATCCTTGAGAAGCAACACTGGGGTTGCTATCGCACGTGGGGTACAAAACGGAATGCGTTTTACGACAATCGCTACAAAGATCTGAAGTATGTGTCTCTGAGTTGATGAAAAGATAAGAACCAGATTAAATAAAAAAAGATCTAAATGCATTCCATACACACAAATTAGAGCAAAATGGAGAAATAATTAATATGAATCAATTTAATAATAATGGCGTTGGGACAAGATTAGGAAGATTTATGACGATTATCAATCTTTTTTTCTGCTCATGGAACATTTTTAGAATGTTAAACCTATAATCAAGGCAAGCATAACGTGGCTAAAATGTGCAGCAGTAATCCGGCTATAGCATTACGGCCTTTATTTATTTTCCTCTCGGCACTGCACACAATACCCATGCTCAATCAATCATGGTTATGTAATTAGATCGGCAGTATTTAATTTTAGAGTTCAATTAATATGGAATGCAATTTATTTTATCCCATGTCAGCTATTCTAGCAAATTCAATTGTCGTATTAAAACAGTTTTTTTTTCTTCTCTCATGTTGATATTATGATGTTTCCCCGACATCCCCAATTTATAAATTCTGACTGCCTTCAGATGCTTCAATATACCAGCATATATATGTACACATACATGTACAAGTACATCTGTAATGTGTAAGTACATGTGTAACTGGTTACCGATATACATGTACATGTAAATGTACTACACCGGACAAGCATTTAAAGCGTTATACTTTAATTTGTAAAACTTTGCTGCAAAAAGTGTAAACGTTGAACAAACAAATTAATTTTTTAAGTTCAAAAATAAAACATCACCCAGATAAGACTAAAAGAAAAATTTAAAATAATGTATACTATGAAAAACAGCAAACCAAATAATTTTTTGGAAGAACGAAAATAATGTTCACTTGTTCTATGTGATCCTTCAAATAGTTTATAAACCGTAATACTGTTTTTCATTTATCTGTAAGTTGATTCAAATTATACAATAATTACAAATGAAACTTGCATTATTTACGAGTAATGTACATGAACAGCATTTACCATATAAAGTCTATGGTAAAGTTGATTTTCATTTCAATAAAAGTGAATCTAAAGAAAACAAAAAAAAAAAAAAATCCCCCAAAATTGCAATTCAAATTGCTTAAATATTTGAAGAAGTTTACAAACACGTATACATATATATAAATCATATTACATGTACGCGGAGTATTACAAAGACATTTTTACAGCGCTGTGTGCGGTCATGCAGGCATCTCTTTATTTCTGAAGGTCATTCGATGACGTATCGTAGACTACAAAGTCCGGGATAACATTTCAACATCATGTATAGCCCATTAATAAATTACATAAATCAACTCTTCCTCTGAGCGTTTCATATATGAACAGAAAATACTACAAACGTAATATATAAATGTGTTTTGCCCATTAAGTCCATTCTTTCTTGTCATTCATGCATCCTCCCACGCAAACACAAAATCCCACAGTCAAATACACAAAATTATGCAACTCATTCAGTTATAAATTATTTTTGCCTTAATAAAAGGAGTAAAAAAGGATTTTAGGAAGTCCATTCAGTGCAATAATTTTTATCATTGAATTTCCTCCTTTGGAAACATTTCGCCGCTAGGCTTGTCTGATCAAAGCATGTTAACGTTTTAAGGACTGGCAGAATGGTTCCACCCAAAGAATTCACGCTCGGTCGTAAAGGACCACGCCCATGGAGTAACTCTCCATGACAGAATTATCATGTGCAGTTTATTAAATAATAATTTAATTGACTTGTCATGCATGCGCGATAAATGCTTCGTTGACAACTGTAAAGAATTTGTAACATTTAAGTGCTTTTAAATCGTAAGCGTATCAGCAGTGTAAAGCAGAAGTGGTCGGTGCACGACAAATATGTATTCTTATATTTTAAAAATTCTTTGTGGTTTTAGCCTCGATTTTGTTGTTTTTGTATTTGTTTGTTTTTGTTTTATTTTGTTTGTTTGTTGTTGTTTTATTTCTATTCATTATTTTATTTATTCTTTATTTCTAATTCTATTTGCAGAAAATGTACATTTTACGTATGTGTTACATTTGTAGAGAGTTATACCAGTGCAAATGTGGCAGTTTTGCAATCGTCTCAGAAGAATTTTCCATAAAAAATAAAACATACCACGTGACCACTTTTAAAAATTTGATCTATCTCACATTTTAAGAGATATTTACTGTTATGAAAAATGGAGAATAGAAAATAATATTCACAAGGGATTTTCTACACAGGTACATGTAGGCCCTATATAATATAGGAAAATATTTACTCCTTCAGGAATTATATGTATTTCCAAGGATATTAATATAAATTATATATTTAACAATTTGTCGAGACACACTAAAAGAATGAAAACTGTTATTCTATCTACCGGTATATATATATATATATATATATATATATATATATATATATATATATATATATATATATATATATATATATATATATATATATATATATATATATATAATTTTAGGTACATTAAGTAAGAAAGTACTAAGTAATCGTTTATTATAGTGACATTGTAAATAAAATGGCACATTTATTTTTTGGAAACTGACTTTAGAAAATGATAGGAAGCTCTGTAACTGTTCCAGCTGCATATATTGATTTTTTTTTTCAAAATGCAATTTCATATCCATATGTGCGCTGTGTGCGATTGCAATTAATATTCCATACATGAATGTAGATTGTATCAAACTATCTGATAAAAGTAAATTTAAAATTCCAATGAAAAAAGAATTATAACTAATTAATTGTATATCCATGAATAATAATATAAAACTGATTTAAATTTTAAAAAAACCACTCTTAACAGGCACGTAGCATCAGGGGGGGGGGGGGGGGCAGAGAGGGCCTGCCCCCCCCCCCCCCCCCCCTTTTTCTTGCAGCGAGTAATTTTTTACAATTTACATATAAAAAATTGAATTATCCTGGAGTTGCCCCCCCCCCCCCACTTTTTTTTGGAGGATGTAAAAAATTGATATGAAAATAAGGAAATTAGGATTGAAATTGAAGTTATAGACACGCCAGCCCCCCCCCCCCCTCCTCCCCCCGGATTAGGATTTTGAAGATTTTGGGAAAGTCTTCTTTCCCTTTTTTGTTTTTTTTTTTTGCTTGTCAAGATTTTTTGGATGAGTCTGCCTCCCCCCCCCCCCCCCCCCAACTTTCAAAAACGATGCTACGTGCCGGCTTAACATAAATATTATATATACAGGTACTGCAATATACAGGTATAACGTCTTAGTGCATAGATTAGACTGTACATTATTAAACCATTTTACTATCGCCAATCCTCGGTAGTATAGTGGTAAGTATCCCCGCCTGTCACGCGGGAGACCGGGGTTCGATTCCCCGCCGGGGAGGCAAATTTTTTTGTTCTCTACTTAACTTTTATAATAAATTTTATAGTACTTTCAACAAACATGAATATTTATTGTAAATCAATAATAATTATTTTAAAATATTCACCCTTTTTACTCTCATATGCACACCGGTTTTTTTTTTCTAGTCAACAAAATCTTCCCAGAAAGTACTTGTAGATAAACGTTCTAACTTTTTTGTACATGTCTCAATAGTATAAAAGTTGAATATTATCCATGAACTGAAATATAAGAAGAAAAAAAGACGAATATCTTTAAAGTATTTTATATTTAAAGTTTAAAAATTAATTAATTATTCAATACATATGTATACAAATGTACATATACAAAGGTATTTGTATATATATGCATTTATTAATGTATTTTTTTTTTTTTTTTTGCTTTAAATTTATTTTTTTTCAAGTTTTGTTTACCCCCCCCCCCCCCCCACACACACACACACACACTTTTCAAGTGACTAAGACAATGGAAATTGAAGGGGAAGTCCATTTTTTCCCCAGATGATACATTTTTCATGATTGACCTGGGATAACAGATATCTTGAAGGCCAAGCCCCAATGTCAACCGTCTCCCAGTAAACCCTTGTTATTCACACTGCCTACAACCTGGAATAGATCTACATGTACAGACAGGGCCAGCTTTATGAATGGGATTCCCTTATCTCCAATCCACACATCTAGTCTACATAAGCCTATTGAGGGAAAAGTAAATATTGGATTTGATTTCTGCGTGTTTACTTTTCTATAAAACACCACTTACTTGATGGGCCATTCAGAGACATAACAAACAATTCTTGTCTTCCAACAGAAACAGGTTTATCTAACCTGGTTGTCTTCTATTTAGACACTGCACTTTACATAATTCGTTCTCCAAACTAGCCAAATCCTCAGCTCATCTGTTCATTCAAGAACATAAAAGATTCTGGAAGCATAGAAGATATTTCAATTCTCAAGATGTTTATGTTTTTCCATCAGAGAGAAAAGTTTTATTTACATACTTGAGGAGTGATGTAAAACTAATTGACAAATCAAACAAAATACTTGCGTTAAAAAATAAAGTAAGAAACTGGGCACCTGTTTTCAACTCCGAGTTTTACTACATATTTAAGGTACATTTTGTAGTATGGGACACCTGTCGATATTAATGTAGATAAAAGTCCGTTATAATTAATTTACTTTCCCTGGTCTTTAGTTTTCAAATCTTTATAATATTTAACCAAATAAAAAATGTGTTTTTGAATTGTTGGAAAGGAAAGAATACTAGTAATAAAAGTCCCAGAGGGATTCAAACTCATGACTTACAGATTTTTAGTGAACACTCTATCCCATTGCGCAATGCTCTAAGTTAACGATTAAAGGAAAGAAAAAAATATATAAAAATTATACTTGATTTCATTGCTTATTTCGATAGGAAATACCTCACAATATGGAAGTGTGCCATACCACCTAGTGAATCAAAATACAGGCATTCTTTTTTTCCAAACAGTCTTTTTTTCATAGGCATGTCAAAAAATCTTTGAACATATTATTCTTAAGACAACATTTTTTGAACTAAACAATAATTATACCAATATTGAAATTTAAGTATTTGATGTGACCGTTCTAAAGTGTGAAGTGTTTTGGTGCAGAGGCAAGAATTGTCTCTCCTTTAACATGACTTTTTTTTTATGGTTTTAGAGAGGAAAGCAGTACTATTCTTAAACATTTTATGAAGTAATTATAATGATATAATGAAATATTTTGTGACCGCTGTTCAATGTACCAGCTACAATTTTTCTAATCCTGGTAAACTAACTTCCAACAATTTAGTGCAATAAACATTTTCAAGAAATAGAGGACACGTGTGATAAAAACAACGCAACACAATTTTGTTTTTGCCTTGCTCTATTTAAACCAAAGCTCAGATACACATATTTGATATGTAACCCATAACTGAAATAAAAAAAATATATATGAGGATGTGCTATTTTGACACTAAACAGATCAAAATAAATGATACATGTACCACTACATACAACTATAATGCCAATTCATTTCAGTATTTGACAAGCTTTCACATATTGCTTTGTATGAGAAGAGACGAAATACTTGTGTGGAAAATCAAATTTCACATGAATAATTCTTACAATTTCTTTTTAAAGTTATTGATCAACATTGAAATAATCACATTTTGTTATGTGGATGAAACTTTAAAATATGCTTTGTGAATATGAGTAGAGATTCTAACAAATTAACATCAACAAATGATTAAATAGCACATACAAACTACACCTACGTCCAACTAGGGAATTCATGGCAAACAAGAAGAGATGTTGGCATACATACCAGTACATGTAATTAACTATATTCATTATAACAAGAGACAATCCATCGAGGATTTTAAATCCAATGTTGTCCGTTATAAATAATGAAAAAAATGGCTAATGTAAGCACAATAAACGAAAGGTAATACATGTAATGTAAAAAACAGTGCTATTAATGTATCTCTCTAATGTGAAAACAAAATCATGGTTGTCAAGTCGAGGAATGATCTTAGAATATACATGTATTAAAATCGTGTGTATCTGTTATACATTTAAAATCAGCAAAACTAATAACCCACAAAGTATATGGCCACAATACATACCAAGTAAATATGGTACTTATAATGCACACCTAGTCACAAAACTGGTATCTTTCTCACTTATAACATTTCAAAATAGTTTCAATAGATGAACAGCAGACTTTATATAACTTACAACAGGTCTTTAATATTGTGTAACATTTTGTACGTAACTGAATATCAGCTATTGCACATCAAAGATTGAAGAAGTCAATCAGATAATAACAACTAAGTTCTTTTGTTTTTTGTCTGTTTTACAAGCCAAACTAAGCAACATACTCATATAAAGCTAATATTGTCATCCATTCTCTAGCTAAATTATTATGCTGTTTGCAATTGCATAAAAGTATATAACACAGACGTGTTTCTATCTAAAACATTTCATTATACCGGTAGTTCAATAAATAGTACACATAGCTAAATATTGATGCGTTTTTTTATCTAGCACTGTGTAAAATCTAATACATTCATGTATTAAGTCTCTTAAGCGTTTATCTTGGATTGTTCAAGGCCAGCCTTGCTCAGAATAAGGAGACAGTCTACACTATGATTGGCAGTGTAAGAGGACAGTCTTCACTATAGTTGGCGGTATTTAGATTTTGTCTGTGTCTTCTCCCATTAGTCCCATAGTCTCCGGCATGATGTACGAGATATCGTCCCAAGGATGCCTGTATAGCCCCTGCTTCAATCTCTTCTGATCCAGGAAATGACCTGCAATAAGAAATTTTGACATAGAAACATGATACAGTGTAAACTTTGGAATCATTTTTATTCATGGGGGTCAATTTTCGTGGTTAGCCAAATTTTTTGTGGTTCGTGGGGACGTAATTTCGTTGATAGAAGTTTGGGATAATACTAATAAATATTAAACAAATGCTTGTAAATACGTTCGTGGGGTTATAAATTCTTGGGCAAGCGTTACCCACGAAAGCCACAAACATTGGTCCCCCCACGAATATTGATGATTCCACAGTATTTCCAATCCAGCACATCCAAAATGTATCCAAGATCCAAGACAAACAGACTAACCTCATGAAATACATGTATCTACTGTGTATAATGACAGGTTTTTCAAATTTTTTTGCCATTTTTCACTACAGATTTAAACAGTCACGTTAATCTACACTGCAAAATGTAAATTGTAATAAAAGTAAGATGACTTACCAATGAATCCCATACTACGACCCAGCACAAACAGTCCATTGAGGGCACCTACATCTATCAGTTCCCTGGCTTCCTCCCTGAAAAGTAAACATGCATAGGTTATTATACAGCATTATCAACTACTCAAGATCTACACATTGCAACATTTGCAAACTTTAGCAATGACTGAATTGAAAAATTAATTACCAGGTTAACTAATGACAGTGACCCCACATGACCTTGCATATTTTATTATTCTGAAGATTACAAAGCATTGTGGGATCGAGACACTTACCCGGTGAAACATCCGCAATTGTTGAGTAAATCCACAAAAGCCACTCCAATGAAACCATCCACATTCAGAATTAGGTTGGGTTTCTTTAGAAGAAAAAAATATTTCCTCTCTTAACAAAGCATGAAAAAAATTTATTTCCATTGTATCATTCATGATTTAAATGTCTATGTACAAAAACATTCAACACTTCAATGCTGAACTCCAGTTTAAAATCCTTATTGAAATCTATCAATGCAGGTTTGATGGGTATGAAAATTACGTAACTTAAATTATTTACAATATTCATTGCACAGTTTCTACAAAGTGTTTGGAAGGAAGGAGTTCTTCCCCTTGTTTCCTCTTGATTCTTGACTAACAATTACCTTGGATGTAGTGATTTTCTCTACTTCTATTGCATAGTCTAATAGCGGTGTAGCTGGGAAATTCTTCTTTGCATACTCTTTTAGAATGACAACTCTCATATCAGGATTGTTGATCTATCAAAGCAGAAAATAAATATACAAGTAATTCAATTCTATATCAGAGAACAATTAATTTTCAATATGACATTATACAATGAGTACTTGTTTCAGACTTGATCATTTGACCTTTGACCTGAACTTACAGATTTGACCCTATGACCTATGCCCATGATGAGTTTTCCCTCCTTTCTCATGTTGTTGACAAACTCCATGGGGATCATATCACTGGTGTAGGCATCAGAGAACTGTTTAGCTGCAGCATCCAGGGCACCCCCAAACCTGTCTCCCTAGGGGTCAAAAAAGTAATAATGTACATTAGATAATTTTTATAAGACATAAGTGTATCTCTCACGATCCTTAACTATTTGCCTTGTCCATCACAAAACATGAAAGGGTGAAATATACAATAAAACACAGTTGCATCAAACACACAAGAAATTTATGATCACAGCAAAGTTTCATTTTCCCTTAATTTAAAATTTATTATAAACTTGTTGTATAAAACCTCTTGCATTATATGAACCAAATAATTCATTTCTTTCACTTGATTAAAGACATGTTTCCCAATCCATGTAATATGATTCTAAACTAAGAGTAGCTTTTATACAACTAGTTTGACTTACAATGGTGAGGAGACCAGATGCAAGACAGGACACAAGATCTTTGCCGGCCCTGGCACACACGATGGTGTTGTGTGCCCCCGAGACTGCTGGACCATGATCAGCTGTCACCATCAGACACATTTCAATGAACTTAGTCGCATACTTGGGTAACCTGAAATAGACAAATGTTTTATTTAGACTTTTACCAAGATAAGTTAAGCTTTTGTCACTTGAGTATTATATTGAGTGTTGGTTTTATCAAAAATCTATAAGAGTGCTTTGTGTTATAGAAAATTTGCTGTTGGAATAATGATTACTAGGAATCTGCAAATTGTTAGATGGAAAGCTACACAAAGCTAGGACAGTTGTGAAAAGGGAGGTAAATCTGATAATGTCCATGGTAGGACTGCATTCAAACTTACTAAAAGTATAATAGTTGAGGTCTAAGTTCACATCTTACATAAATCTAATTACATGGAGACTAAGATACAGCCTCTTAGCAGAGAGAACTTGCCTTCTCTGGAACCACAGCAGACTTAGCACGCCCCCGATTCCCATGTCCTCTTTGAATATGTCGGTAATCGGTATCCCAGCATACAACAGTTCCTGTCCTCTCTCATCACAGATACTGGTCATAAAGGAGGCCGGCTTACGGATTAGACCCAACTCCTTTATATAAAGTATAGAGAAATAAACAATATACTTGAATACACCAATCCTTGAAATGCCATATTCAACATGTCACATTTTATCTGTACATGTACATTTACATGTGTATCATCATGAAACGCAGTTAATGTGTACCTGTTTGTGGAAATCAGTAACGGTATGTACTACTACACGGAAATCAAAGAACTTACCCTTGCCCAGGTGTAGTCCATGGGTACTGTGGGTGGGGGTTGTTCAGGCTCTGGTACAATGGTTCCATTCTCAACCAGCTTATCGTACACATCCCTGTACAATCAATTTACATTATTATTTTTTTGTACAGATACCAAGCATTAAAATGGTGGAATATTATTGGTATATAGTTTACAAAGTTTAAAGTCTCCAAATCTGATGACTGTTGAATTACAAAATAATCTTGGTGATAATATATACATAGGTACTCGATGAATGTGCAATCAAAAATCTCGAGAGATTGATAAACATACTTGATTAGTGTGCCCAATTCATCAAAACTCTTGGGGACGTAGGCTTTAGCATCAGTCAAAGCCTGGTTTTTAGCTGATGCTGTTTCAGCTTCTGCATTTGCACACGCCCCTGCATGGCCAAACTGTACCTAAAATAACAGTATCACACCATCATAATAGTGGCCATTTCCATACTTATTGGTATGTTTAAATTAAATACCTGTAATATATGCATTGGGATATAATTTTCTTTCCAAAATATATGTAGATTAGCAGTTTTTCTACTTTTGTTTAATTTTAAAGCCCCTATTCATAGGTTTTTGAATTGAAATGAAAAAATAGAAAATAAACAAAACACATGTCTTTATTTGTCCTTCTTTGAGACTCTTACATCAGAGGTGAACATCTTGGCACAGGTTCCGATACACCAGGCCACCACCGGTTTGTTGACACGCCCACTCTTCATGGCACTCACCAGGTGGTACTCTTCTGTCCCACCTACCTGTTCACGATCAATGTACAGGTAAGAATTGAACATATTGAATATAACTAATTTGACTTCATTCTCTTGAGAGTAGTCATATGATAGCGCGAAAAACCACTTGAATGACCTTAAATTATTAATTTTCTATGACATTGACCTAAAATTTAATTATTTATGACCTTGGCCTGAAAAGAATTTGAAGTCTCTATTAGTCTTTAAAACCTATATCTACTCATCTGATACAATAATATTAGCATCCAATTGGTAAAACAAAAGAAACTTTCAATCAATCATGAATATAAATATAGACTAGAGCAAAGCTCGTTGCAAAGCAACGAGTGGGTCTTCCGTTAATTTCGGAAGTAAAGCCGGAAGTTCCTGTAAGAAGCAGAGCTCTTAAACCAACAACAAGAGTATCTAAAATAAAAAGATGAAAAAATCGAATTATTCCTGGTACGACTTCCAAAATCCGAATGATTTTAAGTACGAATTAACAAAAACCTTTCTGATTTCAAGAACGACTTGACCAAAAAAAATCCGAATGTGTTCAAGTACGACTTAACAATTATTTTTGGTACGAATTAATTTAACTTTGAACATTACGCTATTTTTTAAACCAAGGAAGCGGAATAAAAATTTCCGGAAAAATCAATTTTTAAACCCCGATATCTCTGTAATGCATCGTCCAATTTTCAAACGGATTTCAGATTTGAATTCACCATGGCAAGTTCTATAAGAATGTAGTATTGTATTATTTTGTTCAAAAAAATGAAAATTTCCAAAAATTGGAACTGCTTCCGGTTTTGAGCAAATTTGATGAACAAAATTTTAAACCCCCCAGTACATTAAAGAATTGATACATCTATCATCAGTAAAAATTTCAAAGTTATATCTTTAAAGTTTACGGAGATTTCTTCCGGACAAAATCACTTTTTTAAAATTTAAAAATGGCCGCAAAATTTGAACGGAAGTGACGTAAATGCTGAAACTTTAACATCTTTTAGGCACGGTAACTTTACAAAAGCTCTGCAAATTTCATTGAAATCGGATGAAAACTTTTTGAGATATAAAGCTGAGAAGGAGTCAGAAAAAAAATAAAAAATAAAATAATAATAAAAAGAAACCGAAGAAAAACAAGAGGGTCTTCCGTTGGAAACGGAAGACCCTAATTATAAACTGTTCACACTGAAAATAACAGACTTACCTCTCCAAGCAAGATGATCATTTTGACATTAGGGTCGTCCTGGTACCTCAGTATATGGTCCATGAAGGTGGTACCGGGGTATCTGTCACCTCCAATAGCTATTCCCTCGTACACTCCATTTGTGTTCAGTGATATGATGTTGTTCAACTCATTGGACATGCCTCCTGATCGTGAGACATATGCCACACTGTTAGGAAAGGATGAATTTTCAAGATTTAAAGTACATTTAATAAGAACTTATTTCTTACAAAAACACTGTACTGTTTCTTGAAATTCAATTCCCTACCTCCCGGGCCTGAAGAGCTTAGATGCCAGGATGTTGTCCAACATTCCTCCTGTGTTTCCAATTTTGAAACAGCCCGGCTTCACTCCTCCAACCTGAAATGAATTCGGGCTTTGTAGTTTATGTTTAAAAAGTCAAAATTTATTATGAAGTAATGGTTATGTTCTTGTTTATAAATGATACTAGAGTAAAGATTTTGCATAGTTACAATAAATATAATAAGTATCACCTACCGTAGCAGGTCCAATGACAAATACGCCTTTCTTGTCCGCCTCTTTGATGATCTGTCTGGTTAGGTTTTCTGGGATTCCTTCGGCGATAATGGCAATGGAACGTATCTTGAAAGACATTTATATGCATATGAAAGCTTATTCAATAATTAAATATAAAATGATTCAATCTACCAGTATGTATAAAACAAGAACTGGTTTTATTATTAAATGTTGATCAAAGCATGGCAACATAATGTTATTAGCTGACAGTCACTGTTCCTTTCCTTCATAAGATAACACAATAAAGACACTAAATTAACATATATCCTTCAGCAGGTTTCCTGTGATTTAATGATAGCATTTGCCTGCTTCTATACCTGTGGGTAAGTCATGGTTTCCATGGTACTTTCGAAGGCTGAGCGAAGGGAGGCAAAGTTAATGAGAACATCAGCTTGGGGGTGCTTCTTCATGGCATCAGCCATGTTTTTGTACACTGCAAAGATTGAAAATAATGTGTTCTTAGATGTTGAAGTTCACATTTTGAGGGTTTTAACAAGTGAAAACATTATTTTGTTGTCTGCAAAGATCCAGTTATGTTTCATGAAACATGAATCTACCATAAAACTATGCATGTACTAAATATACAATACATGTGAGTACTAGGAAAAACTATCCTACTTTACCATATTTCTTACAAATCCTTACGATTCTCACCTGGAACAAGAATTTCTTTATGCCCCCAGTAAAACTTTTGCTTATGATCTCCTCTGAAAAATTAAATGAAATAGTTTCAATATTAATGGTTCATATGTCTACAAAATAAAGGGAATACAATCATTTTTAAAGTAAAAAATAAAAAATTCTGAAATTCCATGACATATAAAACAGATAACATATATATAATATATATATGTGTGTGTCAATATGTTAAGATTTCCCAATGACATGACTTCTGATTGTGATTGTATTAAGACCGCGGAACATTAACTGGCAAGATTGGAAATATACAGCGACTGAGCGTACGTCAATTTCACTTGTTACAGTCAAAACATTTGAAATGGGTGGGAAAAAATTGACACAGACGTCTGAGAAACATTGGATTGAAACTGTACATGTAGTTATAGGAAATGTATTTTCAATCCACCTCCGAGTCAGCATTTCTAACTTGCATACTAATGTAAAGCGATCGAAAAACATTTTAATTTGTATCAGAAAAGCGGTTGAAAAACATTTTATTTCATCAAAAAGTATAATCAGCAAATGTGAAAAAATACTAATTCGGAGATATTATACGCAGGGCAAAGCATTGTCCGATGACTTCTTATATGAAACATTTTATATATTCTATTATTGGATATAATTTTAATCTTATTAATGGGAACTTTGATTGTTCTTCTCTGTGAATAAACCCCACTTGATATAAGACTTGTAACGACTGATTCTCTGAAGTCATCGGACAATGCCTTGCCTTGTGTATTATCTCTCCCGAAATTGAGATCTTCTGATATTTGCTGATTATATACTTATTGGTAAAATAATTTTTTTAAATCACTTTGCTGATACTAAATATAATGTTTTTCGATCGCTTTAATTAACATGTATATAGCTAGTTAGAAATGCCGAGGTGGATTGAAAATACATTTCCTATAACTACATGTACAGTTTCAATCCAATGTTTTCTCAGACGTCTGTGTCAATTTTCCCCCACCCATTTCAAATGTTTTGACTGCAACAAGTGAAATTGACGTACGCTGTATATTTCCAATCTTGCCAGTTAATGTTCCGCGGTCTTAATGCTTGTCATAATGTATGAAATTAATTAACTGTGTAACAAGTTTTATCAATGAAAGTACTTTTCTGAAAAAATTTTTATTACCAGATTTAAATGAATAAGAAAGACAAAAAAAATTACAAAAAAAGGTGACTAACGTAAATGGATAAATCATGGCCACCACAGAAGGTTCGCGGCGGGAGCAGACGTAATCAAAGTCCAGCATGCCCTGCACCGCCCTCTGCTGCATGCCCCAGACAATACACTGCGTCTTCTCTGTAAACAGTGTCTGGGTTCTCTCAGACTTGGAGGAGGCCTGTTGACTTTGATCTGGCACTGTGACCTTGCCCTCTGACCTTGAAGAGGGTTCGTTCACTGACCCTCTTCTGCTGGTTGCTGGGGAAGCCTGAAATATTATAGCATTGATGTAATGGTTTTGATGATTTGTTCTCCATTGACCTTCTTGCAATAACATTTCAGAGTCATTTAAATATGGATGAGAATATACTGAAAACACATGCAGGAGGATTACATTCAACTTCAGCCAAGTTAACTTCGTCAGATATATATACACATCAATAGGCATTATCTAGTAAATATTACCATATTCCTTCCAACAATAGGGAATCACAAATGACATTTAAACAATGCCCTACAAAATACCTTCTTAATAATTTAGCAATTTTTTAAAGTTTTTATGTATTTTTTTAATAGATATAAGATATAATTGTCAAAGCTGATATCCAAGCCCTGTCAAACTTGAAACCTCACAAACAATTAGTTTTCAAGTATCATTTTCTAAATTTTTATAAAAATTCGTGCAGCAAGAAAATTTCGACATAAAAACTGGATTCATGCATTGAAGCAAAGCAATTGTATCCCTGCATACTGCTCTATACTTGTTTTTTAGTTTTGTAGTTTTCCTGCATTTCACAACTATATAAAAAAATTTCTCTGTGGCTATTGATTGAGATTAAGCGAAAGTAACTGAATATCATACATGTAGTTTTGAAAAATACTCTTGCTTCCTACTAATTGAACTTGAGGAACTAATACATGTAACTGCAAAATATAATGATTTTAAAATTTTGCTTGTATTTTTCTGACAGTTGTGGACTATATGCAATTTTTACACAAGATCTACTGGCGTGAGACCAGTTCACGCTGAGTCCCATTTCTTGCCAGTGCATTGTTACGTACGTCATTTTTTGTATATAATTTTACGTGTTGATAAAATGACGTAAAAATGCATTGGTAAGAAATGGTACTCGGTGAGAACTGGTCGCACGTCAATATGCTATCAATTTTAGTTTCTCACTCTTTGCTACATGGTGGAATGGTGGATTTAGGTACTCTCTTTAAATAATTGATCTACAAGTATCTCAATCTGTTTAATATGGGCTATATATGATTCTTGAAGTATAAAATTTGCTTGTGTACATTAACAAAGATTCCTACTGTTTCAATGACTAAATAAATACCCCACTAATAACTTCATAAATTTAAAATACACACTGAATAAGAAAGATAAAAAAAAAATGTCAAAAAGAATGATATACAAGAACAGTGTATGAAATAGGAGCAGTCAGTCAATGAATGTGTACATTTGAAACATAAGGATAAACAATACTGAATAGTTTAACTATGGTACGAAGTAAAGAACTCCATTATAATAACTACACTATGTACTCAAAGACAGTCGTCACAAAAGTCAATCATGCTCAGATTACAACACTGTGAGTTACCCCAGTTAACCCTCCCTGCTGGCGGTAGATCGAGGGGGCCTGAAATATAGTGTCAATTCAAAGGTCACAATGGTTCAAAGGTCAAACTAATGATGACTCACAGAAATCATATTTCTTTTGAATATTTATACTACATGGTCATACACTTTGACTTTTGTATTACTTCAACTGAATTTAATAGCCACCAATTTTGAATTATCTCATGTCTTTTAACAACAAAGCTCAAAATACATAACTTTCTCCATAAAATAAATATAAGGAGAACTAGTTTATCTCAATACATTAGCTAGTAGTTTGATATAGATACAAGGATGCAATAGTACCGGTACATGACTTTACATATTGATCTTCTTTGGCATATTCTCCTGAACTCATAATTGCAGTTCACTTCATATAAAAATGATATACAGTCAAACTTAATCTCGAACTAGATGGGACAGTTAAAAACTTTGAGATATCCATCTCCAAGTACTCGAGATATAGAGGGTAAAATACTTAAAAAATAATGGTTTGGACTTACAAATCACTTTGATAATCCAATGTATTCGAGATATCAGTTTTTGAGATATCGAAATTCAACTGTATATATTTGTATATTCAACAACTAAAGAATACACTTAAGGAATTGTATAGAATATAATGCACTTTTTAGATAGAAGTCTAATGCATAAGTTTATTTAAACTTTACACAGTGTGAGGTAAATTGTATTTTTTGCTATAATGCAATGGTTATTCTACAATATATAATAGAGAGAATAAGGAAATTAAAATTCAGACATGTTAGTAAGTGTGTGTATTACTTCAACCAGCTGATTTAGAAATGATTGTTGTAAATTCTACAAACATTCAGACACTACAACACTGGATGCTCTGTTTTACCTGAACTACCTGTAAGAAAACAGTAGAGGTTGATTTCAACACATATATAAAACAGTGGAATAGGAAAATGGGTCTTATCAAATACACGTAGATGAACATTAATATTTATAACTATCCTAAAGACAACAATCAACATCTTTTTAATCCAACTGGGTTCTGAATCTTATAAAATAGGGCATTATATTTTAGGAAGATGTAATGAAATTTTCATAAATCTTGGAGACCATTTTGGACTGTGTTACGGTCTGGTGATCACTTACCCCTCCTGTCGGCAGCAGGAAGTTGGCGGTGGTGTTCATTGGGCGCGGTGTGTGAGGGATCTCCCTCTTACCCAGGGCCATGCTCACTATAGCTGTCATGTGGGTCTCTGGGCCAAACACGTGGATCGGGATTCCCAGGGTGTTTCCTGTGATCAAAGTAAACATGCAATAACTATTTTAATCAGCGATAAACAAGTTAAGGCTTTAACAAATGTGAGATTTCATGCTTTTTCATCTTCTGGGAAATATGTCTTAAGGCATTATTTATCAAATGAAGGAAAAGATAATCTCTCATTATAAAAATGAGACCATGTTACGTAAAAGAAGACAAAAAGGACGACAAAAAAGAGAATTTCTCATAATGAGAATGAGGTCATAAATATTAAGATTAATAAAGGAACAACTTTACAGACCGAGTTCCCTCATGATCCGGAGGCCCTCCTGGTAGTTCGGTCCGGCCCTCCTCACATATACACTGACGTTGCCTTCAATCAACTTCTGCTGGTACTCTCGCAGGCCTCTAACAATTCCCTAAAATATACATTGTTTAACTTCATTTCAACATGGATATTTCGGCCCACAGGGAATACCTTTATTGCTTAATACTGACTTGTAACTATATTTCTGTAACACAGAGAAAATTGCATAAGAAATTGCTAAAGTAACTTTGAGAAAATGTACCTTAAATGTTGCTGCTACATTTGTGAAGTTAGCAATGCCCCCTCCAACAATAAGGATTTTGCCGTCGGGGTGGATCTCTGCTGTCATTAGTGACAGGATCGTCTTTGCGTACTCATATGTCTGCTGTTCACTAGGTGCGCCCGAGTACTCCCCGTAATTAGCAAGATCTTTGGCCCCTCCCAAATCACAGATTGTGTCGCTGAAAATAAAAAATTTCTCTAAATGAGGATGATTCTATAAAACCTAGAAATACTGTGACATAATCAAATCAACTATAAAGAAGAGAGATCAAAATAAATTTTTGATTCTTAAATTGACTTAAACACTTCACAAAAAGCATAGAAGAATGTTCTATTTTTTAACATCTTTTTAATCAATGACCAGTAAGATTATAAAATCTTACGCATAAATGACAGATGCTCCGCCCCCTGCCACCATTGTCCAGATTCGGCCGGATTTGTTCAGAATGGTTAGTTTTAGAGATGCCCCACTCTTTGCATCTAGTTCAGCAATGTACGCTTCCTAAAGAAATTTTTTTTTCAATATCTTATTGTTGATTTCTGATTCCATGATCAATTATAACTTTGCACCTGTTCATGCTGAGGCAACAAAAAAGGCAACATTTTGTGATGAAATAAAATCTTTCTGATGTGAATTTTTATTTAGACAATGTTGTACCAGCCATACATCTATAACTTACTTCTGGGAGAGCATCCCTCCCAAAGGGTGGAGGAAATTCCAGGTCTCCCCAAAGTGATTTACACAGGTACTCGGCACACTGGTCAATCTTAGCCGCCAGGTCCAGGATGTAGAGTCTGCCGCCCGTGAACACTACAAAATATACATGCATTGTTCAATTCAATCTACTGATAGCACAATCTATTAAAACAAATTACTGTAACAGTTATAACAGTCATTTCCAGCAAAGAACAGTTCAAAAAATGAAATGAGTTAGATATTTAGCGTGAAGAATACATACCCAATGGATTGATCTCTAAGTATGTGAAATGTAAGTTCCTGTACTGAGTGTAGAGAGCTTTGATGAATTTTGTTAGGGGTCTGTAAGGAAGAAAAACATATAACAGGTTAGAAAAATGAATATACATCTTATTTGTATTATACAAGTTGAATTTAACTGTATGGACAAAATTTTTAATAAATATAAAAAAAAAGTCATGCATGATAAATAAAACATTTTTTTTAAAGAAATTAACACAATCAAAGGGCAGTAACTCATGATATCCTCCACTTACTCTTGGGCGGAGGCCGGAGCTTTGGACAACAGTTTGGATTTAATGTCCGAATCAGAGACTTCTTCTAGCACTGGAATGTCTAATTTAACAGCCTGAAATAGACACAATAATTATTATACGATAATACCACTAGGTCCTCGATATCTAAAATACTGTAAATTCCTAATTAAACGCGAGGAATTAATATCCGCATAAAATCGCGAAAAGCATCCTTCGCGGATTTTAAAATCTCGCCATTATTTTCTGAGAGTTGAAAACTATAAGAAATAAGGAGAAAAGTTCAACGTTTGCGATTTTATTTTAAGTACTCGTGTAATATAAGGAATTTACAGTAGGCACAAATCATATCAAAGTATCTTTTGCTGTTTAAGAAATATTTGATCACACTGAGAAATTGATAGATGGATTATGTACAACCAGTAAGTTTTTGAGATAATAACCTTGGCATCCACGTCCCCAATATCTATCCCCCCTTCATGATGAAACAGTATGGTATCACAGTATCTGGAGGAATATATACACAGGTAAAACTCTTCATTCTGAAAAAGAAGAAAAGAAATATTCAAAGAAACACTCATACATGTATGTATACAAATGAAATATAATCTTAAAAGACAATCGTATTTTCATGTTTATTGATCCGTGTCTGTACTTAAATTACAATCTGTAATATTTTTTTTAATTTAATGATATGAAACTTCTATGGTCATTTAACATTGAAAAGATATTCACAGACCACTATTGTACATTCTTGATGTACATTTACCTGTTCATGTTTAATGAAAGGCTCAATGATAAAATTCTTTAGTTTCCCTTTAGCTGCACCAATCTAAATAAACAAAACAAAACATATCAATTGTTCATTCTTTTTTAACCTGTATTTTGATGGTCATCAATTTTATTTAACCCACTTAGATCTCAAATGAATTTTTTATTTCTACAAAAGACTTGTATGTATTAATATAAACATGTAACATGTATGAAGTTTAAGTACAATTGATGCATATATAGTTACATGTAGTATGGACAATGTGATGTATCATTACATTAATTTGCTGATTCAGCACATGGTCAGCTAACAGATTACAGGTGTGACAGAGTGCTGGTATCAATGAAACAGGTAGAAATCTTTATCAGTCAAGGACACTGTTTAATAAACTCAAGGATATTATCTGAAGGAAGCTAAAATTTGCGTGTTCATGATGCAAGTGATTTAATATGAAAAAAAAAAGCTTTGAAGTAAACTCTCAAAGGTTGCCATAAAAACTCTCTGATAAAGAAACCCCCACAAATGTAAACTGCTTCACTTTTATATACATTACGGTATGCGTAAACTCAATAAATTACAATGGATATTTCAATGGGTTTAAAGTTTCTAGGGGATAACATGTCAGGATATAAGAAGTTCAATATTAATATCAGCTTTTGAAACTTTTAAGATTGATTAATTTTTTTAATATTTGTCAGCTTTTGAAAATTTTTGAGAGTTTACATGTATCAGCTTTATGGCTGAGGTTACATGTAGGCCTAATACATATAAATCTGGATTCAACTTGTGTGTGTAAAATCCATCCCATTCCCTCCAATCTAGACTTACTAAACCCAGTGGCACTTAACAAAACCACAAAGAAAGTACAATAATCAACCATGAAAACTTTCTTAGCATGACCAATGCCATATATTTATCTGATAAACATGTAGAATATGTAGTCATACATGACATACATTAGTACTCATCCTCCCTGTTTCTGTAAAGATGAGTCATAAATTTCAAAGCTTAAACCACAATGGTTTTAGGTTTATCTGGTAATTGATACATTTGCATGATTTTACCAGATTTATAAAAAAAAAAAAGGGAAATGGAAGCAAAGCTACTGCCTCATATATTGATTTTAACCAAACGGTTCCAATCCTGCTCTGAACATTGCTATCTTTTCGCGGAGGCCAATCTTGTCTCCTTGCTTCTAGTCACTTCACATAACAACTCTAATCAAGACTTTCTTTATTAGGCCTATAAAGCCCCAAAAATCAATCCCTTCATGCTATTCCATCATGTATTTCATTGTAACCTTTTTACTTCTGCGAATCAATGCTTGAATTCTTAGAAAACTTATCAATCACTTCTAAAAGCAGGCAGTACAGTCATTGCCTCAGCTCAACTACAGTTTGTCTAAACGGGTTTGCTTTCAACTTGAAGAAAACTTAATTATGAAAAACTATTGACATGATGTATATGTATGACATGTAAGGGCGAAGTAGAATAACTACCCAATATATCTATAGTAAATGACAGACAGCACACAGTTTGAAAGAATATCTAAAGAGGGACATCAAACATTATGTTAGAGGACTCTCAATAAACATGTATTCCTTGTCTACACCATAGAGAAGACACAGCTGTTTAATACCAAGTGAAATCAGCTTTTTTCCTGGTGGGTATTATCATAATCTGTATTTTCGTCGATACTACATTTACAAGTGACTGTCATTTTTTTTATCCAAGGTGTGGCACATCACTAAAATTTCCACAAATTATCATAGCAATTAAAACAATATCAATAATGAAACACTTTCATTCACAGTAAAAATATTTTTTCATGGTTGGAAATAATTTGGGGATGGACGGGGTGATATTCTAGACTTCATTTTTGTGTATATGAAGTCTTACCTCAAACTCCCTGCCCAGTTTGTTTTTCAGCCACTCCTTGACTCCCTCTAGATCCACCCCAGCTTTTATTAGACCAAGCTTTCCTCGGCGCTTGATCAGCTGATCAGGTTTTACCACTAATTTCTGTAAAAACACAACATTAGAAGCATGTTCATGAATTTTGGAGAAACCTCGACATTTTTGTGTTGGTAAAATCAAACAGCTTTACACAGCAAGGGATAAATCAGGAAGTATATTTGGGACAATGAAGACTCAATACAGACTAAACAATGTAGAATTGATTTCAATTTCCAACAACTCCTGATATATTAATATGGTACTTTTGTTATTACTAAAAAACATTCCTTACATTATGACATACTTTAACAAGGCAAGTTAAGGTTTATTTTATAAATTAAAAAATACTTGTAATACCTGAGTTTAAGAAAGAATACAGGTAGATCTTACCTCTGTGAGGAGCCAGGGGTGGTCAGCTGTTAGTGTGTCCCAGTTGACAGTTTCTGTGACTACAGCAAACCTGTTTTTAGCAGCCTCATCAGTTAAGTATTTGTTCAGTAGCTCCTTCCCCTTAGCTTCATAAATAGCCTTGGCGGACATGTTGGTGGTAGAGGAAGACACTCAGTTCTAAAATCAGAGATTTAAAACACTACAGAACAAAACAGGGATATTAAGGAAGTTAAATTCTTGGATTCTTTATCAAGACAAATACAAAGAAATGATATACAGATATGTGTTCTCAGAAGAGTAAATTCTGTAATTTGAACTACCAGTCATAGATAAGAATTTTAAAATGATAGTATGCAATTCATAAATATTTCACTGGCCTCTGAATGTACTGAATGAATATATTAAAATATGTAAGCCTTTTAAAGCATGTGTACATGTTATATCTCTCCCCGTTCTACACTCGCCAATCATTAGCTATAATGTGTGTGATGTCCGGACCAAAAATCAACACTTATCTTCCACAGCATGTTTGATTTATAAGTCAAATCTAAATTGACCTTTTTACCTGTATGTAAATAGCCACGCGAGTACTATACCCCAGCCAGTGAAGGTTTAATCAAAGCATATAAAGTACATGTAAATATAAAGTCAAGGACAATAAAAATCTCACTGCTTTATTCTATATAATGGCAAGGACAAGACGTCATTCCAAAACATCCCATCCTAACACCTGCTGAACCTGCTGAAATCAATTGATGACCAGGACAGATGATGTGATATAGCACTCAATGAAAATGTGACAATGCGTAACACAAAAGCCTTGCAACCTTGTAGAAATCTCAGACAATGCAAAGGCCCAATAGATGGAGAAATGGACGTCATGTTGAATTCAAAACAAGCTGATCAATTCAATCACACGAGTTTTTTAATTCATGTCACAGTAAAAAGCTTCACTGCTGTCATCATTGTCATGTGATACCATGTATAATGATTTCATATTATGAAATAGCTAATTAATCATAATCTCCAATAAATTTATGTATTTTTTCTATTAGAAACATAAAATCAATATTAATCTTTCTTAAGTTTCATTTCCTTCTGTGTTTAAATATGTTGTAGAATTATTTAAATAAAAGAATGAAAGTACATGCAATCACAAGGACCCTATTATGTAATAAATCTAATAACACTCTTCATACCTTAATTGTTAAATGATTAGACAGATGTCAATCAATATGAAAATCTATAAACAGCACCAGAGTGGACCCATTACTCTACATACATGACTGAGGAGCCCACATATCTAACAACCTAGATCAATACTAGTTGTCTCAGGAATAGAAATTAACAGAAAATAATGTGAACACAGACACATAATTAGTATTACAGAGTTCCAAAGTTAAAGCTTAATCAACCATTCATGGTATACTGTTTAAATTTAAACAAACAATTGACATTCTTAATTCAAAATTCTTAAATTTAATCTTTTACAATGAAAAATGCACAAAGAAGTCAAGTTATTTTCTTCAAATTGCATAAATACTAGTACTTACATTGTGAATGAGCTATTGAGCTACCCGTAGGTCTAGCAGCTCAGAATCTTAAGTGATGACCCACTAAACCTTCAGTAAAACAATATACAAGCCCTGACACTATCAGTGTGGTTAATCAGTACTAACAGCTTATAGGACTGCCTGGAGCATCAACTTAACCAGTCCACAAGGAGGCGAAGAAGCCGCAGCTGAGAGCTGTATTGATCTGGGATCAAACAATTTGGGGTGGTATTGATGTTATAGACCCAATAACACAGCATCTTATCTCTTCTGTAACCCAAATCACTCACATTTATCTGAAGGATTTATAGATTTCCAATTTGCTGAAGCTGACAAAATTTGGGAATGTTTAACTGTTGTTCACAGTTGGGAAATTATAATTACTTGCTGTACATCAGATACAACTGACAATAAAAAAATTGTTGGTTTATTCTTATGAATATTTCTCCATGTAGAAATGTATTTAAGTAATGATTGAGACCTGATGTCAATCAGCAACACATGAAGGTAAAAAACCTAGACCTTACATGTACAATTGAAGGAGTCTGTTACAATCAGACTGGTAGCAAAAAATATGACAATGGTAGAAATGAAAGGAATGAAAAGATTAGAAAATTACAAGAAGGGTTTTAATTATGAATAAGACATTGATTTTTACCAATTCTTTGAGATGAATATCAATTGCAGCTGACCATGAATAAATCGATTCCGTTTTGTCCATAAAAATTAGCATTTTGGCTGAGAAAATAAGCATTGAAAAAGCTTGGTTATCACAAACCTTTCATTGCTGACAGATAATTAACAACTATGCTAAATGCTCTTCAATGTTCATATCCTAAGGACTGCAAGTTTGTACATCTTAAAAATGTGGCTGGCTGTCTGTGTGAAGTAGAGTTGTGTTCTGCCACAATTTTATTTCTCAGTTAATATCTACTGCAGTTCAACATCAATCTGTATGACAGCTTTAAGTCTGATCATGGCATAGGCCATAGGATATGGATGTTGAAAAAGTCTTCAAGTAAGGACACATTCTGAAGATGGTATGGGACAAAGTAGGTAGAACACTATGGAGCTCAGCTATAGTGATTTAAGATAGAACAGAAAAAAAGTAGTTTCCTATAGATTTTAGTGAAACTCTGCAAATACTGTTTATCCCACATTGCTAACTGTTCTCTTCAAAATTTCTATTAATGGTTATTTTTTGTGCATGGCTGCATGAGTTTGTAATGTGTTAAAGTGCCAAAACTTTACTGGCCTAAGACCAATTCATGCCAAGAACCATACGATATCTCACCAGTGCATTATGTGCATTGTTATATCATTTTTTGTATAAAATTTCCTGTGCTAATAAAACTATGTAACAATGTGAAATGGTAATTGGCCTTTGGTATATAGGTATTTGAGCAGTAAAGCAATAAATCCTAATTCTTTAAACAATGGACTCTTTTTCCATTGTTTTAAGAGAGGAAACAAAACTTTTTTAAATATACCATATGTACCAAGACTTTTATATTGTTGTAAAGGTGGATTAATATTTAACAAACCAATACTCATAGTTAATTCATCCTTATTTAGTTTTTAAAAAATAATAATACGCTAAACAGTCAAAAAAATTATTTCAATTTTTACAATTAAATTTCATCATGCTATCACGTTCATCTTATATCATTGTATACATGCAGACATTTATGAACAGTAACAGTAATCCAAAATGCTCTATAATTTTGAATTACTTTAACATACATAAAACAACCCGGTGCGCGTTCTTCATAGATAAAGTGAAAGTACCGGTACCACGACTGGCACGAATCAAAAGCGTGCAAACCTGTCAAACGTACACGCATATGCAGACATGTTTGCGTTTTATCTAATTAATACATACCTGTAATGGCATGAAATTTTGAGGCATAAAAGGACTTTAATGTAAAGTATTTTCTTACCTGAATTAAAAGGCGACTTTATCGGTAGAACACGTACGTAAGATAGGATCATCCGACATCGAACGATCCGTGTCACCTCACAGGAAGTTTACGACCAATTTCAATGTATGTCGAGCCCGATACAGTAAGGAATTCTGTTCAGAAAAAAATCTTTCACAAATGAACAGTTCAGATGTTTGCTTTTATAATATATGGTATATTCGTCGGATAAAATGTTATTCGGGTTATTTATTACCTTTTCAGCTGACAGAAACAACTTAAACACACTTTTAATTTTGGTGCGCGAATTTGATAAATATTTTGATGAAATGCAATCACTGATGTTCAGTATAATTGCATGGTTTCCAAAATAATTGAATTTACTTTTAATTTAATTACAGAATGAAATTGGTTAGAAGACATAAGTTATTCGTAATTCAAACCAATGCATCTTTTAATACAAATTTTGGTTTTCTACATGTAGTTATCATATAAACGTACAAGGGTTGAACCAAAAGTAATGTCACACTATGCACCGCGTTTCACACTGGCGCTGTATTATACAAAATGATACATCAAAATTTTCCTTATCAAAATTCTAATTTGAAGTAAAATTTTGATTAAATTTCGTTGAACACTTAATTAACAAGATATTGATGTTTATAGCATGATATTATCTTCAGAAATATTCATCATAATGCATTAAATTTTTTTATCTGAATTGAAATAGTTAGATAGCTCAAAGCACAAGTTTTTGTCACTTTACGCGGATTTTTCACGATTTTATCGCATCTGTGACTTTACTTTTGGATCAACCCTCGTACATGCAGTTTCATAAAAATTGTTATATAACATTTCGCTTAAATGGCAATGTTTGCTAAATTTTAAGGTAACAAACCTTTTTGTAATAATGACTTCATATACTTTTGTTACTTATTTTTGACATTCTCTGTACAAATTACCGTTAATATGAATCAATAATTAATTCAATACAAAATCGAAATTCTGGTAGGAGTCTTTTAATGGTGAGATGTAGTGAACATATATTATACATGTACATATGGCCACAAGACCTAACTGTGTGAAAACTTTTCAAGTGTCAAGTGGTATCTAATTAAATACTTTAAAAGAGTAACTTAATTAAAGAAATGCTTTGTACAAGGAAAACCAGGCACCATGCAGTATAGAATTATATATTTCACCTCAGTTTCATTTTTACTATGACAGAGGTACAGACTGTATCACCCATTGTCATTATTCATTTTGTAAAAAAAATTATTCATTTTGTAAAAAAAAAAAACAAAAAAACTAACATGTCTACATTGCATTAAAGATGATTCCATTTTTTACGTCATACATTGCATAGAAATAGAATAGCTGTGCCAAAATTCTTATAATTTACACCTTGTACAGCTTATAAATTACAGTTATTTTTAAGAACATGGAATCGCTCACACGTTCAGCATGGGGTTCGGTAAAAGTAAACCATCCTATCTAAATATAGTCAACATCAGAATTTAAAAGCCATGAATTAAAGTCTTTACAACTAGACATGCGTGGTAGTAACAGCTTCTTTAATAGTGACACGTGATTTAATACCATCAAAAAGTTATACATTGTGAAGGCATCAGACACAACAATTCTTTTCTCATTAAAACATAGGTCTTAAGTATAAAGAACGTTAGGGATGGTTGTTTGTGGTTTAAAACTGTATTAAAAGTCGATTTTCTACACGCAGAAAATATAGTTCTTCATTCTCTTTTAAAGTATCATAGTTTAAAAAGGAGTCACTAAAAACTGTCATTGAATGAACCCTTTACTTTTAATGACAGTTTTTAGTGACTATATGTAAACATACAAATGTATAGAAACATTTTCCAGAAGGACAAACGATTCAAGTTCTACCCATTATGTTGGTTGGTTTGTTTCATTTTTAAACGGGGTTTATGAATCTACTAATTATCAACAAGAGTGCAAAATACACATTTATTAATATATACTTTAAAAGGAAAAAACCCAGTTGAAATCACAAGACAACTCAATCCCCAATCAATATATTGCATAAAAATGCGTTTGAGTGTGTGAGTGTGTTGGATGGGGGGGGGGGGGGGGGGGGGGGGGTGTCCTGATTGTTTTTCGTTCAACGCCTCAGATCATCATCAAGCAACAAACGTATTATACAGGTTTATGGAACCAACGTCCTTTTAATGTTCTGCACTCAGGTGCATGAATTAAAGGCAGATACTGGTACAATTCATAATTTTAAGAAATGAATTTTAACTATATATTTATATAATGAAATGTAAGTCCAATGTCCCGCACCCCCCCCCCCCCCCCCCCCCAAAGAACATTTTAATTCAAACTGAGGACATGTTAATAATACAGAATTCGAATCGAATAGAGGATTGCCAATAATTCTAGTCAAGGATTCGATGGCTTATTTTCCTTCAGTCCCGCTGAACCACCGACCGGAATATTGGCCATCTTCTGGACTGATGATATCACAGTGGGATATTGCCTCATTCTCAAATAGGACATTAAGAAAATTAATAGTATAAATACTGCGTCTGTAGCGACGTCTGTACCGAGAGTTGACATCTATTATTACGAGCTTTCATAATTTCATAAGGACGAAAATGTGCATTCCTACTGGTGCAAAAATTGATATTAGTATAAATCATTATGATAAAAATGCACGATATCAGCTTAGAGGAGCAAGTTTAATTATAACCGAGTTTAAATTTAGAGCACCTGTTACAACACCTGTACTTGGAAACCATAAAGCCACGCCTTAATTCCTAAATATAGATCACATGAAGCTTATAGCAAGTACTTTAAAACAGTCAACAGACAAAAGATACTCCGAGTTTCCGTGCTTAGTACATTACAGTGTCACTAGGTGAAGTTAGGACAGTGTGGTACTTAATTACTCTCTTCACACTGTGTCTCTCTGACATGACCTCAACTGATGACAAATTTAATACTGATGCTGTCAGTGGTGATAGAACATTAAAAACAAATTAATTTTTTCGCCGACAGAAATTATTTTGTTTAAAATGCTGCTATATTATGAAGAAAATTGAAAAGGTGTTATTTAATATTTAGCACATTCTGTCGTTTACAGAGTTATCTCACTTTGAATACTGTTTTTACATTGACGTACGCGCCACTGATTGACAGATGGCCCCAGATATTATAGAAATACAAAAGACAAGATGAGATAACCTATAACACAGCCAAAATAGCGTATCCCTTGACCAAGACAGACAGCCCCACCCCACAAAAATATTTCAAAATGAACATATTCTAATTCGTACTGAAGACTGCGGGGCGGAACTTTACAATGTGTGGTCTTTCCTTCTATCCGCAAGTAAAATAAAGTGTAATTTTTAAGCCAAAATAAAATAGACCGTTAAAATAATACTTCTATTATAGGACTTCTCATTAAGCATTTGACAGCTTATACTTTTGCGATGCGCCATCGATGTCAAAATGGGAACCATGATGAGTCTCATTTTTGAATCGAACCAGTGAAACAATCGATTAATTATCTGTGTATATCAAGCATCGCGTCTGTATCATACTGAGAATTAAGATATTTTATGACGAGCGTTATTATTTTGATAATGACAGAAATGTGCATTCCAACCGGCGCAAGAAACTGGTACGGGATAGTACTGGACTAAGTATAGAACCATTTTAACAAGAGCTTGGACTTTGGGTATTTGGTGTCAAACGTCAAACTGCAATGTGACGTAGGCCTGTCTATTTCATTGTAGGCCACTCAGCCATTGCTCTTTGAAATTAACACGATTTGTCTGGCTTTTGAGCTAAGACAACTCAATCGGTGTCATTTTTAACTTGTTTTGACGCAAGAAATAGATAGTTACGTCCTACTGGAAGCCCAAGGCCTGGTTAAAATGGTTCTAAATTATAACTATGCATGATACATGCTTAGAGCAGCAAATAACCAATGTTAATTTTAGAGCACCTGTTCTACACACGTGCACCTGTTTAAGAAAACCATAAAGCCACACCTTTCTAAATATAGGCTACATGAAGTTTATAAAAGTCTACAGACAGAAGATACTTCGAGTTTCCATGATTAATACATTATAGTGTCACTAGGTGAAGTGAGTACAACGTGGTATATACTTAATTTAAACCTTAATTTATGCTGTATCTCTGTTATATTCCGCGGATGACGATGTTATTTTAATGTTGGTAGTGGCAAAACATTAATTTTTTCGCCGACAGAAATTACTTTGGTTAGATATGCAATACATGTATGTACATGTACATACACAGGCAGTAATCCATTTTACATCAAAGAAATTCTGCTAAGTCCGAGAATTTTTAAAACCATCTTGTACCGTTCAGGGGTCCGTGAAAGCAGGAGCCAAACCAGTTATCCATCCTATAGATGTATGTACATGTTTCAGCTATATGATCTGCAATAACTCTGCAGTATTGCATCATGGGAATTTAACTGCTCTAGTTCATGATTATGTCAAAAGTTTCCTGAAAAAAGTTGTTCGCTTTTCTATTTTTTAAGAAAACCTTTTTTTTTACTTGAAAAACATTGCATTTTTAAAATTATGAATTAGTTATTTTTTGGAGAGCATTAAATACGCAAATTGACGGCTGCCCAGTTCTTTTTACTTTTCTAACTAAATGATATTTAAAGTGGAACTACATGTATAAATACCCAAAGAGGTGTTCATGTAATATCAGTAATCAATATACATGTATCAGCAATTAAGATTCCCAAAAAGTTTTATGTATTTTAAGGAAGGGTGTATATCTAAGGTCATTATAACGGTGCCAATTGTAAGAACATGTACATATACATGTACCAGTATGATATTATTATTTAGTCATCTGATAGAAACAACACAGTCTTTACTAGTTTTCTTCATTTCACCAATATTATAAAACAATGGCGTTAATATATACTCAACACAACCTGTCGTTTACTCGGTTATCTTACTTTGCATGTAATTTTTTTTCCCCAAGGTCTCGACTGAGAGAAATGACCTCATAGATTATAGAAGAGTCTATTTACGATAAAAGACAACACGGGATGACCTCTAACACATCAAAACACCGTGTCCCTACGGTCCAAGACAGACGTCTGACTGAGAGAAGTCACCCTGTCAGATGTATTTATCAATGAACAAACAAACACGATGACCATGAACTCGCTGTACAAAGAAAGTATTGTTTTTCTGTTTGTAAAATTAAGTAAAAGACAAACAGAATAGATACCTCGAGAGGTGCGAAAACCCAACACAGGAAAACAACTTCACGGCCAAGGAGATAAAAATCAGGTGTGGAAAAGATGATACTATGTAATTAATTGCGACATGAATTTACGGTTTAATATTCAAAATATTTTATAATTATCACAAAGTGTGATCATTTGATATAGATATTAAGATACAATGGGCATTGCTTTCACTTCTATCTTGCTTTACTTTCAAACAGTTCCAAAATGTAATTATACGTTTATAAATAGATTAGTTGATCTTTTCCATCCACTATATATTGTCAAATTTCCATCAAGATTTCATATTTGTGTCTAACATCTTTTAAGATATTTACTACAATTCTTGATTTTCATTCTTTAAGCATATTAATGTTAACATCTACAATACAAATTTATATAACTACTCATAGTTGAAAAATGGTGGGCTTTTTTTAGTAGGTTATGGGAAGATGGATCCGCAATATCCATACTTTGTCCATCTTTATGCTACTTGATTATTAATGTTATTGTGCTCGAGTCTATTAATTTTAAAACTTTAATGACATTCATTTTAAATTTATATGAGATATTTTAGTTAGCTTAGACGTGGGCATAGAGTGATACCAAAATTTCATTGACGTCATTAAATCTAAAAAATAAAAACAGGTTGGAGAATTGTAATGACATAAAAATAGTGCTTAATATTTTTCAACATGTGTTTTTAGTGCCAGCGCATGCTTTCTCATAATTTAGCAAAACTTCGCTTCGTTATTATAATCTTATATTTAGACATTATAAGTGTACGAGACACTATTATTTTATGTTTCGCGTGTTTTAAATTCATCTTTATGGTTGTATGTATACACGTTTTGCCATATATATTCTCTTAGGGTTTTATTCTTTTCATTTTTACATTTTCAATCCTGTTTCTACTTTATTTTTCTGACAAGCTTATGGACTTGAATTCTAATAAGAACCATGTATCACATTCTACGTAAGTGCACTGTGAGTAGTGTCATGTTGTAAATTTTGTATTTACACCCACCCAGTAAATTCAAAAATTACAACATGACAGTAGATTTGAACACAAATAAAAAAACTCTGTGCAGCAAGGGATGATTTGATTTTTCAGAAGGATTCCTATAGATTTGACTAGCGTGAAGTAGTATAATTTTATTTAGATGTACTGTTTTGGGGGTGGGGTTTTTTTTTTGGGGGGGGGGGGTGGGGTGGGGTGGGGTTCATTACACGATGCACGTAATTGCATGTAAAATATGTTTATGAAATGCACTTTGTTAATTAAGGTGCTTTTATTCCAGCTATAGGTATTTGCATTGACATCCAAAAAATGAATGAAAATTTTGTACAAAAAACAAAGGATTATCGGCAAACATCAAATGACCAATCGATTTATATCAATCAATGAATGATACATTTGTAAATAAAAATAATTATCAACCTTGATTTCTTATATTTTGTTGCATTCTTTACAATTTAACGATTCTTCAAAACTTCCAATCAGGCGAATATATTGTGATATATGTGCCAATCTTTCACAGACATGGAATCAAACTTTTATTGATATAAATCAAAGAATAAACCTAGATTTATCAAAAAAAAAAAAACAATCAAGTATGCATTATGTATGAATCTGAAATGTATACACCTATTTCCCTGGCGTCAATATTTTTACAGTACATACTTTTTCAATCAATAGTTCAATGAGAACAATATCCAATAAACTGTTTTCATTTACTCCATGTCTGAAAGCTATCGATCTTCTTCTCAATGCATCAAACTGATTAATTTTGTAATAAAATTAAATATATCGGATTTATAAATAGAGACCCTTATCCAATGGGAAGGCTTAACAGAATATTAGTGCATGTATTATGAAACATTAACTGCATTCGATTTGATATTGGCGATCATACAGTATTTCGATCGACAACCAATGCTTTTTGAACATAAATTAAGTATATCTAATATATTTTTACTGCGCAAAATAAAGTTAACATGTATCTATACAGGTGCATCAATTTGTGTACGTGATCTATCATTCCTTCCTCCCGAAATTACAATTTTAAAGATAGATGATTCCGCAATGATATGTAAAATCCAATATATTTTATTTCTATGATTGACATTTGATTTAAAAAAAAAAGAAATAATCCATCAGTGTTTCTCAATTTAAAATAACTACTAATATTTTGTAAAAAAAAAAAAAAAAAAAAAAAAAAAAAGTTTAGATTTGTTGGAAAAGATTAAAGGTAATTTTTCAAAAATATTGCAAATATTAGAAAATATTGTTCACCTGTCTTGTTTTCGTTACGTCAATCACCTTTAAACTGTACTGAAATTTTTAAGACATTTTTTCATTAATTATCAATTTTAACCCATTTAAATGAATTTTAAATTTCCTGTTTTGTACGGTCCGAACGGATATCATGCGACCTTTACTGAGAGAGGAATTCAGAAAACTTTCGTAAAAACATGATATTAATTTATCTGTATGGAGTAGCCTGACGGCCGGTACCTGTTCGGAATATAAACCGCAGACCACAGGTAATCAAAGACAACATTCCTCGTCCCTTCTAATCAGTCCCTAAACCCACGTATCGTAATCGGCCAACTGTTAACAGCAGAAAAGAATTTCAACATTTGGAAGAAAAATGTGACCATTTCATGAATGAAATAGAACTGTTTCGGCCAAATAAGCAATTTACTGCAATAAGAATGGCCTCCTGATAAAAAGGTTTTTCTTTGTTGACTTTTATCATTGCTTTTAGCTTGTCAGATAATGGTCTGGAATTTGATTCAGTGCGGAATCGACTTGGATCACTAGACTGTATTTAATGCTCATTTGTTGCCGTTTGTAAGTTTGTTTTTCTGATAAGTAGGTCGTACCAATGATTTAAAAGTCATTAAAGAATGTTAATTACGTTACTGTGATAACTTTCAGAACTAAGCATTCATTCAGAAAGCTTCAATCAAACTAGACAGTCGGTTCCTATTGCATTACGACGTAATCGTGCAGTGATTTCAAAATCTTGAACATCTCTTTGTTTGTTAATGTGAAATATTCATATTTTTATAAAATTCGTTTCTTGAAACATAATATCGAGCAGTTTATTAACTTATGACAGCTAATTGAAAGAAATACATCCTTTTTCCTGTATTTAATTAAAAAGTAAAACAATCGAAGTTTATTTGTACAACAAGATCATAATCTTTTCCCCATAATAAGTGTCAATCAAGCTACATCCGGAAATTTTCCTCCAAGATATCAGTTACAATTATTGAAAGGAAAATCAAAATTACGATATAAATAAAACCCAAACAGCTAAAAACGGATCAGGTTTCAGCTCACGTCATCTGTTTAAGGAGAATCGCTCTGCTATTTTTGTAACCATGACCCGGGTCAGAATGTCAGTAACTGTTATATATACCATTACATGGAAGCTTGGTGCCATCCTCAGCTAGCATTAGATTATCTTTATTAGGTACCATGTATAGAAATACGTTTGTTCCAATAGATAGGTTGAAAAAAAAAATATGCAGACAAAGAAACAACAGTTTAACGCACAAGAAACACAATGTAATCGCGACCTCCAAAGTAAAAAAATCATTTTCATTATCTGTTTTTTTTTCTTTTTAATTGCTCGTCTTTGAGGAGAATATTGTCTTTCAACATGTAAACACGTTTTACCTCTTGATTCCGCTGAGACATTTAGTAGATTCTGGTGGTGAAAGACGTTTGATCTGGAATACGTAAATAGCCGCCTACAAGACGGCTTTCTCTATGTGTGGTATTCCGTTGAGTTTTTAGCCTTTTTTATTGCCATTTCGGAAGACCGAATGCCAAACTCTGTTGAATCATAATATAAATGTTTACCAAAAAAAAATGAATAAAAAAGTTGTTCAGCCTTAAACTGTCATTCTGAGATAAAAGAGAAAAAACGCCTTCTTTTTTCAAAAATTGAAACAAATTAAACTCTAGTTTTGCGTATTTTTTGGCTTAATTGAAAATTTTGTGAATTTGTATGGAGGGTAAATAGATTTTTGTACCCACCACGAATTTCATATCATAAAAACGTTCGTTCAAGTCTGATATATATTACAATAGTCTTGGAGGAATAGATAAAATTTTATAGGATTGATTCTTCTTGGGTAATGAAATGGACCACAACAATGCACCTGTATCTACCTTAACCCCCAGTGTCACTGCATTACAATGCAGGTGACAATGTCAATATACCTCCAGAGAGATACCTCCAGGATCGAAACAGATAGGCCAAAGTTATAACGATCAATCGACTTTCCAACATCAAACGGTTTTGAATGGCGGTCGTCATTCTTAACTACTCTCCAATACACAGTTCATACAGCTGAAAGTTACTCTAAAAAGCCAATTTCACTGTTTACAAGATCCCCTACAGAAGACCAAAAGAATAGACCAAACATATTTTAAGTCAAACATTATCATTGTTGTATTCAAAAGGCATAAAATGCGGTTCTAACCTGCACGAAAAAATCAATTAGGAACAGTGCAATCTTCAAACAATCTTACAAAACAGGTATCTAGTGTGCTCAATCCTCCGGTCACTATGACGTCCTGGTAAAAATATAACAACATTTTTTTCTCATTCATAAAGCTGAATGACCGAATTTTATTATCACAAAATGTACTTCCCCCCACACACAAACACACAGACAAACACACAGACAAACACTACCATTCCCCCAAATACACAAACACACGGACCGATCCGTGAGTACAACCGTGTACTTTACACATGCATATTCAATGCTCTGACCGTCTTTGAACTGTCAAACATCGCATTCCATACTTGATGTATGTACACTGTACTAAGATGGCACTTATAGTCTGTACTTTTCGTGTTATTAAGCGCCATTGTTGTTGGTACTTTGCATTAAGTTTTAACTCTATTGACCTCAGCTGTCAAACTGTAAAGACATTTGCATAAGAAATCAAACAGGGAAGTGAAAATGATAATTTAGTAAGATGGTCATTTTCTTTTAATTATGAAGAAAATTGTAAATCAAAACAATACAATGCAATAAGATGTTTTTTCCCTATTGAAAGACCATTTTTTTATAGAAAAGATTGCACACAGAAATTTAAAAAAAAGACAATTATTCATTCCGTTATAAAACTTCTGACAGTAACAGTCGCATTTACTTTTCTTTGCGGTCCGATAAAAACAAATAAGAGATTATATTTTTTAATTAGCGAACATCAGAACATTAAATAATCATTAACGATGAAAGACATAAAATTTGGTCAATGTCAGAGATGGCATAGCTCACATGTCTTGTTTCGTTTTTTTAACATAATAGATGAAATTAGAATTGTGAAATATTAGGGGGAATTAATAAACAACGTTTCATAATCATTACTACAACAATCACGTTGAAATCAGATCAAAAACACATTATAGTACAATAATATCTACTTGTTAGTGTAATTGACACTTGACAGTCCATTATTCTTTAAACGCAGCTCGGACGTAGATGTATCAAGCGCCTCTTAGCTCTAGTTACATTTATTTATAAACAAAAATATATATTCGGCGCCACAGTTTTCAAAAAGCTAATTTTAATAAAGCCGACCTTTTGTTCTCTGCAATAAAAACCTGCAAACAATGGTAACTGGGTTAAATGAATATCAAGGAATAGTAGGAATAACAACTTTGTACCTTTTATGCTAATTCCATAATTTTGCATGAAAATGAATTCTAATGCAGTGTTCCTAAGACCTTTCTTTAACATACCAATTTATTAACTGATAAAATAGACACGTAGTCCAATGTCTTGGACATGCTAAAGAAAATTATTTCACTTACATTAAAATACCAAAAACATCAGTTAATTCTATATTAATGCTGGGTGTGAGCTCTTATATGACTAGCTGTAGATACTAAACCAGGCCTCAGGATCATGAAGCAGTTTCAGACCTCAGCCAAAATTTCAGCCCGTCATAGAATGATTGTTTATCATAGTATGACAACTGAAATTTGTAATTAACAACTTTATATCAAGGCATTTTTTAAAGCATTCAATTTTGTCAGTGTTTTCAATCAAGAGACATTGAGACAGTGTACAATTTTTGTCTTAGGTCTAAAATGCTTTATGACCCTCAAGGAAGATATATCGACATTTATCATTGTTCAGGATGCCTTTAAATTTTAAATATTGGTGGTTTTGAAATAGATTTGATAAACAGCTGTGGAACTATTTTCAGCTTCTCCGCAGAAACCCAATTACATAATATTAGCGTATCTGTCTAACCTTTTAAAATAGTTGTACCATATTTGTTATTTAAAACATTTTATTTCACCTTTCAATTCAGTTTTTATGATGGCAATTAGTGAAATTAATGTCTGTCCGAGCGCAGAGTAGGTAATTATCACCAAGATGTTGTAAAAGAAGTCTAGTAGATAAATGAAAATGAGAAGAATAAATAAGCATACTTAAATAACGAGGAAATGCTTCACACAACATTTCTAAGAAAACAAAAATTCCCACATTGGTGGCTATTTGAAATTCAGATCCACAATTTACATGTTTTAATTGCTAAACCGTAGTTAAATACTATAATATTATGTTTAATATATCCTTAAATGTCTTGTTATTTCATCACTTTAATGTAGATCAAGATGTTCAGCAAATCTACTGCTATCATGGCAAAAAAACCCAAAACAAAACGAAACAAAAACAAAACCTTTTTCAATTATGGAGATTCAAGTCAGTGCCCATTTTTTCCTTTTGAATTTATATTATATTCATATCATTCTCTTTATGGCGCCAGAACTTGAGAGAAAAAAATAATACAAGTTGCAAAACCTGTTTGGTAATTAATCTAGAAATAAAGATTATACAATTTCCTCTCACGCCAGTCCCAATTAGCCCGTGCATTTTCCCATGCACTGTTTTATTTGTTGAGAGTGCATCTTCCCACAGGTCTGCACGAAGTCTTGAGACTCTGTTTTTTTTGGCTGCAATATGTCGGCCAGGTTAGAAAGACTTACAATGAGAAAGATCATAATGAGACGAAATGGTTGAAAATGCACTCTCAGAATACGAGTTGATTCTCTAATCTACAGAAGACTATCAAAAAGTCGTCTTCTATGCACTTAAGATGGGAGTACAGTTTCATAACAGACGACTGTGCCATTTTGCGATCCCCAAGTAAACAGTCAGAAGTACTTTAACATAGAATCACCTTAATGCGCACACAATTTTAACTATGCTGGTTCAAACATCTTTCAAATTGTTTGCAAAATAGATAACAAGCAACTTAGTGATAATCTTATGGAAATTACGTATTTTAGATAAATTTTTTATCACATAACTTTAATGTCTGCAAAAACAAGGAAATATGTATTTTATCACTCGATTTGTAGACAAATACACAAAGCGATGTTGTTTGAATCCATCAAGATTCAAAGACATGGAGATTTTTGAAATAAGATATTTTTTTTAACAAATAAACAGAGATGACTGATAAGATATTGATGTCTCGATGTGCACAGATCAACAATAAGCGCGCACCATTCCAGAGAATTCCTGTGTCTGCCGATACGACTAGTACACATACAACAGTACATTGTAACCCAACCACCGACTCTGTTGATCGAGCATTTACAAAAAACAAGTGTTAAATCCCCATAGTAAACAAACTGCTTTAATTGCTATTGTGTATTGATTATCTTTGTTTATGATTGTCTTAATGAGATGGGCATGTACTGTTATGCTTTAAAGAATGGTCACACTTTAAGGTTAATTGTGGGGGCTCGGTATTGTAAGCGATCATAAACAGTGCATGAACTTTGTGCTTTGAAGTACTGATTAATTTTTTTATTCAAAATTAATTGAAACCAGAGTAGGATAAGCAATTTTTGCAAAACGTCTCAAATTACATTACCGCAAATAGGATTTTATTTTCATAAATAAACACCATCGTAATAATGCTATAAGTTATCTCATTACTTTAATATGATTTGTACTTCAATAAAGTATTTCCGCTATTTATGAAAATTAATTTATTTCATATCTCAAATGACAACACGGCTGTACATACAAATACAAAATTTCTACATTTTATGTTTTTATGTTCAGCAAATCTAGTACCATCAGTTATAACTGAATTAATTTCATTGGCCGATACTGTTCTGGTTGCTCTACTTTCTACACAGGTACTATTTTCACCGAACCATCTCCTCTGTAGTAGGTACTATCAAAGTCACATTCCAGGCGTATAATGGTGTAATTAGCATAAAATATTCAACCAATGATGAATGATTATTAGCCAATTCTTCCTGATTATCTATTCAATGAAAGAATGGTTGGGTTTCTGATAGCATTTTATAATGTATAACGATGTTTACTATTCGTGACAGTGATGGGTTTTTTTCATTACTTTCGTGAGTTTTATTATAATATTGTTCTCGCCGAAACTATCGGTGAGTAGAAGTATATAACTTGTCCATATTCATATATTTTTCATACAGGAACTGTCAAAATAAAACTGTTTGAAATTGAGAACAGGAAACACTCTCTTTGGAGATACACAATTTGCCGAGATATATGTAAGCCTCCTTCGATAGTTGACCACATGTGGAATAAATAGCAACAGTAAAGAAACCAGACAAAGAATATGAAATACAATACATCAAATAATAAGATGACGTATCATGTTACATGTAGGTCCTATGGTTTTACATTAAGATCATAAGAGCACGATTTTTCTTGAAAATGACATGCAGTTTGATAAATTATTTAAAATACAAAATTTATAAGTCATCTGTGTCTCAGAATTTATTACCAACATGAAATGACCTTTCATTGTTCCCACAACTGGCCTCCAGAAATGCTAAAACCCTTCAAAATGTTTAAGTACCATCGAGTTCACCATTTAAGTCATTTCTAGTGGTGTCATGAGACAATTTAAGCTATCAAAGGGGAAACTTCTTTTCAACGTTTTATGGACTAAAAAATCTGTTCCTTTCAATACAGAATAATTATGCGTGCTGTGTCTTTAATGTGAATACAGCAAACACACAGCAAATACAGCAGAGAAAATAATGCACACGTTCATCAAATTGAAAAACCATAATAAATCATTTTTAAAAAAAAAGGTGAACCACGGAAGCTGTCTGTTCTAGTTATAATTCATTCACCGTTGTCCATGACAAATTGTTTTAAAGTTACATTGGCAATTTCATGTTTTTGTTAAATACTAAGTAAATGTATATAATTATCGTCGATAGATTTTGCAGATAGACAAAATCTGTTTGCAAAAGGTAAATTTTATCTACCTTTCAAAGTTTCTGTAAAGATTGAACAGGTTAGGTCCTTTATTTCCTTAGAGAAACATCAACTTCTAAATAGAATTGAATTTCAGCTCAGCAATTAAAGCTACAAAGTGACGCCATGACAGGAAAGAAGTTCTCTTATTAAACGAAAATCTCAATGGGTCTTCTTCTTATCCGCTTTTGTAGTTGCGCAAATCCCTTGTAATTCAATACCACAAATACGAAGGCAAATAATCTTACTAAGATAAATTATAAATCAAACATGAAATCATTTTTTGGGGATTTTATTACTTTTAACAAACCAATAAAAAAAATAACAATTGTATAAAAAAAATCGACAGAATCGATTTCATCTTCTGACTAACAAATACTGTACATCATACAATAGTCAATGGAATGGTACATGTACGTTGTTTTCACGAACGAAACGTTCAGTCCATGTTAACATCTCGGTAAGTTCACCTTAATGTACGCATTCTCTCGGCAAGCTGTGTTACATAAGCGGTGCATGTACAGCTTTTCGTGCCATTAGAGCGGCTGCCTTCACTAGGAGATAGATTAAACTGTGATATATGAGACAGGGGCACTTCAGTTTCACCTTCTGCATTAGCGACACTACGCGGACGGCTCATCAACTACTAATTACAACGCTCACTATTTCCTCCTTCGGATGCAGAAGAGTTCTGCGGCGATTTTTTGCGTCACCAGACGGCGCCAGCAATAAGATCGTCAATCTCCGGTGTTGTAAGCACTGTCTAAAGACTCCTGAGAATATTTCCACAATTTGATGTTCTTCATTAGAATCCCGTGGTATTTTTTCTCGTCAAGGCCATCGTGTTCCTCTGGCAGAGGCCTCATGAAGTAAAGAGACGTTTTCCTGACAGAGCGGCGGTTAGAGACAGCCAATGGTGGGGAGGTGGTGAACGATTCACTGTCACTATCATTATAGTCAGACCCAGCTAGATCTTCGTAGCTACTGTCAATCTCTGAAAAATAGCAAAAATTTCCAGTTTTATTTATTTGTTAAAAAGAGATCTTGATAAGTCAGTTGATTAAAAAGAGTGCATTGATTCTTATGCTTCAATATGACACAGAAAAGAAGCTCACCTTCCATGCTAGAGTTTAAGGAGCTGCTGTGGGTCTGCACAGGTTCGCTGTTGTGTCTTGTGAGTACTTTTCTGGTGGTGCAGGCACTGTCTGAGCATCGTCTGTTTTGGTACGTGTCTGGGTGAGCTTTGTTGATGACGCTGAAGCTGGCGCTTCTGTGGACAGGAAACGCTGGTCGTCTGCTACTGGACATGGAGCTGATGGTTGTGTTAATAGCAATCAACTGCTTCATCAACTGGACATCTTGACTCCGCATATCCATCTGCAAAAAAGTCAAAAGTGTTCAATGAAAACTATTGCATGAAAGCGTTTTGTAAAAAGACATCCGCATAAATTGCAAAACAAATAAAAACACGACAGGTAAACGAATAATCAAGGTCGTACCAAGTCAGCTTTCAATGAAGCCAGAGCCAGACTGATCCTTTCTTCTGAGGAAGCCATATCCATTAAATGAAAAACGGAGCACAACAGAATATCTTAAAAATAGTTCCAGTGGTAATTGTGACAAATATGAAAACTCTTATAAGTGTCAGACCTCGCTACCTTCTGCCTTTATAGATCTAAGCGCCTGTGTTGACACAGCGTTTGGCGAATGAAATGTCTGTGACGAAGTTTCCACGCCTCCCGTCCTATCTGATATAACAGTTAATAAGTTGTCTTGTGATATATACGGAAGATTAAAGATAAGACGGAAATGTATCAGATCGTCACCGCGCAATGGAAATTAGTTCATGACAACTATACGCTAACTGAAATGATAATTAATCTAGCTATAACAATTGCGAACGGGATATGTATTCAAGCAGTGTATTTCAAAGATACGTCTTATTTGATATTATCGTTCGATATTGTTTTAATTTGATTATCAAAATTTAATAAATTAATAATTTTTTGAAAATATTTTTTTTTACATATATAAAATCATAATTACAAAATCAAAAATGTATTTAAAACAAAGGAACAAGAAACAATAGTCTTGGAATTGCCAGCTAATTCTAATCAAATACAAATGTAAACTGTAGTCTAAGAAAGCGAGAATCAGTTTGGCCGTTTTAAATGATAAACTACATTTATTAACATTAAATATTTCACTGTAAAGAATTATTTGCTTTCTATCTTGCTTACTTACTTTTTGTCCACAGCTACTTACTTACTTACTTACTTACTAATTATGCCTTGATTTAACTATCACATTCATAGATCATTGTATTCTAAAAAAAAATATTATTTTATTGTACATTAATTTTCAAATTAACGATTTTCTTGTTAGAAATTAGAAAATGATTGAAAAAAGTGATATACAAATGTGAATGTTCATTTAGATTCCAATTTCGTAATTTATTAAAAGATGATTATGCCTTTCAGTAACATGACATTGTGTTTCACCGTGACAAAGCTAAAATGTTCTCTCAAAGGCAGCAAGCACACCCAGTGATATATCAGTGGCCACTGAATGCTCCAATACTCTTCATACAACTCACTTACTTCCTAGTCCATGGTAATACACTCGTCGTGCACTGTAATAAAATGCGTTATCATTGTTAAAATCCTAATTAGGTTGATTGATCACTAATTAAGTCAGTTAAGATACTGCGGGCTTTAGTTCAACAGCACAGTTTTAACAGTGTCTTCACAGTTATCGCGCTTGAAATGTCTCACAGACAATGACCGATAAATGAAATATCATGTTCAAATATTTTATGGCCTTAAAAGAATAAAGAGAGGATTTATTTATTCATTTCATAGTTCAATAACTGATTGATGGCAAATACTGTCAGAATAAAAATAAATTTAAGAAAAGTCAAACCTATAGTTATTGTTTGCGTACAACCGACATTGAGATATTTCGCTCCAGAATACTAATCGAAAGCTGTTCATCATTAAATGATCTTAACTTTATTCAAACCTATATTTCATTAAAGACTTACATAAGTTTCAGCATAGGCGAAAGTTTAAATGCAAAGATTGAACTTGATATTCAACGAATTCGAATTCAAACTTAACAGAATATGTTGACATTTTCAAAATGACCAATGTTACCACTGTCCAACTTATGTACCTCCTCTGAATAAAAGCCAAAATACAATGTAAAATTTTTGTGGAAACCGTAACTTAAAAACAAACTAGTAATTAATATTTCAACGAATCGAATTATCATTCTCTTTAAATAGAGGGGCTGTCTTCTAAAGCACATTTATTTAGAAGAATAAATCTAAAATCACTACGAGTTTCAGAATCATTGTAAATATCGAATACGGCGTTGTAGCATTATTTTTATGCTTCAGACATTATAGATTATTTATCACTATCTATAAAAAAAAACACCCCCAAAAATATGTATATAAAAAACCCCGCATGTGATATCTTGCATTTTGTCCTTTAAAATCGTCTAACAGACAAAATAAAAATGCTATTTCTTTTAAAATTACACCATTAGATTTGTTGGTTCAAAACAGAAAAGAGGGCAGTGACGAACAACGAGATAGTAGTTCAAAGATTTTTAGATTTGAGACAAAACTCTTTTATTGTGTTATTTACAAGGTTTTTTATGGCGACGTTACTATAAATAGAAGAGTGCATAATAATTAATTTATTTTAATAAATGTGAATGAAGCATACCCCTTGACAATTAATGCGGCGTTTACAACAATTTAATTGATTTCATGTATGACAAAGGAAATGCCCACACATTACGGTCAAAATTATACATATTTGTCAGTAAAAATCATTAATTGGTGTAGCATTTACTGAATGAATGAAAGAATATGATACTTTGTTAAATGGCCCAAAGGAAGTCATAATTTCTAGAATTAAAAGAAAGTGGTATGATGACGAAATTAATTGATGTGCATTGCTTATTATGAAAAGTACAGAGAAAAGAGGTTAAAGAATATGGCCCATTGTGATTCATCATATACAAACCAGGTCTCTGTGATGTGTCTTCATCTCGACAATCATTGCTGATACATTTGTAATAAAGTATTGTATGGATTCTCTCCATCGTGTACATACGAAAAAAAACCCCGGATACGGACAGGTGAAAGCGGAATAAAATTAGATAAAGACATGATGGCGAATGAGCAAACCGAAAAAAGCCTTTCTTTCATAATACTGAGTAGTATGCAAGAAGTATTACCAAGTGTCTTACATTTTCTTATAGAGTTTATTACATACAATGTTTATATCTACTGTATCAGGTTTAAATATCAAGTTATGACTTGAAAAAAGATTGGAGAGAGAGAGAGAGAGAGAGAGAGAGAGAGGCCTAGGTATCATTATGAATAAGTCCTTGAGAAGGACACATCTACACCAAGAATGTAAATGTTGGTGTGTAAATACATGAATTTTCACCAAGTGTATCCATCGATGAAATTAAGTAATCTTGTGAACTATGAAATAATCCATTCCACCAATAAAAACTCAACAAGAAATTTGAAAAATTTTTATTTTTAAAAATCCAATTTCATCATTATTATAAACATATTCATGGAAAATGAATTTTCATAATCAGACAATAGATATCGCCAAAAGGTAAAAATAAGCAAGAAATATAAAGAATTTTAGAGGAGAAAATAACTAGAGAAAATTTTAAAAGTGTATACGTACATGTTAACATTGTACATAAAGGCTGATATCAAAATCTTACGCCCCCTTCCGTATCAAAACAGTTTTGTATAGTTATTTTTTTTTAATTAAACATTAGATTAAACCACCCCCGTTCCCTTACCGCCCAACCCTTACTTCAGAAATATGAAAGTAAAATTGTATTTTACTATATTCGAAGAAAATCGTAATTACGAAATAGGCCTCGAACGAGAAAATCATGTTAAGATTGTAGACATAATTTGAATAATTCTTTTTAAAAATTATAAACCTTTCATTTATAGAACCAAATAAATACAACCATGTATTTTAAATAAAAAGATAATATTTTCCATCAAAAGTTTAGTTTTAAAGATGTTGCATGAACTTTTTAAAATTTAACTGTAGCCTTTTCTTTGCCTAAAAAAAAATGATTTTTGTTTTAATTTCCAAAAAGGCTTTAAGAGATTGTTAAAAATACTTTAAATATTCACAAGTCAAAATTTGTTTTTAAAGACAGATTACGCAAAAAAGAGCCGAACGGGTATACGTCAGAAAACAGTTGAACAGCTATCGAAAATATTTTTCTTTTAGTTTGTTTCTTTTTTTAACCATAGAAATTTAAAACCCACTATATTGTATAACCAACCCAGTTTCCTACCCCTCCTTCCCCACCCCTTCCCAGAACAAAATTGCACAATAAATAAATATTGCATCGATCCGTCACTGGCAGACTTCGTTGTATATTACACGTATCTTACGTTACAACTAGCAAAGAAAAAAGACTTTACTATGGTAGAAATAGACATGAAACAAACAAAAATACTTTGACGGACACACAAACACATGTAAAGTACTCTTCACAACTGAGAATTAACTGCTGTGAACCAGCGCTGGCCTTCTGTCATTCGCCTTCATTACGAAACCCAACTTTCATCAATGAAAGGCAATGAGAGAAAACTCAGACACAAGAAACGAATATATGACAGACACGAGTCCGATGAAGACGATTCTCTTAATCCGGCGTGAATTCCTCCAAACTGACTTGTCGAGAAAAGGTGTTCTTTTGCATCTGTTTGAGTAGAAAAACACAACCTTCGTCGGTTGAGGTAATTGTTGATCGGGCAGAAGGATCTGTTTATTCGGACAAGACCTCGGATTCCGATCCCGAGCTTGATTCGTCGGACTGGGAGTATTTCCACAGTTTGATGTTGGTCAGGAGTGTGATCTCGTCCTTCCTGCTGAACGTCTGGTCTTCGTCCTCGATTTCCGCCAGGGTGGGTTTGCGGGAAATTTTACGTGTCATCCTTCTTGCACGAGACTTGTCGCTCTTCTTTTTGGACAGTCTCTGGATGGAGTCATTGATGCTCAATAACTGCTTCATCAGACTGATATCTTGTGTTCTGATTTCCCTCTGAAAAAAGAAAATTATTTGAAAAATATTTCTACTTTAATCTTCTGAAGAATTCTTGCATCAAAACGCAAGCAACGTCTTTCAGCTATATAATTCGAAAATTGCAAAATTTTGAAACTTCCTTACCAACTCAGTCTGCAGTGTGGCAAATGCAGCGTTAACTCTGTCAGTAGCGGAGATAAATTCCATTGTCAATGTTAATGTTAGAGGAACAGAATTCCTTGTCGTTTGACTCTTTTGGTTGTATCGCGGGTTCTAGAGATTGTTTCTACGATCCCACAACTTTATAGATGTTAGTGGGCAAACCCTTAATCTGATAAGATGTCCCTACCACTTAAAAGTCCAATACACAATGTACAGCCCAGTCTCTTAAGTAACGAACAATGGACTTAAAATTCTTTTTTCACCGTATGGTTATTCTTTCTAGGCGCTTAAAGTACGCGTTGAAAGGCTCTTTTTTGTTGTTATCTCATAAAGCGCAGCTTTACTGTTTTTGGACAAAACACTGTTTACAAGTTGTTGACAAGAGGGTCTGACTGACATGTAACAGTTTTGAAGGCAAAATACTGATTCTGAAAAGATTAGATGCAGCTGATCGAATACAATCATCTCCAATCAGTGATTGTCTGATAATCTTTGGTCTACGAAACGGCAACATATATACATTATTCCTTACGACCTTCTGTCTGCAACCTTCTTTAAACGTTGCAAGTTTTTGATGTTGCATTTTGTATTTATGATTGTAATTTTCAATCTGATTACATTCCGATATTTTGTGAATGGAGGCCATCAAGCTTGTTTCTTGGTGTTTTCAGTATATGGACCACAAATCTACATAATAGAGCATACATAATATAATTATACAAGTAGTGCTCATGTACGATGAAATTTAAGTTTATAAATTAGAAATGTTACACGTACATGTAGTTCAGTAACGGTCATTTCAGTTTATGAAATAATGATCGATTGAAGAAGATTTACACCATAGTTCAATATCGATTATTTCAGTTCAAGAAACAATGATTGATTCGAACTATAATTATATAACCTTTAGGAAATTAACAAAATTTTGGTTATCCATCATAACTTAATTTTTTTCTCGAATACGATTTCTTTGATATAGTTTAATTAAAAATGTTTAAAAAGAAAGAAAAAATCTGGAAATCAATTTCATGTTAAAATGTATCCATTATCAGGTATTGACATATAAGAATGATAATCTCAAATCATGAAATGGGAAAAAAAAAACTATGTCCTTGATACGACGCCCTTGATTCGACGTGATATATTAAAAATCTCCATTATAGATCAATTTAAAGATATTTCAAAATGCACAAAGAAATCATACTCCATTACATACATTCATTCTTTAATTGATATGATGATCAGATATATTGAAATTTATGTACATTCTCTTATGATAGAAATCATATATATCAACATTGACGTACAAGTCAATGAATATAATTATAAGTTCAACCAGTACACCATTCAAACATACAGAACTTTATATCTCATCGACTTACTTTCTCACATGTCCTCACATTCGTTTCTTATGCTTCACCAAGATCAACATGTACACATACAATGTAGACTTATTGTGTCCATAATCTTCTCAGACTGTCCCTTGTGTACATATGTGCATGAATTCATGGTTTCCACGATATCTACCGATTCTTTTTTGAATTACTATAATTTTAAGAGGAATATTTTTTTCATTGATCAACAAATAAAAAATGAATTTGCAATTTTATTTACTCCAACATAACAAAAGTTAATGTTTAGTTTACATACTAGAGGATTTATGTTTTTGAATTCTTGCTTGAGTATGGAGCAAATTGATATTGCATGAGTTTATTAAACTTTTGGTTTTTGAGCTGAACTTGTAAAAATACACAAATTTTATTTTCATAATATAAATGATCTGATTTAGTTTTAATTAATTGTAAATTTGATTTACTTGAACTACTGATTCCTGACGTGTCATTTGCTATTTATCTAGACCTATAGTTTGTAACTTTTGTCTATGTATTTCAGAGTATTTTGGATGATATATAATACTCACGAGTTGCCCGATCGAATTTAGCAATATCATACTGACTCGCGTAATTGGCTGGTATATAATGCGTGATCTGTACTGGAATCACCATGCCAAGGCTCGGACTTGATATTGATAAGGGTTTATTGTGACAGATATTCATTGTTCAGAAAACCGACCAAATCATGCAGGTAAGACGGTTCACTAGACCCTTTAAAATCACATATATGAGCAACAGAAATTAAACCCACAGACCCCTTTTACATAGTAACCTTTGCATACTGGTTGGCGCATCAAAATTTGGCGTGAACGCCTTTTGGTGGTTTCCCTTTTTATGGTTAAACTCAAGGTCAAAAGGAAAAAAAAAGAAATACTCCTTTTATTTATTATACCAAACATTTAATCAATTCAAAGTTGTTTTAAAATACTAATATATTCAGGTGTGGGTATCCAAAATAGGAACAAAACAATAGTAAGTTGAAAACAAACGGATTTATTATATATGTCAAATGACAAAGTAATTAATCAAAATGCTTATAAACCATATTTTTAATTTTCACAAAAAAAAACAACGGCCGACAAAATCATTTTTGGACAGTGAAAAATCGATTATTAGAAAATGTCATACATGTATCATACATACAAATACCTTGTTCATACAATATGTACTTTGAGAAAAAAAAAAACCTTTCAGACACCAGAACAGATGGTAGAGGGAAATTACATGTATATTCAATATTAATGGAACAAACTGACAATAATTAAAATTTTAAAAATAATAAGTAACCTTCTTCGTAAATATAGATATAAGTATGTAAGAAGTTTGATTTCAATGACTGTTACTTTGTTTTAGTTCTCTGTTTACCTGTTTTTCCTCGTGGTATTTACCGGAAGTGTGTTTGGAGGTGACTTCTGCATGGACCACGCCCCCTCGGGTGCCGTTGATGGATGCAGTGTTCCCCTTCTCCATTTTGACTACGAGGCCCAATTCACGCCTTCCTGTAATAAACACGATGTCTGTTACGATTGTGTAAGTTCCTAGAATTTTGCTAAACTATTACACTTTTGAAAACTGTGATGCAATTGTTAACAGTTGACTTCTTTCAGAAACACCCTAAACAAATTCATTTTTTGTCATCTGATTACATGTATACTTGAAAAGTGTTTGAAACAAAGACAAACTTTCACTTCTTTGCAATAACAAGTATGCTGCTATCGTTTTAAAAATATCTTAATTATGCTATATTTGACAGGGTCATCGTTTCGGTTACGACAGATCGACTTGTGACAAGATGTTTCTGAATCACATGTTAGCCACTTGTACCGGTAAGAAACGACTGGTCAACTGCCAGCATTCAGCAGAGATCTTCTGGTCCGCTGTACGGGTCGGGGCCTACTTCCACTACCACGAGACAGCACCAGCCTACTGTTCAGAACCCTGGATCAGCCAATGTCTTGCATGAAAAATTACATGTATTCAAAACTCTTTTTTCGTTTATATCTTACTTACATATACATTTTCATAATAAATTTCGGTTGGTTTCTTTTTTTTTTTTATCAAAAAGTAAAAATGGTCTGTAAGAAACATAAACTTGAACCTCAACATATTCAATAAATATAAAAATAACTGAAACTATAATATTGTATTCTACATCAGTAAAATACAAATATTAATATTTGTTTCACGTACATTTGTAGAAGAAAGAATTATTTCTAAAAAATAAAAATAATATATATAAAGATGTGTTATAAACCTTTCAATCCTTTTAATTTATTATTTGTTTACGTTAACGCCACAATGTATGTTACTGCTTTTAGAAAGTTGGTGATAATAGTAACAAATAATCATAAACCAATTTTCCACACAACTTACTGGCCGTCTGATTAAATGTAAAATATGAGGACATTTACAATTAATATCTGAATACATTTTAGGAAAATTCAACATAGGATTTGGACCTAAAAGACATCATATTAAATTTCGTTCGATACTGTAGCCAGAAAATTAGTTGTACATAATATTATACTCTAATTGATAAAAGCGAGGTAATATGTCCACACCTTTAACCATATATGACATATTTAAACACTTCTAGGATTGTGTTTGCAGGTTATCTATCAATGTTAATAAATTAGTGTAACCTGTCAGCAAAAACCTGCTTAGCCCTTTGTATAACACATTTAAGTCGTTATAATTAATAATCGTTTACGTTTTCTTCATCCACACCCTTAACCGCAACCATAAAACATGCAAGGCTGTCAACTTATGACATTTACAGCCCAAAATTCAATTCATCGATACACAGAAACCTCGTGTCGATGTGCTAATTATTAATTTCGTGAAGCACAAATCATTAAAATATAGAACAAATGAAAAATGCCTTAAGTAATGCATGGCTAAACATTTAATGTTGTATCTTGCAGATCAGATTTTTAAAAAAAAAATAGAACTATTAATATGTTGTGTTGTTAAAAACATTTGCTATTTAAAATAAAATTATTTTGTTCCACGAATAATTTCGGAAACAATTGCATTAATATCTTGTAAGTAGGATATGTTTATTTAAACTGTAAATGCATGTTCTATGATACCGAACTTTATGGACTCTCTTCCTCCACAAGAATAAGAACAGATATACATTTACCTGTAAAATCAAAGTACTGAAGAACTGACGGGAGTTGATTTTGTCCATGCTTATTTATTTTAAAATCAATGATATGTTATTCTGCATGACAAGTACATGTAGTTTCTAATTTGAATTACGCACATTTTTATAATTTGAATTTTTGGACTTTTTCGACAAGAATATCGAGAAACCTCCATATAAATCATGCTAAATAATATTTAAATATAAAATTAATTCAATCAAACTATGTATCAGTAATAGAAATATTTCTCGAAAATTGTATGGATCCAAGCAAAATTGAACTCCGTAAATCTCCGACAAGGATTTACACAGACAGCCGAGCGTCGAGTTGAACGAGACTATATTGAACTCTGGTGTAGGCATAGATATGACTACAAAAAATATTTAAATTGTTCGTACCATTTAAAATCTGACTATTTTCAAGGTATTTATAAATAAGTTTACTTGAAAAACAATGCTTTAGCATACATTACATCGAATTTATCAATTATTTTAAAGAACTAAGTCTTGTCAGCAGCAATGATTTGTGCTGAGGTCCAAACACTGTTTCACTTTCGGTTTGTCTGAGTAACTGCATAGGAGAGTTGATTAAAATCGACTCCCCAAAAAAATGAGATTAAGTCGGAAATCTTTAGAATACTTTAGAGGAAATCAATTATAAGATTGGGTGTTGTTTCATACACGTGTCAAACATATCACCTTCTCTGTGTTAAACGTTTACCTAAAAAGTGAAAAACGAACATTTGCCTATAAAGATCAAACAAGGGCTGATTGATTCCATAAAATGTCAATCAGGAATTACAGAAATGTACAGAATCGGGGGTTTTATAGATTTTTTTTATAAGCCTTCTTTAAAGTCGTAAAACTTTAGTTAACATTGACAGTTTTGAATGATAGTATGATTGAACAATCTAATGATATAATCCTTGACCTTAACTAAATATAAGATATGACGCACGAGGGTTATATGAGTTGCATTATTCAATTAACTAAAGACATAGAAAAATGAAAGTTGTACATCAAAGGGTTTAACAAATTTGCACAAAAAATATGTGTTTGTATCAAAAATTGTATAAGGTGAACTTGGTAAAATGGAGGCATACTATAAATAATTAATTCTAAAATGTACCGCAAAGTTGAAAAACATTAAGTTGAAACCAATATAAAGAAATAAAACTTGTGAGGAAGATTACTTCTCAGTATACTTTATATTTGTATCTACTTGAAAATTCTGTATTTTTTTACAGAGAAAAAAGAAAACTGCTCTATTGATCATTATAATTCGTGCATTTTATATTACATGTATAAAAATTCAATATTCATATACCAGCCATACTGTTTTTAAAATATAATATGTAGATCACATCGTCAAATGAATAAAAGTGAAGCAATTAAGACAAACATTTATCAATATTGTGTTCATATTATAAAGACTGTTATAGCAGTCCACGTTCTACTATTTGTTGAATACGTGAAGCAATTCAAACCATATTTCTTTCCTCAACAAACAACAACTGGAGTATGTCTTTTTTTATTACTTGAATAAAGTATGCAATATGCCCATGCATAAGTTTTTTCATTTAAAGAAAGAGTCAAATGACAAAACGTCTGGATGTAACACGATGAAGTTATTTGATATTAAAGCTGGCATAGCTCCACTTCCGTTTTAAAACTTCACACAAATACAGAATGTTAGGATAAATAAGTGTTTGAAACAATTAGAAAATTTAAAATGATTTCTAATTGTTAAGGTTTATTTTAGTTATTACTTTTTTCATAACATGAGCTACCAGATCACTCTTTTGGATGCCAAATTCCTTTTCGGTCCATATCCAAATTAAAAATAGAAAGTTCACTTTTAAATTTGCTGCTTGTCTGCAAATTGTGAACCACTGCTTAGCAAGAGCGAACATTGCATCTCAAATAAAAATTAGACACTTAAAATTGAAAGAAAAATTCATGCAAATTCATGCAAAATTTATTGACTCTCAATCAATCAAGTTTCTATCTAAACAATGCCACTTAGTTCCGTTTGTTTATTGTACAGCGTCTATTGTTATTTTTATCCCAACGCCCTTGGTGTGGCACTTAACCACATAAAGTTAGTGTAGTAATATCTCATTGGAAGGTTACGTTTACCTTTGTTAAGGTTTATGAATCAAATATCAAGGTATCAATCATGTCGCAATAATAATTCGAGTGATCTGATTGGTGAAAGTCAACAAGCATGAAACTTATTCCAAGACAAGAAGTATAAAACAGTCTGGAACAAAAATAACTCTAGAATGTAATTCTTCCCGAGAAGAAATCTTGACCTTGCAGATTATTTACCTGATATACATGTACCTTACAGATTAATCTTCAGTTTTATTTTTTAATGTAGTAAAGCGCTTTAACTTTTGTTCTTAAAACAGTAGTTTTCATATTTAAAGTGTTTGTGCCAAACTCTACCTTCAAACACAAGATTAACAACTTTTATTATTGTTAAGGAAAAGAAATGTTTCGTAAAAATATATTGTTAAAAAAAAATCAAAATGTTTAAAGACCTCATTAATTAATCATTTAAAAGTTCTTTGGTTCTTTTTATATTTGAATGGAAGCCAGTTGGACAATGTTTTTTTCAGCACATCTTTCAATGATACACGATTCAAGTAAAGTTAACTTTTCTGTGTTATAAAATGGGGTTGAAGTATAAATTCAGAAACATCGGTATGGTATTTAAAATCGAAACTGAAAACTGCATAAAAGGTTTTCGAAAAAATCGAAAATTGTCAGTTTTTCTTAAATGTAAGAAGTAATGGTACATACACACAGGACATCTTTGCACATTTTATCACTATGAGCTATCATTACATTTGTTGAACGTTATATCGGCATTTGTAAGGTGGATAGTGAACAATATGTTCTATGTTTATCAATCAATTTTTTTTTGTAAAATGGATGTGTATTTGTCTATATCAATCAAATCTCAAGGATAGTAGTTATACCATAAATTCACTGTAACATTTTTTATCTGATTGAAAAATGTCAATTAACATTAAGCACATTCTACGGTCATACTTAAAATTAATGCTCTAACAGATGTTTGAATATCGTTTTTATCTAGTATGTTCAAATAATGTTCTGGGCATTAATTTTGTTTCTTTTAAACAATGTTTCGCTTGGTCCATGAATACCACATAAACAAACCCCCCACAACTGGGACTTCCTCCTATAAGACTCTGAAAGTATTAGAAGGACAAGTATGAAGAAAAAAACCCACAAACCAAAACAATCATAAAATTACATACAATTATATAAATAGTGTCTGTTTGGGAGGGTAACAGTTGAAATTGACGCCCCGAGGAAACCATTGTCAACCGACGCGAAGCGGAGGTTGACAATGGTTTTCGAGGGGTGTCGATTTCAACTGTTATCCTCCGAAACAGGCACTATTTATTTTATTATACTGAATGTCTTAAAGCTATACACGCTATAATTTGCGTCAATTTTGAATGACAGTGAAAACGCATGTGTTTGTCTACTTATAAAAGTTATCCTTAATCTGTAAATTACAAGGGTGAATTCCATCTCGTTACAAAGATATAGATTTTTAATTGTTTATTTTCCTGCCAGGAAAATATACCTTTTCATGAATATTGATGAAGGAAGAGCAAACCGACCTCATTGCGCATGTCCGCGGAGAACTAGGTGGTCGTTATTGTTTGCCTAATTAAATATCCAACTTGATTTTTAATATGCTTAACAGTTGTTAATTTGAAATACATACATGTATAATGAGTAAAATACGCTTGCCATTCACGATACCCTTACTTCTGCATTAACACTCATAGGATCTATAAATAGCAAATTGGGGAAAAAAACAGGTCTACGTCATTTTTTAAAGGAAGTATTCATATCTACTCACAGGCTTGTATTTTTTTTCTTTTGTTTGTACTCGTATATCGGACAAATTTATGCTTTACTGAAAATATCCTTTCCTTTGTGAAACTATCACAATTATGAAGATGTTGACCCTTCACCAGTTTTGGTATGATAGGCTAAATTTAGCTGTCGATATCACGTGATAGATTGATATTCACGAGGAGGCATTACTTTCCTGGCAGGAAAATAAATATTTTTTATTGTTTAATATTTGATATATTTGTTATGTGATCGAATTGAGCATTATAATTAACAGAATAAAGGTAACTTTTATTAGTAATCAAACACATACATTTTCCCCTTTATTCAAAATTGACGCAAATTATAGCGTGTATAGCTTTAATTTTAGAGATTTTTTTTACTGCTTTTATATAAAAATATATAATTTATTATATATTACTCGCATATAATTTACGCGCATGTAACATTTCGTTGTGTTACTCGTTGCTAAGTGTCTTGATAACGCTGAGGGTAATAGAACGGATTATCAACTGGATTTAAACCAATCAGATTTCAGTATTTAACATGAAAGTATAATAAACCGAATTGGTATCCAGTTCTAATATAAACATCCGACTTAATGAGTATATGCTATCTTGTAAAAAAAAAAGAGAATTGCATCGATAAAATCGACTGAATGAAAATAACAACATCTAGATTTATATAATCGATAAAAAAGGTTCGAACACTGAACTTCGAAATTATCATTAAAAGTTGTATTATCGACCATTGGTCCCTAGTTGACAGCCATAACACTTGTTAATTAATCAAGAGAGATAACTTCTGAAATGCCACAACAACCAGTTAACGTTACCTTGAGTAACTTTCAGTTGAAACTATTTGATCAACACATTGCCTAATTAAAGGAAGCCTTTATAAGAGAGAATCTCACTACCGTATTTATTAATTTCAATTTTGGGAGGAAAGAAAAAATACACCTCAGATTCCTCCGTTGAAATTTACATGTATTTATTAAGACACCCAGAATAAAGCTCGTTTCAAAACAAAAATAATCGGGTCTTATACTTAAGTATGCCTCACCTATTTGGAACTTCTTCACAATTAATAATATTTGACATACTACATGGTTTCCAATGCAGAGCGATACTGTTTGATGCTTGCAAGTAATAACTCTAAAAACAACCCAAACCTATATATCCTGGATCAAAAGTGACTTTTGGAGCAATCCTAAGTAGCAATGAGACACTGCAAAACAAACCGCAGGTTGTCTCTCAGCCATACCGTTCTGCTGACCAGGTTACTACAAATTCTAATTCCTAAAGTTAAATGACCTTAAATTCATTAATTGACTAAATATCAAAGCAATACCAATGATGAGATAAAAACTTTCGCAATGCATTTATATGTCGTATTCCCGAAAAGTGTGACAACCGAAGGACAATATGATGATGTATTAAACAAGAAATAATTAAGTAATTAGAAATAATTATATATTATTGTAAATAAGTTTGCTTTCAGATTACGTTCAATCAAATTTTATCTAAAAACGGTTTATGCCATTTCAGCTATTGCAAATGAGAAATGAATCTGTTTTGTTATCCTAATGTTAGAAACATCGGTATTCGGAATCATAATCATAATTTTAGTTTAAATTGATAATATAGGGATATGGGTTCAAAATCATTATTAGCTAAAAAATACAGAGAACCCCACATAAATGTGTTTCCCACGGTCTGTCTTGATATTGCTGTCTTAAAGGGTTTAATTTAATTGTCTGGATAAGCACCAAAACGGGGCGAAAAATGAGAACAGCTAAGATCTAGCAAAAGAAACCGTCCTTGATAACTCTAATAATACGACTTGAAATTACGCAACAAGGTTGCGACGTTGACTTCTATGAATTTAAGCGTGCAACAAGGTTTTGCAGAAATTGATATGAAGAATGGAAAATTGGGCAGACTCACTACTAAGTATTTAATGAATGTTAAATTGAACTAATACATTATTTGAATGCTGCCACCATACAGCATGGCCGAACACACCATCGCCAATTGATAGTAATTGTTGTTTTTTTTCCCTACGAGGTCTTTTTTTTATAAACATAAAAAACTTGCAACTTCGGTATTAATTAAGAGCGCATGACACAATTTCTATGATGCATTGGCAAACAAATAAACCTTATTGAAGACAGAATACATGGATTCCAGAAAATGTTTTTAAAAAAATTGCAAAGAAAATTTTGAGCTCTTTACCCTAAATACAACCAATCTCTTGCTTTAACGAGTTTTTGAGGGAATATTGTAGATGCATAGTTGCCTAATGAAAACCTATTGCATTAAAATCATTTATGGACAATAAATTAAAAGCGATGCATACCCCTACTTAGATCAAATAAATTCTGAATCAGTCAATTGGTCATACAGTATAATCCGAAATAGGTTATCTTGCTCTTTGCCTTCACCGTATCAGAGTACATGTTGGGTCAACGTCTCCTAAACGTGTAAGCTGTAATCGTGATCTATTAGACGACATAGATTAGCGACTCCTCCATAATTATCGGATTAAACCTCATTTGTTCACCCTAAAACGGCCGGGTTTTCTTTTTCTCTACCGGAATTAAAGTGCAAGTCTGTACATTTTCATTATTTGTGTGTAGATCGCTATCCTGCAATACCAACTCCCGCCAGCCCGATACCTATACCACAACACACTTAATTAAGGGTGGGAAAGTCACATATATCCGTATTTCTTCTCATCAATTACAAACCATTAACTTTAATTACCGGCTTACGTTAAAACCTGTGCAGGTAGTTTAATCTGAAAGTGTATTTTACACCTGTCAATCAAAGAGAATACAGGTGCTATAACAAAGCCAGCGCTTCTACTGGTGGTCCATAACGCCGAACGTTATACTACAGGTGAAATCTAAATACACAGTTCGTATTCACGTGCAAATGGATGATCCTCTATCTATATTGGTGCATGGACATTGTTGATTACATTTTATACTTTGATAAACATGGATTCGCCCTCTGATCGAATTTCTCTGTTGTTGGATTCCTTAAAATCAGATTTGGTAAGATATATGCCCATGTACTTTACTCGTTTGTTATGATACGAGAGATTGGTACAGTAACTTTCATTATCAAGCTTACTATTTATTACAAATAATACTGATGAATAATTTTTATTAGAGACTGATTTTACTCATAGCATATCAAAAGAGAATTTTTTTTTAAATTTTCAAAGCAGAAAAAAACAATGTATTTTCTGTATCACTACAATGCTTGCCGATAGATAACACGAATTTATCATTCGGACTTGCCACTCAATTCTAAACATTGATTACATACAGTACTGAACATAACTGCCTGATAAAATATGTCGAATCAATACATGTATTTGCTGAGTATCAATTTCTGAAAAAAAAATATTTTGAATTAGATCTTTTGATTGTAGAGATAAAAGAACAGCATGAAAAATGTCTGTACCAAGTCTTATCATAAAATGTCGTGAGACAATCATGTAATATTTATCAGACTATATTTAAAAAGTTGCGATAATATTAGAAAAAAAATAGGCATATTGGCTGCCGTTCAATCCTTTTCAAAGTATTTATACAGATACTTGAATAAAAAAACTTCTTAAATTGAGTAAAGTTGTGTTGAATAATTAATTTTAAAAGTAACAATATATAGATATAAATAATGTACGTTAAAAACATTTCTGAAGTTAATGTCTTCGAATTCGCAATTTTTGCCTAGCATTACCTGTCTATTTTACTATTTTTTAACGTTTTCCAAGGTGTTTAGAGTTCTGAATTGATCTTTGGGTCGAGTTATGTATTTAATCGATCATCAATGGAAATTTCCTTGGGTAAATATATTCTGTGTGAATGACCTTCGGAACAAAACGTTTCTTTATTGAAACATCACAAACATGAATCAATTTCTTTCATCTTGAGAATAATTCAAATTTAATTTCTCACATAAAGCCCGACTGCAGCGCTTATAAAACCGGTACACAGTGTGTTAAATATGACGAAGAAAAGTTTGCTTATATGCCTACACGCTGTGTTATTTAACAAACATTAAAACAAACAATCTAATAATATTCTACGCACGAAAACTTCATATTGTTTGATTTCATTTCACACAAACCCAACGTGACAAGAGTTTTAAACTGAATGAAATTGTCAATTTAGTTACGCGCTGTTTAGATTATGAAAGATAAACAAATCAAAACACAACGTAAATGCGTCGGATTGGCCTATTACAATCTATAACTCGTGAAGCGCTATATAGGTTAAAAAAAATAAATCAAAAACATAATGTAAATGCGTCAGATTTGGCCTATTACTATCAAAAAGTCAAACTCCAAAACGTGAAGTTCAAAGTCTTGTTAATCATGCGATTTTCAATTTGCTCCATTAGTCTACCGATGTGATCGGCCTGTTATGTTTGCCAATGTTAAGTTTTATTCCATAGGGGGTAAACATATTAAAAAGAATTTACTTCAAAAATTTTCTCTTGCAATTATCTACATTCCAGTCTAATTTGTCTGGACCGTTTTAAAAAATATTTTTTCCATACGATGACACCACGTATTACCCCACGCTAGAAAAGCAAGACTCATGCAATTGCCTTGAACAAACTCATGGAATTAAATGTCTGTCTTTGTCGTGTTTCCGTATAATTATATCCAGATTGTGCATTTTACCGTGAGTCTATTTATTGCTAATTGAGATAGGTTCCACAATAATCCTTGACGTTTAAAGTTAAATATGTCTTTTGCAATCCATTGTCATCACCTTGGCCAGTGACTTAAAGAAATAGAACTTCACTTTAATAAGCAGTTGTTTGCTAGAATATTAAAGAAGGAATGAGTGAGCAGAGCAAAATCAGACAATCTTTTTTGATATACCTAGTCCGATGAAGTAACAAAAGCAATGAAAAAAAAAGGAAAACTCGTGTTTTGCAAGCATCAGCCGATGATTACTGACATAAAAAAATCTACGTAAAACAAAATATCGGGTGATACAGAAATACTTTGTTCACCTTAATTTGGGGAGATTTGTGCTGTACAAACATTTCCGTTTCTGGTGCACTGGGAGATCACCGCCAGAAGCATTGAGGGTGTATATAATATACATCTGTCAACAATACACAATAACATCTGCTGCAAAGCGGCCATTTAAGACAAATTCACGAAACACCTCCTTCCTTTTTTACTTCACAACCCTTGCATGCCCTTGCTGTTTTCCCCATTGTTTTAATTCACTCTAGAAACGGATGCTCGCTTTTTATTAGTGACGAAGTTTGAAAGAAAGGCTCTTTCTGAAATTAGAATCATTTATTCTAAATAGGGCTGTCATTAATTATGGCTGTCATTAATAGGATTGTCATTAATTGTCATGATTATTAATTATTGTGTAAACTGCACGTACATGTATGATGCAATATAAAACTAATTTCAGTGTAAAAATACACGTGCATATTTTACATTGTAGAAAGCAATGAGAACACAAGATGTTAAACTAATGAAACAATTGATCGGAATTAACGAATCTATCCGGAATCTGACAAAGTCCCGACAACAGCGGCCCAGTACGGGGGCCAGAGTCGTGTCCACATCGGACTTCGCTGCCATGGCGACTCCCCTGGTCAGACAGCAGAGCGCCCCGTCCTATAACAAGCTCCACCGGAACGACAGCATGGGGTCCATTGGGTCCTCAGAAGGTAGAAATCAGTGACGTCATGACACGTCGTATACATTCTCAAACAAAGAAATCTTTTAATATTTTCCAGGGATTCAGTTACTTAGCCAACGAAATGTTGTTTTTCATTGTCTACTTTCGCTACTTTTACATCATGTTTATATGTATGATTGTTGAATTATTTCGATAAGTAACAGCTACTGCCTGTCAAGAGAATGTTGATGATAAGAGCCAATTTTTTTGTGATATTAAAAAGTATCATAATTTTCTATCCATTCAAAATGTGTCGATAAAATCTGATTAGGTACAATGAATTGATATGATTCTTGTTATTTTGAAATAGAATTCGGAAGTTCTGTGGAAGACATCAACGAAGAGACAATTGAGGAACTTGAGGACTACATAAATTGTTCATCCTCATCTCTCACACCGATACCTTCAATCCCAAAGTCCCACTCTCTCGCAGTGATGACGCCACTTCCGGACGAAGAGGAAGAAGCAGACGACAGTAAATATGAAGGGATTTTGATGACGAACATTAAACTCTGGAAATTTTCAAAACTGAAATCTAGTTTGAAGACGTGATTGTTGTGTGTTTGCTTCGTTATTTTTGTCAAACAAAGGTCTGTAATATACTATGTGTGCCATGTACATAAATTAAAGGAAAATCTGTCTATTACGCCAACAATCAAGTTGATTCATTAAGGACACATTACAGATCTTTACTGTATTAGTACTGAAATTTACCTGTCTTGTTTACCGGAAGTGATCGACATGTTGCCAACCGTTCCCTGACATGACATGTAAATTTATGCAAAATTTATGCAAAACTCATTGACAGAATTACAGACTGTCATGCACACGCTGGTAATTACAAATGTAAATACAAACGGTTGAAGTCAGTATAAAGGACTTAAAGCCAAGGAAAATGGACAAATATGACTGTTTTAACAGAACATTAACACCAAGTACTGCAACATTGAAATAAAGGGCAACCAGGAAGACAGGTGTACTGCGAATGAGTGAATTTAAAATGCGCCAACATTTGACCCAATGGTTCCATTCTACTATTCATCAAATTCATTTTTCATGTGATGATTTTTTTTATTAATTTTGTTTTAATTATTAGTATTGTTATATGAAAACTGTGATGTTATGCAATGACTCTTTTAATATTGACATTGAAATCAAGCATTAAAATTTTGTAAAATTGTGTTTTGAATTTTTAAATATTTGTTCATTAAATTATTCTCTCAGATCTGTTTTAAAACTATCTATTCCATTATATTCTTCACTGTTGGTTATTATCAAATTAAAGAATGAACCAACTTATGAATATATAATTTGATAAGGGACAAATATTAAATCCATGGCTATGCTCTTTAAAAAATGTTTTAGGTAAATGCGGGCTTTCAAATTTATGGTGTGATCATGAATCGTACCATTATAACTCCAGTTGGATTAAGACAACTATTAACCAAAGGTTAAGAGATCAATTTTTACAAAAATGGCATAACGATATTCAGGAATCGACTAAGGGTGTTATATATAGAATTTATAAAACAAATTTTGAATGTGAAGGCTACTTACTTTTGTTACCCAGTAAATTAAGAAAAAATTAGTTAAGTTTAGAACTACAAATCATCATCATCCGGTTGAAATAGGAAGGTGGGGTATTGTTGAAAGAAGTAAACGTTATTGTAATTTGTGTAATTATAACAAAATTGGTGATGAATTTCATGTTATATTAGAATGCAAGGCATTAAGTAAATTACGAAGTCAGTTTTTAAATACATATTACTGTTCTTCTCCTAACACTAAAAAGTTTTATGAAATCATGTCTTCAGTCGATTATATCACATTAAGAAAGCTGTGTTTCTTTATTTCAAAAATTAATCATATTGTTCGTTCACCCCACTTACTTTCTTGAACTTTACAATTATATTGTATATATGTAAATATGTTTGTTCTTCTTATGTACCTCTTGTACCATTATATGGTGTTGAGTGAAATAAACTGAAACTGAAACTGAAAAAAACTGAAGACATAACAAACACAAAAAATTATAAGATAATGAATCAAATAGCGATTATTCTTAAAAAGTAGATGGATAATATTTTATTTTTAAAAAAATGGAACTACATGTATTAAAACAATTGGATTCGAAATAAAAAAGGTTGTACAGGTCTGTTTCGTGAAGGTAATTGCTATACAGTCAACATTGTCATGACAATGCTGATACTATCTCAGGGTTGTCTCTAAAATTGAAGTAGAAGGAGGAAATGAAAAGGTAGAAGGGGGGGGGGGGGGTCTGGGGGTCTTGCTTATTGCTACATTGTGTTTAAAATTCAAAAATAGTCAGGTAATATAGGCATTATAGGCGGGGGAATTCCCCGCCTCCCAGGTCTTAGAGACAACACTGCTATCTAATTAGTACCTCTTATGGTCCAGTACTTCTAAGTAGTTCATACAGCTAAATGAAGGATATGATAATAGCTTAAGGAGAGGAAATTTGCAAACGAGAAATAGGAGAAGCGCATAGAAATTACATTATATCATTTATCTCTTTGATTATAGTACTTTATTCGTTTAGAGAACTTTGAACAATTTGTGAGTTTGTTAGAAAATTGTCGGGTAAAGAAAATATAAATAAGTATGATCGAAAATTACTGATTTCGTTTTTCATGCAGTTTATGTGTCATTGAACAGATATACACCACTATTTCAAAGTACACACATACTAAGCAGTAATTAGAAGCAGAAAAAAACTTTCGTTGTTAACCTAAAAAAAATAGTTTATGTTGCTTCACTCAAGTCTTCAGGTATTCTTATAAACATGTGCTTATGGGGCATCGATTATATTGCTTTTGTGTCGTTGAGTCGGGGCAATGCATAACCCAGACAGTAAAAAAATGTTCAATAACGTTTTATTCTGTCGGAAGAATAAAGACTTATTGACTTTTTAAAGTTATTACCTCTTCTGTCTATCGGTTCCTGTCAGGGACATTTCCTTACCTCCTGCGTTATCTTTTTAAAAAATCGTATAAAACACATTCTTCCTTGGATTACAGTGTTTTCAATGATTTGAAAAGATAGCGATAAAGTGTGTGTCTAAAAGCGTATTTCTTGAAATATCCTTGCACATGAATTTGCATCTCCTAAAATGATTGAAAAATGTCACCTTGATAAATGATATTGTACCGCAATGTAAATATACCTTAAAAACAGTTTTCTATCGAATTCCTTTGATTCTGTGCATTAAAGCGAGTTTTATTTAACAGGGTTGAGAAAAGTGATATTAAATGTTTTGTTCTATTGGTTTCTACACAAGAATATTGGGTAAACGTGCAAGGTCGTCATTTCGATTTCTGCTGAAAAAAACTTTGAGGGGGTATACTATTCTCTCCTCGGTCTCTGCCCCCATGCGACAACGAGAACAGCATGATATAGCAAAAATAACCCTGCCATATGCTGTTAACAGTTAAGAATCTTGACATTTAACTCTTAATCAACTATTTGACACTTCGAGGTGGCGCTTGGGTCTCTTCAGGATATTTCATTGACAATGCACGGTAAACAGGCCATGCACGACTTCAGAGGAAATTCGGTCTGAAGTGTTTACTCTCGGCAAACACTTGTTGAAAATATTCTGCACCATTACCATTTGAAAATTCATTAAGAGAGACAAGTGTTTAGGTTTTGAAGAGAACATCAAATATTCTACTTTGTTTTGCGCACTTATTCTCGTGTTCAATTTAATTGATCTACAGTGACAAAACTAAAAATATATATTTCAAAATGAGTAGAACCTTAACTTTCTTTCAAGACATAATTTCACTCAGAAATCTGGGCCCATGTAAAAGATTAGTTGTCATGTGATAAATAACCCCTCATAAGTTTAATATCCAGTAGGAAATTTAAAGGAGATTGCGCACCCCCTCACCATATGAATAAAATAATTTTGTTAGTACCTGCGTTTTAAAAAAATACTTACTTTTTCAAACAAGTTGTCTTGAATTTATCTACAATGGAACTAAGTTAACAATGAATGATGCAGTAATTCATGGAAGAATCATGCCTTAGTTGTAAAACGGCAGACCATATTCTCATAATCATTTAAATCGGACGAAAGCTTCAAGTTATCGTAGTTTGACTCAAAGTCTTTAAATTTATATACCTAAAGATACTTTTATAAAATTCTAATTGAATTAATTATGATAAAATATAGTTTAAAATCTACCTAAAAATTCCTCATCTGTCATAAGAGATCTCAGATTCCAGAGGTTTTCGAGGGGTGAATCCATCACCCCCAACCCCATCAAACGAAACCTTCGCTCATTAAATAAGAGGGAAGAAACACAAGTTTATGTCATTTTAGAATTGATTCAAGGATAAGAAAAATTAAAAATTCTGTGATTCAATCTATTTGTAAATGTACAACTAAATTTAGTATTTTAAGATGACATGTATTAGCAACGAAAAAAAAAATCTTTTAAAAGGCAAACTAGGCTCAAAAGCTGGTGGGGTGTATATTCTGGTTGAGGCTGAAGTTCGTTGTGAGTCAATTAATCATGGGATTTCTCTATCAATCCTTTACAGAAGTGAACAAAGTGTGCAGGAGAAGTGTGGGGGCACCTGATAACAAAACGCCACAACTGATTAAAACCTAACAGCGGTAGTCTGTACTTATCTTGTCAACTTCCTGAAGACATGGAATGAAGTACTTCTTTGGTCAGAGGTCCTGAGATAAAAGCCCCCCCCCCCCCCCCCAAAAAAAAAAAAAAAAAAAAATCACCCCCCTCCAAAAAAAAAAGACAACAAAAAAAGCCCTCCCCCCAAAAAAATAAAATAAAATAAATAAACAAAAAACTATTAAAATCGATAAATTTTTAGGGGACAAAAAAAATAAACTTAAAAGCCAAGTATAGAAAACAATTTTCAGTATACATCTTAATGCATTTTAGATAATCACGAGAGCGAAGTCTAGACCTACTCCCATTGCTTATCACGAGTCAGCAACATCACAGTGCATTGACACTGACTAATTTAGTCGCATGTGGGCAGTTGGATTTTATTGATCTAACACTCAGAACGCACTGCTGTGCATGTTATTATTTTTTAGAAGCGTTTTAATAACCCCTGTTCTCTTGTTACGTTAACTTGTCTCGTACAAACTTATACATACACCATCTATAGTTGATGTAATTGAGACCTTGAACTGGAGAATTCTACTCGAGAAAGAAGTTCAAAATGTCCAACCACTGATATTTAAAATAATCTATTCATTTCTTCAATTACCTGCGAATTTTGAATTTTATTGTTGTGTATCAACTAAATTATGATAGTTTCTGAGAATAGTTTTTAAAAACACTTTTGGCTACCTTATATATTTCTGGTAAAAAAAATGCCTATCTTAAAAACACACAGAATGAATTGTGCAAAAGGTTTACTGGTGTATCGTAGTTATTTTATTCAGTGTACTTTATAACAAATTTGAACTAATAGGAATTGTACTTCTTAACCTCAATATATGAATATGCTTTATTTATTTTAAGATAAAATATAAACATGAATTAAAAGTTAAGTTCATTAGATCTACAAAAGAGGCAAAATAATCGGCATTCATAACTCCATTAAAGCGACACTCTAAATTATCAAAATATCCAGTTAAACCCCTCAACGATTCCTATGAATTTAAAGTATGAAGACGACCACCCTTTAATGAATTCTATAACTACATGTACCTTGACCAAACAGCTTTAGACAGATTTCTTCACTACAAGGCGACGATTAAATATAATAATTTATCAAAATAACACTTCAGACTATTAAAGTCGACAAAAGATTGTTAATGGCGGATTACTGGGAACCGCTTTAAAAGAAACAAATTTCAAATATTCACGACAGAAACAAGTTCTTGAGCCACGTCCTGTTAGAGTGTGGCGGAAGGATCCTCGCATGCTGTAAATATTCATTCTTATATATAGGATGTTGGTCTCTGTGAGTTAAGAGTGGCGCCTTGCTCTTGTTTTGGTTCATAAACTAAGATGCCTCTTCCTGACTCAATATTAGAAAAACTGGAGGAAATTAAATCAGACCTTGTAAGTTCATTTTATTAAAATTTCAACTTAACTGACGGTATTGATAAAGTATAATGAAACTTACATGTATTAATGTTACTTCAATTCTAAGTATACGTACATGTACAAAATATTAAAATTAAATTTGAGGTGCAAGATAAGAAATATTCTTACAATCCTAATTTCTGAAAATAAGTTCATTATGTGGTAAAGTCATTCATTTTCTGTATTTGTTTTTAAAAATCAAACGCCTTACGTTATCTTTTATGATTAGGGTTAGGAATCATTATTCACGTATAGGACACAATTGCAAATCGGTTGCCTGCATGGTACATCACATTAATATATATTAGATGTACATGAGTCTAGATAATAGATGCTGAATTTTTAAGTGAATTGATTTGGTACAATTCGACAAAAACATAGACTAATGATCAAAATTAATGAATTCAAAACAAGTTTTATAGATTATACACAAAGATTTGCAATATTATAACATTTCATATTAATATATAATGTATAAGCTTCCTGTTTTGCAAGAAGTTTTAAATAGCATCAGCACTTTATGTGATAAAGAAAGTGGGCGCTTAAGATGTAGATTCGGCAGGAATCTAGGCGCACAAGAAGAGTGAACATTTCATTGATTAATTTTGGACATTTTTCGAATTATAACCGTTATTTGGTTTCTGTTGGACGTAGAATGGGCTGAAAAATGTTTGAAATGCAAAAGGTTTTGTCATAATATGGGCCTAAATATAGCAACACGGCGGAATTGATGCAAAGTCGTACTTATTTACAGCTGTTTTTAAATGATTCTGATGTCTCTGGGTCTTCTCTCCACAAATTTGAAACTTGTAAAGATGACTTGATTCAACATTAAAAACGTCGCTTTTTAAAAAAAGATGGAGAGATGACCCAGAGATGACTAATTATATACTTTTTCAAAATATTTTTTGGAGGATAATAAAACAAAGTCCAGAGATATGACAATATTGTCCCCAACACTACTTTATACCGCAATTTTAAAGTCTCGCATGGCTCACTGGTTTCGGTCTGGATTTTGAAGTCATTAACGAAGTGTTTTGGGTTCAAATCCTGCTCGAGACTCAAAATAACATTTTTTTTTACTTTTTTTTTTTAAAAATGTATATTGATATAACATTATGTTGAATTATACTAGAATACCGGTATATTTTAATTAGTCGTTATTGATTTCTGCCGTATGAACACTATATTTTCTGTTCTTATTACTAGTTTAGTATGATATACAGTATAATTGAATTAAAATATATATGCATGTGTATTAAAATTTCCAATATAAAGTTTTATCGGTTTACCCCTCATTTCCCTTTTCAGAAAGCTTGTGAGTTTTATTCAATAGCCAGAATAGACTTGTACTTTAACTCTCAACACAATCAATTTTTGTTCAAACTTGTACATAGCATTTCGAGGATATAGACATTTAAACCCCAATTGGTTCGTGTCGATGGTTCCTGCAAACTCACTATCTTGTGCGCCCAGTTTCTTTAGTACAAGTACATGTGTTATGATTCATATGCTATTTAGGTTGTTCGTCCATTGATATACAAATACCATTTTTCATAGTTCAAACCTGCTATACTCTGTCCCGAGTTTTTGCTTCCACCACTTTTTGCTTAATATTTCAATAATAGTAAATACCTTTGTGCTCAAACTACGTTCATCCACTAATATAAAAAATGTCCAGATTATCTGTTTTGAAACGCCCCCTCTACCGCTTCAGGTTTCAATACACATCCCGAAATTGAAAGTCTACGGAGATTTTGCATTGCAACAGCCATTAATAAGCCCGGATGATAACGTTAAAAAATTGCGCGATGTATTCCGAGCGTATTCCGAATGGAGAAAAGATGTAAACATTCCCCATTATAATTCTCCATAAGGAATCTGTTTTGTTCCTGTGAATTTTTCTGAGTGGAAAGGGATAATTGTTCAATGAAGATATCTTGGATATATTCCCTTTTAACGATTTCAACTGTATATCTTTCAAAGGTATGTGTAATTTTATTTAAAATCATCAAAAAGCGATGGAAGCAATAACCTGGGACAGACTATAACAATATCTTTGCTAAACGTACACGTATAAATGTGCGTTCAACGCGAGATAACTCTCCGTCCTGGACAAATTACTAAATGCAGAGTTGTAGCTCGATGAGAAATTCGGGTTGACGAACCGATGAGCTACAAGTTTGCATGTTGATTATACCAGGTCAAATTTGAATTTGTTTAAAGCATACAGGAATGAAACCAGGTTTGCCATATACACCTCACCATTCATTTTCACCGGTACTTCATTTATTCATTCATAGCACACATTGATGTTTGATATAAACTAAACATAATATAAATCATTTTTCAGCAAACCTATTAAGCCAAAATGTTTAATATAAATAACCCAGTGAATAAAGTCAATATTTGAAAAATATATCGAATCGGGGATATCCTCGAGTAATAACAAATAATCTCGATTTACATAAACATACGGAGTGCTGTAATTTGGTGAAAATAACACATTTTGATAAAGTTACATGTACATGTAGCATTCTATTATTTTCAATTTCGCTTTCGTGCTAAGTCAGAAAATATCATTCACAACAAGACAAGGAAATCAGAGAAGCTCCACCCCCCCCCCCAAAAAAAAACCAAAAAAAAAAAAAAACCAAACAAACAAACAAACAAAAAACCCCAAACAAACAAACAAAAAAACCCAAACAAACAAAAACATAAAACAACCAAAAAGAAAGATAAATAAATAAGAAATGAAATATAAAACACCTTCACATTACCACTTTACAGAATCCTGATTGTCTTTTTGATATATACGCACAAGAAAGCTTTAGAAAATAGTGTTTATTAATTTTCCCTATGCATGTACATACCACATTAGTTTGACTAATAGAATGAGCTTAATTAGTTCGATACTTTGCTCTGTTTTAGTCAGATCTTCGTCGCCAGGATGTCGATTTGATGAAGCAGTTGATCTCTATCAGTGAAACCATACAGAAACTGAACAAGTCAAAGTTCCCGCCTGATCATCACGTGATCTCTCGGACCTTTGTTACCAAAGTCAATGGGAAGAAAGGCTATGTCGGTATGCTTGATCCTTTAAAAAATGATCGCATCAGCTATAGGGTCAAAATCTTGATTAAGGATTTAATAGATTATCAAGATACAAGTTTATTTTAATAAACTTGTTACGCTTTACTTTACCACGCATACAATTATTTACATTGATACGACTGATACGACTTTTGTTGGTGCATTATAGGGGTAAATATCGTTCCACCTGAGTCCCTCACAGAATCCGAGGCTCCTTTGCTCCGTCGTCAGAGTGCCCCAAACATCGTCCCCTACCATCTCAAAAGCGTGTCAATCTCTAGCGTAGAAGGTAAAAATGCAGTAAACCGATGTAGTTCTAAAATAGTGGAACAAACCATTTCTGCAATATTAAGTTACTTTATAAAAAACGTTCAATCATTACATGCAAATCCATACCTTTGAATGTTCGAAACAAAGTAATAAATTAATGTACTCGGAAGGATCTGTCTTCTTTTCAATTCTACGATGAAGGCTATTACCAATGCAACTGTATTTATTTGGTTTTACAGATTACTATACGTCAGATGAGGAATTTGGAAACTCTATAAACTCTATAAGTGATATCAATTCATTGTCAACCAACCCAAACCACTTGTTGGCTCGCAGGCCGTACCTGTCCGCGCGGAGGTTTTCGGACATTGTGACAAATTTCCCGATTGTCCACAGTTCCAGTGATTCTGAATATGAGCAGATCTTGCTGCGGAACATTAAACTCTGGAAGGATGGCCAGCTAGAGAACGATTCCGTGTTTGTGTGATCTTATTTTTTTTTGCCATGCAGGATTATTTCCAGAATAATTAACCAAACGACTGCCTGGAGAAATAGAGAGACGTTAACATTCACTGACTCAATAAGGTAAATGAGTGATGACTGCTTTGTACAACTCCTGCAGAGAGCATTGCGCAGGTGCCGCGGCACCAGCTATTGCAACGTTCATATAGCAAGCGCTATAAACTGTACACGAAGCAAAGGTTACAAACATTATTTTGCTACAAGAGGCAAACATTGTTATGACAACGCAGAACATGATGTTTGATAATGGTCTCAAAAAGTCTCGAATTCTCTCTTTTTAAAAGATAACAAGTGATTATTGGAATGTCAATTTCATATGCACTGACTTTAAGATGAATGGCATATATTGAAATAAAAAAAAATACAATTTAATAAAAATGCTTTAAATATATTGTTAAAAAAATCCTCTATATCTATGAAAGCCCAAAAGGATAAATATGAACCATGATAATGTTTTATTTTACTATTTGATCTCCGGATTAAAAAAAAGTTAAGAGAGACTTTACATCCGTTTTATTGTTGGTAAAAAGCAACACTTTTCAGGTGAGACAGTGCCTCACCCACGACTCTATGCAGTAGTGGGGTGTGTCAGACATGTAGAACAAGCCCCCAGCCGTACGGACAGCGGCGAAGAAAGCCTCCGCAGAGTGTTGGCAGTTAATCAGTCTCTTCTTGGAGACACATGTCGCCTTCATGTTATTCAGGAACTTGTGGTCACATTGCGATCTTGTTATTCCGAAGTGATGTCCCTGCATGGAAAAAGAATAATTTCATTAATTTTGTTTATTTTTTATTCTCAAAAAGCAATTTTTAACACCTTTAGTGTATCTGCCCCGATACACCCGATTTTGAAAAGGTGAAAGCGCAACCGGAAATCTAGGGCTGTTTTACCTTGCGTACAAATATGAATAATAAATTTTGAATAGATAAGCTAATTTTTCACACATTCTTGTTTTCCATCTTTGTAAAAAACTTTGTAATGAAACTACAAAGATTCAACAACAAATTTAGTGAATATTTATGAATGATTTAAGGTCTGGTATAGTAAATATGCAAAGGAGATATTTAGATATTATTACTGCAATAATTAGGAACACTTCTTTCATTAATTTTTGAAATTTTTGAGGAAGGATATTTCTGCTAAAGTTCGAACTTGTTGATGGACTGTTTATATTTTAGTAACGAACGTGATAACAGTTATCTAGTCTGTTACGTGAGGTCTTACACCTTGACATAAACTCACTGAATGATAACACACTAAATAGGTGACCCAAAAACTAGGTTGAAAGGTACACATGTTCAATTAACTAAGTAACATTTTCTAAACATATTTTTTACAATTATATTAACCAATATACATGTACAGACAATGATAACAACAATACTGATTTGGTATGATGTCCTAAATCAGCCATCTTAGTGATATCAAAGGTCATACCTTTCCTTTGTTTACTTTAATCTATCTAACTCCACTCACATGATAACATAACTGATTACGTTTTCTTGAAATACAACATCTTAGTTTAAACGTACTCACACAATGGTAGCAGATATCGTGTTTATTACAGGAGGGCGTGAACTGGGGCTCGTATTGGAAGTGTAGGAGGGGGACACTGCAGCCATTGACGGCTCCCGCGGGGGCGTGTTCCTGACAGTAGTCGGAGGCCGATACAGAGACCGTCAGCAGACACAACAGGACGCACGCAATCTAGGGATCGAAGCAACAAATGACACAGAAATTTTGAAACACATACATGATATCATATCTATATAATTCAAATTAAACTCCGAGTTTCCATTTAAATTCGAGAAACTTGCAGTATACAACTTTATATCATGAACATTTTGCATTTATGTTGTAATTTTTAACATTTTTTTCTTACCTTCATTGTCGTTTCTTTATTGGTAATGGCCTTATCAATGTCACAAGTATGGATACTTGTTATAATCGAGAGAAACCCACAGGTTTGATAAACATGTTCTGTAAACCTACTTTTATTCCCATGCGAAAATAATTCGCGAGGTTCGCAAGAACTACATCGTCGCGAACTTTTTAAGTATAAGATACGTAAAACCTCAGCTTTTTGTATATTGTCATCAATCATGGTCAATTTTCGTTTTATAGAACTACTGTTGATATACAGAGCATACAGTTATAAACATGATATTTTCATTTTCAATTAAAATGTAAAAAGATGCTTCGGAATAACCCAAGTAAAAGTAAAAATCCTTTTCGATTTTTTTCGTATCCAGAGCTTCAAGGAATCTGACGAATTGCAAAAAGGAGGACGGAAGCTATATTTTTTTTTTTATAAAATTTAATGTTGGATGTAACACACTTTCATACCGTTAAAAAATTACGTATACCGCATTAATTTATAATGTACATTGTAGCCTATGTTACGGAAAAACTACGTCAAAAACGTTTAACGTTTCAATCCGCCTGACGTTACGTTTTTTTGTTTGTTTGTTTTTTTTATTTTGTTTTTCTTTTTTACAAATTAATGTCATTTTAAAGGTCAAATGACTGTTTTCCCGCTACTATTTAAAATGACAGAAAATTAAATTATAAGGATTCATTTGTTTTAATTGATTACCAAATTTGCAATTAATATTTTACAGCTTCGCCCTATCATGAATTTGCCCAGACACAGATACATGTAATATGAACCATTGGAATTCACCCATTTCCGTCTAATTTGAGAAAACAGTATGTGTGTCTATTGTGTATTTGTGAGCATGCGTTAGTGCGTTTACCCAAATTATTTGTAGCTGTCCAATTATTTAGAAAGCTATGCAACAACTACAGGTAACTCATTGAACAGGTAAAGGACATTAAAGCTGCCCTGTCCGAATTTTAGGCTATTACAGTATCAAGTAATTTTCCATGCAAACCAATTATCTTAGAAAGTTATAAACACATATCTATTTATACCAGCGGGATCGGTCTCCTATTGAAAAGGAAAATATTTAAAGTGAATAAAAATAATTTCTTTATGTTAACAAAAACACCACAACAAAAACCCCCGACAAACCAAATGCATCATGGGGATGTTCAGAAAAGGAAACCGTTTGGTTTCGACCCCCCCCCCCCCCCCCCCCCCGAATGATTATTCAACACGCATACTATGCATCGACTTTAAACAAAACAAACTTCAAAAATATTAAAGATTTTTTTTTCTACACAGATTAATGTTTGATTTGCAAAAACATTAGACCTTTTTTTTTTTTTTTTTTTTTTTCGCAGTCTAAAGACAATCATACCCGCCTCGACGTCATCCATAACGAAATAACCTTTATGTCGTAAGCAAATTTTGTTCGTCATTTCTCATTGCAATATAGCTAGATTAACAGGGAAAACAACTGCAACGTCTATTATTATACACATACTTATCATACCCATCGTTTAAAAGCGTGAATAAACTGGACTCGGGTTAGCTGCAGGTCTGTTGCCCTACAGTTTTGTGTTTTATAAAGCGTAAACTGTTCAAACTCATGTGAGTATATAGCTATTGAATTCATTCCTTAAGTAATGTCGTTTCTTTACATGTAAAAATGATGACTTTCAATCTGCACGTGATTTATTATTCTTCACTTAGCGTACTTAAGAGAATTTATGAGGCAAGTTCAATTCAATTCAGTTTATTAGCTCAAACCATGACCATTACCTTGAAATAAACATTTCAAAATCTCAAAGATCTATTATTACAAAATTTAAATGTAGGATACTTCTAATTAGAATTGAAATGGGACAGTATAAAGGGGAGCCTATCGATGAAATCATATGCAATTTTTGTTTATAAAATAAAATATATTTTTTTTATTAAATTGTCTTTATTTAATAATATTGGATACAATCCAACATTAGTAATGTTTTAGTCAAACTGTATCATTCTCGTTTTGTCAAGTTTTTCTAGACAACCATTTTAGTGTTGAAGCTTACCTTTACAGACATTCATTATTGTATACAAAACGCAATGTGTAATATGTGCATATACCGGTATGTTATAATAGTATTTGCAGTGACATATATGCCCAAAGGAGCGGGTGTTTCATAATTAATTTTGTATTACATTAATGTAATTTTTTATAACACATGTCACTATAACAAATCGCTCACTTACTTACTTGCAAATATCACTTCTTTGAAAAATGTATGTTCTTTTTCTTATCAGCTTATACTGATCAATCGTGTTAGCTAAGGAGACTTGATCAAACATATAACTAACATTTATGCCGATCAATGTAAACATATTTCATTTCTTAATTTACTACTATGATAATAGAAATTGTCTGGATTGATAAAATTGTCAAGAAGGAAGCAATTTTAAACATTTTAATTCTTTACAATGATAGATAAATCATTTTGTTTTATTTATATAGTATTTATCACTAAAGTCATATTTTTCTGCTTTCAGAAAAGATGAATCTTTTTAATTCAAACAGATGATTTTAACACACTTTTTTTCTAGAAATCAAGAGATGGTTGGTTTTCAAAGTTTTGTTTATTTTAAAGTAGTTTCAAAGGTAAATAAGTTTGCTGTAAAGAATCTAGATTTCTGCTTTACAACTTCCCTGTACAAGTAAATCGAAGGTTAATATAGAATTGAGTTTTCTGTTCGAAATCCTACGCACACACAATTTCTCAGAGCATTGTACAGACACTAGTATGCATATATTTACATATGAAATCAGTTTGTAGTTTTCAAAAATATTATCTTAAAAAAACACAAAAAACAACAACAAGTACATAATGTACATGTATAACAAAAAAAAAGCCATTGTAAAACTGAAAACAATGAATTTTAGGCAGTAGTGCAGTCTAATGAGCATTGCAAAGGGGTAAAATTGAATCTATAAGTTGCTAAAAATCATATTTGAAATACGTTAGCGAAAAAAAGGAGTACAGTCATCCACTTACGAACTACTATGTTCTACAAATTCATTGAATTGCTAATAGCACGAATCAAAGTATTTACACTTTATGGTTAATTTTGTGTACATGTCTTTGAGTTTTGACATATGTTCTGACAGCTAATAAATAGTTAATAAATGATTTAAAAAAATAATTTAAAAATAAAAATGGGGAAACGATTATCGACACTTCAATAAATCCAATTCTGCTAATTTGCTAGACCGCTAAAAGAGCCTTAAAACAAGTCTGGATGTTCAATTAGATATATCTTAATGAAGAATACAGTCACGCAACTAGACATCATTCACAAGGGAATAGTTAAATTGATGTAGTAGATTTTTTTCATATCCTGAAATCTGAAATATAATAAGATAAAATCATTGATATTAGCGACACGTACGTTTTTTTGTTTTACCAATCAAGCAAACACGAGATTCAAAATGAACAAAAAGTGTCTCATTATTATTTCATTATTATCAATATTAGTTATTAGCATACCTTTTCAGCATCCTCCTTTTAAAGATTCTGTTTAATGTCTAGGACTTGGGAAAGGAATGCTAATAGGAGGGTTTCCAGGAGACATCAACTGTAATAAATTATCAAAAGCAAGTTTTAGGTAATAAATATGATAATTTGTGTTTATTCAACATTGCTGATCACATATACTTGATTGTAAAGAAAATATATCAAACATGCATATGTCTTTTGTCTTTTTTAAAATACAGGTCTGCAATTTTTCATTTCATCATATGAAAAGAAAAATGTAGTTAAATTGGAAATTGTTACTATCCTTTTCAAAGGTAAAAGAAGTAACAAAATAATTGATAAGAAAATGATTTAATGATTATGCATTAATTCCCAATTAACTTTCAGGTTTAAATTATTAACACAAACATTTCAACTTAATGTATAGAGAAGCCATGACTATCTCGCTGCAAAAATAATTGTGTCGTGTTAATTTGCAAATTAATTGATTCTGTATCTTAAATTTTCTTGAAGGAATAAAATTTTTTCTTTGATTAGAGGTAGAATCAACATTCTTACTTGGAATAAACACTCTGTCCCAGGTGGTTTACTGCTGTCCTCTAAACCCCTTCCAAAATCAACTAGCCAGGCGTTCTCAATGTACAGAAAATTACAAGGTCGTTTTCTTGTACATAAAACAAACAAAGATGGGTCATCTTCCCTTCCCTTTTCATCCTTTACTTGAATTATCCGCCACTGGGCACCAGTTTGATCTTTGTATCTTTTAGAATAATCACAATAAAGTTTGCTAGTCATGTAGAGGTATTCTTTTAGATCTGGGGACTTAATGTAAAAAAGATTGAAGGATTCTTTAACAGCCTCGAATTCAAATTGGATTCGAACATTATCAACATCTGTTGAACTTTTCATGGCTCTTGCGGCCCCAAAAGACGGGAAGTTTCTTCCAAGTAGGATTGACGTATTCTTAAATGGCTGGATAAGAAAATTTTTTCCATCTAACACCTTTTGTAAATTTTGTAGTGGAAGACGCATTTCCTCGAGATATGTTGTGAGTTCCGTATGTTCGGCTGGGTCAAATACTGCTAAAACGTAGATGTCTTCAAGACTTGGGAGTGAAAACAATCTCAAAAATTCTTTGTTATCTGCTCTCTCTTTTTCGATATATGTTTTCAATGTACCACTTGTGCTTGGACTATAGTTATTTGCCTCAACACAAGTTTTCAATCTGAATAAGAGAGCATGTCGTAAGGTGGATAATCTAATAAACAATGTCAACAGATGGAGACATGTTTTCATATCCTCTCCTCTAGGGATCATGCTTGTGATGCGACTTTTTAGATTCCCTATTTGGTCTACTCCAATGTGTATGTCAAAATTTGAAATTAAACTGTGCAATGAAGGTTCATCGACGTTTTCTTTTATTTCTACCGCATCAATTAAGATTTCAGTTTTTGTAATTTTTTCGGCCAATCCGGAAAATTCATGGACAGTGAAATTTCCTAATGTACATTTTGGATCCAGTAATTCTTTCAGATCAACGATGCGAAACATGACCTTGAAAAAGTAAAACACCAAAAACATAACTTTTGGCGTTAAACCAGCCCTTGAATAAATGATATTTGCAGATGAAACACATCCTAACACCCTTATAGCTTCAATTATGGAGCATTTTCCACTTTTTTTCTGGAATCCATCTCTTGAGTTCCATAGTGCATCGATGAGAACAATATCTTTGTCAGTTAGTTCACTAATATTTGCAATGATATTTTGGATGATATCATTTGTGTCATAACCAAAGGATTTACAAAAAGAATGAATATTCTCAATTTTTGCTCTCGAAGAAGTATGTGGCACATCCATCTAGTGAGAACAAAATATATATTCTACTGAACTAATTACATAAGTCTCGATTTAAAGCATGCAAGAGAAAAATTATAACTACATGTGTAAGTAAACATTTCATGAAAAGAGAAATTAAACAACGAGGAATTACTTTAAAGATACAGTGCGGCGCGTCGTATTAAGAAACCGACTTGGGTTCGGTATTTTTGTACTACTCATAAATGTATAAACTGTCAGACAATTACCGACTTAACCATGAAATAAATCTAATTATTTCATTAGAATTAATGATTACATATAACCCATAAATAGGTATATTGCAAAGTGTGTAGGGGCTCAGCCTTTTATACTATTACGCATGTGTATCTATACTTATATGTTAAGACTTTTTGCCAATAAACTAAAAAACGCCTGCACCATAACTCTTTACACCTTTGGTATTTAATACCTGTAATATGATGTCTGTAAGCTGTTATTGAATTTTAACTGAGAAGTAATATTGTAAAATTAATCAATAACCTACTATCATTTTCGAAAAACCAACTCAAAATAGCAAAAATGCGAGTAAGGTGGTGGACACGCTTTGAAGGATCCAAGTCAGTGGGAGTAAGCATTGAAATATATCCTGGCAATGAAATAATATTGAATGATTACGTTAACAGCAAAAATACTTGGATTATATATAGAAGTTAAGGTTTGATAAATGCTGAATAAATGAAATAAGGCGATTCGTTTTTTGATTGCACGAGTTTAGTTTTGATAGATAGAAGCTAGCGAAACGCGACCGTCGGCGAGAGAATAGAACTTTACAGAAAGGGATAACCAAGAACGCGGTTCGACTAATGAAAAATCAACGTCATGGCGAAAAGTTTAGAATGGGTTCATCGCGTATCGTGGGGAAATATTTATACCCTGGGTGGGATATTTTTGGTTGATACAAAAAAGTTAATGAATAAAATAGAACAATATTAGCTTTGATGGAGAGGGTTTATTTTCGACAATGGGGTGCCCAGGAATGCCGTTAGAATAATTTTACACCATGACGGAAAGTGTTGGGCGAGTTAATCATCGGGTAGATACTTTGGATATGATATCGTTGGTTTAAAAATGCTAATTAATATGCATACATTAACATTTCAATATCATACATTTTTATACAACAACAGATTAGTAGTAAATCTTAAGACATTAATTAATAAACAAGGAACATATTGTGTTGTAAGTCTGTATGAATAAATGATGTATAAAGTGAAATTTGAGAGAAGGGGGTTACCACTCTCCCCCTTTTTCTCCCAAATCAGTCTTTTTATCTGAAATTGTTATTTTGGACAGTGATGAAAACTGAAGTGAAATTTGACCTAAAGTACAAAATTGAGAGATATGACGTCCTATAAATACCAAATCGCTGGTTAAAAAAATATCATTGTTATCATTTTCCCCTAAGCTGCAACAAAAAGAATTAAGGCCATGTTCATGTATGTATCATCCAATTCGGTTTAGATTTTTCATTCCTCAGCTAAATATACAGCTATGTAATGTTTTTTATACTTCAATTCCAAAGAATAGGTTAATCTTGAAAACAATTAAGAAAAATTCGGACACCCTATATTTTTTCCAGTAAAAAAAAATCAAAAGATATGAAAAAAAAATTGCATTGACAAAAACTGGTAAAATTAAAATAATAAATTTGAACACACGCATGCACACAGCCACACCCACGCACACACACACACATGCTATACGGATAAGAGTTTATTATATATTCAGATATGCGTTTGAAAACACAAAGTAAATCGCCATTAAAAAAATCAAATAAATTTGGCATATGAAAAGGAACAAATGAGACTAGGCGTAAATGTAAATGGGCTTAATCAACCAAATATTAAAAAAGAACCACTATTCTGGAATTAATATTCTTGTTATATAACATTAGGTTATACTGTTTAACTGTATAGTAGTGAATCTTTTAACAATTATCTTTTTAAGGAAGATATATTTTATTAAGGCTTTTTGAAAAAAAATTTAAAGGTTCAAGTACCTTTAAAATAACCCCAAAAGGTATATACTTATTTTTAAGACAATGCATCTTAATGTTTACCTTACATTGACGGTATTCTTATAAACCGGTACAAACGTAAAAACTTCAATCCCAATAGAAATAAACAGAGTCTTGTGAACGCTTAATTGCTTAACTTCCCGGACATTTACGTCCGCCTAGACGACAAGGAAAAAATATATGTATATAATATCATTGGTCAAGGTCAACTGATAAACAGGGCTTTCTTGCTGTAAAACAGAAAGTCGATTGATATACATTGCAGAACACGACACTGCAATTCAATTTGATTTTGTGTATTTGAAGTTACTAGAAATATCGACTGTTCTACAGACGCGGATGAAGCAAATGCCTTGAAAGTAGATAAATCATTATCATTGTCAAAAATTTGAATCTAAACGACTTATTGTATACTATTGTGAAATATTAAAGGATCCGGAGGATAAATGGATGCCATAACAACCTTTGAACTTTTACTAAAAGCCCTATCTAAAATACACCCTAGTCGGTATACTTTTACTAACTGTAAACATGTAATAACATTTTGTCCTAGGCACACATGTAATAAACAGAATTCGAAGAATAGAGAGAAAAGTGCGTCTTCCTCTCTTGGTTTTTAATTTGGGTTATCGAGTTGCGTGTATCTCTCCGGACTACGTTGGAATATTCTTTTAAGTAACGGGACAACCACCAGAAACATCTTTTTTAGGTTTCTTCTCGTCCGTCTTTCCCTGTCTTTTGGTAAATCACACCCCAAACACGAAACGTAGTCATCAACAAGCCATAGATCTACAGCGATTTTTGTACATCTCTGGCATTGTCTTTTCTCATTAAACTTATTCATCAAACAGACGTCTTCAGTCATTTCCGATTGGATGATCTGCCTTAGTTTTTTAGCATAGTTATTACTATGACCAGGGTATAGAGTGATAGCAAACTTTTGCCACATGACCGCTAGTTGAAGTATGCTATCTTTCAAACTTGTAACCATCATCTGAGGGTGATGGGTTGCTTTTGCAGTTTCTCGTAACGATGCTAGACTTCTCAATTCAACCAAAAACCTGTCTTTGTTCATTATGTAGGAAATATGTTTTTCCTGTATATTTTCACATCTTTCAATTTCGTGCAAAAGAAAGGCAACTCGTTGTAAACAGCGTACATCTTTTTGGATAGCTAATTGATAATATTTGTCACTGTCACTAAGAAAAGTGCAAAAGAGTTTATCAATTCCATGTGCGTGCCATATGCAACTTATTAACACTCCACACAACCTCAAAAATTGTCTTAAAATTGACCCAAAGGGAAATTCATCCAAAAAATATTGACAACATATCGAAATCATCTGTTGTAATGCATGCATCGTATGTTCATCAAAGTTGTCACCTTTTGTTGAATCTACTGTTTTGGCTATTTTTTCCAGTAAAGGGTTCAACATAATTAGCTCTTCAATTCCTTCATATGAAATGTATTTTTCAATTTGGTCAATATCATTTGCAATCATCGCATGTTCCTTTTGCAAAAAATCCTTGATCTTTCTAAAGTTTGTAATCCTGATTTGGACATTTCGTGATTTCATCTGTGTGAAAGAAGGCATTTCCTACAAGTGAAAGGATATCAGATAAAAAATTTAAATACATTTTCTTTTATTTCAAATCACATACTAAAAGTATGTGATTATGTCAGCAATGAGCCGATTGGAATTTTTTTTTTGAATTGTGGTGAATTGTCAATATTCAATTGAACTAGATATCGTTACGAGTAACGTGTAGGTCTTCCGTCAGACTTTGTTCTATATGATACAATATAATATCGATAATCTCTGCCAAATCTGAGATCCGGGTGGAACTTAGTTTTTTGTGTCGAGAATGGAAACGGACGAGCAAAAGTGATTAATGAAAATAAAAGCTGTTTTTTTTGGACATTTACCTAGTGTACATCACTGTTTATCATGCTAGATGAAACACCCAAGAAAATCTGTTAAAATTATCAAAAATATGAAATGTTTGAACCCTTCCGGTGAGTACTGGAAGTTACGGTTGACAAAATTAAACCAGTTAAACACATCTTCAATAAATTGTCTATTATTCATTAAAGGTTCGTGTCTCAATCACTTACAGCGACTAAAATCTGGAAGTGCTTCCGGTGACAACTGGAAGTTATGACGAACAAAACAAAATGATTTAAAGACATTTACAAGTATAGGTCTATAATCCTACAAAGTCTTAATGCTCAAGTCCTTATCATTTGTGAGATCTCTTGTATGCTTTTTGTCGCGGGACAGGAAACGGACGACAGGAAATGAACTTTGGAAAAAGTGAAGAAAAAATCCTTGAGATAACTTTTTTTCTATCACTCCTGAAAATTTCAAGAAAATTTATCGAACCATCTCTGAGAAATCTTGTGTACAAAAGAGGTGAACAAAATTCGTACTCAATTTTCGAGCCATAGTGAGTTCTTAAGAATGGCACCACAGGCTTAAAAAAAACCCAACAGGCACAACTTCAGACTATGGTCTACCTATCCTGCAAATTTCATATTCATATCTCTGACAGTTTTCTAGATCAAGCGTGCACAAAATGGATCGTAAAAGTTGCAAAATAAGCGATAAATCGGTACCGGAACAAACATATAAAACAAAATCGGACGGCAAAAATATTAAACACAAAAACAATTCAGATCACTTCTAATCATCTGTGAAAATATGGTGTTAATCGGCTGGACAGTTTCTGAGGAATCGCGTGCACAAAATTTGTGGAAAAATTAAATGATAATAAGAAACAGTACAAAAACTATAAGGTTTTCCGTTGGAATAGGAAGACCATAAATATCGCTGCTTCCTTTTACTTATCACCCCGCGCAACTTGTTGCAAAGGAAAGAAAGCATTGCTGCCGAGTGTGTGTTGGTGTGTGTGTGTGTGTGTGTGTGTGTGTGTGTGTCTGTCTGTACGTCTGTCTATATGTCTGTCTGTGTGTGTGTGCGTGCCTGCGTGTCTTCCTGCCTGCTTTTCGAAATACTTAGAGTAAAACTAGTCCAAAGTTTAGAGAAGATTATTTTCTCGTCAACATTTATTACCGGAAAATCGTTTTGTCACCTTATAATGCTAAAAAATGATTCCTAATTCCTTGAATAATGCATTTCTTCCAGCAATATTCATTTGCCTAGGCGATGCCCTGCTTAGCAGTATTCTTTTTTCATTTATTCTATTGAGTGTCTTGCTAAATCAATGATAGAAAAGTATACCCAGAAATTGAAGTCGGAGATGAATTCTCGTTGTAATCAGAATAGTGCAATTTGTGGTCGAAATTATAACTCTTTATCCTAATGTTGCATATAACTGCTTCCAATTTGTTTATTTACTTGGTTTTTCTATTTATAAGAAGTAAAAAATGAAGCAAAACGCATTGAATATATTTTTTTTGGCAATTCGTTTTTAAAGAAATGTCGATTGTAACAAATAATATCTTCTTCTTTATAATATTTATTTGTGTTTTGAATGTACTTTAATTTAGAGCAGTTTGCAAAATATATCATAATATAAAATTGATCAGTTGAAACAGAAGAAATCTTATAAACGTCTTTATAATTGATATTCCAAATCCTTTATACATGAAAAATAAAAAAAAAAAACAATATTTTGTTTCAAAGTAACATGTTTGAGGCATCAGTAATTTGGCTTTTAAACAATTGGTATTAGATCGTTTAACCAACCTGTAATTCATCGGTAAGATTCCTTTCCATAGGTCTTGAGACTAGTATTGGTGATTCTCCAATTGGTATCAGCTTTAAAAAAATATTTTAAATCAGATTAAATTTATGGGCTTTTTCATTAACATTGCATCACAAAAGCACGTTGGGGTATCAATCTGCTGGACGTTGCGTTTAAGATTGTGATATTTTTGTAATTTGTCTTGAAGCATTTGATTGTTAGAAATGAAATTTAGTAATATAGACTATTTGTTTAAAAATCCAGCTTTGGTTTATCAAACATAGATTTGCAAACCCTTTAAAAAGTTACTATGTTGTGAACTGCTTTGAACAAAAATTAAGATGCCTTCGTTAAACACAGGCTATTACATTAAAACAAGGGAAAAATAAAGTGAGTTACTGAATTAGATAGGACATATTGTTCATGCTGTTACAAAAATTTTAATAACATCAAAAATAAATATGAATACTTACTACAAATAAGCACTGATCGTTGGGTTTAGATTGATTTACAAGACACTTTCTGTCTTTTTTCAGATAAACGAATCTACTTGGTCTTTGTTTTGCACAAATAACGAAACAAGACGCTGTTTTGTCGCCACCATCTGATCTGTAAACCTGTAAAACTCTCCACTGAGCAGCCCTGTGCATTGCTTCCTGTCCCTGTTTGATTGTGTTTCCCTCAATATACACGCATTTGTCTGAATTTGGGGATTGGATGTAGAAAAGATTGAAGGAGTTATCTTTAGCAATGAATTTAAATTGGTTGTTGTCAGTGGAGAGTACTCTTTTAGTAAATGTCAATGTTACAGCGTTGCTGAAAATTGAATTTTGTCTAGCCAGAAAGACAAAAGGATTTACAAAAGATTGGATCAAGAAAATTCGGTCGTGAAGTATTTCTCTCAAATCCTGAAAAGGCAGTCGCACTTCCCTAAGATATGCTGCCAATTCTGTGTGCTCTGATGGTTCAAATTCAGCTACAATTTCTGTGCTTTCTAGATTCGGCAGAGAGAAAAATTTCAGAAAACAACGGTTATCAACTCTTTCTTTTTCGATGAAGTTTCTTAACGTATTTACTGTACGAAGAGAATATTGTCTCGCTATTAGGCAATTCATTACTCTTAACAAAAGTACATGACGGAATGTGCACATTCTCAAAAATACTTTCAGATAGTTCAAATAAGGTTGAGATTGATCTCTTGGTCCATACATCATCTCTTTAATACGATTTTGGACTATTCCAATCTCGTCAATTCCAATATAAATATCAATATTTGCAATAAAGTCACTTAAATCGGGTTCATCGAAGTTTTCTGTCAATTCTTGCTCATTAAGAAATATATTAAGTGTTTTAAATCGCTCGGCTAAGTCAACATAATCATATCCATCAGTCGTGCTGTCACCTAGATCTAGCATTGCTTCAATATTTGGATTGCATACCCTAAAGAAAATATTTAGAAAACAGTCAGCCAAACGAACAACGTCAGATGATACGCCAGTGACGTGGACAGGCGATCCAACTAGCATCAAAACTTTTCCTAAAATGTGCACTGCCGTAATAATGACATTTTTGTCCTTCCAGGATTGCTGACTCTTTGATGATTCGAATAATACATCTATAGTTGCCAATGCCATTTCTGATAATTCTTGTGCATTTAACCTAATTGAATTGATAATATCCCCGACGTTAAATCCCCAAGATTCACAGAGAGAGTTGACATCTTCAAGTTTTTTATCGATCAAAGCCTCTGTACTCATTCTTTTACATCTTCTGGTTTTTAAATGTCCTCTTCCTACCAATATAAGAAAAGGATTTGTATATAGTGGTTTTAAAAAATAATTATGTGTTTGAGTGATCAAATAATACCTAATCTCTAAGCAGTATAGTTTAATGAAGTACATATATTCTAAATTTACCGTCAGTTTCACATCAAATAATGCATTACTACTACTTGATAAAAGTTCTTTAATCTATCCTCATAAATTAATAGCCTGATATAAACAACAAGAGGCCCATGGGCCACATCGCTCACCTGAGGAACAATGGGTATTATAAAGTCAGCTTAATGAAGTCATAATACAAACAATCTGGACAATGTACAATTATACATCTAGAATCTGTAAAAATAAAATACATTTTTCCCCCTGGATATTCTTATGTTTCTAATCATTAGTCCCTTTTCTAACAGGATGATTTTATAGTCATATCACATGTTGAGTATTGCAGTCCTCAAAAAGATCCTTTACAATTGTTAATATATGGGATATTAAGCTACATCAAACTCTGAACCTTCTTGTGAGGCCCAAGAATTGTCCTGGAGCCAAAGTCTTAACAATTATAAAGAATCATCTGGCTGATTAGTTTCTGAGAAGAAGATTTTTAAAGATTTACTCTATATATTCCTTTGTAAAACTTTAACACCCCTCCCCCAATGTGGCCTCACCCTACCCACAGGGATCATGTTTTCACAACTTTGAATCTACACTACCTGAGGATACTTCCACACAAGTTTCAGCTTTCCTGGCTGATTAGTTTCTAAGAAGAAGATTTTTAAAGATTTACTCTATATATTCCTATGTAAAACTTCGACCCCCCCATTGTGCCCCACCCTACCCTCAGGGATCATGATTTTCACAACTTTGAATCTACACTACCTGAGGATACTTCAACACAAGTTTCAGCGTTCCTGGCTGATTAGTTTCTGAGAAGAAGATTTTTAAATATTTACTCTATATATTCCTATGTAAAACTTCGATTACCCCATTGTAGCCCAACCCTACCCCTGGGGGTCATGATTTTCACAACTTTGAATCTACACTACCTGAGGATACTTCCACACAAGTTTCAGCATTCCTGGATGATTAGTTTCTGAGAAGAAGATTTTCAAAGATTAACTCTATATATTCCTATGTAAAACATCGACCCCCATTGTGGCCCCACCCTACCCCCGGGGGTCATGATTTTCACAACTTTGAATCTACACTACCTGAGAATGCTTCCACGCAAGTCTCAGCTTTCCTGGCTGATTAGTTTCTGAGAAGAAGATTTTTAAATAATTTACTCTATATATTCCTATGTAAAACTTCGACCCCCCATTGTGGCCCCATTCACATCCAGGGGTCATGAATTTCACAACTTTGAATCTACACTACCTGAGGATGCTTCCACACAAGTTTCAGCTTTCCTGGCTGATTAGTTTCTGAGAAGAAGATTTTTAAAGATTGACTCTATATATTCCTATGTAAAACTTCGACCCCCCATTGTGGCCCAGCCCTACCCCTGGGGGTCATGAATTTCACAACTTTGAATCTACACTACCTGAGGATGCTTCCACACAAGTTTCAGCTTTCCTGGCTGATTAGTTTCTGAGAAGAAGATTTTTAAAGATTTACTCTATATATTCCTATGTAAAACTTTGACCCCCCATTGTGGCCCCACCCTAGCCCTGGGGGTCATGAATTTCACAACTTTGAATTTGCACTACCTGAGGATGCTTTCACACAAGTTTTAGCTTTCCTGGCTGATTAGTTTCTGAGAAGAAGATTTTTAAAGATTTACTCTAGATATTCCTTTGTAAAACTTTGACCCCCCATTGTGGCCCCACCCTACCCCCGGGGGTCATGAATTTCACAACTTTGAATCTACACTACCTGAGGATGCTTCCACACAAGTTTCAGCTTTCTTGGCTTTCTGGTTCTTGAGAAGAAGATTTTTGAAAATTTCTCGAAATTTTTCATTAATTTCTAATTATCTCCCCTTGAAAACGAGTGTGGCCCTTAATTTTCACAACGTTGAATCCCCTTTGCCTAAGGATGATTTGTGCCAAGTTTGGTTGAAATTGGCCTAGTAGTTCTTGAGAAGATGTTGAAAATGTGAAAAGTTTACGGACAGACGGACAGACGGACAGACGGACAGACAGACAGACGGACAGACGGACGACAGACAAAATGTGATCAGAATAGCTCACTTGAGCTTTCAGCTCAGGTGAGCTAAAAATGTATATGTATCCCCTTCTCCAGCCCCTCCCCTCTCGGTTGAGAAGCGATTTCCGTCTTCCTAATAAACTAGAACAAAAGAGTACAAAAAAGAAACAACATTGTTCTTGCAGTGTAGAATTTTTCGTCAATGAATTTTTAACATATCAACATAAACTAAAAAAAACCTAAAATCTTGTTCTAACGTGTTCGCGCGTTCCTATAATTAAACGCACGGAATTTATATCCGCGTATAATCGCGAGAAGCACTCCTCGCAGATTTCAAAACCTCGCCATTATTTTCTGAGAGGTTAGAACTATAAAAAATATGGATAAACGTTCCGCGTTTGTGATTTTATATTCTCGCGATTTTATAGAAAACGGCGGGATTGCGGAATTAAGTACTCGGATAATATAAGGAATTTACAGAATCCACCACTTTTTTTAAAGCAGTCTTTTATGATCTAGATAATTATTCAAAATGACAATAATGTCAATTTTTCATCTAAACTAAACTCGTCGTTGTTGGTTAGACATGTGCTATAACTTTACGTTTGATTAATACATATTGGTATGTTTAGATTAAACTAAATTCTTTTAAGGGGACCTAGACACGATTTGAGGCCAACGTTTTACAAACATTTATTTTTCAATTTTTAATGTCTAGAAAGATTTATATGGGTATTGTTAATGTTTCCTCTAAGTTTGAAATTCTTAGTTATAAACAAAGCTCGTCTTGTTAGCGTTTAGATATGTAATATTGGAATAAGTTTCAATTAAATGGTGCTTTCTCTCGGTGATAATATTATTTATGAACTCATTGAATCAGTTCATTATGTTTGCCACGAGTCGTTTTGTAAAAGAAAATTAAATTTCATTACTTTACATTATTTGTAAACAAATATAAGACTCGAGCTTTGTGTACATAACAATTAATTCTTGGCTATGTATTTCGCTTGTAATTTGACATCTAACATTCAAATGTTGGTCAATCATTAAAAATGCACAAGAAAACCATTTTATACTTAAAAATAAAAAGAAAATTCTTCTCAAATCGTTTTAGTCCCCTTAACGATAAAAATGCAAATAAAACATGCCTGCAAAACAATGTGTTTTTCTCCCAACAAAATTTTGTACTTCGATGACAAAACAATTCTCTTTAAGTAGTTGGTTGCGTTTTACAACCAATATAGGACGAGGAAGGGCGTTTGAAGATCCTTTAAATTCCTCATCATTGATGTCGACTGGCTTGAACGTATCATCATCCTTCCCCTTTACCATCCATTGAGAGTGATAGGCCGCCGGAACGGATTGGATCTGTGCTATAAAGCAGTGGCTGCTATCAGGATTTTCTTTTCTTTCCACACATATTCTAGGTTCATCTGAAAGATAAAAAAAAACCATTTCAAAAATAGAAAGAAAAAAACCCCAGCAATCAAAATCGGGGCTGGAAAGACAAAATTTATGTAATATAACTACAATTAATATTAGCTAGGAATTTTCAAATTAACTATTTTTATTTATATGGGAGACTATTTCTATAGTTTTGTAAATTGTATATATGGTGATAACATATATAAACTCAAATAATTTGTTGTAATTTTTTAAAGTTCTTATGACATAATGTTTATACGTGCACTTACTTCGTAGGTGTTACATATGTTAAATATGAACTATCATAATTTATTTTCACAATTCCTTAAAGATGCATGATTCAAATTTATATTAAAGAGACATAGACACGATTTCAGATGAAAATTTTATTTTTATTAATAAAATAGTTTGCTTTTTTATTTGAAATGATTCACCAAAGTTTGAATGTTAGAAGTTATGTTACAAGCGAAATACAGAGGAAAGACGTCGTGGTTACTTAAACAAAGCTCGAGTCTTATATTTGTTTGCAAATACTTTTTTAATAGAAAAAAACATCAACTACAATTTAATAAAACAATATTAAATACATTTGAAATTATGCATATTAACGATAAAGAAGAAAATTCTAAACCCCAGTTAGTTTAAAAAATTGTTCACATGCAGTTTTGCGCTTGATTTAAATCCCCAGATTAGATTTGATAAGGGTTGTGAATTAACCGAAGTTTGTTTTAAGAGTTTTTGAACTGTTCCAATTAGTAAAAACGATACTACATGTATCAACCTGAATAAAGGAAATTGCCAGATGGACATGTAATATACATTTATCTAGTAACAAAATCCAATAGCAATGAATTTGCTAAGGATTGAATCCTACGGCTACATGTAAAATTTGGATCATTAGATTAACGTATATTAACTATGATTTTAAAAATACTTTTTGTTAAACTTACCAAGGACAATAGTGTCACTAGCAGTTGATCCAACGGCGTTGATGGCATTGAGTTGATAAGCCCCGATATCATGAGAGTTTACACTGTTTATGGTAAGTGAAGGATGGTCAACGCTCACTTCCGAATATCTTCCACCTCTTTCAGACGTTACAATTTTCTCTCCATTTTTTGTCCAAAATACTGTGTGCACTGCAGGAGACTTTTCACTCACAAAAACTGTGCCAATCAGTTTTACTGATTGATGTTCGAAATATATTCTATGACTTGTCAAAACATTTGGAGGACCTACAATCATTTCACGATATAATATTTAATTAACGAAAAAAGAGGAAACAAAAACAAATTAATGCGTAAATAAAAAATGTTGACAACGTTTCATTTTCTAAAATTGAAAAAGAGTAATTCATTGGTACATACTTCCTGTTACGATGAGATGTAACGGATCACTGATACACCGTCCAAATATATTCCAAACTAAAAGTCGATAATGAAGTTTGTCTTCAAATGTTGTTTTCGGTATGACAAGTAATGGAGACTCGGGTTCAATTCTACTTCCTTTATATCGTGGTTGACTTATGTCTATGCAGTTAAAAGTATTTCCGTCAATGCTCTTTTGCCATTCCACACCTTCAAGTGATGGACAAGATGAAATTCTTGAAGTAATTATCGTATTTGATCCGAAAATTGGTCTTGAGTTGGTTGAAATGTTTGCAATTGGAAGATCTGAAAAAAATATTTTGCAAGTTTTTGCTAATATTGATAAGAATAAATAAGATTAGTCATGCGTAGGCTTTTAGAAGTATCAAGTGAGTCATAAACAATTTAATCACCCCATTGTCTGGGTTTCACATCAATTTCTCCAATAAATGGCGACAAAAGATTGGTAAGGATTCGATAAGAGATATTGCAAGGAAATTCATCACTTAGTTACAATTTGTCTAATGAACTAAAAATTTTTGTTTCAATTTTTATGTTTAAAATTCTAATTCCAGCAAGAATTGGAACATACGGGTTGATTTTTATGCGAGAAAGAGATATCACAAATTTAGTTTTGTAAACATGGTTGTGTCGTCTTTTTGTTTACATTAGTTTTGTTTACATGTAGTAAAGTTGTCTCAATCTCCTTTTTTGATTTGGAAGATCGTTTTAAACGATTATAAACGAAAAAAGGGTTTGTCACACTCAATTCAGACTTAAATCATTATTTTCTGTTCAACATTCAATATGTAAACAAAAACATCGCCTGAAATTTGTTTAAAAACAAGTAGTTGTGACCTCTGCATCTTGATTATAACTCTACGTCTGACACATATGTTTTGCTTGACTATCAAAATCAAAGTACTGAAAGCCGGTCTGTTTTGATGTTTTGCATTTTCTGTAGTACAGACCGGCAATCTCAATCTTTTTCTCTCTCTCTCTGTCTTTTTCTCTCTCGCGTGCGTATGATAATGTCGTTATAGCGTCAGAGAACGACTAAAATTTGAAAGCAGCTATTACATAAATAGATCTGTCTTGTAAAAACAAAAAACAATAGTGGATTGAAGTTTGAAACAAACATTATAAAATCAATCCCGCATTTCTTCTATGTGCAGCCGAATACCAATGTTTTGTAAAATAGTTCAAGGAAATTCATGCGCAGTGTATAATATGCGCCAAAAGTTCATTGTCTTCTTTTGAAAACACATAATTAATAAGTCTAAATGAAAAACTACAGAAAATCTCCTTGCGAACAAAAAACCCCCCCAAAAACAGTCTTAAAAAAACCGTGGAACTTTTTCGTATAGGGGAAACGTTTACTTTGATGCTGTTCGGTTTTTTGTCTACTTTGGTAGTTGTGCTATTTATAGAACACTGGCAATTAACATGCCGATAGCCATGGCACCGGCTAAAAATAGGGGGGAAATATAATTTCTGTGATCTTAAACAAAGACAATTGTAATTTTATCTTCAATTTTACCAAAATCTGCATGTTCTGATGCTGATCCTACAGCATTGGTGACTGTGCATGAGTAATTGCCTATATCGTCCATAGTTGGTGATTTCAGAATAAAAAAGCCGTCATTCAAGCCACCTCCATCGTACTTTCCTGTCTTAATTTCTATATTTTCCCCATTTTTTGTCCACTCTATCTTAAGTACTTTTGGTGACCTCTCTGAGATTTTGTAACTGTAATTAATAGTTATTTTCTTTTTTCCTGTTGTAGTTTTCCAACGAGTGAAGTATGGTTTTTCTGCAATTTTAAAACACAAGCCTTAGACATTTTATGTGGTAAGATTTTTTTTCCAGTTTTCTTTTTGGTGTGATAAATATAAACAATACCTCCAATTGGTGTTAAATAAATTCTGTTGCTGCATAACTTGTAATCCCCACCATTGTGTTTTCTAGCTAAGACAACTTGGTACTCCCCTTCATCTTCCTTACTCACGAAATTTACTGTAAGCCTTAAATTGGAGCTATTCTTGTACTTATCCTTTTCTGTGTCAATTTGTTCTGTTGTCTTTTCTCTTGTCTTTTGCCAGTACATTGACCAAGTTTGAGAATCGAACTGTTTCAAGTCTGCATCAAAATGCGTTGTTTCCCCGCATAAAACTTCCTGAGCACCTTTTATACAAATCTGAGGTTCATCTACAACACACCAAGCATAACAAGAATAAAATCGATCAATTGGAACAGTCTTGAATCAGGGAAAATTTTATGTTGATACCTTATCTAGTTATTAGATTAGTAAGATTATCATTAGATTTGTTAGATTATTTTCTTACTTACATTTACCTTCGATATGTTTCCACATCTGCAATGTAACCCCCAAAAAAGTTTTGTACTTTTCCCGATCTTCATATCCAAACCTACAGCCCTCTATATTTATCAACTCGAGCTCATATTTTTTTAATGGGTTTGTCGATGCTTGCATTCTTTGAATAACTGACTTTATTTCCTTCCAAATGTCATCAAATTCATCGTCATTAATTTCAGTTGATTCGCCGTGTGCAAAGCTGTTTCTAAACAGTCTTAGACGCTCGATATCATCCCCAATCTTTGTATGTGTAGCCTTTGGTTTAATCCCCCAACCTTGCGTTGGTTCAAGCGAAGGACACAAATTTCTTATAAGTGTGTAAAGTAAAGTAACATCAAATGATTTATAGTCAGGGAGATGAGGTGGTGATAAATAGCATATTTTCTTTTGATCTGGAACAAGTTTACCGTTTTCAGCTGAAAGAGCGGCACACGATTTTATTTTATGGTAAAGGTCGTCTGGCTTGATCTGATCAAAAAGAATGTCAATTAAAGGTATCTTTACAACATCCACGCACACTTTTGCAAAACAAACGAAATTAGTTTCGGGTTTTGATAAATATGAAGTCGCCATGTTTGGTATAAGGTTTTTTTATTTTTAACAATTCATGGTTTTTTGTCCTCTTATTAATCTCTAAGCACCATCTACAAGATAAAAAAAAGTAACTTACCGTTATGTACATTGTACTCTATTTTTTGAAAAAAAAAAAATAATAGTCATGATTTCATAAAACCAGGTATTTGTTTCACATGCATGATCTCCGTGCACGATATCAAGTTTCGTTTTAACAAATTTTATTTGTGATACCTGTAGTTTCAGAGTATATTTTAAAAGATTGAAAACCTCTTTTCGAAATATAAACTTTTTCTTCTTAAGGGTGTACTCAGTTAAAATATTATGTTTTGAATTTGATATAATGGAAATCAGGGGCCCGTTTCTCAAAAAGGCCTACGTCCAGGCGTAAGCTTAGTCTGGACTAAACTAGGGACCTCAAAACCAGACTAAGTTGCGTTTCACAAAAAGGCGGAAACTAAGTTGGGACTAAATATGGGTTTAAATCTACGCCTGCTAATGGGTAGGCGTAAGTCCTTAGTCTCTACATAAAAATGGATAGTGTTTTGTTTTGAAGGCAAAATAAACAAAGAAGTTTAATTTTTAGTTTGTTCTACGTGTTATTAAGGTATTCATTCTCGCTTATTGAAATATTTGTACATGTACGTATAACTTTAAAAAATAACCATTGTTTGATATCTGTTCCTATTTCTAAATAAATTAAGGTAAATCAGTTTGATATGTAATATACATTACTACTCGTTAATGAAATCTACTTTAAGTATGAATAATTAAAGATGGGTATACCCCGATAAATGATATAAACACAATAATTACAAAGATGCTAATAATTCTAAATTAAACATGTATTACCCAACAAGATAGATGTATACATAAGTACGATTAGATTATTGGTTTTTAAATCAATACTCAGTAAGCATAGACTAGAATTTAATGTTTCTAATCATATTTGAACCTATTAAAAAAAACTAATTTCAAAATGTTAAGAATACTCCTTTTAATAGGAGCAACGCAAAACGTTTACATTCACTTATATCACATACAATTTTACAACACGTATACATTCTCTTTTTCATTTTTTTACTCGTAGTATCTTTACGAAACCGTACGAAAGCTACATGTATTTTGAATGTAAATGAACTCGCATTAGATACATGTACAATCAATTTTTGTTAAAATATTACTTGAAACTATGTTTTAGAAGCGTACAGAGTTGTGTATCAATTCTAGATCTATTGACAAGCGTTTGTCAAAGTTCTTGAAGATTCTAAAATTTCACATGCACACCTCCTTGAATTTTTGGAAATCAAATTCATTAATCTTATCAATTCTAGGATTAAGTGATCAATTGCCTTCATATTAAACATCAATGACAGGTTTGTTTCATCATATTAAAGTCAGATGACACGTTCCTAAATTTTAGATAACTTTTCCCAGGAATTTGTTAATGGTTTACTACTACTTTGACAAGCTTTCTTGCAAAAAATTAGGGTACCTTACCAGGCATTTCTGCAGAATACTAGAGTAGGCAATTTCCTATATAATCCTCTTGAAAATACTCTTAATTTGCTGATATAAAAAAAAATACATCTACAGCACAGCGAAATTCATTATATTAGAACTATATCTCCGCCGGGGCGGGGCTTTGAACTCACAACCTCTAAAACCTATACGCTTCTGGCAGTAAGCGGCCACGGTTCTAACCACTCGACCGTCTAGACATATAACCATATCCAAGTAAATTTTGATCATTTTAAAAGTATTTATAAAATTAATATTTTTTATTGGAACTCTTTATTACGAGGAGATACAAAAAAGATTCTCGAGGAACGTGTCGTCTGACCTTAAGATGTACAGTACCGATCAGACCCAACCTAACACCAGAGTAAACCCCAACTAAACCCCTCGTTTACTTTCTGGGTTTACTTTGGGTTTACTTTTTAAAACTGTGGGTCCACTTGGGATTAACTTTGGGTTTACTCGGAGTTATTTTGGGTTTACTCGAGAATTGCTTTTGGAGTCAACTATATGCACTGAAGTGTGAAGCAGACCTGTATTTTATTTTATCATCCTACTTCCTGTGATTCCTGCCCCTTGTGTATTCCGAATACACATGTAGCGTCTGCTTTCAGGGTATACTTCTGATCGGGGTTTACTCTCTGTGTCCACTCTGGGTTTACTTGGGGTTTACTCTGGGTCCACTCTAGTAAACCCAGAAAGTAAACCCAGAGTTTAGTTGGGGTTTACTTTATGTTAGGTTGGGTCTGATTGGTACTGTATGTATATCAAGGAATATTTTTTTTTATTTCGAAGTTGTCGACTTGCAATACGAAAGCGTTGTTTTAGCAGTTTTACAAATGTGTGTATCATTTACACATTTAACTAGCTTGCATTTGTCATAATTATTAAATTAATAATTTTATACACTCCCACCCCAAAACCCATTGGCCAAAGCAGATAGGGAAAAAAGTAAAACTCAAATGTACAGTACCGATCAGACCCAACCTAACAGAAAGTAAAACCCCAACTAAACCCTCGGTTTACTTTCTGAGATTACTCTGGGTTTACTCTGGGTTTACGAGAGTGGACACAGAGTAAATTCAAAGTTAACCCAGAGTGGAAACAGAGACTAAACTGTTCCACACTTCAGTGCGTACAGTTGACCTCAAAAGCAATTTTCTAGTAAATCCAAAGTAAACCCCGAGTAAACCCAAAGTAAACCCCGAGTGGACCCAAATTTTTCAAAAAGTAAACCCAGAGTAAACCCCAAAATAAACCCGTGGTTAAGTTGAGATTTACTATGGTGTTAGGTTGGGTCTTATCGGTACTGTTCTTGTTAAAATTGTTAAAATGGACAATGGCTTATCCGGAGGGGGATAAGGGATTTTTTAGATGCCTTTTCCATTAAAATTTTAGAAACCTTTTATTTATAAAACTTTCTTCAAATAGGTAGGGTGTTATTAAATGAATGCTTTTATATCTATATTTTAATCAAGATACCGTATACAGGGTTATTTTCGTCCCGTGTAGTTTTCGCCCTTCTACACTTGCAAACAGTTTCGCTCTGTCGTGAATTCGCCAAGTCACAGTTGTTACTTAAGTTACTGAATATTAGACAGTGAAAATCAACGAGTCTTAAATTCGCCCGCTGACAACGAGGGTAAAATGATTGAAAATTAAAAGGGGGCGAGTAACTCCCTGTATACAGTATATATTACTTTTAACCCCCCCCCCCGAAAAAAACGAAAACAAAACAATCAATCGATTAAACCAAAACCAGGAAAGGGAGTTTGGGGAGACCACGTCCTCAAATGTTTATTATTCTTGTTTTGTTCATTGTTGACAATATCTTTCAAAACTATTATCATTTGAATCGCAGAAAATCAAGAATCGTTTCCATGCCATTGTCTACATTCTTTCAATATTGGAACAGAGAATGGACATTTTCTTCCTTCTGTAGACATGGACAAGGTTCATGTAATGTTATTTATACAGTAGATATTTTCGATTTCAGCGGGTTGTTGGTTATTATTAATGGTCATATTATTTTCTATAAAAAATATATTAATGTGTTAAAAAGGAATCAAGCCTTATCCGAGCATCTGAAAGTGTCTAAATATCTAGATGAAGCATAATTATCATTCGGCAGATGTATGCAGGCATATCTACTGTACCCTGTCTGTGTAGTTTATAAATATTTGAACTTTACACGAACATTGGAGTTAATTTCTATGCATTGTTTCGTTCAATAAATTTGTACGACTGTGCCTCAATATCATCTACAATGCATTTAATTGTCATATATTTGGTATCTGAAACCTCTTAAATATTCCTCTTTCATATCAACTGTTTTTCTCTAAAATTTCAGTATGTTATATAGTGTGTAGGCATTTGTTCTACTTTCATTAATATAAACTGTTATGAACAACTTGAACTATGCACATTCAGGATTAAAGTATAACATGCGTACTTTCAGGTACATGTACTATGAATTGGAAAATTGATCCACCACATAAATCATTGCCTCAAAGCAAAACAAAATACGATATGTGCATGCTCTTTGTTCTTTGACATTTAAACTCTAACTAACGCCTCTTTTAGAAACACAACTTAGACCCGACAAAATATTTGCGTAATTTGTTAGTCGGACTAACTTAAACCAAAATGTACGCCTTTTTGAGAAACGGGCCCCAGGAAATAGTCATACCGCCTCTTGAAGGCGTACATATAGTACTTGCATCTTTGACGTTGTCAAAAAAGTGCGGTGAGTAAGTTGATGCAGAAACAGCGCTGGTAGAAGAACACCAGTATTGAGTTTCAACGATTAGTTTTATTCAAATTGCGATTGTTTTTAAAGTAATAGTAAATGTAGTGTTTTTTCTTCTTTCTTTCTTCTTATTTTCCCCCCTTTTTGTTGACAGAATTTGTCAGAGATGGCTGAACAGATTTTTTTCAGAAACAGACATTTCAGGGATGATAGAAATGATAATGACTCGAGGCGTGTTTTTTTTTTAATTTTTTGAAAATTCATTTCCGTTTGTCCGTTTCCTGTCCCGCGACGAAAAGCTTGTGGCATTGAGATCTTAGAAACGATTAAGATTTGAACATCCAAACATTTGTGGGATGATAGACTTCTTTTGTTGTAGATGTGTTTTAACTATTTTGTTTTGTTCGTCGCAACCTCCGGTCGTCATCGACAGCTCTTCCAAAATTATTTTATTCACGAATTTTATTTATTTTACATAGAATGAATATGATAGTATAAACTCTTACATGTGTCATCTATGCGATGTTGAATTAACAAAAACATTCTACCTCCGGTGAAATTTCTCAATTATCTCAGGTAGCTTTTTTAAAACAAATTTTGTTCCCATGAGATCTCAAAAACTATTAGTGATAAAGAAACGCAACTTTCATGGATGATAGACATTTGAATGAAAATTTGTTTAACTGTTTTCATTTTGTCGACCGTCACTTCCGGTCCACACCGAAGAGTTTAAACAATTCAAGTTGTTTTTAAGTTACACTGGGTTTTTTTTTGACAATTTTAGATTGATAAGCAACAAAGTCCTGTTTTATAATGTTCAACAAATACTAACTTTTATTTTCATTGAGCACTTCCGTTTGTCCGCTTCCTGTCCCGGGACAAAATACTTTGACTCCTCGAGATCTCAAAAACGGTAATGACTTTTTCAAACTATGTGGGATGATAGATCTATGTTTGTAGATGAGTTTCCAACAAACAAAAAATCTACATAAAATAACAAAAACAACAGACATGAGGACATTACTTAGAAAATACAAATGGAGATTGATAGGTCAAGTATTAAGAAAGCCAAAAAATGACATCAGAAAAGTGGCACTAAGATGGACTTCAGGAGGAAAAAGGAGGAAAGGCTGTCCGAGAACAACATGGAGGCGTACTGTCGAAAAAGAACTAAAGGAATAAACCTTACCTGGGGAGAATTGGAAAGGATAGCCAAGAACAGAGAAGAGTTGAAATCCCTAGATATTGTCCTGTGTGCCTCCGGGTGCAACAAGGACTAGGTAGGTAGGTATGTAGATGAGTTTACACTTTTTTGGTTTGCTCGGCGTAAGGTCGTCACCGGAAGCACTTCTAAAATTATTTTTTTAAACCCGTTCTAGTTATTTTACGTAGAATTATTATATTAATATAAATCGTTACATAAGTCATATATATGCGATGTTAAATAAACAAAAAATATATATACTTCCGATTAGATATGTGAAGTAGCTTTTTTAAACTAAATGTTGCACCAGGCAAATCTCAGAAACTGTAAGTGATCAAGACACAAATCTTACATAGATAATAGACATTTGATAGAAGATGTGTTTTACGTGTTTCATTTTGTCGGCAGTCACTTCAGGTCCTCACCGGAAGGATTAAAACAAATAGCAGTTTTTATATGTTTAACTGTGTTTCTTACACTGTTTTAGTAAGCTTGATAAACAGTAATGTAGTAATGTTAGGCAAATGTTCAAGATATACTAATTTTTATCTTCATAGGGTTATTCCGTTCGTCCGTTTCCTGTCCCAAGACAATAAACCTTTGCTCTACGAAATCTCAAAACGGTAAAGAATTCAACAACCAAACTTTGTGGGATGATTAACATTTGCATAAAGATATGTTAAACATGTTTGATTGAATCGGCGTAACTTACTGTCGTCAAAGGAAGTACTCAAAAATGATTTTTTAAAACATTTCTTTGTTTGACATGGAAGTACATTCTTAAAGTTTTCTTCAAAGTAAATATTATATCTTTGATACTTTCTATTTGAAACAAGCTTGTTTTTACAGAAAAATACATTTTTATGAGAACGGAAGACCTTTTTGTTGCTACAGCAACAAGAGTCTTTTCTTTTTTTTATTTTTACAAAGTATTCGACGCATGTAATACAAAGCTACAAGAACAGGAACCACAGAGAGCCTACATTACAAAATGCATGGGCCTGCATTGGGCTATAAGAGCCGGAGCAATCAAAGCCGGAGCCATAAGAGGTTAAGTACGTGCAAGTTTAGTAAAGAGACCCATTTCTTTGGCTGTTTTACATGTAGCATTTTGTGTCTAGCAAAGAAATTAAGGGAATTCTTTTTCTCAAAAAGAAAATATTCGGTTGTAAAAGGAAAAAATTGACCCCCCCTTTCTATTTTAGTCTAGATAACTTTTAAACATCATGACATGCATTTCTTGCCCCCCTCCTAACAAGAACAATAAGCTCATTAGATGAAATCAATGATGTCAGACAGATATGACAAATCTACCTTATTTCATAACTATTTTAACGAGATGGATATTCGTTTACAATCAATACCAGAATTTTGTCAATTATTTTTAAAAAATCGTCGGATAGAATCCAATATAAGTATGTTTTACTATTTCCCTATTTTAAAATAACATCAATTTTACGGTCTTTTTAAGGTTACAAACATGTACAGTAGATAAAATGGGTCTCTTTCCTCTAGTTGAAATATTTTACCATGATAATCATTTATAAAAATATTATTATAATGTCTTTCTAGTTCCCCTTGTTTCTTAAGACCTAATAACTTATTAAAACATTGGAATGCCTCTAAACTGGGTGCATTGGGGTACAATGTGGTATCACTGGGGCCCATTCGAGTTAAACAACCAACCCTTAATAGTCAGTAAGCCAGTATTAATGTTTGTAAGAATATACCTTAAGCATAGGCGTCGGAACCGGGGGGGGGGGGCTAGGGGGGGGGGCTTAGCCGCCCCCCCCCCCTACTTTTTTTGCAAAGTTAGACCTAACCATTAGGCACGTAGCATCATAGAGGGTTCAGCCCCCCACTTTTTCTCGCATGAAGTATAATTATTCCTAAATTTACGTTAAAAGATTGAAATATAGAGAAGTTGGAGTCATGTCAAAGGTATACTACCCCCCCCCCCCCCGTTATAGTGTAAACGGGACCAGTAAGACAAGGACAATAACTCTTGTGATCGAAGTAACCCTAATGTCAAATACTGGTTCAGTTAAAAATGAACTATGGTCAATACTTGAAATGAAAAGACTAGTAAGATTTAACACAATTTATTAATGTTTATAGAGTTGATTTAAGTCAAAGATAGCAATAACTATAAGAATTTTATAATCAGAGAAAAAAAACCGGAAGTACTCAAAGTGAAAATTAATATGAAAATAGGTATAATCTGAATTTATAATGAACTGATATTACAATGGATACTTAATGATTTAATCAAATTCTACAATTAATTAAAATAAATAAGAAAATGCAAAAATGCCAAATAATTGCTAAATATTAAAATATGTCACTACTAGGCCACCATAAAATCTAAAAATAGATTCAATAATCAAAGAAGAGGAACGAGCTACATCTCTATAAATATCAAATTTCTCCCTTTAATGACTAATATAATCCTTCCTATAAAAAATAATAAGTTCTCTACAACACCTTCAACGACGACTGGGAAAGGGAAAACCTATCTAAACTTACACTCTAAACAAGGAAAATCTGTACTATAAAAAACGCTTTAAATCCTACAAAAATGAACTAGATCCTAACTCTACATAAATCATGCTTTATCATGCTAAACCTAACTCTAATCTATTCATAGCTTTAAAACCAAGAGGTTTAAGTGCTAAGAACAGAAATGGAGACTTACCATTAGGTAATCACTCCCCAACCCAAGTGAAGAAAACTGACCGAACACTCTCTTATATTTGCCTAGATTCTATGCACTAACTTTAACCAATGACAACCACATAAACTAGACTAACTTAGCCAATCAGAGAACAGGTAACTTTATAACTTAGGCAAAAGTGACAACATGGATACTATTTCCTGTAGAGTTGTAACTATAAATAGGAAAACATTTAACTTGTTCAAAAATATGAGAGTAGAAAGAATTAAATGACCAACAGTAAGTATTTGAACCTTTAGAATGGCAATAAACGGTTTAAACTGTAAAAACTTTAAGAAAAATGCAAACTGTATAATGAAAATGAACAAATTCGTTACAATAGTTTCAACGGGTCCTTTTAATACTATTTTGGCATAACATTTCGACTTCATGGAAGAAGAATAAATATCTCCTTAAACTTTGTCAATCGTTGTTAACGTCGTTATTTTTGTCGTAAACGTCATATTTTTACCTCCATCTCGGGCAAAAGACTGAGAAGGATCAGCTTATTAACAGTTTATGCTCATACAACAACGAATGTTATATATGTGCATTTTAACACAATTGTTCCACGCTGTATTTTCTAACGTAACTCTCGACGCTCTATGTCAACGCCACTTTGGTAAGAATTAAACAAAGGTTTGTACATGTAATGAAGAAAATCCCATTTTTCCAAATATACTTAATATTAATCATAATAGTATTGTTTTGTTAACCTACGTGTTGTTCAGTTTTTATTTTAATGTTCCAACATCAAAGCTAATAACGCAAAACAGGTGTCCTATATACATGTATTTAAATCCTAAAATTTTTTACTGCAGGTAAACCAATTCATAATGCCCACATACAGAAAAAATAACTATAGGTGGCAAGGAATAGTTTCGTACTTAAGACCAGGTCAAATCTTTTAAATAATTGCGATATGCATAAAGAAATCCGAAAATATAATTATTTCAGTCGTCAGAATTTCATCAATTATCCGTACTACCAGACATTTATTATTAAAAATAGCATCGACATATGAATGTAAAATCAGAATTTATTCATAACGGACGGTGATCAGTGTATGGAATTCATTTCTCAGGACTAGAGAGGAGAGCAGCCTGGACTTAATATTTTTTGTAGGAGAATATTCTTTAAAATTTATTGTTGACTGAGAGTGGGATAAAGGTGTAAAGAACAGTATCTCAAATTAATTTACATTTCGTTTCATATTAAAACATGCGAATAAGAATTATTTTCTAAAGATCATACCTAAAAATTTAATTGAAATTGAAAAACCGGAGTTAAACATGTTCAAAAATTGTTACAAGAATGATGCCATTAGCACGATCTCTATTGAAAATAACATGAAGATTTTAAGGCCGTCAATTGTCAAAGTAGTAGGTCACCATAAGGACTTTTTCTAAAACTTTGTCCCGTATTTAAACATAATCGGAAAAAAAATACAAACCAATTTTTTTTTAAAATCTGAATTTACATATTAGTACTTACTCTTTATTTGAAAAAAAAGTTAAGAACTCTCTTGGCTCCCAATTTTGAGGGCGAGCCCCTTTTGCTAGATGTGAATCGATTACTTATTTATTTTCAAATTTCGATTACTCACTTAATTTCAAATTTATTTGATTTACAAATGTTTAGATTTTTTTTTTAGATCTGGAGATATATTAAGATATATTTTTCGACATAGTTCAAGGTTAAAACAAATACAACATTAATGGGAGGTTCTATAAATATCAAAGTAATTAAATTTGACGTTTGAATATTATTTTTCAATCAATACCACGTTTTGTAAGATGAATGCGACATAAATTGTCTCCACTGTACGATAAAAGAAACAAATCAAGTAATCAAGTAAATTCTTCAAAGCTTTTGAATTTGATGTTAAAAGAAATAAACCTATTACTTTCTTTCCGTACCGTAAATATTAAAATAATACTACATAGAAAATCAATTTGGCAAGTAATAAAGTATACAGTTTGAGTAAAAAAAAGCTAACCCATTGTATTCAAGGGTCATGGTCACGATTTTGGTCAACAATTATTTTTTCGATTATAATGTTTACAATGCTTCAGTAAGGCATTTTGAATAGGTAACCAAAATTTGAGTTATATATTGTTGAGTTATAACCGAGTTGCAGAGCTAACAATTCTTTGCTATGTAAACAAAGCTTTTGTTTACATTTTGAATGTTAAAGTAGATCCAGTGTTCTGTGACGTCACACTTTTTTGTAAAACTTTGAATTCTTTAAAAATTGTGCAAGATAGTTTTATTTATTTTATGTGAATATAATCACATGGATGTAATTAGAATTATTGGTAGGTTTAAGATATTTTGGCACTTAATTTTATTCTAAATTTCCAAATTTTTATATATTTTATCTATGCAAAGGGGAAATAACTCTTTTTCTGACCTTTCTCTCAGTTGTATGTCTAAATGCTATAGTTTTTCTTATTCCAACGATTAATTTTAAAATATTTTTGTTATTTTAGTTTTCTGATAAAGTTGACATTAAAATTAAACAAGAAAAACAAATTTCAGCCGACAAGATTTTACTTTTAACAGAAAAAAACTACATTTTTCTAATGCTAAAATATGCTTTAGTTTATGTTTATCTGGCATCTCAAAAAGTGTGATGACATGTATATTTTTTCTAACAATTGATGACATTTAAGTCTATAAAGTTGAAATCAGTTTGGTTTTTCAACTTTCCTCAGAGAATTTTACGAGTATGGAGCTACCTTAAAGTACAAATTCCTGTTTTAGACCTAAAGTGAATGTGTTAAATGTTAGAAACTGTTTATTCATGCTAAAAATGAATAAAGACAAATCTGCTTGAAAAATATTTTACTGGTAAATTGAACCTTTGTAAACAAATACAGGGCACGAGCCTTGTTTACATGACAAAGAGTTGTGAGCTTGTATCTTGCTCATAACTCTACGACTGACTCTCAAACTTCACTTGGTCATTAGAAATACATTTCCTAAGCTTTGTAAAAAATAAAAATAGTAAAATTGAATCTGATCAAAATCGTGACCATGCCCCTTAGCTGTAAGATATCCCAACAAGAATCTTTTCTTCAAATTCCCCGAGGCATGCGTCAATTATTTTCAAAGCATCTCTTGCAAATGTTCTTGCACGATGGTAAAGCTTAAAATGGGTATTTTATTTTATAAGTAGTATATACAACAAAATAACAACAAGCAGATGAAAAGAAAAACAGCAAGCATAAAAGATTTAGAATTCAATTGTTTGAATAAAAAAGAAGATACAAACATCAGAACTCTATGACTCAGCATTAGTGATTTGATCTAAATCGAAGTTCCGACTTTGAATACGAATTTAAGTTTAAAGCATTAAATACGAATTGTTTAAACAAGTCAATAAAAGAAAAAAAAACACATTTATAACAATAACCATATTAGCAATCAGGCATTTCTGTATCGTGGTCAAAATGACAATCGGTTTTTGGAAAGAAGTTCGCAATTCGCTATTCGCAAATGAAAAGTGAACTGCGTTCTAGAACTCAGTTCGCAATTCAAAATTTAGAATTCATATTCGGGCCCTGAAATTTTCAGAGTCATCTACTGGTGGTATACCATTACCACCCTGAAAGTATGGTGGAGTGGTCATCTCTACGTTTTGAGATTCGGGCTAATTTGCAATTGAAAAGTGAACTGCGTTCTAGAACGCAGTTCGCAATTCAAAATTTAGAATTCATATTTTGTGCCTGAAATTTTCAGGGTCATCTACTGGTGGTATACCATTACTACCCTGAAAATATGGTGAAATGGTCATCTCTCTGTTTTAAGATTCGGGCTTATTTCCAATTAAAAGTCAACTGTGTTCTGGAACGCAGTTCGCGATTCAAAATTTAGAATTCATATCTGTGGCCTGATATTTTCTGGGTCATCTACTGGTGGTACACCATTAACACCCGGAAAATATGGTGTAGTAATCATTTAAACTTTTTGAGATTCGGACTTATTTGCAATGAAAAAGCAAACTGCGTTTTGGAACGCAGCTCGAAATTCAAAATTTAGATTTTATATTTGGGGCCTGAAATTTTCCGGGTCATCTACTAGTGGTATACCATTACCAATCTGGAAATATGCTGAAGTGGTTATCTCTGCTTTTTTCAATTCGGGCTTATTTGGAATTGAAAAGTGAACTGCGTTCTGGAACGCAGTTCGCAATTCAAAATTTAGAATTCAAATTTTAAGCCTGAAAGAGTAGGTTCATCTTCAAATGGTAAACCATGACCACTATAAAAATGTGGTGAAGTGGTTATCTTTAGTTATTGAGATTCGGGTTTCCATTTATAAAACACTACTCGTTGTAATGGGGTTTTAACATTGTGCTTGGAATAATCGATGTTTTCTTAACAAGTTTTTTCGGAGATCGATGTTTTTAAACAAGTTTTTTTTTCGGAGTGTTCACGTCAAAACATGACTAAGGGAATATAATTTTCAGCTTTTCTTCTGTGCTTCTGCGGGTAATGGCTCGCTTTAGGGACTGATATATTAAATGAGATGAAAAAAATTATGTTGTTTATAAGACTTTTCCATTTTGTAATACTGACGAGATCATTTAATTTTTTTACGTCAGTTATTTGGGGGGATTGGTTCGTGTTTTCATCAGATGTGATTAGTCCTTGGAATGATTAACAATCCTGGTTTATCGTATTGTATCTATTTCATATTTAAATGGTTTTTAGAGTTGCGGATTTTGAAGGGAGTGCTACACCTCCACTCCGATCCCCGTCTATTTGAGAAAAAAAACCCCTCCCTCAAAAATAAACAGAAGAGAGGGAGAGAAAAGAAAAAGAAAATCAACAAGGCATGTAAGAAATTTCTTAAAAACATATCTATATATTTCACATCCATAGGGGTTTGCTGTAAATATGTTTGTGCATCTTTTGGTTGTAATGTAGGTTTTCATGAAGTACGGGAACACCAATGCAGAGGCTTATATCATGGTAACGTTTATACTTGTTCTACCCTAGAATGTTGCGAGATGTAATTGTTTTGGTTCATACTAATTTTAATTTTAGTTTTGAGGTTTATCGCTAAGGCGCGGTATGACAATTTTGACTGCACCCCCTTAATGTGTTATAGGACCGACAATATCCAAATATAAGCATTTTATGTTTATATTTATATTCATATTGATGTTAACTTGTGTGAAGTATTTGTGTATCGTCGCCTCAAATCCATTACATACGCTCTTAGTCAGGGATACATATAATATATATATATGGAACAGTCATATTCATATGTTATTTAGCTCTCTTCCGCGACGAAAAGTATATTGTTCTGTTAAAAATCGTTTTTATAAACGAATAGATGTGATTTAATAATTTCTTTTCATAAGTACATATCACGATTATGATAAATTCCCCAAATTACGACATTTTTCTCGATAAGACATTTTTACCGATATGACATTGGGCGCACGGCGGTTGTGACCGGTCAGCAGAGGATGCTTACTCCTCCGTGGTACCTGATCTTACCTCTATATATTTGGAGGTCCATGATGCTCTGCTTTGAATTTGTATTTCGTTTTATGGATTTTTGAGATAGTTCACGATTTGGTATTGTCATTTTTTCCATCAAATAATTTATGTAAGTTTGAAAGTTTCATTTAATGTGACAATGATAAATACACTCAAAACGAGTGATAACTTCTGTATTTGTGCTCATGGCGCATGAATAGGCTAAAAGCATTCGCAGGAAATTGAAGCTCGTAGATTTCTTACCAATGCAAACATAAGGTGAAACATACACTGAATGTAAATACTATACTATGAAAATTCGAATGCCTAAGTGGATGGGATATAAAGCTATTTATTTCGCAATCGGTGAAAAAGCTTTAGGTTTTTTTGGCAAATTTACAGCATAATCTTTCAAATTTATAATAAACAAAATAGAGTATTTTTTTTTCTGTTCAAAACCATGACATAAAACTGGTATGATATTTTCTAATTATTGACTACATAGAGCATATATATTTTAAGCAATCATGCATCGTCAATGCAAACTCCAAATCATAGGTGATAATTAGGCAGTTTAAAGTTGCGTTTGATTTTTATTATACACACAGATAATTGCTACATGTACAATACGGTTAAGACTACAGTAAATATTGTCTTTTAGATGACGAAATAGAAATAAAAGATTGACATATTGAAATAAGGTATTTTGATAAAAATTATTACCATCACGTCATTCAACTACTGTTTGTCTTTATTAATTAAAAACACAACCAGAAAAAGCTGAAACATAAATATTAATAATCTACCTATCAATTTGTATAATAAAGCACTATAAATGTCTAACGACAAAACCAATTGGAATTGTTGATATACTGTAAAATAACTTACCTGTCGGTCAATTGATGTGGATCATCAATAGGGCATAAAAAGAATCAACCTCTTGATGATTCTACTACACTTCCGCTGATTTTAAAACAAATTATTTTAACATTATTTTGAATTCAGTTATTTAGCAATTTTATTTCAGCTATTAGTAAGATATTTTAATATTGCAAGTCGTTTAAGGTAGAACGCTTAATATGAAACGTACCTTGACAGTAGCGATGGCATTCTTAATAAGTATTTAAGTAACACCACCTTATATAGAAGACGTTATGCAATACAAACATGTACAGGAATAAACGTACTCAAGAAGACGTGATTCGCAGGCGTTAAACAAACACAATCTAAATAGATCGAACAAGTGTTTGACCAAACATTTCTTGTAAATTGATTTCTTAACTGTTTTAGCTCAGCTGAGCTCAGCTGAGCTTAAAATAGTAAATTAAACATTGTCGACTTTTGTGCCAGTAACTTGTAAACCACGAAACACATTCCATCAATCTAGCTACTGCATTTATGCCTGAAGAGAAAAACGGTTCGGCAGATTTTTTTTTTGCAAATTAATTTGTTAAAGTTTGATTGTAGCAGAGATTGTAAGTTGTTTCGTTGATCAATGATTAATTAAGTTGTTCAGGTGAACGATATGTCACATTTCCTTCTGACATAGAAATAGACCATTAAACGAAAGTGATTGATTGTTAGATAAACAATCAATGTTTGCAGATTAGCTCTTCATAGCAACCAAGGTATACCACAGACTGAAGGTTTATTGAGTTTGTTATTCATACTGTCAGGTATATAGTTTTTAAAAGATTACCAATAGTGCATTCTCTCAAGGCACGCACATTTTGTATTTTACAGTATATTTTAAGAAGGGGCCAGATCCTTAAAAACCCGTTTCTCATATATAATTTTAAGGAAAAAAAGTTTGTTGTGAAAAAGTGGGACCCACGCCCCATCTTTACGCCTCCGAATGATACAAGTCTGATTTGTCTGTGTTTTTCAACTTGACTTTCAATTTTTAAAAAATAGAAGAATCGTGAGAAAATAGTACATTGTATCTATATAAACAATGTACTTAAGACGGCAATCGATTAAAAAATCTTTTAAATTTTTTTTTTTTTGAATTGGCTACAAATTTCACAGTTGATTCCTCTTTATACTTTTTAAATGACTTTATGAAGGCCTTGGTAGATAATTAAACTTAATCAAAGCAAATAAATATCTTGTTATGTAAGTCTTTATCAATAAACCAATAAAAGGAAAGATAAAGCTTACCTCAAACTAAACTAGATCCAATCATTAAAATAGGTTATTTTCAAAGACTTTTTTGCCCACATAATTAAAACAGTATAATATATTGAAGTTGCAATCAATTCTTTTTGCTATGTATAAAAACAATCCTGAAAAAACTTTCTAACTTCACAGGATGGATTTCTTCACTAACTCTATATATGTTTCATTGCATGTTAAACATTGCTTCCCATCCTTTTTTTGCACTGATCCAATTGCATTGTAGAAACATAACAAATTTCAAGTTATCTAAATCAAGCATTTAATTTCATTTACACTGAAATAATTCAATGAATGATATAAGGCTAAATCTAATCACATCTGATTTTTTTGCCTCTGTTTGAGCTGTGTTAATTCTAATTAATTGCGTAAACTTTTAAGCGTGAACTATCTTTTAAAATCAAATAAAAACTGCAATCCCAAAATAATTGTCCTTGAACAATAGGTGTGCTACAACAGGATTAACTATGTCCACTCAAACCCTTCGACAGGCCATGGTTTTATAAGATCATATTGCAGCGATATTTGACAGTATCGCTTTTGTCGTTCTGTTTCGCTTTAAACATATTAGATATTAAGAATATTACTAAATATAATCAAATCTTAAGGGCGCGCTTGATTTGTCTACACTGTTGTTCACGTGTGTTTTTTTCTTAAGGCTCATAAAAATTGTTAATAATTTATTTAGGAGAGACACAATCTATGCTCAGTAAAAGAGTAAAATAATTGTCAAGCCAAAAAAAAAATAAGTAAATCAAGTAAATTAACTTACTTTACATCTAAAAAGTATAATCTGGCAAAATCTCTAGAAATCTAGTGCATCCATATGCAATGATAATAAATACATTAAAACCTATCTCTTTGCACTCCTTAGAAGACTTTACATGTATCTGTTGACTTTTGCTGACAAAACATGTTTTATATATATATATATATATATATATATATATATATATATATATATATATATATATATATATATATATATATATATATAATCGTTTTTTCCACTCCAATCCATCCGGAGGTAAAACGATTCACATCCATAGAGACCACCTTAATTACCTCCTGATTACATATTGTAAGGGTGACTGACATACCCTGCTGTAAACTTTGTACAGAGCAGACTACAGATCTTTAGCAACGTTTCATAATTTATATGAATCGTTCATGTATGCTAATATATTCGTGAATATCACTAAATGAAGTTAAATTGTTATACTTAAAAGCATATGTGTTTAGTTTCTGCTATAAATATGAACTGTACAGCCACGTCAATTTCCCCCCCTCTCTCCAATTTATACACAAAAAACGTGGGGATATTGATACAAAGATATTATGTGTTATAGCCAATTAAACATTATACAAAGGTTGATGTCCTTATTCGGTTTTGAAATAATAAGCTTTCGCAGGTGCACGACCTGTTTAGATATTTTCTAGTCACTGTGCTGGAAAATATTGAACAAGTTCCAAATGTTTGTTTCTACGAGAGAAAACTTCTCTTGTGTATTATTTTTGTGCAGAAAGTTATGTTTTAATAAAAGATATGAATGTATAAACTAAAAGTATTCAACTGTGAAAATGTACTTTCAGTAAGATGTTTGGATGTTGGCACGAGTGATATATCTAGGGATGTACAGTAACAACTGCAGTCATAATGTAATCAAATAGAACCATTTGAAGAGAAGTTTGCTTGCACTTTGGTTAACTGTGTCAAACAGCATTGTGACGCTGGCCTATTTCATTACTGGCCAATCAGCGTCTTTGAAATCAACAATATTTGACTGGCTTTTAAGCTTCTTTTTATTTGACTTGTTTTGACACAAGTTATATCCTACCGAAAGTCCAAGGTCTTGTTGAAATAGTTCTAAATTGAGACCACCTGCCACACTGCAAAAGGTTCAATGCATCTAAAAAAAATAAAGAGCAATTAGGAATGGAGATATAGTAATTTGTAGTGGTCATTGGGTGTACTTAATAATTTTTTTTGATGTAATTGAAAGTAATGTGTAATAGGCCATATTTTCTATTTCATGTAATGGTATTTAATTAATTACTTTAAAAAAGCATATGCATGTAATTCAAATTACTTTCCAATTACTTTTAAATACACTATGAGGTATATATAAATAAGAAACTGTCTGCTATTCATTGACCTCCTATATTTCCATAGTACATCAGTATAAAACAAAAATACAAACACTAGGGTAGTCAAGTTAGGAAGAGTTGTAAAACACATTTAACTATTATTGTTTGTTTATTATTAAATTCACCTGTAGTTTTGAACATAAACTTTTTCCAGGAATGACTATCAAATCACAAGGATCCTAAATCTATGAATATCAATGTGACAAATATTTATAAATTTGTTAGAGACCAAATATTTTTGATGGTATGCTCAGTCTCTTTTCCCCAAAAATTGATTAATTATTGAAATAAGAAATGTTTCGTATAATAATTGAGTTGGATAAAAAAATCATCTGGTTTTTTAAACATAAAATCAATGTTTTTGTTGTTTAAACAATGTTGTCATGTATTTTCATTTACACTGTCCTCAATTTTGTTTTAAGTTATTTTTGCCAAATATGTTTACTTGGTTGGTTCTGGGTATGACCGTTAGACCAATTGATGTGAATTGTGTTTTGATAACAATTATATTTTGCTCTCTATCCCTGTTTTACCTTAATTTCCAATGTGTTTATAAGAGAGAATTAAGTGAATATAAATTTGAGTTTCAGTGTCCAATAAAAAAATTGAATAAATGATAGGTGTAGGTTAGGGGACATGAGTAGTGAACGGTAGATGAACATTAAATGCAATTGTGAACATCTGTAGGTGCTCTAGCTATATCATTAGTTTATCATGACAAAATATGTACAGTGTCATGTCAATTCAATATGTTTAATAAATGTATTTACCTCAAATGTAATTTAATAAATTACATGTGCAACGTAATTGTAATTTAATTAATATCCTTGTAAAGGTAATGGTAATTGAATTGAAGGTTTTTTGCAAGCAATTGTAATTAAATTAATTTTTTTTAAATGTAATTAACCCTATCCCTGCAGGCAATCAAAAAAGTTTTTACTATATGCATAAAAGACATACATTTTTTAAAAAAGGATTTCAAAGCAAGAAACTAATACACTGTAAAACTAAATTTAATTGAATTATTGACGCCGTCATTGTATCAAGTTAACTACTTTTCTTTTATAATTAAACTTATGCAAATTCAAAATATGAGAATAGAAATGATGCTACCCTATTATTAGTATGAATAAGTTGGATAAGCGGGTAAGAAGTAACAATTCCATACCGGTAATTTCAACTTCGTTCATGTGGTAGATAAGTTTGAAGAATATCTGAAAAGAAATAAATTCATCCTCAGGGTTAGGGTTAGGGTTCTTACATCAAGATTCATATATTCGTTGAGCAGTTGATCTACAAAATTAAATATCAATAAAACTGCATTTTCTAATAATTAAATGTATGACAACGTAATTGACCACGGATTCATGTATTGCGTAACTAATATACAAAAATATTAATGAAACCACAGTTTATTTTTTAACTCTTCAGATGATAGTTTATCCTTGCAAAATAGATGGGTTTTATAACATTTGATCGAGATAACGATGATTGACCCGACACTCTGAATTGTGCATTTAATATTATTATGTCTGGTGGTATGCATGGCGCAAAAGGCATTTTCTGGTTTTTCAATAACTGGGTACAATCAGTATTTGACCTATCTATACATGTACTTATAAATTAAGGCATTTTGCAAATAAACAACAAATTGCCTGCACCAGAGTACTTAATTGCTTACACGTTTGGTATTTCAACACATGTGAGATGATGTCCGTAAGGTATAATTGAATTTTAACCGATAAGTTATTATTGTGAAATTAATCAAAAACCTATTTTCATTTTCGATAAACAAGCCCGAAATAGCAAAAATGAGAGTAAGGTGGTGGACACGCTTTGGCGGATCCAAGTCAGGGATAGTCTCGATGAAACTATATTCTTGCAATGAAAAAATATTTAAAGATTTCGTATAGAGTGATCTTATTTACTGTGAGCCTATTTAAAGAATATATAAAAGTTAAGATATGAAAAGTGATGAATAAATTAAATAAGCCAATTCGTTTCTTTAGTTGGCGATTTTAGTTTTGATTCGCTTGCGAAGCACGACCCCTGGAAAGAATGGAATAAAACTTTCCAGAACGGGGTAACCAAGATCGTGGATTGACTAATTAACGGAAAGTGAAGGATGAGTTCATCAAGCAGATGCCTTGGATCAGACTTTAATTAATATAAGAAGTTAATAACTAAAATGGAAAAATTGATACGGTTTTAAGAAAGAACTAAATTTAGAGATAGCTGCGCTAAAAGCTTTTCACTGGTTTGAAATAAATACATACTGAATAAAACAGTTTATTTTTTTCCAGTCAGCCGCAACAAACCGGATTAAGGCCACGTACATATACAATAGATTTTTTCTATCTCTGCCCGGTCTTCTAAATATCCAACAATGCAGTTTGTTTTTTATTTCAATTTTATAGGATAAAAATTTTGACAAAGTGTGTACAAGAATGAAAAAAATATGGTTTAACACATTCAGCATTATATTATAATAATGTGTTAAGTATTAATTCTCGCGCTTGCGCGGGGTATCATCTAGTATGAAATGAAGTAAAAGCGGCCCCAAGCATACAAAGAATCATGTGTATTTATGATGAGAGATTGGTGCAATTTAAGCATAATTTTAGTCACTGTCTGTCATCTGTAATAGTTTTCAACGTCGTCTTTTAAAATTGCAACTCACAGTTTGCGTTCACTTGATATGTAAGATGTAAGATCTTAATTATGTATGTCTTAATATGTAAGATCGGATTATTAAAATAAATTGAAAAATGCAGAAAGAATTTATATAATCATTTATTTAGTATCTTACAAACATTTTGTAATCTGACTCAGTATTCGAAATCGTTTTCTAAAGAAAGGTGATTGAATCTATTCTAAATTGATTGATGCATTATCAAAAAAGCTTTGCAATGGAATAATGCTAAATAGTGTTAGAAACATTGATTTTTTCTCGAATTGGTTCTTCTTAATTGTAAACATTCGTGTATGCATCAAAAAACAAGAGGGCCCAGGGGCCACATTAATCACCTAAGTAACATCGGTCAAACCTGTAAGTCTAATCAACTAGCTGAAGCTCTCTGATTCTAATTCTAATACAAAAGAATGAAATTTCAATGCACAGTGTCAATCTATTTGCTTCAGCTGATTACAATTCATCAACATCTAATGGCCATCCATTGAGCAAACTTGAAACCATACCCCAATACTCGAGGATGCTTTATGCCAAGTCTTGTTCTAATAGGCTGTAGTTAGGGATTTGGAGAAAGATTTTTACAAACACCCAACCCTATTTTCACTTTTTCCTGATTATTTCCCATTTTAAGAAGAATTATACCGTCATTTCAACAAAGTGTGAACCTCTCCCCAAAGATTTCCTGTTGTGTGGTAATTGTCTTAATAGATATGGAGAAGAAAAATTGGTAAACACCATACTCTATTTCACTCTTTCATAATTATCAACCCCTTGAAGTAGAACTAACTCTTAGTTTGAACAAATAAAAAACTTTTTTCAGGATGCTTTGCATTAAGTTAGGTTGAAATTGGCTTAGTAATTCTGAATTTTTTAATTTCTAAAAACCATATTTTCACTCATTCCTAATTATCATCTTTGAAAAGCTTAACTGAATATCCATTTAATTAAGTTTGAAACCCTTTCCCCAATAAGGCATTGTGTCATGTTGGGTTGAAATTGGTCCAGTTGTTCTGGAGAAGATTTTTAAAACACCCAACCATGTTTTTACCTTCTTTTTATCTCTTCTTTAGAGAAGAACTAACCCTTTATATGACCAACCTTGAATTTTTTCCAAAAGAATTATATTTGATAAGTTTGTTTGTCATTGGTCAAGTGTTTGAGTAGAATTTTTATAAATCACCTAACCCTATTTTCACTTTTTTTTTTAATTATTATTGTCTCCCCTTGAAGAAGAACTGATTATTCATTGCCACAGACTTGAAAGCTCTTCCGTCGATGATGCTTTGTGCGAAGTTCTGTTAAAATAGGCACAGTATATCTAAAGAAGAAAATGAAAAGGTTAAAACGACGTCAACAACAAGACGACAGAGACATATTTTGATCAGAATAGCTATCTTGAGCTTTTCGCTCGGGTGAGCTAAAACGTACAAGACATTATCTAATAAAGTCTTATATTGTGAGATGGATGTGTTCAACACGCAAAAAAAATAATGAGTGAAATAAATAGTTTTTTTAAAGTATTTCGTCTGGTATTAAAGGATTTGCAGGTTGTGCATCAAATAATGTTTAAATCAATATAGCGTATTGCTAAAACGTTTCTATATTCTACAATTTTATTAAAACGAGATCATTTTTCTTCAAAATTTGAAAATGGACCAATCGTTATTTTGTTTAATTACGGTAGAATTTCAGATAGTTTTAGCATTTAAGCTATACTGTTTTAACAAATTTCATTTTGTTAACTCAAACATCGAGGTGCTTATACATCATGTAGTCCTCATTCACAATTATGTACAAAATTGGTACAAATGACACTGTGGAATACATGCCGTGATTATCAACAAAATCTTCTTTAAACGTGGCGAGAGGATATAAACTAGATAATCACTCCTTTATGATTTGACAGACATGGTAAAAGTATTAGTTTTGGTGTTATTTTTCTATAAACAATTATCATTTGTCAAAAAAGCACATTTTTCTCAAAACATTAGTTAGTATTCCATATCTAACAGGCATATCGGTATTACGTAGTCTGAGTAATCACCAACTTCGCACATGTGTTTTGCCAAAAGTTCATAGAACCGTATGCAATATCATGCAAATATATTGAGACATTGATCTACTTTTGCTCAAAATTTGCTTTTAACCAATCTAAACTCTTTCTCAGGTAATTTTCAAGGAGAGGCACAACAACTAACCGTAATAAATTCAATTTTTTTTCTGCCGGTTGATTTGATTATTTCAGATCGTTTAGGCGTACCTGAATCGCAACACAAGCACTGCTTCTCACGTGAATCGCATCCAAAGCAGAACAGGTAGTTTTCGACCAAAGACCTATCAACCGAACTACCCGAAGACAAATTGCATCCGCTGAAGCTTTTTACGAACGTTATATTGTTCTCCTTTTGCATCACTATAATTTGCCGCAAATAATTTGCGGTTTTTTCACTGTGGCCAGGCAGTTTTGCTACAGCATACATTTGCCATAAGATGGAAAGTTGTAGAATGCTGACTGAAATAAATGTACCCTTTAAACGAGATTCAGGCATTGCCCTTTCTGTTAAGCTTGTAATACATTCCATTTCCTCAAACAATTGGCCCCTTGTTTCATTTCAGTTATACGACTTTCAAGAATATTATCGGCATGTTCAATTTCATGAAGAAAAATCGCAAAACGTTTTAGTTCACGAATATCTTTGGCAACTGTTGATCGATACTTTTCGTCATTTTCCAAATAGTGGCATACGAAAACTTCTATGTCGCGAGCATGTCAAATGCAGTTCAAAATCACACCACAAATTCTCAGCAATTGCCGCAGAATGTCACCAAATTGAAAGTCATCTTGAAAAAGCTTAAAATGAATTGGAAAAAGTTTCAGCATACCATGAATTGAGTTTTCTGTGAAACAAACTTCATCTAGATAAGATATGGCTTCTGCAATTTTTTGTTATGAGTTTTGCAGTTCGTTATTCTCGTGTGTTTAAATGTATTTCTGTATTTTCTTAATATCTTTATTAACATTCATTTTTCGTTTAATCAGGAAACTCTGTATTGTTTCAAGAAACGATTCATTTTGTATCTCCCCCGTAGAATCAGTTGCAGTTGTAGTAGGCAATACCTGCAAATAAAAACAAGTAAATTTTATTTTACCTTATTAACCAACTATTTTCTGTTACGAACATTTGAATGTCGGATGTAGAGCAAGCATTTTATAGAGCTCAGGTTTGCTTGTTGTATAACCAAAGATCATGTTTGGATTTTTTTCATGTGAATCAAATTGTAAACGATTTGTTAAATAATTTACAATGAAAACGTTTATAAAGTTAATAGTTTGTAAGCAAATTCTTTGTACAAACTTTGATAAATTCAAAACAAAAATCTGATCATGAACTTTGTAGCTTTCGTGTTACTAGTTAATAACATGTATTGACAAAGATTTGAAATATATATATGTAAATTGCAGTTACTTAATTGATAATTATAATATTAGTTTTCTAATTTTCATTATCACCTCAAGAAATAAATGCCCACCCTTTTCTGCTTTGTTTCAATTTTGGTTTTTTTTTCAGATATTGACTCAAAGGTTTATAAACTATGAAGTATATTGACTCATGATAATATTAAAGGGAACTTTGAAGTGTTTTATACAAATGTCACTGTTCTGTGATAAAGAGAGAAAGAGAAAAAAAGAGTTTGTTTAATTCCAAAGTTATAAAAACAAACATTTAAATTATAGAATATGTATTGAATGTGCAACTATATATGTACCGTATGTATCTCGTCGGTGATTAATGCTGCAAGTTCCCCAGGACTCCGCATTCCGATAGAAATTGGAAATTCACCTGGTGGTGTCAGCTATATAATGATAAGCAAAGTATATTACTGCGTATACGCAAGGGGCATTGTTTTTTTCTGAATATTCATTCTGATTTTTATTTTGGTAATAAAAGATGGTCAGAATTGGAGATTGGGATAAGTTTGCTTCATAACTCAAAAGGTTCTTCACCGATTCCGATAAAACTTTCAGAGATTTTTGCACGTTAACGACCCTCAAAGATGTTTAAGTTTCAAAAACAACGTTTTAAAGACAATGTCACTTCCATTTAGACGTTACGTCAATTTTAAAATTAAAAAAAAGTCATTTTGTCCGGGGCTTTTATCAAAAATACTTTAAAATACGGGATTGAAATTTTTGATGGTTATACATTTGTCATTTTACCTCTGTAATAAGGCTGGAAATGAAAATCCATCACTTTCGCTCTAAACCGAAAGTGAATCAAATTGTTCGAAAAGTTAAATTTTTTGATCAAATAAAATACGTATACGCACTGAAAACCGTTTGTAAATCGGACGACGCATTACAGAGATATTGGTGTTTAAAACTTGATTTTTCCGTAAATTTTAATTCCGCATTTTGGGTAAAAAAATTAGTCTTAAGGAGGCCGACTTTAGTTTGCATTGCGCATGTTTGTGCGCATTCTAATATAATACAGTTGATTTATACTTCTCTTATGAATTTTTTTTGATATCATTTATAAAATTGAACACAATAAACAAATACAGATAAAAATATTTAGATTTTTAAAGGGAATTTTTATTTTTAACACGATTTTTACGTTGTGCGGTAGGGGAGCATTGCTATTGCGCTTTTATGACGTTATGATAAAATGAAGCTTTGTAGGAGTACGTTATAAGAAATAACATAAAAGAAAAAGTAAAAAATGTACGCTGCTGAAATTTTATATACAGAATGATGCTATCCTCGAGGACATTTTCCTCATTTTTGGAATGAATCCATTATTCCAATCATCATTCGTGATGATCCAAATATATAGCAAAATCTGGTGCATTTTAATATTTTGAGATGGCCCCCACTAAAAACCAGACGATAGAATTTTGTGTTTTTTACATATAAGGTAGGAAATGATATTACTAATCATATAAAACAATTTGAGAAAAATAGCTATTGTAGTATTTTTTAAAACTGCTTTGATGTGCGGAAAATGACAGTTTCCTATATATTCCTATAGTAAATGTACCTCTATTTTGAGATGGTCCCTAAAAAGAACCAGACGGTCGATTTTCATGAACCTTCGCAAATAAACTAGAGTTGGTTTAAATTACATACGGTTAAAAAATAAAGAGTTATGCTATTGTAGTTTTTCCGCAAAAAACCCCCAAATCGGCCTCCTTAAGTTCAAAGTAAAATTCTGTTTTGTTTCATTACTCAAAAAGTTTTCGAGCGATGTCAATGACCCTTTCAGAGATTGTTTGCTATTAAAGTCCTCTAAGGTTGTTAAAGTTTAAATGACAACGTCATTTTAGTTATGACGTTACGTCATTTTTAAAATTTTTAGAAAGTCATTTTGTGCGGGGCTTTTCTAAAAACGCTTTAAGATATTTACGCTTGAAACTTTTTTGTGCTAATGCATTTGTCATTTTGTTTTTGTAAAAAGGCTGAAATTGGAAATATTTCAATTCCGGTCGAAACTTTAATTGAATCTATATTTTTCAAAAATTTGAATGCTTTTATCAAATTAAATATTATGAATATTTCACTTCAAGTGACGCCTATTCTATTTATTACCAAAATCATTTCCTTTTTTCATTATTTAGGACCTAAAGTGACCTCTGGTCTCATACGGACATTCCATTTAATTTAACCCCCGGTCTCTCTAAAATGACTGACTTCTAGTAAATCTTAATCTTGTAAAATAACATAAGATGACCGGATGACCTCAGAATGGATGATGGTCTCCTCCTTGATATTCCACATAAGGTGACCCCTGGTCTCCCTACATTGAATCACTTCTGATGAACCGCCATATAGTAAAATGACACTAGGCAGCTGTCAGGTGACTTTTGTTTCCGTATTGATTAACAAAATGATTACGACATTGTTTTAGGGCGAAGGTGACCTGTGGTCTCCTTATGGATATAAAAAAAGAAAGAAGATTTACATTCTTATCTTTACTTGTAAAAGAGTTCCAAAAGTGCTCATTAATACACTCATTTTGGAGTACTATTTTCGGGTGACTCCAAGTCCTAGTTGAGCGTACGTTTTATCCTTCAGCTACCAAAAACATCTAAAGCACTTCCGACCAAAATATCACAAATCTTTTCAACAGCATTATCAATAACATTTAGAGATATATTTTTATGCCTAATATTCGATAGTTTATTTGTTAACATTGAAATATTTTCTGATTTATCTTCTACATGGATATGATATGTATCTTTTATTTCAGAATTCCATTTTTCTGTTAATTCTTTTGTTTGTGCCTGTTGATATACTGAATCAATGTAATCTTGTTTCCCAAGTGCTAATAGTATCTCAATAGGATTATGTACATATGATAGAAATAAAGACAATGGTAATATTCTTAAATCTTGAACATGTATTAAAAATTCAGTATTAGAAATACAGTAATCAACAACACTAGTTTTCTTTCATGTAAACCCACCCTCTTGATCACTACTAGATCTACCATTAAGAATAATCATATTACAGTCTTTACAAACTTCAACAAAATTCCCATAAGAATAAACAATAATATGTTTTAAGGTGTGACCGTTGGGGCGAGCGCAGAAGGAACCACACATCTGTCATCATTGTTAAATGCAACCTATGGACTTGCCGTAACCAAAAAACTTGGGCTTTGTTCGAAAACTTTTACCGCCGCAAGGAACCCAAAGTTATTAAACTTTTATTCCAATGGTCCCTTCCTAGGCTTATACACTTAAACAAACTACCACTGAGCATTAATAAAATGTTAAACAGAATTATTTAAATATTTAGATAAACACAAAGCCGTTTGTTTTTTTTATGTAAATAAAATAATGTTTTATCATTCCTTTACCTTTTAATAATGATCATTAAAATCAGTAAACAATAAATTGTGTGTCTGTGTTATCTGTGTTTTAACTATTTTCCTCTGTGACATCAATTTTGTTTTTAATCAATTTTTGTACGCTATATTTAAGCGTTGTAGACATGTGCCCTTTTTTAGTGTGTGATATCCAATATTATTGAAAGGTTTGACCACATATGCAACTATATAACAAAAACATGTAGATATTTTAACAGTTTAATTCTTTTCCTTTATTTATTCATTACAAAATGACGTGGCTGCACGTAGATCTAATAATGATTAGAATTTTCTTTTTTAATAATTTTTTGTCACCTACCTAACGTATGATTGGATTAATATGACAATAAATTTAGCATGGAACTTGCATGTGTATTAATTTTACTATGCAAAAAAATAAATAAATAATCAAAACAAAACTTATCAGCCAAAGAGTCACCGTTAACACTTATACTGAGTACTTCCTACATGTTACATCCAGTACAGAAGCTTGATCCGCCTTTAAATGTATCGCGGGAAATTAAAACGCGAGATCTCTGTGACGTCATAGTTAACTTTCTTTTGCGCTCGACAGTTATCGTAAATTGTCGGACAATTCGGGAAAGGAAATGACGTCATATTTCAGCAAAAGTTCAGATAGGTACAGTTTTTTTTACGTAGGCTTATGTGTTATTTATTTTAATGTTTTAGAAGGATTTTTTATTGTTAAATGAAAATGATGTATGCGATTTAGAGGTAAGAATTTTCCGTTGAAACGCTTCCTGTTCCACCATGTTGCTATGCACCGCAAAGGATCACTGGGATAGTAGAACGTTTTCACGCGGGTCAACAAAATTTTCTTTGAACAATGTGCAGATTTCAACTCGAATTCCCTACGTTCGTACACGTTGTCTATGGAGCTCGCTACGCGAGCGGCGCTTCGCGCCGCCTCGCCGCGCTAGCTATTATCTTAATATTTTCTTTCAATAGAAAAACCATATTCTTCTGAAGACCAGCGCACAACTAATTCAACAGACATGGTGTTTACCGGATCGCACTGAAGGTGGCATTGTTATACTGGGCATCTCTTTCCGCGCTTATAGGTGTATTGGCAAGTCCACATTTCTCGTTAAGCTCTTGAATGTCCTGCCTTATTTTCTTTATGCTGTTTTGTTCACATCAGTGATGATTTTGCCTACTTTGTTGCAGGTCTGATGAATATTGGTGGCTGATGCTGGTTCGATGTTGCCGCGAAGAAGCTTACCACACATACCCTCTGTTGTAAGGCTGGTACCCAAGTGGTCGACAGCCATGGCAACATTAAGCTGTGCGGCTCTCCGTTCCCTTCCTGATCGACTGACTTCCTCGTACAGCTTTTTACGGTGACTGGTGAAATGGCAATTCTTACATCGAATGGAAAGGATCCATGCCAGACCTCTTTTTCCTCCCCATGCTGTTTCCAGTCCATGAACCATCACAGTCTGGGAATTTATGTGAGTGCTTTTTAAATGCATGGTTCCATAGTTTAGCAGTTTTTTCTTGGTGGAGTACTTTGTAAAGTCTGGAATTGGGTTCGGTGACTCTGCATCCATGTAGGAGTCTACCAGCTGCACTTCACTCGGCCCGGGTCGCAAATCTTCTTTTGACTGCTTCTACGCTCAGCATCGCTTACTATGAATATTCCATCCTTGTGCTGCTGTACAACGTCCTGAAACTCTTCTTTACTCAGCTTTCTTATAGGCCATAGACACTGTACTGGGCTGGTGGTCCCTGTACTTTTCTAGCCCTTGTGTTGTGAGGAATGCTTCTTTTTTTGTACTGATATCGATGTAGCCACTTTGGTCCTTTCTTCGGCATGATTTATACTGAACTGTACACTTGTAGACTTTTTCTAAGAATATGATGTTGTGTATGGTGCACATTTTCAAGTATTGTAAACTTTCATACTGTTTATTTATTTTAGAGCTGCCATGTCTTCTAAGAGGAATCCCATCTTTGATGACTGATGAAAAAGCCTCATCACCCCCATTGCTTAAGAACCTCTTATCTTAATCACTAGCCATTTATCAGCGGCCGCCGTTATCAAAGCTCCAAGGTACATTATTGAAGAATCTTCTGGCATCTTTTTTTCCAGTCTCTGTTTTTGTCTTAGAATTAAAATTCACAACTTTATGCTAATTAATTCTTATATTTAAGTCAACTTCCTGTTTCTTAGCTAATTAATGTCTATTAATTAGAGTTGAATTTTTTTAAAGCACATACACATAAACTCAGGTTTCATTTCATTCCAAGTTCTTTTCTCAACATCTCACTAATTAAATGTTATTGAGTTTTGAAAAGAGGAACTGTAGATGAATTTTAACAGAAATTTACTCCAAAATTCAGCAATCTGTTAAGAGGAGTTATCTCCTACTTTTTATTTCCTTAGGGTCAAACGTAGATTTTTATACACTAGCACAGGATGAACCTTTGTCATTCAGTCAACTGAATGTTCACTGAAAGGTCTGGAAAGGTGACTGAATGGCACAGCTATGCCATACAGTCACCTTTCAATTACCGATCAGTCACATTCCAGTTAACTGAATGGCAGAGATTCATCCTGTGTAGTATATAGGAGATAGATACCTACTAAACATTTTCTGCAAATTTCACTAAATTTCATAAACTTTTAGTTGTCTTAAACGTCTTACGAAAGGAAATGGCCAATTAAAGAGAACTTAATTAATATTGTACCTCCATATATATAGAGACAATTTCTTTTCTTCCGTATTGATTTTGGACTCAGTGGCTGGGAGAATTATTACTTTAGTGGAATTGTCACACTAATTTTAATGGAACTATTTTTTTTAGATGCCAATGATGCAACTTCCTGGATGGTGCTCAGAGCCTGTTTGTCAACATATGGAACCCACGTGTACTTGGGAATAGGTATGTTTACTCTCAATAATCTCTCTTAGAAGCCGCATTAGGCGTTATTTTTCTAATCTAAAGTTTTTCTTGAAGTATTTTACTAAAATTTCTCTTTCATGAATTATATGCTGAAAGTATATATAGTTAATTAATTACTGAATTAAAGCTAATATAGTAACATATAGTGAAATTAATTCCTTGTGTGAGACCTTGATAGGCGGATTCCGTCTTTCATTTTACAGAGTGGAGTTCGGGCGGTATATGGTTTGAAATATTTATATGAGATTAAGCGTATTCCGTGTAAATAAAAACTTCGGTTTTGGTAGGGTTCATGTATGGTATGCCTGGTATTCTACTTTTTAGTCTCTCATGTCCATTGTCCTTCTGCTTTTGAGCTAGTTTTTATTTTAATCAGGCTGTTCCTCAATAGACTAGGGCAGCTTTACAAGAAAACAGTTTGTCAGACTCTCAATGACTTGCTGATGTCGTTGCTTTCTTGTGTTTTACTGTTCAACAGAATGTCAGTTGTTTCCAACGGCTTTCATTTCTTAAGGAATGAGATTCTTCGAGTGGTCAAGGATATATTGTCTAATATCTTTTAAATGAAGAATAATCTAAAACAAATGCCTTTCATTCTCACATATACAATTACCACAGTCTAAAGTGCACTTCACTACTATTTTCAATAAATCATGAACATAACAAATTGTTGACTTACTTTCGATTTAACATTAAGATTCATGTGTGTTTGCGTTTAGTCCACATACAGCGCACACTTTGCTTTACTCCATAAGACTTAGGTTTACATCAAATAGCTGTAAATCAATTTCCAAAAAAATAATCCTCATAACAGTTTACACATGTCTTTGTAAAACAAAGATGATCAGGAAATTTGGGAACGTCGCCGTTGTAGCCAAATTCAAAACTCACAAAGCACTAACCTTTGAGGCCAGAAAATATAGCAAGGGGTAACGCTGATTTCATTTAACAAAGTTTCAAGTACTAATGACCATAGAAATTAATTTTAGTAGCAATTGAAAAGTACAATAAATAAGCTAGCGTGTTCATAACCCATTCTTGTCTTTATATTGATTTAACATTGTAGCAAACATATCATGTACATGAATATTATAGAAAAAATAAATTTCCACTTTTGACGCCCCTCTGCAATGCAGGGAGAAGCTGCGGCTCTTGCCCATCAAGGAGTCCTTTGAGCAATTTTTTTTTTACAAATGATAGTCTGTTGTATTGAGGTCAAGATAAAATGTCCTTGCAATTAACCAGCCGTTGTGTAGAACTAACGTCTACTTGTTTGAGAGTGTCATCGGATTATCAAATTGAATTTAAATTTAAGTTACAAAGCATTGTTTCAAAATGAATGTTTAAAAACTTTTTAATATTGACGTTTGAATGACGGACAAAAAAAAAGATATGAAGAAAGTAGAAAAGTTTATCGAGTGAAAACAACAGACAGTTCTCTGAGAATTCAAATTGTATTTATTGAGATAATTATAACACGGAAAAAGAACTGTAGTACGTCTTTAACACATGTTGATTTGGTCATTTCAAGTTTTAGCCGTAAATTTTATATCATAACTTTCAAAGAATTGCCAAACTGCTAGGTAAGGCGGAATATTTAATGATGGTCTGAGTGGAAAAACGGGCAGTGACAAATAATACGGTTAACTTTAACAGAAAACGGCTAGATGCTAAAAATACGGCTAAGGTTTGGGGTAAGGTCCGTTTATGAATTAATTTAAATGGAATCCGTCTAACATGCAAAGCGTTTTCCACGTACGCCATTGATACTCCTAAGTACGATTACATTTTAACCGGAATACGTCTAAGTTCACCCTGAGTCCAGCCGGAAAACGGCAAACATTTTTGTATGGGTTATATTTATCTCTGACTTGATCTCAGAACATAAATAGCCCCAGGTAATCAATTGTTATGTAATTGAGTAACAGTTGGAAGGGTTCACTACAGTGATCAATTGTTAAATAAGACTATTATTTGAAGTAAATCATATTCACATTAAAGATGCGAGTTCGTAATCTGAGAACGTGGCTAATGAATTAACCTGATGAACACGTATAACTTCTATAGTTATGAACAAAATGATTTATAATAAATTATTATTATTAAAAGTTTTTTAAATCAAGGGAATTTGTTCTGGGGATTAGAAGTTATATAAAATACGACTACATTGTGCAATGCAGTCGATCGCCATGTAATGCAACTTGACACCAAATCATATAATTATATTTTCAACTTGCTGCAACAAAGGAAGACCTACTGAAATCCATAGAGTATTTGAAAGACATTAACAAAATTTGATTATTCAAAGAAAGTTTTTATTAATATAGAGATTAATAACATAATCATAGAATAGCAAATCACAACATATTTTAATTCACATGTCAAAAGGAAAAAAAATTCCGTGTTCACAAAATATACTAAAAACTGAGTTTCAAATCACTAGTAATTTAGATTGGAAACGTGAGATGTGAGAACAGAGAAGATTTTTAAACATTAAAATAATTATTATTAAGGTGGGGCAAATATCGCCATATAGTAAAAATGTATTAAATCTTAGAAAATCTTCATGAAGCATTCTAACAAAATTGTGAAATTCATGGCCCCTTGGTCAGGGGTTCAGGCTCTAGGGTGCGGCCAATATGGTTATATAATATAAATGTATTAAGTCTTACAAAATATTCTTTACTCCCAAAAAACTGAATAATCAAATTTAATATATTATGTATTAACACTATATTGCCATATTGCCCCCCCCCTCCCCTAATGTCCTGAAACCCTGAACCAGAGACCATGAATTTCAATTTAGGTAGAGGAGTCAGTGGACATCATAACCATGTATTCAGTTTTTTGGGAGTTAAGAATATTTTGTAAGACTTAATACATTTTTACTATACGGCGATATTTGCCACACCTTAGAGCCTGAACCCCAGATCCAGTAGCCATGAATTTCACAATTGTAGTAGAGGGCTTCATGGACATCATAACCATGCAACCATTTTTTTTCTCACAGATGTGGGAGTAGATAAGATTTTTGAAAATGTGGCTTCTTTTTTTGGCATATTTGGCCCCTACTTTGGCACCATGGAGGTGGTAGAGCCATGAATTTTATAATTTACAATTTAAATTCCTCTCACAACAGAGATGCCTCACACCAAAAGTGGTAATAATTAGCCTTGTAGTTTTTCAGAAGAAATTGTACGTGACACCTACGACTCGCACGTCAAACGTCCGTTTGTTTTACGTTATTATTCAAAATCACTTCAACACGATTTTAAACGCTACGATCGGCCACGGGAGCTACGACTAGCAAAACCCTTTGCAAATGCACGATCATCAACACGTACGGCCAGATGTGACTGAGGCTTTAATTGCAAAGTTTTAAATAACATTTGTAGTAATTCATATTTAAGTAACTACTAGTATTTTGAACTTTCATATAAACAAGAATTGTAAATGTCAGAGAGATCTAACAAAAAAACCCACAAGGCACATAAGTTTTGATTGTAAAAATGTTTAAAGAATACGGAATGTAATTAGTGAATATATGTGAATTTTCAAGTTCAATGGAAACAAATTTTTATTAGTTATTTCTTTGTTCAGCGCAATACAGAATGAACAGCTACCTGTTTTCTTTCATTGTTTATAGAATTTGTAATTAACATAAAATACATTGTCGTATTGATAACAAGTGCGTAGACTTAGTCGTGCCCAACAGCAACGTGGCGTAGGCCTTACTATTTCATTGCTTACCACTCAACAATGGCACTTTGCAAATTGAAGTCAACACGATTTGTCTGACTATTAAGCTAAGACTACGCAATCCATATATATTTCACCCGAAACGAGCCTCATGTTTTAGTTGTTTTAATGCAAGAAAGAAATAGCCAACCCTACCAGAAGTCCAAGGTCTTGTTAAAATGGTTCTAACATTGAAAATGCAGAACAACCATGTAAAAGATTTTTTTTTCCGTATTAAAATGTTTAAAAATTAATGAAAAATAATGTTGATGGAAAGAACTATATATGATATAAGTTGAATTTTACCCCCATAATTCGCCATTTTTTAAAGTGTTAGGGAACAATAAAATGTTATGTTAATTTTTAGAAGGATTGATATAAAATATATTTTTTACCTATTTATTTGATTTATTTGCACTCACTTGCAGTAAATGACGTTAGAAGTGGAGCTTTTTCTAAAATTCAATCAAAATCAGTCTGAAATTGACATTTTTTTTTATCTTTTAACGAATAGGAAATACAGAGCGGAAATATTGTTGTTAGTTATTAGTCTTGGCTAGTTACATCTCTGATTAAAATATTTTGTTTGTTTAAGCATGGGCTCTATGTTTTTTGAAAGAAAAACTGCTTGAAAACAAGCTGTTTTATGCTAAAAATGCAAAATGGCTGGAAAAGGTTGTCTTTATGATATCATATTTCTTAATTGTGGGCACTTGAAGGAAATTGAACATAATGTAAAAACATCACTTATATATCAGTACAAAGAAAACAAAGAATTACAGTAAAATGATGATGTTAATTTAAGGGGGCCATTTTAGGCCTATATCATAAGTAGTCCCTTCTCTAAAATTATGTATGTACGATTATAGGTTTTAATTTTGATACATGTACAAAAACTCACTGCAGGGTGATTCATTCACCCTGTACAATATTCCATTCGGAGGTAGTAAAGGTAGATGTAAATGGTTTTACCTCCGGGTCGATGCGAGTAGGTACTTATGTATCACTACCTTATATTATAATAATGAATCACATTGGTAGGTTAGAAAACGTATACTAGTACCCAATATATATATATATATATATATGCTTCTACCGAGTTTGATTCCCTCTATTTCTAACAGAAGCGTATAGTTAACAGTCATTCTCTGTAAGCACTTAAACTTTTTCTGCACGCATAGAAACCGATTTTGCCAAACTGTTTCAAAAATGTAGGCCTTATTTAATTATCTAAAATCACAAGTCCAATTATCTTTAACTCACCAGTTTCCATGGAAACTAGACCCAAACTTCAATTTTTATCAAAATTGACCATTGTTACTGCAGTGTTATAAAAATGCGGCAAGCTTAACTAACGTTTCACAAGCATAGAATTAAAATAATCAAGCCTTTAATTATTAAAAAATGTAAAAACATGATGGGGAAGCTATCCTTATTATTGTGAAATAATAAGTTTAAAAAAGTTTACATTTTTGGAAAAAGATTTATCTCCCTTTGCAATTTCGAACTCTTTTGTGCTGCGAGTCCAAAAAGAGAAGTGTTGAAACAGCATGTCAAAAAAGTGGATTTTCCCAAAATCTTGAAAGATTTTATCCTTATTTTGGCTTTGACCCATAGATATTGTCACTACACCTCTAATATAAACCTGATATTGTTTCTGAAATTCCAGAAATGGGCATGTGTATCCAATGTAACGGAGTTGCCTAGCAACCAACTTTTGGTGTTTAAATGATATGTATATGATAAAATGCATCATATTTAAATTTGAGGAAAATTGGTGACTATGCGTGCCGAACCTCCTATTCAAATGTTTAAATGCTTAAAGAGAATGGCTCTTAATTCTGTCATCTATAGAAACAGCCAGATGGAAATCTACACGCGCCGTTTATCGATTTGTCGAAATATATAGCGACTGAAACAGACAGAAAACTATTTTTCCAGCAATGTATCCACCTTCATACCCCTTGTTAATCACTAAAGAAAGCATTTTATTGTTTAAGTATTGTTTAAATATTTACATTCAATGTATTTTTTTTTTCAGCAAAGCGATTCTAATTCACAGCTCTTTAGAAACTGACGGAAACGAACACAATCGAGTTCTAACCAATTAAATGATTGGTCGTGACCTTTAGCAACCTAAAAAAGTAACAGACTGTCCAAAATAATTAATAGAATAAAATTCAATCAAATTCCCAAACATAAAGACTTGACTATTTTTTTTAGTAAAAGCACTGATGTACATTACAATAATAAACATACTTTTGCCGACTCTTTATAAATAAAAATAAAATGGAAAAAAAAAACGCCCTCGGCGAGAAATGAACCCGGGACCCTTTGTTTACTAGCATCACCACATTTCCTCTGCGCCACGGTAACTTACATAATGTACATATGTATTGGTGTTTTTATATTCTATATATCAGTGGATATTGAATCAATGTATTGAATGTGTTTACTTGAAAAGATTTTGACAAACCATTCAGTTTGTCACAATCAATTATATCTAATTTATAAATTACATGCATGCATGTATTGAGAATGAAATACGGAACTTGGTCTTCAGTGAACAAAAATTTATTATACCTAAATGGAAACCGTTAGGCTCATTAGTAGGCTTTCTTAGTTAATAAATTTAAACCGAATAGATATACGTTCATTTAATTTATAGCTATAAAAATGTAAGAAAGAAAAGGAAATCATTTCTTTTATTAAAAGCATTGACACTATTAGGGTATTTGTTCAATTTCCCGGTGTTCATGATCGCGGCGCCGTTCCAGTATGTTTAAATAATTAATTGTATACATTATTTTGTAAACTATCATTTCTATAACAAACAATATTACCAATTACCGGTGACGTATTTACTGCATGTGGCAATTGCAAATGATGTATACATAAACTTGTACATACAATTGTATGATGTACCAGGTCGGGTATGTTGCATACTTACCCTTATACTTTTTTTTAAATATTAACCCCTATTTATGATCACCGGTACATTAATTAATTAGCCTCAAGATTTTACTCTTACATACATGTATCGTTAATTTGTAGACGTAACATTTTTGAAACCCAGAGCTAGGAAATAATACTTTGAAAATGAATTACAAATGTAAATTAACTTATATTCACTAGACTTATCGTATACTCGTACATACTGAAATTAAACGCCTTTAGAAAACCTGACGTGCACCTGGGCACACGACACAACTGTTGTGTATATCTTGTATATTCTGTGTTAGTTCCAGGGGTTTTCTTGAGTTGGACAAACAATAGACTATAATTAGATATACACAAACTAACAAAACTATGTCTAGACAAACAAAGCAGTAATATCCTGCCTTATATAACAAAGGCAGTTGAGAGTCTTTTCATCTTAAACATGTATCTAGCAGATCTAGAGTTAGACCTAGAAATAATGAAAATTGAAAAAAAAATACAAACCTTAAACCGATTATCAAATTAAATCATGCATTTGGTTCATTATCTTTTTTTTTGTTTAATAACCGGATGAACTGAGAGAGAGAGAAAGAGAGAGAGAGAGAGATTTCACCGATTAATTTATAATAGGAAACAAACATACTTTAATTAGTGTCATGCACAGATTTAGATACAGAGACTGCGCTCACCCCTACAATAATTTTGAAACCCTAAAAAATTATAAAGAATTTTATAACGGCAATCTGTGTCCATCGGAGCGGTGTTAATAATAGCGATCTGTGTTTAATGGAGCGACACCGCCTGGAACACCCCCCCCCTTCCTTGGAAATTATATTATCACTTGAATGACCCCCTCCCATCCCTTTAAAAGAGCTTTTGCATTTAATATATGTTTATATTGTTCAGCTTGATCAAACTTGACTTAACGGGAACTTAAAGATGGTTTAAAGACAACTTAAAGGGAGCGTAAATGCCCCTTAAAGATGCTTAAAGATGGCTTAAAGGTGACTTAAAGAAGTTTGGACATTAAGGACCTATAAGCTCAGCTTAAAGGTGACTTAAAGGTGGCTTAAAGATTGTACATCCTTTAAGCCACATTTAAGCCACCTTTAAGGACTTGCTTAAAGATTGTTTTTCGCCCTGTGCGATGACAAAAGGAAGAAAAATGTACCAAGAAGGTCTTATTTTCAAGGTATCTTAGAAACTTATTCACTCTCAACACGTTTGAAGAGCATTGTGTGTAGTAGAGGAACAACAATCAAAGACATTCTTTTCAATTTCTGCATCATGGTTAACTTGACAACCTCCTTTGATTCGGACATCTGTAACTGACAGCCTAAACAAGTTGAATACTTGTTGACCAACACCGTTTCTATCCCATCAGGAAGTTCAGTTAGGAAGCTTACGTCCTTGCCTTTTTGTGACAGAATCATGCGATGCAAATGATTTGCAATTTTTTCGCTATGACCTGGTTGTTTTGCAACTGCGTACATTTGCCAAAGGATGGTTTGTTGTAAAATGCTTAACTTCACATATGTCAAGATAAGCTTTGGATTCTTCTTTGACCTCTCTCTTAATTGTGTCTGACTCAATTCTTCGCAAAAAGCGCCACTGCGTTTCATATCGCGTATGTCTTTTTCAAGTATATTTGCGGAGCATTCAATTTCGTGCAGGTAAGAGGCAAAGTTTTGTATTTTTGAAATATTTTCATATATAGCCCCTTTTTGATCGTCTTCCAAGCTACTGCATATGTCAGCATCAATTCCACTGATCTGCCAAAAGCAACTCATGACCAATCCACATATTCTTAGTACTTGTCGAAGAATGGAGCCATAGAGGAATTTTCCAGTATGAAAAAGTTCAAAACTGATTGAAAGCATTTCAACAAGCCCCATTAAAACTTCATCTGTGACATTTTGTTCATCTAATTTCAGTACGTTTTCTGAGATTCTTTCAAAAATTGCGTTTAATGGATCATCTCTGTTTTCCAAGATGTAGTTTTCAATTCTCCTGATATCCCTTTCTATATCTATTTTCCTTTCTTTCAAAAAAATGCTAATTGTTTCCAGAGTAGAATTTGTTTGTTTTCTCGTACTATGAAATAATGTTTTGTCAGAAACCTGCAAGCATAAAGCAAATAAAATTTAAAAACACAAATTATGTTTCTTTTTCAACTTACACAGTCAACACTAAGCCCTCATTTAACAATACCGTTTTGTGTTCTTCATGAAAGGCAACCGAAACATTCTCTTCGATCGGTACTGAAATTGTGTTGCGCGATTCCTCATGGTTTTTGAGCTTGAAAATAATGTTAATGAGTACATTAAATATTTATGTTTGTTATTTGTTATCAATTGATAAAAAGTCGAAAAATGTGCATTTATAATGCATATACAATCTTATAACAATAATGTCTTCTTTGACAATTTTGTTGTACATGTAATATCTATGGCAAAGTTTAATACTTATGTAATACCGTTGTGTGTTCTTTATTAATGGGGACCAAGGCATTCTCTTGGATCGGTACTGAAATTTTGTTGGGCGATTCCTCATGGTTTTTGACCTAGAAAATAATGTTAAAGAATATATTAAGATCAATTCTATGTAAGAATCAAAATATGGTGGCCACGGCTAGTCACAGATTTTCTTCATCCTTGATAATTTGATAGACTATGATGAATAAAAAAGCCTAACACCATTTGCTGCTATGTGGTGGTCCCGTTGCCATGGTAACAGAGGGTAACGATGTAAAAATGGCATTTTAATGCTTATTTGAGAACATATTGTGAGTATTGTGCACAACCTGGAGTCTCCAGGGTAGACTATATTATCAAAAATAGTTGTAATTTTACAAAAGAAAGAAAAACATTCATGGAGAAACGCATATTTTTAAAAGGTTTTTCATGGTTACTAAATAGAAATTTAAAAATATGTTTTCTTCATTTCATTCGAATAAAAAGAACAAATCTTGAATTTTTGGGTAAACGCCATTATGATTGTGTAATTAAGAATTTAAAATTGAGAACCGTTGCTATGGTAACAAGCCAAAAAATAAGGTAAATTATAATATTTTGAGGCATTTTGAATGGATATTACATGTATACACATATAATGAATACATTTATGAAATCAATTGACTAGAAAAAATCAAGTATGTCTTAAACTTTAATAACACTTAAAAAAGCCATTTTATAAACATAACTGCCATTGCCATTGACTTTTCAAAAAGTACCAATTTCTGTGTGATTTTCTGCGCAACTTAATTTTCCATAGCAGCATTACTTCTCTGTTGCGTAGAATAGATTTTCTTGGTATATGGTAAACATTTAGAGTTCCAACTAAAACAATTGCTTAAAATTTCTTTGATCAGGAATTAAAGCATATCAGAATAATCTTTAATTTCTCAATTTTTCCGCTTTGTTGGCCTTGTTACCACAGCAACGGATGTCAATTTTCATAATAAAATATATAGCGCATGGACATTGATAAGAATGTGAAAATTAAATAATTTCCAATTTCCGCTTATATAAAACCGCATAAAAATGATTTCAAAAATTTGTAACGGTTTCCATGGTAGCATTTTAAAAGTATTGGTTTCTCCATCAATTTTGCCATATAATATAAGAACTGAATATAGGACAAAGGCTGTTTTATCTCTTTGGTAGTTTACATTAGTGGGCAAAACCTTCTAATATTGTTTCAAAGTAGGTACGTTTTGTTATTTTCTATCTTTAGTATTGGTTACCATGGCAATGATTAACCCTAGCAATTAACTTTAAGTGTCTTTTTGCGTTTTTCACCTAGGTGTGTCCATGTATGAAATATAAGGAAAATTGGTGATTATGCGTAGCCAGATCCTTTTTAAAAATCTTTGATTCTTACATAGAATTGATCTTAAAATGTTTATGTTAGTATTTGTTATCAATTGTTAAAAAGTCTATAGATGTGATTTATAATTGATATATAAGTTTTGTTGTAGTATTTTTAGCAAAGTTTAATACTTTCTCTTTTACGTCATTGACGGTCACTGTCAATGATCCTGGATTAGCAACTTTGACAGAAATTGGAGACTCTCCCGGGGGTGTTAGCTGCAAAAAAAAAGAGTTTTCAAAATACTTGAATATAGTGGCCAAAGTGCCTTAACTGTCACCTGCGTTGCTTGCATATATATATATATATATATATATATATATATATATATATATATATATATATATATATATATATATATATATATATATATATATATATATCCAAATCAAGAAATATTTTCTCAGTGTCCAGTTTGTCTTTTTCAAATAAAATAATATAATGCTTCTGCCACTAAACTGTGTCTTTAAATCAATAACATTTTAAAAGCTCAACATTTATCTAATAATTGAATTGTAGTAAAAAAAAGGAATAGAAATTCTTTAATCTTATACATGTATCCGTTAGTAAATGACCTAACTTTTTCTTTTTCGTTGTGATGCTGCATATCTACGGCGGCGTGGAAGGGCCAGATGAAAAAAATAATAATTTTTACTTGTTCGGACGAATAAGTTATTTGTTTGGACAAATAAGTTATTTGTTCGGACAAATAAGTTATTTGTTCGAACGAGTTAGGATTTGTTCAGACGAATTAGGATTTGTTCGGACAAATTAGGATTTGTTCGGACGAATTTCGTATTTGTTCGGACAAATAAGTTATTTTTTCGGACGAATTAGGATTTGTTCGGACGAATAAGTTATTTGTTCGGACGAATTAAGATTTGATCGGACAAATAAGTTAATTGTTCCGACGAATTAAGATTTGTTCGGACGAATTAGGATTTGCTTGTACGAATTAAGATTTGTTCGGATGAATAAGTTATTTGTTCGGACGAATTAGGATTTGTTCGGACGAATTATGTATTTGTTCGGATGAATAAGTTATTTGTTCGGACAAATTAGGATTTGTTCGGACGAATTGGGTATTTGTTCGGACGAATTAGGAATTGTTCGGACGAATTAGCTATTCGTTCGGGCAAATTTGGATTTGTTCGGACGAATTAGTTTTTTTGTTCGGACAAATAAGTTATTTGTTCGGACGAATAAGTTATTTGTTAGGACAAATAAGTTATTTGTTCGGACAAATTAGGATTTGTTCAGACGAATTACGTATTTGTTCGGACGAATTAGGATTTGTTCGGACGAAATAGCTATTTGTTCGGACGAATAAGTTATTAGTTTATATGAGGAGTAGTTTAGACTATTTGCTCTGGTAATGATGTAGATGAAAGGGGATGGGGGGGGGGGGGGGGGTCAAGCCACCCCTTTCCTTGAAATGATAAATTGCTAATAATATAGACATAGGTGTAATATTATCTGACATGTATGCAATATCTGACATATTTTGCTGTCAAGCTCAATTTTCAAACTTTATCTATCTAAAGGATTGGAGTTATATTATCATGGTGCCATTCCGATAGTCTAAAACTAATGTTAACCCTAATGGTTGTCTCTTTAGTCAACTTTGAATCTTTTTCATTTTCAAAATCAGACATAGCATCAACAATCGTCGATACAAAATCAAAGTTAGTCGTCAGCATATGTAGTTTCTATCTATAAATAATCTGGATGCCGCATTCGACCGATGAAAATAGGCGTCAGATGTTTCCGAAAGTATGATTCATAAACAATATTTTTCAATAATAGTTAAGAAAAATGAGATACAACCTTTTGAAAATATTGTATAAAATTGTCAATTGTTTTGTAAGCTTTTATTTCACCTTAAATCGTCCAATTATTTTAATTTTCCCCAGGACTTGATTCAATCAGTTATGATAAATTGTATGATTATTGATAACGTTTTTATTTGCGCTCCTAAGATTCCAAACAAAGGAAAACTTTACAAAGCCATATGATAATTTTAACATGTAAATACGTCGCAAAGGTCTATTTGACGGACGATAAGTATTTTTATCATTAAATTCTATCTTTTTTATTTTTTTATATAATAGTTAGGATGTTGGGTTATATTATAAAGTATAAGTAAAAATTAGTTTGTCTTATAAGTCACTTAAGTAATTGTGCGATTATTACAATTCCACGAAGCATATCAGTTAACTTTGATCATATACATGTATATGTATAAAGTTAAGTCGAAAGATAATTTCGTATTTCCAGTGTCCCAAGTAAACAGGAGAATGACAACATTTTCAATATAAACATCGACAATCGAAATCCTCCTGCGGAATCATATAATTATGACTATTGGAAACATTTCTTCTGGCATTGCACGAAAAAAACACCTTATAGCTACCAAAGAAAAAACCTGCGCTGCCTAGAGTTGGCATACATCTATACGCAGATCTAGAGCCGGGGTGGTCGGGGGACCTTGGACCCCCACCCCGCAAACAAAATTATCTCTCAGACCCCCCCCACCCCCACCCCGGTAATTTTTTCTGGATCCGCGCATGATCATGTAAACTGATTAGACTTTTCACAATTATGACATATCTCTCTCTCTCTCTCTCTCTCTCTCTCTCATACATGTACCACTTATACTTACTTATTCATCTGAACATATCCTAATTCGTCCGAACAAATCCTAATTCGTCCGAACAAATAACTTATCTGTCCGAACAAATATGTAATTTGTCCGAACAAATCCTAATCCGTCCAAACAAATAGCTATTTCGACCGAACAAATTCTTATTCGTCCGAACAAATCCTAATTTGTCCGAAGAAATAACTTATTTGTCCGAACAAATAGCTAATTCGTCCGAACATATCCCAATTCGTCTGAACAAATCCCCCAAACAAATAGCTTATTCGTCCGAAAACATAAGTTATTCTTCCGAACAAATCCTAACTCGTCCGAACAAATCCTAATTCGTCCGAACAAATCCTAATTCGTCTGAACAAATCCTAATTCATCCGAACAAATAACTTATTCATCCGAACAAATCCTAGTTCGTCCGAACAAATCTTAATACGTTCGAACTAATAACTTATTTGTTCGAACAAATAGCTAATTCGTCCGAACAAATAACTAATTTGTCCGAACAAATAGCTTATTCGTCCGAACGAATCTTAATTCGTCCAAACAAATAATTTAATTTTTACGAATGAATCCTAATTCATCCGAACAAATCCTAACTCGTCCGAACAAATCCTAATTCGTCCGAACAAATAACTTATTCGTCCGAACAAATAACTTATTCGTCCGAACAAATAACTTATTCGTCCGAACAAATAGCTAATTCGTCCGAACGAATAAGATAAAAAAAAAATTTCATCTGGCCCTTCCACGCCGCCGTACATATCATCTTCAAAATTAAACATGTGTTGCTTCTTTCCTAGTCATTTTCCGTCCATAATCAACGATAAGTATTATAAGTTATAAAAACTAATACCTTGAGATAATAATAAAAAAAAAACCTGAACTTTATTTATTTTACAACCATTGATAAGCAAGTTCTATAACTTATATTAATATCTCTCGTTAGCACGAGGGGGTCATTGGTGTGGGAAGAAGCCGGAGTACCCGGAGAGAACCCACGAGTCCAAACGGGCAACTGCCATACCCTATAACATACAACCACTGTCGATCACGGGGATCGAACTCGGGTTATATAATTTTTTTATCCATTTTACCCATATTCCAATGGGAAACTTTTAGCATATTTACTTGATCTAAGAGAAGTACCATTGTGTGTATGTATGAGTTTGTCGTGAGTACATGTAAGAGTCATTGTAATGGTTCTAAGTGAGTATTGTATGAGAGTTCATCCGATTATTAGGCACAGACTGATAACCAAGTTTGAGGACAGTGTGTGCGAGAAAGTTTGAAGCATGGTGTATATGCTGTCTGAATTAAAACAAAAAGGTCTATATTAATATAGTAGTATACAGTCAGAATGGTTTCGCTTATAGAACTGAATTGGGGTTAAGACGTTTGACCTAAATGCAGAACATTCGCAGGCGTGGAAAATGTGGCATAGAAATATTGATTATTTTGCTGTTGAAAAGAGGCTAAGTGGCCTTTAACAGAGATTGTGCATTAGTTATTCATTGAATGAAGTTCGAACAGAACAAGAAGGTGAGAAATGAGAAAAAGAGAGTAAAACAGTTTATTAGGAAACTAAGACAACAAACATTCTATTGCGATTTAAAGTTTGCAATTCACTACGAGCATATTTGGAGTAATAAAAAATAATTAACACTGAAACAGTTGAGGAAAACAACATCTTTATTTTTAAATTACAGAGGTAGAAGCAAAACAAATTGATACTGAGTTGACAGTTGACAGAATTCAGGAACGTGGGGCTACACTAGATACACTGAAACGTGGTTTTCGATAACAGAAAGCAAGGTAATAAATGGTTTCGTTGTGGTTAAGAAGGACAAGAAGGGCATTTTGCCAAAGCTTTTTTCATGTCAAGCAAGAGAGAAAAGATTTTTTTTAAAATGTGGGTATGTAGGACGCTCTATGCGCTGCTGTTAAACAAAACCGAGACATGGAAATTTTAATGGACGGCATATGGACACCGAAGAGGAAGGAAGATTTACACAGCAGATTCTAGATTATGATGTGTTTTTGTTCTTAAGACAAACATAGGGCCTTTTTGTTCTTGAACAAGTCATCAGACATCCAATGAAATTTGTCATCAATTGTAGTGCATCAGCCAATACTAGTATTACAGACAACGAATTGTGGGATTTTGTAAGAAAAAAGCCTGAAATATCTTCTAATGATTTAGAATAAGAACTTTATCCAAATAGGTCGATAGAACTTCTCAAATGTTTGTACATTTTAAGCACATACATAAAAAGAAGCAGGCAACAGATGTAAGGAATAATTTTTCTGCGTTGAACAGAAATGGACAAGTGTTGTACGAAAATATACTGCTTTGACTTTAGGAGCTCTTAAACTTGGTGTCAATGTGCAACCATTAAACATCGTTCGTTAAGTATTTTCAAGAAAATGGAAAGATGTAAGACTTCATTTTTAAGCTACACATTAATTAGCATGTAAAATCAGTCCCACAAGTTTTGTACAGGATTCAATACAGCCTAATAGAGATAGTTGGAAAGCAACTCCAATAGCATTAGGGGAGTGGAAAATATACTAGAAATGTTGTTTTTTTTTTTAACTCAGAGATTGATTTTTTCCTATTGGATACCTTGTGTTACATGGATCTTAAAGTGTACATGTGATTCGTAGAAATTTGAGAATACAGTGTGTCCATATAGCATATCCGAGACACCTGGACATTGTTGGAATAAAGCAAAGCTGAGGATGAAAATTTTGTAGCCTGGTATCGATAAAGATGTGGAAAAAAAAGAAAATGACATCATGAATGATTACCAATGCATATCTAAAACCAGGACCGTTTGGTCCGAAATTTTTCCGACAAGGCCTTAAAAAGAATTTGCCTTTAACATTCTTAGACCATTAACACCATGACAATACAGGCACGTAGCATCAGGGGGGCCAGGCTCCCCACTTTCTCTCGCTGCAACTAAATTTTTAAAATTTACATATGAAAAATTGAAGTATCATGGATAATTCCCCCGTGGTCTCTTTTTCCAGATAACCCCTTATTGTTTAAACATTTCTGCTGATTATTATTAAAGTTAGTCGTTATAAAGTTTTAAAATAAAAAACATAATAATCAATAATAAAGTGTGTATGAATTTTATTTGAATCAACAGAAATATGTTTTAAGGAAAACTACTGGTCGTAACTCCACAAATCTGAAAATGTAAACATAGGTTTATGATATAAAAAAAGAAAAATGGAATGAAATTGAAAAATCAAAAGAAAAACTAAATTATTATAACTATGATTTTGTTAAGGTAAAAAGGTGATCTATTTTTAACTGTCACGTGATAGCATGGCACAACAGCTTCAACAATCGACTCAATTCTGAAGTAGAATAATAATATCTTGGCGAACACATTCACATGGTATTCATATTCAGCATTGTTTTAATGAAAATAAACAATTTTTAAATTGATCATAATATCGACGGTCATTAAATTCAGAGTTGCCTTAACCTACCCATGTTCTTCTCAAAAAGCTGATAGAAAATCTCCCATTCTTGGCTAAAATACGTACTTTTGTAAAATAAGCTCATTATTTAAGGAATGCATTCAATATTTATTTGTTTTATACGATATAAAATGGTTTGGGGCAGTTTACGCTTTATAAACCGCGAACTGTTTCAAACCATTTTATATCGTATAAAACTAATAAATATTGAATTCATTGCTTATAATTTAATTTTTTACTCTTAATTGTAGATAAAAACGGTCATTTGACCTTTAAAATGACGTAAAATTGTACAAAAATCAAACGTAACGTCAGGCGTATTGATACGTTTTTGACGTTAGTCTTACTATGACGTAGGCAACATTCTTTATACGATATAAAATAATTTTTTAGCCAATCAGAAAGCGCGTTACAACCAGAATTGAATTATAAACATATCATATTTCTATGAAAAAAAAATTAAAAACCTGAACTAGTTAAGGAATGAATTCAATATTTATTTGTTTTATACGATATAAAATGGTTTGGGGCAGTTTACGCTTTATAAACCGCGAAGCGGTTTATAAAAAAGCGTAAACTGTTTTAAACCATTTTATATCGTATAAAACAAATAAATATTGAATTCCTTGCTTATAATTTAATTTTTTCACTCTTCATTGTAGATAAAAACGGTCATTTGACCTTTAAAATGACGTACATTTGTACAAAATTCAAACGTAACGTCAGGCGTATTGATACGTTTTTGACGTTAGTCTTACTATGACGTAGGCAACATTCTTTATACGATATTAAATAATTTTTTAGCCAATCAGAAAGCGCGTTACAACCAGAATTAAATTATATACATATTAACTTGACTTTTAGCAAATTGTAAAGCTCTATTCAAAACACTTCATCCCGCTCATGGTTCCTTGTTATTAGACTGCCTCCCACTTGTCTATTTTCGTAAGTTAACATATTGTTCATAGTTTTAAATACAAAAACTAGACACAACAAGAAAACGGTAGCAAGACGCATGTAAGGATGCATGAATAATCTAGAAACTATTAATGACGTGACCGACATAAATGTAAGAAATTTTCTAACATGCTGTAGGCCAACTAATATGCATATCAAAGAGTAAAGAGATTTATGCCATTTAGATTCTTTTCTTAGATTACTTATAAAACTTACAGGGTAGGGAAAAATTGTAAAATAAAACAACCGTAATAAACTTACCGTAAACAAACATTCCATACTGGGTTTTGAGTTTATTCCTAGCCCTCTAGCGCTTTTGAAAAAAGTGTCTTCCATAAAGACAAATTTCTCTGGCCATTTTTTGGTACAAAGTGTAAAACAAGAATGAGCTTCCTCTTTTTCGTCCGTGTCATGAACGAGAATTACTCGCCACTTGGCAGTGTCTGGATCTTTAACCGATTTGCAGTATTTGCAGTAGCTGTTTTCTTTCATAAAGACATAATCATCCGAATCTGGGGACTGGATGTGGAAAAGATTGAATTCATTTTCAATAGCCACAAATTTAAACCTGATTCTTCTGTTCTGAACATCTGTTGAGCAGCTTTTTATCGCTCTTACAGAACAAACAGAAGCAAGTGGTCTTCCCCAAAGAATATTTGGGTTGGTTTTTTGTGTGATAAAAAACATTTGCTCATGCAACACAACACGTAAATTTTGAAAAGACAGGCGTAGTTTCTCTAAATATGTTAAAAGTTCGTCTTCATCTGAAGGGTTGAAAAATGCTAAAATGCCGACGTTCTCTAGAGTTGGCAATGAGAAAAAACCCAGAAATGTTTGATTATCTTTTCTTTCTATCTCAATATACTTCTGCAATGCAATTACAGTGCCTCGACTGTAATCTTTTGCTCGCAAACATGTCAGCATTCTAAAAAGTAGAGCATGCCGCAAGGTGGAAATTCTCACGAACATTTTCAATAACTCTAGGCATGTACGCCAGTCCTCTTTTCCACCAGACATGAAAGTCTTAATGCGGCTTTTGAGATTTCCCAATTGATCTACTCCAATGTGTATGTCAACGTTAGAAATCAAGCCTTGTAAGGTAGCTTCTTCTACATGTTCTTCATCATCAACTGCATCGATGAAAATCACAGTTCTTTGTATTCTCTCAGCCAAACCTGCCAATTCGTGTCGTAACGTATCATTTGGCGTAATTTTGGGCTCAAGTATCTTCTTCAAGTTAATGAGATGAAATATGACTTTTAGGAAAAAAGCCACAAGCTGTACAACATATGAAACCAGAGTAAGAATGGGATTTACAATTCCTAACATATCTAGCACATGGCTTAATATATTCATGGCTTCTATTATAATAATTTTATCGTCCCCGCTTTCTAATCCTTTTATAGATTTCCACAAGACATCTATGAGTAACGCACATTTGTCTGAAAGATCATCCGTTTTTTCCTGGATATTCCGTATAATCAAATTCTTGGCATTGATTCCGAGGGAGGCACAAAAAGTTATTATTTTCTCAAGTTTGGTTTTTATAGATACATACGACTTTTTTCTTTCAAGCATAGCCATCTGTTGACAAAATGCACATGACAAATATAAATTTCTTTTTAATAAACGAAAATAAACCTAAGCTAGTTTTTAAATTAACTTAAATAGTTTAAAACAGCCAAAATATTCAAATGTTAGTTAAGATTTTTTTTATTCTTATTCCAATGACTAATAACAATATGTCAATTTTATTATAAAGGACAATAACTTGAATTGAATAAAAATGAACATTACATACATCCTGGCAAAATATATCACACAGATTATTATAATATTGTGACACTATTGAACTACATTTTAAAAAAATCTACAAGCGAAAAAATTCAATATGAATACATGTATTTAGTAATACATCACCAGGTGAGGTTTAATGTTAAGTTCATATAATTGTTTATATAGATGCATAACAGATTTTTTCCTTTTTTTACTTTCCTCTTCGTTTAATTAGTTCCCCGATAACGGGAACCATTTTGTAAAGTTCAGAATTCATGTGCGAGTGCATGATTCAAACCTTGTTGCACATGTTAGATAATTTTCACTTTCTTGCAACTACTAGTATGTTAGACGTGCTGAAAACAAATATTGAAATACCAGGTAAAACGATTGCTTGACAATGTTTTTCCTTAGGTTCAATAATATTTCAGTCAATAACAATCAAATTTTAAACACCTCAAGATACTAAAGTCCAATGGTCAAATTGGTCCAATCTATTGATTATGTCGATAGTTTTAAGAAATCTTTTTAAAAAGCAACGCTTGAAAAAAAATGGTTTGTTTTAAAAATGTGTTGAAGTCATTTTTTATTTTGGTTTGTGTTTTTTTGTTATCATTTCACGTATCCAGTTTAAATAAAGAACATTTGTTATTACATGTATCTTTTAGTAAAAGAATTGTCATTGTGTCATTGTCAAACAATTTGTTCATATGGATACATGAACTGTTTCTTTGATTAGGAAGTAAATCTTCTAAATGAATAAAGAATAACATTATTTTAACTCTGTATTTTGAAATCTAAAGAACAAAATCCTTGCCCAAAAATTATTTATTATATAAGCAGCTACCGTTTTAGTAGGAATAAATAAATTAGGATGCTTTATTATAATTTATATTCGTCATGGTACATGTACCTTTACCTTACAAACTAAATACCAAATAGAAAATTTGATTTGTTTTGCGCTATGTGCAATGATGCAAACAAGATTAAAACAATATATTTGAATCATTGTAAAATCACAAGATTTTTATACAGTAAAATTTTTAACATGTTATTATTTTTTAATTGCACTTCAGCTTAGACGTTAATTTTTTTTGGAACATTAGTTTCGATTACTAAAAATAGTGCATCTTTTCAATGAAATGTGAAAAAGCAAAGCGGATATTTTGAATGATAACGGTTTAGATACCAAAACAAAATAATAGAAGATAATAATAAGATAATGTATGTTAAAGTATTACCTTTCATTGACGGTATTCTAATAAACCGGTACAGGCGTAGATATTTCAACCTCAATAGAAATTAACAATATTGTACAGACGCTTATTGTTTTAGTTCCTGGACTTTTACGTCCGCCCAGATAAATTTTCTAAACGACAGGGAAACTATATATGTTTGTTTTCCTTGGACTTAAATTCATTAGTTTATCAATGACACGTAACTGCAGGAATTACTTTCATGTCCGTCTGGTGAGAAATAAAATTCGGCAATATGGCCGACGCGGCGCCTACTCATATCGACATTTCATTATATTGAATACAGAAACCATGTTCCATAAGTTCTATAAAGTTTGGAGTAGTTGCCCCTTGGAATATACTTTTGTATTAGAATGGTTGCCATGTGATTTGACGTCACATTGTCGTGTCTGAAGAAAAATAAAATGACAAACAACATTGTGGTTTGGTAAAACCTCTAAGGTGAAAAGGGAGAAAACGTTTAGATTGAAAAGCAACAAAATATTGTTCATAAATAAGAGAAAGGGGAATATTTTCAAAAGTATTTCTACATGGATTTGTGTACATCATCGCCTTTTATAAATAAATGTTTCATTATAGAGTCGTCCGGAAAATAAAACACTCATTAGGTTTTTCACAGCAACAAACCTAATTATTTATAATACACACTAGTATTGATGTGCGAAAATATGACACCGATTTTAATAAAAGATAAAAACAAAAACAAAACGAAAAACAACACAAATAATGTTTTTACCTATGTCTTTCTTACTAGCCAAATTCTGCGTCTGTAAAAAATAGCATATTCATTTCATTATCGAATCAAACAATAATTGGTTTTTCAATGAAATGTGGTGATAACGAACAGTGCTCAAAATCAACAGTCAAAAGGAAAAATACAAAACAGCAGTAGATCAAACACATAACTCTACAAAAATTAGAGGTAGGATCAGATGCCATGAAGGAATGAGAATCCTCTGCTGACCTGTCTCATCCGCCGTGTGCTCATTGTCGTAATCGGAAAACATCCTTAAACAATACGGTAATTAATAATGGCCTAACAAAAAGTTTATAAAAAGTGTCTTTATTTATTGAGGCATTGTCACGAATTCTTCCGTTTTTAGCTCACCTGCACTGAAAGCTAAAATGAGCTTTTTGATCACATTTTGTCTGTCGTCCGTCCGTCCGTCTGTCTAAAAACTATTCACACTTTCAACATTTTCTCAAGAACTTCTCGACCAATTTTATCTAAACCTAGCACAAAACAATATGATGCAAAGGTTTTTCAAGGTTTAGACCACGCCCTTTTGAAGGGGATATAATCAGACATTATTAAAAATTTTGAGAAAAAATCTTCGGCATAAAAACCACGTGGCCAAGAAAGCTGAAACTTGTGTGGAAGAATCCTCAGGTAATTTAAATTCAAAGTTGTTAAAAAATCATTATCCCCAGGGGTACGATGAGGCCACAGTGAGGGGGCAAATTTTAACATCGGAATATATAAATTGATATTTAAAAATCTTCTTTTCAAAAGCTTATCAGCCTGGAAAGCTGAAACGTGTGTTGAAGCAACCTGAGGTAGTGTAAATTCAAAGGTGTGAAAATATGACCCCCAGGGGTAGGGTTGGACCACAATGTTGGGTCTATTTTTTAACATAGGAATATAAGGAGTAAATCTTTAAAAATCTTCTCAGAACAACTCATTTTAAAGGATCTTCTGGTCGTGTAGAATCAAGGCTGTGAATATCATGACCCCAAGGGGTAGGGTGGGGAAAAAATTGGGGTCATTTTGTATACAGGAATATATAAATTAATCTTCTCAGAAATTAATCAGATCGTTGATTCTTTGACATTGTTTATACTTTGGCTCCTGGACAATTTTTGGGATTCTCAAGGGGCTCAGAGTTTAATGTAGGTTTATATCCCATATATAAATAATTATTTAAGATTCTTTTCAGGAACTGCAGTGCTCAATATGTGATATGACTATAAAATCATACTGTTAGAAACGGAACTAATAACAAGAGCCAAGCTCGTTGCAAAACAACGAGTAGATCTTCAATCTTAAGTTGAAACACAAGTCAATCTTAAATGTACCGGCCAAAATCTCAAATAAACAAATAGTTGGGATCGTACAAAATATCAATATACATGCACGTGTGATAAAGTATATGTAGACGAACATGAATTTAAGCTACCGCAGATCACTTGTCCACTCACGCGGGATCTCCTCGGCTATGTGCGAGGGGTGATCATCATTTTAGGGTTTAATCTTTGTTGTCTCTTGTTGTTTATCTAAAACATTATCAGTATAGTTGTTAGAACATTTTAGACTTAAAAATTCACTATTGATTTATGTCTGACGATGTTTTTAATTTGGAATAATATAGCTTTTATCAATTTTCAAAATGACTTCTTAATTTTGTATTCTAATGTTTGATTGAATAAATTAAAGATGAACAATTTTTTAGAACATAAAATTAAAACAGTTCTTGTATATAAACTCAGACAAGTATATCTTGTTATTAGATACCTGCTGACCTCTATAGTTAGTGCAGCCGCAACCGATCTCCTCGGTCGCGAATAAGGGATAACTTACGGAAAGGTACAATACACATAGAGAGCTCAGAACCCAGGAAGATTTAAAATGTGTGCAGTGTGATGACTAAACTCTAATTAATAAAAGTTGTTTTTTATCTTAAATCCCACAGTTGATTTATCTGTCTGATACTGCGTCGTTTTGAGAATGACATTGCTTTTAAGAATATACAGAACGATTTCTTAATTGACACTCTATCGTTTAATTCAAATTAAGAAGAGTAAGCTTCAATGTGTTATCAATATAAAAAACAATTCTTGTTTTTGCGGCTAAATAAAATCACATATTACAGACGCGACCATTGTGTATTAGATAATCCCTGACCGCTAGGTAGTCCAGCCGCGACCATGGCGACCGATTTTCTCGGCCGTGGGCGAGGAATGAGTTACGCAATGACGCATACAACTAAGAATTTAGGTCGATTTGAAATGCTTGCAGTAAAATGACTCAAATCTATTTCATGGAAGTAATTTTTTAAATCCAGTTTATGTATCTCACTAGAAAAGATAAAGAACGTTTATATTTTCTCGTTTTCGTTTTTCTTAAAGACCTAAACAGAGGTGACTCCAAAAAAGGCTGTAAGAAAAACATGTACACGTATACTTTTAAGAAACTTTTTTCTAATGAATTAAAGCATCCCGTATATGCTGGTACATTTTCAGCTGTTAATTTATGTTCGTTATATGCACAAAGACTATTCGTTTACTTACCAAATGAAAACAGGTACATGTTAACAAGACAAGCTTTTTACACTCATATTATGCAATACCGGTACAAAATATATGTAATTTTGTAACGACATTGATAACACCATAATAAACAACTTTTCTATCGACAGGTATAGCAAAATATTAACCATTTTTTAATAATAAAGCGAAGACTTTAAAGGGCTCTAGGTCCTTAATTTAAGGAGCCAGCCCCTTTTCAGTGTTGTCTTGTGAAAGCCCTTGATATTTTTAACATATTTTGTTCTTTGTGTGATCAGAGAAAATTTTAAACTAAAGAGCTACGAGACAAAAACACAACCAAAAATCAGAATTTTTGAAGGACACAATTTAAACTAATTTTAAGGTAGTTCGCGGGTTTACATGCTTGTGAGAAAACCTACCTTGAAAATTTGTCCACGTGATCCATAGGTTTCAGAGTTTTATTTCTAAAATTTATTTGAGATTCGTTTACGCGGTAATCATGTTACCGTGTTTTAAATACCGTGTCATTAATAAAATCAAGCAACGCCATTTCAATGAAATATATAGTAAAATGCACATCTTAGTCGAGAAACGCATTTCAAAATTATGCTCCAAACTTTTAAACGATTCAGACGAAATTAATTATACTCAACACAATAACAGAGGAGATAATTTTGAATCAATTCATAAAAAATAATCAGTATGTGTTCTCGGCCAATTTTTGGCAAACAACTTTAAAGATTTAAAAGATTTCTCAAAACCTTATATTTTCATTACGACGTTAGCCCGACGTCATTATCTCCTTACGTCTGAGAACCCAAAAATTGAAATGCATTTATTGACAAGACTAGCTGATTAACACATTTTAGAACATGTAAATACTAATTATACATTATTGTGAATGTTATCAAATACCAAAATGCAATTAATGTAAGGCTGCAAAGATACAAAAAATTGCTATTTTTGCTTTTATGAAACTCTGAGTCAATCAATGCAAAAAAATTGCCGGGCAACTACTGACATAAAAGTTTGTAATCGTATAAAATTATTAGCTCAAGCCAAAAGAATTTAAAAAATTTGATCGGTAGTTAAAATTACGGAAATTATAATTGTAAAAAAAAAATAGTGAAGTTAATGCGTACGGTTCAATTGATTTACTTGTCTATTTTAAAACATGATTTGAAATGGAAGAATTCCAACGCACACTCATACTTTATAGAACAAAATGTGTCAGTGTATGTGACATCTTTAAATTTTCAGATAATAATAAATGTTTGTATAAACAGTAATAATCTGCATTTAAGCTTTTTGAAATATCTCCTTTTATGCTTCTAAATATCACATTTGTCATTTAAAAAAAAAGAAAAAGAAATGTAGCCTATGAGTTTACTATGACGGTCAACTCATTACGTCGATTCCTACTGTGACGTCAGCAAACCCGCGAGCTACGTTAAAGGGAGATAATTGTAAAAACAAATCTCGGAGGACAACGTTCAACGTATCTATTTTCAAGATTTTTGACTTTGTAACACATGCAATTGGCGGTTTCAGAGCCTTTGCTTGCACAGGAATGCCGATTTTTTTTTTTTGAAAAAAGGGGGAATAACTCGGTACTGGAAGTGTTGATTTTAATGATTTTTTATTTGATGTTGAGAAATTGTAATTTGCAATATATCCTAAAAATTTGAATGTAATAGGACAACAAAGAGGCGAAATTTTGAGTTTCAAAAAACGTCCAGAAGAAAAAAAAGAATAAAAAGAATTATCAACAGAATCAGTACAAGTTGAAAACGGAAGACATTAAAAATAAACTTTAAAAAATTACAGAGAAAAAAATCTTTTTATTTATACTGTCAGAATCGACATGTAATATACTACATTTTCAAGATAAATTTTATTTTTACAATTACTCCATTAAGCTGATTGTTCCTTAGGTGAGCGGTGTTGCCCTTGGATCTCTTGTGATGTTGAATACTTCAGTAAGTATTTCTAATAGTAAATCAAAATTGGAGTTTCAGTTGTCGAGTAATTAGTAAGACACAGAGCTTTTAATTCTTTGTTATATAAACAATTCTCAGACCATGATTTTGTTGACATATTCGAAATTCCTATACACCTAAAATGAATGTGACAAACGCTGGGAACTGTATATTTATGGTCAAAACGAATAAGTAATTTTCAAAAATCAGCTTGATAAAAGAACTTCTACCAGTATATTAAACTTATAGAAACAAAAACTTGTTTACATGAGAAAGATTTGTAAGTTCCATATTTTGCATAGAAATCTACAACTGACCCTCAAATTTTGGTCGATTATTAAAAATGCATTTCTTAAGCATAGTAAACAATAAAAATAAAAGAAACTAGAGCAGAGCTTGCGGCAAAGCCACGAGTATGTCATCCGTTGTTGCTGCGAGTTGAAAATGTATGTGATATGGTGTCAAACGATTATAAAGACTAAACTTTCAGTTCTGCTTTTGTTGTAAAAACGTGTTGGGATTGAAAACCTGTATATAAAACGTCTTTTGAAAAAAAGAAAGGAAGAACATGTTTTAGGAAAACTATTTGTCCAACAGAGTTTGTGTAATCGTCTCAAAAATTCTATAAAAAATGAGATGTTTAATGGCGAGTTAAATCAAAGGGTAGCAAGCATTTTTATAAACAGTATGTACTCATGATTCATGTCAGGAATTGTATTTTTTTTAAACCGAACCCGCCTTCAAAACACGTTACCTTTTCTTTAAGATAACTTCTTTATTTAAATCGTTCTAAATTTTGAAGACTATGTGCAAGTTAAGAACTGTTACGTGCTGACAAAAGTTAATAATTAGTCAAAATTGATGGCATCTCTGAACTTTTCTATAAGGAAATGTGTGTCAACTGAAATTATTTAATGATACGAGTAGAGTTGGACATTCAAAATAATATATAATCAGCTAAAAAAAAAAGATCAGCGGGAGAATTTATGCAAAAGCGAGCATCTACATTTTACCCAGATGGTGCCGTTTCATAGAGACACCGCTATGTTAAGTAAATTAATAATTTTATAGTTATTTACAGAAATGAATATTACTTCTCTCAACGATGCAATAATATGCAAACTCCTTATTTTTATGGACCGGAATTGAATTCTGAAAAACTGTCTCGGTGGTACAAACTTCAGATGACGAGGCATCACCTTTGAAAATTTGACTAAAATTAGGCAGGCCATATCCGAGAAGTCGCCTGCACAAAATCGGTAAGAAAAAAAAGAATAAGAGCCAAAACGATGTCATCAGAAGCAGAATTGTAAGTGCAACTTTGGTATCATGTTTTAGAATTCGTCTGAAGGGATTTTAACACGATTAAAATGAGTGTAGAATTTAAAAATAAAAATAAATTTCATCCAATCAATTCAAGATAAATGTCATCAGACGAAGAATTGCAAGCGCAACTTAAATATCATGTTTTAAAATAAGTCTGAGGTCCTTTTAACACAATATAAATTAGTTTAATTTTTTAAATTTAAATTCCATATAATCAATTCTAGAAAGATGCCATCAGAATCAGAATTACAAACGCAACTTAAATATCATGTTTTGGAATTCGTCTGAGGTCATTGTTGAACAATTTAAATTTCATACAATCAATTCAAGAAAGATATTCTCAGACGCAGAATTACAAGTGCAACTTAGAAATCGTGTTTGAGAATATGTCTGAGGTCATTTTTACACAATTTAAATGAGTTTAAAATTTTTGAAAAATGTAAATTTCATCCAATCAATTCGAAAAATATGTAATCATACGCAGAATTGCAAGCGCAACATAAAAATCATGTTTTAAATTAGTCTGGGGTGATTTTAAAACGATTTGAATGGGATTTAAAAATTTGAAAAAATTGAAATTCCATTCAATAATTCAAGATACATGTCATCAGATGCAGAATCGCAAGAGCACAAAATCAGTAAGAAAAAAAGAATAATAACTAGATCGTTCTTGTTGCGAGCAACGAGTGGGTATTCCGTCCGATTTTTGAATAAATTAGATAAAACTCACCAATTCAAAGATAAAATCGTAAATGTAAGCGAACAATTAGTGAATTTTTTTTGCGGCACTTGGGGCTTGAACCCGGGTCACCTGAGCCATGTACACGACTCTAACGACTGAGCTACTCGGACTCTCGCTTCAGGACTTTGATGCTGAATATCTCGAGAACGCGATCATCGATTTTAAAACAAATTCCATATTCAGAATAAGTGAAAGGGTCACTATCATCTTATTGGGGGAAAATATAAAACAAAAAAGTTGAAAAGTTTCATTTTCTATATCTGCTTCCGGTGACGACCGGAAATGACAGCGGACATTCTTTTGACCAAGGTACACCAGCGAAACGGTAGATCTATCATCTCTGTATATTTCAGACCTCTAACTTTACTCGTTTTTTAAAACGTCGAAGACAAAATTGACTTTTAAAAATCGTAAAAAGACGATAAATTTTGAAAAACTGTTCTGGCGGTATAAAATTCAGAGAACTAGAAATCAGCACTGAAAATTTGATGGAAATCGAACGAGTCATCTCTGAGAAATCGCCTGCACAAAATTTTTAAGACAAAAAAAAAACAATAACTAGATCGTACTCGTTGCGAGCAACGACAGGGTCTTCCGTCAGATTTATAGTAGATAAGAAGACCTGATACACGAAATTATTTATCTACGCATAAAATTAAGAAAGAAGAATAATAATAGAAGGGTCTTCCGTTGAAGACGGAACAGCCTAATAAGAAAAGTGAAACAGAAACAAAAGAATAATAGAAGGGTCGTCTGCTGTAGACGTAAGACCCTAACAATAAGAAAAGTGAAAAAGAAACAAAAGAAAAATAGAAGTGTCTTCCGCTGAAGACGGAAGACCCTAATAATAATAAAAAAAAAACCCATAGAATAACAAGAGGGCCTTCCATTGTAAACAGAAGACCCTAAATAACAATGAAGAATTTCCAACAGAATCAGTACAAGGTCTTCCTTTAGAAACGGAAGACCTTTATAAATTTGACCAAAATCGTGACCATGCCCCTTTAAACCATAGAGAGTATTACTACATTGATTTGTTATATCAAAACATCATCATCAAATTTTCCTGCACTTTATTAAACTGTGAAGTACATATACGACACGAGACAAGTGCATGTTTCACCGTAAATTTTTAAACAAACATTGACACGCGACAAGTCAACAGGATCGGGTTGCTCAAAACACTGGTTATCTTTAACCACTGATTAAACCCCTTGTCCAGTGGTTTAATTTTGACCTGTAGTTTAACTATGTGGCTCAAAGGTTAACCAGTGGCTAAATTGCTTAACCAGTGATTAACTATTTGCTAAAGTTAACAATTCTGCAGAGCTGGGTTAAGTCTTTTAATCAGTGGTTAAACATGACTGCTAGGTTATTTTTTGACATGAACTTTATCAGACGACACAAGAAACAGCGAATTTATAAACATTTCAGTCATAAATTGCATGAAGTGAAATATAAAGAAAGGTTGTCTTTTTCATGGAATCGGTAAGATTTATCACAGATGTTATAGAACCAAAGTTATGCCGCTTCACTCTGAGGAGTCATTTCCTGTTCGCTTAAATTGAAATTGCGTCAGGGTACTTTGCCAAATTTGATAATATGAAAACTGTAGGGGATACTCTTGATTTTCACAAGTCTATTTAGAAACTATGTGATGTTTCGTATGCCTTGACTGATGTTTCGTCAATTTTTATCAAGTGGGTCTCTTACTACCATGGAAAAACGGCCATTAAAAACGGTTTCAATGCTAGCTATTGATTGAGATAGAAATACTATTGGAATCTCATACAATGACATTGGAATCACAAACCATAGCATACAATTTCATAGAGTCTCATTCATCATATCATAACATAATTTACCATAGCATAGCATACAACATGATTTTAACACGGTTTCAAATGCTTTTAATGCAAGAATTGAATGTTCACATTGCAGATCAGTTGTAGACATTAACATTATCATTGGAATCACAAACCATAGCATACAAAAATTGAATGTTCACATTGCAGAGCAGTTGTAGACATTAACATTATCATTTTTCTTCAAAATGTTTGGAACTCTTTTGTTAACTGAGGCGTTTTTGTTCAATTTTTTAGCATTTCATAGTATACCGTTGCATAGCATACCATATTATCAAGCCTTTAGACGAAGTAGTTTTAATTTGATATCAAACATATTAAGTCACCATTTTAATTGTTTTGTAAAAAAACGCAATTATTTCCAATTAATATGATAGATCATATGTAATTTTTTTTATGAAAACAAACGGCATCTCAATCACAAATATTATGTTTTTGTTTATTTTTAAAATTTCAATTGAAATTCACTAGTTGTTTTCTTTGAATGAAAATGCTGTAAAACTTAATTTCCTGAATATGCTTGTTTTTCTGAACGACCTTCGTCGATCCTTTGTAGAAGTAGGTTCTTCCTGTAAAAAGACAAATTGCATTTAAAAATATATTTCGTCAGTAAATAACCATTATTTACGCTCGCACGCACGCAGAGATATCTTTATTACATGTTTAGCTTAATGAAAAATAAATATATAATACCTTCAGATTTCCTAAATGTTGCACAGTTACAGAAATTGGGCCCGAATGGTTTGGATTAGTCAGCTGAAGTTACAAAGTGTGAATAACTGATGATTAGCCACATGTTTAATTCTTAGATTAATGAATGATTTTTAATTCAAGAGAAGCAGGATAACATGAACAGGTACTTTAATATGAGACAGAGCATGAAATTAACTTCACTGGTCTTGATTCATAAGATATTTTTTAGAACAGAGCTTATTTCTTTTGACTGAGAATATATATATGCACGTTCTTGATATTACGAACCCATCTTACCGTAAACAAGCATTCTTCTTTTGGTATTGAATCCGTGTCTAATCCCTTTGCACGTTTTAAGATTGACCTTTCCACGTATAATGGTTTTTCTGGCCATTTTTTGTTACAAAGTATGAAATACGAGGAGGTATTTAAGGTTGCATCAGTCTCATCGACGAGAATTACCCGCCACTGAGCATTTTCTGGTATAGAAGAAGACCTTCTGGCGTATTTGCAATAACCATTGTCATTCATAAATAAAATTTTGTCAGAGTCTTGGGATACGATTTGAAAAAGATTGAAAGTATTTTCAATTGCCTGGAATATTAATATAGCTCCAATGTTAGAAGGAGTACATTTCAAAGCTCCTAAATAACTAAATAAAAGCAAAACAAGTCTTCCGAGTTGGACGGACGGATTTCTGGCTGGCGAAACTATAAAACCTCCATTATGAATTCTGCTTTTTAAGTTTATCATATTCAGGTTCAATTCCTCTAAATACGCATATAGCTCTTTTTCCTCAAATGGATCAAAAATTGTTAGAATTCCTACATCTTTGAGTGTCGGTACTAAAAAAATACTGGAAAGAAATGATATATTATCTCTTCTTTCCTTTTCAATATACGTCTGTAAAGCAGATATGGTATCTAGAAAGCGTTTGTTTGTGTTTAAACATGTCTGATATCTAAATAAAAGTGAATGCCGGAACGTGGATATTCTAACAAACAGTTTCAACAACTGCAGAGCTGTAAGCCAATCATCTTTTCCTCCTAACATAAGACACTTAATCCGACTTTTAAGACGTCCCAACTCAGATACTCCAATATGAATGTCAATATTTTTACTGAGGATATCTAGCGAAGACTTATTTGGTGTTTTTCTGTCAGTAAAAGAATCAATGAGTGTCTCTGCGCTTCCAAACATCTCTTCTAAACCAGCCTGTTCGTGTTGATTTGCATCATGCATGGTATGTTCAGGTATTTTTATCTTTTTCCAATCATACATACAACAAAGTATCTTAAGAAAGTAAGCAACTAAAAGTGCAACTGTCAAAGTAATGCCTACTACGGGTAATCCCAATCCTGACAAAGACCACATACAGCCCGATAGTTTTATTACTTCTATACATATATCGACTTCACGCTCTAATCTTTTGACACTTTTCCATAATTCATCGATTGATTTCAATAATACATGAGGTAACTTATTCAATTTGTTTGTTATGTCGGTAATTAAATCCGCGACATCGTATCCCCTCGACTGGCAAAAAGACGAAATTTTTTCTAGTTTTGCTTTTGTAGACGTCATTTCCATCTGTTTACAAAAAAAGAAAAAAAACTGTTTAAAATGTATCATACATTTCTAAATGGGTAAAGTAATTGGAGAACAGGAGGCCCATGGGCCACATTGCTCACCTAAATAACGACAACCATGCTAAAATTAGCTTTACGGATTACGGCTTAAGGATTACGTTTACTCAGAGGCGAAAAAAAATCCACTAATAGGAACGAAAAACTACTTATTGTTCATTGTAGCCCCACTATTGTGGTGCTATTTTTCACTTTCAAATAACTAAGTCAATGACCTACTTTTTCTGCTAGTGACCTCTAGATGTTTTTTTGAAATAATTGTCAAAATTGTCCACCATTTTCAAGGTTTTCTTTATTTTTAATTATTAAAAATTATAAAACAATTTGTAGATTGGGAAATGATAAAATACGAATAGTTTTACTAATTTTATGTTTGAATGAATCGTTTTAAGCTGATATCTAAGTTTAATTTAGTCCGAATTTCCTCTATCAATTTCTAAAATTGTACCCATTTTTGAGGAGCTCCAAACCATTGATTGCCTAAAACTGTTTTTATTGTCGTTATTATGTTGTCATTAACATTATATAAGGTCAATGATAAAAATTTCGAGATATTTTATATTCAATCGATTTTATGTATTTTAAAGATTTTTCCAATCGCGTGCCAGCCAGTGGTATAAATTTATAGACGAGTAAATACAACCATAAAATATGTAAAATGATATGAAAACACACATAAAAACTTAACTTTTGCAATTACACTGCAACAAAAAGTTTTTAAGAGAAAATAAGAAAATGAAAAAATTAGTCCGAATTTCCTCTGTTTCAATTTTAATCTACCTTTGTCAGAGCATATCTTCCTCAAATAAACACATCATGAATAGCAATGTCGATATTTGATAATGACGTTGTAATTTTGTGTTTTTAAACAACTTTGGACTTCAGATATTGAACTTGGTAAAAATATTTTTTTTAATCTCAAACCCTGAGTAAACGTAATCCTTAAGTGAACTATACAAAAATATTTGAAAATGTAGGAAAAATGATCCTGTATTAAAAATAATTTCAAAATTTCCTCTACATGTACATGTTCTTATGCTAAACATTGAACCTCTTTCGAAAATGGATGATTTTATAGTCATACTAGACTTTGACCGTGCATGCACGGGTTGGCATTGGACATTTGATATCGGGCATTTAGATACATCAAATTTGCACACCTTGTTGCAATTGACATTCAGAACTCTCGGAATTTTTCATATTTAACGCACAGAGTTAGAGTTATCTCCCGTATTTTCTTTCATGAGCAGAATATATATCAAATGTTTAATAAAAAAATTACACGTATTTGTATTATCGTTTTTGAGTTTATCCATGCAAATGTGAAATTGTGGAAACATAAACTAAAGAGCATCCCGTGATTTAGCGTAAAGTAACGCGCATGCGCAAGATTGTAAAATCCGAAAAATTCACACAATTTCCGGATTTTTAAAATGAATTTTCGTTGATTATTAATTAGCGCAGCTTGTTGAGAAAAAAAAACAAATTGGTAATCTCCAAGTACCAATGATGTTAATAATATATAAAACAAAAGACAGTACTCTTTCGATTTCTCGGTATTAAAGCCCAAAAATTCGAGTCTATTATTTTAATATAGTAGTATAGATTTCACACTGAACATTGATAAAGAAGAACTATTCATATCATAATTAATCTTCATCAAACATTTAACCCCTTGTTATGGTCTCAGAACCACAGAGGCCACAGTCAAACAACTGAGAATTGACAAATGTCAAGATAAATTCTTATGCAGTAAATAATGCCAAATACAATAACATTTAAATTTCCGAAAATAATCAAATTTATTTGCATAAATATTCAATCTCCCAACCCATTGTGGCTTTATTCTGGCTACCCCCGGGTATCGTAATTTGAGAAAACTCAAATTTCACTATTTATTAATGAATGCTTCCCGCAAGTTACCGTCTTGCCCTATGCTTTTTGAGAAGATTCGTAAAAGATTTTTCTTTGTATGTCCTATTTAAAAAAGTCGACTCCCCTTTCCGGCCCCACCTTAACTTCTTATATCGTGATTTAAGGAAGGAGTCTTTTCATTATCAAACATACTTCTTATAATAAGAAATGCATGAAATTTTGACACAGTCAAACGGGTCATATTACTTAATGATTCTATCAGTTTAATTAAATTTGACCTTTTTGTTTTCGGATAAAGGTCAAGTCAAGGTCACTACCTTTTTCCTCAACGTAAAGAATGATAAAAATAAGTGTAGCTCTTTATAGTTCTGTAGACATTTGTTTAAGATTTGAAGATTCAAATCTTCAATGAAATCATTGACCATGAGAGTGTCTATCAGCTTATACTACTAAATTGGAATAAATATTTATACTAAAATTGATATTGCTTAGCCCGCATTTCCTCTAATTTTCTTAAATTTTGAAGAAATGATTGTTTTTTTTCTGCTTCCAATAATAAAATATTTCTAATTTTTATGTATTATGAAGACTTTATATAAAGATATAAATTGACAGAAAAGCTAATATATTGACCATTTCATAAGAGAGAAAAACTGATTTTAGTGATTTTTTCACAAAAATCAATGTATATAATGGGCGCTTTAAAAAGCTTATAAAAATGATATTTGATAAGCAAATCATATTTTAAAAACATATTCTGAAACCCAAGTATCATATTATTAGTTCACATTAATAAAAAAAAATCCAACATTATTGTTATTGTTTTTAAAATGCTAAAACAAACTCATTATATATATATAATCTGCAGCAATTCTGAATTGCGCAACATGTGATATTTTCCTACGCCAAAAATATAGTCCTTGTTCCATTCTAAACATTGATTACATTTTTCTATGCCAAGTTGTATGATAGTAAAAAAGAAAGAAAAATATACTATTTTAATCCTTTCATCTTGATTTAATGAACAATTAATCAAATTTACGTTTGACAAGTCGAAAACCAGAAAAGACTCCTTCCTTAAAGGAACTCTGATGTGCAGTACTTTGAGTATTTCTCTACACATGTAACAGCTTCTCTAATCAAGCAGATTTTTTTAGAAGTTTCCTAAAGATTTGTTTTTTTACACTGTATACTCTTAAGGTATCTACTCCTCAATGTTCTTGTATCAAGAATTTCTTGAGAAGTATTCTATTGAAATCTGTAGACAAAACACACTTAAATAATACAAAGATAATGGGACGTCAGTGTTCATCCCTCTGAGTTATGGTCAATTAAATTTGACCTTTTTGCACTTAAAATGCGATTTCAGCCTGATTAGGATTTGTTGTCAGAATTTTTGATTAAGCAAACTTTTTTCTTAAAATGTTGTTTTTAATTATGTACAATGGTCACACTGAATAGAGGGATTACGAAAAAAAATTTGCATGAAGCTGGATAAATGTTTGTATGACCGTTTTGCACTTAAAATAGACAATTTTTATAATAGTTACAATTTGATTTGAAATAAAAACATTTTGAATATCAAGAATTTTAGAAGATTAATCCAGTTTGCCTACATATGTATTCAGTATCATTTTGACATAATAAAACATGGGGGTCAGTGATTTCAAATTTTAGATACATGGCTTCAAAGGTAAAATTATTGCAAAATTTGGCTTAAAAAAATTCAGACATTTTCTATATATTTGCATGATTTTATGCTAAACGTCTATCATTCTCTCAAAATTTAGTTTAGTACAAGTCATAGAGCTCCTATAGAACATGTTACAAACCTATCAAATGTTAAAAATGAGAATAATGAATAAAGTAAAATAAAAAGAAAAGTATATTGATAATTCATAAAATTGCTTGTTTCTGTCATTTTCGACTAAAAAACCTTCCGCACGAGAAAATAGTTCCCCCCAAAACTTGTTCGTTTCTTGAATTCAAATGGATTTTCTTTTCGAATGTTGTGTAATTATGAAATGATGATCTTTTTGTGAGGTTTAAATTAATAAAATCATATTCATTTAAAATATAATGAACATCTGCGCAATGAAATCAAAACATGAGGAGTGATATACCTTAATTAACAACTCGACCCCAATCCCCCCTTTGTGGCTTGATCCAACCTTTGGGCATTGTGATGTAAACAAAATTGAATATACAGTGTATATTCCCTTGGGGATCATGATTTGAACAAATTTGAATCAACAGAACCTGCTGATGCTGCCACGCAAGTTTAAGCTCTTTTGCCCATTACATTTTGAAAAAAATATTTGAAAAATATCAACAAATATATCATAATTCAAAATTGTTCCCTTTTAACGGGGACCTGGCCCTTCAATTAAACAACTTGTGAACCGTTCAGCAAAGATTTTAGTTGAAATCTGCCAAGTGGTTTTGGACAAGGAGATAAAAATGTGAAAAGTTTTCGACAACAACGACGACAGACAACGGGCAACTTTTAAAACATTGAAAAATAAATAGCAACATAACATTGAAAGTGAACAAAGGTGCAGCGAAAATATTAAAAGATGATTTCAAAAGTTATCAAAAAATTGTTTAAGATATCGACTTTTTAAAAATTGTACTAGATGTGAGGTCATATTTAAAGCTGACATGAAATCAAAAATACGCATTAATTCCCTTTTATCTCCGACTACCGCCATATTAGTTATCGATTTGTATTGTTCTGCTTATCGCTACACACCCCTGGCTGATAGCTGATATATGGCTGATAACACTGTTCATGCCTCACCGCATTCAAGCATTACATTCACATGAACACGTTACATACATGTAAGACGAAAATACTTGTAAAACGCGTTTTGAACAAGAATAATATGACAACCACTGCACTGGTAAGGAATATCCAATAAAAAAAACAGGCTGAAATCCAGGCAGGCATATTTAAAAAAGAAGAAAATTGTAGAACGTTTTCCTGGGTATGTTGTAACATCGCACATGCGCAAATCACACACTGTGGCAGATCGAGCAATATCAATGACCGCTTGCATTTTAGAAACGTAGTGTTTTTTAGGAAATCGATTGAAACGATGTTACGTTGTTGTTTTCTTGGAATTACCATTATTTATCTATGACACACGTGTTCGATGTGCATGGGAAGTAAGTCAGCACTATCTGTGCAAAATATTACGGATAACTTTTTTGTGTTTTATTGATTGCAGTTTCCTTCTTTCTTTTTTTACAAACAGTTTACTATAATGTGAAGTTAATGCATTCCGTGAAGTCCGTGCAACCTGAATGCATCTCGATCGGAAAGCAACCGACCGTAACACTCTCGATTTCCAAAATATCACTACCACTAAAATGCAAAGTTAATACTCTTAAAAGGCCCTGTTCACGATTTTGGACAGTTTTTCTCTGCTTTTAATGTGTACAATGTTCAGAGAGGCATTTTTAATGTCAATCATAATTTAAGTATTTTTCGTCGAGTTATTAGCGAGGTACAGAGCAACTCACGATTCTTTGATATTTTCAATTAAATGCTTTTCTGTGTCATAAATATAATTTTAAAAATTCTTTTGATGCAGGTTATGATATGCGATTAATACAAATGTAACAAGATGGTATTTTTCACGTAGAACACAGTTTTTGTTCGTCATAATATTTTGTAAATTACATCATTGCACTGAATTATATGCATATTGCATACAATTCATGAGTTATTTTCTTCTAAATACTGAACGTTCAATTTGGTGTTTTAAAAACAAAGTACGTAATACATGCATACGTATTTTAATTCAATTAAATTCAAATATTTCTAGCAAACGTGTGCTGTGTGATGAGTAATGTGGTTGAATTATCATTCGTTTTTATGCATGTATATTATAAAACAATTATATACATACATCTTTTGTGTTTGATGTAATAAAATTTACCTTGTGAAATGCATGACTAAAGTAACGCAATGCACAAGAATTTCATTCGTGATGTGTGGATGCTGAAATAATCTAATTAATCTTAAGCCAATTCAATACTAAGTTATGTAACGTAAAGTGACCGCATGAATTTGTACGTTCGTTTCAAATACAGGTTGGCAACAAATAAATAATTAAATGCTTTAACATATACTAATATTGAAAACATTTGAACAGATGTCCTTGTACTACATTGGTATTACGTCATAAGTAAACAATTTAAAACCTATGAATAAAAAGAATGCCAACTGTTAATGCGACAACACGTTGCAAAATATCGGAATATCCTTGATATTATTCGTTTTTTTACTAAAAAAAAAACATGCTCGTACACATGCGTTTTAATTGAATCTAAATTCCTTCTGAGTATACCCAGGCAAATCTAGGTTAATGATATGATGATGCTTAAGACTTATATTAACCCATTGAATAGAACTGAATTTCATTAAAATCCGGTGAAAATATGTATTCTTAACTATACGTTTTTGAACCTCATATTATTGGACGCTATACTGAAACAAGAGAGAGAGTGTATATGTATTACTGAATTGATCATTATAATTTTATCGTAGCTCTTTGACTTTTGTCAAAGACCAGAGGTTACTTGGATGATAGACTTGTTTTCAGAAGAGTTAAACATGTGTGATTGAGTTCATTTGTGGAGAGGTTAATCGTATGGTTCTGTGCGTCATTTATTGCTGTCATCTTCATGGGTTGTATTAAAATATGTTCTTGGTCTTATTATTATTTAAAACAATATTGTAAAAAATATTACTTAAAGGTATATGTGGCGTATTGTTTCATGCCTAGAAATATTTGATTGATTGATTTATTTAAAAAAAGTTATATAAAGATTTATCTTCACAATAAATTACGCAGTTTATATCATTCGGATAAAAAAATATAGTAATAAAAAGATAATTTTTATAATTATTGTGGAGTCGAAAATAAACTCCGCCTTAAATCGGTCACGTGATACCACGCATAGTCTATCAGAACAACAATGGCGACGACAAGAAAGATAGATATATCGTTAACTTTGACAGATTTGGCAAAGAACAACAAAAAATAGACAGGGATAGGAACAAAGGGAAGATTGTCGTCGGAGACCATGTAGAATGATTAAATAGGAATTTGAACTGAATCTAACTTAAGTTTTTATCATGAAGTTGTAGGGGTTTTGCTAGTCAGGTTCGTTCGTACTCCATGTGTTCCATGTCTTTACTTTATAAGTTATAAACCACAAGTAGAGGAATTTTTTAATAAAGAATAAATAAACACTCTCAGTACATGCATCCCTCAGGGAGAGGGGGTATTTACTCATTTTACCGTGTCGTTGATGCTAAAATCGCGTTTCATTTTTATTACACATAATTAGCAATTTATACCTTTCTACATCAATGAATAATGGAATAACTAGACTTTGCCCCGTGTGTGCACGGGTTGACATTGCATATGATATCGGATATTTACAAAATAGATACATCAACACACCGTATTGTTGACATTTACATAACCAAGCTTTAAGCCTACAATAATGCTATTAATTTCACTGCACTCTGTTTAGTTAGAATAAACTAACTGTGTCTCGGGACAGGCCTTCACCACTGTTAAAATGCCTCCGAAACGATTTTGGAGAAAATTAATGAAGCTGCATTGAAAAAAACCCAGTCAAAGTATTCACAACAAAGTATTCATAACAAACCATTTTGAGGCTGTGAATACCTTTTTTTCTAAAACTTTAATTCATATTAATGAAGAATTCAACACTCTTTCACTAACGTTTTTTACTTGCTTCAAATAACACACCATATTGACAGTCGGAACTCGCGGGATTTTTAATATTAAATGCACTGAGTTAGTGTTATCTCCCGTATTTCTTTTGATGAACAGAATATATATAGCAAATTTACAATGAAAATTTACACGTATTTTATTATCGTTTTTTAGTTTATCCATGCAAATGTAATATTGTAGAAACATAACCTTAAGAGCCTCTCCTGATTTAGCGTGAATGTAATGCGCATGCGCAAGATTGTAAAATCCAAAAAGTCCAGATGATTTCCGGAGTCTTTAAAGGAATTTTCGTTGATTATTAATCAGCGAAGCTTGACTGAGAAAAAATAAAAGCAAATTGGTAATGTTCAAGTACCAATGCTGTTTAAAGTATATAAAACAAAAGACAGTACTCTTCTGATTTCTCGGTATTAAAGCCCAAAATTTCGAGTCTATTGTTTTAATATAGTAGTATAGATAATGCTTCAGGTATCATCTGATATAAGAATTATCTAATTTAAGACATGAAAAACGTGACTCTAATTTGTAAACAAACTGTACTTCCATCGTGTTTTCAATACTTGGTTTTGCCACACTTATGCAGAGTGGCGTTACAAATGGCAGATCACATTAATATTCATAAGACGTGTAGCAAAGTTTAAAGACAAATAACTAAAACATGTTTTACGGGCCTAGAGTTGGTAAAACGTCTAATTATAAGAAGCACCATGTTTTTTTTACTCCAAATACGCCACATATACCTTTAATATTTAAGCATTCCACTTTAAAGTTGCAAATCTAATAATGTTCAATGCAGTGTATAATTTGTTTAAAGTGAACAATTCATTTATCAATAAAGGACTACACGTATAAGGCGTATTTAGCATTTTGCCCAAAAAATTCTGTTGAGAACTTTAAGATTAAGTTATAACCTAGTTAAAATCATTTCGAAAGTAAGTAGTATTGAAAATTGTTCAAAGCAAAATATATTACGTCATAGAAGAACTGCTATTAGAGAGAGTTAACTATTATTTTTAGTTTAAAGTTTAATCCAAAATAGTTTTGATTTAGAACAACATTAAACTTGTTAAGTACGAATGAGGATATACCGAAATCTCCAATATAGTGGAGTTTTGTAAAGGTCCTTTACAATATTCATACATGTATAATAGCTTAATAAACTTTTCTTATACTTTTATAACGAACTTTGTTATAACAATGTTACGTATATATTGAGCTGGTTTTGAGTCCCGTAGATGTGCTAAATAACGAAATTTATACCTTTAAAACACATGGAACCACTATCCTAGCAATGAGCAGCCACCGCTCAAACCATTTGGCTATATAGACAAGACAAACATATTTCTTTCCATGACGAACGGAACCTAACAAGCTTGTGGCAAACACGGTCGTTTTAGATACAGATGGAATACAGTTAGACGACGATTTGAGATAATCGGAACGATACAAACTGCATAAATATATACATACCAATATAGTGCATTTCCTTGTGCTTTATGTACATCTATATCGATTAAGTCATCGAAAGCAAGGTATTTGTCTTACCTAGATGGTCGAGTAATTAGCGCAGTAGCTGTCTAAAAGAGCAGGTACATGTGTTCAAACCCCGACCAGGGTGGAGCTCCAAAATAAGGAATTTCCCTTTGCTTTATATATATATATATATATATATATATATATATATATATATATATATATATATATATATATATATATATATATATATATATATAAAGCACTAAAATGGCTAACGACACGAACGATTGTTCGTGTCGTTAGCCATTTTAGTGCTTTATATATTCAGTTTACTGGCTTAGTATCTATATATTAGATCCGACACCTTAAAGATGCCTAGTGTTGTTGATTCTATTCAGTGCTTTATATATATAAATATATATATATATATATATATATATATATATATATATATATATATATATATATATATATATATATATATATATATATATATATATATATATATATATATTCCAAAGGTTGTCTATTTATGAAATATTCATTGACAAATACATGTAGTTAATATAAAAAAAAATGAACTGCACCCCTGCGAATGTTATTGCCATTTAAATTTTAAATTACGTGGTTTTATTTGACCCTTTCAGTTTCGCAGTAAAAATCGTGCCTCGTGTTTATAGTCTATTTTAGAGAATCTAGGTACTTGTAGTCAAATATAAATTCTAGAGGTGTATTGATTTTAAACTTTATCTTCATTAATTGGTGGGTAAAATGTGTCCTAGAAATAAATGTGACAATACAAAAATAGTTTTTTTCTGCTGTTGCGACAATTAACATGCGTAGTAGATCCCCCCCCCCTAACAATTAATTTTCGATCCGCCCCTGACCTAGTAATAACACTAATTGTGAAACAGACTGTACTATTTTATGCAGAATGTTCATTAAAAATTGCTCGATATATTAAGTTTTTATGCAAAACATTCACCCATTATTTTTTTAAAAACATGGTATTGCACACCACAAGGATCAAACATGGCTATGATTTTATTAAGCAACCCAATGTTTATATTATCAACCACTCTACACGTGGTTGAACACGAACGATAACTCTGTTTCGAGTATCATTGTTTAATTTTAAAAACCTCTAGATGGTGAAATAAGACATACATCTTAAAAGGTGTTGATGTTTTAACATAAATCAAAGTAGGATATGGTATGAAAATCGACCAGTACTTACGTATTTTGAGACTATTATCCGATCACTTATACTTCTGCTCGAAATTTCACAGGAACTGAACAAATCTCGGTGAAGTCTCGTGAACTTTCATTCGAGCACCTCTGGATTTATTACATACTTAGCAACGATAAAGAAAACATTCCGAACACATTCGCAGGGGTGAACTGGGTCATGATTAAATACACTAGTTCAGAATTCAACATATTAGGGGGCGATTTTGGCCTATAGCTTTTCAAGCCCTTAAAAAATTAAGATCATGAAATATTATTTTGATTTTACCCTATGCATTGTTTGATATGGCAAAATATCTCGCATCATACTTATCATATTAATTGGATTGAATTTTAATACATGTTTTTCCAAGAAGATTATTCACACAAAAGTCTTTCAGAAAGAAAAAGCTTTAGATAGTCAAGCTAGGTTTAAAATGTAAACATTTTAGGCCGTTTAATGGATCAACACTTAGATTACAAAACGCACATTGTAATATTTACCTTCTTTCTCATAAGGTTTTATACTGCAGAAGTTGTACTACACTATCGAAAAGCACATTCAACTAGTCCCATTTCGGTAGTGGCTATCCTTTTTGATAGCACGTTTCTATGCAGCTTTTACGTAACTTGAAAAATGATTGATGGCACAAACAATGAACAAACTGGACCAGAGAATGTCTTTTGTCATAAGCAGAGAATAAAATACAGCCCGTACCAAGCATTTAGCAAGATTTAAAGAATCATTTCTAGATATAGAATCAAAACCAGAGTTCTGGGCCAGTTACTTACAATGAGCTTATATTGGCGAGGATACCAAAGGAAATATTGTCATCATCCATACCATGACAACACCAATGACGTCCTTCATAACCATGGAAAAAACGCCACACCCTGTGTTCTTTTGTTTATCCCCATCTTTGTTCTATTGTTCATCTTTTATTGAGGTTTCAATAATAATTGTTTAATCCCTTTTGTCCTATTGTTAACACACCCTCTTTATTCTTAAAATTAAATACACAACAAAAGGACATCATTAAAAAGTTAAAAAAAAAAGCTACGTCATTGAATGTAGCAATAATTATTGTAAATAATTTAACTGATGGCATAAAGGTGTTTTTATTGTCCCTGATGGGAGTTTGTCCGTGTAATACAAATGCTACGTCATTGAAATTTTTCATTTGTAAATAATATACTAGTAACCGATTGAAAAACCACAAGGGAAACTTAAATGTCCCTTATGAGTATTAGCTAAATTTAACAAAGAGAAATACTTTTGTAAGAAGGGGCGGAGGCAGCCCTAATGGGAGTTTTCCATGACGTTAAGAGAGGAACCCTTTTCCTTTCATTGGTTAAAAGAGTTCACAACAGGATATCTCAGTGAAAAGAGGATTATTCGACCGATACATTACGAGCAGTAAATGTATCTAAACACTTTGACCTAAACAAAACATACAGAAACATTTAATTGAAATAGGATATTTAAACGCCTTATGTAGTCACACACCGTTTATTCGCAGAGTCTATATGGCAATCCTTAGGGATGGGACGAGTGTTTATTGCAATTATGAATTCCGCTGAATTTTGATAAAAGAATTTTACAAATAATTTTACATAAAATTCTTCAATAGAGAACTTTTCATTTTAGCGTTTCCTTAATTTTTATTATTATATTTTTAGAACTCTGTTCTTGCGCTTATAAATAACACCACTTTTTTCATTAATCACACGTTGATTATTTTTTTATTCACATTGTTTACAAAATTATGGTAATATAATACACATTTACAATCATGAATACACTTCACATCATTGGCATTGACCTGTTACGAGATTTATCACTGGACGCACGTAGACTATATTGTAACAGATTTTATTGCAACTACTGATAAAAGAGATATGACTCTGAAACATACACAAACATACATACACATCACAAGACAACACAAACACATTTATCAAGTACAATAACTCCATTTCATAATTTAATAACACTTACTACTTTAATGAAAATGAAAATAGATCAAATAAAAATCCAATCAATTGGTCAGATTTCACCATTATTAATAAGAATGATCAATATGTAAATTTATCACATGTATGCATAATTATGACATATAAATGTCAAAAATTAGTAAAGACACAGTTAAGACAACTAGAGGTACTGTGAGCAAGCTCACAATTGATACCCCCCGCTAAGATAAAAATCATAATGCGTGTATTTTTCCAATTATAGAAAATATTGGATGAATCTATTTCACCGTCTTTTTTCTTTAAATAGCAACTGCTATATTTTTTTTAAAACTGTTGGTCATAAGCAATATTTGTGTGAAGTAAGAACATTCAATGCTTCTCCATAAGAAAGATAATGACCGGACACAAATTTTGCACTTTTTCTGCCAGTGACCTTGCCCAAATGACCTTGGGTCAAGCTCATGACACACTCTTTGGTCCTAAGCAATATTTGTGTGAAGTTAGAACATTCAATGCTTCTCCATAAGAAAGATAATGACCGGACACGAATTTTGCACTATTTTCCCAACGACCTTGACCTTGCCCAAATGACCTTGGATCAAGGTCATGACACACCCTTAGGTCATAAGCAATCTTTGTGTGAGTTAAAAACTTCCAATGTTTCTCTATAAGAAAGATATTGGCTGGACACAAATTTTGCACTTTTTCTGCCAGTGACTTTGACCTTGCCCTTATGACCTTGGGTCATGGTCATGACACACCCTTAGGTCATAAGCAATCTTTGTGTGAAGTAAGAACTTCCAATGTTTCCCCATTAGAAAGATATGGACCAGACACGAATTTTTGTAATTTTTCTGCCAGTGACCTTGACCTTGCCCGAATGACCTTGGGTCAAGGTCATGACACACCCTTAGGTCATAAGCAATCTTTGTATGAAGTAAGAACTTCCAATGTTTCTCCATAAAAAAGATATGGACCATACACGAATTTTGTATTTTTTATGCCAGTGACCTTGACCTTGCCCGAATGACCTTGGGTTATGGTCATGACACACCCTTAGGTCATTAGCAATCTTTATGTGAAGTAAGAACCTCCAATGTTTCTCCATAATAAAGATATGGACCGGACACGATTGCACAGATAGACGGACGGACGGACAGACGGACGGACGGACAGACGGACAAGGTGATTCATATATATCCCCCCCCCCAAACTTCGTTTGAGATCAATGATTGACCAAAATATTGAATGTTAAAGTCAAGTTACAAGCGAGATACAGAGGTAAGAATTGGTTTTTATGTAAACAAAGCTCGAGTCTTATAGTTGTTTTCAAAAATGTAATGTAGAGAATTACCATTTCGTAGACAAAATGACATGCAAAAAACAATTTAAACTAATTCAACATCTTCATAAATACTAGAGAGGTTGAGATTTTAAACGTGTACGGGTACGCGTACGTGTGTTAATACTACACGTACACGTACACGTTTTTGAAATTTATCAGTTGAGATTTCTTAACTTGTAGGATATAAATGTGTACGTAAATCGACGCAATTTTGTGACATGAATTTATTTAGTTAATTCCAAATAAATGGTAAATTTCTTATCAATTTTCATGCAATGGAGTTTAAAAATCTATATAATGTATAACAATAATACACTCACTCATCAATAAGATTTTATTTGTTGTAAAAAGCTACACGTTTGTACTTACGTGTAGATGACACTCTACAAGTTTAGAGAACATGTAGAAACCATGTCGTCACAAAAACTGATGACGTAATACGCGAAGAATTTAGGTGATTCCCCTAGTTCACGTACACGTACCCGTACACGTTTGAAATCTCAACCTCTCTACTATTTTCAACAAAAGAAAGATACATTTGATTGAAACTTACACCAATACAACACATTTGTAAAAAATGACATTTTCGAGCTTTGTTTACAAAACAAAGAATTATAAACTCTGTATCTTGCTTATAACTTAATATTTGACTTTCAAATTTCGACATAGCATTGTAAACTTCTATATTTATCAGTATAAACATTGAAAATGGGAAACTAAAATTTGAAAATTTTAAGTCAAATCGTGTCCAAGTCCCTTTAAGGTCATTTTAATGGATGCTTAATCGTTATAGTCATTGGAAGGACAATTTTGACATCCTATGATTTTAGAATGAAAACGTTCTCTTTGTAATTGAAGGATGAATATGATTAGTCCATACTATCCGCTTTAACTCTGGTTTAATTTCTTCTCTGGATAGACCTTCTTTGATATATTTGTCGCATTTTTGTTCCCATTGACTTCTCTGGCCCTTTTCATGAGATAGTAGAAAACTTCGTGTTCCTGATCTTTTCCTTCTTCCTTTTCCTCAGGTGTGATCAGGATCATTTTGGAATGGGGTTGGTCTTCGTTCAATTTCATCGTTCTGTTTACTCTCTAAGGGTTTGACTGCTAAGCGCGTTCTCGGAGAGAATGCTAGTTTCTGTCTGTTTTGAAAACGTCTACAGTTGATCGATGGAAGAAGGTTTGAGATACATCTGACTCTCTTAGGCGCATACTTGAGATAAATATTGATTATAACACTGTTGTTTAGATCTCGGCCCTGGTATTAGCCCGAGCGGATGGTATCGGCCATAGCCCGAAAGGCGCGGGCCGATACCAACCGCTAGACCTGATACAAGGGCCGATATCAAAACAGCAATGTGATGTTGTTTATATCATATATCTAAAATAATTATACTTCTTTTAATAATTATACGTATTTTCCTTAATTACAAAATTTGTTTGTTTCTTGTCATTTTTGTATATCTTCGGACTTTGTTGACAGAGATGACGTTTGATGATAGTGTTTAAAAGAGGGGTATGCCGCTCTATCTTTTAGAATTTAAAATTACCAAGGGAGAGACTTCAATCCTAAACAATTAAGTAATGATGCAAGTTCTTTCACTGGAATTATGAATTTCAAAGTTTTCATATCATAATCACTTCATAAAAATCCACAATGTTAGCTAAAGTTGTTCGAGATCAAACGTTCCTTAGTGCGTCGATTCCTTTAACTGCTATTAAAGGAATTCATTATTGTGCTTTAATTGGATTATCATAATGATGTTGACCAATATAGGTAAGCATAATACATGTAGTAGCACAATATAATGAGACGCCAGCATACATAAGTATTACTTTCACTTTCTAAATAAGTGATCTCCCTTTTACAGCATACTGTATCATCATCTTTTAATATTTAAATAAGGTTATAATCGTTACCTATCATATCGCATTTTTAAAGTTTCTGTCATTTTAATTGCAAAAGTTATTTTTCATTTGTCAGACTTACACTATTGAGTTGACCCCATATTGACCCTGTATAATCAATTTTTTATTAAATTTGTGTATTACATGTAAGTAAGTGTAGAGACTTACATTGTATCATTTTTATGAGCTATAATAGGAAGGAAGAAGTATTTCTTTCTTAATGTATTATAATGCATCAAATAAAATGTAGGCCATGACCTTAGGGGACTGTTCTGACCCCATGAAACAGGAAAATACAAAATATCTTCTAATGTCATTATGAATACATCAAATGGTGTTAAGTACATGACCCCCGGGTGTTGTCTTTAACCCCCCCCCCCCCTTTATGAAATAGAAAATGATGATACACTGTATATTTTGTTAACTTCTGAGATCCTCATCCCTAAACATATAATTTATTCTTGCTCTTTGTGTCATTGCGCATCAAGTTGTATATAAGTTATGCCCCCTTGGAGACACCCTGGCATTCTAGTTTAATTCATGTGGGCAATTCCTAGCCTAGTGATGACACTGCTTTGTTAAGTATACTTTACAATTGCCCCAAAAAGGCAAATTCACATGCATATAACATTTTGTTTCTAAATCTTAAAAATTGAATTAAGCAATTTTCAAAATGTTAATGTGCATTAGGAGAGAAAAAGCAATCAAAAATGATTTAAAATTTGCTACTGTACACATGTAAGAATGTAAGAAGACTGACTCGTTTGATTGGTGGGGAGGGGGGGGGGGGTTGGATGTGGAGTAAAAACATTTATAATTTGAATCATTTATTGTTATTAATTTTAACTTGTCAATACATATTAGTTATTGAACCCAATGTAGAAATTGGACTTCAGATCATATCTCAATAGATCATTTGTCAATCATGCAAGGTGTAATGTATTTGTTTTTAAGAATAACATTTTTACCAGTTTATAAAACTTTTTAGACCCCAAATTATATTTTTATTTTAAAAGATCATTCGACAATTAAGGGGGGGGGGGCAGTTTATATTTGAGTTTGTTTGGGGGTGGGGGTTCCAAGTCATATATTTGACAATTTTGTAATGTAATTTAAAATAAGACTAAGCCATACTACAGTCATGAACATGAATTGAAGACCAAAACACAAACTAATTCATGTATACATACATAGGAAGCATATTACAAAACATAGATTATTGATCTATATCTGGGTTCTTAAATTGAATCATATATTATGAACATATATTATTGTTTCTTTGTTCAAGGCATTTCAGATGGTATGTAGGTCATGATCCCAAGTGCTCTTCCTGAAATTATCAAGTATCAAAAAACCATTGAGAACCTTAATCCAAAGATATTATTCCTCCTTAGATCATGGCGTATCAGTTCATTATGGCATGTAAGTCATGACCCTACATGACATGACTGACCCCCTTAGAATCAGAAATTGTCAATTATCTTTAAATTATTGATGTTCGATGATCCTATCTTTATTTAATCGTTATTATTAAGTCTCCCGAATAAAATTTGGAGACTTATCGTTTTTGTACGGTTCTTATTATTATTCTTCGTCTTCTTCTTCTTTCCCGCTCTGAACTTCTTTCTCAAAGATGGCTGAACAGAATTGTACAAAACTCTAGGATACGATAGGCCTGCATATCTAGTTGTGCACCCTGGTTTGATTTTTCCCATTTTGGGTTACACAACCACTTTTCTGGGAGGGGGGTCAAAAGGATCTAACATTGAACCTTGTAGGAAGAATCGTAGACTCTACTGTAAATACATATATGGTAACTTGAAAACGGACAAAGATAATAATATAGGGTTCTCATAATCATATATTGACTGTTACTGGCAATATATAGGGTTTATTAAATCTGACCCCTGGGGTCATCCCCACCCCCCAGGAATTAGAATTTCAATATATCTCAGAAACTGTTATAATCATGACCCCAAAACCATATAATTCTTGTTTCTGATGTCAAGGGGCATCAGATGTTATGTCGGTCAAGGGCCCTGTGGGTGGTCCTGACCCCCCTCGAACAGCAAGTCCTTTAATATCTTCAAAACAGTTGAGATCCCCACCCTTAAACCATATATATTCTTGTTCCTTGTGGCACGGGGCATCAACTGTATGTAGGTCATGGGCCCCAGGGGTGTTCGTGCCCCACCTCGAACTGGAAGTGCACGAATATCTCAAAAACGGTTGAGATCCCCACCCCTTAACCATATATTTTCTTGATCCTTAAAGGGCATCAAACGGTATGTAGGTAATGGGCCTCAGGGTTAAATTTAATTTTTCAAAACCGTAATGCACTTCTATGGAACAGTTCCTGTTTCATCCCAAGATATGATATGTCTATCCATTAAATCATAAGAGGAGTTGTAGGATCTATGTTTTTTTTGGAATGATGAACGTCAATTTTCTGCTACTATTTGACTCCCTGGATGAAATTTAAATTTTTAAAACCTTACTGCACATCTATAGAACAGTCCCTATCATATACCCATATATGATGTGTCTATCCATTAAATCATAGGAGGTGTTCTGGGATCTATGGTTTTATTTTATTTTTTGAGTGATAAACGTCAATTTTCTGCTGCTATTTGACTCCCTGGATGAAATTAAAATTTCTAAAACCTTATTGCACATCTATAGGACAGCCCCAATCATATCCCAAGAGATGATGTAGCTACTCCAAAAATTGTAAGAGGAGTTCTGGAAACCATACTTTTTTTTTGCAAAAAAACGTCATTTTTTTTGCTGCCAACTGATTCCTTAATTAAAAAAAATTCTGGAACCTGGTCACACTTAAATATGACACCCCCAATCACATTTTAGAAGATCATCTGGCTACTGCCAAAACAAATGACGTTTTTGAAACCAGTTTTTTTTTGTAAAAAAAAAACCCGTCATTTTTCAGCCATTAAATGACCCCCAGGACAAAATTGAAAATTCCGAAACCTTATTGCGCATCTATAGGATACCCTAAAGCATATTCCAAGAGATGATTTGTCTACTGTTGAAAACGTAGGAGGAGTTCGAGGAAGAAAGTTTTTTGTGAGAAAAAAGTCATTATTTACCAATTATTTGACCCCCAAGACTACCAGAGAATTTTTGAAACCTTTTTACAAAACAACATGACACACATGCTGTTTTATAAGATGTAAGAGCAGTTTGAGAAAGTAAAACGTGACAGACGGACGGACGGAACAGAGTAACAACAATATACCGAACTTTCTTTAAAAAAAACGGGTATAAAAACAAAAAACACGCAAAAAAAGACTCAGTAGAACCAATGTCGAAAATTTTAGAAAATCGTCCTACTTTATGCAAGAAAATTATTTTTAATATCTGATGGTATACACAACTTCAAAAAATGCCTATTTGATTGTTTTGTTATATTGTTTGTTTTATTTTGGTTGGATACCATTATAGCGTGTGGTCTAAGTTAACTTGATGGTTGACAGTTCGTTATTGCCTTTTTTAATCAGTGATATATATTATCTAAAATTGCACATTTTTTGGAGTCTATTTGACTTAATTTATTGGGGTTATTTTTCATAATGCTACGTCGTACCTACTTTAATGATTTTTACACTAATTTGAGATTGTTCATGTTGGTAGGGACCTAATGGTCAACAAATTTGGTTGGCTGTTAAAATTGAAATCAAAACTGTTACATTAGCTCAATACTTAGCTCAATACTTTTGATTGCAATGCATATTGAGAATATTAAAACGTTTTACATTTAGATTAATTTGTTGTCATGTAGAACGTTATTTTACTTTGTAAAAAAGTAGTTTCGACGACAATCAAGCGACATGATAGTATTTTTATATCCAATAGGTATTCTTATTTTAATATATTTTAATTTTTACTCAAATCGTTTATTAGTATATCTTTTCATAGCTTATTGGCATTTTTCTGCTACATTTTTCGATCATGCATAATGCCAGATGTACCATTCTAATCTAGAGTAGTCCAAAGATACACAAAACAAACAACAATTTTAAAAAGAATAAAATAATTGAAAATACAATTAGATAGGAAAAAAGTATAATTAACCTTCTTACAGTTTTCATACAATACATGTTCACCATTATGGAAAACGGTTAACCATGTGGCCGTACACAAAGAATATTGCCTCTTCTATTGTAAATGATAGAACAAATCTCATTTGAAACGTACACGCTTAGATCTACCCTCATTTACCGACAAACTACAGTATGGCGTCACACTTCTTTGCTTTTCTTTGTCTACAGAGTAAGCGAAACACGGGTGACCTAATGTAATCGTCATCGTGCGTTACCAATTTTACATTTTTAACTTCTTCATAAAAACTACAAGGCCGATTGTTACCACTTTTAGTGCGAACCATTTCTATGGTAAAAAGAATATAAATTTTGACATTCATGGCTTTACCACCCCCAGGGCACCACCAGCAGGGCCAAATATGCAAAAAAATGTGAGGAAAAAACTGAATGTATGGTTATGATGTCCATGAAACCCTCTACCAAAATTTTGAAATTCATGGCCCCTGGGTCAGAATCTAGGGTGGGGCCAATATGGCCATATGGTAAAAATGTATCAGATCTTAGAAAATCTTCTTCTGTACTCCCATATATATTTTAAAAACTAAATGCATATTTATGATGTCCATGAAGTCTTCTACTCAAATACCTAAATTCAGTACCCCTTGGGCAGGGGGTTAGGCCCTGGGGCGGAGACAGTGTAGCCATATGGTGAAAATGTATCAAATCTTAGAAAATCTTTTTTATTCCCACACATGTGGGGAAGAAACTGAATGCATGGTTGTGATGTCCACAAAATTAGATCTTAGAAAATCTTCTTCTCTACTCCCTTATATATTTGTTAAAAACTAAATGCATGGTTATGATGTCCATGAAGTCTTCTGCCCAAATACTTAAATTCATTACTCCCTTGGGCAGGAGTTTAGGGGCGCGCATATGGAGAAAATGCATGAAATCTTAGAAAACCTTCTTCTTTATTCCCACACAAAGGGGAAAAAACTGAATGCATGGTTAAGATGTTTATAAACTCCTCTACCTAAATTGTGAAATTGATGGCCCCTGGGTCATGGGTTCAGGCTATGGGGGTGGGGGCAATATGCCCATATAGTGCTAATGCATATAATGTTTTAAAAACTTCTCTACTCTCATACATCTGTAAGAAAGACTGACTTCATAATATTAAGTTAACCAGGAAATCCTCTTCTAAAATTGTAAATTTTATGTCCTCTAGACAATTAGTGTTGACTCTAGGGCGTAGCCAAAATGAATGTATAGTTTCAATGCATATACTGTTTAAAAATTATCTTTTCTACTCGCACACACCTGTAGGGAAAACTGAATTCATAAGTTTGTAGACCAGGAAGTTCTCTGCCATAATTTCTAAATTCATGTTCCATGAGGTAGGGGTTCTGAATCTAGGGCGGGTCAAAACACTCATATAGTGTATAGGGTAGGGATTCCTAATGCAGGGTGTGGCCAAAATGGTCATTTAGTGTTAATGTATAGAATTTTTTTTAAAAAGATCTATGGAGAGGAATAAAAAATGTCTACATATCTAGAAACAAGAGGCCCAGGGGCCACATCGCTCACCTGAGCAAAAATTGCCTTAATTCTGATCAAATTAGCATTACAGTATCAAAATATCTTGACAACTGAGTACAGTAGATCTTGCTAAAAAAAATTGAAAATCTGCCAATTTTTATCAACCCCTTTTTTTTTGGTAAATACCAAGTCCCTTTTGTTGTTATACCTGTAAGAAGATTTGTCTCTATTCCTATATACCCCTCCCCCCCCCCTCCCCCCATTTCATGGCCCCATTTTTCTCTAGGGAATCATGGTTTCATCAGACTTAAATCTGCATAACCTTTGCTTTCACACTAAGTACTGAGTTTTGAACCGAACACTTTCCCAGAATAGTTTTAAAGATTTTCTCTTCATATTCCTATGTAAAAATTCAAACCGCCATCACGGTCCCGCCCTACCACTAGGGACTGTGATTTTGCAAACTTGAATTTACACTACCCGAGGATGCCTCTACACAAGTTTAAACCCTTTCTGGCCAAAAATTCTTTAAAAAGAAGATTTTTAAAGATTTTCTCTATATATTCCTAAGTAAAAGTTCATCCCCCATTGTGGCCTCACCCTACCCCTGGACTATTATTTAAACAAACTTGAATCTATACGATCTGGGGATGCTTCCACTCAAATTTGGGCTTTCCTGGCCTAATAATTTTGAGAAGAAGACTTTTAAAGATTTTCTCTATCTATAAAAATTCATCCCCCATTGTGACCCCGCCCTACCCCCAGGGACCATGATTTGAACAAACTTGAATCTACACTTCCTAAGGATGGTTACATGCCAATTTGAGATTTCTTGGCCAAATATTTTTGAGAAGAAGATTTTTAAAAGATTTTCTCAATATATTCCTATGTAAAACTTGATCTCCCAATTGTGGCCCCACCCAACCCCCGGGGATCATGATTTGAACAAACTTGAATCTACACTACCTGAGGATGCTTTCATTTCAATTTGAACTTTTCTGGCCTAATAGTTTTTGAGAAGATTTTTAAAGATTTTCTCTATATATTCTTATGTAAAACATGATCCCCCTATTGTGGCCCCACCCTACCCCCGGGAACCATGATTTGAACAAACTTGAATCTACACTATCTGAGGATGCTTCCACTCAAATTTGAGCTTTCCTGGCCTAATAGTTTTTGAGAAGACTTTGGCTCAGGTGAGCTAAAAAAGGTTAAGTTTACAATGCAATAAGTTGTTAAAGTTGGTTTCTGGAAGAAGAGACTTTGAACATTTTCTTAATAAATATTGAAATTTTTTTTAGTTTTTTAATCTTTAGTTTTTAAGATCTGTGTACAAACATAGAATTGTGAGCAAATCTCTGCATCTTGCTTATAATTCGAAGCTTAACACTCAAATATGGTTAGTAAATAGAAATTGTAAACAATTATATAAAACACAAGAAACATGCACTATAACAAATAAAGAACACAATTTATTTTTTCGAAATGAATCATATATATACATGTACATGTATATACCTACATATTTCCGACAGATATCAAACTCTATTTAAACTGAATAAACTCGAGAAAATGCCGAGCATCTCAACAAAACCTATTGCATTAATATACCATTACGCAAAATATAATGCCGAATTACCGATAGAATGAATTGTATTTCAGTACTTTTTTGATACATCAGATTTTGCTTAATTTGCGCAGGTAAACAGTTAACTGTTTGATTTACCGAAGTCTCTGTTTGATTTGATACGTAAAAATCACGAAATACAGACGATAGTTCCCAGGTTACAAAGCATAAATAATGAAAACGAAACGAAAATCAGAACAAGCTAACACCAACGTCATGTGTGAAAACTGTCAACGCATTGAAATATTTAGCCTCAATTTACTTCACAAAATCGGCACAAATACATTTTGCATGTTTCAAAACTCTCCCTTCATTCGCGAACTGTTGCACAACAAGCAAATTCATCATAGTCAGATCGACCCTTTTTCGTATAATGTCATGGCTGCTTTAAACAAAGAACCTCGTTTTAGATGTATGGAATACGAGTCTTGGTAAAATGGGTACGCAAACCTGGGCCGTGGCAAAATAAAAGCCGGGGCAGATCGGCAATCGTCAATTCCAAATACGCATTATTTTGCAGCAATATTTACAGCAAATACAAATATACTGGTCCATCAAATATCCTGAAATTTTAATGAGATTGGCAGATTAATAACTGCCAATCTTTTGTTTTGCCCAGGCCAAGTCTTGTCTACCCATTTTACCGAATGCCGAATCCGAAGCTATTAAACTGATTGAAACACGCCTTTCTTTTATTATTATTTTCGTAATAACTCAGATTTGAAACATAATTAGACCTTAATTTTTGCAATTTATATTTTCCTTCCCATAAGGATAATTTATGCTAAACAACGTTGAATTGGAATCAGTAGTTCTTGAGAAGAAGATTTTTTAAAATGCACCCCCCTTTTTTTACAGTTTCAAGGTTTTCTCCGCTTTGAATACAGATCTGACTTTTATTTCTGCAATTTATATTCGCCCTCCAATAAGGATGCTTTGTGCCAAATTTGGTTGAAATTGGATAAGCGGTTTTAGAGAAGAAGTTCAAAATGTAAAAAGTTTACAGACGGACAGACAGACGGACAGACGGACGGACGGACAGACGGACGGACGGACGGACGACGGACAAAAAGTGATCAGAATAGCTCACTTGAGCTTTCAGCTCAGGTGAGCTAATAAAAACCATTAAGGTGTCATCTTTTATTATATTTCATGCCATCTACATGTAAGGCAAGTGTTATGGCTGGGAGAGGGGGGATATTTGTCTAGTTTGTCTGCTCAGGAATTTCAATGAAAGAAATGAGACACCCTGGTAATTCACATACATTTGTATTTAGAAAAGAGAAAGAATGAAGCTCTGTATCATAGTTAAGATATTGTGAAAGTTAATTGAGTTATCTTCCCTTGCTTCTTCATAATGGAGTTATTAATTATTAAATATAATGGTATTAAGAAGTTGTATGATAAAAAAGAAACTATGCAACTATTTTCATTTATTGAAACAAAAACAGTTTTTGAAGTTAAAATAAAAATAAATATTAGACTCATTAATAGTAAAATAATAATTGGCTAATCAAAATCACTGATAAACAGTGAGTGCATGTAAAATGATATTGATATAAATACCAGATGGTTTATAGCTGTGACATATAAATTGAAAATTCAGAAGTTGGATAAGATGTAAAAGGAAATTTCAAGTGTTAATCATATGTAACTATTCTCTTTTATGTCTTGTGTTTAAATGCTTACAGGGAATGTTTTCGTCTGCCGCTGGGGATGGGTAACGGGAGGTTATTTTGATAAAACATGTCTACTATTCACCTTGTTTTAGTTTATATATGAAACCATATACACATAACTTGAAAGTTAACGAATATGGGAAAATTATTTTCATCTATTTTCATGTACCTTTTCAATATCAGGTCATGCACTCTATTATGATCTTAATAAGTTTTTCGCTAAAATTATAGGTTTCATAGTCCTTTTTGAAATATTTCAGGCAGGAAAGTGGTCTTCATTACAATATTATATTTCGTTTTACTCCAGAATGAAACTTAATTAAATTTATAAATGAGACTTCTCGACAAGTTTGTGTATGGGCTAATGTACTCAGGTGACCGTTAAGGCCTATTGCATAGGGCAGGGGAGTGTGATACAGCAGCTAAGCCGCTAGCTAAATTCCTGCAGAGACATATAACAGTATTTACGTCCCTGGTTCTTGCAATAAGGGATAGTTTTACAAAGTACAGAAAATTATCATATTTCAACGTCAGACATCTTTGCCCTGAACCACCATCCATGCGGAGAAATCGTACCCTGATTGATTATTCATTTCTGTAATATAGGGATCTGTGCGCATTTGTATATTAGTACCTTGCATTATAAATATATTTATATTGGCAAAAAATTATCGCTTGATAAATAACAATATATCGGGAATATATGTGCAGGAGAAATTGAGGTTTTGGAAAATGTCTGTACAAGTCCTGGGCCTTCTTGTCATTAATATTAAAATAATATGAATTTCTCAGACGAATCTTGCACTTAGTTATACATGTAAATTTACACATACAGGGCGGTCGCATACTAGCTACCCCGTTTATTATGTTTAGGCCAGTCGGGAAATCTTTAAGATCCTCTCACGTACGATCGCTTAATGTAGCGATCGTACGTGAGCGGATATACGATTTAGTTTTATTTAGATTAGCCAGTTTGGCTATTGGCTCAATAAGTCCAATTTCTAGATGATCCCAAGTATTAATAAATATGACGAGTATGTTTTGTGAAACAGCGATACCCTGTATGTCATTTTATGGCCAAAATTATTTTTCCAAGAGAAGACTAGACTCCAGGATCAATGTCATGTTAAAGATTAAACATATTGTTACGTGATGTCCAAATGAAATAAAACCTAAAGCTCTAACCGCTCAAAGTTATTACAAAAGAGACATAATCCGAAGGTCAAATCTCGAATTACAAATAGAATACAAAGACTTATGGCACCAAAGAATAAATCTGCAATAAATGAAAGCTCTACCGCCTACCGTTATTTAAAGCTCCTATATTTCAGCTGAATCAAAACTGTTTAACAAGGTAATTGCTATCGGGCTTGATATTAATGTAAGCGATAATGCTTTAAAATAAAGAAAAATTGACGTCATTTGAGTGTTTTACTACGGGAAGATTTTACTTGAAATAAAAGAGATGAAATGAACGCGCGGGCGCGCCGACGCGCTGAATACAATTAGCCCACTCAGGTGATCGTGCTTGCAAACGTAAAGATCTTGAACAAAACAATGTCGGGTGTATTTGGTTTGAAATAAACAATCATACCTGAAGATTTTTTTTCGCACTGTCTTCGTCGTCCACCACTCAAAAATTACTCTGGACACTCTGGAAAACACTCTGGAATTATTATAATCGCTCATGTTCATTAGATAGAGTTTAAAAAAGCGTAGCTCCTTCATGTCATTATGACCAGTCTACGCTCCCTCGTGTCAACACGACCACGCCCATCAGGTATCTGCACATAACGTCGAGGTTATTAAAGCAAGTGTTACTAGTATATCGTGTGTAAGCGACCACATTGTCACTTCTATTATTATATCACAACAGTATCATTATGGAAATTCTATACAGATTTGTTAAAGTACATGAGTTATATACATGTGGATAGCGTACATGTATAATTGTTGGGTTTTTTTTCTCATGGAGAAACGTGTAATTAAGTGTCTAGTGATGAGCCTGTTGATGCCAGGTCATAAAATAATACTTAATACACAATATTGTTGGACTATTTTCACTCTATTACATATCAAAGGGCACTTTTTAAATGATTTATCTTCCTTATATAACTTCGAGAGTCATACCTATTTAAATGTAATATAAGTACTAACTCATTAAGGATGCAATAATTCAGGGTGGATTGTAATAGAATCGGGTCTATTCTGGACACACCTCCTATCAACTAAGAATATGATAGATCCAGTATTTGGATATTGAAAGAATTACTGATTGTTATAAACAAAGGTGAATATGATCATGAAACATTAAAGAAAATGATTTATAATCAAGTGTAATAAAAAGCATGAAATAAAGCACGGATTATCAAAATCATTTCAAAATTGCATTGATTTTTAAACATATGAGACAATAAATAGTTTTTTTTATTTCATAATTAATACTAACAAAGGAAATACTATCAGATTAGTATGTATTGTTTATAAATCCTTCCCCTTTGTATCGTATTGGCACGCACAACCACTGGTTGTTATTGATAACATTACATTTCTGAGGCCAATTCGTGCTACACTAATAAAAAATTGGCAAGATTGTCATTACAAGTAGGCCAAGATCGACGTCTTTTCAAATGCATGCATTAATTAGCATCACTGACTGTCAAACATAGATTAAGATAATAAATAAATAATTGGCAAGATTGTCATTACAAGTAGGCGAAGATCGACATCTTTTCAAATGCATGCATTAATTAGCATCACTGACTGTCAAACATACATTAAGATAATAAAGAGAATCATATTCTTTATATATTGTATTGTCTGTTACAACCATGATAACCGTTTCAAAAGAGATAAGCGTCTATGCAGGGTACCTGTTAAGTGCGAAGCAAAATAGAAACGAAATGAAACAAAACGAAATCTATCGAAAGGAAACGAATCTACCGAAACAAAACGAAACGAAATTAAAACGAAACGAAACGAATCTACCGAAACAAAACGAAACGAAATTAAAACGAAACAAAACTACCAGAATATTTTTGAAATCATTAAAGGTATGAATATAATTATATTATATAAGGTGTATGGATTATTTACTTCATATTAAATTTACATAGTTCAAAAACTACATGCATGATAGAAAATTGAATTTTAGTTTCGATTTTACAATATTATTTCTTTAAAAGTTTCTTATTTTTCACTTTTAATTTACTGTTTATGAAAGCAGGCACTTAGCATCAGAGGGGCCGGAGGTGTGCCCCCCCCCCCCCCCCCCCGTTGCCATTTTTCAATTTTATCTTTGCTTGTCAAGATTTTTAAAATCTCTCTGCCCCCCCCCCCCCCACTTTAAAAAACAATGTTATGTGCCTTGAAACTGCGTAATCTGATTTAGAACATAACCCACTTGTGCATCAATCAGCAGTCGCTAAATATAAATATTCTTTCTATAAGAAATGTTTTTAAATTGTTTAAAATTTCTAGAAGTTCACGTCGCATTTGGCGGTACCCGATTGACAGCTTAGAGGGCTTTAAACAAAAGAGGGATAATATTTGATTGGCTCAGAACTTTTGGTCAGCCAATGAAAGTGGTTTATGTTCTGAATAAGTTAGATCATATAATCATTAGATTAGAATTTACGCAATTTATAAATAACTGATTAGGAAGGGGTTCACACTCGCTTCGCCTCTTCTTAATCACGTACGTTTTACTAATATGATCTATAATTACATAGTTTGATGTCGGACATACGCAGACCAGGAATCACCAGTAAAAATCAGATTTTGTGTATAGAAGTATTCATACAAATGGATAAAATTAGAGAATAAGAAAGTGATAATTTGGGTTAAATATATAGAAACATTCTAAAGTGTTGATTTGCACTAAAATAAGCAATATCTATTCAAAAGTGTAATCAATATTTACAATTTACAAATGCGCGCGTTTTACTTTCGCCGTTTTTCAAAAAAGACTTGTTACTTTTTAAATATACAGTGGTAGCAACGTTATTGTTGACAAACCACACGCACGATTCTGATACACGAACGATCACGCACGATACACGAACGATCACGCACGATACACGGACGATCACTAACTTACCGAATCTTCACGATACACGAACAAAAGCGATAAAACACGCAACCGAACGATTCTACACCATTAAACACGCAAAATCAAAATTAATTTTTAAGATTAGAATAAAGGAAACGTATTACTTTAATTTGTATTGCTTTAATATGTTTGTGTGTTATTGAGAAGCAGCATGTACTTTAGTCATGCACTGTTTTGTATTTTACGAGTTAACACTTTTACACATCCATACACAAATATAAAGGATTCACACATAAATTAATTTTTTGTCTCCATAACGAATATTAACTTCTATCATAAGTTAAAGAAAATTACGTGTAATAGAAATGAAGATAATGCATAAACTACAGGAAATTATTTACATACGAGTTGACTTTTTATGTAATTTAATTCTCTTACGTACGATTTAATTATGCGAGATACAGGTAAATTTGTTACCTTGTTCCATAGAATTTCGATTTTTCACATCCAATATATTCATAATTTACAGTACATAATTGATTTATTTCTATTTATTCTAAATTTTAAAGCGTCTAAATGAATTTTATTTCAAACAAATGTGTATACAATCTACTAAATTAATAACAATGCGTATCGTATTCTCATTTAAAAGAAAAACGTTGGGAATAATCGTTTAGTTTAAAACGGGGAATGAGTAGGCTTGGCCGCTTTCATTCAACGTGTCGCTTTTGCTAATATGATTGAAATTATTTGTCAATGCACAATTAATGCTTGATATAGGCTGATTATAAAATTAAGCAAACCTAACTCGACCGAAGAAAGGATTGAATGAGCTATGGAAATAAAAAAATGTATTAAACAACGATAGAGAGAGTGAATGTTAACAACTGTCAATGTTCTTATATAAAAAAAGTTTAAAATTCACATTGTTTTAGAAAAACTACTTGTCTTTGTTTTAAGAATAAATCCTGGCATTCCGTAAAAAAAGTTACAAAACGAAAAAACCGCACGATCACGCACGATCACGCACGGTAAAAAACGCAAACCAATTTTCCTGATACACGCACGATCCCGCACGTCACACGAACGATCACCCACGTTACACGAACTATTAAACACGATTGGCTTGTCAACAATAACGTTGTTACCACTGTACACTATAAAATATATATTTTAAATCATAATGGTTATATATAGTTCATTTTGCTCGATTTTGTTTTGTTTCGTTTCGTTTTGTTTCCTTTCGGCATATTTCGTTTCGTTTCGGTATATTTCATTTCGTTTCATTCACTTCGTTTCGTTTCTATTTCAATTCGCACTTTACAGATACCCTGTCTATGCAACTACTCAAAATAGTTGTAGCTTACGTGTTCTATGAATGGGTTGAGATGATTTTTTTTTACAAACATTAAATTATAAGCAATGAATTCAATATTTTATTGATTTATAGGATATAAAATGGATTGGGGTAGTTTACGCTTTCTAGGTCACCTGAGTCACTCAGGTGACCTATTGCAATTGGTCTTCTCCGTCGTCGTGCGTCGTGCCTTAACAATTTTACATTTTTAACTTCTTCTTGAAAACTACCAGGCCAATAGTTACCATTTTTGGTGTGAAGCTTTTCTATGGTAAGACGAATCTAAATTGTGAAATTCATGGCTCTACCGCCCCTGGGGCCCCACGGGCGGAGCCAAATATGCAAAAAAAAGCCAAATTTTCAAAAATATTCTTCTCTAATCCCACACATGTGAGGAAAAAACTGGTTGCAGGGTTATGATGTCCATGAAGCCCTCTACTAAAATTGTGAAATTTATGGCCCCTGACTCAGGGGTTCTGGCTCTAGGGTGGGGCCAATATGGCCATATAGTAAAAATGTATTAAATCTTAGAAAATCTTCTTCTCTACTATCATATATATTTGTTAAAAACTAAATGCATGATAATGATGTCCATGAATCCCTCAACCTAAATTGTTCAATTCATGACACACCCTTAGGTCATAAGCAATCTTTGTGTGAAGTAAGAACTTCCAATGTTTCTCCATAAAAAAGATATGGACCGGACACGATTGCACAGACAGACGGACAGACAGACGGACGGACGGACAAGGTGATTCCTATATACCCCCCCCCCCCAAACTTTGTTTGCGGGGGGTATAATAATCCTTATGGAAAGGAAATAATAAATTGCAAAAATCAAGAGCCAATATTTTTTCGAATTTGAGTTTTAACGAAAATAATAATTGGAAGGGGTGGGTTTCGATCAGTTTATAACTTCGGGTTCGGTATTCCATATCTCAAAAACCTCTTTGAAGCGGCCATTTTGAACGTATGATAAATGGGTCAATCTGACAAAGATGAATTTGGTTGCTGTAGAACAGTTCACGTGCGAAAGGAATTTTTGAAACATGCAAGATACAATAATGCCGATTTTGTGAAATAAATTGAGATTAAATATTCTAATGCGTTGACATTTTCACCTTTGACGGTGGTTTTAGCTTGTTTTGATTTTCATTCGTTTTCATGAATTTGTAACTTTGGGGAACTATCGCCTGTATTTTGTAATTTTTACGTATCAATCAAACATATAAATCGTAATTAAGACGGCTGACTGTTTACTTGCGGAAAAGATGCTTTAACCGGTATGGTACATTAACAACTAAAATACAAACTCTACTGGTAATACGGTATGATCTTTGCGTAATAGCTGATTATTGCAATGTGTTTTAGACTAGTTGTCAGTATTTTCTATAGTCTATTCTGTCTAAACGGAGATTAATTTCGCTGATGGAAAAGCAATATATGTGCACTTGTAGCAGAGACATAAATAATTTTTAGCTCACCTGAGGTGAAATATGCAGAGAAAATTCGTTAAAAATATTCTTCTCAAAAACCAATTGGTCAGAAAAGCTGTAACTTGTGTGGAAGCATCCTCAGGTAGTGTAGATTCAAGTTTGTCCAAACCATGATCCCCGGGGGTACGATGGGGCCAAAATGGGGGATCAAATTTTTAGATAGAAATATATAGAGAAAAATCTGCTTCTCTAAAACCAGTAAGCCAGAAAAGCTGTAACTTCAGCATCTTCAGGTAGTCTAGATTCAATTTTTTTCATTTTTTCAAATTTGATCCCCGGGAGTAGGGTGGGGCAACAATGGGGGGGTCGAAATTTTTACATAGGAATACATAGAGAAAAGTCTTCTCAACAAAAATCAGTAGGCCAGAAAAGTAACTTGTGTGAAAGCATCCTCATGTAGTGTGGATTCAAGTTTGTTGAAACCATGATCCCGGGGGTAGGGTGGGGCCACAGTGGATGGGTCGAAATTTTACATAGGAATACATAGCGAAAAATCAAATCTTCAAAAAATCTTCTCAAAAACCAAATGGCCAGAAAAGCTGTAACTTGTGTGGAAGCATCCGTAGGTAATGTTGATTCATTCTAGTTTGTTCAAACCATGATTTTAGGGGGCAGGGTGAGGCAATCATAGGGGTCGAAGTTTTACATAGAAATGTGGAGAATAATATCTTCTTTTCGAAATATATTAAGCAGAAAGGTATTACTTGAGTGGAAGCATCTTCAGGTTGAGTAATATATATATATAGAGAGAGAGAGAGAGAGAGAAAATAAATTTGATCGTTCTCTAAAATATATAGTATTACTAATATGCAAACATATTGATATTTGTTGATTCTCAGTTCTTGAGACTGTGGCCCTGGATAAATCTTAGGCCACACAAAGGGGTCAAAGTTTGATGTAGGTTTATATTTCTATGAACAGTTGTTTAACTAAAGTTTTTTTTGAGAATAGTAATGCTCAATATGTGATATAACCATGAAATCATCTAGTTATAAAAGGGGCTCAACATAAGAACATGGGTAGAAAATTTTGAAAATCTTTTAATACAAGGTCTGTTTTACTCATTCATTGTCCCAAAATTTTGGATATGACTTTAGAAGCTGATCTTTTTATGTCTAATGTTGCTCAGGGGAGCGGTGTGGCCCATGCGCCTCTTGTTTACTGTTAACCTTAAGATGCCACTCTTTACAATATCTAGAAAAAAACATTGAGTAAGTGTTGAAAATCTTCTGGATTTTCTGAAAATAAGATGGTATCATCTGCATACAATAAGACAAATAAAGATTAAGATCTTTCTTAATGTTCTCAGACAGGCGTGACAAACCTCTGACATTTATTGTATATAGATACTCCTCAAGATCATGTAAATATAGTAAAAATAGAAAATGTGATAAATTTTCCCCTTCTCTTACTCCAACTGTACATTCGAAAAATTCAGAACTTAATCCATTAACCATAACTTTTGACTTGATACCTTTGTACATATTAGTGATAATTCTAAAACATTTTCTATCAATATTGTTCGATAATACCTTGTTCCATGATCCAATATGCCGAACAGAGTCGAATGATTTCTCAAAATCTATAAAAGCACAATATAATTTCATCTGATGCAATTTGAAGAGCTCAATAAGAGAATACAATGAAAAAATATGATTTATAGTACTATGACCTCTACAAAAAACCTGCTTGGTTCTCTTAAGGATGACGTTTACTCAAATGAAAAAAAATTCCACTGATGATAATGAAAAACCAACTATTGTGTGTTATAGACCTTACATAGTAGTGTTATTTTTCAGTTTCAAAAAAGTAGGTCAATGACCTACTTTTTGAGTTAATGACCATTGAATATATTTGGGAAATTCAAGAAAAATCCATAGAAATTTTACACTATGATTCAGATTTTTTTAATTGTGAAAATAATACAAATTGCTTAACTCTTTAATAAATGAAATACAGTTTATGAATGGTAGTGGCATTAAATAGATACAAAGCATTAAGTTTTCATTCACAATTTTTATAGATATTCTTGTCCGAATTTCCTCTATCAGTTTTCAAATTACTACCCATTTTTGATTCAATATAACAAAAAACTGAATGATGATAATGCTTAGACATTTATCGTATTAAACTAAGTATATTGACCTTTCTCTGCTGGTATAAAATTTATATGAGGTCAATGATCAAAATTTTGAGATATGGTGTCTTTTATCATTTTTAAGCATTTTTCAATACTTTTGTAGTGTGTGCCATACGATTATCTAAACGAAAAAGCACGATAAAACCAACAGAAAATATGCAAAATTATGTTGACTAACAAATAAAATCTTAACTTTAAATATCATAGTACTACCAAAAATATTTCAGTGGAAAACAAAATCTGAAAAATTAAGTCCGAATTTCCTCTGTTTTGCTAAAAGTAAAACTTTGTCAGAGCGTAATTCCATAATTTAGTAAAAATATCGATTGTTATATTAATAATAATCCATTTCATAAATACTTTTTGTATTTAAAACACATTTTACTCATGAAATTGAAGTTTTTAACAATCCGGATTTGAGAACTCAAACCCTGAGTAAACAACGTCCTTAAATGGGTTGAACATTATCAGCATATTTGTTTAACCTTTCATTAATGATAGCAATGAATAATTTTCCAAGACAACTCAAACGTGTAATTGGTCGATAAGTTTGGGGTTCTATACTATCCCCTTTATTCTTATAAACAGGTATAATGTTACCACTAACCCACTGTGTGGGTATAACACCAGAATCATTTTTTTTTGTTGTTAAACAATACAGTATATTAAATCAACATACAATCTTGGGTACTTTTGATACATTCATTAAAAGTTCAATCACCACAACAAGCTTTGTTATTTTATAACATATTGATACCCTTAAATATTTCTTCACGAGTTATTGGTTGGTTAATGTCATTATTTAGATTAATATCAGATAGCATATTAAGTTCATCAAGAAAAATTACATTGTTATTTGACTCTTCTTGTTCATTTTAATTTTTGTTACACCATTCCTGATAAAATGTAAAAAGGTCATATAAATCTGCATTACATCTTTTCTTTTCTGTGTTTGTATTCAACATTTTCCAGTATTTCTAGGGTTATTTGTTCTTAAGCTAAACAGTTTTTTTCATTTCTACTCTTAGCGTTACATTTGCGTTTTTCAACCTTTTTATACAATTTTTCTTTTTCATACAAGTCATTTTTTAAAATATCTCCACCAAATTTTTTGTACAACCTTTTCGCTTTTCTATAATTTGTCGAGCATTCTTACAATCTCGAGTAAACCATGGTTTCTTATATTTGACATTGAGTATTTCACTTGTATTTGTAAGAACTGGCTTTCTACCGAATACATTTTTGGCACTTTCGAACAGTACATCACTAATCTTTTCAACAATATTATCAATAAATTTTACTGATATGATTTGAAGCATAATAAGAAGTTACTTAGTTCATTTTCTACTGATTTTTGCAATATTTACTTTATCTTCTACAGAATTATGATATATTTTAAATTTTTCCAGGATTCCATTGTTTAGCAATTTCTTGTGCTTGCTTTTGTTGATATATGGGTTCAGTGCTATGCTGACTTTCAAGTGCCAATAATATCTCTATTTATGAACATCAGATAAAAATGAAGAAAATGCAATATTCTAACATTGTGTACATATTTTAAAAACTCAGTGTTTGAAATACAATTATCTACAACACTTGATTGTTTACATGTTAACCCACCATTTTGGTTACCCATGGATCTACCATTAAGTATTATAATGTTACAATGTTTACAAATATCAATAAGTTTATTCCATAGCAGTTAACAGTGTTATCTTTAGATTTTCTTTCTATGGAAAAACCATATTTTTCAATTGCTTCTAAGTCTATTTCAGCCCAATCAAAATTACTGTTATATTCAGCAATGTTACCAAAATTTGATAGAGAATCATCAACATCAATAAAATCTCTCAATGGGGATACTCTACTATTAAAGTCACCTAATAAACATATACAATCATTTTCTTTGGATAAGTTAAAAATCTCAACTGATGAAAATCTAGAGTTTGTTAGCGGTATATAAGTTGTTCCCACCAAATTAAGAAATAAAGATAATAATTTTTCTTTTGATCGACGTATCAAAGAAAAAATTGACCGGAAAAAGTTTTCCGGTCAATTTTTTCTTTGATACGTCGATCAATAGAAAAATTATTATCTTCATTTCTTATCATTTAATAAAACATTTTCAAATCAAAAAATGTGAAGTGTCATTGATAAAAAATGTAAATAACATAAATGAAGCGGCACGTATGAATACAGAACCACAACAGCAACAATATTCAAAATGGATGCGCATTCAGCTAGTGCAGAGCTACTGAGCTGAATTTAATGGATTAAACACAAATAGTGAGTTAAAATCTGAACCGGCTGAATTGAAAACGAAAGGAACCTACAGGCGATAGCTTGTGATATTATTCACTGTGCTGAAAGATTCGTAATAAAACTTGTTTTCAGAGATCGCTGGAATATGCAACTGGACATAACCATCCAAAGAAAGGCGATCGTGGACGAAAATAGTTGATATGTCGACAAAGAATAGTATGTATAAGCGACTTTTGTAAACGTTGTGGTAACTAGATAGCCAGTGATGTACTTAAATGGTATATCTGCCGTTTGGAATGCGCCGAAGGAGTTGATGCGCGATGCATTACTCATAGCTTTGCTTTACGATGATTATTCTGATGACCGATCATGTACGTGTGTAAATTTAAAAATCATCGTTACCAAATTTGAACAGCAATGTTACCGTGAAAGTGTAAAGGCCTATATGTTCGTTATAATTATTCTGGAAAAGGATTGTTAATTGATCTCAAGCAGATGAAATCGTGAGAAGACGCTTAATTTTCTATTTCGTGAATCGAATAATGTGTTTTGTTTATTTTTTAAGGTTAAACTTTCAAGTTTTTTATGTCTATAAAGTTGTATTTTGTTTGCTGACGATAAAACAGACACAACTTTACATTTTGTTGACAGTGTTTATTTAGTAAATTCCCGTCCTCTAAATAATGTTAGATCAGAACAGTTGAGAAAAGTATATCCGGCAAAACTTTTATTGATGCAGGTATCAAAGAAATTTTTCGACCAAGCAGAAGCGCCAATATCTCTTCAAACGAATAAATATTAAATGATACGTGTTTCTTAATACCAAATGTTTTACCTTCTATTCTAATCCATAACATATTGTCACTTGCGTTATTAATAATGCTACATAATTTGGATAAAGAATCTCTAATATAGACTCCAATACCACCAGACTTTCGAAATGACAGATTTGATCTATGTTTGCTAAACACACTGAAGTTGAAATATCAATATTATCAGCTTTATCTGTTTTTGTCTCTGTGAGTCAGATTATGTCATATTTGCTAATAAAATCAACAAACTCAGGATGTCGGTGCTTAGATGCTTGACCGCAAACATTAATAGAAATAATCCTCGCATAATAAGTGTCCGAAGATGTGAAAGAGTTACAAGCGGTAACTTTCCAGTACATTTCCGCTCGGTAGCCTGTTTCCCTGGCCTACCCATAATGCTCCGGAGCATTATGGGTAGATTAGGGAAACAGGCTATTCCGCTTGGTTGCTCTCTTTAGTATCCCTAACGGTGCGTGGTCGCAAAACTGGTTTCCGGTCGATTGGCGCTGCGTGTTGCGGATTAGCGTGGTCCGTATGCGGTATCCGGGTCAGTGCGCTGTGTTGACGCTGGATTGTGGATCGACGAAAGGGGGATTTCTGTCCCATTCACGAAAAGTTTGTCTGCAATCATCACAGCCTTTTTTCCGAGGCGTTTGCCTGTTTATAATGGGGGTATAACGGAAGTGCTAGGCATAAATAAAACGAAAGTGTGAAAACAATTAAACCTAACTATGAAAATAATTTTTTTATTGACCCCTTTTTAGTGGATATTTAGTAACTATAATCCATTTAATAAAATTATGCATCACATAAAATAATAATGGAGCTTTAAATGAAATTACGACTTCAAATAGAACTACGTGAAGATTTCCTAGTTCCGGGTCATTGCGATAGAAGTATTATTGGCTGGATATATTGATAGATATATTGGCAAAACAAATGCAAATAACAATTAATTATCATTTATTACTATTTCAAAGTGTTTTCATGAAAATTCGATTTCATAAGGTAACGAAAAATGAAAACTGTTCAAGTCCAGTTTCAATTTGACGGGAAAACGATACGATAAAATAACGATCATATTACTTGTTTGAATAACATATTTCCACAATTATTTTCCTACTTCATTTATAAGTCTATTTACATGTACCTGTAGTGTATTTTTTAGAAATTAATCCGGCCCAAAATATCCGGTCAGAAGTGATAGAGGGTGCTTGATTCAGTACTGGAAAACGTATTCGAAACTAGGAAAATGGAGGGTGTGTTGAAATTACTATCTACATAATTCATCCTTTATATGTTCTGAGGTTTGATACTATATTTAAGAAGGACAAAGAAACGTGATTTAAACAAAAAATAAAAACATTGGAATATCCGATAATAATAGTGGCATGCACGACGAAACCGCATACTGATTCGTTACCGGTAAAACGACTGTACAACAGGACACCCACGACAGAGACATACAATAATAATATTTGAATATAATTAACATCAGTATAGTATGAAGTGTCCAAGTAATAGAATTTAATACGTGCAATGAATCTATTGGCGAAACCTAATGTAAAAGACCAGGTTTTAGAAATAACATGATACCGTTACTGATATTATGATGAAGTCGGTCATCCCTAGTCTAAAAATAAACAATAATACACGCACAACAACACTTTCAAAACAAATAAAATAACGCAATTATTTATTCAATACAATATTCTGGTTACAAACAGAAGCAGCTGACAATACAAAATTTAGGGCTGCTTTGTATTTGTTGGTCAGTTTTTTACTCAGAATTAACACCTTATTCACCATATAGTACATTGTACACACATATGTATGACATATGTATGATTAGAGCATCTATATGAAACAAATGTAGCTGGCATTACTACCAATGTGTGTCATTCAGATGAATGTTTTGCAGTTGCACAAGCTTGTTTAAAGGGCACACTGTTTTCATTTTTTTTGTAAGTGTCAAATCAACATATTTAAGACTTACTTGATAAACATATGAATAAATATACAAACGGTTTGTGGACAATTTCAAAATTTAATGCTGATTAATAAAAAAAATAAACAGGGAATCACTGATTCAGGGGCCATGAACATACTACTATTGGAAGACTTTTTTTCTCATTCTGTTTGAAGTTTCCAGATGAAAGTATGTTTTTGAAAATCTGTACATTGTCTGTATTTATTCAACGAAACAGTCTCTTTTAAACAGAACACCCTACTCTTTGATCATGAAAGTCACAAAAAAGTAACGGTATTTTTTTCCTTTTAAAAATAAGACGAATAAAAATATTCATAAGCTAATAAAAAAGAAGGCTATTTCATTAAACAGCATTTCCACAAAAATTGTTTCCGTGCCATTTGCCCATGATGAATAGTCATCGCAACTTGTTACCGGCTGCATTCGATTTCTCGCAGAACCTCTCTAACTTTGTTATAGTCGATATGTTAAAGTCCCATAACTCGAACTTGTTTATATTGAACTCTGCAACGATGTCTCAACAGTAAAGGTTCGTTGGTTTAATAAAAGCAGGTTAAGTGTTCTCCGTCAGATCTCCTAGAGATGTACTAGCTTCACTGAATCATCAAATCAAACATTAGCCTAGAAGGTTGTGAAAGGAGGTTGAAATTGCTTTAAGATAACATTTCGACATGAAAAAGAAACGACATTCACTTCACACACACCCTAAAAACAACAAAACAAACAAATATCTCCGCCTTAAAAAAAAGCAAACAAAGCAAAAACAGCCCCCCTAAATATAATATGACAAAATGTCAAATGAGTGTCTTAATATACCTTCAAACAAATAAGCTGACTAAATCTCATAAAAGTGTTCGTTTCTTTTCAATATCTTTCAGGTACGTGTATATACATGTAATCATGTTTTATATCTCCATATTTGTCACATTTTGTATGCTTTGACATCAGATTTTATTTCTTACCCATTCCAAATGCTTTCTTAAAATATTTTCAAGAAGAGGGACAACAACTAAACGTAATAGTTTCAATTTTTGCCTTGCAGTTAGTTTTGTGACATCAGATCGTTTAGACTCAGGGGAATTGCAATCAAATGACGTAAATGTCCGTGAATCGTATCCAAGGCATGCCAAGTACCTGGTTACCAAATGTAAATCAACAGTATTTTCTAACGACAAACTGCAGTCAATGAAATTTTTCACTATCTTAATGTCATTTTCCTTTTGCAGCTGAATAATGTGTCGAAAATAGTTTGCAGTTACATCGCTGTGACCAGGCAGTTTTGCTACAGCATACATTTGCCACAGCATGGAAAGTTGAAGAATGCTGACCTTAACAGTTGTTACCATTAGACGAGAATCGGTCTTTGCTTTTTCTTGTAAGTTTGCACGGCAATTAAATTTCTCACAAAATTTGCCCCTGTTTTCCATTTCCGTAATGTGTCGTTCAAGAATGTTGTTCCTTTGTTCAAGTCCATTTAGGAAAGTTGCAAACTTGTTTAACTTTCGAATGTCTTTTATAACTGTTAGTTGTAAGTCTTTCTCTTGTTCTAAATCGCTACATACGAAATCTTCTAAACCAGAAACTTGGCAGATACAGCTTAAAATCAAACCACATACTTTCAATACCTGTCGAAGAATGTCGCCGAATTGGAAATCATTGTCAAAAAGATCGAAATAAATTTGGAACAGCTCCATTATTCCATGAATATGATTTTCTTTAAAATTTTGTTCATGTAGGTAAGATATGGTTTTTGCTATCTTTTGTAATGCAGTATGCAGGTCATCATTTTTACCTCTAACAATGTGTTTTTGTATTTCATTAATAGTTTTTTCCACATTTTTCTGTCTTCTTTCAAGAAAGACCTGGATTGTTTCAAGACAAGACAGTCTTTCCTCCTACAAAAAGAATGCATAATATAATGGCGATCTCCTTTCTTATTAATAAAATGTTCTATGTATTAAAGCAGTACTGATTTTAATTTAAATTGAACACTTCTTTATATCATATATTAGATCAATTTTATATACAAAATGAATACCGTATATGGTTCGTAGATGATAACTGCTGCTAATTGCCTTGGACTCTTCATTGGTACAGAAATAGGATTACCATTAAGTGGAATCAGCTTTAAAAAAATAAAGCATGGAAATTAAAGAACGGAATTGACTCTTCTTGGTTTTTAAACCGCATGTAAAACAACTTTTAACGTGATTTCTTAAACTGGACCTAGCGTAAATTAGAAAAAAATAAATAAAAATAAAATCAGTTTAGGCTGAAAGGCTGGGTTTTTTTCTTCAAAATTACAATATACTTAACAATCACTGAAAAATGTTTTACATTTAAGAGGAAGGAAAAGTAACACCCGTGGGCCATACAGCTCACCCGAGGAACAATGGGTATGATAAAATCAGCTTAATGGGGTCATAATACAAACTATCTGAACAATGTTTAATAATACATGTAGATCCTGTTTAAATAAAAATCAATTTTCCCCTTTAATATTCATATGTTTATAATCAAGTCCCTATTTTAACAGGATGCTTTTATAATCACATCACATGTTAAGCATTGAGTTCTCAACAAGATCCTAAACATTTGTTTATATTTGGGATATAAAACTACATCACACTCTGAACCCCTTGTGAGGCCCAAGAATCGTCCAGGGGCCAAAGTGTCAACAATTTTAAAGAATCGGCAATTTGTCAAAATGTTTGCATATACGCAAAACCATATACTATAACATTTCAGGGTTTTTGAAATAAAATGTTTTTCTTTGCAAAAATGTAGCGCCATTCTAATCCTTCAGACTTTGATTTACGAATCTTAATCTGCAAAACCTAAGGTTGTTTAGCCAAAATTACAACCTTTTTAGACAAATTGGTTTTGAGAAGACGATTTTAAAAGATTTTTCTCTACATACTTCTATGTAAAAAATGTGGTCCTTCATTCCCCTTCCCCATAGTGATGCCATCCTGCGCCCAACAAACTTGAATCTACCCAGTTCCTACCTGAGGATGCTTCCAGGCCTATAGGCCTATAGGTTTTGGAAAGAAGATTTATAAATTCTCTATTTATTCCGATGTAAAACTTCACCCCACCCCCAAACTGCGGCCCCACCATGGCATAACTTTGAATCTTCTCTAGCTGATGATATTTCCTCACAAGTGTCAGCTTTTCTGGCTGATTTATTACTGAGAAAAAGATTTTTGAAGATTTTCTTTATATATAACTATACCAAATGTTTACCCCCATTTTGGCCTAACCCTACCGGGGGGGGGGGGGGGAATCACGATTTACACAACTTTGAATCTACACTACATGAGGATGCATTCACACAAGTTTTAGCTTTTCTGGTCATTTGGTTTTTGAGAAGAGTTTTACAGATTAACTCTATTTATTCCTATGTAAAAATTCAACACCCTAATGGTGGCCCAACCTTTCCCCAAGAATCGTTATTAAATAAACTTGAATACAACCTACCTTTGCTTACTTACTTAGTTATTGATTTACTCTATATTTTCCTGTGTAAAAATTCATCCCCCAAAGGTGCCCCACACGACCCGACCCCAAGAATTTTGATTGAATAAACTTGAACATTCCTGAGGATGATTCTACACAAGTTTCAGATTTTAGCTGATTTCGGCTGATTAGTTTCAGAGAAGAAGATTTTTAAATCCTAACTCTATATACAAGTTTTCCTATGAAAAAAAATCGAACCCCAGTGGTGGCCCCACCCTATCCCTGGGGATCATAGTTTATTTAACAAACTTCAGTCCATTCTAAATGTGAATGCTTCCATTTAAGTTTCAGCTTTCCTGGCTGATAAGTTTCTGAGAAGAAGATTTTTAAAGATTTACTCTGTATATTCCTACATGTACTAGATGATAGCCCGCGTAAGCGCGGGAATTAACACTTTACCATTAATATGATATAATGCTAAATATATTGAACCATATATTTTTGTTTATTTTTGTATATACTTGTCCGCTTTCTTCCTGAACTTATTCTTTAAAATTGAAATAAAACATCAACTGCATTGTTGGATGTTTAGAGAAGCAGACAGGGATGAAAAATCTGAACTGAAATTGATTATTTATACATGTACATGGCCTTAATTCTGTTTGTTGCAGATAGCTGAAAAAATAAACCCTCTTTAATGTATTTTTGAAAGCATTGAATGGGGATTTAGTGTATATATCTCTCTAAATTTGTTTTTTTAGATCAATCATGAATTTAATTTTAATTACTGTCCCAAAGAAGAATTCCAGATAAAAGACTGTTTTAAAAAACAATCTGGAGAATGGGGGATCCCCATTGAACTTCTCCGTTTTATGCATACATCATTTATCTATATACACATAGAACATAATAATCTGTTCATTAATATTTACAAATCAATGTCTAAAGTTTACTACCAATCTGTTGTGCTATAAAAATACACGCTAGGTTATGCATGTTAATTTGCATGTTTTAAACCAAAGTTGTCAGATCCAAAGTAAATGCCCGATGGTTAAGGGGTGTGTGTGGCCATCTAGTACATTTGAGGATAAGAATATAATCATTTTTTAACTGGCTTGTTTCTGCCCGCAACTGGCCAAAAATGTTGTCAAAAGATATAAAAGCAATGAATATGAAGTCCTGCATGTCATTTTCTTTCAAGTTTGCGCACAAGAAATAGACAATGCCTTTCTAATCAATCAAAACAGCTGTCAAACTGCGCCGATACAGACTTATTTTGATTATTTAAAAATCCGATTACATTCTTACTTACATTTTTATCCTCAAATGTACAAATAGCCACAGATTCCCCTTTATAAACCCTACACTTTCCGCCATTTATCAATTAGTCAGCCCGTTTCTGGGCACCCCGTACTTTAAAATTCTTTCCATCAATACTAAAATCACATTAATTTGTTCCATTTTAATTATCATCTTTTTCGTATTAATCTTAGTCCGATCCAAGGTATCTGCCCGCGATGCATGATAAACTCGCCCTACACTTTTCGTGAATTAATCAATTCGCGTTATTGGTTACCCCATTCTGGGAAGTTCCAGCCCATTTTCTCACCAGAGGTCATGCTTCGCAATCGAGTATCAAAACTAAATCCCCTACTGAAGAAACGCATGCACTCATTTTGTTTATTCAACATTTATCAACTCTTAACTTTTATGTATTCTCTAAAAAGGTTCACAGTAAATGTATTCACTCTTAAATTATTCAATATTATTTCATTGCAAGTATATATTTTGATCGAAACTACCCCTGACTTGGATCTACCAAAGCGTGTCCACCATCTTACTCTCATTTTTGCTATTTCGGGCTTGTTTATCAAAAAGGAAAGTAGGTTTTTTTTTTAAAATAATTTCACAATAATAACTTATCATTCAAAATTCAGTTATACCTTATGGATATCATCTCACATGTGTTGAAATACCAAAGGTGTAAGTAGTTACCCTTGTGCAGGCATTTTGTATTTGTTATTATACCCGCACTTTCTAAAGAAAGTTCGGGTATATTGTTGTTACTCTGTTCCGTCCGTCTGTCCGTCCGTCCGTCCGTCTGTCACGTTTTACTTTCTCAAACTGCTCTTACATCTTATAAACCAGCAAACTGAACTCTTGGAGTTTGATTTGGGGTATCATGTTGTTTTGTAAAAAGGTTTTAAAAATTCTCTGTTAGTCCTGGGGGTCAAATAATTGGTAAAAAATGACGTTTTTTCACAAAAAACCTTCTTCCTCGAACTCCTCCTACATTTTCAACAGTAGACAAATCATCTTTTGGAATATGTTTAAGGGTATCCTATAGATGCGCAATAAGGTTTCGTAATTTTTAATTTTGTCCTGGGGGTCATTTAATGGCAGAAAAATGACGTGTTTTTTTTTTTTACAAAAAAACTGGTTTCAAAAACGTCATTTTTTTTTTATGATCTTCTAGAATATGATTGGGGGTGTCATATTGAAGTGTGATCAGGTTCCAGAATTTTTTTTTTATTGATGGGATCAGTGGGCAACAAAAAATGACGTTTTTTTGCAAAAAAGTATGGTTCCCAGAACTCCTCTTACAACTTTTGGAGTAGCTACTTCATCTCTTACGATATAATTTAGGCTGTCATATAGATGTGCAATAAGGTTTTAAAAAGTTAAATTTCATCCAGGGAGTCAAATAGTAGCAGAAAATTGACATTTATCACTAAAAAAAAACATAGATCCAAGAGCTCCTCTTATGATTTAATGGATAGACACATCATATCTTGGGATATGATAGGGACTGTTCTATAGATGTGCAGTAAGGTTTTAAAAATTTAAATTTCATACAGGGAGTCAAAAAGTAGCCGAAAATTGACGTTTATCACTTCAAAAAAACATAGATTCTAGAACTCCTTTTATGATTTAATGGATAGACACATCACATCTTGGGATATGATAGGAACTGTTCCATAGATGTGCATTACAGTTTTGAAAAATTAAATTTAACCCTGAGGCCAAATACCTACATACCTTTTGATGCCCTTTAAGGATCAAGAATATACCGGTATATGGTTAAGGGGTGGGGATCTCAACCGTTTTCGAGATATTCATGCACTTCCTGTTCGAGGGGGTCATGACCACCCCCGGGGCCCATGACCTACATACTGTTTGATTCCCCTTGACACAAGAAACAAGAATATATATAGTTTAAGGGTGGGGATCTCAATTGTTTTGAAGATATTAAGGGACTTGCTGTTTGAGGGGGTCAGGACCACCCACAGGGCCCATGACCTACATAACATTTGATGCCCCTTGACATCAGAAACATGAATATATATGGTTTAGGGGTCATGATTATAACAGTTTCTTAGATATATGGTAATTTTAAATTCCTGGGGGGTGGGGATAACCCCAGGGGTCAGATTTAATAAACCCTATATATTGCCAGTAACAGTCAATATATTATTATGTAGGGTTGTCTCTAAGACCCGGGAAGCGGGGAATTCCCCCGCCTAAAGTGACGTAATTACCCGGCTATTATTGCATTTCAAACACAATCTAGCTATAAGCTAGACTTTCAGATCCCCTTCTACTCTTCTTTTTCTCCCTTCTACTTCAATTTTTAGAGACAACCCTATATTATTATCTTTGTCCGTTTTCAAGTTACCAAGTTATCAAGAGTCTACGATTCTTCCTACAAGGTTCAATGTTAGACCCCCCCCCCCGAAAAGTGGTTGTCTAACCTCAAATGAGTAAAATCAAATCAGGGTGCACAACTAGATATGCAGGCCTATCATATCCTAGAGTTTTGTACAATTCTGTTTAGCCATCTCCGAGAAACAAGTTCAGAGCGGGAAAGAAGAAAAGGAAGAAGACGAAGAATAATAATAATACATGTATTAAGAACCGTACAAAAACAATAAGTCTCCAAATTTCTTTCGGGAGACTTATAATAAAGATTAAATATAGATAGGGTCATCAAACATCAATAATTTAAAGATAATTGACAATTTCTGATTCTAAAGGGGTCAGGATGACCCCTTAGGGTCATGATTTACATGCCATGATGATCTGATGCGACATGACCTAAGGAGGAATTATATCTTTGGATTAAAGTGGGGATCTCAATGGTTTTTATGATACCGGTATTTGTTAATTTCAGGAAGAGCACTTAGGATCATGACCTACATACCATCTGAAATGTCTTGAACAAAGAAACAATAATATACATGTAATATGTACATGATATATGATTCAATTTAAGAACCCAGATATAGATCAATCATCTATGTTTTGTAATACTTCCTATATCTATATATATATATATATATATATATATATATATATATAATATATATATATATATATATATATATATATATATATATATATATAGATGTATTAGTTTGTGTTTTGTTCTATAATATTCATGTTCATGACTGTAGTATGGCTTAGTCTTATTTTAAATTACATTAAAAAATTGTCAAATATATGACTTGGAACCCCCACCCCCAAAAAACTCAAATATAAACTGTTCTCCCCCCCCCCCCCCTTAATTGTCGAATGATTTATTAAAATCAAAATATAATTTGGGTGTCTAAAAACTTTTATAAAATGGTAAAAAATGTTATTCTTAAAAAAAATTACATTACACCTTGCATAATTGACAAATGATCTATTGAGATATGATCAGAGGTCATATTTCCACCTTGGGATCATTAACAAGTATTCATTGACAAGTTAAAATTAATAACGATAAATGATTCAAATTATAAATGTTTATACTCCACATTCACACCCCCCCCCCCCCCCGCAATCTAACCTGGTTCTAAAGATTCAGTCTTCTTAATACATTCTTACATGTGTACAATAGCAACTTTTAAATCATTTCTTGATTGCTTTTTCTCTCCTGATGCACATTAACATTTTGGAAATTGCTTAATTCAATTTTTAAGATTTATAAACAAAATGTTATATGCATGTGTATTCGCCTATTTGGGGCAATTGTAAAGTCTCCTAAACAAAGCAGTGTCATCATTAGGCTAGGAATTACCCACATGGATCAAACACTACATATGAATAAGATAAAATACTTTATTATTTCTAGTTCTAGAATGTCAGAGTGTCTCCAAGGGGGCATAATCTATATACAATTTTACGCGCAATGACACAAAGAGCAAGAATAAAATATATGGTTTGAGGATGAGGATCTCAGATCTCAGAAGTTAACAAAATATACAGTGTATCATCATTTCCTATTTCATTAAGGCGGGGGTGTGTGTTAAAGACAACACCTGGGGGGTCATTAATGTACTTTACACCATATGATTCATCATAATGACATTACAAGATATTTTGTATTTTCCTGTTTCGTGGGATCAGAACAGTCCCATAAGGTCATGACCTACCCGAAGGGTACATTGTATTTGATGCATTATAATACATTAAGAAAGAAATACACCTTCCTTCCTATTATAACTCATATAAAAATGATAAGTGTCTACACTTACTTACATGTAATACACAAATTTAATACGAAATTATTTATACAGGGTCAATATGGGGTCAACTCAATACTGCAAGTCTGACATTTAAATGAAAAAAAAATAACTTTTGCAATTGAAATGACAGAAACTTTACAAATGCAGTAGGATAGGTTCAGATGATAAGCTTATTTAAATATTAAAAGATGATGATACAGTATGCTGTCAAAGGGAGATCACATTTAGAAAGTGAAAGTAGAACTTATGTGTGCTGGCATCTCATTATATTGTGCTACTGCTACTACATGTATTATGCTTACCTATATTGGTCAACATCATAATGATAATCCAATTAAAACACAATAATGAATTCCTTTAGCTGATCTTAACTAATCCTTTTCTGCATATGGAAAACACATACATGTATGTATACACGTGAACCGGCCATCTAATCGAAGAGCTGGGTAAAACTAGTACCCGCTAATGAGACCTGAAGACCTGTGTTGTGTACGTAGCATCAGACAAAGATCAGTTATCTATAACATGCATGTATTTTTATGACCTATTCTTCAAATCCACTTGCACTATTTTATTAGGTAAATAACAGCTTTAAGGTGGTGCAGGACACCTGCATTTTGTGATGTATACTTTCTATTGAGATAAACAATAAAGTATATTTATCTAAATATTAATTAAATATTAACCCCCAAAATAATGTTACCTAACATTGAAGCGCAGTCGGTGAGAGCGTTTACGTGTCTGTAAGAGCGTTGGGGTCCAAGGTGTATTTTTGGTAATTTTACTATTGATATAAATGAATTTTCATGGGGGAGGGGGGGTGGACGGATGGACTCCTCACTCGCACCCTTCTATAAATCTGTGCACACGATGATGTACATGTAGGCACACAGATGCAAATCTAAAACCGACAAGCGCCATGGGGAGGGGGCATAATTTAATTTTTAATTTTGTTTGTAATAATTATATAGACCATTATTCTTTCTATGACATGAAATGTTAAGATTATTGATTAACTGAAAATTCACTTCAAACAGTTCAACCCCAAATTGCACATAAAGTGCTACTCATATTATCATATGGGAAGGGATATCATCCTTCAGTTATGAAAATTATAATTTTTAAATGTATTACCGGAGCTTGCATGTGGCCTTCATTTTTAATTAAACTGGTACAAAACAGTGTTATTTAGGGGCAAACACTTGGTGCGGGTATTACCGTCTAATGACAGCATCTAGTTTAAATTTATAAGTATATTTGTAAAAATTCCACACCCATTTTTGTCCCACCCTATCCCGGGGGTCATGATTTTCACAACTTTGAATTTACACTACCTGAGGATGCTTTCACATAAGTTTCAGTTTCCCCGATCAAATGGTTCTTGGGGAAAATTTTATTGCAAATTTCTCAATTTTTTTAAAAATAATTCCTGAATCTCTTCATTTGAAATAGGCGTGGTCCTTAATTTTCACAACTCTGAATTCCCTTTGCCTAAGGGTGCTTTAAGCTAAGTTTTGTTGAAATTGATCCTGTGGTTCTGGAGAAAATATTGAAAAGGTGAAAAGTTTACTGACAGACAAATAGCCGGACAAACGGACGACATATAAAATGTGATCATAAAAACTCACTTGAACATTCAGCTCATGTGAGCTTACAATCCTAATTTTTTTCAGATTTATGTGTTTGTTTTCGCATTTTTGCTAATAATTTCGATATACATTTGTATAACATTTTCTCACCTAAATACAACATTTCAAAAAGAATTGTGACAGTGTATGTACTTTAATGCATAATTTTTTTTCAAAACGTGAAATCACCAAATGTAATAGCTGATAAAAATATCACAATATTCAGATAATTAGTTTTGATAAATCTTTTTTAACAGCACTAAACCTTTAACAGATTACTGTAGAAGATCAAAATAAACATACCATGAATAAACAGTCCCGATTCGGTTTTGAGTTGTTTTCTAGACCCTTGGCGCATTCAAAAAATGATTTTTCCATGTAAATGAACTTTTCTGGCCATTTTCTAGTACATAATATAAAACAAGATGGGGCCTCTTTTTCCTCTCCTTTTGCCTCACGAACAAGAAGTATTCGCCACTGTGCTTTTTCTTGTGCATACAGCATTTTTTCATATTTGCAGTAGCTATTTTCTTTCATATAGACAAATTCACCCAAATCAGGTGACTGAATGTGAAAAAGATTAAACTCATTTGCAATTGCCGTAAATCTAAAATTAATTCTGACGTTTCTGACATCTGTCGAATTTTTCATCGCTCGGACAGAGCTAACAGACGGAAATGGTCTTCCTAGAAGGATTGATGGATTTGTGAATGATTTGATTGAAAAAACCTGACCATGAAGAACTGGATTTAAATCTTGTAAAGACAAATGCAATTCTTGAAGAAACGTTACAATCTCCTCTTGCCTTGATGGATCAAAAACTGATAAGACTCCTACGTTTTCGAGTGATGGGACAGAGAAAAAAGTAAAGAATGCTTGATTGTCGATTCTTTCTTTTTCCATATACATCTGCAATGCTTTGACAGTTCCTAGACTATAATCTTTTGCCTTTAAGCATGCCACCATTCTAAATAAAAGCAAATGTCGCAGAGTAGCAAGTCTCACAAACAATTTCATGAGATGTAGACATGCATGCCATTCCTCTAGTCCACCAGACATGAGAGTTTGAATGCGACTTTTAAGATTTCCGATTTGTTCTACTCCAACATGTATGTCAACATTAGAAATTAAGCTCTGTAGCGTCGATTCATCTACATGTTCTTCAACATCTACAGCATCAATAAATATTGCAGTTCTTTTCAACCTCTCAGCTAACCCAGCCATTTCATGACTTAAAGATTCATGCACCATTGATTCAGGCTTTAGCATTGCTTTTAAATCAGAAAGGGAAAGTATGGTCTTTAGAAAAGAGGCCACAAGAAGTACAACTCGAGAAATTAAACCAACCATTGGAAAAGCTAGTCCAACCAGAGACAATATATAGCCTAATATTTTCATTGCCTCTACCAATATATCTTTCCAAGTTCCACTAGTAAGTCCTTTTATTGATTTCCATAATATATCTATGAGTGTAATATATTTTTCTGGTAAATCATTCAATTTTTCTATGATGTACTGGATTATCTTTTTTACAGCGCATCCAAATGACTCACAAAAGGAGCTTATTTTTTCTAGTTTTGTTTTTGGAGATACCGCTGCCTTTTCCTCGTTTGATTCTTCCATCTGATACAAAATGAATTTTAAAAATTGTTTTAAAAGCCCATAATTTCTATTTTTGAAACTAAACATTAATAAATGGTTCCGTAAGATGGACATCAGGTTTTGTATAACAAAATAATAAAATTATAACTTTCGAAAGATCGTTATGTGAAATTTGTTTTTCACATACATAATTGTTATAAATGCTGGAATGTGAAAAATGATACAGACCCTGACCGCTGACCTGGATGGAAATAGAATCCTAAAAATGGGTATGTTCATTGTTCATTGGCATTTCTGAGCTTTCTGTAAGCCTTTGTTTCTTTCAATAAAAGTAAAAACAATATATTACTTATCATATACATGTTATACATCTTCAGTAAAATGTTTATTGTAGAAGTAAATTGTAATAGTCTTATTATCTGCTTTAAAATACCAAAAAAGATTTTCTCTATATTCCTTTAGTAAATGTGCATAAATTCTGACACTGCTACTTAAAAAGCCAAACAAAAGATTTTTATAATCCTTCGCAGGAGCACCAGAATTGGTGTATCTAATAGTTACTAATCCACTTGTTTCTTATAGTAGTTACTAATATAACTGCTGTATAGTAGTTATACAATAACATGTAGTAGTTTTTAAAAAAACAATTTTTTCTATGTTCATTTATAGTATGTTTATACCTTTTGTAATGAGTGGAGATGATGGTAGAACGATTTAAAGTTTAAAATTTAATTCGATTTCATTCCTTAAAAAATACAATACAATATGCTTAAATAACCAGATTGCTTTCGTTATTAAAACTTTATCGTTAGAAAAATTGTCAAAAGAAACGTAAACTTATCTTGGATATCAATCGCAATATGTGGAGTTTGAATCAACGCAATATCATAAACTAAGTCAACAGTTATCTAAAATAAACGCATGTGTTTAAACAAAACCGCTTTAATTTTTTTTTATACATAGCATCTTAACTACTATTTAATTCTACAACAAGCACATCACTTCTTGTTGAAAAGGAATATTGAAATGATAGTTCACGATCATTTGAATCATGTCTTTGGCCTACATTGCAGTTGAGTCATTAACGGGCAATTTTGAACAATTAAAAATGAAGACTAACTAGTTTGCGACCATACAAAACGAAACATCCAAAAGAATATTTATACCCCCCCCCCCCCAAAAAAAAAAAAAAAAAAAAAAAACCCTAAACATTCTTAATCTGATGACACTTACAACTGGTTTTTTAACTATTGAACAAAATTGAATCTCATTAAAATCAATGATAATACATGCATAATGTAGCCTAAGCAATACGTTTTTAAACACCAATGACCCAAATGTAACTATAAATAGGCTATACTGACATCAGAATTTTATTCAAAGGATCATAACATCCAAGAAAAACCCAATTGATTAAAATACATGTACATGTGTGTGTACTTCAATTTAAAGTTTTCTGCATAACTTCTCTATTTTATTTATCACATTGGATAGAATTTGTCTTTTTACCGATATGTCAATTTATCAATACATGTGTCTCATTATGCATTATATGTATCTGTTTTCTAGAGATCTTGTTCTCGTTATCATGTAAACTCTAGCGATATTAATTAATACCAAGTATTACTCTATAGACTTTTACTTTATAAAATCCGAAAATGATTTACGCAGCGTGAAACCTATTTAAAGTCTAGTCAGTATATATGATAAGACATGCAGTCGATTTGTTTAAACACATGCTGAAACATTCCATTGCCGATATGCATTGATAAAGATATATATATTTTTTATGACCAGTATTAGAACATGGGGATATAATCTAAGACAATTGGAATGATAGGGAATCAACTTTATTAAAGAATGTCTAGTATTATTACAGGTCTAAGAATTAACTCCTCAAGATCAAATTTGTAATATGAACTAGGTTGGGATAATTTATCAGAAAGAAGGAAAGTCAATGAATTAATATTGTTCTAGAAGATGGTTGATAGTATGGTGCCAATTCACTAAAACTTTTGGAACCCTGCTGTATTCCACCTGCAATTACCAAACGTTTGAGAACTTATGATGTCCTTACTTTAGTCATTCCTCAAGCCAGAACTACATCATACTTAAAATGGTTTATACCCTCTGCAATTAGGTTATGTAATGAACTACCTTTGGACATCAGAAGTTTTTTTTCAAATTACATTAAGAAACAATATTTTAAAACTCAAAATAAACTTTTTTAATTTTGAGAATCACAGAAAAAATATTATACATTGTCAATTAAGAAACAATGCTGGTAGTTAAAATGATGACCTTTTTTGGTGATTTTATTCATAAAAATTCAATTAGAAAATTCTGGCTATCATACTGAAAATGCATAAAAGTTTTTCTTCAACTGATCTAAAAACAGTCTTGTTTTAAATCAAGTGTCAATGTCAGACTTACAAAAACCCAGTAACTGGATTTGTTGTTATTTGGAGATGATGTCATTTTATATGATGAAAATACTGTACTATTTAATTTAGTTCATAACTATATATATTGTAAAATCGAAGAGATTAAATAAAAATATCATAACTATGGCTACACATCTAAGACATGTACACAAAAGTATTACTTATGCTGTAATTTTACTGTGAAGGTTTTTGATTATGTTTGTTTTTTTAATTTCTTCTTTCTTTTTTTCACAAACCGGTTTTTGCCAATTTTTTCCCCATATGAATTTATATTTTTATGCTACGGCATACTATATTATTATTTTATTACATTATTATATTAAGATTATTATTCAATTTGTCATGTATATCTTGCATTTAAATCTTGCACTTTATATGTATTACCTTGCACCTTACGGAGAAGGCTTACATAGGCATTGCTTGCAGCCTTATCCATTTATGTAAATATACATTTGCATAATAAAATATGTTTAAATCAAATCAATTAAATCTAAAAATTTGGGAAGAAAATCATTATATATTTCAATTTTACTAGATTATTGTTTAATCCAACAGAATATCACTTCACGTGTATCATATTAATGAATTGATTTCCACATCGATAGTATGATTATTTAATCGATTTTTTTTTAACGGCGCAAGTTCAATTTTCGGAAGTTTTAGGTCATTTTATGGATTTTATAAAAGACAAGTTACTGTTATCAAAATAAGGTTATTAATCTTATAGAAGACTAGAAGACAAGTTATTGATATTAAGAATTAGGGTACAAAAAATGAATATTTCAGTATTTACCTTCTTTCAAGTGAGGCTTTGCACTGTAGAAACTGTATTAAGAAAACATCTCGATATGCCCGCTGTAAAAGATTATGACCAATTTCGGCAAGTGCCTAGCTCATTTTGATGGAAATTTCCTCTTCTTTTCGATTGCGTAAGGATAGTCGATGATATGATTGTGCCAAAGAATACCCGCTGTCGCGATCAAATAAAGCAAAAATCCCCACAAATTTAAAATACAGCTCGTACCAGGCACTAATTAGACCGTCTTTTGTAGAATCACGTCCAGAGTTTGTTTGCTTAATGGCAATTCGAGTATCTCAATTTCTATGGAAGTATTTTGTTAAATCATTTCTCGGGACAGGCCTTCACCACATTTAATTTAAAAATGTCTCCCATATACCCGTAATGTATACAGTAGAAAATTGCAGAATCGCTCCGAAACGATTTTGGACAAAGTTAATGAAGTTGCATTGAAAAAAAAATCAGTCAAATTATTCATAACAAACCATTTTGAGGCTGTAAACAACTTTCATAAAAAAAATTAATTCTATCATTAAAGAATTCAACGCTTTTTCACCAACGTTTTTCACTCTCTTCACATTTACACATCATGTTTACATTCGGAACTCTCGGAATTTTCATAGTTAATGCACTGTGTTTGAGTTATCTCCCGTATTTTCGTTGATGAACAGAATATATAGCAAATTTCCAATGAAAATTTACACGTATTTGTATATTATTTCTGAGTTTATCCATGCAAATGTGATATTGTGGAAACATAAACTAAAGAGCCTCCCGTGATTTAGCGTTAATGTAATGCGCATGCGATAGATTGTAAAATCCAAAAAATTCAGATGATTTCCGGAATTGTTTGAGAAATTTTCGTTGATTATGAATTAGTGAAGCTTGAGTGAGAAAAAATAAAAACAAATTGTTAATCTTCAAGCACCAATGATGTTTGAAATATATAAATTAAACGACAGTACTCTTCCGATTTCTCGGCACTAAAGCCCAAAAATCGAGTCTATTATTTTAATATAGTAATATAGATGATGCAGTCAGCTTAATTAATTCTTGCCATTTATGCGTGAAAAATTGGAATAATTCAAACAAGAATTTTGAGAATAGGTAGAGTTAAGCAATAAATTTGTAAAAATTGAAATTTTTGTTTTATGAAAACATGATATATGCAAAATATTTTTTTCCTCTAAAAAGCTAATTGCTACCCTGCAAATTAGTGTAAAACATTTATGTAATTCCTATGAAAAATTTCGGTACATTTTAGTGGAATGTAAACGTTTTTCAAAACGATACATGCATTGTTTACATAAAATCATTACCAGTCGGTGGGTAAAAAAATCCGTGTCTGACGTGTCTGAACAGTGCTAGCAATGTGACCTACATGTAGCATTATCAATATTTAAAATAAAAAGAGAACACAATACATGTTTAATTGTTTAATGATTATATTTTTGAGTTTGTTTATGGAGAAATTGTTATATAGTAAGATGATCATCAAACACTTGTGTTATCCTGAAAGAAAATATATAAACAAGTGTGAACGGATGGGGTGCATTGGTAGTGTCTACAACGTTGCAATAAATATATATATATATATATATATATATATATATATATATATATATATATATATATATATATATATATATATATATATATATATATATATATATATATATATATATATATATATATATTCATTTTTTTAATGTATGGAACTGTTAGAACGGTTCTACTGTGGAACACTTGATAATTAAAGGGGTTCCTCACTATTTTTGACTTCAAAGAGTCTAATGTTTATATATTATCATATTTTATATGTGACATATTGTAAACTGATGGGCTGAATTGCCCAAAGTTGTATTTCTGAATAAATAACATAACTGTTTTATTATATAAGAAATAACTGATGCTGAATTGGCAATGCACAAAATCATAATTTTATGCTAAGAAGATTGCAATGTAGTTTTAATCATATATTTTTGAATATCAAAGCACAGAAAATATAGTTTTTAAAAGAAGTTTCATAAAAAAAAATTCTTAATCAATTGGGCAATCTCAATTTTTACCGGGTAGTTAATTTCAGGTAAGTGCAGGGCTTATCTTAAAGAGGCCTGAAAGCCTCCGGAGTTTGCAGTTTATCTGCAGTCGTAAACGCTGCTTATCTTTATATACACGAAGCAAATTAATATACAGTTAATAAATAATAGGTCAGAATTGATCTTCGTTGGAATATCTTACATTTATAAATGTCTATATAATGCGATGTTAGACGGAATTGTATCACCAACTGAATTGTATGTTCTACTAGGGACGTATATACGTCCCTGGTTCAACATTCAATTTTAGGTCGGTCGAATTTTCTCTAAAAAGACGTAAAACATAGGTAAATAAATGCAGTATTCTAATCTGGTTTTTTTTTTTAAAGACTAGTATGTTTGAAATATATTATCCGGTATTTAAGTTATTAAACTGTAATTTTAAAAAAAAAATTTATTCTAGAGCATTAGCCCATTATTCCTAAAAAAAACTCAATTGTTATACAACCTACAGTTTAAAATTCACTTTAATTTAAATACAAAATATACTAGATATGCAAATTACGGTTAAATAATCAATCTATTGAGTAATTCGACAAACATTTAATAATACTAGATTTATGTGTCAAAACAAATCAATATTTGGTATCGTTTTTAATGAATGAATCTGAAACCTTATTTGAATAGAAATTATCTATGGATGTTTTTGAAATGCAAATGTAATAAACGATTTCTGTATTTAATTAATAATGTTGTGTAAGATGTAATTCAATAAATATGATTAATTGAGCATAATGTATAGTACGGTGAATTTGAGCTTGCAAATCATATGATTGTTTTGATGCATACCACGGTATTTTTAAAAGGTTTGAATCGCTGTAAAAAAATAAAAGTAGACGCAAAAATCGCTTTGCACAAAATTGTTCTCTTGCAATAAAGTAAATACAGAGCTTTATTTAGATGTTAAATAAAAAATAGATGTTAAATAACAAATTATATAAAAAGAGCATGCAGAAAATTATACATATCTAAAGGGTGTTAAGAAAGTTCGTTCTGTTTGTAAGTTGACAAAAATAAATTGATAAAAGCAATATTTCTGTTTCAAATTCACACTGGTTATACTAGATGGTTTTCTCTCAACATATCAGCAGTTATCCTCCCCTATGTGCACTCTCTGGTGGTGTCATAGAGTGATGTAAACATTTATGTCTAGTACGTCATCAAACAAAATGACGAGTTCGGTGGAAAAGCAGACGTCTTGCACAAGTGTCGATACTGTCAACGAACGAGCCCAAGCTTTGGCTTTATAAGATGCAGGATTGGGTGTGAAGGATGTAGCTTAACAACTGTGTAAAAGTGAGCGATGGGTAACAAAGTGGAGACGCAGGCGAGAGCAAAATAAACAGCTCACCGACCAACCGAGATCGGACCGACCGTCGAAAATAGTAGGCGTAGTAAATAGGAAAGTCGAGAACATAAAATACAAAAAGAGGAAAATCAACAAGAAAATGCAGCAAGGAACTCAAGAACTCGGGCTTTAATGTGAGTCATGTGACTGTGTTTAATTATTTACGGAAATTAAAAAATGGAAGGCATTTAAGCGATCAAGAAATCAGCTTCTGACGAAAACACAACGACAAAAAAGATTGAAATTTGCTCGTGATCACAAGCACTTGACAGCTGAAGACTGGGAGAACTTCATCTTCAGTGACGAATCTACAAAATATATGTTTCATGTTCCGAACCGACAAGACGATGTTGTGTGGGGTTCCTAATCGGATGAGGTACCCGACGTCAGCTGCGTCAAGTCAAGCGCCAAAGTCATGATCTGGGGTGCAATGGGAGTTAACGGTTTGTCAAAGCTACTCATTGTTCCATCCGGCAAAACTATAAATGCAATATTATGTGGGTTGAAAAAATGAAAAAGTTTGCAATTTCTTCACCTTATTGATATTTTGACCTTTTTGCACTGAAAAAATACTATTCTTATTCATAAACGATTCAACATGCAATTAAATAATTTAAACGTCTCAACCTTTTTCTCAAATTATGACAGTCTTGTCAAAAGAAACTTAAATATTCAGAAAATAAAACCAAAAGTATGGGTCTATAATGTAAATTTTGAGATATGGCATGAAATAAGCTAATTTTAGGGGAAAAATGGAGTTGATTTTTTTCTTTACTTTTATGAAATATCACTTAAACATGCCAATATATGTCGATAGAAATATTGAAATATTGTTGAAACATGTTTTTTGAAACAATACGAAGATATCCCAATGCATAAACTATCTGAAACTTTGGTCTGCACGGAAAACAAGAAAGCTAAAATTACGGTACTCTAAAACAACTGAGTTGTGAAAAATGTTTATTTTCTTCTAAAAAACCTTCCGCAACAAAATATAGTCCCTTACTACACTCTCTAAATATGAAATTTTTTCTTCACTATTTTATTCAATAGAGTTTATTTGGCATTGTGAAAAAGGAATTTACAAGTAGAATTCATATATGACACAGAATTTCCAGACTAGAGGTGACACAAAATGGCTACCCAAAATCAAAGGATCTGTTGACATAAAACTTGTACAATGGTGTGCTAATTATGTACATAAATTTACCCTTAATAACAACCAATAACATGCATAATTAATAAACAGTAAACCTTGTTAATATTAAACAGTATTTGTTTTCGGAGCCGATGTTTCGATAAAATCGGATGTCGCAGAATAAACAATCAAACTTAATTTTTCACACCCTGAAAAGGAGCACAGCACCACAAGAAATAATATTGTCAACTGACCATCAGGACCTAGAGTAGATAATAGCAATGCTCTTAAATATTTTGATGAGATACGTTTTTCTTGGTACATGTTACCTTTTATCAATTGTTTTTTCATGTGGAACATTAAAAAGCGGCTTGTTTTCCTTCTACGGATGGCAAAATCATCTGAATTTTTCATCGGAACAAAGAACAGTAATATATGGAGCATGTGATTTTGAAGCAACACCTATATTTGGTGCTATCAACTGTGCTCAGAACAGAACTTGTATTATGTTCTACATTTGCAGGTATTTATCTACCTTGAACATGTTTATTTTGAAAGTTATACAGTATTTAAAGACGATCTTGAATGTGAATGATTTGTAATTAAAAAGAAACCTTTAAAAACAATTCTCATAGACCAACAAGAAATTTATACTTTATGTCTGTCAAACAAAAATCTAAAATATATTAACTTACAATATATAATATTAGAGTCAGAGATTCTTATATACCATCTACATTATCATAAAATGTAGAGTTTTTAAAAGAAAATATTAGCCAACAAATTATTCGATTTACATCAGAACCGATGAATTCTTGGCAGCTCGGTTTTTGTGATTTTCGTACGATTTTTATTCCTATCCTATGTAACTATACTGCCATGAAAATAAAAAGTAAAGTTGTGTTAAACTTTTATGCGTAAAATCAAGTACATAAAAATACCAAGAATGTATACCCCTAATAACCAACATAATTTTCAATATTTTTTTTTCATAAACAATCATCAAAATCTATTTAAGGATGGTTGACTTATTAATTGTTACAATAGTGAATTTTCATGAAAGGGTTATACGATTAAGAGATACCAAAGATATATCAAAATCAAAAATAAAAAAAAAATCGAATTAGATTTTTAGTAATAACCGTTTCTAAAATTGTTTATATTATTTCTCTTTTTCAATTGAACATTACGGGAAAAGGCATTCATTAAGAGAAAAAAATACCTTTGTTTAAATTCTGCTTTTCTATCTAAATTGAAAAATGATACTTATATATAGTAATTTGAATTAACGTCATTTAAAAATGACCATGTTATCGACTTCATATTTAAGGAAGCACACGCCAAAGTACGGCGTGTCGTTAGTTTTCTCTAATATTTCCTAAAATGTACATGCACAAACCCTTAGAGGAATGTTTATGTACACCATTTTGAGTTTGATTAAGGAAACAAAAAAGCTGTCAGAGTGTGTCTATTTCTAGTACCAGTATTGAAGCGGATTGGAATCCAAAAGATATGTTCACTGGCTCAAACTCTGTTGAATAATTTAAGTGCATGTTATAAGTAATGTAAGCTTACGTAAAACCTGGGGCTCGGAACATAAAGCATGCTAAGATTTTGACTTAAGTAGGGTCATAAGTAGGACTGAGGCGGAATCTTAGGACCTACGTAAGTCCTGCTTAAGTATGTCTAATACCGTAACATAAAGCAAACTTACCAATGTCTTAGCTAAGTCATGTTTATGTTTAAAAGTATAAACATATTTTTCATTTCCTTTGTCGAATTTGAATGTATTGGTAATAAAATCATATTTTTATAGATACACGTGCATGACATATTTGATATTAGATGGGGGTAGATGTAAATGTACATACACAACATTCAAGGTGACATTAGTATATATACGTCTGTACCTAAAATTTTAAACATAACTCAAAGCGATAAATATCGGGCAATATATTCAGGTTATTGTTGTTGCTTCTGTTTTGACGAATATTCACTATTTTAGTCGTTCTCGAAGACTGCATGTGGGGTAATATCGCGAGGCCGTAAGAACTTGATATAATTATATATACTCTGTCCCAAGATATCCTGGATTCACATTTTGCTTAATATTTATAAATACATTAGGGTTCAAACGATGTTCATTCAAAAGTATGAAAAATTTCCAAGATTTCTCAGTCGAAACGCCACAATGCTAGAAAATGTGATGTTTACGGAGATTTTGTATTGCAGCAAGCCCGGATGATAACGTTGAAAAATTGCGCGAAGTATTTCGAGTGTATTCCGAATGGAGAAAAGATGTAAACATTCCCAATTATAAATCTTTATAAATAAAGTTTATATATGCAGTTACTTCTTGTAAACCGACCATTATGTGTTTACAACCTATTTAGCAGTCCACCTGCACCACTGGTTTATTGAAAATATTTATATCAATCAAATCAAAAAATTTATACTGATGAGTATTATGATATTTATTCTGTGTAAATATCAAAATGTTATTAATAATCTGTAATCATATGTTAAATTGAAATAATTAACAATAAGTCTTCTAAATGTGTGAAAACAATACTTAAGACATACTTAAGTCACCTCTATCGGCCGCCTAAGTTGTGGGTAAATTGTCCTTGCTAAGCACTCTTCTAGTTATGAACTTAAGTCTAAGAATAAACATAAGTCCTACTTAAGCACTGTCTTAAACTTAAGTACCCTTTATGTTACGAGCCCCTGCTTTAGAACTGCGACTTTCATTTAAGGTATTTGTGCTGAAAAAACCCTGAGTGACAGTTAGGTTTGCACTGAGGAACTCCTCGAAATTCTTATGTTGGCACTGAGGGTACTGAGGAAACCCTCAAATTGCGTCATTAGCAATTATTTATTGAGTTTTAGTAGTTGTTTGTAATATTTGGAAATTTCAATTCGATTTTCATATTTACATTAACTCTTTTAGGTGAGCAATATATCTGCTCAAATCAAATTAGGTTAGTCTTCCTTAAGTGGGTCAAGGGGGGGGGGGGGGTACGTTAAAAATATTTTGCATTTTATACTTTGTTTTTATATCAGTGTTGCTTGAAATTACAATTATCTCTTCGTTATAAAAACGATTTTATATTATTAAATTATATATTGGTGTAAAGGTTGATTTCAAATATAACTACTTATATCTAATAACACGTTTTTGTAAAATATTATTTTGAAGTAAGTATAGAAACGACAATGTTGCTCGCATTTCTTTCTTTGTTTCTAATAATAAGAACTAATAATTAGTAAAAGGGGAACACAATTTAAACTGTCCTTTTTCTGAATTACACTGAATGACAAATCGGCAATAATACCAGTAGTTGTAAAAAAAATATTGTCAATATGGCAGTATTTAAAACCCTACACTTCACCAAATATGAGTATCATATGCACATTAAAACGTAATGAAAGAGGTATAGTGTTTATGTACAGAAATAATAAACACCTTGATTTTATTCTGCCTAGCTGTTGCATGAATATCTCTTTTTTACAGCCTCAGCGGCCACAATATGTGTGTTTTATCCTCTCTCTATGATCAGAATACAAACCAAAATGAATCAATGCCATGCATTGCATATAAACTTGTAAGTAGATGAGTTTTATTTATTCATTACAAAAAAAATATATGTATTAATGAAATGAGGTGCAGATTTGGCAAAAATATCGTTTCACTATCATCCAACATATGTTGCTTACAAGGATAACAAAAATGGTGTGATTTATCTATATAATTATGTGTAACTTTAAGAATGACATCAATCTAGCATATGGTTGGTTGAAATTAAGTTAATTTTTATGAATGAATTAGATTTGTTAACATAACTTCATTTGTTAAGGCGTTTGTAATTGAAGACAATTTGCAATATATGTTGTTTATCAGATAATTGATTTATTTTTACCCATCTACAATTTAAATAAATCGTTCTTCAATCATTCACAATGGCAATACTATACCATTAAAAAGAAAAAAAAATATCTATAATTTTTTTCTATAAAATCTTAAGAAAATGAACCCTATGACGATTACAACATTATTTGCCATTGACTGATTATGGGTTTACATTCAATGACATTATTTTTTTTCTTCTTAACTGAAACATATATAGATGTAATTTTTTTTAATGATTGTATAATTAAATTTTGATATATTATTTTAATCGAATGTTTTTGCTTTTTGTTTTTGTTTGATTTTTTGTTTCTCTATGTGTGTATGTGTGTGTTTTTCTTCTTCTTTCTTGTTATGAATCATTTCACAGTCCATTTTGGATTTATTTGTATTTTCGAAATTTTCAAACGTCGCCTTAGTATTATAGTGTATCATGTAAGTATAGTACTTTACATGTTAGACTATAACAACTAATTAAATCCATTGAATCAATAAATAATATAACCTCAGTTTTTATTGTTCGCAATGTACCGAAAATCTACATTTGATCATCTGTTCCCACTATTTCAATTAATGATAAATGCTATCAAATTCAACATTTGTTCCATAACACGCGTTTTATACTTTTTGTTGTTCTTTTGACAGATGAAAGTCATCAAGTGTTCTTTGGTTTCTTTTTGATAATAACAGGAAACTAAGCATAACTGTAGCAAGATCATCACTATTTCAAAAGATAATAAACATGGTTGAAATCATAATAAAATTACAAAGCTTTATGCGCAAAGAGATGTTTGTTGGTGTATCTTCACGAACGTTCAGTATGTGAATAATTAATTTGATTGCTCATACAATATTTTGCTTTTTTCATACTTAATCGATTTTTAGAAAAAAGACTGCGACATTGATCATGTGTATAATAGACACAACAACGTGTGCGTGAAGTGTTCTCCATACTGCGAATACAAAGGTAAGAAAGATCTTATTAAAGAATTGAAATAGTAGGATTGAAATCGTTCATTGTTCTGATTGTTGTTTGTTATCTAATTGTTTTATTTTTTCCTTGTTTCACCTCTTTACTTATTTTTAATTATACAAATAAGAGTCAGGCCACGCCATTTTATTCTAAACTAGACTGTGAAGACGTTTAGCTTATCCATGGTTCCACTGGACTGTTCTCTCTGTCGCTAGGAGGCAGCACCGTACCTGTTTGGTGCGACATGGACACGGATAATGGCGGCTGGATTGTAAGGACATCCCCTTGTATTACCTAATACATACATTCTATTACACTTTATTCCTCGAATGTTATGACAACGTAAAAAATTTAACTAATTGAAAATATATAGTTATATTTCTAATGATTGCTTAATTTGAACCATTAATGCTCTATATGCATAGTGTATGATTATTGGTATGTCGTGCTATTATCTATCTTTTTAGGTAATACAGCGTAGAATAAACGGATCTGTAGATTTTTTTAAAGGTTGGGATGACTACAAAATGGGTTTTGGTGACCCAAGTGGCGAATACTGGATAGGTGATGTTTTTTTTTTCTTTCTTGTCCAAATTATTTTTTTTTACACATGTAATAATGTCAAAAAATCAACAAAATTCTTTTTTTTTTCAATTTAAAATTTCGTCACATGGTGAAATGTCCTTAATGTCTAAAAATGTTACTCTCTTTTGCCAACAGGGCTTCAAAATCTTCATGAAATTACTAGCCAGGGTAAATTTATTCTACGAATTGATATGGAGTTCTCTTCACAGAATTACTATGCCAGATATTCGGACTTTTTCATTCAGTCTGAGAATAGCAGTTTTCGTTTGAACTTTTCCGCTTTTTTGGGAGGCAATGCAGGTGAGTAAAAAAAATATATATTGTGATTTATTTTATTACGGGCCCCAAAAAGGCGGTCCGTTATTTGATATACATTTAAATATTGTAACTGCGTTTCTGCAGGATAGTTTTTTAAAATAGAATTATTATTATGCTTAACTGTAAAAATTTAAAGAAAATTTGCATGTAAAATATGCCCTTTAAAAAATATTACATATTTTGGGTTGGTTTTTTTGTTTTACTCATAAATGTAAAAAAAAGGTCATAGACTGTCGTGTTAGGCGAGTTTTTATCGAGACTTTAAAGGGACTTGGACACGATTTGACTTAAAATTTTAAAACTTTATTTTTCCATTTTCAAAGTTTATTCTGATAAAGATGGAAGTTTAGAATGCTATGTCAAAATTTGAGAGTCAAATATCAAGTTATAAGTAAGTTACAGAGTTCATAATTCTTTTTTGTGTAAACAAAGCTCGAATTTGGTCATTTTTACAAATGTGTTGTATTGGTGTAAGTTTCAATCAAAAGTATCTTTCAATTGTTGAGAATGGTATTTATGAAGATACTGAATTAATTTAAATTGTTTTTACATGTCATTTTGTCTAAGAAATGGTAATTCACTTCAATACATTTTTTGTAAACAACTATAAGACTCGAGCTTTGTTTACATTACAACCAATTCTTACCTCTGTATCTCGCTTGTAACTTGACTTTAACATTCAATATTTTGGTCAATTATTTAAAATGCACCAGTAAACAATTTTATACCTAAAAAAAAAAATAACATTTTTGATCTCAAATCGTGTCCAAGTCCCTTTAATATATTCGGAAAATTTCGAGTTGTTCATTATTTTCAAAACAATGTAGCGGGATCGGTATAGGGGACATACTAAAGGCCTTAAATACTAAAGACCTGAGAGACACGAACTTTCATATAAATAAAATTTTTTTAATTTCTGTGTGCGCCGTCAAATAAAATGACTGTGTGTGTATTTATTATACATGTATTTTCATTGGAAATAAGGTAGAAAAATATCATGAAATGACATCCATATCAATTATTTACGCAAAAATATGAAAGAGCTGAAAATTTCAGCGAACCTGAATTATTTATAATTCTTCTGAAAACCTCATGCAATTAAATAACCATCATAATCTTCATACACTGAAGTGTAGAAAAGATTTGTAATTCCATTTGGGGAAAAGATACCAGGCTTATTTTTTAACTTAGAAATTGTGCAGATTCTACCGGATGAGTATGATCTTACATGTACCTTTAAAATTATCCATTTCTATTTTATAATGTGGTCCCTTGAAATCATATACACTAATGCATTAAGTTTTAATTCAAAACAATGCAAAACAAAATTTTAAAAAGTTTGAAATATTCATAATCTCTAAGAGAATAATGAATTGAATTTTGTATTTGAATAATGTACGAATCAATGTGTTCTTCATTACTTTAAACTATGGCAATGATCATACAATTACCGTTAGAAATACCTATAGAAACAAACTTGATTCTATAATAAAAGTAAAATTTTAAACTTCAAAACGTGTTGCTGAAAATATATTAAAAATTACTATAAAAATCAGTACAACCAATTCGTTACTTTCTTCTCTGTTGTGTGTTTTGTGTATACAATCAATTATATTTTTTGCAGCCAATTTGACGCTTGCGTCAATATGATATCTTGTACTTGTGTCTGTGATTTATCATGAGATGAATCAATAGAACATGCACACAATGGTAATTTACAAGCGTATTTTACGGTAGATATACTGTGGTCGGAGTGTCGACTTTGTAATATTGCCGCTTGTATGATAATGTCAAGGTTTAAAATATATTGTTTTAAACCATGTTAAAATATTTAATTAATTTATTATTTAATCATAATACATGTAATACCTTTTTGATTTTAGCACATCTTCTGTTTCAGAAGATATAATGAAGTGATTATAGTTTAGAACCTAGTTTGAAATCAGGCCTTATTGAAATTATTTGGGTTTTTTTATTTTACACACAAGATTTTTTTCTTTCTTTATTTGATTCATTTCTAAATTCTAAATGCTGTTATCAGTATTAAACATTGCGATATTTTGATTGGTTCAATTTGGCCTTGATGTACATGGATGGGGAGGTCTAAAGAAGGCTGTTCCTGCTGCCTAATCCCATTCAATATATACATTATCTTTATTACAATATAACAATATACATTATCTTTTTTTAACAACATAAACGTAAAAATAACATAGGTTAATTCGAAGGAAAACACGTATGCATGTTGCTTGAACATCCTTTGTGATAAAGCTTCTGTAAAAAGAATTAAAAGTGGTTGTGATATTAGATCTACTTCTATTTAGTGATTAAAGATGAACATTCCGTTTTAACATTGATTTTTTTCTACATGACGAGCCCGATTAGACTCTATTTCTTTATTACCTGTCGATTTCAATTATAAGAAACTTTAAACTACATAGCATCATTTACGTTTAAATACTCCAATCGTATCGAAAAATAAACGGGCAGAATGACTGCCGAACTGACAGAAGTACGGAAATGAAACTTGTAACCCCCCCCCCCCCTCACCCCCGGATCATATGTAGTGGACTAATATTAAGACATCTTTGTATATTAGACAGTAAAGCGAGTACGGTGAATAATAGTTGTGAAGGGGCAATGCGCATCACGATGCATATCTACTTATTGTTTTTACTCACAAATTTTTATCATCTTAAACAGTATTTGATTTATGTATTGTACAGGTGATAGTTTCTCTTTACATAATGGACGGCCTTTTTCAACATTTGACCGAGATAATGATGATGGACCCCGCAGTTTAAACTGTGCTATTGAATTCTGTGGTGCCTGGTGGTACGCAGGGTGCCATGAATCCAACCTGAATGGACTTTATCAGAATACTACGTACGGCAAAGGGATTAACTGGAAATCAATAACTGGTCACTACCAGTCTTTGTCCTATGTAGAAATGAAAATTAAGCGGTCATAAAGTACACAAGAAATCGTGTCGACGACTTGAAGACAAAGGGAGTTTGATGCAATAGAATCATCGTGGTGACGCTGCAAAATCAAAATTTAGAATATGAATGGATAAAAAAACATTACACTTGTACATAGTTTTTTGACGCTACAAATGTTTTCTTTAAATATGTATAATTTACGGTTCCACAGTTCCTAAATGACGAAGTTGTGTACAATATTGCATTCTTTAACATTATTGCCTTAAAAGTTAAATTGAAATTGACAACAATATATAATTTGTTTAAATAAATGTACACATTTTACTACAATTCAAAGAAAAAGTTTGTTTTTAGCGATGATATATTTGTGATAAACCATCGTAAAAGAGACAGTAAGATATACAGTTTGCATTTTATGTGCAGAAAGCGTTTTAACTGTTGTTTTGCAACACCAAATAGACAGGTGACGTATTTTGTTTATTGTCCAAAATGAAGCCATTACAATTGAACGTAAATACAAAATTGTCACTGTTTGATACATATATTGGTAGCATAGTACATTAAGGTTGTGAATTATGGGGACAGCACCCAGTAAGTGAATTAGAAAGTACACATTTAGATTTTTGTAAGAAATTATTATGTGTTATGAAAAGTGTTACATCAATGATGGTATATTTTGAATTGGGGTGTAAATCACTGCAGTTGGATAGAAATTATAGAATGTTGAAATATTGGATAAAATTAAAGAATATTGATAATTGTATTTTAAGCAATATATACCAAGATATGGTAAATGAATGTGAAACACAGTTAGCCTCTAATTGTTGGCTCTCATACATAAAACAATTGATTAACAAATTAGGTTTTCGATATATATGGAACTGTAAAGAACAATTTAATGAACATGTATTCCTACTCGAAGTGAAGCAGAGGTTGACCGACATGTTTATACAAGAGGGTCATGGCTACTTTGAAAATTCCCCCATATGTATAATGTATAAGCACTTTCGAAATTCGAAGTACAAGAAAATTTAACAAAACCAATACCAACTGTATATGTACAATTTATAAGTTAATACCGTTTATCCTCTCATCAACTCGAGATTGAGCGTGGCAGATTTTATAATCTCCATAGAAATGAGAGAGTTTGTAAACTATGTTCACTATCACAGATTGGAAATGAGTTTCATTTTATTTTGATATGTCCATTTTATAAGGAAATAAGAAAGTTGTATGTAAAAAATATTATTATGAAAAGCCTTCTGTCCTTAAACTTATTGAATTACGTACTTTCAACAAAGAATATCAAAGAGTTGTGCAATTTGGGAAAATACCTATATAAATGCTCAAAATTACGATAAAATTAATCTTTAAACTTATTCAATTACTTTCAACAAAGAATATCAAAGAGTTGTGCAATTTTGGAAAATACCTATATAAATGCTCAAAATTTCGATAAAATTATAACTATTGTTTTTGTTTTGAGGATATACTCTTCATTATCCTGTTTACTTTTGTCATGCACATTTCGCAGACTGCTATGTGCACACGCAGTCTAGTACAAGATTACGATGGTCTTTCTTTTTTGTTTTTTTTTTTGTTTTATATTTGTGCTTTTTAAAACTTTTTTACATATGTTTGTTCACTTTACTTATGTATATATGTTACACCTATCAATCGTATGGTTCTTTGTAAAAAAAACAATACAAACCCATACATACACAATCTCGTCTTCTTTACGCAATAGATTAATAAACATTTTTAAAACGTATGCCTATATAACTTAACTATTTTCGCAACATTACTTTTCAAATTCTTAACAATAAAGAGCTATCGATTACTACCGAACGCTTTACGCACACTTGGCCACTTACCGCACGTTGAAACAGAAAAAGAGAACATTTTCAAGGAGTGTGACTAAAATGGGTAGCGAAACCAGGGCCGGGCCGGGATTTTCGAAAATGAAAACCGGGTTTTTGTTGATTTCTTATAAAATACTCATTTGTTCTGTACGAAATTTGCAGGGATACTTTATTACATCTTTTTTTGTCTTCGCTGAAATTTTTCATTATCACAGAATGAGTTTTTCAATATTTATTACCGATTCTCATTTTTCAAGTGACTAAAATGGGTAACGAACCCGGGGAACACATTTTGGCAATGTTTAGAGAATTACATTGATTATTTGGAAAATTGTTGTGTTTAATCATTGCTATTTGAGTTTTAACACTTAGATAATACAACCATTCCGTCAAAAAATATCATTTAATAGAATTATGGCCTAATATTATAAACCCGGGACGGAACAAAACTGGACACTTTTACCCGGGACAAACCTTTAATTTCCGAAAAAAGTAACCAGAGGATGTCACTCATGTGACATTGCCAAGCTCAAACCACGCGGAGGTATTCTCATTTGAGCCTTCTACCCCACACCCCCACCCCCTTTAAAATACAAATATTAAGGATGCAAACATCAGATCACGATGAAAACCCTTTCTTATTGTGTAAAACACAACGCCCTACCAGGGCCCAGACTCGGTACATCTTAATGATTTAACCTGTTAACTGAAACTCATACTAACTATCTATAAGCACTATCTATTATTTTAAAAGTTTTTTTTCTTGTAATTAGATATGTACAAAATATTTACAAAGTTACAAGAAAACCGTTTTTATTGCATTGTCAGCAACGCCCTACCAGGACCCAGACTCGATTTTCATGTCTGTTTAACCTGAATAAGCACTTGAAAATACCAAACAATCCCATTAAAAACAAATAAAAACAAAGACATGCGTTTTTTCATATTCTTTATTTCTTCGGCCTAGTCAGCGCATGATGGACACACGAAGACCAGACTCTATTTTGGATCTTGGATTCCAACACAGCGGAGATGGTACCACTGTCCACATGATGGATTTTCACAAGCAATCATGTTGTCATATACATTTGGAAGGCTACACCCTGCAGCACAGTCAATGTTGATTTGTTAAATAAATTCCCTTTTCCGGGTTAAACTCAAGCGTTTCTTTTGTTTTTGTTTCTTTGGGAATTTTTCAAACTTTTTATCTTCTACACATTTTATCAAACGACTTCTCATTGTTTTCTATGTCAAATGGAATTGGTTGGTCCTTAATGTCTTCTGAAAAACAGAAATCAGTCAAATTTGCAATTGCTCCTGTGTTTTTGACACTTTTTGCCGTTTTTCGGAACTCCGGGACATTCTTTAACATGGGTATGTGTAAAGTTTGTTCCCAGTGATTGTATATATGTTAACATTCTAGTTATTTTGATGACTTTGACTTGTAAATACTGTATATTCATATCAATTCTGCGGTGATTACGCGGTGAGCGATTTTCACCTATTCATACCTGTGTAAATACCTGCGTTCGACACTCGTCATGGCTGACCAACCTGTTGACAAAACAATTAAACCGTTATACCTGAAGGACTCTGATCTACAGTGTATTGACGCTAATCGGGTAACGGACTTCATGCTAATGGAGCGTGTAATTGATGTCATAGGCAATTCCTTGCACTGCTTGCAATTAGACAGAAATCTGTGGCGTGTGTATGTAAAAGACCAAGGCAGCAGAGAAAAACTGCTGACCGAGGGTATAGCTTTGCAAAACATATCTTTAACTTTTTTTGATACAAATCCCTACAGTTCAGGAAATCATGACCCCACTGTAAATACTCTGAAAGTTCGTCTATGCGGACTACCTTTGTCTGTCGATGAATCGGCCGTCGTCGAGCTACTTGATAAGTTAGGAGCAAAGTTGAAAAGCAAGATATTGTATGAAAAAAAAAGACACCCGGTAACAAACAAAATGACTAGCGTACTTAGTGGAAATAGATTCATGTACTAAGAACCCCTTGAAAACGGCAAAGTTCTGCCTCGTGTTAACTATTGCGCTGGCATACGCTGCATGTTATTTCACTACGGTCAGACCAAACCTCAGCGGAATCTCACCTGTACTCAGTGCTGGGACACCGGACACACAAGAAATTTTTGCAAAACCGAACCCCGTTGTAAAGTCTGCAAAACACCCGGCCACAAACCAGGTGACTCAAGGTGCTCCTCCTATCAAATTCAGGAAAGTGTTATAGCCTTCAATGGTGAAAATAACATTTTGTCAAATTTTTACCCATGTGAGCTCAACATCTTCGGAGTACAACACAAGTCCGCAGAGCATGCATTCCAATATGCAAAATCATTACGATGCGGGGACCTGGAGGCTACCAAGTCCATCCAAGAGGCTAAAGACGCTCTCTCCACCAAACGCATCGGAGACAAAGTGCGGATAAATGAGCAGTGGACCGAATCGTGTGAAAGTGATATGACCGAAATTATAGAAAATAAATGTGTCCAAGTTGAGAGGTTCAGGGAAAAGCTCAGGTCTGTTAAGAAAAACACATTGTTTGCCGAGTCAACATTCAACGACAAATGGGGGACAGGGCTGGATAAAGCTGGTACAGAGAACACAAAAGCTTCTGACTGGCCCGGTCAGAATCTACTAGGCCATATTATTGGAAAAGTGGCACAGAAAATCAGAAAAAGAAAAAAAAGCGACCAATGGAGTCAGCCTAAACAGAGCTCGAGACAGCAAAAAAAGCACAGTACAACGCAGAAAAATATAGCAGAAATGCTTCGCTCCCTGCGCGCCAACACTGACGCCGAATCCGCGTCAGGTTGTGATGCATCTTCAGAAACTGACTCCGAACCCGAGGAATCCGGTAAAGGATAGACCAAATACTGTCATACGAGTTATAAATCAATGACCACAATGTTCGTTATTTGGACTCGCCTTAGGAACAGCGGTATGGCAATTATATGTACGATCACTAGCAAATGCACTTGCTATGTTCTATACTTTATGCACTTGATAGTTATTTTAATATACAATTCTAAGTAATGGAAAAAGTAAGCTTTATATCAGTAAATGTTAGAGGTCTAAATACAGACGAAAAAAGGAAAAAAATATATTCATGGCTTTATGAGAAAAAAATAGATATCGCACTTCTGCAAGAAACACATTTTGTTCAAAAATATGAATGTAAATACAACACTGGTTGGAAAGGGAAAACTTTTCATGCATATAGTGATTCAGTTTTTAGTAGAGGTGTAACTATTCTTTTTAGAGAAAATCTTGATATTAAAGTTATGAACTTTAAAAAGTCATTAGATGGAAGGAAAATGTTGTTAAACGTTGATATAAATGGTGAAATTTTCTCCATCATTAATGTTTACGCTCCTAATATATCAAACAACAGACACATTTTCTTTACAAAATTAAAATCTTTTATAGAAAAAAATTGCTTAAATGACAACATAATTCTTTGTGGAGACTTTAATTGTCAAATTAATGATACAAGTGATAAAAGTTTACACGTTTTGAAAAATATCATGAACAAATTCAACTTAATTGACTTTTGGAAAAGTGAATTCCCCGAGTTGAATGGTCTAACATGGTGTGATGCAGAAAACAACCCTAAAAGTAGGATAGATTATGTACTATTAAATGAAAATATATATCGTAAATTTGGTGGATTAATAATCAGGAAAATTCCTGGCACTCATTCTAAAGGAAATCGCATGTCTGACCATAGGTTTTTAAAATTTCACCTGAACTTATCATGTGAAAAAAGAGGCCCAGGCTACTGGAAGTTAAATGTGTCAAATATAGAAAACGATAAATATAAAAAGGAGATTCATAAAATCATTGATAATTTAGATAACTCCTTGAACCCAGTCGACAAATGGGAATGTATTAAACGTAAGATAAAAGAATTTTCTATTAATTTTTCGAAATATCAACAGAGATCAATTAAGAAACGGAAAAAGGAAATTGAGAAAGAAATTGAAAATATAGAAACTAGTAAAACTGAGGAATTCGATTATAAAAAGCTTAAACAGTTAGAAGCAGAATTAGATTCTATTTATGATAAACAATCAAAAGGTGCACATATTAGATCTAAAGCAAAATGGGTAGAAAATGGCGAAAAAAACACATCATATTTTCTAAATTTAGAAAAGCAACATCAATCATCAAACGTAATAACGGAACTTTTGACTTCAAACAATGAAAAAATTCATAATACCAATTCAATTATGGGGGAAATGTTTAAATTTTACCAGAGCTTATACGCAAGTAAAAACATTGATAATAAAATAATTGATGATTACTTATCTGAAATCAATGTACCAGTAATAAGTGAGGATAATAAACGTATGCTAGATAAATTTCCGACGTTCGAGGAATGTACGGAAGCTGTCAATAGTATGAAACACGATAAATCGCCTGGACTTGATGGATTACCAAGTGAATTCTATCAATGTTTTTGGAATGTAATTGGCCCTTATTTCTACGATGCTCTTAAAGATATATATGAAAATAAAATGATGACATACACACAGCGGCAATCAGTAATATCGTTAGTGTTTAAGAAAGGAGAAAAGAATTCTTTAAAAAATTATCGTCCAATTAGTCTAACAAATACTGATTACAAAATCATAGCTTTTGTTTTTGCAAAAAGACTACAGAAGATCCTAAAAGACATAATCAATGATAACCAAACTGCATATATAAAAGGAAGATACATTGGAGAAAATGCCCGGCTTATATTAGATATATTTGAATTTTGCGAATCAGAAAACGTGGGGGGAATTCTGTTATTTTTAGATTTTGAAAAAGCATTTGATTCGGTTGAATGGAATTTTCTTTTTAAAACATTAAAAAAGTTTAATATCGGAAAAAGTTTTATTACATGGGCAAACATTTTGTATACAAATCCTATTTTTAAAATGAAAAACAACGGCTGGCTTTCAAAATCATGTTCAATGACAAGAGGAATAAGACAAGGATGTCCTTTATCAGCTCTCTTATTTCTTTTTGTTGCAGAAATATTGGCGACTAAAATTAAAAATCATCAAAACATAAATGGCATTAAAATAAATAACTATGAAATTAAAAGTATACAACATGCAGATGATTTAACAGTGGCTTTGAACGACGAAATCTCAATGAAGAATACTTTAGATATTATTAAAGCATTCTGTGAATGTGCTGGGTCAAAAATTAATACTAATAAAACTGAATGCATATTATTAGGAGATATGAAAAACGAATTTGAAGAGCTTCATGGAATCAAAGTAACAAATAAAGCAATTAAATGTTTAGGTATTTATGTAGGCCATGATAAGGAAGAATGCTATAATAAAAATTGGATGAGAATTTATCATGACATGGAAAAACTATTTGAATCCTGGAAACGAAGAAAATTAACACTCTTTGGAAAAGCATGTATTATTCGGACTCTAGCTATTTCAAAACTTGTATATACTTCGTCAATACTTTGTCTTCCTGACAGCAATTTTATTAAAAGAATACAGAGATTGATTTTTAACTTCATTTGGGAAAAAACGGAAAGAATTAAACGAAATACTTTAATTGGAGACATAGCAAAAGGTGGATTATCTATAGTAGACATAGATTGCAAGTTAAAATCATTAAAAGCAGCGTGGATTCCAAGATTACTTAACTCAAAAGGCATTCTATTTGATATTCTTAGTAACCAGTGTAAAAAACTTAATATCGATATACACTTTCTTTTAAAGTGCTCCACTACTAAAACAGAGACCTTGGATAGCATAAAATTACCCATATTCTACAAAGAAATATTTTGTTGTTTTAATGAATGTAAACGTGAACTGCACTTTGAGAAAAGATCACCTGATGATATTTTACAACAACCAATATGGAATAATTGTAACTTAGTATATAAGGGAAACTCTGTTTTCTTCGAAAACTGGATTAAATCAGGAATACTATACATTAAAGACTTGTTTGACGACGAGGGTAACTTCAGACGATTAGAACATTATGCAAATATTATTAATAAATCTAACTGGTTATGTGAATACAAAATCCTTTTTCAAATAACTAAATCAATTCGAAGACTTTACTCATTCAGCAATGTAAACTTTATCAACATACAAAGCGTAATGAGTTTCAACTTCCCTCTGGGATATTATAACTTGACTGGTAAATCTAGTAATTTTTTCTATAAAAATCTCATTGAAAAAAAGTTTTGTAAGCCATCTTCTCAATTAATACTGCGTAAAGAATTTGAAATATACGATGAGAAGAGTTGGAAAAATATTTATGAATGCAAGATTAAAGATATAAAAGATAAACATGTAGCTGAATTCAGTTACAAGCTTTTAAATAATATATTATGTAATAATGTATATGTGAGTAAATGGAAAAAAGATATATCAAATCAATGTGTACACTGTAAACAAATAGAAAATATAAAACATTTGCTTTTTGAATGTAACAATGTTAAAAACATATGGAATACTGTTAGTAGTTTATTGTCATTCAAAATACAATGGAAACATATCGTTGTTGGTTTCTTCTATGAAAAAAGCGATAAAACTAAATCTCTAAATTTACTTATCACTTATGTAGCTTATAGAATTTACAAACAAAAAATGCTTTGTAGATTGGATTCTATGAATGAAACTGAATGTATCATATATAATCATGTTAAAAAATCCACTTGTTTTTATGCCTCAGTTTTACGTTTTTTAAATGCAAATGCTGAGTGCAAGTTTTTTGAAAATCTGTCAAAGATGATGTGATATGTCTTATTATCATAGTGTAAAATATTCTATTATCCTAAAACTACTGAGAAGAGACCTGTCTTCCAGTAGAGCTGTCATAAAAGGGAGGATATGGACTGTAAAACAAGGTAGAACCTCCTTATTAGGACAGCAAACTCTTTTTGTCCATGATTTTTATATCATAATTATATAGACAACTACAGTGTAATATAGTAAACTGTTATATACCATGGATACATAGAGTCTGCCTATATATCTCTACACCCAGAGACTATGTGATTGATAATATTGTCTACCAGGTTAGGCAAGATACTACTTGTACATTTATTTAAATCTCTATACAATGCTAATTTAGCCTTATTTGTACACCATTTTTTTACTTGCTTTATGAATCTATACTAATTGTATATATATGTGTAATACACTGAAACATTATCTGTGGAATCTATACAACTCTAAATACTCTTTAAAGTATTTTTTTTATAAGCAATATTTGATTAGATGACAAAAATAATAATCATAGTATCTTATTTAAGACAATGTGCTGTCTTGTAGATAGCTTATTAGAATTCTGTGCTTTTGTTATTGTATACTTTGTTCTTGCAAATAAATTATCAAAAAAAAAAAAAAAAAAATTTGCAATTGCAAATACGCCACAGTCAACGCCATTTGTTTGCTGTTGAACATCCAAGATGGAAACATTAAAAGTTTTTTCTCCTTTTCCATACATCTTTCCCAGTTGTAACTGTGTTGACTGTGACAAATAATCTCTCTTTTTGTTGGAACTATCTAGAATCATTAGGTTTTCACTTGCTTTCATTTTCAAACTGGCAATCCAGTGCTGATACCCAGTGTGGTGAATTTGGGCTACAGAGGCAATCTCCGGTGATATCTGCAATTTATACTCCCAATTATTGTCCTTTACAACTGAAGCATATCCAGTGTGTTGGAATCCATTAATCTTCGGGAATTTTTGTTTAAGGATGCTTTGTGCAAAATTTATTACATCGCTACACAACATGTTGTCCTTAATAATGTCATTTTTGTGTTTGGTGGTAAGAAATTGTTTGCCTTTTTCTACCCATTTTTCTTCCCCTGGATTCATTATGTCAGCATCACTTGACTCTTTAAAAATTTCATTTTCATCCTCAAATTTAATGCGTTTCCTGGCTTTGGAGTGTCTGTCATTTCGTTTTCTTTTGGTTGTTGAAACAGAATTTGGTCCATCTGGTTTTTCACAAACTGGCGTGAAGGCGTCCATATGCGTAGGTAGAATATCCTTTGACCATTCTCCGTTTCTTTTCACGCAGGAATCTGGAGCCGCAATGACTGTTACATCTTTGTCGCATGGTCTTGGCTTTTTGGTACCTGCTTTTTTGTTTACCCGTTTTCTGTTATTCCTTCGCAGCTGTGTGAGATTGTATATGCGATTTTCTTCAATATTTTCCTCGCCCATACTCATCTTAACTGCCATGATGTGATAGCAACTACCTACGGATGGACATTGGCATTTTTCTGGGAACAACGAAACGCTGTAGTTATCTCCATTTGAACCTTTTACAATAAACGATCCTGCCTCTGGTACATGAAATACCCTTTTGTCTTTCACAGCAGCAATCGCCAAAGATTTCTGTGTTGTACTTTGCTGTTTTTTTCGTCAATAACTGTGGCATTTACTGGCAGGTCTTCCGCTTGGTCTTTATCTTCACCATCCTGTTCTGTCTCTACCATCTTCCCCTTCACCAAGTCAACAATTTTCTCCGGGGCACACACATCATTTGGGAAGATCACATCTATCAACAGCAGCTCCTGAAAGCATATTTTTTAGCCTGTAATTTCCAACACCGCTAAGTCCTCTCATTGTTCCGTACACATAAAACGTCTGAAGATAATTCAAAGCCAAAACAGTAGCATCATCCTTTTTATGACTGCATTCATGCTCTCTGACATGTTGTTAGTCACACCTGAATATGGGTCATAAACCTTGTGTTCTTCCAGAACCCATTTTGCCGAATGCTTAATAATGTCTTGATGTAGTTTGCTCTGGTAATATTCAAGAAATGGTTTGCTCCATGACTGAGATAGTTCCTCTAATTTCTCAGCATAGTCATCCTCATTTTGCATCTGTAGCAATTCCTTCAAGTTACTGATATATACCAGTTGATCGTCGCTTTTACCACCATGTTGTTTAATCCAATGTTTAGCATCACTGTGGATGTGGTTCCAGCAATGGACCAAGGCTGCATTTCTTGATTGCATTTACTACTGCCTTTTCCCTATCAGTCACTAGTACAGTCGATGCCCTATTGATGTTCGGTACCAGTGTGGCGATTTTCCTCCAGAAGTCTAAATGAATTTCCTCTGACTTTCTATCGTGTATGTAGAAGGCAACTGGGATGGAAGGGTTGCAATCGAACAATACGTGTTAAAACACTAACACTGAAACATAGAAATCTCCAATAAGAAACGTTGTGTCGTACGACAAAAGTGGAATTTCGTCTGATTTCACTTGAAGAATTTTGTTTAACTCTTGTAGAAGTTCTTTGTTTGCTACAAAGCATTGCAAATCAGGGAAAATAGAAAACTGGTGCACAAAATTATCCAAATGGTATGCCAGTTGAAGTGTGTTGTAAATTTCGTCGTGCGACAACCTTCTTGACTTGTTTATTTTCGTCTGAATATTCCTGATTTGTTTTGCATTTCTGGGATTCAATACACCTTGATATTTTCCACTTACTTTGTTTCCATCTGTTACCATACTCCTATAAACTTCCTGGGGTTTGTCAGATGCATGTACCACTTTTTCTTTAATCTGTGACAACACTGAAGAACAAGTGGATACAAAGTCGTCCCCTGGATCTGATTTATTATTTCCATAAGGTCTTGGCACATATACATTTTCATCCCCTGTGTAGTGAACAAGAATTATTGAATGATTGTCAACAAGCTTGAAAGATGTACGCTGAAATTCAGACGAGCCAATTTTGTCTGTAGGCATGGTACTAATGCTGTAATATTTCCTCCACAATAATTTCTCCTTCCTAGGATAGCCATCTCCTCCTTTATAAACCCACTGATACCCATCATGAGACCAATCATTTTTCCTCCTGTCATCACCACCACTAGATATTAAATATATTTCGCCCGCCTTTGCTCGCCATGGGGGAATTTGCGATATCAAACTTTGATCATGATTCTGAAGAATCTGAAGAGCCTCTTTGCTGGTTAATTTTGACGATTGTGTCCTGTAAACCTTTGCGGTCATAACACCCTGCTCCATCCTGAAAGTCAAAATAATCATGATTAGTTTCGTCATTACACATGTAGTCTTATTCTATAAGCTTCGTATTTCCATCACAGTTATTTTTTATTGTTTAATTATAACTGTACTAGTACTTTCAAGATAAATGAAATGATTCTTAAAAGATAAAAGATCTTAAGATATATATAATTATAAGTTTTTAAATTACTTAAGAAAAAAACAAAATGTATATTGATTAATATGCTGTACACGTTTTAGCGTTACCGTAATTTTTAATCGGAAATCTGCATTCAAAATACATATATTTCTCATTTGCAATATCTTCATTTTTTGATCGGTTTAGCCTCTTTGGGATGCCTGAAAACTTTGAACTGTTGATTTTTTTTTGTATATAAAAACTATGTAATATCAATATACATATTTTATGCATTTGCAAAGTTAAATATTTTGTTCTTTAACAATTTGTTTTTTCAATGTACTATAAATATCCATAACGCACATCAAAGTGATCCATGTATAGGTCCTCTAATCCACTTGCTCTGTATACATATTTTATGCATTTGCAAAGTTAAATGTTTTATTCTTAAACAATCGTTTTTTTTAATATACTATCAATATGCATAACGCACATCAAAGTGATCCATGTATGGGTCTTCTATTCCATGTTTATCTTTTGCTCTCAAAACTTATATTCATTCCTATAATTGTCCTTCTTATACCCTTCGTTTACTCGTAAGTAATCCTTTTCCTTTTCATCAAAACCCTTATGTATGGATCCTCCTGTCCATATTCATAAACATTTATTTTAATCAGCATAATTCTAATCTTGAACATCTTTTCTATAACTCAAAAAGTTAGTCTCCTTTCTTTGTAATATCCGGCCGGGAGTGCAATGGGTTAAGACTTCATATAACATATACAGTTATATTGCAGTCTCCCCAAAATGCCCAGCATTATCTCCTCCCAAAAGCCCCCGAAGGAACTCAGACACAGATATGAAAGGAGACGTGTGGTGTGGAAAATAAAGACCTGTACTTAGTTGTCACCGTTCGGTATCCATACATGTTATGCTATACCTGATCAAATTAATATGCTGTTTTCTTTAAACATTAATACATCTATATAATTTATTTATAATAATGTACTTTTTATATAGAACCTTATATTCAATCATTTAAAATTATAACAGCATATTAATTCGATGTTTCCCGAGTTGAAAGTCAACATACATGTATTTTTTGTGCATTTTATTTTATTAAAAAACAAATCAGCATACCTACTAAATGTGATTCGTGAGAATCTTAAGATAGCTAACGTGTGCACATCACACGATCGGGTACTAAAGTGAGGCATCTGAAGTATCAGACACTATATATATAGAAGACCTGTAAAATAAGCTCAGTCAATTACAATAATTTTGTAAATTAATTCACTTTCATCTTAATAGAAGCTGAATGATGAGCACAAATTCCGATAATTAAACTAATTGAAACATATATTTAATACTCGTGTAGCATACGCCACTGAAACAAATCTTATTTATGAAAACCAAGCTGGGTTTAGGAAAAACTACTCAACATTAGATCATATTTTGACATTACAATTTCTCTGTGATATTTTCATGAAAAGGAAAAAGAAATTATTTTGTGCTTTCATCGATTTTAAACAAGCGTTTGATACTGTATGGAGGACCGGCCTGTGGAGTAAACTTATTTTGAATGGAATTAACGGGAAATGCTTTAGATATATTAAAAACATGGACATGTGTATAAAGTCACTAGTAAAATTAAATGGTATTGCTTTTATTTTATTTTTAATGTAATGTAGGTGTTAGACAAGGAGAAAACCTTTCCCCTTTCTAATTTTTTTTGTACATTAATGACTTAGAAAACTTTCTTTTGGAAAAAAATATTGCTGGTTTACAAAGCATAAGTAATGAAATCGAAAACAAGTTATTATTACATTTGAAACTACTTATTCTATTTTACGCTGACGATACCGTCATAATGGCGGAATCGACAGAAAACTTTCAAAACGCCCTCAACGAATTCTATAGTTATTGTACTCAATGGAAACCTAATGTCAATGTTAATAAAACAAAATTAATGGTTTTCTCCAAAGGTCCAACATCAAAAAAGCTTTTTTATTATATAGGAGAGGTTATTGAAAATGTTAAAGAATTCAAATACCTGGGTATCGTTCTGTCAAGAACTGGTTCATTTATTAAAGCAAAAAAGCATCTGTGTGAACAGGCTCAAAAGGCTATGTATGGTGTTATAAGAAAAATCAGAAATTTTAATTTACCAGTAAATTGTCAATTTGATTTGTTTGATAAGGTTGTTTTATCAGTTTTATTGTACGGCTGCGAAATTTGGGGCTTTGAAAATCTAGATATTATTGAAAGTGTACATCTGAAATTTTTGAAAACAGTACTTAATTTAAGAAGCACAACACCGAATTTTATGATATATGGAGAAACAGGGCGCTATCCGTTGTATATTAATGTTTATACAAGAATAATTACATATTGGGGGAAAATGCTAATAAGCCCTGAGAACAAAATTGTATATACAGTGTACAGATATTTATTTTCACAACATTTTAATAGCGATTGTAAAAGCCCATGGATTGATTGTATTCAAAGAATTTTGAACATGTGCGGGCTACAATATGTCTGGCAGAACCATAATTTTGTCAATATAGAATGGTTATCTGCTACTGTAAACCAAAGATTAAAAGACCAATTTATGCAAATACGGTCAAATGATATAAATTGTTCTTCCAGAGGTCAAGTATATAAAATTTTAAAACCATATTTTGGCTTTGAGAGGTATCTTGATATTTTACCTGTAAAACTAAGAAAAAAATTCATTAAATTTCGTACATCAAACCATCGTTTTCCTGTAGAGACAGGCAGATGGTATAACATTCCTTAGAATGAGAGGTTAAGTCTTTTGTGTAAAAAAGGTCTTTTCCAATATTTTGTGTTTATGTATTTTTTCCTTATTTCTTCTAGTGACGAACATTCTAAAATATAATGAAATTCATCACCAATGAGACCAATATGTACCTCTGACGAGTTGTATTTGTATGTATTATATATATGTTCCTCTTGCACCAACTTATTTGGTTTGAGCGAATAAACTGAATTTGAACTTAAACTTGTAGCAAGCGCGCAATTGTGATATCATCATACTAATAGGTACATTATGATTTTAATTAGAGCAGTTACCAAGCTAGCAGTGCAGATTTTACTAGTATTAACAAGTTATTACAGTTAAATAAAACCACTGAAACTAGCTGAGAAGAGTTCATCCTTTCAATCGGTTTAGAAAATAAATGTTCAATAATGAGTTTAACAATAATTCAGTGATTAGTTCTAATTTTGCTGGTTATCATACTAATTTTTTTTTTATGTTATCATATTGTCTGTTTTTGTTCTCGTCGCTTTTTTCGGAAATAAAAGGTTTGTCCCGGGTAAACGTGTCCGGTTTTGTTCCGTACCGGGTTTATAATATTTGTCCATAATTCAATAAAATAATATTTTTGACGAAATTGTTGTGTAATCTAAGTGTTTAAACATAAATAGAATTGATTTAACACACAAGTTTCCAAATTAATTAATGTAATTCGCTTAATATCGCCAAAATCTGTAACCCGGGTTCGCTACCCATTTTAGTCACTTGAAAAATGAGAATCGGTAATAGATATTGAAAAACTTATTTTTTGATGATAAAAATTTCAGCGAAGACAGAACAAGATGTTTTTAAAGATGTACTGCAAATTTCGTACAGAACAAATGAGTATTTTGTAAGAAATCAACAAAAACCCGGTTTTCAGTTTTTAAAATCCCGGCCCGGCCCGGGTTTCGCTACCTATTTCACAGCTATTTTAGTCACACTCATTTTCAAGTAAGCCGAGCTCCATTTCATGTCGTAATAAGATTTTCAATAGTCTCGATTGACGTTATCGTTTCATAAGTTCTATGGTCGATAACGCGTCCTTGTAAATAAATTCATTTCGCTAGGTCGAATGCTGACTGACGTTTTTAATACTTATTGTTAAATCATTTTTTCCACTCAATGTATCTATGAATTTTTTCCTTTTTCCTGATTACGACAAAAAGCGAAGTTTAAGTTCATCAGCCGAGAAATCGCCAGTATGTTTATTCAAAATAAGCATTGATTATTATTTAATCACTAACATAAACTGTTCCCTGAAAGAGTCACATATATATAAACATAAGTTTTACCTGTTTTATAATTAATTAATATTTGATACAAACATTGCACAAATTTAACGTGAGCGTTTTTGTTTTCTATATATTTTACATATTGATCTTGAATGTTATTATGTGTTTTTATCAACATTATGTCATGGTTAATTCGAATATTTTCTCAAAAGCGCGTTTAATGCATTGTTTGACACTAACTCTGCTTGATACATTATCAATTATTTCCTTACTAACAAAATATCTATACAAGCTATAAACTTTTACAAAATGACTCAAACATAATCGGTTCCTTTTAATAAAAAGATTGCTTTGAAGCTAACATCATAGTCGTGTTGAGACAAAGAAAATAGTAATGCGACATGGCTGTGTACAGGAGAATTGTTTGATTTTATTTCTCAATTACTTGGGTTATTCAACCTGCTTTTTTGCAGTGATTAAAAACACAAATAAAATGCAGAATAATTCTTGAAAATATAAAAATGTTTACTTTTGATCTTTCAAAACATTTTTGAAAGCCTGCACTGGTTTTAGTGAATGCCATTGTAGTATTACAATCGGGATTGGATCTTTATGAAGGGTTGAATAAATCGTTACACTTTTATGCAAAGTAAAGTTTTGTTAACATACTGTGTATACATTTTCCATTAAAATATAGAAATAACTCTAAACTTGGTAAAACTAGGCAAAAGAAAACCGCCGTTTTACTGGTAAAGACTATTTGGTATATTTTTAGATTTAATTATTTTAAGTTTGATACAACTACATACTATTTTTCTTTTGAATATGAAAGATATATTTGATGATAATACCAACCTGAGCCGCAGCATAGGTCTTTGTTTACCATCATGAAAGCAAGTCACAATTACGATAACGAAAATACACCACATATTAGGAATTCGTATGAAAATTACCAAAATAATATTCGGTACATGTTAAAACATTTTGACTATAGGTTACAAAAATCTCAGTTGAAATGAAATGGTAAATATTTATGTTCATTTTTAGTAGATCATAAAAATGATCTGGGATGTTGAAGATAACAAATGTATTTGTGTATAATAACAGAATCAAGTCATAACGCGTTGGGTTGTACCAACTGATAGGGTAAGATTTTTTTATCTCTTAAGAAAAGATAATGTTACTCTAATGATAGTCGGTAAACCTGATCAGTGCAGTCCAAACACTTATAGTATGTGTCTGGAGAATCATATAAAAAAATCTCAAATTATAATATAATCATTATACGTCAATAAAATTTTATGTTCCATAAAATGTTTTATAAACAAACTTTTTTCGCTAATAAGCTATTTAATTTTTCAAATCTTCCGATTTCTGGGTATTGTTTCTATTATCTTCAAGTTCATTTTGATCGGGATCGAACTCTCAAAATCTAAAACCTTTGCCGCTCTAATTATTTTTTTTTAATACGAGGTGCAAAATTAACGAATGCAGTGAAATAAGAAAGTAAGTCTACTGATATCTTCAATTAACATGGCAGGGGTGGATCCCGAATAAACAAAAACACACGTCTGTCTCCTCGGACACCCATACATCAGAAAGCTGGCAGAATTTATGACCGTTAACCCGAATTTTCAAAACCTAAATCTAGACGATGACCGGTATAATATCTCGGTTTGTGCCAGAGGAGGTTTACGAACATACGACCTGCATCGAATGATAAGGGACGTTACAGAGACTCCCTATATGTTTTTTTACAAATACGTGGCAATGACATTGGTTTTATACCAAATAAACAAATTGTAACCAACATTGTTTCCTTCGCCGAGTACCTGATATACGGCTTCGGGACAAGAGTGGTAATCATCGGTCAGCTTCTGCGAAGGGAACCTTCCGCGAATCCCCCGGGATACAACGAGAGTGTGACGGAAGTTAATGATCTCCTAACACAAAAAACACAGACATTACGCAACATCTTCTACTGGAGACACAGGGGATTTTGGTTAGATATGTCCCACTTAGGCAGAGATGGCGTGCACCTCGCCAACCCTCCGCTTTGAAGCCCGGGGATCCCCCCTCGCCAATGAAAAACTATTGGAGAAGCATAAGGAATGCGGTTATTGTGCATTCTCCTAGATAAGTATTATTGTATCAATATTAGATGCCAACTGGGTTAGTTTATTTCAAATTATTAAGTATGGAAATGCATTTATAACGGCCTATTGACAATTAGTGTATAATTATGGCACATGAAGTCATGCCATGTATGTTATTTACATGGGTCAATGGAGTCATGTTGTCTGAGCATCATTAATTTTACATGTTGCACAGTGTGAGGCAAGACTCCTTAGAACATGTCAGGAAGTCTGTTTATTTATTTAAAATTGTTGCCTATATAATGTTGATGATCTTGCATCTGTGCTTGATCTTGAATAATGATCATATTTTGTGCGGCAGCGAGTTTTTTTATTTAAACTTCTTGAATCCTTGTCTTTGTGCTGGGAGTCAGGAATTTAATATGGTTGCCTGAAGAATTTTGTGATCTTGCATATGTGCTTGATCTGGATTTATGATCTTACCTTGTATGGCAACAGGTTTATCCATAAATTAGCTTCCCATGTTGTTTTTTGGGGGGGGGGTCGGGAAGTATGACAAATATAACTAGATGCTGTCATTAGACAGTAATACCCGCACCATGTGTTTGCCCCTAAATAACACTGTTTGTACCAGTTTAATTAAAAATGAAGGCTATATGCAAGCTCTGGTAATACAATTAAAATTTATAATTTTCATAACTGAAGGATGATATCCCTTCCCATATGATAATACACATCGTGACATGAGCAGCACTTTATGTGCAATTTGGGGTAGAACTGTTTGCAGTGAATTTTCAGTTAATCATGATATTAACATTTTATGTCATAGAAAGTATAATGGTCTATATAATTATTACAAACAAAATTAAAAATTAAATTATGCCCCCTCCCCGTGGCGGTTGCCGGTTTTAGATTTGCTTCTGTGTGCCTACATGAACATCATCGTGTGCACAGATTTAGAGATTCATTTATATCAATTGTAAAATTACCAAAATACACCTTGGACCCCAATACTCTTACAGACATATAAACGCTATACTCATTGCGCTTCAATGTTAGGTAACATTAGGGGGGGGGGGTATTTAATCAATATTTAATATACTTTATTGTTTACCTCAATAGAAAGTATACATGTACATCACAATATGCAGGTGTTCTGCACCACCTTAAAGTTGTTATTTATCTAATAAAATAGTGCAATTGGATTTCAAGAATAGGTCATAAAAATACATGCATGTTACAAATGAATGATCTTTGTCTGAAGTTACGTACACAACACAGGTCTGCATATCTCATTAGCGGGTACTAGTTTTACCCAGCTCTTCGATTAGATGGGTTCACGTGTATACATACATGGGTGTTGCTAAAACGCGGAACGGAAAACGGAACGGAAAGCGGAACGGAAGGGAAAAACGGAAAATCTTATCTAATGTTATTTACCTCATAGATTTGTTAATCATGCTAAAACGATATACTTTATGTACCTTTTTAATTTGTTTTGAAAGATTAGCAATATCAGATTATTTATTCAAGAATATTTATTTCCTAATAATTAACAGTACATGCATTGACCACTATATTCTGTCCCAAAATATCCTCGAATCACTTTTTGCTGTATATTTATATATACTTCAGGGTTCACGCGATTCTCTTTTAGAAGCATTAAACATTCTCATTATTCTTTCTTTAAAACGTCCTCTCTAGCTTATCAGCTGGTATAAATACACGGCTAAAAATAAAGAAGTCTACGGGGTTTTGCATTTCAACAGACCCGGATGATAGTGTTGAAAAATTGTGCAAGGTCTTCTGAGTGACTTCCAAATGGAGAAAAGATGTCAACATTTTCCATTATAAATCGTCCAAATGTGCTGCAGGAATATTTTGGGATCGACAGACTATAGGCCAAATATATAATCGGAAAATCAAACCAGGCAACGTCTAGAGCTCTCTATTCGGATCATATGTATATAGCTGCTGGAATAAACAACTGCTTAGTAATGCAAACGTAAACAGAATTGCATTGCTAAAAATACTAGTTTCACAAATTACTAGTTTCACAAATTACCGGGTATTTTAATGTTTACTGTATTTTAATTTTTAATGTCGTCAGTCCTACGGTTTTTTTTCTCCCATCTCAATGATACTGTATCGTCTGTATGATAAAAGATCGTCTAGAACACCGAAAATTCAATTTTGATGTAAGTATATACATGTACATCGTATTTGAAGTATAAAAATACTCAAAACACGTATAAAACGCTTTCACTAACTGCGTACGTTACGCTGATATGCCAGCAATACCATTTAAGAAATATAAGTAAACAGTTATAGCTAATTTGCTCGTTTAATCATGATAATGTTTCACAATTCGTATATATACATTTGATTTTTCCGTTTCGTACTCAACTAAAGCCGAATGAATACAATGCTATAATTGATAGACATTCATATGAATATTAATAAGATAACAACATGTTGATAATCATTCATTAGATATAAATAAAAGATACAAAGTAAATTTTTTTTGGCCAGTCTATACCTTTTTTAAGCGATAAACGTGATGATATTTTCCATTCCGTTCCGCTTTCCGTTCCGTTTTCCGTGCCGCGTTTTAGCAACATCCATACATACATGTCTGTGTTTTCCGTATGCAGAAGAGGATTAATATATTAGTTAAGATCAGCTAAAGGAATTCATTATTGTGTTTTAATTGGATTATCATTATGATGCTGACCAATATAGGTAAGCATAATACATGTAGACTAGTAGCAGTAGCACAATATAATGAGATGCCAGCATGCATCAGTTCTACTTTCACATTCTAAATGTGATCTTCCTTTGACAGCATACTGTATCATCATCTTTTAATATTTAAATAAGCTTATCATCGTTACCTATCCTATCGCATTTGTAAAGTTTCTGTCATTTTAGTTGCAAAAGTTATTTTGTTCATTTGTCAGACTGCATGCACTATAGAGTGGCCCTGTATAAACAATTTCTTATTAAATTTGTGTATTACATGTAAGTAGGTGTAGACACTTATCATTTTTATATGAGTCATAATAGGAAAGAAGGAGTATTTCTTTCTTAATGTATTATAATGCATCAAATACAATGTAGGTCATGACCTTATGGGACTGTTCTAGCTGACCCCACGAAACAGGAAAATACAAATATCTTCTAATGTCATTATGATGCATCAAATGGTGTAAAGTACATTAATGACCCCCAGGTGTTGTCTTTCACCCCCCCCCCCCCCGCCTTTATGAAATAGGAAATGATATGATACACTGTATATTTTGTTAACTTCTGAGATCCTCATCCCTAAACCATATAATTTATTTTTGCTCTTTGTGTCATTGTGCGTAGAATTGTATATAGATTAATTATGCCCCCTTGGAGACACCCTGACATTTTAGAACTAGAAATAATAATATATCTTATCTTAATTCATATGTTATACAGTAGTGTTTGATCCATGTGGGTAATTCCTAGCCTAATGATGTCACTGCTTTGTTTAGGAGACTTTACAATTGCCCCAAATAGGCGAATACTCATGGAAGTGATGCATATAACATTTTGTTTATGAATCTTAAAAATTGAATTAAGCAATTTCCAAAATGTTAATGTGAATCACGAGAGAAAAAGCAATCAAGAAATGATTAAATATTTGCTACTGTACACATGTAAGAATTAATGTATTAAGAAGACTTAATCTTTATAACCAGGTTAGATATGGGGGGGGGGGTGAATGTGGAGTATAAACATTTATAATTTGAATCATTTATTGTTATTAATTTTAACTTGTCAATGAATACTACTTATAGTATTATAAGGTAGAAATATGACCTCTGATCATATGATATCTCAATAGATCATTTGTCACTTATGCAAGGTGAAATATAATTTTTTTTAATAATAACATTTTTTACCAGTTATAGAAGTTTTTAGACACCCAAATTATATTTTGATTTTAATAGATCATTCGACAAGGAAGGGGGGGGAGAACAGTTTATATTTGAGTTTGTTTGGGAGTGGGGGTTCCAAGTCATATATTTGACAATTTTTTAATGTAATTTATAATAAGACGAAGCCGTACTACAGTCATGAACATGAATAGTATAGAACAAAACACAAACTAATACATGTACAAGTATATATACATACTAGGAAGTATTACAAAACAGATGATTGATCTATATCTGGCCGGGTTCTTAAATTGAATCATATATCATGTACATATTATATTATTGTTTCTTTGTTCAAGGCATTTAAGATGGTATGTAGGTCATG